>NC_137800.1:34849551-36054551 GCF_963383645.1 Muscardinus avellanarius
AAACTATCATATATTTATATATTTATTTTTCAGAAAAAAACTCTATCCTAATATGGAATATGGACTCTAGTTACCCAAAACGATCTTGAAAAAGAACAAAGCTAGAAGATATATATTTTCTGATTTCAAACCATATAAAACTACAATAATTGAAACAGTGTAGTACTATTCCAAAGGCAGATATATAAACCATTGGAGTTAAATACAAGCCTAGAGCTAAATTCTTCCCTATATTGTCAAGTTATTTTTGACAAGGTTTCCACGAACATTTGGTGGTAGAAATAATAATATTTTAACTAAATATTGTTGAAACATAATAATTACATGGAAAAGAATAAAGTTGGACCCTTACCTAATCCCATATACAAATATTAACTCAAAATAGATAAAAGACCTAAATATAAATCTTAAGACTATAAACTTTTAGGAGAAAATCTGGGTCATAAAACCTCACAACATTGAAATTGGCAGTGATTTCTTGGATATGATTTCAATGGCATAGGCAACAGAAGAGTATACAAACTCCCTAAAAAATAAAAAAATATTGTATATCCAAAGACAATGTAAACAGAGTTAACAGTTACTAATAGAATGGTATAAAATATTTCCAAATGCTATATCTGAAGGTATATTAATATTCCAACTAGAAATCCTAAAAATTAACAACAATAAAGGCAAACAATACCATTTAGAGATAGGTAAAAGACTAACATAAATAATGAATCTCCACAGATAACCAATCTTAGTTGTCTGTTGGATGTAAAATCTTGTTTCTCTGGTTCTGGTGTGCGTTACCTATTTCTTCTTTGTAGTTAATCTCTTTGAGTATTTTCTCTAGCGCTGGTTTTGAAGACATAAATTCCTTCAGTTTCTGTTTGTCATGGAAGCTTCTTATTTCTCCATCTAATTTGATAGAAAGTTTTGCTGGGTAGGAAATTTTTGGCTGAAAGTTGTTTTCTTTCAGAGTTTGGAATAGGTTACTCCAAGCCCTTCTGGCTTTCATGACTTGGTTTGGGAAGTCTGGAGTGATTCTAATTGGTTTGCCTCTGAATGTCACTTGGCCCTTTGTTTTTGTTGCCTTTAAGATTCTCTGCTTGGCTTCCACATTGGTCATTTTGACAATTATGTGGCATGGGGATCCTCTTCTCCGATCCTGTCTAAAGGGAGTTCTATAAGTTTCCTGGACCTGTGTATCGGCCTCTTGCTCTATGTTTGGAAAATTTTCTGCTATTACTTCCTTGAAGAGATTGTTGATCCCTTTGGTTTCACTTTCTTTTCCCTCCTCTATTCCAATTATTCTTAGGTTAGCTCTCTTAAAATGGGCCCATATTTCTTCAATGTCAGATTCCTGCTGTCGGATATTTTTTCCTAGATTAGAAACTATGCGTTCATTTTTGGAATGATCATCTTCTAAGAGCGAGATTCTGTTTCCATGTGGTCTAATCGGTTGTTTGTGCTTTGAATTGAGGCCTTTACTTCATTAATTGCATCCTTTATCTCTTTTTGGCTCTCTCTGAGTTCTTTTCGATTTTTTTTTTTTAATTCTTTATTTTGAAACAGGGTCTCACTGAGTTGCGGAGCTGAGGCTGTCTGAGAACTGCAATCCTCCGGTCTCAGCCTCCCAAATGCTGGTATTACAAGCTTGTGCCACCATGCCCGGCTAGGAATTTATTTCTTAATAAGAGCACAGATTTGAGGCCAGCCTTAGCAACCTAGTGAGACCCCCAACAACTCTGAGACCTCATTTAAAAAAAAAAAATATAAAGGACTGACAGTGTACCTTAAAAGTAGAGTGCTCTTAGGTTCAATTCCCAGTACCAAATAAATAAAGTACCATTTTAAAATACACTTTGTGGCCAATGGGGGTATGTGAGAAGTATGAGTAAGTCACATCTATTAGGGCGTCAGGTAGAATGTGCTTAAATATGCAACTCACTATTCGGGAAAATAAGTGAAAGTATTTGTCCTAAAACAGATTCCACCCTGGATTTGTTTGTTCTTGATTTTTTTTTTATAAGGACTCCCCATATGGAATTTGGGGAACCGAATCCCTAAGATGAGATGGCATTCCCTTGATCCCAATTAGAGCCTTCCCTGTTTCTCAGTATATGGAATTTTCTGTTAATTGATCTTCGACACAGATCAATGAATTGATCAGTATGGGTTCCTGAGTTTCAGAGTCTCACATTTTAAAGGAATTATAAAAGAGAAAGCAGGGCATTTCTCTGGCATAAATTGGTTTCTCATTTCGCAGGGGTCAGTTAATCTGGGAGATTGTAAGAGCTCAGTGAAGTCCTATTGGTTAAAGTCTACCACTTCATTCTCTCCTGTTCTGGAGTCGACGCAGGCTGCATGAGGAGGAACAGAGCAAGACTTAGGCCATGCCAGGTGCATACCTTTCTTCCAAAGTTTAGGCGTAATGCTTATTTAGTTTTTGTAGTGAACAAATGCACCGCCAACTTTTAGCAGCTGTTAGGATTCACTATGCCTGAGTTGCACTTTAAATTGCTTGTCTGACATATTTTGCTTTATTTATTTATTTATTTATTTATTTATTTATTTATTTATATACGGTACTGGGGATGGAACCCGGGGTCATTCTACCTCCAAGCTATACCCCCAGCCCTATCTTTTATTCTTTATTCTTCTTATTATTATTATTTTGGGTGGTACTGGGGGTGGAACCCAGAGGCTTTCTACTTACTTCCAGGCTATACTCCCAGACCTATTTTTATATATTTTTAAATTTGGAAACAGGGTCTCACTAACTTGCCGAGAGCCTCACTAAGTAGTTGAGGCTGGCTTTGAACCTGTGCAATCCTCCTGTCTCAGCCTCCCAATTGCAGCAATTACAAGCGTGTGCCACCACCCCCAGCTTTTTATTCTTTATTTTGACACAGGGTCTCACTGAGTTGCAAAGGGTCTCACTAAGTAGCTGAGGCTGTTCACAAACCTCGTATCTTACAGTCTCAGCCTCCCAAATGCTGGGATTACAAGCGTGCACCACCACGCCCAGCTTGCTGCTTATTTTTGTGAGAATTCATGTTTCATTGACTCTCATAGCTGGAAAGACCTAGGAAAATTTCTGGTCTGATATATACAGAGGTTAGAGACATAATTAAAGTCACAAAGCTAACCTGTGGCAAAGTTAGAGCCGGAATCCCATTTTCCTAACTCCTGTTCCAGTGTTTTGAGTAACATCTCTGATAGAATTTAGTAACATTCTTCACCTCTGCACAGACTCTTTGGCAGAAAATTTCCCAAGAAATGTATGTTACTGTTTAAGATTTAAAATGCAAAACATTTTAGTTAGCTGTTGTTCTTTTATGCTCAATTTCTAACAGAAAAAAAGCTGAAAGAATAGTTAAACCCAATAGCCAGCTTCAACAATTTTAAATTTATGGCACATCTTGTTTCATCGATATCCCTATCTACTCCCCATTCTCTTCATTATTTTGAAGCAAACCCAGGCATTATATTATTTGATCCATAAATATTTCAGTATGTTTCTCTAAAGGATAAAAACACTAATAAAATAACCACAATACCACTAACCTAATAACCCAAATAAATTAATAGTAATTCCATAATGTTATTAAATATCTTATAGTCATTCTTTTGATCTATTGTGGGTATTATGTAGTGACTTTATTTTCAAATATATTTTCCTTTTCAAAGGAGAAACAAACTCTGTTAAGAATCATGAGTGTTTTGGGTCAATGGAAAGAGAAAGAAACTGTAAAAGACTTTGAACATCTCTGTTAAAATGAACCATGAGTTTATAATTGCTGAGCACTTTACTTGCTAGATATTCACTTGACTTTGGATTCTTCTAATTTTTTCTCCCTAAACTGGTAAATTTTATTATGATTTCCCAAGACACGACAGCTATATTTCTTTAAGTATTAGTATAATGAAGAAACTTGTCACCCCAGAAAGGGACATGGTCAAGGCCAACAGATTCTTTACTGCTTTTTCCTTGGTGGGAGCTGATGTGTGCATACCCTGTGTTCCTAGAATCCAGTTAAAGAGTACCAGAGATAAGATATTTGATGCTTACAAACATGTTTTATTCACTGAAAACTCTATTCCAGAGAAGCATATCAGGGGAGACAGGTGGTTGATTCTTCTGTGGGGCAGGGTGGATAATGCATCTTTCATTTCCTCCACTTCTTTTTTTCAGTGTCTTTAGTGATTGGAGCTGAAAGAAAATTTTGAATGCATATCACATCCCTTTAGTATTTTCAGACTGGCATGGAATTTTGTTTTGCTGAATGTATAGGACCCGTACAGGGCCCATTTTATTCATTCTTCCTTCTTGTTGGCTTAATGAGAAGACTTTAAGTTTTGTTAAGCTGGGCAAAACCAGAAGGTTCATAGAGATGTGTTCTTCCTTAAGGAAAAGTTAGGGAGAGTAGGAACCTGGGCGTGAGAGTCAGAAATAGGATTGTGCTGAGAGTTGCAGTTGTGAAAGTAAACACCCTCATGAATGAGCCAGAAAGTGGCAGAGAGAGCTGGCCAGCCATGACAGGTGTGCGGGGTCTGTGTCCCTGTCACTGGGCAAGTGGTGGGAAGTGTGGTCTGACAGTATTCCATCACCATCTCTAGGTCATCTGTAGGTCACACCGAGTTCCTCCACCAGTGTCCTGTGGCCTTTGGGGTCACAGGCGCACCCCGAGATGTGCTCACGATGCTTTCTCCCACTCCCCCATCATGGTCATCATCACTGTCACCCCACTCACCTTTCTGAATTGGGAAAAGGCCCTTCTTCCTCCTATTTCAGAGTGTTTGTTCTTGTTTCTTTGTTTTACCTTTTTTCTTTGCGTCTGGATTTGACAGATACAAGAAGAACAAATAGTTCTGGAGGTGGTTGAATTAGGGAGCTGACAGGTCCTATATGCAGCGGAAACAGCTGTTTGCGACTCTGGGTGAGCACTGGATGTGCAAAGGCCTGCCTTCTCAGCCTTGGCTTGTCAAGTTACAGCGATTCTAGCTCTGTGCAGGGTTGGACGAGGCTCCTGCATCTGGGGGAACTGAGCTTGCAGCTGCCTCACATTTGCCTCATTAATGGTGCAGAGGAAGGAAGAGGAAGCGCCTTGGCTTCTGGAAGCTAAACAATGTGGATGTCCATCATGATGGATGAGTCGAATTTCTGTCTCTCCTTTGGCTGATGGTTCGTTTATCCCAGAACCTGCTCTTTAACCATGATGCTGTTTAGTGCTTGGACTATGGAGTTAGAAGAACTCCTCCTTTAAAATGTCTATGTGTTTTCTATTCATTTATTACAGTTGGCCGGTAGCCATCTACCTATAACCAATGGAGAATCTTAGCCCCTTTCTAACTATGTTTACATGGAAAAATGCTTCCAGGGTTCCAATGTCAACATGTCCCTCCTCAGTTCCTGTTCTCTGGAGCTGCTGGCCAGAGGGAGGGAAAGCTTTCCCAGCTTTAGCTCACATCCCCAGATTTTGGGGCCCATGTGACAGGGTGAACCCAGAGGACTATAGAAGGGAATAAGGAGCCAGGGAGAGAGACAGGGGTCCTATAGGTGTGAAGGGTCTAGCTACCATGGTGGAGTTTCAGATGGATGTCCTGTGGTATAGAAACAATAAGGTCTGGAAGGTTGGTTGTTGCCAAACAGAAAGGATGGGAGGTAGGGGAAGGCATCCTTCCTTGGAGATGAGGGTTTCAGGGTCTTAGACCTAAGACATGCTTTGTAAATCAAATATTTCTACTTGGACTTTTTTTCTTCTTCTTTTTTTTAGTATTAGGGAATGAACCCAGGGGCAGTCTACCTCTGAAGTACACCCTAACCCTTTTTATTATTTTTTAATTTGTTTTGAAATGGTCTTGCTAAGTTTCTGAGAGTCTCACCAAGTTGCTGAGGCTGTCCTCATGTCCCAGCCTCCCAAGTACTAAGATTACGGTGCACCACCATGTCCAGCTTACCTGGACTTTCTGACAATACAGACTTTAAGAATGCGGCCAGCCTGCCTGTTTGTGAGTTCACCGGAGGACCCAGGGGATGCGGAGAAGGGGAGGAGCTAAGGCCTGAGCAGTTGCAAGTTTCAGCTCTCGGCTTTGCTAAGCTTCCCAGGCGCAGAGTGAAGAGAGAACCAGGTTGGAGTTAAGTATCGAGGGACTGAGATACCGCAGGGGAGCGACAGTGAGGTCTTTCTCTCTTTTCTTTTCCTCTCTGGACATCCCCATCCTGAGGACTAACCTTTCAGCAGCTGGACATTGGAAGACAGTCCTTAATGCCACCCTCACCATCACCAGCTTTCTTTTCTTCCTTCCTTTTTCCCTTTCTCCTACAAAAGGATAATGCTAGGTTCTCAGAGAATCTGTTGCTGTCCACGTAAAGATCCTTTTCCATGGCTGATCAGTTCAGGGCCACCACATGAAGTTCTGCAACCCTGCTCTGCATGAGGGCGTCCTGAGAAGACACTCTTCATAGCAGTGACATAGATGGGTATAGCTGTTTGCCACAGCTGTTGGAAACATGAAGAAATATGTCCTTAGAAAGGTAGTGTAAGTTACATGAGGTGGCATAGGCGTGTAATCCCAGTATTTAGGAAACTGAGGCAGGAGGACCACAGATTCAAGGCTAGCCTCAGGAACTTAGCAAAACCCTGTTTCAAGATAAAAAAATTAAAAGGAGGGGGAAAGATGAGCTCAAAGGAAGAATGCTTTTGGGTTCAATCCCCAGGAACACACACACACACACACACACACACACACACACACACACACACCACCTTTTCCACCATAGTTGTCACAAAGACACTGTATGAGCTACTGAAATCATTGAATGTACCCGCCTTCTCCCCTGGTAACCAGACATATCCCACTAGTGGCTTAGCACTGCACTGGCTGTTAGCAGGTGCCCTCCTGAGCACTTCACATCATGTTCATATTCATTCTTCACACAACATTAGGAGCGAGCTATTTTTTCCCCATTTGACCTTGGAGGGAATGATGCCTTAGCAGAGTTTGGACTTGGCCCAAGGCTTTGTATCCAATGAGTGCGAGATCCAGGATGTACATCATACTCAATGCCCTTGTGCTTTTTTTTTTTCCAGGTCTGGGGATGAAACCCAGGGACATTTGACCACCAAGCTATACTCCCTGCCCTATTTTTTATTCTTTATTTTGAAAGAGGGTCTCACTGAGTTGCAGAGGGCCTTACCAACTAGCTGAGGTAGTCCGCTAACCATGATCCTTCTGTCTCAGCCTCCCAAATGCTGGGATTACAAGCATGCACCACCATGCCTGGCTAAAGCCCTTGGTTTTTTAAGGTTGTAGAGTAGTAGCCAGAGACTTGAGGTTCATCTGTACCCTCCTATCCCATGGGAGAAAAGTAGGATGTTGGAGACCTCCAGTTTCCTTGTATTCTGTAAGACAACTTCATTTTTCAAAGGATGAAAATTCATTGCTTTAATAAGAATCTCTTTAGCCTCCACCCTCCAGAAAGAACTAGTACATGTTGAGTATCCCTTCTCCAAAAAAAGCTTGGGACCAGAAGTATTTTGGATTTTTGATGTGTGTGTGTGTGTGTGTGTGTGTGTGTGTGTGTGTGTGTGTTTGTGTGTATTTGGGGATATTTGCATATTTGTCATGAGATGTCTTGAGGATGAGACCCAAGCCAAGTTTTAACATAAAAGTCATTCATGTTTTATATATGCTTTATAAGTACAACCTGAAGCTAATTATATATGCTATCTTAATCATTCTGTGCATGAAATAAGAGCTTTTTTTTTTGTGTGTGTGGTACTGGGGATGGAACCCAGAGGCATTCTACCTCTGAACTACACTCCCAGCCCTGTTTTTATTCTTTATTTTGCAACAGGGTCTCACTGAGTTGTAAAGGGTCTCACGAAGTAGCTGAGGCTGTCCTTGAACTGTGATCCTCCTGTCTCAGCTTCCCAAATGCTGAAATTACAAGTGTGCACCACCATGCCTGGCTTGGAAATAAGAGTTTTATAGTGTGGAATTTTCTCTTTCTGCATTATGTTGGCACTGAAAAAGTTTTAGATTTTGGAGAGTTCTGGTTTTCTGACTAGGGATGCTCACCCTGTAACAGCATATATTTTTCCCAGGCATTGTTCTACATAGTTCACATATAGTAACTTCATTTAAGAACTCAAGGCTCAGCCCTGGGCCTCATTATGGACCCTCATTTTGCAGTCGAAGACCCAGGACCAGGCATGATTGCACAGCTCCTCAGTTGCCGTGCATATTTTGCCTGGCCAGGTTGACTCCACATTCTCCATCCCTGCTTTGCCGACACACCCTCCGATCCCCAGTGTGGTGAGCCCCTGTCCTTTTCCGCACCTAGCCTTGAAGAGGTCAGGAGGATGCGCCTCCGTGAAGCCTGACTGCCAGCCTGAGAACATGCAGCTCCCGGGGGTCTGGATGCTTCTCTTGCCTGCTCCTTGCTAATCCCGTGGTTACTGCTTATTCTGACTTGCTTATTTTTGGGCCCTGGGGCTTGGCAGGCAAGAGCAGGAGGTTCACAGGGCTGCACAGAATGAGACAGACTCTTGCTCCTGCTAATGAGCACTAAACATCTCGGTGCTGCTTTCCCCATCCCATTCCCCACTCGACTCTGCGAAAGCGCTCACAGGGTGCAGTCATGCCTTTGGCCACAGGCAGAGCTGATTACCACTTGTTCCTTGGCTTTGCTGGGCTTTGTGCAAGGGAAGGGGGAAATGCTCCTCTCTGGAGACCAGAAAACAAGTTAGTTTCTTTCTGTGTTATGAGAAGTACAGATTTACCAAAAAGGAAGATTTTCTTCTATCAACTGTCACAGAAGTGCTTGGTGTGTTGCTGGACCATCTCTTGATTGCTTTGACTCATTTTTTTCTTCTTGGTGATTCTAGCTTTGTTTTAAAAGTCTGAAAGAGTTAAAGAATTTTTCTCAGAAACATTGTTCTGGTTTGAATTGTGTCCCATGCAAATTCTGTTGTTGGAGTCTGAAACCCCAGTAGCTCAGAATAGGACCTTCTTTGGACATAGGGTCATGACAGGTGTGATGAGTTAAGCTGAGGTTATGCTGGATGAGAGTGTGCCCTAATCTAGTGTAACCAGTGTCCTTCGAAAAGGGAAAATTTGGACAGTGAAATGCACCCAGGGGAAAACCAAAGATTGGAAGACAGGAGAGAGGCCTGGAACAGGTTCCCCCTTTCCAGCCCTTGGAAGGACCCAACCCTGCTGACATCTTGATCTTGAAATACCATTTTTTATTATTTAACCATCTGGTTAAGCAAGGCATGGTGGTGCATGCTTGTAATCCCAATACTTGGGAGGCTGAGATAGGAGGATCACAAGCTCGTGGCCAGCTACTTGGTGAGGCCCTCCACAACTTAGTGAGACCCTGTTTCAAAATAAAGATAAAAAATAAGGCTGGGGGTGTAGTTCAGAGGTAGAATGCCCCTGAGTTGAATCCCCAGTACCGCAAAATATAAATAGATAAATAAATAAATAATAAACAAACCATCTGGTTTGTGGTTTTTGTTACAGCAGCTCTTGCAAACTGGTATCGTATTCAAATACACAAAATAACACAAAAACAAAAGCATTGTTACCAAGTGTGGTGAACCCGAGTCCTTCAGGAAGGCAGTCCTTCCTTTTCCTGACATTGGCAGTAACTTAGGCTCAGAGGATCCCAGCTCTGAAAGGCTCCCGGCGGGGGACCTGCGTGAGGGCTGCAGGAGCGCCCTCCAGTTGATAGGTGCCCCCCCGGCTCTTCCCCAGGCCTCCTGTCCATTGGACAGCAGGACCTTGGCTCCAAATCCCAGGGACAGTCTTGTCCTCTCAGCCTGCTAATTGCGCTCTCTTTCTACCTCTGCCTTTAAATCTTCTCCCTTCAATAAAAATATGCTGACTGCTTTCTTTCAGCTTTCCCAGTCTGGAAGTGGAATCACCACTCCTTGCTTCCAGAAGAAACTGCACCCTAATTTTAGATTTCCCCCCTACACTTAGAGCAAGTACCTCCACCTCTACATTTGCACACTGTTATCTGAGGCCTCATGGCCTTGTGCCTGTCCTACTTATACCGTAGGCTGGTTATGTCAGAGCTGAGGGAGGACCAGCAAGGCCAAGCACTGGAGTGAGCTGAGGGTGGGGGTGACGGGAGCAGGGGAGGACCTGAGCCACGGAGGGAGGTAGAGCTAGGTGGAAAACTCAGGCCAACACAGCAAGACTGGGGCATCAGGCCAAGAACCAGAGACCTAGGAGAAGAGAGAAAACCAGGCAGGATGGACAATATGGGCCCAGGGCACGGAGAGAATGGGTGTGGTATGGATGGTCTGGGGTAGTGTATGCGTGTTTGTGTGAGTGACTGAGGATTGGAGAGGACTGGGAGGTCTTAACCCTTAGGAAATGCCAATGGAACTATGTCATTGTGCCATCTGAAATTAAAGTTCCTTGAAACATAAGGACCCAAAGTACTTGTGTTGTTGTTTTTTTTTTTTTGGAGGGGGTACTGGAAATTGAAGGAAAGGAATTATTCTATCTCTGAACTAACCCCCCAGCCCTTTTTATTTAGTTTTATTTATTTTTTTTAATTTCGCAACAGATTATCACTTAGTTGCTGAGGATTGCCTCAAACCTACAATCCTTCTATTTCAGCCTCCCCAGTACTGGGATTACACGCACCATTGAGTATTGTACTTTTTGCAAAAACAATTCTTTCTAAAATTTTACTAAGTTTCTCTTTGGAACTCAAATGCTCTCTAAGTTGTCTCCATATTGGAAGGTGACAGAGAGCTGTGCAGTTAGGCTGGGGAAGGAGCCCCACCCTCAGGCCAGCCCCTGGGGTTGGAGCTGCTGGCTTAGACAGTGGTGCCCATCTGCTGCAGCTGGTGATTGGCACACATGCGGAGGACCCTAGAATCCATGCAGGGGCTGGGGAGGATAAGGGGACATTGTTTATTGGGTGTGTTCTCTCAGGCTTCAATTCTCTGTCTGTCTGTCTGTCTGTCTCTCTCTGTCTTTTTTTTTTTTTTTTCCTGACAGACACCTTAACTCTGCTTTTCTTTATAGGAAGTAAAAAGATTTTCTTCCCAAGCAAGACTGTAACAATTCAAATAAATACTTATTGAAAATCCTTGACTTCACTAGGCCTTGCTGCTTTTGCTCATCGTCTGTAGTGGAGCAATGGAGAACTCCGTAGAGCATTCACAGGTGGTCTCTCATACGTCAGGCTGAGCCCGGAGCCTCACATGTATTATCTTAGACTTACCGCTTATGTATTATTATGATACCTATGTTAAAGATGAAAGACTGAGGTGAAATAACTTGTTCAGAGACACAGGGGTAATAGGAGACAGCCAATCTTACACTGAATGTGCCTTTAGATTCTGTAGTTAGCATTAAATGGGCATAGACAATAGTCTGACTTACTAGAGTTTCCAAACATTTCTTCTTTACTATGCTTGTTGTGAAGAAAATTTTGTCATGACTTGCTATAGTATTATCTTAAAATCACAAAGAAATAGAAAAAAACCCCACTTGTTTGTTATTACCCCATCCTAACCAGTTCTTCTGTATAAAAAATGAACTATCTTTTCTTCAACTAGAGTGTTACGGAGACTTCAAAGCATATTCATGTTTATTAACTTATAATTGAATGTCATGGAATTTGAGAGAGGGAAGGGACCCGGAGGCTGTCAGCTAATGCAGTCCCCACCTTTCCTCAATAAAGACAGCGAGACTCACCGAGGGCATGCGGCTTCAGTAAGAGGAGCCCTCGAAGCCTGCTCTAAAACCAGGTGGGTTTCTTCGTTGCCACTCTGGTGTCCCCCCCCCCCAATCAGTAGCCCCCAGAATGGCAAGGAAGCTGATGGGTGAAAACTACAGCTCAGCCAGCGGTGCTCAATCCAGGTAACAGGTGGGAGGAGAAGGAGGTGAGCTTAAGCGCCTGGTTGTTGGCCCTTAGCCTTCCTGTGCTGTGCCTGGCTTGCCCTAAGCTCATTGACATGAAGTGAAAGGGGAGAGGGAGGGGAAGAGAGAGAGACAGAGAGAGAAAGGAGGGGAAGAGCGATGGGGAGAGGAGAACTGTATCTTAACTGCCATTGTGAAAATATTGAAGGAGCTAGATGTGGTGGCCCATGCCCCCATGACTGTAATTTCAGTACTTGGGAAGTTGAGACAGGAGGATCACAGGTTTGAGGCTAGTCCATGAGTTGGGGGTATAGCTCAGAAGTAGAGCATCCTGCATTTAATCCCCGTAAAACACACACACACACACACACACACACACACACACACACACACACACGAAGAATTAAAGAATAGCTAGCTGGAAAACTCTGTTCTCAGTATGTATGCATATATATGTATGGATTTCTTTTAACCCTCTCTGTTTTTTCCTTTTTTGTTAAAATGATTCTACAATCAGTTAAGCAATTATTCATTTGGAGAACAAGAAAGAAGTGAGTCACTCACGTCCATTCCCAGCAATATAGCAGACGATATATATTCTGGAAAAAAAAACAGATTTAAAAAGAATAAATGTCTAGGGGAAATATTATACAATATTTTGTGGTCCTTCTGACTCAGAACATGAATCCAGTTCCATTCAGCTTTCAGTAAAAGTAAGCTAGTGACGCAGACCCAAGGGAACCGGCCTCGTTATGCTGAATGAGGACACCTATAAGCTCAGGTAAATCTCAGTCATGTTTGGTTATTTAAGATAGTAATAGAAGAGAGAGAGGATCTCAGTTTTTGGAAATAAAAAGTAAAAGGGTTGGAGATTGAGCTCAGTGGTGGAGTGCCCCTGGGTCCAATCCCCAGTGGTTCTGTGGCCAACACATCAATTTGTTAATCCTTTTACTGGATGGAATTATGCCTAAAACTTATACCTAAAACTTAAATAGGTTGGGCTCAACCTGTGTGGTGACTCTGGAAAGTCTGTGAGAGGCTTGCCTCGAAGACTGGCAGGTGTGTGAACACAGAGCAGGTGAGGCAGGAAGCCAGGTCAGATTTGCTCTGGAAATTAGTCTTTAGGATTTTGGACCAAAACTGTGCTCACTGAATCTCTGCGTTCAACTTCTCTTTGTTGCCCTTTCTGTCTCTTTCTCATGGCTTTCCAGTTGTAGCTTATCCCATTTCTAGAGTATTGTCTCTCTTTTCTATGGAGAAGCCACGGAGGTAGTTAGATGGCCATCTCCTCTGTTGGCACGGAGGCGTGGTCACATGGAAGCCCATTCTTGGCTGCAGCTAGGTGTGGACTGCAGATCTAGCCCAGCCTGTGCTCTGCAGCTTGCCCACACGGGGAAAGGTTGGGTCTTGCCCCTTAGTTCTGCGGCCAGTGCCTACTGCTGGGTGGGCTGGAGGGAGCTGCTGGTCACTTTGGAAGTATACTCCCTCGTTCTCTGCAGGAACTGGGAAGACAAGAGGGAAGAAATGTCTGGGAGACACAGATTATGCTGCATTTTGTGACCCTGTTACAGAAAGCATTTGCCATTACATGAAATTACTTGGACCTTTTTTTTCTTTTGTAAATAGGAGCCAGAGCGGAACCAATTCAATATGTGTCTTGCCAAAAATTAAGCTTTTGCCACAGATCTTTGAGTTTTCGTCCTTTTACTCAGGGATGAAAGAAATAGCAGGCTGAGTTACCTTAAAACACTATTTAGCAGGATGTGATGGCACACATCATAATCCCAGTACTTGGGAGGCTGAGACGGAAGATTGCAGGTTCAAGACCAGCCTCAGGAAATTAGTGAGACCCTCAGCAACCTAGCTAGACATTATTTGAAAATACAAAAATAAAATAGGGCTGAACATATAGCATGGAGATAGAATGCCCCTGAATTCAAGCCAGGTGTGGTGGTGTACACTTGCAATCCCAGAATTTGGGAGGTTGAGACAGAAGATCAAGGTTCTTGGACAGTCTCAGCCACTACTTAGTGAGGTCCTTTGCAACTCAATGAGACCCTGTTTCAAAATAAAGAATAAAAAACAGGGCTGGGGGTGTAGCTCAGAGGTAGAATGTCTCTGGGTTCCATCCCCAGTAGTGAAAAAATAAATAAAAAGTAAATAAATTTAAAAAATACATTAAAAACACTAGCACTTTAAAAAGCATCTGAGACTACTGGTATTTTTCCTGGTCTCTCTACTTAGATCTATTTGTTTCTCATATGAAACAAAACATATTTTTAACTAGCTTCACTTAAAGTAAGGTTATTGTAAGTTCTAGTACAATATAGGAATATTATATTGGTTTTAAGTGTTTAGTTCTAACATAACTAATAGCATCTTTTTTATTTTAGAAAGCATCCTAGTTCACTAACCCTAACCCTAGTGAAAGTTTCTGCAGACTGCTGCTGTTCTATGTTTGAAATGAAAGTTCCACAGCACCTTTAACCTATGATGAGAATAATAATAGGAAGGTTTAAGGTCATTATCTATACCCTTAAATACTTAAACTTTGAAATACTGTAACAAAGAGTTTTAAAATCTTTCAAATGGACTTTGCAGACGTTATTAAATAATAAATAGTATCTCTATATTTTCATTCTACATTAACATTGGAGATGTTAATAGTAGTTATTAAATGATACCACACAAAGTCCTGTAATTGCTGAAGTTAAATAAGTTGTTCTTTTATTTTCAGTATTAATGATCAAACCAAGTGCCTTGCATGTACTATGTAAACACTCAACCACTGAGCTACATCCCTAGCCCTTTAAATGTCTTTATATAGAGCCTGCAATTTAAATATTGGGAACTTTATTTCTTACAATTACTGTAATTTGATAAAAACAGGAAATATTTAAGCTTTGCTTCTTTTATGATATATGATTTTAATTGATCATATATAACATTTCCTTAAATTGCAGGAAGCTGTTTATTGGAATGGTCATTCATCCTTTAAAATTCATCTTGTTGCAGTGTGGTTTTTCATTGGCTTGGGAAACAGCTCTGTGGTCACCTGCAAAGAGAATTGAGAAAAAAAAAAAAAACCTTCAAGATTGATTAGTCTGAAGGAGGCGCACGGATGGAACTCTTTAAACCGCGTGCACCATCTGTGTAAATGAGCTGGAAAAGTCATTTTAGTCATCTGAAAGAATTTGTCCTCTAGTTTACATGCACATTTTAGTCATAATAACTGAGTAATAAGACAGCTTAAAATTGGGGGAGGATATTCTATAGTCATTCAGACTATAAAAACCACATTGGAGAAAAAAAAAAAAAAACCCTAAATCTTAAAACTGCTCATATCAGGCATTATAGAGACAGAGTGGGACAGAAAATAAAATCCTGGGCTAGAAATCCTAAAAATGGCAATCTTATTCTCCAAACTCTGTGTGACTCTGGGCAAATCACTTATTGTCTCTAGTCTTAGTTTTTTGTCTTTGGTACTAAGAACAATGTCTGCCTTCCCTGTTTTGCTTACAAGTCTCAATAAATAAACTGTAGAGTCCTATGTTGACTTTTAGTCACTATAACAAATACCTGAGATAAACTATGTATAAGTATTAACAGCTTATTAGGCTCATAGTTTTGGAGGTCCCAGGCCATGAGCTGATGGTCCTGGTGCTTGAAGCATTGCATCATGGCACAGCAAACTGCTTCTCTCATGGTCAGGAAGTAGAACAGAGAAAGAGGAAAGAGGCAGGGGCCCCACTGTATTTTGGGGCACATCTGAAATGACCTAAAGACCTTGTCTAGGCCCCACCTCCTAAAGGTTTCACCATCTCCCAGCAGCACCATCCTGTGGGCCAAGCCTCCAACACTTGGGCTTTTGGGGACATTTAAGATCCAAAGTTTGTTTATTTTCCCTTAGACACAATAATTGTTATTTACTAGTGGACATATAGGATATGAGGGAAGATGAAGGTAGATATATTTGTTTTTTTATGGTCCTGAATCTACTTTATAAACCCATGGGCATTTCATGCACCTCTGCTAGGAACAAGGATATAAGGAAGGGCTAATATTAGCACATGCAGCACACATTTATTGAGCACCTATTTTCTGAAATGCACTAGACATAAAATAATTAAGTGACATCTTCTCTGGCCATCCCACCTTTAATTGGAAACTTGCAGTATCAGTTAAATAACATTATTTTCAGTCTTAAGAAATAGTGTTTTCTTCTATTACATGTATATCACCATTTTATATTTTATACAATTTGTTATGTTCTTACCATTGCCTATTGTTGTCTCTTCCCAAGATAATGTAGACTTCTTAATGACAGATATGGTCCTTGTGACTGGTATATATATATATATATATATATATATATATATATTTTTTTTTTTTTTTTTTTTTTTTTTTTTGTGGTACTGGGGTTCTTGGAAACCCTTCGACTTCCAGGTTACACTCCCAGACCTATTTTTATATTTTTATTTGGAAATAGGGTCTCTTAAGCTAGCACCAGCGAGGCTGGCTTCAAACCTGCACGATCCTCCTGTCTTTGCCTCCCAAGCGCGGGGATTACAAGCATGCACCACCATGCCTGGCTTGTTTTGTATTTCAACTTTTGTATTCCAGTACTTATAACCACAAGTAGCCCATAACAAGTACCCAGTGAACATCAGTTCAAGCAACAAAACAGCCATTGCTCTCAAGGAACTCGTCAGGTGGAAGGGGAAGAAGATGGTTTTGTATGGCATTACCTTGCACAACAATTCATTAAGAGCTGTCATAGGAAGGGTGCTGCTACTATGTAAACAGAAGCAGGGCTTCCTACTGCAGGCAAATGGGAGTGCAGAGGGAGGATAGAATCAGAGAATTGACCTTAGCGTGAGTCTTGGAGGATGAATGCCAGTTTTGGACAGGCACCCCACACAAACAGAGCTGCTTCCAAGTAGCCTGAGGCAGGAAGCGATGTTGCTGAGGAATGGGCACAGTTCTCTATTTTGTATACATGGCAACAAGTGTCCAAGGTGATTCTTTGGGACATCAGGAGAAAATATGAAGGTCGGTATTGGTAACGATCCTTTAAGTGAAAAGTACACAAGAAATGGGCTTAAAAATCAAGATGAGGCTGGGTGCTGTTTGAGTTTGTCTTCTGGCCCTGTGATGCGATGGGGTGTCAGGAAGAATCATCAGGTGGGGGCCATTTCTGTGTGGCCTGTATTTGTTTTTTTCATTATTATTATTATTTTTTTTACTATATAGCTCCCTGTTGCAGTTTATCTGTGCTCATTAAGTGGATTTATAGCTCCCACGATCTTTACAATTTTGTAATGAGAGGCAGAGTTACCATGAACATATTTTCTACTGTGCAGAAGTCCACTGATAGCGGAATATGTAAAGAACTTAGTCAACATAAAGATAAGCTATGTATTTTTCTTTATGAAAGTTATATTTTGTGTGTATGGGGGGGTACTGAGAATTGAACTCAGAGCCATTCTCCTTCTGAGATATGCTCCCAACCCTTTTTATTTTTACTTTTTGAGACAAGGTCTCCCTAAATTACTGAGGCTGGACTCCAACCTGCAATCCTCTTGTCTCAGCATCCCAAGAACGGGGAACAGGTCTGTGTGGTTATCTGAGGAACCTACCAATAGTGTGAATTTGGCTGGTCTTTGGGAGTTAATAGAAAGAGCTGTGTGAGGAAGCTTGCAAAGATCATGTCAAAAGTCTTGCTCTACCTCCTCAAGTTTGGCAGTAGATTCCAAAGTTAACCACTGTTATTTATATACTATAAGCCTGAGATGTGCAAAATTTAAAATTTTACTTAATTGTTGAAATTGTCAGCCATGCAAATCAGGCAACTAAATGTTTCCTTTCTCCCCTCCACTGGTAAAGTTCAGTGAATGTAATCAACTATCGTTTCATTTAGAGATGTGTTGGATTTCATCAGCGGAAGCTTCGTGTTTGTCTCCGTGAGTTTCTGGTAGACGTCGGGTCTTTCTAGAGGAAGCGTGCTCTCTCTGTCAGAGTCCTGATTGCTCCGGCTTTGTAAACGATCCTCTTTGGGTACTCTTTGTCTACTTGAAGCCTAGTGAGTGTAACTGTATGTCCTTCACAAGCACAAATGTAGCTGCAATATATGCTAATTTGCAAAGACAGTGTTTTAGAATAAGACTGAATTTAAAAAGGTGCCTACCAAGCCAGACTTAGGGCTGCACACCGAGGACACGGTGGGATCTTTTTCTTTTTTCTTTTTTTCGCGGGTCAGGGGATGGAATCCAGGGGCATTCTTTTGGCCTCCGAGCTACACCCCCTGTCCTATTTTTTATTCTTTACTTTGAAACAGGGTCTCACTCAGTTGTGGAGGTCCTCTCTAAGTAGCTGAGGCTGTCCGCAATCCTTCCGTCTCAGCCTCCTGAATGCTGGGATTACAAGCATGCTCCACCACGCCCGGCTTTTTATTTATTTATTCTTTTTAGATGAACGCTTATTTTACTGAAAATATTTTAACGATTTTGAAGAGTGACTGGAAAGTTTGATGCGAGAATGTTATGGATATTTTCCCAAAGAAGAAGGCATAGATATTACTAAATGCCTAGCACTTAAAGAATAAAAGGAGATTTTTGAGGTTAACTTTCAGTAGGAGAGTTCATTGAGCAGAAGTAAGCTGCTGCAAAGTTGGGGCCCAACTTGTCAGAGAAGATAGTTGTCATGATCTCACCTTAGGCTGCACTCACCTGTTACCGGGGGCTTCTCCATGCTAGTTACTATAGAAACTGAAATTAATCATTTTATTGTACAGTATGATCTTTGTCTTAAAATGTTTAATATTGAACAAAACTACTCACTATCGAGTTCTACTTAATTGAAATGCTTATTTTGGAGTCAGCATCTTAACAAATAAGTTGGTATACAATTCCATGCAGTGTGTAATATATTTGTTTTAAATTTTAATATTATAACATAGTCTTATTTTATTGAATTTTTTTGTTACTTTATAATGTCTCAACCTCAGAGGTTGGGAGAGTGAAGATAAAGATTACTAGCTTTGTAGAATGATCAGATTGCGTGTGAATGTCCATGGAGTATTAGGGAAGATATACAATTGACAATAAGAAATAAAGATTTGGCAGGGCGTGGTGGTGCACGCTTGTAATCCCCAAGCTTGGGAGGCAGAGACAGGAGGATCGCGCAGGTTTGAAGCCAGTGCAAGAGACCCTGTTTCCAAAAATAAAAAGTATAAAATAGCTCTGGGAGTGTAGCTCAGAGGTAGAAGGGCTTCCAGGAACCCCAGTACCACCCCCCAAAAAAGAAAGAAAGAAAGAAAGAAGAAAGAAAGAAAGATAGATAGATAGATTGATTTGGAGATCCAGAAGAAAGGTCTAGAAAGGGAGTGGTATTTGTAATCATCACTAACAGGAGTTAAAATGAAGCAGTGGATGTTGCTGAATTAGGCTAGTGCTACCATGAATGCCAAGATAGAGGGATCTAAGAGGAATTCCAGAGAACGCTCGGTACTGACCAGGCAGAGGTCCAGTCAAGAATTAGGAGAGCCAGTGGAGAGTGACAATGAGCAGAACAAGGAAGGAAACTGGAAAGTATGGGCAGCAGTGTCAGGCGGGATGCCAAATGAGGACCAAACTTCTGAGTGGATTTGGCAATGTGCAGATCATCCATTATGTTAGCAAGAAGAAAAATGTGTCTGTCATTGGGAATTACTTAACACTGAAAGGTGCTATGAGAATAAAGGCCAAAGTAAGCAGCATAAATAAGCAGTAAAACATTCAGAAAAAGGGAGGATCCAAAATTAAAATGACTTCCCACTTTCTGTGTGTGGAGTCATCAGTCCCTAAAGACTAGGGATCTCTCTGACCTGGTGTCATCATCCTCACCTCCCACTCTGCTAGTATGATGGCCATCAAGGCTGCAGGCTCTGGCTTGGCCATGCTTCCTACCCTCTCTTTTTTATTCTTTGGGATGGAATTCAGATTCAAACTTCCATCATCTCAGGTGAGCCACTTTGTTCTCTAGGTTACCCTCCACTCTATGGCTTGGTAATTTTTTTTCCTAAACAGCTCTGTTGAGGCATAACTTTCATGGTAAATACCATAAAATTCATTCAGTTGTAAGTATACAGTTTGATGTAGTTTACTAGGTTTATTCAACTGTGCATCTGTCGTTACTATTCAATCTTACAACCTTGTCCTCTCCCCAAAGTTCCCTTATGCCTATTTGCAGCCAGTTCTCATTGGACTGACCAAAGTTTCAAATGCATGTCCAAGATGTCTCTCCTTTGCCCGGGATTCAGTGTGCTCCTTTTCCTTTTGAATTATACCCTAGTTAGTTGAAGGCTTCGACGTGAGAAAGAGTGATATTGTACAATGGTGTCTCCTGACATTTCAGAACCCATTAAGAGATGGTGAGCTAGTTTTGCTGCCCAAAATCAAAACAACCCAAAGCAAAACACTTCATCTTGTGAGCTACAGGTCAAAGAGGAAGCGGGTATGGCACACTCAACATGCTGTGCCTGAGAGCCAGGCGGCCCCAGAGGGCCGGGGGGAGAGACCTGGCACAGTGGCCTGCAAGGATCACCCCTTGCCTTCAATTCCTCTTTCACTATTTCTTGTCATTGTTTTTTTCCTTCTTGCTGTTTTAATCCAGTAAATTAAACAATTGTAAATTAAAAAATAATTTTAAAATAATTTGTGTGGTACTGGGGATCGAACCCAGGGGCACCCAGGGGCATGCTACTTCTGAACTGTACCTCAGACCTGCTTTTTATTCTTTATTTTAAACAGGATCTCACTACACAGTGATTATACACTTTATTGTATTTGAAAACAGGCTTTGTTTTCAAATACAATAAAGGAAAGGGTGTGTTCTACCAGCATGTACAAGTAAGACTTAAAAAAAACACAATTCACAACTCATCCTCCATGCAGAGCACATCTTAAGTCACTTCTGGACCATTAGTATGTTGCTTAGGCTTTATTCTTATGTTTCTGATTCTGCTAAAATACGCATGACATTTATTGTCTTCATTATGCAGTTTGGTGACATTAAGTACATTTATGGCATTAGCACCTTCCATCTCCAGAACTTTTTCATCTTCTCAGTCTGATGCTCTGTCACCATCAAACACTCATTTCCCTGGTTACTGTCCTCCTCCTTTGAACGTCTATGGATTTGACTACTCTGGTTCTTCATGTCATTGGAATCAAACAATGTTTGTCCTTTTGTGATTGGCTTTTTCTCTTAGCATAGTGTCTTCAGGGTTCAACCATGTGACAGTATACATCAGAATTTCCTTTCTTTTGAAGAATACCACAGTTCCTGAACACACTTTACCTCGGCTAGGTTTTTGTTTGTTTGTTTTTCTTTCTCTAACCTTGGTTTGTGGGTACTGTGTATTTCAGTTTTCTAACTTAGCAGTACCAGCGGTGACAGTGTTACAACTGGGCGCATCCCTGGACCTCACTGGGATTCAACCTTTTTAGTTATGTGAAACAAAATGGTACAGGGTTGACCAAAGGGATCTAAAAAGGATTAAGTTTTTTTAAGTGCTCCTTCCTCCTCTTAGTAATAATAATAATAATAATAATAATAATAATAATAATAACAACAACAACAACAATAATAATAATAAATGAAACTTGCCACTTTTCATTGATGCCTTTTATTTTCCAGCACTGAACTGCATTTATGTATTTAGTTCAAATATTCACTGCAACCTTTTAAGAAAGGTAGTATTGTCATTGCAATGGAATAAAGTGACATTCAGGAGACTGGTTTTCCTAAGGCCCCCAAAGAAAATGGGAATCCTGGTCTTGGCATGCCCCAGCCTTGCTTCCCTCTACCCTGCTCGCTGTGATTAGTCTGCTAGAGGTGAGCAGCCCATTGGGCCAACCTACTCCACCAACAGTTCTCCAAGGGACTCAGGTCCTTCTGCAGTCATTTGTTTTTGTCGAGACGCTCTGTCTCTGAGCATTGCTCTCTTTGGAAGCATAATTCATTAGCAACTATTGTTCTTACAGGACAATAATCAGGAGTGGATTAGAGGGGGACATGTTCTCAGTGGAAGGACAAAGAGAAATTCAGTCAGAGATGAATGACAGAGAAGAAAAGAGCAGTAATGTATACATTCCCCCCATTCTTAGGAGTTCTCTTAAACAGGTTTTACCCTCTGGATGTTCCAGCTTCTTCTGGTCTAAGTACACAGAATGTACTTCAAGTACAAGTGGTCTTGTGATTGGAGCTTGATTAGTTCTTGGGAGCTCAGTTTATAAAGTACATTGACACTTGAAAGGCTCAGGGAGGTCTGGTGAACCTGTTTTAACTTTAAAGTATTTTTTGAGCTTACTTGACAGTAGAACCTTTATTTATTTATTTATTTATTTATTTATTTATTTATTTATTTATTGTGTCACTGGTGACTGAACCCAGGAGCATTCTGCCTCAAGCTACATCACCAGCTCTATTTTTTATTTTTTATTTTGAAACAGGGGTCTCACTAAGTTGCAGAGGGCCTGAAGTAGCTGAGGCTGGCCACAAACCTGCAATCCTCCTATCTCAGCTTCCCAAGTACTGGGATTACAGGTCTTTTTAAGTCACATCTGTTAACAGGTCTTGGACAAATGTTCCCTGCAGCATATCATTATGAGATCCAGAGCTCAAAGCCATCTGTGTGACCACAGGAAAGGCTTGCATGGGGCCCACAGGAGGAGACAGCATCTCTCAGAAAGACCAACCATAGAGTGCTGGAGCATTCAGATGAAGTTGTAACTAGGAGGTGGGAACCTCAGTTAAGGAAGACAAAAAAATGTGTCTTTCAAATGTGTCCTGGGACAAAGCCTTGGTCATCTACCTTAGTTAGATTCCTTAGGAGACCCAAATATCCCAGGCCATATGTAAGTGCCTATGTATAAACGCACATCTTACAATAATCTTTCAATTTTCTACCTCACAAGACTCAAAGCTCAGTCCTCCAAGGTACTTTCTCTTTTCCAGATATCCTCTTCACAATCCAGACTACACACGCCTAACACCAAGGTGTATATGGAGGTGGATATGTATATTTGTTTGATTACTCAGCACATTTGTCAAATTAAACTAATATTTTTGCAATCTATAATTTTTTTGTGTCTTGTTTTATTTTGTGGTGGTAGGGATTGAGCCTGGGGGCATTCTACCTTTGAACTACACCCACATCCCTATTTTATTTTATTTTTTTATTTTGAAACTGGGTCTAAGTTGCTGAGGGCCTCATAAGTTGCTGAGGCTGGTTTTGAACCTGAGATCCTCCTGTCTCAGTCTCAATCCACACTTTAGGAAGCATAAACAAATAACGATCAGATTCAGAATTGTGATCTGTGTTTAGCAAATATTTGAATCACAAAGTTCCATGCATACATAAATGTATGCACATCAATTTCTCTTCCGTGTATTTAGCTCATCTTATTCTACCATAGTCATACTTTGGCAGAAAAAGATCAGGGGCAAAGGGGCAGTGCTGGTTGAAGTTTTAATGGAATGTATCTGAAAATTCTTAGTCAACGAACCATATACACTAATGGAAGTTACCAGTACTGTATTAGTAGACTTTCTTGTATCTGTGGTGGTGTGGGTTTGGGAAATCCTGGACTGAAATTCATCTTCTCTGGGCTACAAGTTCTGTTACCACTACATTTACGTGCTAATATTTATTTTTGGCTCACATTAGCCTTTTAAAAGCTAATTTCATTAATTCAGTTTTTTTCTGATCTCTTTCACCCTGGAGTCTGCAGTCATGGTGGGCTTCTCAGTGTTGATTGTTTACCGATATTTAGACCTTTAATTAAGGTTGAGTATGCTAGTGATCTAAATTCAAGCATCAAGCTTTCCTTTGCTAGTCAGTTTTCTATTACTGTAATAAAATACTTGACATAATGAATTTTAAAAGAGAAAGGTTTTTTTGGCTCACAGTGTTAGAGGTTTTAGTTCACAGTTGGTTCACCCCATTGCTTCTGGGCCTCTGTTGAGGTAGTACATTATGATGAAAGCCTGTGGTCAGGGCATGAAAGGAAAAAGGATAATGGGCTGAGATGCCATTATCCCCTTCAAGGGCATTCCTGAGACCTCCCACTAGGTGCTCTATGTTAAAAGTTTCTACCACCTCTCAGTAGTGCCAAGCTGAGGACTAATCCCTGAACACATGGGTTTTGGGGGGAATTCCAGATCCAAACTGTATCACTAGAGACACAAATGTTCTTAATTTTCAATATTCAGTTTATTCTATGATAAATTTGACATTTTATTTATTTGTTTGTTTATTATTATTTTTGGTGGTACTGGGGGTGGAACCCAGAGGATTTCTACTTCCGGGCTATACTCCCAGACCTATTTTCTATTTTATTTGGAAACAGGGTCTCACTAAGTTGCTTAGAGCCTCACTAAGTAGCTGAGGCTGGCTTCGAACCTGTGCCATCCTCCTGTCTCAGCCTCCCAAGAGCAGGGATTACAAGCATGCACCACCACGCCTGGCATAAATTTGACATTTTAAAATAACAAAAGCCATAACTCTTGGGGCCTTTGAAAAACATTTGATCAACTTAAATTGAAGACTAAATTCCCTCACTTAGCTGTTAGCCTTATTTAGAAATATAGTGAAATATATTTTGTTAAAATTTTAAAAATTAAGTAAATTTTAATAAAATTTAAAATTTTATTTTTATTGATGTAAAATACCCATAACATGAAATTATAATCTTAACCATTCTTAAATATATAGGACAATGAAATTAAATACATTCAGAATGTGAGAATGCATCTCTATAACTCTCTTCATCTTTTAAAATTGAAACTCTACCCAACAAGTTCTTTGCTACTCCTGGCAACCATCATTTACTCTCAGCCTTTTATGATTTTGAGTATTCTAAGTACTTCATACAAACGAACCGAAGAGTATTTGTCTTTTTGTGACTTATTTCACTAAGCATTATGGTCTAAAGATTTTTATCAATGTTGTAGTATAGGTCAGAATTTCTGTGTGTGTGTGTGTGTGTGTGTGTGTGTGTGTGTGTGTGTGTGTGTGTAGTGTGTAGATTAAAGCCAGAGCGATTCTACCTCTGAGCTATAACCTCAGGCCCCATTAAAATTTTTATTTATTTATTTATTTATTTATTTATTTATTTTTGGTGGTACTGGGGTTCCTGGAAACCCTTCTACCTCCGGGCTACACTCCCAGACCTATTTTTTAAAAAAATATATTTTTATTTGGAAACAGGGTCTCTTAAGCCAGAGCGGCTGGTTTCGAATTTGCGCGATCCTCCTGTCTCCGCCTCTCAAGCGCAGGGATTACAAGTGTGCGCCACCACGCTCGGCTGGTTTGTTTTTGAAACAAGGGTCTCACTAGGTTGCTGAGAGTCTTCGTAAGTTGCTGAGGCTGGTCTTGAAGCTGCACTCCTCCTTTTTCAGTCTCCCAAGTACTGGGACTTCAGACGTGCACCACTACACCCAGTCACATTTCTGTTCTTCTGAAGGCTGGATAATATTCTGTTGTGTGCACCTACTGCATTTTGTTTATCCATGTACCCGTCAGTGAGCACTTGGGTTGCTTCCACGTTTTAGTTATTGGGATTATGCTGCTCTGCACATCGGCATATGAATATCTCTTTGATACTTTGCTTTCATTTCTTTTGTGTATATGTCCAGAAATAGAATGACTAGGTTATCTGGCAATTATATTTTAATTTTTTGAGGAATTACCATACTATTTTGCATTCTTGCCAGTCATACACAAGGGCTCCAATTTTCTTACATTACTGCTTACACTTATTATTATTATTATTATTATTATTATTTTGCAATTTTTTTTATTGGTGCACTGTATTCATACATCATAATGGTATAAAGAAAATACTTTTGTAGACATACATGCAAACATCGCCCAGTTAGCCCCTACCTGATCCTCACCCCGTTCTCTCCCCATCCCGCCTTCCCATGCTTGGCTTAGTGGTTGACATCTAGTTTTATAGCAATTTATCCAATATTAACCATGATAATTTCACATAACAGTTTCATTTGTCTGATACCAAGCTTTTGATGACTTAAAGATAACATTTCAATATTTCATTTTGCTTTTTTTCTTACCAGAGAATATTTTTTCTTTTTTTTTTTAGGTGAAACTATCATACATTTATTTATTTTTCAGAAAAAAAATCTATCCTGATATGGAATATGGACTCTAGATACCCAAAACAATCTCGAAGAAGAACAAAGCTAGAAGATGTATATTTTCTGATTTCAAACCATATAAAGCTACAATAACTGAAACAGTGTAGTACGTTCTAAAGGCAGATATATAAACCATTGGAGTTAAATAAAAGCCTAGAGATAAATTCTTCCATATATTGTCAAGTTATTTTTGACAAGGTTTCCACAACATTTGGTGGAGGAAATACTAATCTTTTAACTAAATATTGTTGAAAAATAATAATTACATGAAAAAGAATAAAATTGGGCCCTTACCTAACACATATACAAATATTAACTCAAAATAGATAAAAGACCTAAATATAAGTCTTAATACCATAAACTTTTAGGAGAAAATCTGGGTCATAAAACCTCACAACATTGAAATTGGCAGTGATTTCTTGGGTATGATTTCAATGGCACAGGCAACAGAAGAGTATACAAACTCCCTAAAAAAAAAAATTGTATATCCAAAGACATTGTAAAAAGAGTTAAAAGTTACTGATAGAATGGGATAAAATATTTCCAAATGCTATATCTGAAGGTATATTAATATTCCAACTAGAAATCCTAAAAATTAACAACAATAAAGGCAAACAATACAATTTAGAGATAGGTAAAAGACTAACATAAATAATGAATCTCCACAGATAACCAATCTTAGTTGTCTGTTGGATGGAAACTCTTGTTTCTCTGGTTCTGGTGTATGTTACCTATTTCTTCTTTGTAGTTCATCTCTTTGAGTATTTTCTCTAGTGCTGGTTTTGAAGACATAAATTCCTTCAGTTTCTGTTTATCATGGAAGCTTCTTATTTCTCCATCTAATTTGATAGAAAGTTTTGCTGGGTAGGAAATTTTTGGCTGGAAGTTGTTTTCTTTCAGAGTTTGGAATAGGTTACTCCAAGCCCTTCTGGCTTTCATGACTTGGTTTGGGAAGTCTGGAGTGATTTTAATTGGTTTGCCTCTGAATGTCACTTGGTCCTTTGTTTTTGTTGCCTTTAAGATTCTCTGCTTGGCTTCCACATTGGTCATTTTGACAATTATGTGGCGTGGGGATCCTCTTCTCCGATCCTGTCTAAAGGGAGTTCTATAAGTTTCCTGGACCTGTGTATCAACCTCTTGCTCTATGTTTGGAAAATTTTCTGCTATTACTTCTTTGAAAAGATTGTTGATCCCTTTGGTTTCACCTTCTTTTTCCTCCTCTATTCCAATTATTCTTAGGTTAGCTCTCTTCAAATGGGCCCATATTTCTTCAATGTCAGATTCCTGCTGTGGGATTTTTTTTTCTAGATTAGAAACTATGTGTTCATTTTTTGAATGATCATCTTCTAGGAGCGAGATACTATTCTCCATGTGGTCTAATCGGTTGTTTGTACTTTGAATTGAGGCCTTTACTTCATTAATTGCATCCTTTATCTCTTTTTGACTCTCTCTGAATTCTTTTCGAAGCACCTCTATTATTTCTACAGTTATTTTCCTGATTTGATCTTCTAGAAATCTCTGAATTTCTGTTTTATCGGGTTCTGATGTTGTGGGGTTGTGGGCATTCATTGCTCCATTGTTATTCCTCTTTCCCATGATTTCAGAAGTTTGTGCCTTCTCTGTGTTCTTCCCTTGGGTCACTACGACTTCACTTAAGGTGCTCTGGATCTCGAGTCTGTGGTATCTCAGACCCCACTATTCCTTTACTGGGTTGTATCGCAGAGTCTCAGACCCTGGGAGTCAATGGAGGCTGCTTTAGACCATGGGGGGTGCCAAGTTGGGCATTCTCCTATGGTGTGATATCTCTGCCACCGCCACTCCCCCACTGGGTCAAGTCCCTGGGAGTACAGTACTGGGATTACTCCTCTAGGGGCCACAATTTGACTCACTGTTGTTGAGTACGCAGATTGAGCTGTAGTGGACTCGGTGAATTCACTGCTGCCGCCGCCGGTGGCTATATGGCGCCGCTGTTACGCTCTCAGGTGTGAGGCTGGAGTATTTCTTTTCTGTTTTTGAGCTCCGCTCTGAGTCCCTGCAGGGTGTGCTGAGCCCAGCCTCTGGGAGCACTAGATGCTCCCTGCGCCGAGAAATCTGCCGAATTCCTCCTGGCTGATCCGCAGCGGCTCACCTTGGCTCGCTGTCCGCCGCTCCTCTCTGGAGCCTGGTGGGCTGTTGAGTGCGTTCGTATGGAGCCGTACGGTGAGCTCGCCACTGCCGCCGGCAGTAAGGAGCGCCTGCCATGTCCTCGGGCGTGAGGCCGGCATATCTCCTCTGTGGCTCTGAGCTCCGTTCTGAGTCCCCCTTCGCTGTGGAGCCTGGTGCTACAAGGGAAAATAGCGCCCGCCGCTTTGTGCCGTGGCTCCGGATGCAGCACTGCGGTCTGATTTCTTTCTGGGATCTCATTTTTCCAGCCCTCTTTTTCTCTGTCCTTTGTAATTACATTTTTTGTTTCTCTGCTGATTTTGTTTTCTGGCTATGAAAGGTGCTGATTTTGTGGTAATAGAGATTGGTTGTTAGCGGGACTCGTAAGCCCCACTTTTCTCCGTCGCCATCTTCCCGGAAGTCCCCACTTATTATTATTTTTTGATGGTAGCCATCCTAATAGATGTAAAGTGGTACCTCATTATACTTTTCATTGGAGTTTAATAAGTGATGTTGAGCATTTTTGTATATTTATTGAACATTGGTATATCTTTGAAGAAATATCTTCCATTCATTGTCCCACGTTTGAATTGGGTGCTTTTGTTGTTGAGTTTTAGGAGTCCACTATATAATCTGGATATCAATCCCTATGTATTTTTTTTTCCATTCCATGGCTTGCCTTTTTCTCCATTGACAGTGTCTTTTAATGCACAAATTAAAAAAAAAAATTACCAAATCCTATGTATCTGGATTTTTTCTCCTGTTTTTCTTATGTCATTGCCTTGGCATATTGAGGTTTTAGTAAGCAGTTACTATATCCTTGGGAAGGCTTCAGCCCAGATCTTCCTAGGTGTTCAACAGGGCCTGCTTAGTCGTCACTTATAAGATAGGCGCTGCCAGCCATGGGAAGTTTGAGTAAAATAAGAACAGTGAGTAACAGTGAACAGACCAAAGTGTCCCTTACTCTCATAGAGTTTACATTTTTGTATCTCATAAATTCATTCAACTGTTACAAATCTAATGGAGTTTTAAATGAAGAGAACTTCAAAGTCAACATTCTTAAACCTTTTAAGATTACAGGTCAAAAATCAATCGTACAATTGAATTAGAATCACACAGCAAATCTATCCAATTAGTGTTGCTAATCTGTTTATACATAAATATCAAATATGCAAATTTTCCTTAAGCCTAATTAAAGAATACTAATATTATGAGATTGATTTGCTTTATCATTTATTTAATTCTAAACTTTCTCAATCTTGAATAGTGGGGTGACACAACTGAGCGTATCTGATAGACAGCTCAAGGTCCAGCTACGTGATTGGCTCAGGTAGGCTGAGATATTTGAAACTGGGCTTAGGGATCTAGGAATCACCTGTGACCAAAGTACATCTTTTCCATACCACAAACAGACACACTGAGTTTAATTTTAACAGTATGTACATCCATTCTCTCAGATAGGGTTGGATTTACAATATGCTGAAAATATTTGAAAATCATAAATCTATTTTTTTTCTTTTTTTTTGTGGTGCTGGGGATTGAACCCAGAGGCGTAACTACCTCTGAGCTGCACCCCCATCCCTGTTTTATTTTTTATTTTGCAGCAGGGCCTTGCTCAGTTGCTAAGAATCTCGCTAAATTGCTGAGATTGGCCTTAAACCTGCACTCCTTCTGTCTGGACCTCCCAAGTACTGGGATTACAGGGGTGTGCCACCATACCCAGCTGCTAATCCTAAACTTAATAAGGGGTTCTTATCCAGAATAACATATAGGACTCCCAAAATTCAACACAATAATATCTCAATTCAAAAATGGGCAAAGGGCCAGGTATGGTGGCGCACGCTTATAATCCCAGCATTCCGGAGGCTGAGACCGGAGGATCACGGTTCGCGGCTAGCCTCAGCTACTTAGTGAGGCCCTTTGCAACTCAGTGAGAACCTGCTTCCAAATAAAGACTAAAAAATAGGGCTGAGGGTGCAGCTCCGAGATAGCATGCCCCTGGGTTCCATCCCCAGTACTGCAAAAGAAAAATTAATAAATAAAATTAATAATTAAAAAAGCGGGCAAAGGACATGAGAAGAGAATTCTTCAAAGAAGACATAAAGTGGCTGATAAGGACACAAAACGTGTTTGTCATCACTCACTAATAGAACTCACTTTCCCTTTATAGCTCGTCCACATGGCTACCTGATTGGATGAATCCATTGCTTACTTACCCCTCCTCTCCTACCTTATCACCTGGTGAGATTCAGCTAACCTGATGGGCTGTCAGATGCATCTGTATCTGACTACCTGGCCATGGTCACTGGGTGATAGAACTTCTCTGCAGGGTCTGAACTCAGAGGCAGCCGAGTGGGGCTCTAGTTCTCATCAACCCACGCCATGTTTTCAGACGAGCAACTAATAATTTTTCCCCGTTTTTAGTGGAATATGATTCAAATCTACTTTCCAGAAAGTTACTTGCTGCCCCTCCCTTCAAACAGATCCCCCTCCTATAAGCCCACTGTATAGTAGAAGTTCTACAGTCATTACTATTTCTTTGTTTTAAACCCTCCAGTGGTTCCCACTGTGCTCGGAATAGCATATTCTTTGAATGCAGCCTGCAAGTCCTTGCATGATCTGACTCTTCCTTCCCTCCATGACCTCATCCCACACCTTTCTTATTATGCTCCAATTCCAGCCACACTGGCCTTCTTTCACCACAAGCCAAGACTCTTTCCTACCTCTGGGTCTTTGCATGTGCTCGTCTTGTGTTCCCAAGCACCATTCCCCCTTCTTTGCTTGGGTAGCTCATTTTCTGTGGGTATTATCTTCATAAAACTTAGTACAATTGGTGATTTACTGGCTTACTTTATCTCTCCTCTACATGGCCATTGACTTCATGGGGCCAGGTGATGTGTTCTACACACACGGTGCTACCACAGTCATCGTTCACTCAATGAGTGAGTCCACACAGTGGACAAAACTATTACCATTGGCTTTAAATCATAACTATCATGATCATTCCTATAACCACTTTGGGCTCATGAATAATTGTTTGTTGAACTGAGATATCTGTCAATATCTTCTGCATTAATACAATTATTTTATTACTTTTATGGTTTTTTAAAAAAATCACATTAGTCTATAGCGTCTTTCAATTCTTCTCTTACATTAAAGGAGACAACAAAATGTGCTTTTTGGGCAACTTTTTTGCGTGTTTGTGTGGTACTGGAGATTGGATCCAGGGGCACTCCACTTCTGAGATCCAAACCCAGCCTTATTTTATTTTAATTTTTGAAGCAGGGTTCCATTAGGTTGAGGATAGTCTCACTGCTTGGTGACGCTGTTCTTGAAACTGAGATCTTCCTGTCTCAGCCTCCCAAGTTCTGGGATCACAAGTGTGTGTGTGCCACCACACTTAGCTCCTATCTTATTTATTTTTGCGCGGTACCTGAGATGGAACCCAGGGGCATTGTACCTCTGAGCTATACTCCCAGCCCTATTTTTTTAGTCTTTTCTTAATTTTTTTTGAAACAGGGTTTCACTGAGTTGCGAAGGGCCTCGCTAAGCAGCTGAGGCTGTCTACAAACCGTGATCCTCGGTCTCTGCCTCCGGAATGCTGGGGCAGCTTTGAGGTATTGGATGATGGAAAGTCTAGTTCTAGACTCTCTAATGGCCTGTGGCTTAACCCTGGTCCGCATGCCCAAGAATCTGCCCCCCCCCCTCAAGCCTTGGAATAGGCTGGGCAGCTCTAGGGCTTTCCGAATCTTAACCATCTAGAGCCTGGAGACAGCATGTCCTTATCAGAAATGCAGTGCCCCTGTCTGCACCTGTGCACAGGACAGGACGGCAGGCCAATGGAGTTGAATGTTGCGTTGTCCCAGATAAATGCTCAGACATGAAACCAAGGATAACACTGAAACGGAAATAGGACTTGTTTTCGTTGTGGTTTATAGCACGAAAGCATTAAAAAAAAAAAAAAAGATTCAAACGGGGAGACCAGCCTTTGGGGGGGTGGCAGCGGTGGAGTGCGGTAGGGGGCCGCTGGAGGTGCCTGGGCGCCTTTAACTCGGCGTGCGCTGGGCGCCGGCCGCGCCTCGCCCCCTCCTCGCCGCGATGGGTGGCGGGGTCTGAGACAGCCGTGCAGAGCCGCGTCGAGCGCGGGACGGAGCCCCGCGCAGCCCGCCCGCCGGCGGTGCGGGCGCCCGGCCGAGGCCTGCAGGGGCGCGGAGCTGCCGGCGCCTCCCGGGCCCGCGCCCACCCGGGTGGCGCAGGTGGGCGCCCGGCGCGCGGAGCCGCGTTCCCACGAAGCTCGCGCCCCGCGAGGGGGAGGGGCCAGCCCGGAATATGTAAATCCCGGCGCGGCCGCCGGGCGCCCGCCCAGGGCCAGCTGACAGCGGGGCCGCGCCCGCACCCTGCCCTGCCCTCCGCGCGTCCTGCGCGCTCGCCCGGGCCGGCGGCGGGCTCGGCGTCCTCGGCAGCCAGGGCTCCCGGCGCCGCCGCGGCCCGTAAGTAGGAGCATGCCCGCGGCGGGGGGCCCCCGCGCGTCGGCGCCCGCCCCCGCCCGCCGCCCCGCGCCCCCGGAGGAGCGAGACTGAGGACGCCGCGCCTCGGGCATGCAGACGGCCTCCCCGGGGCTGCAGCGGAGGCAGCGCCCGCCCGCGCCCGGCACTGCCGAGGCCCGGGGGCCCCGGCCCGGACCCTGTCAGCGCCGCCCCGCGGCCTCGGCGTCCGCGCCTGTTTGGGTCTTTTGTGCCGCGGCGCACAGTTGGCTAAGCACTCCTGCGCTGAATCGGGCCATTGTCTGCGCTCCCATTGCGTTCACGCCGCAAGCCTCGGCGCCCCCACCCCGCCCGCCCCCGGCCCGCCTCCTCCGGGCCGGGGAGCCTGCTAACGTGCCTTTCCCCCCAGGAATCTGGAAGCTATAAGCCGGGCGGATTGCAAATGAAGTGTAATGCATTGTGGGACGTGTGTAAAATCGGAGCCTTCGCCGTGGGGGTTTGGGGGGGCGTGGGGAGGGCCGGACCCGCCGCTGGCGGTGTAGACGCCGACGAGGAGGGGCTGGGAAAATGTGCGCAGAGTCCGCCCGGGTCGTGCCCGCCGTAGACGGATGAAGCAGCGTGCTGCGCCCCGGCGCTGAGGCCCGGAGGATCGGGCAGCAGGTCGCCCTCCCCACCATGAAGAAGACCCGGAGCACAACCTTGCGGCGAGCCTGGCCTAGCTCGGATTTCTCGGACCGGGCCTCGGACCGCATGAGGTCCCGCAGCGAGAAGGACTACCGCCTGCACAAGCGCTTCCCCGCGGCCTTCGCGCCCCAGGCTTCGCGGGGCTACATGACATCAGGTTGGTAACCGCGGCGGCGCCCGGGGCCGGTCCTTGGAGCGGAGCACCGGCGGTGATGGATGCGACAAGTTATGGGGAAAGCAGGGGGGGAAAATTAGCTCCCATCCACCATTTTGTACCTCCTCAAGATCCACAGCAGGCCCTCTCAATATGGGGTTTGGGAGCTATTAGGTAAAATCAGGGAGGGGGGACGAGCCGGGCGTTTGGGCTGCAGGGAGATAAATGACTGCCAGCCCCGCCGCTGCAGCCTCCTCTAGGAGCTTTGTGAAAGAGCCTGCGTCCTGTGTTGCCCGCAGGACCAGGCTGGCTCGCGCCCGCCAGCATTGTGGCTAGTTATCTTCGTGGGTATTTAAAAGCCCCCCTCCCTTTCTTGAAAGAGAACAGGTTCCATGCACCGTTCTGGATGGTTCGGGTCAGGGCAGACCTCTGCACTCCCAGATCCCAGGCGCCTCTGACATGCACGCAGGGGGCTAGGTTGGAGCTCCTTGAATGCTTTCTGTGGGGTGATGGTGTGTATGCGGATCGAATCCTCACATGATTCTGCGTGGATTTAACATATGTTGCCCTGAGTTAGGTTGCATGGGAAGAATGGAGGCTGTGTCATGCATTTGCATGTCAGACAGGAAGGACAAACAAAACGGTAAATGGAAGGGGAGGCTTCAAAATAGGTTTTATGTTATGCAAATGCAGTGCCCTTAGCCAGCCTTTCTGAATGAGTCGGTTCCCTTTGGAAATGTAGGATGGCCTTGGTTTGTGATTTGGGAGCCCAGGCATATGTACTTGAGATTCGGAAGGAGGAAAATCCTGGAAATCTTTCGTTGGTCCCTCTTTACTTGTATGTGATGATGTGTGAGACGTCAATTTTTTTTTTAATTTTCATTCTGAAAAGAATTAATTTGCTTATGAACACAGTGTAATGGAAGGAACGAGATTTTATGTTAAACCACACACTATACCATTCTAAGCCCTGTCTTAACTGGGAAGATTGTTTTAAGCTTGTGGTTGGTACTTATAGTTAAGCTTTACTATCTCCCTCCTTAAACAGCAAATCCCTTTTAACTGGGATCAGTATCTCATGCATTAAAAATGTCTCGTGACCACATTTCCATATATATAAAACCTAAATAAAATAACTCTTTTTATTGCAAAATCAGGCAACATAAGGATATTGTAGTATTTTGGCAATAAGGCTCTCTGGATTTTCTCTTTCATGAAAAGCCAAATTTGTAAAGGAAGTGACAACTACAGTTTGTATTTCAGTGATCTGCAAGCCACTGCTATGGTTGCTGTATTCTTCAGACTCATGGCAGAAAATTCCCAAACACACCTACCTTCAAATCTGACCCCAAAACACAAATGTGCACACACCCACGCCTGAACGGAGCGTGCAGATAATCCAGGTTTTCACCCACCTAGCATCTGAATGTCTTCATTCCACAGTGAGCAGGCCCTCTCTCTTCTGCTCCTCTTAAAGAACCACTGCTGATGCTATGTGTGAAGCTATAGAAAGATAAGTGGCCATAATTTCGTCAACAGTCCTGCAAGACTCTTAATGATCTTGGGCACATTCCCACAGGGACTATTTTTATCTATTTCGTCTTTGCTTCATTATGATCACATTCTTAGTCTTTGCCAAAGAACTTCTCTGCTATTGCCAAGGCTGCAAGGCATTCTTGAGGACACGAGGAAGAAGCTTTAATGGTACATGATTCTCTTATTTCATTTCTTGACTTGTGGAAGGTAAGATGGTCTTAGGGTGATAATGAAGGGTAACCTGTTTCAGGTTGGGTGCTTTTTTTTGGGGGGGGGGCTGTCCAGATTTAATACTGTACTGCTCAGAACACAAGAAGCACTGTGTCATTCATTCGGCATTTTATGGAGTGCCTCCTAAGAGTGGAGCTGCTTGCTAGATTCTCATCGGGTTATAGGGTTGGATAGAATATGGCTTTTATCCAGGGAGGGAGAGTTATTATTTAGTCCTTATTTTAGATATTAGCTAATACATGGAATAAAAAATCAGGTGTTGGTGCTAAAGAAAGAAGTAGTAAGTATTAAGGGCAAACACCTACAATGAAAGTAGGTAGACTTTTGCTCATATGCAACTTTGGGGGGCATTAAGGCAGTATCTTATCAATTTTCTTTTGAAATATGACTCCTTTTAACATATGAGTATTGATTGGAACAGATGCTGTATTGAAACATATTAAGATCATATATAAGAACTTCTCTTCCTTTAAGGAAATAGAAGGAAATCCACTTGTATCCAGCTAGTTACTCTGGCCTCAAGCAGAACCTTTGCTACATCAAATAGAAATAGAAAATGAAGCAGCTTAGAAATGCTTGAAGCTTTTCAGGTTTCTTCCTTCTGTTTGGTCATTTGGTTTAATAACTATTCCTACTATCATACTTCATTTTTAGTGAAGAGTTTTTGTTGTGGATAAATTAATTGGTTTCAAAGGACAAGATAAACCTCCTCAGAGATGTACTAAATAACTTAAAAGTAACTTCAGCAAAGAGATTATTTTTAGTATGCCTCCAGCAAATATTCCTGAAAATTTAAGGAAATATATGTGTTTTAACTTTTGGTCTAAGATGCTTCTCGAGCACACAGTAGGTGCTTCAACCAGAACTATAAGTTTCTGTGATGGCTTTCTAATGAGACAGCGCCACTTCTGACTGGTAATAAGTAATTACCAGTGTGAAATGTGATTTATAGCGGTTGGCCTGACATTTGGCCTTGGCTTTTCCTACCCTTTCAGGATAAACTACACTTAAGCTCATGAGGTTAGAGTAGACACACATAAAACTGGCTAAATCTTGGAAAAGGACAGCTAGGTGGAAAATTCTGAAACTTTCAGTCTTAAAGACCATGCTTTCTCTGACTGTTCTAAGCTCTCAGTCCATGTTCTCAAGTCTAAAGTAATCCTACAAATTCCCAAGCCTCCTAGCAACCAGAAAGTTCACAAGCCAGGAGATGCATTCACTGTTCCTCTTGCATCTTAATTTCCCAGTGATAGTTTCTGGGCAGAAGCAGGGAAATCTCACCTTTTGTTCAAATCAAAATGAATAATAAAATGTGCATGGCATTATCTGAAGAAGAAAAGGGGTTGAATCAAATGGATGTGGGATCATTCTTCTGCATTTTCTAAAGCTAGAATTTGTGGTATTGATTAGAGATAGAAGTAAAGCTCCCAATGAAGAGGGGAAAAAAGAAAATCTGTATAATGCTTAGTACTTTCTATATGCAAACATGCTCGTGTATCACCGTGAAATGATTTTTTCAAAGTTCCAACCCCATTGTGGACGAAGCCCTTAGAACCTCTGTGAACTCTGACTTCTTCATTCAAATGGTTCTGCTAACTTTGAATTTCCTTCGCCCTCTCTTCCAGCAGCATTGGGGATGGGTGCTTGTTTATATTTCATACATAATGCCACCAAAGTTTAGGGGGCATTTGTATTGAACAAGATTGCAAAATAATCTTCCCACTCTACAGGTCCTATGGAGCATATTCTGAAAAGGCTTTGCTTGTGAATGAAAAAGTGGAGTTGTGGCCCATGTGGGTTTGATATTTGTCATTTAAAATAACGCCGTTAAGGAATACAGCAGGCATGTTTAATATTGTGGATTTAAAGAATGCGAAAAGAAAGATAAAAGCACCAAATGGACATCTTAAGAAAATTTAGATTAGTTTTGTCTGCTGATTTAGTACATATAAGCAGTGGGCAGGAAGGGCCAGCACACCATGGGGCTCGTTTATTAGTTTACATTTTATAGGAACTAATTCTGGAGCACACTTGCCTCTGTGTTCCAGTTCCTCACTCTTCTGTTATTTTAAGAGTTGAGAGAGTTTTCTGGGAGTGGAGGCTGGACACTTGAGGTTCTAATCTGGGCCTGCCATGAACCAGCTGTGTCTCTGTAGAGTAATTGACCTCCGTCCCTCTGTGGTGAGTCCTCTGCTTCCACACTTCCTATGCAGACGTGGGCTCCGCCAGGCTCTATAATGAACAAGTGCAGGACTTCTGCACACTGGCACATAGGCACATAAATCATTAGAGAAGTCCTGTGTTCATTTCTGTTTATTGGAATCATGTGCTTCTGTATGTGGGAATAGCGCTGATGTTGAAATGAAATCCAATTTCCTGTCATCCTCAAACCTTACATTAAATGTATGCATCTTAGGGCTTGCCCTGGTGACCAGAGCCATGGTGGTGGTGGGAATCAGATTAAGACCTGGCAGGTTATAATCATATGCAAATTTTAATAAACAGCATCCTGTCACCCCCCCCCTTTCTTCCTCTTTGCAGAGATCCACTTTCAGCCTTGCTGCTCCAACTGTGTTTAATATGAAGCTACCTATGTTGACTGCTTTTATCAGGCAGTGAGGAATATTACACTTAGTGGTGAATGACTTGATTCTTTTATTTCCCAAGAGAACATGAATGTGCTTACGAAAGGTCACCTCTCTTGGTATTTCCATATCTTTTACATGCTTGTGAATGTCTTTATTTTTTAAAAAAAGGAATATGAGCATAATGAGTAGAATTTTTATACCTCCAGAGCCGTTTGGGCCTTCAAGTCCCTCACCCCAGAGGCTTAGAACAATTCACACAATGGTATGTTCTTTGGTACAAATCCCTTATGCTGAATTCATAGGTAGCTAGGGAGCAAAATCTGGTTAGATTCTTGCTAACAGTATAATGCACAAACTTTTAAGTTTAGGACAACTTTTGTAGATCTATCATAGAGATCATGTAATGTCTAATCTATAAAGTATGGAGTCAATGGAGTCAAAGTTCTTGCAGTTTGTGAGAGTATAGACTATAGTCTAAATTGTCTTTAGCAACAGAAACACAAAAATGAAATGACATGAGTCATTTTTAAAGTAGGTAATAAACTCTTCCTCAAGTTGTAAATCCTTAGACTATTTTTATTTGACATTGGAATGTATAACCAGTTGGCCAGAAAATCCTGTTGATTGTTACCACCTAAATATTTCTAAAACCTGTCTTCCTCTTCATTCCAGTTGTTTCCAGCCTTCTTCTATTCTGTCACAGTATCTTTCGGACTGACCTCTTCACCAGTCTGATCCATCCTCCATGTGTCCCAAGGGGCTTTTGTTTTGTTTTGGTTATATTTAATCTCTTCTCCTAAAGTAAAATTGGTGGATTTCATGAGTGCCTGGGAGACCTGCTAGAAGGTAGATGGGTAGGGGCCCATGGGGTAACTACAGAGTAAGATGAGGACACCACCAAACCATGTTTCTCAACACTGTTGGGCACAAACCCTTCATGATTTTTTTTTAGAACCATACTCATATTCTTGTCTTTTCAGTGTCTCTGGCGAGCTTAAATGGAGTTGTAGACCATGAAGTTTCCGTGGTGTGACTTTCCCCACTGTTGGCTCCTCTTCTCCATCTCTCCCCACCTCCCTGTGTGCTCCAGAGCCCTTTACCTTCAGCTGTTCTCCTTGCTACATGTACCTTTAGTACTTTACACGACACTGCCCAGAATGTGCTCCTCATTTCGCTAGGTCTGATGGAATCCCATTTAAACTTCCAGAACCAGCACATGTACCTCTTTCAGTATCTCCCTAGATCCTTTCTGGAGTTGATCACTCTCACGACATTTGTTTTATGCTTGTATTACTGCAGCATAGTCATGTTGCATCATACTGGCAGTTTCCGTGTGCGTCTCCTGTACTGGACAGAGACTCCTCAGCGATAGTATCTGTTTTATTCACATGTCATTTTGCCAGCAACCACAGCATCACATATCAGGACTCAGTAAGTGTTTATTTGATGAATGAGCAAAACATGACTTCTCTTAAAAAATTGGATGAAGAGATATCTTGAAGTCTTAATGTGATCATCTTTTTATAACTGTGGAATGTATATATATGAAATTTATGTATATATGCATATATATGGAATTTATATATTTAGTATATATACACTAAATTTATATATATAATTTATATATAGTATATATATACTACACACACACACACACACACACACACACACACACACACACACAGATCCTGCTCTTGAATGATCTACTGTGACTGGAAGATAGTTAGCCAGTGGAGAGCAGTAGATAATAAGATATAATCAAGAGTCAGGTAGGGTGGTTGATAGGATTGGTATAAGTGAGACAGGATTTAGAGAAGAGAAAGATGGCATTTAGAAGAGACTGCTAGGGTCTTGAAGGAAGTGCACAGAATTTGGAGAGATGAGGAGGACTAAGGGAAGATGTGGAAGCAGCATGAACCAAGACATGAAATTGGAAATTAACATGGGCATGTGAAAGTTGTCATACTACAACTCTGGGATATAAATAGAAGTAATGTGTAGCTAGGCCAAGGGGGATCCTGGATTTGGAGTGAGTTCAGAGTTTATGGGGCAGGTAATAGGTTTGTGACTTTGGGCGGGAAGTGATGAAAGGAGCATTTTAGGAAGGGGTGTCTGCCAGTGGTTTGCAAGATGGATGGATGGCAAGAGTACCTAGAGCTTAGGAGATATTTAGGGGGCCCATGTGGTAATCATAAAATAAGATGATGAGGGACCATATGGGTATTACCACACCATCTTGAAGATTTGTTTTTACTATCTTGTCTTAGTTGGTTTTGTGTTGCTGTTACAAAGTACCAGAGGCTGAGAAACTTATTAGAAAAGGGTTCATTTGGCTACATGATTCTATTGACTAGAAGGTCCAAATAGCATGGCACCAGAATCTGAGTGAGGCTTTTTCTGCCCCGACTGGATGCATGCAGAAAGATGGGACTGAGCATTCTGAGTGGCCTCATGACATCTCACTCTCATGAGAGCTAGTCCAGATATATGGAACCTAACCCACACCAACCAGGTAGGCATTAATCCCTTCCCAAGGGCAGGATCCTCAAAGATCCACCACCTGTCAGTACTGTTACAATGTGGGCTGAGTGCCCAGCATACGTACCTTTAAAGAGCAAAGCACACCCAAACCAATGGCACACCTCTATTGTTATTTAATATTTTTCTTCCACTTGACCCATTTTTTAATTAAAGTAAATTAAAAAGAAAACTTCTTTTCTGTAAAATTGCGGGTTTCACTTGCTAATTGTGTTTTTTAATCCCCATTAAAATGAATATATAAGGATTGTTTTTCATATGTTGAACCAGCTTTGCATCCCCGGGATGAATCCTACATGGTCATAGTGTATGATTTTCTTGATGTGGTTTTGAAAGTGTGTTGCTGGTATTTTGTTTAGCAGTTTTGTGTCTAAGTTAATCAATGATATAGGCCTATAGTTTTCTTGAGCTGTCTTTATTTGGTTTTAGTGTTAATGTGATATTGGCTTCGTAGAATGTATTTGGGAGAGTCCCGTTTCTATTTTATGGAATAGATTGAGGAGTATTGGGATTAGCTCTTTTATAAAGGTTTTATAAAATTCACTTGGGAAACCGTCTGGTTTGGGGCTTTTGTTTGATGGTAGGCCTGTTACTGCTGCCTCAATCTCTTTGATTGTTACTGGTTAGTTTAAATTTTCTATATTTTCTTGGTTCAGTTTAGGAAGATTGTATGTGTCTAGAAAATTCTCAATTTCTTCTAAGTTTTCCATTTTGTTAAAGTATAGTTGAAATAGTTTCTGATAATTCTCTGGCTTTCCATGCTGTCAGTGGTAATACCTCTTTTTCATTTCTTATTTTCATAATTTGGATTGATTCTTTCCTTTGGTTAGGTTGGCTAGTGGTTTATCTATCTTGTTTATTTCTTCAAGTAACCAGCTTTTGGTTTTGTTGATTTTCTGTATTGTTTTTTATTCTCTACTTCATTAATTTCTGTTTGGATTTTTAATATTTTTCTGTCATCTACTGGCTTTCGGGTTAGACTGCTTCTGTTTTTCAAGGGCTTTGAGGTATGTCGTTAGGTTATTTATTTGGTGATTTTCTGTTCTTATGTGGGCACTCAGTGCTATGAATTTTCCTCTTAATAGTGCCTTCAAGGTGTCCCAGAGGTTTTGATATGTTGTGTCTCTATTTTTGTTTGTTTCTAGAAATTTCTTAATTTCACCTCTTACTACTTCTATGACCCATTCCTCATTCAGCAGTGTGGTGTTTAATCTCCACATGTTTATTTGGTTACTCTGGATCTTCTTATAGTGGATTTCTAGTTTCATTTCATTGTGGTCTGAAAAGATGCAGCAGAGTATGTCACATCTTTTGAACTTGCTAGTACTCACTTTGTGCCTCAGGATGTGGTCTATTTTGGAGAAATTTCCATGAGCAGCTGAGAAAAAATGTGAACTCTGCTGTAGCTGGGTGGAATATTCTGTATGTGTCTAATAGGTCCATTTGGTTGATAGTGTTCTTTAGGTCAGAGGCATCTTTACTGACCTTTTGTCTAGATTAATCTAGTGGTGTGAGAGGAATGTTGAAGTCTCCCAGTATTATTGTATTGGGATCTATGTGTGACTTAATGTCACAAAGAGTTTGTTTAATGAAAGTGGTTGGCTGCACCTTGTTTGGGGCATAAATGTTGACTGTTATTTCCTCTTGCTTGATTGTTCCTTTTACCAGTGAGAAATGACCTGATACTGTGTGATCCAACAATACTACTTCTGGGCATCTACCAAAAAGAATGAAAACCACTACCAAACTAATGCATATTTATCTATGTTCATAGCCTCACAATTCACAATTGCCAAACTATGTAATCAGCCAAGATATCCGTCAAGAGATGAGTGGATTACAAAACTATGGGATATGTACACAATGGAATTTTACTCAGCCATAAAGAAGAACAAAATTATGTCATTTGTGGGGAAATGGATGGAACTGGAGAACATATGTTAAGTGAGATTCGTCAGTCACAAAAAGTATAAAATCAGATGCTCTTCCTAATATGTGGAAGCTAGGGAGAAAAAGGATCATAGGAGGAACTCTAGATGAAGAAGGAGAAATGATAGATGAACAAATAAGGTGTCCTAACTGAGGGGGATGAGAGGGAAGAAGAGGGAAATTCCTTAATGTACATGATGTGCATTCATAAACATCAAAGTCAGCCAAACATGAGAAGGAGGGAGGGGGAGGGAATGGGGTGGGAATTGGGGAAGGGCTAAATAAGTGATGTGTGCATGTATGCCTCTACCATCATGTACTCCATTAAGATATATCACTACAATGCACCAATAAAAAATTAAAAAAAATAAAGTAAATATATATGGATTTCAGTTTAAAATACTCAACTGGGCACCACCTAAAACGTGCCTGATGGGAACTGCATAGTAGAGTGCCTGTATAGACCAAGGAAGGAGGTATAGAAGGGAAGAGGAGAGGGAGGACCTGGGAGGACAAAAGAGATGGTTGTTCTTTGTAACTGACTGGATTTAAGAGATGAAAGAAAATAAAAGGGGAAACAGATTTGTTGTTGTTGTTGTTGTTGTTGTTGTTGTTGTTGTTGTTGTTATTGTTATGGCCAGGAAAGTGGAACAGATGAAGAATTCTGTTTTGCACCAACAGTTAAGCTATCCAAGCAGAGAGGTCTTTTAGCCACACAAGTGAATAGTAAATGCTACAGGGACAAGTTGCAGGTCATCCATGCAGCAATGTCAGCAGAGAACACAGGAATAGCTTAGCTTTTTGTACTAGATGTTCCATTTCTTAGAGGCGAACAGATGACTTAGGGTTTTTTTTTTTTTTCCCCAGCAGATGGAGGGTCAATTGGATTCCACTGACTCTTGAGCTCTTCTTAGGTTTGGAAAAATATTGGAAATTGAAGAGGTTAGGATAGCTTGGAAGATTGTTCTCCTGTTTGTAAAGTATGGTCTAATTTTTGGATTTATTAGTGTTTGCATGGATGCAGAAGCTGTTGTTTTGTTGACAAAAGCAATAGGCTTGTGTTATCTATAGTCAGGTTTGAAAAGAGTGAGAGAGCTACACAAGTAGCTGCACAGAAGAGGAGGCCAGCTATGTAAATACTATGTATTTCAAACATCTGTCATATACCTATTCAATGGGAAAATTATGGCTTAGGTAACTCATTTGCACAGTTAAAAATCTCCATTTATCTTTCTACTTTAATCCATGATGGCTCCTTCAGGCCAAGTTTTCTCTTTTTGAAGATAAAAGAGAGATATTTGGCAGATGCCTGTGGGCATTAGGGGTAGCAGGACTTATGCCTGGTCTCATCCTTCTGATGGCCATAGTTTCAGTGGGAGGGACCATCTCACTTTGCAATTAGCACCCCCACTGCAAATTCCTGTCTGGTTGGTTTCCCTAAGAGAGTTAATAGACTCTGTATTGCTTTCAGCACATCCACTTTTTGCTTTGAAATCATTTCATCATTAGGTAAAATGAAGGCCCCCATAGCAATTGAGATGCTTTGGCTATTTGTCTTTTTGTCTTTTTTATAGCTGCCCAGCATCCAAGTCTCCCTTTTATGTTTATGCAGTTTCCCCACTGTCATATGTTCAGTGTTTCTCCCTAAAAGATAGATTCAAGCTCTAACCTCTGGCATCTATAAATATGACATTTTTTTGAAAATAAGGTCTTTACAGATGTGACCATGTTAAGATATAGTCATACCGGATCGAGTAGGGTATGCCCTAAGTCCAATATGACTGGTTTCCTTATAAGCAGAAGAAAAGAGACACAGACTCAGGAAAAGTCACTAGGCAAAGAGCGAGGCAGACAGGGTACACTTGCACACCACTAGGGTAATGGGCACATCTGCCTTCATTTTCTCATCCTTGTAGACTGGAAACTCTTTGAGAATGTGGCTCATGTGCCCTGTGGCTTGCATTCTCAGTGTCTAACATGTGCCAAGTATGTACTGGGTGCACAAGAGGAGCTTAAATGTGTGGATATGGAGACACAGGACCTTGCTGACGTTCCCGGTACTCACAGTGAGGTCTTTGGTTTCACCTCCTTTTTTACCCTAGGTGTACTTGGCACCCTGGGGCTGAGCCCTGCAGGCCCACCATGGTGGATCAGTCATCTTGCTGCACTCACCAAGCCAGAGGACACATGGGGAAACCAAGCAGTTTCCATATCCACTGGGTTGTACAAATAATAGACTGTGGCTTAGGGTTTAAAAAAATTCCAGCATGGATTTTTGGCAGAGTTGTAAAATAATATGACATTCTAAAATTATTTATTTATTATGGTACTGGGGATTGAACCCAAGGGCATTCTACCTCTAAGCTACATCCTTAGCCCTATTTTCTTTTATTTTGATTTTGAAACAGGGTCTCACTGGGTTAATGAGGGGCTCACTACTTCCTTAGGCTGTCCTCAAACTTGTCTCAACTTCCCAAGTTACTGGGATTACGGGTTTGCACCACCATGTCCAGAAAAACATCCTATTAGATTGGATGATGGTGCTTGTAATTATAATGGAGCTTTCCATTAGCCTAGTAAAACTCATTTGAATTTGAATTTGAATTGATTTTCAAATAATTGAAAGAAGTATTTGAACATAGTTTTTTTTCCCCTAAATTTATTGACTGGCTGTTTATCATGTAGATAATGCACATATATTATAAAATTTTAAAAATGATATTAGGGAGTTTGTGTAACCAAAGAGTGAACAAGACCAGAGTAGCAGAGTCGTGATGATGGTCTTACTGCCAGATGGATTTTTCCACATCTATAATATCAGTTTCTGTCTTAAGTTCATAAAAATGCCTTTATATGGCAGTAGAGCATTGTGAATTAGGGCTTTGAAATCAGGCACTTTTATCTTGGTGTCCTGGCACCCACGTGGTGATCATATAAATGTGGCGATTCCTATCATCAACTTATTGTTTCCTTATCATAAAGATGAGGATGAGACAATATCTATCCTATACCTAACTAATATTGTTTGTGTGGATTAAATGAGCAAATGCATGCAGAATAACTAGCACAGTGCATGATACACAGTAAGAACTCAATACAGCTTTGCTCTTATGGAATTATTTGTTGTGGAGCATAAGTATGCAGGAATGGTTGCTTCTACATGGTTTACACCTGAGGATGCAGAGGGAAGGAGCCTGTGGGCAACGTGTACAGGGTCAGAGAGAATCAAAAGCAGCTTTGAGTTGGATTCTTAGCCTCATCCTCCAACTTAGATACTCAATTAGTCAGAAATCAATTATTCCATCTCTTATTGAATTTGGCATGTGATCTTCTAAGAAAACCCCCAGAATTATTCATTTATCTCAGTGGCTTACTTATCCTTGAATTTCCATCATAGGAAAAATGCTAGAGAATTGTTGCGTATTCAGTATTCCTGCAAAATACAAATCTAGTAGAATTTGGCTTTCCTTAAAAACCAGAACAATTAGCCATGCTTGTAATTCCAGCATTTGGGAGGCTGAGACAGGAGGATCACAGGTTCTTGGGCAGCCTCAGCTACTTAGTGAGGCCCTCTGCAACTTAGACTTTGTTTCAAAGTAAAGAAAAAAAAGTAGAAAAACAGGTCTGGGGGTGTAGCTTGGAGGCAGAATTCCCCTGGGTTCCATCCTCAGTTTAAAAAAAAAAAACAGAAAGAAAAATGATACCCCATCTAATTAGACATAGTTTAATCTGAGATACTTATTTTGACTTTTCAGTTGAAAGTAAGGAAAGAAGTCTCTTGGAACCAGAGAGAGAGGGGGGGAGGAGGAGGAGTGAGGAGAGAGGGAAAGAAGAAGAAGAAGAAGAAGAAGAAGAAGAAGAAGAAGAAGAAGAAGAAGAAGAAGAAGAAGAAGAAGAAGAGGAGGAGGAGAGAGGAGAGAGGGAAAGGAGGGAAGGAGGGAGGGAGGGAGGGAGGGAGGGAGGGAGGGAGGGAGAGAGAGAGAGAGAGAGAGAGAGAGAGAGAGAGAGAGAGAGAGATTGATTGTAGGTAGTTCATTTGCACATGCACACACTCATGCAATAAAATGGGCCCTAAAACACAATATGAGATTGAAATGCTGCAAAACTGAGGTAAAATTTCAAGGCCAATTTTGAAAGGAAATCCCAGTGGACTCTCCTCTAAGCCAATTGCATTTTTCCCCTTCTTTGGTGAGTTTTAAAAAGTAGTGATGGTCCCAGAGGACCTCAGTGTTGCATAGGAAATAAAGGGGTGCTACAGTCTGGTGTCCACTTTTCACAGGTGTTAATATTTCATTTGCTTTCCTGGAATCAGATGGTGTGGTAGCTAAACTTGTGGCTCTGGGATGACAGCTTGAGTTAGGGGAGAAGAAGGAGGTCTTCCCCCTCATGGCTTTCAAAGCTAGCACCTCATGGGAGCCTCGGCCAGCAGGATCTGGGGGCTCAGAGCTGCTGATGTTTGCTGTGTCCACCTGAATTTCCATTTCACCTAATAATTTTCAGTATCTTGCCCCTCCCCAGTTTTCCCTTTCTTTAGGTATGTTTAGGGAACATACCTAAAGAAAAATCTAAAAGCTGTGAGTAATTGGCTTTCTATAGTTAGGGCCAACTAATCAAGCTCCAGAAGCAACCTCTACTTGAATGACTTTTAGCTTTTGTCAGTAAAAGCCTAGTTTCTGGAGCACAAGATCCTGTTTTCCCCATGTGGTACCCTGGGTGATGGAGGTGATTTGAGAATGGGGGAGAATTAGAAATAGTGTTTGTTTGGGATGCTGTTATGATTTGTACCTGGAATGTCCCTCAAAGCTCACGGGATGAAAGCATGATCCCCACTGCAGAAGGGTGCAGAGGTGGGGCTTTTGGGTAACAATTGGATACTGAGAGCTGTGACCTAATCAGTGGAGTAGTCATTTGATGTATTGATCTATTGATAGCTGAATGGACTACTCTGAGGTTGGAGGAAGGAGGTCACCGGGAGCATGCCCTTGAAGGGTTTATCTTGTCTCCAGCCCCTTCTTTTCTCTCTTTCTCTCTGCCCTTCCACTGCCATGTGCTGAGCGGTTTTCCTCAGCCATGCCCTTCTGCCCCGATGTTTCTCCCTTGGAAGCCAGCGAACCATAGACTGAACCTCTGAAACCATGAGCCTAAATACATCTTTCTTCCTTTAAATTGTTCTTTTCTGGCATTTTAGTCGCAGTGATGACAGAGATGCCAAAAGTTCACTAAGTAGTGGTCTATACCATCCTGACCTACCTTAAGGACCATAAATGAGGCTGCCATAGCAAACACAGCCATGTGTGTGAAAGTCTTTCCTCTCGGGTGAGGTGCTATAGTGTCCTTAGGCTGGGACTGATGCTGTGGGCCCACTGGAGGTAAGTGGTGATGCAGTGTCTTAGTGGCAGCAAGTCCCTGAAGGTGTCACAAAGCATGGTAGGGGGAAGCCAAAAGCCAGAGGGCCTGGAACATCAGCACTGGCTTCTTCTCTCAGTTTGACAGCATACTCCCTAACAAGACAACAGAGCTCTGGTTTCCTCCTGAGAGGGAGCCTCCTTACCCTCAGCTCATGTTGCACCCAAGGAAGAGAACCATTGTTTATTGAGTGTATACTTAGCACCAGGCTCTGCATAAGTATTACCTCATTTAGGGTTCAAAACAATCCTGTAAGACAGCCATTAGTTAATATTTCAAGCAGTACAAATGACAAAACTGAGATTGTACACACACACACACACACACACACAGAACACACACACACACACTTTGATAGTAGATGTCTGATAAATAGGCTATATATTATACAGTTAAATTAATTTCTTACTTTTGGATAAAAACATTTGATATTTTCTTTCATTCTACCAGTGGTACACTTACCCTCAAGTAGGGACCCCATTTGAGAGGCATCTGTTTTACTGAAAGGATAGATTTTAAGGTTCTCTGTATATTCTAATGAGTATAACCTAAGTATTTCTTTATGCTATTTGAAAATAATCTCTATTAAGCCAGAAGAAATTTTTATTTTATTTTATTTTATTTTTTTTTTTTGGTGGTACTGGGGGTAGAACCCGGAGGCTTTCTACCTCTGGGCTATACTCCCAGACCTTTTTAATATTTTATTTGGAAACAGGGTCTCACTAAGTTGCTGAAAGCCTCACTAAGTAGCTGAGGCTGGCTTCGAACCCATGCGATTTTCCTGTCTCAGCCTCCCAAGCGCAGGGATTACAAACATGCGCCACCACGCCCGGCTCAGAAGAAATTTTTATAAGAATTACTTTTTTTATCTAAACAACAATAGAGCATTCTCTGGTCTATCAAAGAGTGAGGTGGGGGATTTGCTGGAGTGTTTCCCTGGTGCTGTTTTTTACCCTTCCTCCTCTTATCAGTGTAGAGTGTGTTTTTTTCATGCCATTCTGAGCTCTTCTTCAGTCTTAATTGGCTTGATGTTATCATGAGCTGTCAGCCATGTGGTGAACATCCCTGATTCTTGGAGGAGATGAGATAGTTGGCATTGCACAGGTCCTAGGTCTTAACTCATTTAACACAAAGGTGCCTGACAACAAAATGAGCAGCTTCAAATGGGAAAAAAAAACCAAACATTCACGTGATTTCATTCATTTGCAAATTATTTTCCTACTTTCTCATTTTCTCTTGTACTCATTTTGATTTTTTAGTTTTGAAAATTTGCTGAAGAAACATTAGGCTTAATGCAGTCTAACTCTTGCCATCTGTGGTTGTAAGAATTTATAGAGTGAATCTGAAGATAACCATAGGCCAGGATCCAAATAATTGCATGAGTTGAGAAGACCTGGCATAATGATTTAAAATGAGAGTATGGGGCAGGGTAGGGGCCAGAGAAGGTAGAGTTGTATGGGTCTGCATGGGGTAAGATAAGATTAAGCCTAAGATGATCAAGAAATTAATAAATGAGGAATTTTGGTGAATACGATTAAAAAAGAAGTATAGGTAATTAAAATCCAACAGTATATTTGATACAGTAAATCAGTTGTATCTTTGATAAGAATCCATTAACTGATTTCAAGGTTGTTACCTGAAATGTAAACATCTTTAGTTTGAGGGAGGGAAGTATCCCCATGATTCCCTGCAGGAGATCACTCCATTTGCAGCTCCCTCCAGTTTTTCAGTGGTCATGGTCAGAGAGAAGGAGTTTGGTAACCCATGGCAACCTAGTTATTGTTAGTAATATAGAAGCATCAACTTCGCTTAATTTTGCTGGTAGGAGGACTTGCAAAATCTAGCACCTACATAATCCTTGGAGTGTGTAACACTTGAAGTAATATAAATGCAGCAAACTCCTGCTCTTTAGAATATGTGGAAACAGTTTTAATGCTTTATGATATATAGTATATAATCCAATAAAACCCCAAATGACTTTAAAATAATATATAGAAGTTATTTGTTAATCCTTTTCCCAGTGTATGGCTAGATAACACTTAAATTCTCTGTATACTAGACACAGAGTACTTAAGAAAAAAACAGAAAGTTGTTGGCTCTTCACTAAAAGATATGGTTTATAGTTTCTCTGTATTTTTAGCTTTGGAATCAAGACATCAAAATAGATGAGCTCACAAAATGTAGAAGGTCAAATTTACTTGTATTTCATTTCATAAGATTAGAGTCCTAAAATTTTTTCTGTATTTTTTGAAACTTTATTGTCTTCCTTTTTCTCTTGGAAAGATTAGTAAACTCCCTCTGTAAAGATAAGGGTTCAAGCCGGGCATGGTGGTACACACTTGTAATCCCAGCATTCGGGAGGCGGAGACCAGAGGATCGAGGTTCGTGGATAGCCTCAGCTACTTAGTGAGGCCCTCTGCAACTTAGTGAGATTCTGTTCCAAAATAAATAATAAAAAATAGGGCAGAGAGTGTAGCTTGGAGGTAGAATGCCCTGAGTTCCATCCCCAGTAATGAAAAAAAAAAAAGAAAAGAAAAAGCATTCAACAATATACAATAAATTAAATAATTAAATGTATAAAATTGTATTTATCAAGCTAAAATACTTTCATAAATTCACTATGCCCCTCATCCCTAGTTCTTAAAGAGTTTGCTCACTAGATGGGTCATGCATTTTTAACAATAATTTTCCATTTCCCCCTCCTCCAATTCCCATTATGTCACTGTGAATTTGACTATAGATACCTTACACAAATAAAATTATACAGTATTTATTTGTGACTGGCTTATTTCACTTAGCATAACTTCATAAAGGTTCATCTATTTTGTAGCATGTGTGAGACTTGTCTTCCTTTTTAAAGAGGAATAATATTTCACTGTAAACGCCCATTCTGTTCATCTGTCAGTGGACATTTGAGTTCCCACTCTTTGGCTCTTGGGATTAATACTCCTGTGAACATGGTGGTACTAAGCCCCTGCTTCTGATCATTTTGATATACCAAAAGTGGAATAGCTTGTTCAGATGTTAATTCTGTATTTATTTTTTGTGAGGAACAACCAAATATTTTACAGCTACTGCACCATTTTACATTGCCACCAACAGTGCATGATTGTGTTGTTCTTTATTCTTAATATCCCTAACAATGCTTGTTTACTGTATAGATTTTTTTTTTTTTTTTTTTTTTTTTTTGCGGGTCTGGGGATGGAACCCAGGGGCATTCGACCTCCAAGCTACACCCCCTGCCCTATTTTTTATTCTTTATTTTGAAACCAGGTCTCACAGAGTTGCAGAGGGCCTCACTAAGTAGCGGAGGCTGTCTGTGAACCACGATCCTCCGGTCTCAGCCTCCCGAATGCTGGGATTACAAGCGTGCGCCACCACGCCCGGCCTGTATAGATTTTTTTGATAGTGCCGGTCCTACTGAGGGGGAGGCGGTCTTAGATGTGCATCTTAAGAAGTATAGATATCCACAGCTTCACTGCATTGTTTCTCACAGAAGAACATGTGAGTGTTGGAGGCTTTCTTTAGAAGCAGGCTGTAGTTGCCCAATAATCATCCCAATAGAGGGAAAACGCGGGGCTAATAAAACAAAAGGGCTCCTAGTTTCATATGCTTTTATTTGAATACTGTTTTCTTATTTTTTTCCAAATGAGACAACTACTTAAGTATGAGCAAAATCAATTTCTGATTATTTAAATTTTATCCCTGTTTGCAGTAATGGGAGAAGGTAGTACTGTAGGGTGATAACCATATGAACCTTTAGGCTCAAGTTGTCTTAAACATGGCTAAGAGTATATAATAAACTTAGGGGTCAGCTGCAGAAAGCAAATAAATGTTGGACTTGTAAAAGGTCACAAGTCCTTACCCAGGGACTATGAGAGGTGCAGTGTGAAGTTATCAGGCTACATTTGGCACGATTGGCTCTGAGGTCTAGACATGCTCATCAGGATGCTGCCAAAACAGGAACGTTCTGTGTAGACTCTAGTTCCCAGACACCATCTGTGGACCAGCATTGAGTTAGTTCCTTCTGCACAGTCCTCCAAGGAACTTGTTAAGCAGCCACACATCTTGGCCTCATTCCCTAATTATTTGTAGGCTTGGGATGAGGCCCAGAACCTTACGTTTTTTAAACCCCTCTAGATGATTCTGATGTACACTCAGGTTTGGTAGCCGCTGGTTTACCATTGCCCAGGACAATGAGCCACTCAGTTCATTCATTCATTTTCTTTCTCACACATTCATTAGACCAGTATTGAGTGCGTGCATGAGGGTCTGGATACTTGGGCTTGTTTTAGAGATTTAAGATCTGTTCTTTGGGAATCCCCCAACTTCCTGGAGACAGATAGGGAACAACAGCTGAGCAGTGGGATGGAGTGATGATGGGGCTGTGTGAAGAGTGCTGGGACACTGTACAACAGAAGCACTCAGCAGGAGCCAAGGAGGTGGGACAGGACTTTAGGCGAGGTGCAGAGAATCCACCTCTGAAAGGTTCAGTGAGAGCTAGCTCTGCAGGGAAAGGCAGCAGAGCCTGGGAGTAGGAAGACTGAAGACAGGAGGGGTCAGGCAGGCATTTCTGTCCCTTCAGAGACTACTGTAGGGATGTTGAGAGATGAAGAAAAAAGGGAGGTGAGGCCAGAATCTAGTGTAGACCTTATATTTTAAGCTGAGGAGCTGTAATTTTATTCTGAGTATAATGAGTCACCCAAGAATTTTAAGTAGGGGTATGACATGCTGGGATTTGCATTAGAGGGAGAGAGGAAGGGGGGGGGAGATTGCCCTGGCTCAGGATGGAAAATTGATTAAGGGCCTAGAGGAAGAAATTGGTAGGCAGAGAGTGGATATAGATATGCTCATAAGAGTAACAGGGACCAGAATATTGAGGAATTCCATGCCAATGGTGTCTATCTCCTCCTTGAAGTAGGGAATTGGACATCTGTTAAGAGAGGTGAAGAGGTGATGGTCGAGATAGCAGAGGGTCAAAATAGCTGTGAAGAGAGGTGTGGAGACTGATGAGCAACTTAGTTTGAGATAGATACCATGGGTTTGTGTGGCATTTATCATAAGTATGATTGAGTGATTTTCATCAACAGTGTTCTGTAATCTGAGCACAAATGTGAAAAATCAGACATTTGGAATTTTCTAGCATTGATGCTTTGCCAAGCAGTAGGATTAAGAGTAATAAGGAAGGTGAAATTCTTTGTCTCTAAAAGTTGTGACCTTCAAATAAAGCCAGAGCTGATGAGATGCCTCATGTTTTTGGGGGGAGGACCTAAGTTAGAAAGAAACACAGTTGGTGGAAATTTGAATCTTGTTCTCAAACTGAGTCATCAATAATTCACTTTTAAAGTTACCTTAAAAATAATTCAAATAGTTGGGCGTGGTGGTGCACGCTTATAATCCCTGCGCTTGGGAGGTGGAGACAGGAGGATCGCGCAGGTTCGAAGTCAGCCACACTGGCTTAAGAGACCCTGTTTCCAAATAAAAAGTATAAAATAGGTCTGGGAGTGTAGCCCGGAGCTAGAGGGCTTCCAGGAACCCCAGTACCACCAAAAAATAAAAATAAAAATAATAATTCAAATATAACTATATTATCATTAAGAATTATTTCTTAAAGACAATCAGTGCTCTTCTCTAGCTGAAGTCAAGAAAAATTGATCATATAATTAATAAGCCTTCATCAGCTCTGATTTGCTATATATAATATTCCACAGGACAATGTAATAAATATAACTAGAACTAAAATTACACTGCTTTTGGATAATTGGGAGGAAAACTTAGGTCTAAGTAAGTGAAAGATTTAAATGTTATAGAATATGTAATAAAATGTAGTCCTATTACAATCATGTTCTCAGGCTATCCAATGAATGAATAAATTATAATTAGCATATCAATTGTCATATAAGAAGTTGCTCTTTTAGTACTGGAAAATCCAAGATAGACTAAAAAGTAAAAATTAAAAACTTAAGGTAAAATATGCCAGGTAAATAAATAATAAAATTAAAATAAAAAAACATTTAAGACAAATGCTCAAATAAATAATATCAAGAAGAAATAATAAGAATGTATTCCCTCAGGACCCTTAGAATTCATGATTAAATAATGTTCTTAACTTACTTATGGCCTATTAAAGGCCAGTTCATATTCTTTCATTTGCTAAAACAACCCATCCTATCAAGATGGTACCATTTTTATATCAATTTACTGAAATAGAATTCCTGGTTGAACATTGCATAGCTAATAATGACAGAGCTGGTTAGTATTTGAATCTCAACATGCTTAGTGTCCCTTCAGTTTAGGATTAGAATAAAGCAAGTGGAATTTTTTTTACCAGATCTGTAAGAAAAGTAGGAGTTGAAAATGGGGGCATCAATGATCAATAAACTATTAATAGAAAGAAAAAAAGTACTGTTAGGGCAAATATGGTGGCATGCTATGAGAATCAAAACAGTACACCATGGTGTATGCATTGCTTCGGGTTGTGTTTTTTAGCCAGTTATCGATTCTCTGCACACATGTAGACCTTTCATTTGCCTTCTGAATGTAGAGCCGGTGCTCAATAGCAGCTTGGGGCTGCATGTGCAAGAAGCCTGCCCCCCTGGGGGTATAGGCTCTTCACGTAACCAGCTGTGTGGCTTGAACTCGGTGCCCAGCTTCTCTGTGTTCTATGTAGAACATGGAACAATAACAGCACCTACTTTGTGGGGTAGTTCTGAGAATCAAGTACCTTCACAAATGTAAAACCTGGAGGATAGTAACTGGTACATCATTTGTGCTTAATAACAGGTAACTTATTAAAAACCAGATTTTACCAATAAGCAGCTTTGAGTGTCTAAAAAGGGGTCATTTACTTCTGAGAACTTCTTTCTCTTTTTCAGAGGTGGGAGAAACTTAACTGCCAGTAATTACAAGCCTCCTTGACCTATAGGAGCGGTTTAAAAAGAGTGTGTTTAAAATAGAGTGGCTTTGCAGGACAGATGTGGTACTTCTTCAGTGCACGTGTTACTGATCTGGAAGTAGCAATTAAGACTTAATAGTCACGAGGCTGCCAACCGTGTTTCTTGATAGGAGGTAGGAGTATGCGTGTGAGTTGGTGCGACATCCTAATTATTGCCTTGTTTTGCCCTTTCTGGGACTTACCCAGGGCTCTACATCCATGAGGAGCTACCATCAGTCTGTTCCCTCTTCTTCTATAGGAGATACCCTGCTTTATATTTGCAGGCAAGCAACCCCTCAGTAGGGCACTGGCTTCCACCAAGTAACCCAGAAACAAACTTGGCGCGGTGCCCCTCCTTGCTATTGACGGATGGTCTTGCTGTGATAGGACCAGTGTGGTGGTCAGGATGCTCTGCAGAGAGGACACAATTGCAGGTTTGTTTCCAGTTGAATAGGGATGCTAAGGAGCTCTGCATTGTATTATGTCCCTGATTCCAATTTGCACCATATGCTTACTGGTTTTGTGACGGCTTTTTTCTGTAGATTGTTTTTCACTTGAGATCATCTGTCTTAGGTGCACTTGTTCCTTTTTTGGTTAGGAAGGGGAGCAACTCTAGTGATAGGGGCTTTTTTGTGGCTGGCTTCACCTCCTGCTTATCTCCCATCTTCCAGAGTTGTCTGCTAAATGCTTGTGGCCCCAGTGCCTGCCTTTATAAGCTATTGGGGTTAAAACCAAGCAAAACTAGCGCGCGCGCGCGCACACACACACACACACACACACACACACACACACACACACACACACACCCTACTTCAGTTCCTGCAGGAATTTGGATTGTTTCCCCATCAAGATTATCTAGAAATTTATGTTCCAGTTGGAGAATGTTGTGAAGTAAATTGAAGAAGAGAGGCTTGGTGTTCAAGGGTGTTCTAGAGATTTCACTTAATCGGTGGCCAGGAAGGAGGTCTGGGATAAACTTAGTTTTGCTGAGACACACATTTTAATCCTATATTCTGCTAATGTGGGCATGGCCCAGTGACCCAGTGTGTGGGCTGAACCTGTCACTCACTGTCCAACCCTGTGTGGCTTTGTGGTTTTCTTCTCAAAGTTTCTGAGACAGGAGGAAATTAAAACCTTGACTTCTCTTTTGGAAATGGTCCTGGAAAGAGCACCAGCTACTGCTGCTGTGGATAGGAATAAAGAGAAAACAAGGACATCTGAGGAAGTCAGAATTCTTATCCAGGGAAAATAACGTTTTGAAGAAAATGTGAAACACAAAAGGTGATGGTGTGGATCACCAGAGAAAGTGACTCCTGTACTATCTCGGGAATGTAATCAGATGGATGTTTTTACTTGCTGTCTTAAGTTTCATATACACAATCCTATAAAGATATGAAAAGGTAAACATTTTAATTTTTTAGTTATTGGGAAAATTGCATGGAATATAGTCACATAAATCTCCATAAAAATGTGGAGATTTGCTCAAGTCTTAGGATCTCTCTATTATTAATGGCTAGTTTCTTTCATGCAGCATGTAGGTTAGGACCCAAAATGTTCAGAGCTGTACCCTGAACATTAAATATCAAGCAGTAATTAAGTAAAATGTGTTATGCTATATATATATATATATATATATATATTCTGTGGTGATATTTGCCTTCCCTTGAGTAACCTATTTAAATAAATGTTTTGGGAATTCAAGAAAAGAATGGTCCTGGTTTGGTGACTTTCAAAGAAGTACACATTCTTTATACTACATCAAGTGTAAAATGTCAGGTATATCCGTGTGTATTTTGGGGACAAAATTTGTATCAGCAACTGATTAATTATCAGTTATAATTCATTTATCTTAACTGAGGCAGAGAAAGTGATTGAATCTCTGGCCATAGATCACCAGGATCTTCTGAACCTTTTGTAAACATTCAAACCAAATGAGCAAAGAGGTTCTCGGTAAGGATTCGTACTCACTCCTCACTGTTACCCCCACACATAAGCAAAGAGAGATGGTTTAGCAGCAGCGTGTGGGGAGCCGGCACAGTCAGCTCTCAGTGAGGTGTATTTCTGAAGAGTAATGGCTGTCATGTTGGCATTACACTCAGTGTTCTGTGGTTAGAAAATATTACAACTAATTATCCTAGCTTCATAACTTTTGTTTTTAAGAAGGAGATGTGTTTTCAGTATTAAGTTTTAAAGCTTACCATGATAATATAAAGCTGTATTTCTTTCCTTTGGGGGTGGGGGAGGGAGTAATATATTTTGGATGCTACAAGGCACTAGTTTTGAATACTGACTTCAAATCCTGATTCATATCTACATTTTTTGTTTTATTGTGTTTTATTGCATGATATCCTCAGACTCATAAGTGTCTTTCATAGATGTCTTCAAATCAAAGAAACTAGCTGTGTATGGTGGTCATGCCTATAATCCCAGTACTTGGGGGGCTGAGAAAGGAGGATTACAGGTTCAAGGCCAGCCTTAGCAACTTGGTGAGATCCTCAGAAATTAGGAAGACCCTGTTTCAAAACAACAACAAAAAAGGTCTGGGAGTGAAGCTTGGAAGTATACACCGGGTTAAAAAAAATATCAAAGAAGCTGAGCCTAAGCCATACCAGTTAGAATAGAAACTTCCATATGAGGGATAATGAAAGTGTCTTTATGAGTATCAAAATAGCCCTTTATAGAAACAGTCATCGAGAAAACATAGTTCATGGTGGTACACACTTGTAAACCCAGCATTTGAGAAGCTGGGATAGGAGGATTACAGTTTGCGGACAGCCTCAGCTACTACTTAGTGAGGCCCTTTGCAACTCAGTGAGACCCTGTAGGGCTGGGATGTAGCTTGGAGGTAGAAATGCCCCTGGGTTCCATCTCCAGTACCGCAAAAAAAAAAAAAAAAAAAAAAAAAAAAAAATTGTAAACTCCCTTGCTTGGTATAATTTTTTTCATTTAATTTCTCAAAAGATGTTTGCTTATACAAACTATAGAGCTACTGTATTACTGGAACTTTCTAATACTGATTGGTTCAGTGGTATCTAGTGCTGATACACAAACAGTATATTAGTTTCCAGGTGTCTAGGAAGAATGAAAGACACAAGTCTTACTTTTCCTATAGAATTTACAGATCATTGGGAAAGACAGGAATGGAAAGGAGTTCACTGTGCCTGGAAGGTAGTACTGTGCAAAGAACTGAGCTGGAGAGGAAGGCAAGTCAGCAGGGGCCTTAGAGATAGGATAACCTTACAAACTAGAACACTTGGCTAGTAGAGGGGGCACTGATAGTTCAACCAGAAGAGCAAACATAAGCTTCAACAATATCTAAGCAAGCCACATGGTTGCTGTACTTACTCGGGCTTCAGGACTTTTATTATTCAAAAGGCAATCCATAAGAAACCATAGAGTTTTTTTTTTTTTTTTTAAATCTACAGAGTGATGTAGTAACAATCTGTACTTTGGAAGACAGAGGATTAGAGAGAGGGCCAGAGGGGAGGCGTGGAGGTCAATGAGGGCTGTTTTAGGGATCCAAGCACAAGAAGGTGACCACGTGGAGCTCTGGTGCTGGTGGAGGGCAGAGTGGTGGACGGGGTCTAGAGATACTTGGGAGAACAGATTAAGGTTGGCAGTTGAAAGGCTATACAGATGGACAGGAAGGATGAGTCAAAAGACATCTAGGTTTCTGGGTAAGAGAGCATTTTGGTTAGGGACCGTTGATGAGTTCTAGTTCAGATATGTTGAGTTGGAGGCACTTATGCAGATATCCAAGTAGAGATATCTGATACACCTTTTCTTCTGTTCTGTGGTAATCTGAAAGCCAGCCTGCACATACCAGTATTGTTACTTAGGGCTTTTAATCCCTATTAAGATCTTGAGCGCATGGATTTGCTGTGATTCACAGAGGGATCATGTCAGTCTTGAGTAATTACTGTTTGGAGCCTGGTCCAAACTAGCCTTGGTGCTCTTCTTGAAGCAGCTTAAATTTGGCTGTGATATAGGGAACCTAGTTTCCTACAGCACGTGTTTCCCTGCTCCCTGGCAATTGCAGGAGATGTAGGTGTCTGCAGCTTCAGGACTCAAGAAATGTCCCATACGAGAGCCCCTCATTTTAACAATATTTATAGCTTCCTGCAGAATACTACTTCAAAAACACCTCATATTTACAAAGCACTTATTCTAAAGAGCTTGCTAGTGTTTTTCCACTTTTCCTTAGAACATACATAGGCAGTTGGCAAAAGGCAGAGTCACGTTCAAAATGACAGTGAGGAATGTAGAAATAGGGCATTGCTTTTTGAATGATTTATTGGTTAATGTTTATATTAGTCCAGTATTTACATTTTTGATATGTATCAATAGGACACTTTAAGCTCCTGGATAATTTCTGAAGTGATTATGTGTTTCGTGCCCAACATTTGTTTGAATTTGTGGACAGATACAAATATCATACCTATCCCCAATGTATTTTAAATGATACTGATTAAATTTGATACTGTAGACTTAGCAGAAGACATAATTGGGAATGGCTTTTCTTAAGCATGTTGAATCTCATTGAAACTAAAGTGTCTGCATAAAATCCTATATTTAAAAAATCAGGAGTTTGGCATAATACATTGTACCCAACTTGGCTATTACTAATAATTTCAGTTATGAATATGGTAGTTAAAATTATGATATCTTCCCAGCATTTGGGAGGCGGAGACCAGAGTATTGCAGTTCGCAGACAGCCTCAGCTACTTAACGAGGCCTTTTGCAACTCAGTGAGACCCTGTTTCAAAAAATAAAATGACTAAAAAATAGGACCAGGGGTGTAGCTCGGAGGTAGAATGCCCTGGGTTCTACCCCCAGTACAGAAAGAAAAATATGATATCTTATGTTTTGAAGAATATTTATTATTTACTTACTGCCTTCCTCAACTTCCCTCCCCCAAAAGGATTTAAGTGTTAGGGGGATACATACATACAATAGGTTTTTTAGAAATTAAATAAATGGAAAAATGGACACAAGGGGAATAAAAGTATGGAAATAAGCCAAAGGGGGGGTGTATAAGAATTCAAAACAATGTGCTGGAAGGTATAAGAAATTAAAACCTGATTATTATCCAATTAAATGTTAAAATGTAAATAGATTTAATTGAATATGCACTGATTCTCCCTCCTGAATGCCCTGCCCCATTCCCTTTCTCTTAAATCAGGAAAAAGACAATTATTCCAGTACCTGATAAATCTATTTTATCTAACTATATCCTTTAAAATCTTGAAATATATATTCTTATATAACTTGTCATTTTTCTTACCTGCTTTACTGACTTATTTAGGCATACAGGAATTAGTGACAGTTAGTTAAAGCAAATATCCAAAACCTTTTACTCAACAGTTCCTTGATTTAGGGCAACAGTTCTTGGCCCTTTTAGCCTTACCATACCTCCTTTTTAAAACAAATACTTGGAAATGCTTTTTTTTAACCTATCGTGAAATATAACCTATATACATGCATAATAAAAATATAATCAGTATGCTCTTGGCTAGGGCTTCACTTGAAAGACACAGGGAATTTGGTTCGATGGTTGCTTCTGGTAGGGGCATCACCATGAGATTCCTTTGTGGGGCTGGTCCAGCCAGAATGCCTGGGAGGGAACCTCCCCCACCATCATGACCATTGCCATTGGTGACCCAGTTTTCTGAAATCACTGGAGGCAACGTTGCAAACAAAACAAACTTGAGTTTGTTCCATGTCCAGTTGTAATTCTGGAAAAGTTCAGCTTTTATTAAAACAGGGCAAAACAGTTTGCGTTTATGCAAAATGGAGTTCTGTTCCAAGTGTAGATAATTACAAACAGATATTTTCCAACATGGAAGTTGAGCAATGCATTGGGAAGCCCACTGAGGGTCCTGGGGGTCTGCCCCAGACACTGTGAAAGTGCAGCTTCCCTGGAACCTCAGTCACCAAATACCCAAACCTCTTCAGTGGGTATCTATCACTCTGCTGACCCCAAGGGAAAGGTGATAAAATTAACTGGAAGTTCGTACTTAGGGTTGTCTTTCCCTCAAGCTTAGGAATGTCCCATTTGGGGACCAATTTCCTAGAAAATCATAAGGTCAAATAAGCCAATTTCCCTGTTCCAGAAAAAGTAGAAGGGAAAGTGAGGTTGAGGTGAGAAGAACAAAAGGTGGGTTGAACGATCAGAGACAAGGCTGAACAAGTTAGTAGTGTGAAGAAGTTAAAACCAAACTTTGAATGCTAGCCCAGTATGAATTGTAACCTGGTAGCCATAGCTCATGTAGCTATAGGATCTTGGAAATGATCCTTTTGAAACCTGTGAGTCTTTCTTCACATGTAAACACAAGTACTTATGTCTAATTTATAGGGTTATGAGAATTAATGGTACGGTAATGTACTAAAGTACCTGACATTGTGCCTGACAGTAAGAAGCACTTTAAAGCAGCAAGTTTCCTCTGCTCCCCTCCTCCAAAAACATTTATGGTAATGATGTTGGGTTTGCATTGTCAAGAGAGGGAAATGAAGCCAGGTGTGGTGGCGCACGCTTGTAATCCCAGCATTCAGGAGAATTGCGGTTCGCAGACAGCCTCAGCTACTTAGTGAGGCAACTTAGTGAGACCCTATTTCAAAATAAAGAGTAAAAATAGGGCTGGAGGTGTAGTTTGGAGATAGAATGCCCCTAGGTTCTATCCCTAGTACCGCAAAAAGGGGGGGGGGGGTTGGGGAATGTAAGAGTGATAACAAGTGAGATTTTTTGTTGTTGTTGATCTTGATTTTTAAGGTAGAAATCCTAATACCCAGAATATAATATATTCTCTTGGAATGAAACCTCCTCATTTCGAATTTGGATTTTACTCTACTTCAAAACATTTCTTGGGAAAAAAGATTAGTTATTAAAATTACAGAATAAATACCTTCCTGTGGGAACTTCAAACGATACATATGTAAGTTAAATTGAAACCTGAAATCCTCACCACCCCTAATCCAACTTCCTAAGAGCAAACAGCTACTCATTGAATTTAAGTACTTCTGCAGTCTTCCTCCAAGCCTTGGCAAATGCTCCTTTCCCATCTGGAGTCCCTTTGCACTGTGTGAAGCCTTCTCATCTGTCTTGATGAAACCATACTGGTATAAAATGCCCACCTGATTCCACTCATTCTAATTGCTTCAGCACAGCTTTTCTTTGTTTGCAGGGCTGATATTGATATACATCACTAGATTTTTTTTTTATTCCTGTAAGCCCTTTGAGTATTTACTCTTCTTTTTATTATACAGTGGAACGTGAGTTTTTTTTAAAATAAAGTATCTTTTTACTTTATTCTAAGGCCTGAGAGTATCTTCTTTTCTTATATAACAAAGTTGTTAAAATGGAAAATATCAACCAAACACTGAATTGTGATTATGTATGAATATTCTGTAGGCAGAACGATGTCTATAGATGATCAATGGAAGAATAGACTTTAAAAAAAACCAAGACTATTTTGAGTATACTTAATCACAGGGAAGCTTATTTAAAAGAAATGTAAGATGAGTATTGTGGTACATTTCTATACTTGGGAGACTAAGACAGAAGGATTGCAGGTTTGAGGACAGCTTCAGCCACTAAGCAGAACCCTGTTTTGAAATAAAAAGGGCAAGAGGTGTAGCTTGGAGGTCAGAATGCCCTTGGGTTCAATCCCTAGCCCTCCCAAATAATTTAAAAAGGAATATAGGTGCATGGAATTCTCTAATATTTAGAATTGCCAGCCCACCTGCATTCTTAGAGGTATAGTTGTGTGCTGTGTGAAAATTTTTCTTATTTCACATGGTATTATAGGCAGTAACCATCTATATGTGTTGTCAGAAATATGTCACCTACTTGACATTCTAATTAATTATTGAAAAGAGTTTTGGAAGAATGAACAACTCTTAAAATATTTGGAGGTGTAATTTGGTGGCTAGAAGAGTGATACTTTTGTTTATTGTGAGTTTTCTTTACAAAGCATTTTACTTTGAAATGGGCACCATAAGGAAGGAGGGAAATAATTTTGACAGTATCTTGAATTTACCTCTGCATATCTTTCTATATACTCGGGACAGCGTGTGCAAATCCTTATTGTAGGGTCTGCAGTTATCTCCACTCCATTGAACAGACATTCCTTGGGCCTTGCCTCCCTGTGACTCATGCCCAGCTTAAGAGAAAGCCTTGTAATGCAAGGAATATACAAAACACGTTGAACCTATTTAATGTATGTGATGCCTCAGCTGGGATTAAACATCTGTTGTTTAAAAAAATATGAATACAAAATTCTCCTAGTTAGTTTCAACTCCCCATTTAGACATAACTCTCTTCAAAGGCTGTGATAACTTCTTCATCTGCCCTGAAGAAGAGTTTCCAATGGAGAGAAGACTTCCTGCCTCTTCCCGGTACTCAGGAAGCCTCATGGCTTTCTTTTTGTTAGATGAGGGTATGGAACTTGCTTAGGAAATTCCAGCATTGTTTCAGAGCTGCTCTGTGTGGGGCAGGTGGGTAGGTCCATGGTGCATGCATTGAAGAATTAAGAGTAGACGTAAAAAATCTGATAGCAGTTTGACATTTCAGCGACAACCCAGCACAGACTTAGTGGGCTCCTCTTCTGGAGCTCAGGTGTGGTGTGAGTTGCAGTACACTCATGCTCAGTCCAACCTTGTTACAACATTTGACATTTTATGATTCTTTTCTGTAACACAGAAGACTTTAACCCAGAAATCTGGAAACCATTGATTTTACATCATCTACTCAGGAAATCAATGGTTGGAACTGACTACTGATGAAGGGTTAAAGATGAATTTTGAAAATATGGTATCTCTGGCTTTAGTTTGAGTATATGTTAAAAAAATATCCCAAGCTTACTCAAATTGCTTTAAAATTATCTTCCATTCCCATCAACATGCCTTTCTCGATGACTGTTACTGCAACAAAACAGGCGTTTTAGATATGCATTGTCCCCTGTGAGTAGTATTGTCACCATCAATTTATATTAGTCATTTAACAAGCAGGGAGCTAGGCCATTTGTCACATCAAAAACTTTATTGATACACTTTGTTCAGAGTGTGTGTATAGGCAGTTAATATGAAGAATCCTGTTTTTCTCATAAATTTTGTTTCATTACAATTACAAAAAGACAAAGAATTATGGGCATAATAGCATTTCTCTAAATTAATTGCCTGCAAATACACTTTCAGTGAACAATGTGCACTATTTGTAAGTCTTTAATTTTTTCCTATGTTTTATTTGCTTTAGTTATATGTATTGAAACATAAATTTATATTGCATATAATAACAATATTGGGGGATTGTGCTTGCTTTTTTGTTTAATTTTTCTCGATAATTCATTTTTATTATACCTTACAACAGTATCCTTTGCCTCAGGTAGTTTGAGAAGCACTAGAAAAGGGAATTCACCTAAAGCTGATGAAACATAAAGCCATTTGGTTTGTAAGCACCTCTTACCAACACTGCTTTATTTAGGAGCTTTTAGTCAATGAGTATACGTTGATGATTTTTCCATGAAATGTATAGGGCTCCCACAATTGTTTTCTGGTTTTTGTTTTGTTTTGTTTTGTTTTGCAGTACCAGGGATGGAACCTAGGAGCATTGTACCTCCAAGCCACAACCCCCAGCCTTTTTTTTTTAAGTCTTTTTTACTTTATTTATTTATTTATTTATTTATTTATTTATTTATTTATTTTGGTGGTACTGGGGTTCTTGGAAGCCCTTCTACCTCCGGGCTACACTCCCAGACCTATTTTTTATATTTTTGAAACAGGGTCTCTTAAACCAGCGCGGCTGGCTTCGATCCTGCGTGATCCTCCTGTCTCTGCCTCCCAAGCACGGGGATTACAAGCGAAGGTCTCATTGAGTTGCGAAGGTCCTCACTGAGTAGCCGAGGCTGTCTGTGAACTGCTGTCCTCCAGTCTCCACCTCCCGAATGCTGGGATTACAAGCATTCGCCACCACACTTAGCTTTTCTGTTCTTTTTAAATAATGGTAGATTCTTTTTGCAGTTATTTTTCTAACAATTTTGTGGTAGTCAGCTTTTCATCACTTTGACCAAAATACCTAACAGGAAAAACTCATAGGAAGGAAGATTTGTTCTGGCTCTGGGTTTCAGAGGTTCTGCCAGGGGTCAGTTGACTCCACGGCAGAAACATCACAGCAGAAGGGTGTGGCTGAGGAAAGCTACTCAGCTCCTGGTAGCTGGGAAGGAAAGCAGAGAGAAAGAAAGGTGCTGAGAAGAAGATAAATCCTTCCAGGGCATGCCCCCAGTGACCCACTTCTTCCAAGTCCTACCTTCCAGCCCTCCATTCTGCCCCCAATGGATTAATCTATTTGATGGTAGATGGATTCATTGCTGAAAGCCCATCTCTGTGCGTTGCTGCACTGGGGACCATGCTTTCAATAAGAGATTTGGGGGAACATTCCAGATCTGAAGCATAACAAAGGTTTTTATTTTTCTTTTTTTCTCATTAAGAATCTGTTTTACTCCCCAAGTTTGCCTGTTCAAATGTTAGGCTTCTGTGCAGTAACTTTGATTTCCAAAACATTCTGCTTGATTTCAGGATTATTCTTGAGCAATGCATTTAAAAAAATTATTTTTCTAGCCTTGAACTTGAAGCATCAGTTGTTACATTGTATCAACTATGATTAAATGTTCATCGTTTTGAATGAATAAGTAAAATGTGGTATATGCAGACAATGGAGTTTTACTCGGCCATAAAAAAAGAACAAAATTATGTTGTTTCCAGGAAAATGAATGGGACATGATGCTAAGTGAGGTCAGCCAGACCAAGAAAATCAAGGGCTGTGTGTTTTCTGTCATGTGTGGAAGCCACAGCGAAAAAGGAAATAAAAAGGACTCATGAAAATAGAGAGAGAGCAGCAGAGTAGTGGAAGGTGATCCAAGGAGGGGGGGGGAGGGAAACAGACCAAGTAATGTTATGTGTGTTTGTAGATGTATCACTATGAATCTCAGTGTCATGTACAATTACACTACACCAACAAAAAATTTAAAAGTGTTCATTTTTAGCCAGGCGTGGTGGCGCACCCTTGTAATCGCAATGCTTGGGAGGCTGAGACAGGAGGATCGCACAGGTTTGAAGCTCTCAGCAATTTAGTGAGACCCTGTTTCCAAATAAAGTATAAAATAGGTCTGGGAGTATAGCCCAAAGGTAGTAAAGCCCCTGGGTTCCACCCTCAATACCACAAAATAAATAAATAAAAGCGTTCAATTTTAATAGGCTATTAATTGTAAATATTTTTCTTTTTAAGTGGCTCATTTTAAAACTGAGAGCCATGTAATAAAATCAATTTAAAAAGGCAGTTGCTCGGCTTACACTAAGTAAAAGACACTTTTCCAATTTTGAACTTAGAAAGGCTCTCAGTAGTGAACCAGGTAATTTGGAATTTTAGGTGTTTTATCCCAAACTTGGTCATTTGGTGACTCCAACCTATCAGTTTTCTAGGATTCCTTGGCTTGCCACTACATCACTAGAGCCTCTGCTTGGCTTCATGAGGAGTTTTTCTCTTCTCTGCCATTCTCTCTCCCCCTCCCCCCCAACTCTGTGTGTGTGTGTGTGTGTGTGTGTGTGTGTGTGTGTGCGCGCGCGCGCGCGCGCGCACTCTGGGAATTGAACCCAGAGGCATTCACCTCCAACTTACGCTCGCAGCCCTATTTTTATTATTATTGTTATCATTATTGTCATCATCGTTGTTGTTGTTATTATTGTTATTGGAAACAGGGTCTTGCTAAGTTGCTGAGTACCTCACAATATTGCTGTGAGGCTGCTCAAATATACAAGCCTCCTGTCTCGGTCTCCCAAGTATTGGAATTACAGGTTTGCACCGCCACGCCCAACTCTCTTCTGACTTTTAAAAACAGTTGTCATTGGACTTCGGGCCCCCAGAGTAATCCAGGATGATCTTTTCATCTTCAGCTCTTTAACTTAATCACACCTGCAAGTACCTTTTTTCCAAAATTAGGCCACATTTACAGTTTCTAGGGGGTTTGAGACTTGTATTATTTTGGGAGCTGCTGTGCAACCCCTATCAAGTGGGAACATATGTCTTATCATTACTGAGTACCTCTCGAGTGCTGTCTAATTTGCTTGGAAGGGTGTAGGTCGAAGGAAGTGCAGGATGCCGGCCATAGTGTGGACAGTCCTGGGGCTGAGTTCAGGCCCCAGTGTTTCTGCTAGTTCTGTACCTGGGGTATGTTTCTTAACTTGTCTGAATATCAGTTTCCTCATCTGCCTAAGGACATCATGGTGAGGAGATTTAATATTTCTAAAAATTCTGCATGGTGTAGATACATCAGGATTGAGCATAATTATAGTATTCCCTTACTGGAAGATACACACCATTTGTGAAATCAAGTTCGCCCTTGAAATCAATCACTAGTTCTCTGACTTCGTCAGTTCACAGTACATTTCCTGCCCTAGTAAAATTTTCAATGCTAGAGCCAAATTAATACTTAGCTGTTCTGTTTACTCATTAGTGAGACCCCCAAATAACTCAATACTATTTATGCCCTACCAACATAGTAGCACTTTGAAAAATATTTTTATTTTATTTTATGTAAGTACAGTTACTAAGAAGCTGTGTCCACCTACTAGGCACTGCAAAGATTTTAAAACCTGGGAATTGAATGGACCACAGCCATCCTTATTCCTATTCCACACAGATTTTTGCACAGTACAGCTTTTTATCACAGTGACTACGAAAAAGTCAGCTCCACAAAGATGTAGTCATCAGAAGGAATATAGCACGGCATAATTTGGAATTCTAAGATAACTCAAATTTGTTGTTAGGAAGCCTCCTGGTTTCCTTTTGCTTAAAAATCTCCTGTTCCTCATTGAATGAACTATTTTATATATTATATATTATTTTAGCATTTTCAAAATTCCCAACCCCATTTATTTTAATGTTTTAAAAATTTAATTCTGTAATTCCTTTGTAATTGTCCAATAAATACTTGTTGATGGATACCACATCAAAGAAATCACATTTCATTCATCTCAACATGGAATTGAAACATTCAGGAGACGGGAAGCAAGCTGCGTTTAATTTTCTGTTTTAATCTGGTATGGCTGACTCCCTACTTTTACAAAAATCTCTAGGACACTGTGAAGGCAGTTTTAAGAGGAAATTTTATAACATTGAGGGCCCACATTAAAAATATAAAAGAAAGATTCCAACCCCTGTTTTGACCTTTACTTTTTTACTTTATAATTTTTTGTTGTTGGTGCATTGTAGTCATGCATCTTAATGGTATACATGCATAAACATCACTCATTTAGCCCTTCCCCAATTCCCACCACATTTCCTCTCCCTTCCTCTTTCTCATGTTTGGCTTAGTTATTGATTTTGATACATTTCTGAATGTACATCATGCATATTAGGGAATTTCCCTCTTCCCCTCCTATCCCTCCTCAATTAGGTTGCCTTATGTGCTCATCTCTTCTCTTACTTTGTCTAGAGTTCCTCCTATGATCCCTTTTCTCCCTAGCGTCCACATATTAGGGAAAGCATCCTATTTTTTTTCACCTTTTGTGACTGACTAATCTCACTTAGCATAATATTCTCCAGTTTCATCCATTTCCCAGCAAATGATATAATTTTATTATTCTTTATGGCTGAGTAAAATTCCATTGTGTACATATCCCATAGATTTGTGATCCATTCATCTGTTGATGGACATCTTAGCTGGTTCATAGTTTGGCAGTTGTGAATTGTGCATCTATAAACATAGGCACACATAGTTTGGTAGTTTGGTTTCCATTCTTTTGGGTCAATACCCAGAAGTGGTAATGCTGGATCATATGATAGGCAACCCCTACTTCTATATAGGCCAGAGAAAAGGATGACAATTTTTTTTTTTTTAAGAAAAGCATTAACTTTTCCTTTCTTAAACCAACTTACTATAGGAGTAGATTTGAGTTACGGATTCCTGTGTTGATGGAATGAATAATGCCCATTCACTTATACTATTCTTACTCTTCTGCTTCTCCTTCGGTTCTTTCATTTGTTCAAGAGGCATTTCTTGAACACCTCAGTATTTGTACTGGGGGTGTAATGGTATAGTGGCATGTAGTATTAAGCAATGTGGGTCTTATGTGTTTAAAGTACTTAGCACCGTACCTGGTGCACAATAAAGTCATCAGGTAAATGGAATTAACGTTAGTATTATTAAATTTACATATTATATGTGAAAAGGTCTACCAGTAGAAACACAGATGAAATTTAAATCAGTAGAGTCTGTGAATTTTTTATTGTACAATTTGGCTGGAGGAAAGATGGGAGATTTTTCTACAATGGTGGATCCTGTTGACATTTGTCATATCATTGTGCCTGGAAACCTAATATTACTCTTCAGTTATTAGATTATCTATGTGTTGAAGGGTATGTCCTCAACCCATTACAAAATATGTATGGTCCTCAGGGGTATTTAGTGCATCAAAAGTGTTTAAAACCCTCAAAGATTAGTAAGTGCTTAGCCTTCCTGCCTAATGTGTAGACAGCAGAGGATCTAGTTTTGGCTCAGTGAGTATAATTTTATTGTTAACAGCTCTGAGATCAGTAGCCAACAGTTAAATAAACGTTGACACTGAGAGTCGACATGTCAACAAAGTCAAAATCAAATTTACTATTGATTGATCAACCAGTTTCCCTTCAGCTTAGACAGTTGGGAAACATTTATCTTATACATGTGCAGTACACAGTTGTGCAAAGCTTCTTGTTTAAAAAAAAAAAGCCAACTAGCCGGGTGTGGTGGCGCACGCTTGTAATCCCCACGCTTGGGAGGTGGAGACAGGAGGATCGCGCAGGTTCAAAGCCAGCACAGCTGGCTTAAGAGACCCTGTTTCCAAATAAAAAAAGTATAAAAATAGGTCTGGGAGTGTGGCCCGGAGATAGAAGAGTTTCCAGGAACCCAGGACCACCCAAAAATAAATTAATAAAGCCAACTAAAACCTTGGGTCGTTGTAGAACACTTATGACTCTCCATGTAGATCATACTTCTGGGGATGAGATCTGTTTCTCTTTTGGAACAGAACAATCGTTAGGAGCCTCTGAATTCCCTGGATTTCAGATCTAGGGGATACTGCACTTCCTCTTTCCTTGTCCATGACCTGTAAACAAGAAACCTCGAATCCTCAGGTTCCCCTTCAGTTATATTGTGTGTGTGTGTGTGTGTGTGTGTGTGTGTGTGTGTGTGTGTGTGTGTTGTACTGGGGATTAACCCCAGGGGCGCACATGCTAGGCAAGTGCTCTACCACTAAGGTCCTAATTTACAATTATATCTTGACTTTTTAGGCACTCCAAAAACCTTGTAGAATGGCAAGATCAGTATAGGTTAAGAAGAGGAGATGAGAGGAGAAGAGAGGAGAGGAGAGGGAGAGAGAAAAAACATTTATAAACATTTTCTCTATCGTATGGTTTTAAGCATCTCTTCTTTTAGTGGTTCAAAATCAATTTTTATGGACCTGAAATAAAAAAGTCTTTCTCATTCTCCCAGTCAAATGTTTTCATTTCGTAAGGAAAAGGTCTGTGCTTTGTTTTGCTGTATTACTTACCAGTTCATCTACTTGCTGGGGTCTTGAATTCCATTTCTGGCAGCAATGAGTTTAGGGTTTTCTAGAACATTTAGGATGCAGTCAGCTCTCAGATGACAGAACAAAAGACACTATGACATTCTAAATATAGTAGGATTCATAAATCCAGATCAGGTTGAGGCTGCAAGAAAACACTGATCTTTTATTAGTAAATATACTTAATTATTTAGTATTAATTATTAGTAGAGGATATTATGGGACCTTGTGTTTGCAAATTGACAATATAGGGACATTTACTCATGAAAAAGACCAGCAACTACTTGTTCAATTGATAAGTTTACCTAAAGCAAGGAATCACTTTTTAAAAAGTCTCAGAATGGCCATTTTGATGGTAAGCTAAGGAATCTCCTTTGAATATGAGTTTGCAAATTCCCGAATAAATCAGACCCACTGTGTATCATCTATGACTTCTAGTTTCAATTTCTATAGAGATAAATATGAGTTAATTATTGAAGCTATATGATAGAAACATGAGGTTTGATGACATTATACTGTGGCTTTTGAATGTGTTTGAAGTTTCCCATGTTAAACAAATTAATTTTTCTTTTCTTTTGCAGTACTGGGGATGGAACCCAGGGGCATTCTACCTCTGAGCTACACTCCTAGCCCTATTTTTTAGTCTTTTTAGTTTTTTTAAATTTGTGTGTGTGGGGGGGTACCAGGATGGAACCCAGGAGCATTCTACCTCTGAGCTATACCCCCAGTCCTATTTTTTTGTCTTTATTTTTTGAAACAGGGTCTCACTGAGTTGCGAAGGGCTTTGCTAAGTAGCTGAAGCTGTCAATGAACCGTGATCCTTCAGGCTCCACCTCCTGAATGCTGGGATTACAAGCGTAAGCCACCACGCCCAGTTAAAAATATTTTAAAATAAAAATATAAATAAATAAAGCTGGGTGTGGTGGCTCACGCTTGTAATCCCCGAGCTTGGGAGGCGGAGACAGGAGGATCGCACAGGTTTGAAGCCAACCTCGCTGGCTTAATACCCTGTTTCCAAATAAAAATATAAAAATGGGTCTGGGAGTACAGCCTGGAGGTAGAAGGGTTTCCAGGAACCCCAGTACCATATATATATACACACACGTATATATATGGTATATATGTATGTGTATATATATACATATACATATATATATATATATCAAGATCTTAAAAACATTTGAGTAAAAATTAAAGTGCAAAATCATTCTTGAGTTTTATGGTTTTTAATAAATCTACCCAGGGGATGTACCTCCAGAGCATTACACTAAGTGTTACAGATTCTAGGTTGTCTAAAAATCAGTCCCACCTCTGAGAAAGACATGTTAATCTAAATAAGTATATTAAAATTTCATAAATGTCCTGCACATATATAGAAAGGAGAGAACTAAATCTTCCTAGGAAGTTGGGGGATTTTCATAGAATTGTTGGCTGTACTAAATCAGAGTAAAATTATAGTTGTTTTTTCAGTTCATCCTTATTACTAAGTAAGTAAGTTCTGGCCAGGTTGTCCAGAAGGAAGACAGGGGTCATGCTATCCTTCCCTGTCCTGGAAAACATGCCTTTCTTTGAACAGCACTGCTGCGCTGAAATAGTTCACATGCCCTTCATATTTGAGTTCTCCAATCTCGTATGAATAACGTATTCAAATAATACTACATTAAGAATATATTATTATGCATCAGGTATTTATTGAGCATGCATTTAAAATATATAGGAGAAAAAGTCATTTAGGTACAAATTTTTTGTTTGCATTTGAGCACTTTAAGATGCCAACTAGTAAAGAATATTTGGAAGAATATATTTATTCAGCAAATTATTGAACTTCCCTATTATAAACCCATCTTTTATTCATTCAACAAATATTTATCTAATATCTACCACATCCAGGCCTTGTGCTTGATATCACATCAACAAAGACAAACACAGTTACAGAGGGATGTATAAAATAATACCGTGTGTTTAAGTCTTTTATTATGCACCTAAAATTACCAGATATTGCTTGTGCATACATTTACCTATGTGAAAGTGTTTGAAACGTATTAGAAGGATTGACAATAAGTGCACGAGCGTGGTTGCCTCTGGCCGAGGAAGTAGGAACGCATCACCTCTACCTGAAAGGTTTCATTTCTCCTAAGAGAAAGACTGTGACAAATTCCAGCAATTGCTCTGAGGTGGTAGCCCTGTGAGTGTTGGTTATGTACATCTCTGAGGGCTTTTGTATTTCTGTATTTTAAAAATTTCTCTAAAAAAGAAAAACAAAGGAGAATCCAAGTTATAGAATTTGGGTGATGAAGGCAGAGGAGATGCGATCACACTGAGGAAGGAGGTGTGACAGTGAACCCATTTGATGGTGAGAAAGAGGAGTGAAGGGATTTATTGACTATTGACTAGAATTGATTTGTGTAATAGGATGCATAACAATAAATTATTTTGTCCTTTAGATTGCATAGATCATTTCCAGGTTGCAACTATAGTTGCAGCCAAAGCTAGTTGTGCCCAGGGTAGTGTGGCTGGGTCCCAGTTGCTGTGAATGCCAGTAGGCAGCATTTGAAAATGCAACCCAGAACATTTCCCTGGAGAAAAAGTTTTGTGGAAACAAAGAAGGTTCCTTTCTTCTTGGAGGATTAGGAATGTTGGAGAGGGTTGAGGAAATCCATTTAACATGGTATGGCAAAGTTGTTTTACATCCCTGAAATCAAAGCATGTTATTGCAGTGATGACTAAGGGACACTTGTAATGTATGTTCTGACTGGAAATGCCACTTGTCCTCATTCGGTAGACTCTTTTTATCTTCAGTTTGTTTTGCTAGGACCCATCACATCCTTTCTCCTTGCTAAGAACTGTAGTCATCTTATCCTCCTTTAGAATAGATTTCTGTAAGCTCTTTAAAAAACCTCTGCCACGAAATGTTTAATGTTCTAAATCTGAATAAAACCATTTTGAATGTAGCTGCATAGCTCCCTCAGGACTAGGGTTTTGTAAATGGAACATTTTAAAATATTTTCTATATAAATGGGCACTCAGAGTAAACGATCTTGGAACGAATACAGTAGTATTTTCTAGGTATAACCAGTCTTGCTCTAAAGCAAGTTAATACAAGATATTGGCAGAGTTCAAGATAACAACCACTTTTTAATTGTTTTGGATGACCTCTCAGTGTTTAAGAACAATAATAATAAAAAAAAGCAATGTAGTGTGGTGGTTACAGTGCCGGGTTTTCTAGTCAAACCAACTTACTTTCGGGCTCTAGATCCAACATTTATTTAGTGTGTGACCTCAAGCAAATTACATACTGCCTGCTAGTTCAGTTTCCTCATTTGTAAACAGCTATTGTAGTAACAGCCACTTTGTAGATTATTGTTGTGGTGAGGATTGCGTGAGATTATATATGTGAAAAGTGCCAAGCACCTTGCAAGAATTTAATAATAAGTAATACTTAATTGTTGGCCATGATATTTACAGTGAATTAATTGCGTAGTTTGGGTGTGGGCCTGTCTTCTTGTACAATGCTCATCTCAAAACATGCTTGATTTGACGCATAGGTTGTACATAGAATTCTACTCCTTAACTAGCCATTTGCATTATTTGATTTTTTTTGAGGTTCCATGCCCATATCAGTAGAAAGCAATTAATAATAGTACTACCTCCTTGTGAGGATTAAATAAAGTAATACTTGGCTTATTTTTCAGTACTTGATGTCTGTTCTGTTTTTTTTTTTGTTTTTTTTTGGTTTTTTTGGTTAGTTTTAAAATTTTTTTTGCTTTTTTCTCTTTTCTGTTTTCTTCACTTGCAGTGCTTATCCTCTCCCCAGTTCCCCAAGACTTCTTTGTTGTAACCTTCCTGGTTGTGTATTTCTGTATTCTCCAAGCAGAGAATAATGTTCCCCATTCTGCATCCCAATACAATTTTGTGCGCATTGGTATTATTACTGTTAGCCTATGGCATTATAATTAGCTGGCTTTGGACTTGATTCCATGCTCTCCTAAGCTGTTCCAATAAGGTTCTCACATTGGGGAATAAGTAGACAGCGATGTTTGACAAATATGTAGAACCTAATATTTCCTTTTGAAAGGGAGAAGCCTCTGGTAAGCTATTTTGAGGCTGTACATTTATTATTTGTTCTTGAACTGATCCATAGCTTTTCAAAATTGGCAGGTAGGATGGTTTCCAGTTTAGCTTCGTGTTACTGTTGGTTCAAGTTTGGAGAATTATCACAAAGTAGGGATTTGAGTGCTCATGGGCTGTTTTTCAGTGCTATGGGCTGTTTTTCAGTGACTCTGTAGCTTCTGGACAAACTATTAACTTATTAATGCTTTATTCTTAACATTGAAATAATGAGACCTATCTTACTGGGCTGCTGCTGAGACTAAGTGAGCACATGTAAAGTACTGTCCCTGGTACTCAGTCATCTTGCAAGAGTAATCTTGCAGTAATCTTGTAAAAGTCAGCATTCTCAGTACACCCCCTTGTGATAGTCTCCTCAAATAGTGGGTTTTAACCTTGCTTAATCTAGCATTTCCCAAACTAATTCAAGTATGGACCTGTTTTATGAGTCAAAAGGTCAAGGAATCACAAGTTCTGGGAACCACTAACACAGGTTTTCAAAACTATGGAGAGAAAGAAACTTTTTATTTTGCTTTTCTGATTTCATATAATTTTAAATTCCCTTTTGGAAGCCAGGCGTGGTGGCACATGATTGTAATCCCAGTACTTGGGAGGCTGAGGCAGGAGGATCGAGGTTCATGGACAGCCTCAGCTACTTAGGCCTTCTGCAATTTAGTGAGACCTTGTTTCAAGATAAAGAAAAAAAAATAGAGCTGGGGGTGTAGCTCGAAGATAGAATGCCTCTGTATTCTATCCCTAGTACCGCAAAAAACAAAACAAAACAACAAACAAACAAACAAAAAAAACCCAACTCTTTTGGTTCATCCCAATATCTAGACAATTTTTCAAAGCCTCCAAATTTGCACAATAAAAATATTAGTCAATAGAAAAGTTCCTTAATTAAATTATTTTGGTAGAAAGAACCTAATATGTATTGATGAAATATGTCTACTGTAGAAAGTGATCATAGTTTATTTCAAATAATTCAGAACCAGGGATTAAAAAGTTCCAATTAAAGATGTTTCAAACAAAAGTAGCATGGTAATAAATACTTTACTCTTTTATTTAGAAGAATACTGTGAATTATGAGTAATTGGTGAAATGGGGCGTGTTGTGTTTTTAAGGTATATATAATAATCTGTATCATAGGACCTCTGTTAGACTATTTTTCTAAGTAACCCATAGGTTGTACAACAGTTGTACTGTTTTGCTGTATGCATGGCAGATTATTTTACTTTAACTTGCTTCTCTTGCCTTTTGAGAAAACTCATAAATACATTCTTTCTGTACTGGAGTTTTCTGAGGAAGAGAGTCTGGAAGCCCAGTGTTGTTTATCTCACAGAAAACCAAACTGCTTTAATGTGTGAAAACTAAAAAGGGCTCTAGGAAAGCAATGGATGGTGAAGACAGCTATATACCTACTTTAAAATACTGGATAGAGACTATCTTCCTTTAAATCACGAACAAGCCTATCTGTACAGAGGTGGCGTGGTGATTTCCCTTTCTCTAGTTTGCTCCTCTTCCCTATCCTCACCCCAAATCCATGCTCCACTCTGTAGGAAGCATGGCTTCCATGTGACCCTGATTCCAAAGGAGCCTTTTAACTCCTTCTCTTTGCCCGTCTTAGGAAATAAATTAACTGTGTGTGTGTGTGTGTGTGTGTGTGTGTGTGTGTGTGTGTGTGTTGTTTTCTTAGGGGTTGAACCCAGAGGCATGCTACCTCTCAGCTACATCCCCAGCCCTTTAAAAAAATTTTTTTTTGTTTTGAAAGAGGGTTTTATTATGTTGTAGAGAGTCTCATTAAGTTACTGAGGCCGGCCTTAAACCTGAGATCCTTTTTTTTTCTCAGCCTCCCAAGTAATGAGATTACAGGTGTACATAAAACTAACTTTTTTTCTTTTTTCTTTTTTTTGGTAGTGGGGATTAATCCCCAGGGACTTTCTACCACTGAGCTACACCCCCAGGGCTAATTTATTTTTTATTTGGAAACAAGGCATGGCTAGGTTGATGAAGAGTCTCACTATTTGCTAAGACTGTCCTCGAATCTGCAATCCTTCTGTCTCAGCCTCTCAAGTGTTGGGATTACAAGCATGTGTCGCCATGTCTGGCAACACTTTTTTTTTTTTTTTTTGGTGGAACTGGGGTTCCTGGAAACCCTTCTACATCCAGTACCTATTTTTATACTTTTTTATTTGGAAACAGGGTCTCTTAAGCCAGCACGGCTGGCTTCGAACCTGCGTGATCCTCCTGTCTCCGCCTCCCAAGCGCGGGGATTACAAGCGTGTGCCACCACGCCTGGCTAGCAACACTTTTAACATGGGTTGTAGGAGCTTTCTTTGTGACTCTACCTTCTGTTTCCACCTGTGCCTCCCTCCTCCTAGCATCTGCCAGCAGAACTCTGAGCTCCTGCATTGGTCCTGGGCTCCTGCCTGCTCTCCTGGGATACTGGGGCTACACACTTCTTGAGTGGAGTCTCCAACACACCATAGCTCCTGGGCTATGAGGCCTCATGCACTGCTGTGTCCCTCCCCATCAAGGTCCAGGCCATCCCACCTCCCCACCAGAGAGGGATTTTGACCACCTCAGCCTCCCCCTGCTAGCTCCCTCAGTAAAGACTTGCAGGAACTTCCCGCAGCCCCAGCCCCCTTACCTCCTGCCTCACACACATCCCCAGGAGCCCCTGCTTACAATGGCCCACTCCCGCTGCTGCGCCAGGGTCCTGCCTAGGACCCTCTCAAGTTGTCAGCACTGGTTCCTTCCCTTCATCTTTGATTCTGTCTCCTTTGCTCACTAAACTACAGGTCTTGAAGGCAGCACCACTTCAAGGCTGCTCCCTAGAGGGTGTCCTGGACTGCAGTGGTACAGCAGATGTGATGGCAGGTTCTTGAAATGAAAGATAAGGGAGAACAGAAGGAAAGTGACCCTTTGGCATTCCAATGTCTAAATAATTAATATTGTGATTAATTAAAAACTGGCCTATTTGAGTATTTATCATTTGGCTCCTGAGTTTTTGTGCCTTGAGATCATTTCTGATATCTTTTCCCCCTTCATGTCTTTTCTTCTCTCTCTCCCTCGTTGGTATTAGAGATTGAATCCAGGGGTGCTTCCACCTCTAAGCCACACCTTCAGCTCTATTTTATTTTTTATTTGGAAACAGGGCATCACTAAACTGTGGGCGGGACTCACTAAGTTGCTGAGGCTGGCCTCAAACCTGTGATCCTCCTGTCTCAGTTTCCCAAGTACTGAGGTTACAGTTGTGCACCACCACGCCCGGCTCCACCATTTGTTTCTGTTTCTTTTCTCCCTGATTTTTTTTTTATCTATAGCATATACTTTATTATTTTTATTTTTTTATTTTTATTGGTGCAATGTATTCATACATCATAATGGTATAAAGAAAATACTTTTGTAGACATACATGCACACATCGCCCAGTTAGCCCCTACCCGATCCCCACCCCGTTCCCTCCCCATCCCTCCTTCCCATGCTTGGCTTAGTGGTTGACATCTAGTTTTATAGCAATTTATCCAATATTAATGATGATAATCTCACAAAACAGTTTCATTTGTCTGATACCAAGCTTTTGAAAGCAAAAAGAAATATTGAACTGTTATCTTTTAGTCTCCCTGATCTTTATGTCTGGTTGGTGAGTGAACACTGATTCTCTCCGATACCAGTAACTTCATTTTCTCCATGAGAACATTCAAAAACAAATACAAAACTATGACACAAGTACTGTGTAGAACTTGAGTTAGTAGATGCCACTGTTTTTTCTCATGATCTCTAAGAATTAGTACCTTTATTTTGGCAATCAATAAATTGGAGACAAGAAGACCCAAGATTATTATAAGCACTATTTAAGTACCAGGGACAGTACTTTACATGTTCTCTCACTTAATCCTAGCAGCAGCCCAGGGAGCTAGGTATTATTATTTCCTTTTAAAAAATAAAGCATTAAGCTGGGCTCAGTGGTGCACCCCTATAATCCCAGTATTTAGATGGCTGAGACAGGAGAATCTCAGGTTTGGGGCTAGCCTTAGCAACTTGGTGAGCCCCTCAGCAACTTAGCAATATTTTGTTTAAAATTTTTAAAAATAAAAAGGGCTGGGAGATAGCTCAGAGGTAAAATGTCCCTAGGTTCAATCCTCAGTACCAAAAAAAAATTTATTAATAAACTAATAGCTTGTCCAGAGGCTACACAGTCACTAAAACCAGTGACTAACCAGTGACTAAACCCCAAGCACTTGAATTTCTACCTAGTGTTTATACCCCAAACTGTTCAGCTGATTAACAGTAACATGAAGCTAAAATGGAAAACATTCCACCTGCCAATTTTGAAATGTTATGGGTCATATTAAGGGACAAATAATAAACATGTAACTTCAAAATAATTTATCTAGTGACTTCTCTTTGAAAGGAAATATTAGGCTCCCCCCACTTGGCAAACATCTCTGTATTTACTCTTGACTGTCACAGAATCAAACCATCCCAAAAGAGAATATGCATAGTGTCCCGGACTGATCAGAGCATAGAACTTCTTTATTTTTTAAGAAGTGTTTTCTGGAACTTTTAAATTTTTTTTTAGGATTTACTTTGGAAATGCTATCTTTCATGCAGGGGTGGGGGGTGAGGGTAAGTGAGGGGTGCTGGGAACCTGTCGCCTAGCCCCATACCCAGGTCTTCCTTCTGGGCTTTGCACTGTGGTCACCTCTTTCCCGCCCTCTCCCTGCCTCCTGGGGAGTAGCAACTGTCCTGTTCATGGTGTGCCTCAGTGACAAGCCCAAGGCCCCACTTACAGTAGTTAACTGGACACTTTTCAGTTTCATGTGCTATATGTGAGATATATATATATTATCATTATGCCTATTTTACAGATGAAGAAGCTAAGACATAGGGAGATTATAAAGTTGCTCCAAGTCACACAGCACATGAAGAAGCCATAAGAGAAAATATCAACAAATGTTTGCTAGATGGGTGACTGAAACTTGTTAGACTCTTTAACAACTAGGAATCCAGACTTCTTATTTTTATGAGAGATATTTGAAAGTAGTTTCATGTTGACAGATACTCCTTTTGTTGTCATGAAGGTAGGAATTTTTAATGCTTTTTTAATGAAAAACTCATTTTACCTAATTTTCTAAATAACATGAAACATACAAACTAAAAGGATATCCACCCTAACACTGTGGAGTGCTTCTTGTCATGGTCTTACTAGTAGGTCAAGTCTACCCAAGTCCTACTCATTAGTTTTGTTTTTATAATACATTTTTACTTTTACAAAGCTAATTGTGTGCATAGTTTAAGAATTCAAGTAATGTGCATGTGCACACATGCCCACATACATACACACAAAATATCTAGTGTATAATAAACACCAATTACCTGACACACACTCTCTCCCACTGCTCCCAATTTTCACTTTCCAGAGGCAATCCCTTCCTATTTGTTTACTTATTTCTTTGGTATTTATCTAATTTCAAAATAATGCAGTTATATAATGCTTTTTTGACTTATCATTTTTAGGTTTGATTCCCGGTAGGGTAAATGAAATTTAGCCTACTAGTACACTCATCTTCCCACCTCTTGTTCTTTCACTGTGGTTATATAATAATTCAAAGATAAAGCAATAATTGATGTTTATATTATGAGGACTATGTACCGTATTCTTTGAAAGAGCAGGCATTATATTTATGAGTACACTTAACTTTCTTATACAACCATTTTTTTTTTTTTTGGCCTGGGGTTAATGATTGTTTTGTTTTTTAATTGCGTACATTTTTATTTATTTTTTTTAATTTATTTTTATTTTTTTATTGGTGCACTATATTCATACATCATAATGGGATAAAAACTTGTGTAGACATACCTTCACATATTGCCCAGTTAGCCCCTACCCCACATCATTACCTCCCCCGCTCTCCTTCCCATGCTTGGCTTAGTGGTTGACATCAAATATAGCAATTTATCCAAAATTAACAATGATAATCTCACATAACAGATTCATTTGTCTGATATCAAACTTTTGATCACTTAGAGATAACATTTCTTTTTTTTTCCAGAGATTAACATTTTTCATTTAATTGTAATAGAAATGTCTGCACATAACCATAATATATGTAGTTATTCTAGTTAAAAGAGATAGTTTAGATTTCCCTCTAAAAACCTAATTTTTTTTGTTTGTTTTTCTTGCCTTTTTAATTTTTTTCTTTTAACAATTTTTTTATTGAACATAAATAGTATACATTTAAACTATATTTGATGCCCTTTCCCCCTCGCCCCCGTTTTCCCTTCCCCCCTCCCACCAGTGGTTGTCCAGGTTAACCATGTCTTATTCATAATTTTACACATGTTCAGATGTAGACCCTCATTAATCAAGATCAGCCTTCCTCCTCTCCTATCTTTTCATTCAAACTTTGCTGGTATTTCCCCTCCATTATCTGGAGTCCCACTGGTATTTTTTGTGTTTCCTAGTTTGGGCATATTAGAGGAAACATATGTACCTTCTCCTTCTGTGCTTGGCTGATCTCACTTAACATAATCTTCTCCAGGGCTTTCCATCTTCTTGCAAATGATATAATTTTGTTCTTCTTTATGGCTGAATAGAATTCCATTGTGTGTATTTCCCACAGTTTTGCTATCCATTCATCTGTTGATGGTGATCTGGGTTGGTTCCATATTTTGGCTATTACAAATTGTGCTGCTGTGAACATAGGTATGCATATGTTGCTATATTTCTCTGAATTCAACCCCTTTGGAAAGATACCCAGGAGTGGTATAGCTGGATCATATGGTTAATCTATTCCCACCTTTCTTAGGAATCTCCACACAGATCTCCATAGTGGTTGAACTAGTTTAATTGCATACATTTTTAAATATCTTTAATTTGTTTTCAAATTAAACCCGCCCCCAGGTTCTCTACTGTTTCAAATTATTTAACATTCCTCTCTTCTTGGGGACTTCCTTTCAGTGTACTTTCCTCCTTTGATCTGGACTTACTGATTTTTAGACTGGGAGATTTCTTCTCACTATTCCTGTGTTGGATCCACTGTTTTCTAGGCATCGGGTCTTACTATTTTGTTTTTTGCAGCTCTGGGGATGAAACTTGGGTATTCGATTTCCGAGCTACACCCCCTGCGCTATTTTTTATTCTTAATTTTGAAACAAGGTCTCACTAAGTTGCGGATGGCCTTACTACATAGCTGAGGCTGTCCGTGAATTGCCATCCTCCGGTCTCAGCCTCCCAAATGTTGAGATTACAAGTGTACTCCACCACGCCCTGCCTTGTCTTACTATTTCTTGATTTACTTTTTTATTTTGCTGGGCCAAATCTCTGGTCGCTTCTTAGTGTTATTATTTTAGAGGTTTGGGAGAAGTTTCTCCTTCTCTGTGCCTAGTCTCAATTTCTTTAAAGTTTCTTTTTTGGGGTGTGTGTGTGTGTGTGTGTGTGTGTGTATGTGTGTGTGTGTGTTAGTACTGGGGAATGAACCCAGGGGAATTCTACTTGAGCTATACTCCCAGCCCTATTTTATTTTGCAAGAGGGTCTTGCTAAATTGCTGAGGCTGACTTTGAACCTGTAATCCTCCTGTTTCAGCCTCCCAAGTACTGGGATTACAGTTATGTAATATCACACCCCACACTTTTACTTGTTTTGATCTCTAGATGCAGGTGGGAGGCAGGATTTATCCCTCCCCAGGCCGACTTGCAGAGTGATCTGTAAAAGATACAGTGAGTCCATTCTCTTATACCAATCCATTTCCACAGAAAAATCTACCAGACTGGCTGCCAGCCTTCTAGAAGCTGGCTTTGTCAGTTTTCATATAATCCCATTTCGTTTGGTACCTGATTTCTTCTATCAACTGTGCTTGGCATCCCTACGTTAACCTGTATGGTTTAACCTCTCCAGAATGTGAAATTTTTGTCGTCTGCCTAGGTTGAGAGATTCCTGTATTGGATAGAAGAGTAGGACCGAGTGTCCAGGTGCTTCTTAGGAAGTTTTAAACCAACAGTTTTGTTTTTAGTCCCATCCCACACCTCACCTTTAACATTACCTGAATTCTAGAGATTTCCCAGCATTCCTCCCTCCCTCCAAATTTTAACTTTTTTCTTGGAAACCAAAAGTTACTAAATAAATAAATTCACCAGCATAATACTCTTCACCTGGATTTACTAATAGTTAATTAACATGTTGCCACATGTCTGTCTTCTGTATCATTTGATAGTAATTGCAGACAGTTAAAATGTTTTAGGGGTGCATTTATCAAGAACAAGGATATTATCTAACATAGAGAAACAGGACTACCAAATGACATTAGTATACAAGGTATAGCTTATATTTAAATTTTTCTCATTACCCCAATGATATCCTCTAGTGTTTTCCCCATTCTTATTTTTTCATTCCAGAGTCAGAGTACCACACGACACGTTGTATTAGTTGGATGTGTGAAGTGCCTTTCAATTTGAACAATTTTATAGCCCCCTTTGTCTTTGATGACACTGACGTTTTTGAATGTTCCCTGACAGTTGTTTTGCACAGTATTCTTCAGTTTGAAGTTGTTTGACTATTTCTCCATGATTACACTTAAACTTTTTTCTGTTTGTTTTGTTTTTGGCAAATATATTCTATATAGATTGTGTTGTACCCTTCAGGAGGCATATGGTGACTCTGTGTCATTGGAGATAACTAAGTGTGATCATTTAGTTGCCTGGTTTCTTCATTATCTTTTTCCTTTTGTAATTAAAAAGTAATCTGTTGATATTTTGAGACTGTGTAGAATAGCTTGCTTTACAATAATCTTTTACCTTAAGGTTTTTTTTTTTGGCAGTACCTGGGATGAAACCCAGGGACATTGTACTTCTAGCTACACCCCCAGTCCTATTTTTTAAATCTTTAAAAAAAAATTTATCGGTGCATTGTATTCATACATCTTAATGGGATAAAAGATGGTGGAGACATATATGCACACATCACCCAGTTAGCCCTTACCTGATCCCCTTCCCATTCCCTCCCCCTCCCTCCTTCCTATGCTTGGCTTAGTGATTGACTTCGATATGTTTGTTTAAGTACATCATGTACTTTGGAGAGTTTCCCTCTTTCCACCTATTTCCTCAATTAGGTTGCCTTATTTGCTCATCTATAGAATCTCTTTCTTTATCTAGAGTTCCTCCTGTTACCCATTTCTCCCTAGCTTTCGCATATTAGGGAAAGCATCTGACTTCTTATTTTTTTTTATAACCGACTTATCTCACTTAGCATAATGTCCTTTAGTTCCATCCATTTCCTTATAAATGATGCAATTGTGTTTTTCTTTATGGCTGAGTAAAATTCCATTGTGTACATATCCCACAGTTTTGTAATCCATTCATCTGTTGATGGACATCTTGGCTGGTTCCATAGTCTGGCAATGGTGAATTGTGCAGCTATGAACATAGATATGCATGCATTAGTTTTGTAGTTTGGTTTCCTTTCTTTTGGGCTAGATACCCAGGAGTGGTATTGATGGATCGAATGGTAAGTTTGTTCCCATTTTTCTGAAGATTCTCCATACTGTTTTCCAGAGTGGTTGCACTAATTTACAATCCCACCAAAAATGTTTTAGAGTTCCCACTTTTCCACACTCTCGCCAGCATTTGTTGTTGTTTAATTTTGAATGATTGCCATTCTAGTTGGAGTTAGGTGAAATCTCAGGGTAGTTTTGATTTGCATCTCTCCGATTGCTAATGATGTTGAGCATTTTTTCATGCATTTATTGGCCATTTGAATTTCTTCCTTTATGAAGTGTCTATTTAATTCACTTGCCCATTTTTAATTGAATTATTTAAGTATTTTTATTTTTGAAACAGGGTCTCACTGAGTTGCGAAGGGCCTCAGTAGGTAGCTGAGGCTGTCCAAGAACTGTGATCCTCCGGTCTCTGCCTCCCGAATGCTGGGATTACAAGTGTGCACCACCACACCCAGCCAAGGTTTTATCATGCATCAGTAATTCCTGCTTGAGTCATTTATTACAGTAGTGGGTACAATAATACATTCTTTTTATTTTCAGAATTTACTCCAACCCTTTTTATTTATTTTTGAAACAGGATCTCACCAGGTTGCTGAGAGCCCCCTCACTAAGTTGCTGAATTTGGTCTTGAATCTGTGATCTTTCCATCTTAGCTTCTCGAGTACTAGGATTACAGACATGCACTATGATGCCTGGATATTCTAATTCTATAGCTTCTTCTAAAGTTATAAATTGGTATTTATTTGTTTTTTTAAGTACCCCCCCCCGCACACCCTGTAGTTTTTTGTGTTTGTTTTTGTATCAATAGATTCCTGGGTTCTTTGTATTTTAATGGGTTTTGGTCTTTTGCAGACATGCTGTTTTATGTTCAGCTTGTTCTTGATTTGACCACAGAAACACTTTCAATCTTGTCACTGTCTTTAGAGGTGTTCCTAGCATATGTTGAACTTTTTTTTTTTTTTTTAATATTCTGGCACAAAAATATGTTCAAGGTTCACTTAATGTTTTTCCTATCTTGAACCTATATACACTAGAATCCATAATTTCTCTAAGGAATCCTGGTATCTTTTAGAGGGAAATGGTATTGTAAAGGCTTGTGTATGCTACTTGCTACCAGGGTAGCATATCACTTTTAGAACTTTCCTGTGGATGGAGGAGTGTGTGTGTATTTAAATCTGAAGTTCATAATAATATCACAGGACTCCTTTCTCCTTCCTGCAGTCTGCATTTGTATCTTCCTTCTCCCACAAGATATTTACTAACTTTTTTAGTCTCACTGTACACACAAAATTATTTCAGCATCACTACGCCCACTCCTTCATCGGTGGTTGGCGTTTCCTCTTGAATGTATATTCAAACTTCCTTCATTCTCAATTCAGCTACCTCTCATCCATCTGCTTTTCCAACTTGCAAAATTACTTGATGGTTTCATCCTCCCTCTCATTTTCTTTCTCCTTTTTGTTTTTAATCCCTTTTATTGACATTTTAATGGGAATGGGGACTGTTTGTACCCCACCATGTTTAACTGAGATCCCAGCCAAATGGTCCATCTACCCCAAAAGGCAGTAATCAACCTCTACCTTTGCTAGGCAGCTCTGCCTCTCTTTTCCAGGCCTGCATTCTTTCTTTGTCCCTCAAGAGAGCCATCCAGTGTCCTTGAAGTTTCTGTTTCTAACCATCTTAGTGTGTGTGTGTGTGTGGGGGGGGGGGTGTCAGTGGTTTTTGTCAGTAGACTTGAAATTTCAGGGAATTAGGCAGTGGTAGAGAGAATATGGCCAGCCTGGCTGTATATTTATTTAGTGCTTGAGACTAAATGCCACAAATCAGGCAGTTCTGGATTATTTCATACTGGAAAAAAAAAATAATAGACTAGCCTAGGAGGCAGCAGAAGCCAAGCCACCTCTCTCAGCCTGCTTTTGATATCTTAGTTTATTTCTTTCATTGAAAATAGTGCAGGCTTTTCTCATTAGCTATAAAACTGAGACCTTTGAAACTTCAATGTTTGTTATCTCTAGTTATTTATAATGAATATAGCTTCAGATTCTAATTTTCTTTTTCCCCTATTAAATATGGTAAGTGGCAAGCTGAAATACAAAAGAATTTTTTTGTCTTGCGATTCTGAACATGCTTTTGGCATCAACTCCAGTAATAAGGTGACTAAGGGTAGAGGGGGAAGTTTTCAAAAATCTGACATAGACGAGCAGCCATCATTTTTGAAACAGTTTGGGAGGTTTAATTTATTTCTCTGTTCTTCGGTAAACAAAAACTGGCATTTTCTTCTGATGGTTTTTCAACAACAAATCTGTTTCTGTCCTTCCCCAGGCGTGGTACATTTTGGTGGTCAAATTTAAAACATATGGCAGGTTCTTCGGCATGCTTTTTCCCCAGGAACCTCTAAGCATTTGCCATATTGGCAGTTTTCACAGGATCTTCCTTCTCTGCTTTATTTATTTATTTACTCTGCTTGCCTTGTGGAATTATGGGTAAAGCTGCTTCAAATCAGAATCATGTTAAATAAAAATATTTAAAAGAACATTTGACCAAGAAGAATGTGAATATTGCTCCATAAACCATCTATGTCGAATTGGCTTATAGATTTCAAAACAGGAAGAACATCTTTAGCGACATTCATGGTTTGGTTTTGCTTTGCTGCAGATTAGGTTTAGCGACAAATTCCATCTGGCTACAGCTTCATGCAGTCTCTCTATTGATTGGTTATATTGGGACTTCATGGGAGTGTCCTTTAAATAGCTTTTCCCAGTGTTTTGTAAAGCTCCATTGAAAAAAAGAGAGAGAAGAAAGAAAGAGAAAAGGGACCCTGCATTGTTTCAATTTGCGTCCAACATGCAAAACATAGTTCTAAATTTTTAATTAGCTAAGTGAGTGGTGAAAAGGAAAAGTAATATAACAAGCCTCGGTGAGCAGCTGGGATGTGTTGCCATGACGACAAGTTCAGCAGGCTGCCAGCGAGCATGTCAATGGGTAATATTGGGAGAGGGCTTTGAAACAGTGCCTGCTAGCCACAATGTGATTGGTCACGCCTCTGTTGTCTTTGTGTGAACCGGTGGATGCTGGGTAAGACCTAGAGTGAATGCTCAGCTTGTCTCAAGGCTGCAATGAGGTAATGCTTCTGAATCTTTGGGGATTATGAGCTCCTGCCTCCAAAAGACCGCAGTCTAGAGTGTTTGCGTTCCTATTTGCGTTCATTACTGACTGTGACATGTGAGGAAGTGTTACAGCTGCCTTTATTCATTCTTTTATATGTGCATGTGTATATTATAGATAACACGTGTGTACGTGTCATGTAGAATCTCAAGCGTATTCTAAAAAAAGAGATAACCCTCCATATTAGTCATTCTGCGTAGAGTCAACATTTCATTTGATTTCTGGCATCAGTGACAATATCTGTTGGTGGATAAATGATATATTAAAGTGCATTTATGTTGGGTAAGCAAACTTGTTCGTTTCTAGAGACTATTTTTTGGCATTGATTACTTTTAGTCTTTTATATGTTTAGTGTTTATAATGAGCATAAAGGGGGTTGTAAAGGTGTTAGCTTTGTTTGGTCAGTAAGTGTAGTTCATTTGTGATTCCTTGAAATTAGCCAGTTTAAATCCTAATATTGATCTGATAGAATGTTTCATTAATGGAACCTGATATCTGCCTCAACATTATCTGCCGAATAATGCTTTGACAGTTTAAACGTGAAGCTGTAAAAGGAAGCCGTATTTACAGATGCGGGGATCTAGCAACATTGATGGGTGGTTTGTGAAACAAACACATCAGGGTGCTGATGTGTCAGAACCTGAGTCAAAGCCCTAAACCCTAACCTGGGCTCTCGTGGCATGGTGCCTTAGATCTTCTCCAGGGCTGTGTCGGGTGGTTGAAGAGTGTCTGATCACATTCATGAGGAGTAACCTAGTGCCCTGGAAAGGTTGGGGCAGCAGCTCCAGCTGCAGGGTGTGTAACCAGGGGAGGCTGGGTTGATGCTCTGGCTCCTGGTATCACAAATGGAAAGCATATGAGCTCGCTTTTGGACGGAGCTTGTTCAGCTATCATAGTGCCACCCTGTTGTATTTACCTCGCAAACAGTTCATAAAAATTTATACGCCTTTAAATATATAAACAAAGAATTAAAACACCTTGAATGACAAGGCATAGCTCCTGTGCTGCTGCTGCTGCCGCCGCCGCCGCCACCACCGCTGCAGAGTACAGTGAACTCTGCCAGCTACTTTGCTCTATTTGAGGTCAGGCCACAGGCATGTCATGGAGACTGGTTGATTTTCCAGCCCGACCATCACCATTCACAAATCTCAAGGCCAGGTAGCAGGAATTGGTAGTTGGCCTTGTTGTGGACCACACTCTCTTTATTCTTTTGAAGAATTTAAAGCCTGGGTTATGTTTATTTCTCTGCATAGTTTCTTTTAATACGTCTTTGTAAAGAGACACCTTATCACATCAAAGATGAGAAAATGTGATAGAGTAATATGGTTTTAAAATAATCAATTCTGAACACTTGTGGCAAGAGTCTGATCGCAGGTTGTGATTTTGACCAATGTGTTGATTCCATCTACTGGCAAAGATGCCAGAGCCAAAAAGCCTGAGTTTAGATCATGAGTGGTGGAGAGACCCTTGAACTAGGCCAGGATCCTTTGTCTAAAACAAAGCAGGTTGACCTCGTGGAGAAAAATCCACCTGTTGATAAGACAGGCACTTTTTCACTTGAAACATCTTCATGTTCTGTTACCTTCCTTTCTCTGGGGAGAGGATCTATAGTTTCAAATCTCAAGCATGTAAGCAATTTGGGGGCTCATTAGTGACTCAGAGTTTACAGGAGATCAGATCCTGTGCAATGCAACCCAGCTGTTGTAGGCAGGATTTGTGCCTTTGCAGGCTGTACAGACTCCATTACTTGAGAAGTAAGATTGATTAGGCTTCACGGGAAGGCATCGTTATTTTGTGCACTGTATGATAATATCTTATTCTTAAGTAGCAAATTTCTAATCACTTATATTGACGAGATTTAGTATGTCTTAGTGGATCAGATTTCATATGGCAGAATTGTCATTATTCTTAAGTCTTTGAGCATTTAATACATGCAAAACTATATGTTAAAAGTGAAGTTAAATGAAAGGTAAAGAACCATTCTGTTGCATACACTGTGTTTCATAAGCTTTTTAGTGTTCCAAAAGCCCTCTCAAAGAGGAGCAATTGCAAGTTCCAACTTGTGTGAAACATCATGTCCTGTGACAGGTTCCACAGTGAATGACTTGTGACGGATGCAGAGCCCGGTGCCCACAGAGTGATGGCAGATGCAGTTCTGTATTGTTTTTCTCTCGTCACTAATATCAAATGAAACCAGCAGCTTAGCAAAGGGCTCAGAAATAATGTGTGGTTAATAATTGATGGTTTATAAAATTTCCAAAAGTGTGAGGAAGTCTAGAGGGGGAAAATGTGGGTGCAGATAATTTGAGGAATTCAGAAATTTAAAAATACTTTTCTTAAATATTCCCCCCCTGAGCTGGGCGTGGTGGCACATGCTTGTAATCCCAGTACTTGGGAGGCTGTGACAGGAGGATCGCAGGTTCGTGGCCAATCTCAGCTACTTAGTGAGACCCTGTTTCAAAAATAAAGAAAAAAGAAGAAAAAATCAGGACTTGGAGTGTAAAATGCCCCTAGGTTCAATCCCCAGTACCGCAAAAAAATAAAAAAATAAAATAAAAATCCCTCTTTACCCCCTTTGCAAACAAATCTAAAGCCCATCTTGTTTACAAAAGGGGATTTGTGTGTGTGGGGGGGGTACTGGGGCTCCTGGAAACCCTTCTACCTTCGGGCTACACTCCCAGACCTATTTTATATGTTTTTTTTTTTTTAATTTGGAAACAGTGTGCGCCACCACGCCCAACCAAAAGAGGGATTTTTGAACAGTAAAAGCAAAAATCTTTGTGGGAAAAGCAAAACTTAAAAGGAAGAAGAAAAGTAGACAGTCTAGAAGGTAGAATATCAAGAGTATTAAGGCTTGGAGGTCAGACAAAAATCTTAATTCTCCTACACTTTTTTGGTGTGACTTTTGGTCTCTTACTCTCTTTAATCTGGTACTTTTCCCATATATATCATTCACAAGCCAGTGCCTCCCAGGTATGGATGAGGAGGATGGACGATGTATACACCTACATCCTCACTGTTGAGGAAGTTCCCTCACAAGGAAGCATGAGAAGTAGAGTATTTGTTGTCCCCACTAAGAAAAACGTACTGTCTATTCAGTGGACTTGATTTTATTTTAACATCAAAAAGTCACATTTGTAAAATACTTAACTTCATTCATAAAAATGCCACTAAAATAATTTTTAAGTGCCGCTAATGATTTTAATAAAGAACTCAATGCCAAATGTTATTTTTTCCATGTTAAAATGTTATATTTTTAATATGATAAAAAAAAAACAAAACCTTATAGTGTGGTAATTCAGAGTCTCAATAATCAAAATAAGCCCAGTGGGGTGGCACATGCCTGTAATCCCAGTACTTGGGAGGCTAAGGCAGGAGAATCGCAGGTTTGAGGACAGCCTTAGCAAGCATAGCAAGATACTCAGCAACATAGTGAGACCCTGTTTAAAACAAAACAAGCTAAAAAGGACTAGGGATGTAACTTGGAGGTAGAATGCCTGTAGTTCATTCCCAAGTACCACAATAAACAATAATGATACAAATAATAGTAATAATTGAAATAGGGACTAGTTTGAAATGTACTTCCAGTTCATTCATGAAGAAGGGGTTTTCTGTTAGATTAGTGGCACTGGGGCACACAAAAGGAAGAGTATTAGAGTATTTGCTATAGAGAATAAACTTTGCAAATCATTGCTGCCCTCCGGATGGACTGCTAATTAATATTAAAATATTAAGTTTGGAAAGGAGTAATTTTCTGATCTCTGTGACCTAGCATCTCCTTTAATATGGTGTTTTTTATGGAAAATTGTTGTGGCTTTAATATGTCAAGTCCTTTTTTATTTGAAGCTGAGATTATTTAGTTTGGATATATGGTAAGATTGTATAGAATACTTAATCCCATAATGCTAGAGTGTAGATGTTGTCTTTGTGTTTATCTGGACACTCCTGTATTGGAAGTTTGTTACTTGTAGGTAGACAGTACTATCTTTGTCTTCTTTTGTCCTTAAAGTATCTAGACCAGTGCTTACGGATAAAATAGGTTTTGATAGCCAGGCGTGGTGGTGCACACTTGTAACCCCAGCATTTGGGAGGCTGAGACTGGAGGACCGCAGTTCTCAGACAGTCTAGCTACTTAGTGAGGCCCTCTGAAACTCAGTGAGACTTGTTTTCAAAACTAAAGAATAAAAAAACATAGGGCAGGGGATGTAGCTTGGAGGTTGAATGCTCCTGGGTTTCATCCCCAGACCCGCAAAAAAAAAAAAAAAAATAGGTTTTGATATCTATCTATCTATCTATATACACACACCTTTCTCTCTCTCTCTCTCTCTCTCTCTCTCTCTATATATATATATATATATATATATATATATACTAAATAAGATTTTTTTTTGCTTAGAAATACCATTTGCTTTTTAGCTCTGATAAATCATTCTACAAGAATATCTCTGATGTCATTAGAATATTATATCATTTTGTACATATATATATTACTTAGTTGTTTAAAATTGGTAGTTTTTTATGGAGAAAATTATGAAAAGTTATTTTTTAATCTCAGAAACAAAATGGAAGGGTTCTGGGAAATGTTAGATATGCTGCCCATTGAATTTTCTTATCACAAAATGGTGTTATTCATCTTTACCAATTCTCTCTTTTGAAAGGACATGAAAATTTTAGTCTTGAAATTTGAAAGTTCAATAAAAAAGGAAATGTTAGAGTTGGATTTAAATCAAAGTGATTACACCACGTCCTTGCATCCCCCTTGTTGCACTTCTCTGTCGAGGGCATTGTGATGAGAAGAGGTGTGGGATGGTGGCAGGGCATAAGTCTGTGAGACTAGACAGAACACCATTTGAATCTTGGATGTACCACTTGCTTGCAGGGAGACAGAGAAAATTAGTCTTAATACTTTAATTGAACACTGTGCTTAATAATTTGATTGAGAATTAAAATGACCTAAAGTTATATACATATGAGAGACCTACATAAAGTGTCTGACGTATAGTGCCGGCTACATAGTAAACCCTCAATAAATGGCAGTATCTGTTTGCATTGAATTACTAAGATGACCACATCCTTTTAGCCTTAAAAGGGAATATCTTACCTGATTGGGTGGGAGAAATATTGTTTTTCAACTCTGATAAGTAATTCTACAAGAATCTCTCTCTGATATAATTAGAATGTTTTATCATTTTGTACTTATATAATATCTTTGGTTTTGTCAGCTTAAAAATGAAGATGCTATTGGTATTAACATCTCTAGAGAAGTGGGGATTTGTTGATGGCAAGCCAATAGGGAAGGCTTGGGATGGGAAGCTCATCCTGGCAGTGTGTGGGGTGTGTGGAGGAAATCAGCAGGTAGCTTTGCTAGGAGTCCATGTGAAAGTCAAAAGACAATAATCCAGCAGACAGAAAAGAGACTACTTAGATTACGAGAGGAGGGTGGCTAGTGAAGACAAGACAGACGTTCTTTATGGACCCTAGGATCACTAGATGGTGGTGCTGTGGTACAAGGGAGACAACTGGGAGATTCAAGGGGAAGCTAGGATTTATGGAAAAGAGAACAAATTTGGTTTGGGACATGATAAGTTTGAGGTCCTAAGAGTCTAGGGAATAGAAACAGAGAGATTTGGAAGATAGAGAAGGGTTCAGGACCAGGGGAGTTTGGTACCCATCAACTCCCTAAGCTGAGGATTGTGACTGGGATGTGATGGGAGCGGGGGATATTGATGTGGCTGGGGTGGAGAGAAGGGCTAAGGTTAGAGTCCTAGCGAGCACTCCTTCCTAGAGGCAAGCAGAGGAAACAATTAAAGAAATGACAACTGTTTATATCCTACATGTGAGTTTAGAATCCAGATTTCCTCTTAATAACTTACATATGACAGGCTTCCCCAAAGAAATAGATAAGTCATTTGCTTGAAACAGAAAAATCAAAGCTGGAAAGAATCACAGCCACCTACCTGGGTCCTTCTGCACTTGACAGGCAGACAGATGGGTCTCCTGCGTTCTGGAGACCCTTGCATTTCAATCACATTCAGGGTGCCTAGTACTCAGGAAGACTACACGCTCACTCTAACCACCTGTGAACTCAAAGTTCAGGGAAGTAGGAGAAGGTACTGAGCTCAAAACAGAAACCCGGAATTCAACATAGCTTTGAATTCTTTCTAACATGAGTGTTTAGATGAGCTTATGATTAGTGGAAATTACCCAGGATACATATAAATTGCAGCTTGATCTTTTATGTATTTCTGAGAGCTATGAACACAAGCATATTGTTCTTCTATTTGCCAAACTTTGCTTCAAATCTTTTTTCTTCTCCTTGATAGGATGATATCAGTGTCACAACTTTTTATGATTATCTATCATTAAAGTTGTTTATTAGCCAGGTGTGATGACACATGCCCATTATCCCAGTATTTGGGAGAGTGAAATAGGAGGATTGCAGGTTCGAAGCCAGCTGCGGCAACTTAGTGAGACTTATTTATTTATTTATTTATTTGTTTTGCGGTACTGGGGATGGAACCCAGGGGCATCTACCTCCAAGCTACACCCCTAGCCCTATTTTTTATTCTTTCTTTATTTTCTTGTGGTGCTGGGGGATGGAACCCAGGGACTATCTACCTTCGGGCTACACCCCAGCCCTATTTTATAATTTACTTGGAAACAGGGTCTCACTAAGTTGCTGAGAGCCTCACTGAGTAGCTGAGGCTGGCTTTGAACCTGTATGATTCTCCTGTCTCAGCCTCCCAAGCCCTGGGATTACAAGTGTGTGCCACCAAGCCTGGCTGGCAAAAGGCCTCACTAGGTATCTGAGGTTGGCTGAGAACCTGAAATCCTCCTTTCTTAGTCTCCCCAAAGCTGAAATTAGAAGCATGTATCACCACACCCTGTAGTGAGACTATTTGTTTGTTTATTTATTTATTTATTTATTTATTTATTTATTTATGGTGGTACTGGGGTTTCTGGAAGCCCTTCTACCTCTGGGCTACACTCCCAGACCTATTTTATACTTTTTTATTTGGAAACAGGGTGTCTTAAGCCAGCGCGGCTGGCTTCGAACCTGTGCGATCCTCCTGTCTCCGCCTCCCAAGCAAGGGTATTACAAGTGTGCTCTACCACACCCGCAGTGAGACTCTTTTAAAACAAAAAAATACAAATAGAGATGGAGGTGTGGCTCAGAGGCAGAATGCTTTTGGGTTCCGTTCCCCAGTACCACAAAAAAGAAAAAAAATAAATAAATAAAAGCTGTTTATTAACTGTGACCTTGAAAGAATTAGTTAACTTTTCTAGATTTCATCCATAACATGGACGTAATAGTATCTATTTCATAAGGTTCTTTTGAGAAATATATGGCCTAGTATATGTAAAACTCTTTTGATAATGCTTGATCTTTATATCAGTACTCAAATGAAGTATAGTAATTAAGAGGAGGGGGAAAGGAAGAAATATAATGTGGTTCCATGTAGGCATTATGAGTGAGAGTAAAGTGAAAGATGGTAGGGGATGGTTATAATTGTAACATTATTATCACAATATATCTGAGGATAAAGAAAAGGAAAGGACGAGGAGATATTGGCCACCCAAAGGCACTGTCCATACCCAACAGTTAGATGCTTGGGATCCAAGATGTAGATAATCTGTTCAGTGCTGTGCACTCCAGTTGTTTTATTTTAGTTTTGTGAAACAGAAGTAGTTGGGATTGTAGGATGTGGTAAAAAAAAAAATGGTGCTGCTGAGAAGAAAAGTAGCTGGATGTGGTATCACACATCTGTAATTCTAGTACTTGAGAGACTGTGACAAGAATTTCGCAGGTTCAAAGTTAGCTTCAGCAACCAAGGGCAGCAAGTTAGTAAGACCCTGTTTGCAAGTAAAAAATAAAATAAAATAGGGCTGGTGTTGTATCTCAGAGGAAGAATGTCCCTGGGTTCAAACCCCAGCACCCTCCCAAAGTTAATTAGTTAATTAAAAAAGAAAAGTAGTTAGGACCTTGTATTGCATTTAAAAAGCCATCAATTTTGGATTATAAAAAAAATATAGCTGGGCGTGGTGGTGCACGCTTGTAATCCCCGCGCTTGGGAGGCGGAGACAGGAGGATCGCGCAGGTTCGAAGCCAGCCGCGCGCTGGCTTAGGAGACCCTGTTTCCAAAATGAAAATGTAAAAATAGGTCTGGGAGTGTAGCCCCGAGGTAGAAGGGCTTCCAGGAACCCCAGTACCACCAAAAAAAAAATTATATATATATATATATGTATATATACATATATATATACATATATATGTATATATATACATATATATATGTGTATATATATGTATATATATACATATATATATACATATATATGTATATATATATACATATATATATGTGTATATATATGTATATATATATAGTGTGTGAGGCCGGGCGTGGTGGCGCATGCTCGTAATCTCAGCATTCAGGAGGCTGAGACTAGAGGATTGCAGTTCGTGGACAGCCTCAGTTACTTAGTGAGGTCCTCTGCAACTCAGTGAGACTCTGTTTCAAAAATAAAAGAATAGGGCTGGGGGTGTAGCTCGGAGGTGCAATGCCACTGGGTTCCATCCCCAGTACCGCTATATATATTGCTGAAAAATACAGAAATGCTAAAACTTATAAACATAAACCAGTGATGTAGTAATACTAATCCTGGAAAATGAATTATGAAAGTGGTTTTTTAAGTAGGAGGAGATGAAAGGAGGAACACAGAACTTAATGATGAACAGTAAGGAATCTAATAAAAACATTCATTGGTACATACTAAAGACAGCCTAGAACTGATGGGAGTTTAAAGTAAACGTTAATGCTTTTTATTAATCAAAAAGATATCAGAGTGGGTAACACTTTGCTTTTTAAAACTCCAGACATCACAAAGGGAGCCTTGGGGGGGGGGGCTCAGGATGTGTGTCAGGGCTGAATGACCTATGTCCTTTCCCTTCTCATCTATATGAAATCTAATCTAAGAGTTCACAGACTCCTGAGCTTCATATACCAAGGACATTTCAATAAATTTGTGTGTATCAATGTAAGATTGCCAATTTATAGTTCTGACAAATAAGTATGTATTAAAACAAACTGTTACCTACTATCACCATTACTGAATTTAAAAAGTGACCATGTAACACATACACACAGAGCAGAAGAGCATAATAAAAGGCAATTTGTAAATTCAGGAAGGTTTTCTTTATGAAGTTATTTTTTTAAACATTTTTAAACTTTTTTTTTTTTAACATTGTCTTCTGTTCATGAGGATTGTTGAAGTCATTTGTGCACACAAACACAGATCTGCCCACCAGAATTTGTAAAGTGCTGGCCCAGATCTCAGGTGACCAGCCCAGGACAGCTCAGGAGACAGAAATCCTATCACCTCCGCTGCTACAAGCCCAGTGCTGAAAAGTTCAGCCCTTTTCCTAGACCACTCTGTGGCCCCAAGCCATCTTATCAAAAGAATCTTTGTTGCCAGATTTTCCCCCCTTCTTTTAAGAGAGTAGATTGGGTTGGAGGGAATGAGGGTAGAAAGAATGAATGGTAAATAGTATAACACAAGAAGGTGAAATTTTAAATACTTAAAATGATTAAATACATATGACTCCAAGCTATGTAGGCGAGAATATTTTAGCATCAAGTAATAGGATATAGTTTCACATGGGGAATAATGTCTTTCTACATCAACCATTTGTTCTTAAAACAAGCCTTTTATGAGGTGTGGAACTTGAAAGGGGCCAGTTTTGCTAGTCCTGTGGGAATCGACTCCATTATTACGAAATATGAAGTGGTAGACATGCTGAGTTTTGGAAAGGTAACAGAAAATTTACTAATCTGAACAGGTCATTAACAGTAGTCTTCTTCATTAACATACGTGCTACTTGAAAAGACATTTAAAATTTGGGGTGGTTGCAACATAGCCAGGAAGGGGACAGAGAGGCAAAACGCAGAAGAAAAATTGCACCATGCTTTCATTATGAAAGGGCTTGCAGACAACCTTTGTTGCTACATTTTGTAGATTTGTAATTATATTTTTAGCTTCATACTCAGAAACATTTACTTTTAAAAGTTAGTTTGATTTGTACTCATTCCTAATCTATTAACTCTGGTCTTTTAATTTGCAGGGTGTGCAGCTCTTTGATGTGAAATCTACAGATCTGGCCTTGGGGGAACTTTATTTTGAATCAAACCAATGTATGAAGGAGCTGATTGATCATCCATTCACCTCTCAGTATAGATTATCATGTTCCTCTTGTCCCATGGATGAGAAAATACTTTATACCACCTTGACAGCTCCCAATTTCAGTCGGTGTGCATGTGTACGTGTGTATTGGTGGTGGAGGAGGGTTCAGTTGAATATTTTTGTCCTGAGTTGAAGCTAGAAATCAGCTTTTACTCATTTCATAATTTCTCTTGGTTTCAGAAAACAATGGTGTGGTATTTCAGACATCCCCTGTAGCCTTTTCTCTGAATACCTATCAGTGATATCCATGTGGATAATTTAATTTGAGTGATTCCTTAGCCACAGGGTGGACAGAAAACACTGTATTTCCTCAGTTCCTTGGTTTAGGGGTGCTTCTCTGAGATTCCCCATTGTGCTGAGCAGACCATGTGGTTTCCCACTCAGTGAGGAAGATTTGACCCAGACCACATCACTGCCCCCTATCAGACCCTTGCTTCAGTGTCTCCTTAAGTGTCATGGGGGAGTCCCATGGAAGGCAGGGCAGCCACCACACACGCACAGGAAAGTGTTAGGGTGGCCCCCTTTCACGGAGGGGCATCTGCTTGCAGCAGGTGGAGCTGAGGGGCACCATCTCTGCTTCTCTCTCTCTCCGACCAAAGTGCTGCTGCCAGTAGCCAGCCACGAAAATCTTCATTGAGTTGGAAAGTTATCTATTATGCATAATTGTCTCTTGTAGCAAATCCACTCAGAGTAAAATTAAAAATATAACCTTGGCCCATTCATCGGGCTATCCACTAATGATTTGTGGTCAACAGGCATTTTGCTATCCTATTAGGGATAAACTGTTCTAGTGCATATGATGTACACATTGCTTTCACGGGGTTCTTTTTAAGGTCATATGCTCCGCGGAGAAAGCCATTCAAATTTTGGGATTAGAGCCAGGAGTGGTGGCACACGCTTGTAATTCCAGTACTTGGGAGGCTGAGATGGGAGAATCACAGGTTTCCGGCCAGCCTCAGCTAATTAGTGAGACCTTCACAACTTAGTGAGACCCTATTTCAAAATAGAGAATGAAAAATAGGGCTGGGGCTGTAGCTCAGAGGTAGTCTGCCCCTGGGTTCAGTCCCCAGTACCACACACACACACACACACACACACACACACACACACACACACACACATTGGGATTAGTTATGCAGGGGCATATACTTCCTGAGATGTAGGATTTGAGAGTTTGGTTTCGAGGTGGAATATTTTGAGTCACTAGCTTAGAGAAGCCAGCTATGCTCATGTACTGAACCTATTTAAGTGATGCTCCTCTGGGGATCACAGAGATCAACAATTTAAACTAAAGGCTGGAGGGCTGAACTCTCCTGGGGAGAAGTCCTGGTCCTCCTGTTTCTCCTCTCAGTTTTAGTGGTATTGTCTTAGAAAGCACCCACTGCTCCTCCATGTGTGGAGAAAATAAAAGAGTCCAAAAGTGAAGCAATGAACTCCGCAATTACATCTGACGCTAATGATCTGGTCTGTGGGTAGCGTGGGTCCCTCATTTCTCCTGGTCCACGGAGTGCTGTTGACAAACCTCATTAGTACTGGTGCCAGAGGGTGGGCTTGGGGAAAGGGAGACTGGCACTCCTGTCAATCAGTTCAGCTTCTCATTAGTAACTCTAAAGAACATATAGTGCCAAAGAGGCCAGAATCACAAGAAGAGGTAATTTTTAGTTTACCGTCCTCTGTCCATCAGTGCAGAGGTGGGGAAAGAAGTGTTGGGTATGTAGGAAATGGGTGAACTGAAAGGGAGTTTTTTGGAAGCTGAAGTAAAACTTAAAAAAAAAATCTACATCACCTTAACATAAAAATCATTGTTCATAAACAGAAAACAGAGATCAAAGTGAACATATCTGCTTCTATTAACGGTGCTACTTTAAACAATAAAAATGAATGTGGATCCTGCTTCTGAAAAAGCACTCTCCAACCCGTCCCTGCAGTCTCAAAGATTGCCGCGGAAAGCCTGTGTGTACCGTGTGTAACAACTGTTTGCGGACTCTGAATGGTAGATGGTAGATGGTAGCAAGCACTAGGGGAAGATCAGAATTTGAAGCACTGCTGGGCATGGTGGCCCACGCTTGTAATCCCCGCGCTTGGGGCTTGGGAGGCGGAGACAGGAGGATCGCACTGGTTCAGAGCCAGCCTCGCTGGCTTAAGAGACCCTGTTTCCAAATTAAAAAATATAAAATAGGTCTGGGAGTGTAGCCCGGAGGTAGAAGGGCTTCCAGGAACCCCAGTACCATAAAATAATAATAATAATAATAATAATAATAATAATAATAATAATAATAATTCGAAGCACTGTCAAACTAGCACATGTCTTCAGTGTCCTGTTCTCTCATCTGGAACAGACTAAAACGTGGCCACAGTCCCAGCTGTCTGTCCCAGTGGCATGGACAGAAAGATCTTCAAGAGAAGTCCTTGCTTTCTAACCCAAGCAACAGGATATGGGACTCCAACGCATGGAGAAGTCACTGTTGTGTTTTCTCCTCTTGTTCTCTCTGTCCCCAGTCAATAGTCAGTCCTGCACAGCAGCAGCCCGGAGACTGATGGGAGAGAGGAGTCCTTTCTGATTAAAGGAAATGTGGTCCCAGTGTATCAAGTGCCCACTGCCTTTTGCTCTCTGTGTTCTCCCAGCTCTTTGCACCAGACTGAGATGCAGTTGTTGGGAGTACATATGTGAAGGCAACTAAAGCTCCAGCCTTCTGGCAGAAGGACTATGAAAAGCCACCCGCCACCCCGGAAATGGAAAGTGTTGGGGACATCACAGAGAGGATCTTGCACCAGACTGAGACACAGTTGCTGGAAGTATGTGGCTGAGATTGCAACTAAAGCCCCAGTCTTTTGGTAGAAAGACCATAAAAGGGGACCCCCAGGAACTGAAAAGTGTTGGGGAGATCACAGAGAAGATCAAGAGCACTGTTGCATAAAATAATGTATGAATGCCTGGGCTCACTTCTGAGCTGTGTGTGTTTGGATCTGACTCTGAGCAGCATTCCAAGCACTCTGAGAGCTGAAATTGAACGAGACCACCACACAGGGCCCAGACTGACCACTGAATGGTGTACACTGGGACAAATCCAAATAGCATCCTCAAGGCTTTGAGCATGAATTGACATTTAGATCACCCCTGATGGAGATATCTTGGAAACTGCTGTCTGAACTTAACAACCCTGTTGATCACCTGTTTTAAAAAATAATCAACGTTATCCTTAGGACTTAAAGATTCAGGCTCTCATAACATAATAATCAACATTACTTAAAATTATCCAGCTTATGAAGAACCAACATAATCTCAACTTATATGGGAAAGGATAATTAATAGTTGCAAACATTAAGCTGTCACGCATTTTGGAATTTTCAGATAGTGATATTAAATCAACTATTATAATCATGGCCCCAGAAGTATAGAAATAGAAGATGTGATTCAGAAGCCAGTGGGAAGTTAAAACTAAAATATATAAAAACCAAAATTAAAAATAGGTGGATGGCCTCAGTAATGGAGTAGAGAATAGAAGAGCAAGTGGATTTGAGGATAGATTAATAGAAATTATCTAATTTCAACAACAGAGGTAAAAATATTGAAAAAGTAAATAAACAGAGCTTCAGAGATTTATAGGACAATATAAAAAATGTTCAATATATGTGTTATCAAAGTTCCAGAAAGAGTATGGGTTGAAAAAAATAATATCTTAAATGAAAGTTAGTAAATGACCTAAACTTTCAGATTGGAGAAGCTCAACAAATCTAAACAGGATCAACTCAAGGAAATCCAAACTAGACACATCATAAACAGCCCAAAACAAAAGAGAGAAAAATCTCAAATGCCACTAGAGAAGAATGATACATAACATACAATGGAACGAGCTGAATTACTGCAAAATTTTATGAGAAACTGCAATGGCCAGGATGTAGTAGAACACTATTTTTCAAGTATGTAATGAACATATCCTTCTGATGTGAAGGTGAAATATTAACATTCTCAGTTAAAAGAACACTACAATAATTCACTACTAAAGTTGTAGTCCAAGAGAAATGCTAATGAACAGCAGATTATATTGGAGGAGAATTTGAAACATCACGGATGAAGGAAAAGCAACAATGGCATACATCTTGGTAAATATAATAAATTAATCTTAAGTTCTGTAAAATGTGAATTACTATAGATAGAAAATGCTATGGCATTAATAGAGTTTATTTTTAATACTTTTATTGTTGCATTATAGTCTCACATCATAATGTAGCTTGTAGCAATAGTGATATATTTGCACACAGCTCTTGTTTAGAGATGTAACACATGTGGCAACTATAACATAAAGGGAGGGTAGAGAAAGGGATAAATATGAAGGTAAAGTTCACCATTTTAAGCAATAAAATATTAATTTTAAGTACTATATGAGAAAGTTAAGTATATGAGCTGGGCATGGTGGCACACACTGTAATCCCAGTACAACTAATATATTTTAAATAAAATGAATAGGTGAAAGCAAACGTTTTTTAAATACCACTCAAACACTAACCAAAACAAAGCTGGAGTGGCCGTATTAATGTCAGAAAAAATAGACTTCAGGGTAAGAAAAATTTTCAAGGAGAAAAAGAACATTACATAAAGAAGAGTGGATAAATAAACCAAGATAACCTAACAGCCATAAAGTAGTATGTATACATAGCAGCAGAGCTCCAACTTACATATAGAATACAGCTGAGAAAAGAAGTAGATGAGTGTGGTTGAGGCTTCAGTATAGTTTATTTCAGTAACTGCAGGAGCAAGAAGATAGAAAACCAGTGAGGATAAAGAAAACTAAATAATACCATCAGCAATGTAATCGAATTGGCATTTCTAAAATGCTCTTCCCCCTAATAGCAGAATACACATTCCTTTCAAATCCTCAAAATAGACGTAATGATCTTATAAAGATGAATGATAGCTTGAGACTTAAAATCTTAAAACAGTTGAAAGAGTTGAAATCATCCAGAGTAGTTCTCTTACCACAATGGGATTTATCTAGAAATCAACTAAAAAAATAATTGGTAAATCTCCAAATACTAGTAAATCAAACAGTCTACTTCGAAGTAACCTCTGGATCAAAGAGAAAGTCTCAGAGAAAATAGAAGAAGTCTCAGAGAAAATAGAAGACAATCTAAGTAAAAAAGATGAAAACAGCCGGGCGTGGTGGCCCACGCTCGTAATCCCCGCGCTTGGGAGGCGGAGACAGGAGGATCGTGCAGATTCGAAGCCAGCCGCGCTGGTGTAAGAGACCCTGTTTCAAAATATAAAATAGGTCTGGGAGTGTAGCCCGGAGATAGAAGGGCTTCCAGGAACCCCAGTACCACCAAAAAAAAAGATGAAAATATCATATCTCATAGCTTATAAGAAGCAGCTAATATGGATTTAGAGGGAAATACATAAGCAATCTATGCTAAAGTATAAAAGAGAAGCAAAATCAATCCAAAGCAGGTAGAAAGAAGGAAATAATATACAACAATAGCTATCAATCAATAAGTTTGAAAACAAAAAATAGTAGAGAAAACCAATGAAATCAAAACCAATTTTTAAAAGTACTAATAAAATTCATAAACCTCTAGCCAGATTGGCAAGGAAACAATAAAACACAGATTAATGACTTATAATTTATAGTTAAGACTTTATAAATGGTTTAAAAGCCAAAATATTTCAGGTCCAGGTAGTTTTACTGGAGAACTCTACAAAACATTTATAGAAGAAACAGCACCAGTTCTACATGATTTTTTTTTTCCAAAACAGAGGAGCAGGCAACACTTCTCAACTCATTTTATGAGCCAGTATTATTCTGATTCTCAAACCAGACAAGATAGTACTGTAAAGCTACATACCACTGACCCTCATGAATCATAGATATAAAAAATATTCTACAAGCTATTAGCAAATTGAGTTCAGAAATATATGTGTATATATGTTCAGCAATGTATATATCTTATGTATATAAAATAACAAATACACATGTATAGTTAAATCTTGGAACACAAGGCTAATTCAACATTTTAAAATCAGTCAGTGTTCTACCACATTCACAGACAAAAGAAGAACACTCACATGATAATTGACTCTGAAAAAGCAATCAACAGCCTGGTGTGGTGGGCGCTCTTGTAATTCCAGTACTTGGGAATTAACAAAGGAGCCCTTTCACGGTTCTCAGACAGCCTCAGCTACTTAGGGAGGCCTTCTGCAACTTAGTGAGACCCTGTTTCAAAATGAAGAATAAAAAATAGGGCTGGGCATGTAGCTCGGAGGAAGAATGGCCCAAGGTTCCATCCCCAGTACTGGAAAAAAAAAAGTAATCAACAAAATTAACATATTTATAATAAAACTCTTAACAATTTATAAAAGGAAGGTGACTTTCTTGACCTGATAAAGAACATCTAAAAGTCTGCAATTAACATCAGACTTACAGGGGAAAGACTGACTACTAACTCTTTAAGACTGGAAAGAAGATAAGGATGTTAACTTTCAACATTTCCATTCAATATCATATTGAAATGTCTATCCATTGGAATAAGGTAAGAAAAATAGATGAACAGTGAATGGATAAAGAAAATCTGATACATATACACAAATTCTACTCAGCCATAAAGAAGAATAAAATTATATCATTTGTAGAAAAAAAAGTATGAAACCAGAGAATATTATGCTAAGTAAGATTAGCCAATCTCAGAAAGTCAGATGAGTTCTCTCTCATATGTGGAAGTTAGAAAAAAAGTAGGAAACATAAAGGACTTTAAATAATGTGAAGAGAGATCTGTAGAATAGTGGAAGGGACTTGGAGGGAGTCAGAGGAGGAAAAGGAGGATTGTGGAAGGAAACTGTTCAAATAAAAAACTATGGCGGTATATGAAGGCATTACTACCAATTTTACCACATGTATGGGGAGGGCAGGATATGGAGGGAAATACGCCCAAAGCTCTGTTTTCTATCACATTGAACCTTGTTATGATGCATAATTGTAATGCACTGGTAAAATAATTTTTAAAATAAAATGCTTATTATAGAAATAAAAAAGCTAAAAAGGCTTACAAGTTGTAATCAAATTGTCCCTATTTGAAAACAACTTGATTGACCCTGCAGAAAATCCAAAGAAATACACACACATACACAAACACACACACACACACACACACACACACACACACACACACACACCTAGTTAGTGCCAGGCCCTTTCGCAACTCAGACCCTGTTTCAAAAAAAAAAAAAATACAAAAAAATAGGGCTGTGGGTATAGCTCCGAGGTACAAAGTCCCTGGGTTTCATCCCCAGTGCCAAAAAAAAATTGCATGACCAGTCCAGAAAATAGTTCAGTAGTTTATGAAGGTGAATATATCCATACCATTAAACTCAACAATCCCGTCCCTAGTGTTTGTAACATGGGTGAATTTCAACATTACACTCATCAAAGGTTTTGTGCTCTATGATTCCACTTAGATGGCATCCTACAAAAGGTAAAATGATAGAGACACAGACATATCAGTGGTTTCTGGAGATTAGGAATGTGTAAAGCACAGTATGAGGGAGGCTTTTAGGAGGGCAGAATGGAGTGGGTGGCATGAGATATGATCACATCACTCAGAACAGTTTGCAATGTAAAGACTTATGTATTGTTCATTTCTGGAATTTTCCACGTAATATTTTCAGATTGTGGTTGACCACAGGTTAGACTTAAAATGAAACCACAGATAAGGGCGGGGGGACTACTGTATTTGACTGTTTTTAGATGAAGAAAATACACTGATTAACACAATAATCTGAGTCTGTCCTCATTCCAGTCAGCACAGAGAGAGACAGGGTAGACATTAGGGGTCAGTGCCAGAGTCTGTTGGGGCATCAGGAAAGCAGCACACCAAGGGCACCTATCCCCAGTGTGGGCTGGGTAAAGGCTCACCCTTTCTAATGGATTCTCTTGGGATCTTGTAAGAAATGCAAGTTCAACCTGGGCATGGTGTATTCAGCTTTATGATGGAAATGTTTGGGCAGTATTTCTCTGCACTCTATCTGGACTTAGCTTGCAGTATTTTTTTCCCTTTTATTCATAGCTTTTTATTTGGAGAAATAGTATGTGTTTGTTTTCCATTCCTTAGTTAATTGGTAGCACCTTGAGTTCAAAGGTTACTTCTATAGCTTTGTCTTCTTTAAAAAAAAAAAAAATTGACAGCCTTTGCAAACTTCATGTTTTCCCCTTGATTCTATCTTGCAGAGGAGGAATGCAGTCCACAGAGAGCATAACTTGGCCATAATAAGCCAGTGATAAAGTAATTCAGTTTCTCAGCTCTTTGACCTTATAACTAATTCCAGCTAAAAGAGCCCTAGGACTCAATAACAGTATATCTTTAAAGCAACATAAATACTGGTGATAGTTTTGAAAACTAATTGGAACTTATCATTTTCAGCTGTGGTTGTTGCTTCCCAAATTGGGGGGCATATTTGCCCTCAGGGATTGAGAGCTTACACTGGCAAGATTATTTATCAAACTCAAGATAAATGTAGATAGTCTTCCTAAAGGTTCAATTCACCTGTAAATATTGGAAAGTAACATTAAATGGTATTCAATGTAAGCAAATTAATTTTATACTACTATTAAAACAATCAGCGATCTATTAGAGTAGAATGTATAGGTTGCATGAATATCAGGGAATCTTCAAAATGAAATTTTATTTTCTCCAGCATATTGCAGATTTCTTTGGACATACCATCACTCCCTGCAGTTGAAAATACTAGATAGAAATATGTGAGATATACTCAGGTTTTTGTTTTTGGTTTGTTTGTTTTGGGGTTTTTGTGGTTTTGGGGATTGAGGCCAAGGGTGTTCTACTTCTGAGCTCTACCTTCCTTTTTTTTTTTTTTTTTTTTTCTGCTTTGAAATAGGATCTTGCTAGTTGCTAAGAATTTAAAGTTACTGAGCCTGTTCTCAAACCTGTGGTCCTCCTGTCTCAGCCTCCAAAGTACTGGGATTATAGGTGTGTGCCGCCATATCTGGGTCTCAGGTGTATTTTAACCCAATTGGTTGGAAATAAATTGACGTAATTAAAGCAAATTTATAATCTGTCCTTTCAGCTGAAAACCCGCTGGTTCTCAGTATTTCTCACTTTATTTTCATCTTTTTTTTTGTTGTTGTTTTTTGGTACTGGGGTTCCTGGAAGCCCTTCTACCTCTGGGCTACACTCCCAGACCTATTTTTACATTTTTATTTGGAAACAGGGTCTCCTAAGCCAGCGCGCGTGGCTGGCTTCAAACCTGCGCGATCCTCCTGTCTCTGCCTCCCATGCGCGGGGATTACAAGCGTGTGCCACCACGCCCAGCCTATTTTCATCTCTTTCTTTCTTGATTTTGGACATTGATCAGAAGAACTGAGGGTAAAAAAGTAATTTTATTTTTACCATTACGGTAATATGGAAAAACTGGATATTTGCATATTTAACTTATAACTTCTTATCCAAAGTACATCTGGTTAATTTTCTTTTAGTATATTTTATGTATTTCTATTATATGTTACCAGAATTATGTATGTATATGTATGTGTGTGTGTACACACACACACACACACACACACACACACACACACACACCATTTGATGTTGTGGAGTAATGGAGAGATGTTTGAGCATCAAGAGTCCTGGATGGTATTCCGGCTTTGCTACAAATACTTTTGTCACCTTGAGCAAGTTGCCACCCCAATTTGGCTCTAGGATTATTTCCTGTCAAATAATAATGTGATAAATGGCTTTCAGTATTTCCTCTGGCTCCAGACTGTCATTATTTTATGTTCCTAATCCTTTGAGAATTGATCTGATCGAATGACTTAGAAGAATTTTAGTAGGTAGCAGAATAGCCACGTTCCTCACTTTGTGCTCGTATTGATGCTGTCTAATGCTTGGAGAGAGACCGAGCATATTTGCTTTTTAAATGTTTAATTTTCACCGGGCGTGGTGGCGCTCGCTTGTAATCCCCACGCTTGGGAGGCGGAGACAGGAGGATCGTGCAGGTTCTCGCAGCCACGCTGGCTTAGGAGACCCTGTTTCCAAATAAAAATATAAAAAAATAGGTCTGAGAGTGTAGCCCGTTCCAGGAACCCCAGTACCACAAATAAATAAATAAATAAATAAATAAATAAATAAATAAATAAATAAATATTTAATTTTCTTGCCTGTACTATGTTGCATCTAATCTAACTTTAATTGAAATTGTTTCTTCCCCATTACAAAAATGCACTTAATTAGGTAAATCTTGAGCTACAAAGCCCTACAAACTTTGGAACTTTCTGTTTTTGAGAGTGCTTTCATCAAATTTTTAATTTGTGTATTTTTATCAGCATTTATGCAGCCAGGAAAAATCTGATCTATTATTGGTGCCCAGGGGTTTCTGTTTAGAGGATTTCTCCACTTTTTTTTAATGTCTCAGTTCTAACTAATATTCTGCCCTGAGCAGTACTCCAAATATGAGGCTACTATCGTGGCATAGTCTTTTGGATAGTCTGCGCAAATAGTATTTAGTGCATGTGATGCTCCTAGAAATGCACTCCTGATGGTACCCTGATATTTTCTGCTGGGAATTTTGTATATCACTTTCATGAAATAGAGAATTATCTCTCATGTACCTCCATTTTTCTCTTTGCTGATTCAGTGTTCTACATATTGTTCAGTCTCTCACAATAGGCTTAACTTTCCTCAAAAATTATCTTCATTCTTTGGATGCATCGTATACCCTGTTGCCAGAATAACCTAAACATTCAGCATCAGTAACTTCTCTCCCCTGTAAAAACATGCAATACCTGCCGGGTGTGGTGGTTCACGCTTGTAATCCCAGCATTTGGGAGGCTGAGACAGAAGGATCGTGGTTCAAGGACAGCCTCTGCTACTTAATGAAGCCCTTTAAACTCGGTGAGACACTATTTCAAAATAAAGAATAAAAAATATCCGTTTTATTTTTTATAAAAATAAGTGTAGCTTGGAGGTAGAATGCCCCTGGATTCTATCCTCAGTATCTCAAAAAAAAAAAAAGCATGTAATAACTTTCTCCACCAATTTAATGTGCTTCAAGAGCTTATTCCAGCCTGACTGTCTTTTTTGTTTAAATATAGACTGTCTCCTGGAAAAACTCATGTATCTACAACGCAAATATGTTCAGAGGTGAAATAATTGAATCATCAGGATTCTGCTCTCATCAGTGGCTACCTCCATTGATTGATTAATGGATTTAATTAATGGGTGGTAAAGTAAGCAGGTAGGGTGTAGAAGGTAGGTCACTGGTGGTATGGCCTTTGGGACCATCTTTATGCCCCTCATCCCCTTCCCTAGCTTTCCCTCTCTCTACTTTATACCATCATGCTCTGAGATCTGCAGATGTGATTCAGCCTAACATGGACTGAAACCTCCAGAACTGTGAGCAAGTAAATATTCTTTCCTCTAAGTTGTGATTATCAGGAATTTGCAGTCACAGCAGTGAGGATGCTGTCTGAAACACTCTTAGCTATCTTTGCCAGTCTCCTTCATGTATATCCTTCCATCCTGGTCAAGCTAGAGAGACTATCAACTGTTCAAAAAATATCTTGCTAATCAAATTGTTTTTGTTCATTCTGCTTTTCTGCCTAGAAAAGACATTCCCGTTTTTTAATCTCCTTTTACCATTACTTGGCTGTCCTGTGTGAGCCACCTCAAGGGTCTCTTCTTTGCTGATATTCTTCCCAATTTCCACCTGCTTCTTTGACGTTTCTTTCTCATATCATAAAAACCATCTTTGTTTGTTCTTGTGGCTTGATGCTAAACTATTAGGGTAGGAACTTTAAACAAACCACCCCCACAACAACCGTCATGCCTTACACGTTATAGTTAATAAATGTTTGTTAACTATGGAAGATTTAGAATAATATTACAGGCTAGAATTTTTTCCCTCTCTATTGGTACAGTCTTACAGAAGGGAAAGAGTTTTGGTATCAGAGACTTCTGGGTGGTGATGGGAGGCAGAGAAGTCCCTGACGAAGCTACATCTCATCTTACTGTCAGCACACCTTCCTGATAGGCCACTCAAGCTTATCAGTACTGTTTTTGGAGAATACGAGGTTTGTATAGATGTAATGCTTTTTAAGAATAGGCTTAATGACTTGAACAAATTCCAAGCGATATTCACTTAAAATATAAGGTATGTTATTATTATTTTTTATCCATTAAAGGCTGTTTTTCATCTGTTCCTGGATGACCTTTCTTGCGTCCTCTCTACTTCCCAGTATGAACTCTGAGCTCCAGACAGGCCTGCCTTGATCCTGTGCCTCCGTGCCCCCACACCTTGATTCACACTTTCTCTCTGTAGGCCATTTGTTCATTCAGCACATGTTTATATAGTGCCTGCTATTGGCTGGGCACTTTTCAGGAATACATATGTAAATTCAAAACATATAAAAATCTCCCTCATCATGGAGTGTATGGTTCAATGTGCTCTTTCTCTTTTCTTTCACCTGTCTAAATTCTAGGACAAGTTTGCCTTTCCCTTAAAGCCATTCCTGACTACTCCAACTGAGTAGCCAGAAATGAATTGAGTCACCTTCCTGTTCCTTCCTGCGACAAACGCTGCCCTGTATTCTTTGCGCTTGTTATGTGTATCTCATCTATTCAAGAGCATCTTAAGAGTCTTAAAGGTAGAAACCATGGAATTTATTCATGAAAAGATTTGTGTACCAATGTATATACCTTGCATTATTCTATCCTGCACATATTTAAATCCCTCAAGTTGCTATAGGACACTGCAATTCAGCACCCAGTACGTATTTTTAATTGAGATAAGGATATTTATTGCCTTCTGCTTCATCAAGTGCAGCAGCTCTAAGATTGTGCTAGACCATTAGTCATTGAAGTGTTTATTAAGATTCTGCGTGATGATGTCACTAGTGCTGCTACTGTTTAATCTTCTGCCAAGGAACCAGTCAAGTGCCAAGCGCAACCTCTGCCCACACCTCATCAACTGAGCAAATCACCTCTGGGATATTCTGTATGATGTTTGTAAATCTTTACTCTAACGCTGAAACTGTTATTAGAAAGAGCAGGAGGCGCTAGAGGAGGAAGAGGAAGGGAAGAGAAGGAGGAGGAGGAGAAGGAGGTGGCTAATTGTGGCTGGAATCGATTCTTAAGTTTCTCTGTTAGACACTAGTGTCTAAAGCTTGGGAGTGCCTTTCTTGCCTGCATTTCTGAGTTGAGGCCAATGGGTGTTCATCATAAAACCTGTCTTCCTTTTAGTAGCACAACAAGAAGAATGTGTGGGTAATTTTAACTGATTTTTTATACTCCTTTGCATATTTGTCCAATAAAAGTCAGCTGGCTGAGGTTGGAGGCTGGATAGTCAGAGGTCCTCGGACTTGGCAAAGGCACCTGCTACTGCAGGGATCCAGCCACGGTCTCAACTCATTGGAGCCATGTGCCAAGTTAAGCAATTGGCTTCAACTTAAATTTAAAATCGAGATTTAATTTTATTAATTTTTGTGTCTTCTGTAGTTATCATAATCGAGAGGCAGTATGTGTGGTGATTAAAAATACAGATTCTAGGGCCCGCTTTCCTGGTTCAAATCCTCTCTCTGACATAAGCTGCATCATCTTGAGGAAGCCACTTCATTTGTGTGTGTGTGTGTGTGTGTGTGTGTGTGTGTGTGTTTTGAACCCAGAGGCATTCTAACTCTGAGCTACACCTAAAGCCCTATTTTTAATTTTCTTTTAAACAGGGTCTCAGTAGATTGAGAATCTCACTACTTGCTGAGACTGTCCTCAAACCTGCAATCCTTCTGTCTCAGCCTCCCAAGTACTTTGGCTACAGGCATGTGCTACTACACCTAGTTTAATTTCTTTTTTGAGTGGGAATCATAACAGTATTTACCTTACAGGGTCTCAGTAAAAATTACATGTGTCTATATATGAACATAATAAGTCCATATAGAGAAAAAATACATGTTTGTATATTAGAAGGTTTAGACACATTTTTATCTATAATTTTCTGTCTCTTTTTTTTCAGTATTGGGGATTGAACCCAAGGTATTCTACCTCCCAGCTACACCCCAGCCCCATTTTTTATTCTTAATTTTGAAACAGGGTCTCACTAAATTATGGAGGGCCTCACTGTAGCTGAGGCTGTCTGTGAACCTGTGATCCTCCTGTCTCAGCCTCCCAAGTACTGGGATTATAAGGGTGTGCCACCACACCCAGATTTTTCATCTCTTTTGATTATTTGGGTTTTTTCTTTATCCACTTATTTAAACTTTTATATCATAGGAGAAACTTGAGTCTTTAACTGTCAAGAGGTAGCTCAGTGACCTAGAAATTCCCCAAAGGGTCTTCAGTTGCCAGGTTTAAAGATATCACTATTTAGGTCTTAATTTTTGATACATTTGTCATGTAATTATATCTTGTATTCCTAAGATATAAATGCTTATTGGGTACACTCCCTGACCTTCTAGTAATCAGTCTACATGTCAGGAGTGAGCCAAACGAAGTGGGTTTGGGTGGATTTATAACTAAGGACACAGCAAACTCAAGGAGAGCTGAATACCTTTGAGAGGCTTTGTTTGGAGGCCCTGGCAGTGGGCCGCATTGATGACAACCCAGGAGGGATAGCAGATGAGGAGAGGAAATAATACATTAGAAGGAAAAAGCAAGACCAAACTGTTTCTGATAAAGCATAGAAAGTGTAGTTGTTGAGTATTTTTTTAAAATGCCTAAAGGAAGCCTGGTTTCACAGAGGCTAGTGTGGGCTTGGCAGTGAGACCCAACAGCCAAACCCTTCCACAGTCTTAGATCACAAGAATAGAGTCCAGAGCATGGGCGGGAATGGTGCCACCGGGAGCACAGAGAGCCAGAGTGCATAGTGCTACAAGAGGAAAATTGATAGACCAGATCTGCCAATGAGGGAACTCAGGAGGTCAGAGGATTTGAGTAGCATCAGGTGTTGGAAAGGCACTGAAGAGGTTTTGTTTAATACCTTCCAAATCAAATGTATCAACCAACAAATAAATGAATGTACAGTCTGCATGCATACCAGGCTTCCAAAACTATCGGCAACTAGGGAAGAGATGATCTGGAATACGGGACCAGATTACCAATTGTAGCTCCTGGATGAGTTAACAGACAAAAAAGGGTTCTACGTTTCTCAACTCTCTGAGTGCAGAATGGGAGTGTGGGTGAGGATGATGGGAGAGACCCCTTTGAACTGGCCAGAGGTGTGCCCGTCTGGTGATGGGACCTGAACTCCATGGAGCAGAATCGTGGAGTTAAGAGAGGTTCTGGTTCTGGTGGGGTTTGAGCCTGGGGACTACTTTCCACTTGGGACCTTCTAACTCAGATTTGAGGGAGCCTTATGAAGGGCTTCCTTACTTTTTCCTTTCTCCTGGTTTTGTTTATGTTCCTTGTGGCGTAGCCACTGTCATCAAGAGGATGTGGGTGCATCTGCTGGTCAGTCATCTGCTGCTGCCCAAATCTTAGTATGGGATAGTGGATGGATGTCTGTTTGATTCCCAAGTGGAGACAGGGCAGGTGCTTGTTTTGGTGTTACTTAGGCAGAGTTTGGACAGTATTACTACTAATATGATAGAACTCGTTTTTTTTTTTTTCTTAGTTATTTTTTTCTCTGTGACTCCATTTTCCTCCGGGTATTTAGTGATTGCTGAAAGTCCTGTCGATTCTATCCTTTCTTCCTGAAATGTTTACATGTTTCTTTTATTAAAATAAGAGGCCAGATGTTATCTCTATGCTTCTGCTGAAATAGGGTCCTCTGTATGTTGTCTGTACAATATCACTCATATATATGCATGAGTCATTAAGTGTGGATTATTAATGAGCGTGATACAAATAGTGTAATGAAAAGACATTTCTATACAGACATGTAAATGATTTTTGCCTTACTGATCTTAGACATAAAAATTTAAAAATAATACAAGAAAAGGCAGATAAAATAGTAACATTAAAAAAAAAATCTAAGACTCCCACCAGTCATGTTGTAAGCCCACACTGAGAGCGAGTTCCTGACATAGTGACCTCATTCCCAACATTGCCTTTATCAGCGGCAGCAGAGCGGCTCTGGCTGGCCGGGCGAGCTGCACACGCTGCCTGGGCTACAAGCCTGATGCGAATGTGTGGGGAATGAAGAGACCCGGGCTTGCAAAGACTTGCAAGGCAACTGGAATTTATGACAAATAGCTTGCTGCAGCTAAACTTTGATCCAGTGCACTGTAGGACCGCCTGTTACACACAGGAGGGAGAGTCGTCCTGCATCACAATGAGGAGCCAGCCTTAAAAATATACATGTATAGAAAAAATGTGTCAGGTCTCAGTAATTACGGACTGGTGAGTATGTGACGCCAGATCAATTTTAATGTGTGTGTTCGTTCTTCCAGCATCTGGAGGTATGTGCCCTTTTTGCTGTTTTGATGATTATATATTTAAAAAAAATACAGGTTGGTGTTAATGCATGAGAGGGTGTCTGGACCCCTTGGAGAGGAGCATGTGCCTGCTGCAGCCCCATGCCTGGGCTTGGTCCTGACCCAGTCTCCGCACTGCACAGACAAAGGAGCTGCACAGACACATGGAGGCTGTAGCTTTTCTTGGAGTGATGACTCATTTCAGCTCACAAAGGATTCTGGGCAGGGTAGTGAGAAGTCAGGTTGGCTGATCCGTCCCTATGACTTCACTTTGCAGAGCACAAGCAGAAGAGGAGTGACACTGCAGATTCCCGAGGACTGCAGTGGGCCGTTGGCTCAGTGCAAGTGGCTGTGATATATGGATAGGTTTGGGACAGGATTCCAGCTGTTCTCTGCTAATAGAATCAGATAATGGTAAAGAGGATTCCTTCTTTTCTCCCCCCCCCCTTTTCTAAAAATTGTTACCAGCAAAATACATTCACAAAGCCTTTTAAAGGTGCTTTGGGCCAGCTTTTGAACTAAACTTATGCCAATTTCACAAGCCTCTAACTGTAAGAAGAGTTGAGTGTTCTAAGAGCTTATTTTTAGAAAGTAGATCTACCAAGGTAAAAAGTACCAGCTTCCTGTTGTGCTCCACGGGCCCCCCAGCAGCCAATCTGAAATGCTCATTTAGGATACTGTGACTGGAAAGTTTACTCTTTCTTCTTATTACAGATTCTAGGACGTCCGTTTCTGTAACTGGCTCCTTCTTGTGCTTGGATGCAACCCCCTAGCATGCACCAGGCTTTAGCGTCAGAGCTACCTGGGGGATGGAGCCAGTCCAGAACGGGTCAGGTAGGTCTCCCTGCTTTTATTTCAAGAGTTGTTGTGTGCAAAAACATATGGTAAATTGTCTACCACGCCTGTGAGGGAGGGTAAAAAGTGGTCTTGCTGCTGAGTCCTCCTGCAGCCTCAGTCTCAGGCATCCCCGTCCTCCAGGGAGGCTGCTCACTGCCTGCAACCTTGACAGTGTGTCCCACCAGAGCAGAAATGCCAGCAACTGGAGGATCCACAGATAGGAAGCAAACCACTTCCCATTTCCATCAGCTGTGTACCTCTCTCACTCCTCCAAGGGAGGATTTCAGTAAATATAATTTGAAAATTTTTTCTTCTCAATTAATATATAGTCCTTGAAATTTTGCATGTTATTTGGCCTTTGATCCTACATGCATTGCATTAAAATCCAAGAAAGCCTGATTTATATGCTTGGGACTGTTTCCAAGACTAACATCATATTGAAGCTGCTATGAGCCACTAAGGAAGTAGGCATATTTTATTAGCGTCGGCTTGCTTTAGGATTCTGATTTTGACAGAGCTGTTTTCTTACAACATCCATGTTTTTTTTTTCTATCCCAAAGCTTTTTTTTTTTATAAGTGATAGTGAAAAGGTAAATGTTGCTTCTCAAAAGTATACTACATGCTGCATTTCCAAAGTAAAACATGGCAATCTGATAAAAAGGTTTACCTTCCCTCATCCAAGGCATAGTTTTCATGTTGTTATTAAGATATTTTGGAGAATGCAGAATCCTTTATTTAATTTGTAGGAATAACTGGAGTATTTTTAAAACGATTCAGACGGTACAGTCGATAGGCCCTGGAACATCTCTTTTCTCTTATAGTCACATCCATCTCCATAGTTCATCCTTTCCCCAAAGAAAAGAAAGCGCATCTTCTTTCTTCATTGTCAAGGACGTCTCTGTGCATAGCACTTTGCATCTTTAAAGCAAAGTGGAGAATGTTGAGTTGGTTGCAAAGGATATTTGATCAGGAAAAACACAAGCATAGTATGTTGAGAATACAACTGAATACTATCCTCACATCACATTAATTCTACTGGTCCATAAAAACTATTCAAAATCTCCCACATGAAGCTCTCCCACTGGGAGAGACTACCTTCCCCATCTCAGTCTTAAAACTCCCATTACAGAATCAGTTTGCTAGTCATCAGTGTATTTTCTTGGTATATCTCTTTGAAGAATGTTTTGAACCCTAAGGTGAATACTTATAATTTCTTGTATTTTTACACATTTATATCTTGTATTCCCATGTAAATTCTAAGCTCACTGAAGGTAGGGATCAAGATGTGTGCCTTTTTCTACAATGTATATCTCCTAACAGTTTCCTATATGTGGAAGCAATGAATAGTTGATTTAAGAAAGGAGGCAACTGAAAAGCATTAATTTGTCATAGAGGGTTAGAATGATCTGTTTGATTAATTTTGATGGAAGTGGAGGACATTGTGTAAGTGAAATAAGCCAAGCACAGAAAAACAAATACTGAACATTTTCACTCAGTAGCAGAAGCTACAAAAATTGGTCTCATAGGCTGGGCGTGGTGGTGCACGCTTGTAATCCCCGCGCTTGGGAGGCAGAGACGGGGAGGATCGCGCAGGTTCAAATCCAGCCATGCGCGCTGGCTTAGGAGACCCTGTTTCCAAATAAAAATGTAAAAATAGGTCTGGGAGTGTAGCCCGGAGGTAGAAAGGCTTCCAGGAACCCCAGTACCACCAAACACACACACACACACACACACACACACACACACACACACACACACACTTGGTCTCATAGAAGAAGAGAGAAAAATAGTAGTCACCAGAGACTGGGAGAGGGAATGTGGAGGAGAGATGAAGAGAGGTTAGACAATGGGTACCAAAATACAGTTTGTTCTTGTATTCTATATTCTAATTTGTTCTGAGATATTTAAAAATAACTAGAAGAGTCCAAAGTTTACCAACCTATAGAAATGATAAACATTTGAGGAGATAGAAATGCTGATTATTGTGATTCAGTCATTAAACACTGTAAATATATGTGTGAAATTATAACATTGTTCCCCATAAATAAATACCAATGTCATATAGCAATTTTTATTTTTATTTTTTGTGGTACTAGGTATTAGACCCAGGAGTGTTCTACCTCTGAGCTATTTCTCCAGCCCCTTTTAAAAATTTTTAATTTTGAACCAGAGGATGGACTTGAGCCTGTGATTCTCCTGTCTCAGCCTCCTGAGTACTGGGATTAACAGAATGTCCCACCACACCTGGCTATGTATCAATTCTTTTTAATGATATTAAATTAGAAACCGAGGGGAATTCTACCTCCAAGCCATACCCCCAGTCCTTTTTTATTTTGAAATAGAGTCTTACTAAGTTGCTGAGGTGGGTCTTAAACCTGCAATCATCTTGTCACAGTCTTTCAAGTATTGGGATTATAGGCATGTGCCACTACACCCATCAAACTTAAGTTTTCAAAAAGAATCTTCACTAGATATAGTAATGCTAAGGTAATCCTCAGGAGTTAGCACGTCTCTCTAGAAATTATGGCTGCTCTTACATTGATGTCCCTACGGCCAGGACAGCTGCCTTACACGACTATAAAGGACCATTATAGTTAAGAAAAAAAAATGCGAATGTGAGGCTCTTAAATATGGACATTGATTAAGGATTTCTTGAATTTTGTTGGACAAGCCCTCCTTAAGTAAGGAGTATGCTAAATTCTGAACATCTACATAAAAGTTGCCTTTTCTTTTTTTAACTCTACAGGACATTTTCCTAAGACGAGTGCCAGGATGGCAATGAGCATCCCAGGTCCCATCAGGAATTACTCCACTCCTAGTATGATCTTTAGCACTGAGAGTTCTAACTTAAGCACTGAAGTCTCCTTTCCTTTCTGTAGATGAAGGATTGGCTCAGCCAGTATTTGGAAACAGGCTAACTTTCTTTGATAGCCCCTGTAGCTATGACACATTATTTCTCACCTTCCAGCCTTTCTGTCTCTGAAGTCCATAGTACAATGCCTATATCCCTTTTGTTTTAACATGCTTTCTCTGCCCAAGGGTAAGTCCCAGAAACTATAAGTTCTAAATATCTTAACTTTTCTGCCTCAGAGTCAAAATATTCCATTTACCACTGAAACTGCTCATAACTAAGAATTGGGGGGAAAGCAATCTGATTAAACTAATTTGTATAAGAAAGACCACTGCTCTCTTAGCCTTTGCACAGATGTTACAGGATTTTTTAAGGCTTCTCTTTAGCACTAAATGGATATTCTATTGGTGTAAATTCAAACACTGTCAAAGAATAGGTTGGGTAAATTTAGATTGGCTTGGGGAAGATTTTTTAATACTCACTACTAATCATTAAATGTCTCTTAGGTCTTAGGGACAGTATAAGTAACTCAGTGCTCTTTATCTCATTTAATCCCATCCATGATTCAGTATGAAACATCACTATATGTGCTTTGCAAAAGAGAAATTGAAATTCAAATAATTAAAGAATTTACCCTAAATTATACAGCCAATGAGGTGTAGGACCAGCATCTGAAGTTCATGTTTTGATAACACAGTGCATTTTCTTCCTCACTATCTTAGAATGCCAAACTTAGGAGAGAAAGTTTACTTAATGGCTAGTGAGTTGTAAGTTTTCTGTGTGTCTATTCTGGCTACCCTCTCTTTCTTTCATCCCTCTGATTTTTTACATAGTTCTTTTATTAAAACCTTCATGGTAGTTGAAAAGAGTGACAGGGTATTCAGTTGTGGGGGCAATCTGTAGCAGCTGTTCAGTATGGTTTTATTGCAATTTGGGAACTGCTAGTCTATACACACAGACTGTATTTGGTTAGTCCTTGTTCAGTTACAACTTTTTTTTTTTTAAAGAAATCAGTCATAGTACAGTCCTGATACCTAAACTGATGATGCAGAAATTGAGAAATTGGTATGGGGAGACTAAGCTATAAAGAGGGTAAAGAGAATGACCCAGGAGGTGTTGGGGTGCGTTACTAAATTATAGTTGGGAGACATCATCAGTGGGGCTTGGAGCATCTCAGCCATCTCCAGTGTTAGGCTAGGTTCTGTGATGTTAGAAAAATGAAAGAGACGTGCATGCTGGTTTAAAATAGGAACTATGGTTCTGTTCTACCAAGGCACCTACTATAAAGGAAAGAAAGATGCATGTTCCATAGGAACTCTTGTTAGCTAGATGTCTTACAAAATTGCATGACATCTGAGAGACCTTACTAATTGTTGTCAGCTAGGACTGGTATTTCATCATGATGTTATCCCAAGTGGTAAATACCTTTCAATTAATTCTGGATGAGGGACTAGAAAGCAAGGTAGCAGCTGGTGATGGAAACATCTTGGCAGATACCAGGGCCTTGTTTTTGCCTTTATGTGTAGGACCTTTTTATTCTGCAAACCTTTGAGTGCCTGCTATGTAAACAGTGCTCTGCTTAGTTTATTCCAAAGAGCCTCTCACATGCCACCCCTGTAAGTCATTGTTGGGTCATGATGTGGGCAAGGATTGAGCAAAGGTGTGAAGTACTGAAGCATGCAGTTAGTCTGATGGCTCATACTCCCATCCTACCTTCCAGCCATAGAGCTATTACAAATGGAGGAGTGGACCAGAAGTACTAGATATTATGCTCAGAGAAGATGTCAGAAATCATTACTGTCCATTGAGTGCCTCTCTCTATCTGCTTCTCTGCCCTTTCTAACTTGTATACCTCTTCTTATTCTATGACAGTTTTCATCAGTAGTCAAATCTCAATAACAAGAGAGATAGCTAGGATGACTAATGAGCCTGTGTAGATGGGGATGATGGGTTTCTTCTATGAGCCAGTGAGCCAGTGAATGATTTGTCATCTCACCTGGCGGCATCTCTCTATATTAGACAGGTTGATGAGCAGAAAGATGCAGGGAATAGAGGACGTCAACTAATTTGGGGGGGTGTGTCATGAGTTACCATGATTATTACTCTTCACTCTATTTTCCTTAGAAGTTTCTTAGTAAGCCATAGCTAAGGAGCACCTATTCAGGATTTTTATTTATTCATTTATTTATTTTTTGCGGGTCAGGGGATGGAACCCAGGGGCATTCGACCTCCAATGCCCTAATTTTTATTCTTTTGTTTTGAAACCGGGTCTTGCTGAGTTGCAGAGGGCCTCACTAAGTAGCTGAGGCTGTTTGCGAACTGCGATCGTCCTGCCTCAGCCTCCCGAATGCTGGGATTACAAGCGTGCGCCACCACGCTCAGCTATTCAGAATTATTAATAGGAGCCTCCTGTTTACATCCTATTCTGAATTAAAACACTTCATTCAAATTACCAATTTAGAGAGCCAGGCGTGGTGGTGCACGCCTGGAAGTAGAATGTCCCTGGATTCCATCCCCAGTACCGCAAAAAAATTAAAAAAAAAAAATTACCAGCTTAGAAATTGAACCTTCTCCACCGGGCGTGTTGGTGCACACTTGTAATCCCCGCGCTGGGGAGGTGGAGACAGGAGGATCGCACAGGTTCGAAGCCAGCCACGCTGGCTTAAGAGACCTAATTCCAAATTTAAAAAGTATAAAAATAGGTCTGGGAGTGTAGCCCAGAGGTAGACGGGCTTCCAGGAACCCCAGTACCACAAAAAAAAGGAAAGAAATTGAACCTTCTTTAGGCACTGTTAAGAGGAAAGTTTATAGCATTGAATGCTAACATAAGAAGGACAGAGAGTCGCCAAGTAAACAACCTAATGACACAGCTCAAGGACCTAGAAAGACTGCAACAGTCTAATCCCAAAGCCAGCAGAAGGCAGGATTATTAAAATCAGAGCAGAAATAAATGAAATAGAGAACAACAACAACAACAACAACAAAAACAGTTCAAAGAATCAACAAAACAAACAGCTGGTTCTTTGAAAAGGTTAATACGATTGACAAACCACCTGGCCAACTTAACCAAAAGAAAGAATCAACTCAAATTATTGAAATCAGAAATGAAAAAGGAAGGGACTTCCGGGAAGATGGCGACCGAGAAAAGCGGGACTTAAGAGCCCCGCTAACAACCAATCTCCATTACCACAAAATCAGCGCCTTTCATAGCCAGAAAACACCATCACCAGAGAAACAAAAAAATCACCAGGCTCCAGAGAGAAAGCGGACTGAGAACAGAGCTCAGAGACACAGAGGAGATACACCGGCCTCACGCCTGAGGACGCAGCAGCAACGCCATACTGCCGGCGGCAGCGGCGATTTCACAGGAAGGCTACAGCAAGCCGAGGTGAGCCGCTGCAGAATAGCCAGGCGGGATTTCTCGGCGCAGGGAACATCTAAAGCTCCCAGTGGCTGAGCTCAGCACGCGCTGCAGGGACTCAGAGTGGAACTCAAAACCAGAGAAGAAAAAATAGGCCAGCCTCACGGCCAACGGCGTGGCAGCGGCGCCATATTGCCACCGGCGGCAGCAGCAGAGAATTCACCAAGTCCGGTACAGCTACATCTACGTACTCAAGAACAGTGAGTCAAATTGCGGGCCACAGAGGAGAAATCCCAGTACTGTACTCCCTGGGACTTGACCCAGTGGGGGAGAGGCGGTGGCAGAGATATCACACTATAGGAGAACGTGCAACCTGGCACCCCCCCATAGTCTAAAGCAGCCTCTATCGACTCCCTGGGTCGGAGACTCTGTGATACACCTCAGTAAAAGAGTAGTGGGGACAGAGATACTACAGACTCGAGATGCAGAGCACCTTAAGCGAAGTCATAGTGACCCAAGGGAAGAACCCAGAGAAGGCACAAACTCCCGAAATCATGGGAAAGAGGAATAACACTGGAGCAATGAATGCCCACAACCCCACAACATCAGAACCCGATAAAACAGAAAATCAGAGATTTCTAGAAGATCAAATCAGGAAAATAACTGTAGAAATAATAGAGGTGCTTCGAAAAGAATTCAGAGACAGCCAAAAAGAGATAAAGGATGCAATTAATGAAGTAAAGGCCTCAATTCAAAGCACAAACAACCGATTAGACCACATGGAGAACAGAATCTCGCTCCTAGAAGATGATCATTCCAAAAATGAACGCATAGTTTCTAATCTAGGAAAAAATATCCGACAGCAGGAATCTGACATTGAAGAAATATGGGCCCATTTTAAGAGAGCTAACCTAAGAATAATTGGAATAGAGGAGGGAAAAGAAAGTGAAACCAAAGGGATCAACAATCTCTTCAAGGAAGTAATAGCAGAAAATTTTCCAAACATAGAGCAAGAGGCCGATACACAGGTCCAGGAAACTTATAGAACTCCCTTTAGACAGGATCGGAGAAGAGGATCCCCACGCCACATAATTGTCAAAATGACCAATGTGGAAGCCAAGCAGAGAATCTTAAAGGCAACAAAAACAAAGGGCCAAGTGACATTCAGAGGCAAACCAATTAGAATCACTCCAGACTTCCCAAACCAAGTCATGAGAGCCAGAAGGGCTTGGAGTAACCTATTCCAAACTCTGAAAGAAAACAACTTCCAGCCAAAAATTTCCTACCCAGCAAAACTTTCTATCAAATTAGATGGAGAAATAAGAAGCTTCCATGACAAACAGAAACTGAAGGAATTTATGTCTTCAAAACCAGCGCTAGAGAAAATACTCAAAGAGATTAACTACAAAGAAGAAATAGGTAACACACACCAGAACCAGAGAAACAAGAGTTTCCATCCAACAGACAACTAAGATTGGTTATCTGTGGAGATTCATTATTTATGTTAGTCTTTTACCTATCTCTAAATTGTATTGTTTGCCTTTATTGTTGTTAATTTTTAGGATTTCTAGTTGGAATATTAATATACCTTCAGATAGAGCATTTGAAAATATTTTATACCATTCTATTAGTAACTGTTAACTCTGTTTACATTGTCTTTGGATATACAATATTTTTTTTTATTTTTTAGGGAGTTTGTATACTCTTCTGTTGCCTATGCCATTGAAATCATATCCAAGAAATCACTGCCAATTTCAATGTTGTGAGGTTTTATGACCCAGATTTTCTTCTAAAAGTTTATAGTCTTAAGATTTATATTTAGGTCTTTTATCTATTTTGAGTTAATATTTGTATATGGGATTAGGTAAGGGTCCAACTTTATTCTTTTCCATGTAATTATTATGTTTCAACAATATTTAGTTAAAAGATTATTACTTCCACCACCAAATGTTCGTGGAAACCTTGTCAAAAATAACTTGACAATATAGGGAAGAATTTTGCTCTAGGCTTGTATTTAACTCCAATGGTTTATATATCTGCCTTTAGAACAGTACTACACTGTTTCAATTATTGTAGCTTTATATGGTTTGAAATCAGAAAATATATATCTTCTAGCTTTGTTCTTTTTCAAGATCGTTTTGGGTATCTAGAGTCCATATTCCATATTAGGATAGAGTTTTTTTCTGAAAAATAAATATATAAATATATGATAGTTTCACCTAAAAAAATAGAAAAAAATATTCTCTGGTAAGAAAGAAAGCAAAAAGAAATATTGAAATGTTATCTTTAAGTCATCAAAAGCTTGGTATCAGACAAATGAAACTGTTATGTGAAATTATCATTTTTAATTTTGGATAAATTGCTATAATACTAGCCAAGCATGGGAAGGAGGGATGGGGAGGGAATGGGGTGGGGATCGGGTGGGGGCTGACTGGGCGATGTGTGCATGTATGTCTACAAAAGTTTGTATCCCACTATGATGTATGAACACAGTGCACCAATAAAAAAAAAATACAAAAAAAAATAGGGGGGGAGGTGTAGCTCAGAGGTAGAATGTCCCTGGGTTCCATTCCCAGTACCACAAAAAAATAAATCGTATCATCCTTTTCACTAGTTTCAAAACCTTTCAGTGGAATTGGGTATGGTGATGCATGCTTGTAATCCAGTATTTGGGAAACTCAGACATAAGGAGCACAGGACCACAGCCGGCATCAGTAATTTAGTGAGGCCCTCTGCAAATTAGTTAGAGACTGGTTCAAAATAAAAGAATAAAATAGAGCTTGAGTTGTAGCTCAGAGTTAGAATTTCCTATATTAAGTGCACACAGACACACACACACACACACACACACACACACACACACACAAAAGAAAGAAATGAAAAAGGAGACATCACCACAGACAGTGAGAAAATTCAAAGGATTATCAGAAACTATTTTGAAAATTTATACTCCAATAAACTGGAAAGCAGGGAAGAAATGGATAGATTTTTAAGTACATATAATCTACCTAAACTGAACCAAGAGGACATACCAAGCCTAAACCAACCAATAGCAAGCAAAGAAATAGAAACAGCAATAAAAATTCTGCCATCAAAGAAAAGCCCAGGCCCTGATGTGTTTCAAGCTGAATTCTACAAAACTTTCAGTGAAGAACTAATACCAATACTTCACAACTTGTTCTGGGAAATTGAAAGAGATGGAATGCTCCCATATTCCTTCTATGAGGCCAGTATCACATTAATCCCCAAACCAAATTAAGATCTCAAGAAAGGAAAATTATAGACCAATATCCTTAATGAGCATAGAAGCAAAAATTATAAACAAAATACTAGCTATGCGAACTCAAAACCATATTAAGAGAATTATACACCATGACCAAGTTGTTTTCATCCCACAAAAGCAAGGCTAGTTCAACATATACAAATCAATACATGTTATTCACCACATAAATAGAACTGAATACAAAAACCACATGATCATATCAATAGATGCTGAAAAGGCATTCGACAAAATCTAACACCCATTTATGTTAAAAACACTGCAGAAAATTGGAATAGAAGGAACGATTTCAATATCATTAAGGCAATATACAACAAAACCAAAGCCAGTATCATATTGAATGGGGAAAAACTGCAAGAATTTCCTCCAAATCAGAAATAAGACAAGGATTCCCACTATCTCCACTCCTTTTCAATATAGTCCTTGAGACTCTTGCCACAGCAATAAGACAAGAGAAGGAAATCAAAGGAATTCAAATAGGAAAAGAGTAATTAAAACTATCCTTATTTGCAGATGACATGATCCTTTATCTAGAAGACCCAAAGAACTCAGCCAAAATATTTCTGGAGCTGATTAACCAATTTAGCAAAATTACAGGATACAAAATCAACCTAAAGAAATCAGTTGCTTTTCTTTATGCCAACAATGAATCCACAATGAAATAAATAAAGAAAAAAATTCCTTTCACTATAACCTCAAAACCAATAAAATACCTATAAACCTAACCAAAGATGTAAAAGACCTCTACAAAGAAAACTATAAAACATTAAAGAAAGAAATTGAAGAAAACCTTGGAAAATGGAAAGATCTCCCGTGCTCATGGATAGGCAGAATTAAATATCATCAAAATGGCCATTCTGCCAAAAGTGATCTATAGATTCAATGCAATTCCCATTAAAATACCAATGACATTCTTCATAGACCTAGAAAAATCAGTCATGAATTTTATATGGAGAAAGAAAAGATCCAGAATAGCCAAAGCAATTCTCAGGAATAAGAACCATGCAGGAGGCATCACAATCCTGGACTTCAAAATATACTATAGATCAATAGTAGTAAAAACAGCATGGTATTGGCACAAAAACAGGCATACTGACCAGTGGAACAGAATAGAAGATACAGAAACAAATCCACTCATCTATAGTCAATTAATCTTTGACAAAGGGACCAAACTCATATGCTGGAGAAAAGACAGCCTTTTCAAAAAATGGCTATCCATTTGTAGAAAGATGGAACTAAATCCTTACCTCTCACCATGCATAGGAATCAACTCGAGATGGATCAAAGACTTAGAAATTAGACTAGATAGCCGGGCGTGGTGGCGCACGCTTGTAATCCCCGCGCTTGGGAGGCAGAGACAGGAGGATCGCGCAGGTTCGAAGCTAGCTGCGCGCGCTGGCTTAGGAGACCCTGTTTCCAAATAAAAATGTAAAAATAGGTCTGGGAGTGTAGCCCGGAAATAGAAGGGCTTCCAGGAACCCCAGTACCACCACCAAAAAAAAAAAAAAAAGAAATTAGACCAGATACTGTGAAGTTATTAGAGGAGGGCATAGGCTCAACACTCCAACATATAGGCATAGGCAGTAACTTTCTCAACAAGACCTCCAAAGCACAGGAAATTAAAGTAAGAATTAACAAGTGGGATGGTATCAAACTAAAGAGTTTCTTCTCATCAAAGGAAACCACCAAGAACCTGGAGAGGAAGCCTACAGAATGGGAGAAGATCTTTATCAGCCACCACTCTGATAGAGAGGTAATATCCAAAATATACAAAGAACTCAAAAGACTCTACAATAGCAAAACAACTCAATCAAGAAATGGGCTACTGAACTGAACAGACACTTCACAAAAGTAGAAATACAAATGGCCAATAAATCCATGAAAAGATGTTCTCCATCATTAGCCATCAAAGAGATGCAAATCAAAACTACGCTAAGATTTCATCTAGCCCCAATCAGTGTCAAGCATAAAGAACAAATGCTGGCGAGGATGTGGGGAAAGAGGAACTCTTTCACAGTGTTGGTGGGAGTGCAAACTAGTTCAACCACTATGGAGATCAGTGTGGAGATTCCTTAGAAAACTGGGAATAGATCCACCATATGATCCAGCTCTACCACTCCTGGGTATTTGTCCAAAGGGGTTGAAATCAGAGACCTGCAGTAACACATGCATACCCATGTCCATAGCAGCACAATTTATAATAGCCAAAATATGGAACCAACCTAGGTCTCCATCAGTAGATGAATGGATTGCAAAATTTTGGGAAATACACATAATGGAATTCTATTCATCTATAAAGAAGAACAAAATCATGCCATTCGCAAGAAAATGGAAAGATCTGTCTGGAGAATGTTAAGTGAGATCAGCCAGGCACAGAAAGAGAAGAAAGGACATATGTTTCTCTAATATGCTTAAACTAGGGAGCATTGGGAATACCAGAGGGACTCCAGATAATGGAAGGATAAGAGAGGAAGAAGGCTGAGGTTGATTAATGGAGGAGCTACATCCAAATATGTGTAAAAGTATGAATACAGCATGGTTCACCTGGACACTCATTGTTGGGAGGGGGGAAGGGAACTGGGGGAGAGAGAGGGCACCAAGCACAGACTAAATGTATACCATTTTCAATATGTTCCATATATAAATAAAATTTTAAAAAAAGAAATTGAACCTTCTTTAACAGACCTATGAAGTGGTGAAATAAAGCATTTGGAAACTTAGAAAAACTATTATAGAATTTCTAAACATCCTACAATTCCTTCTTTTGTGTCCAGTTTCTTTCCATTGACTGTTGCAATAAAAGCCCAGGCCTTAAAGTTTGGAAAGGAGTGTCATTTAAAGCAAACCTACAGTAAACTGCTAAAAGTGCCATTTTCAATGCCATTCTTCTTTCAGATTTCAAATACAAATATTTGAAAGTCAAGTATAGTAATCTGGTTTCAAAGGGAGCGCAGCAGCATGTGAGCTGATGGGAGCCATATGCTCTGCCCCCCACCAAGGGCCTTGTGGTCTTGGAGAGAGCGTATAGAAAAGGAGTATGTTTTTTTCCCCAGAATGTTTTTTTTTAAAGTATCGTAGTAGGCCTTCTGTTAAAAGAACTAAACAGCATTTATACATAAAATTGAGGTTAACAAATTGCATTAAATTGTAAAACACGAGATTTGCCTGATGCTCTGCATCAGAGATGTCATTCACTTAAGTGTAACCTCAGAGAGCTTATGATTTCCCCAAGCCCAAGGGCATTTAAGATAAAACTTGGCAAGTTAGTAGTTCTATGAATAGTTTGTTGAAAGAAGTAGAGTTGTGTTGTCCCTGTAGCCTCAGTCTGCATTTTACAGACATGTGTAACTGCTTTTATAAGAAGGCACAGTATCTACTACATGTGATAATTTTATTGGAATCCATAATTTTAACTTTAGTGTTCATTTTGGCAGGAGGGATAACAAAAATGGCACATGTTAGACCTGAGGAACAAAGTCAGGTCATATTCTGAATTAAAAAGAGTATATAGGACTCCCTTTTTATAAGGGAAACATTAATAGCTAATATAATATATTTAATCATTACTTTTAAATATTAGAGCTGGCTTTTTCAGCTCAGATGGACATTAGAAAAGTCTCCCACAAACAAGGAAATAGAACTGGTCACAAATGCTGTATTGTGATCTTTCTGCTCCATTGATAGAAAATCATAGAACTTTGGAGCCTGAAGAAATCTTTGAAAGGATTTCACTCAAACCCTCATTTTACAGATGAGGAAACAGTTGCAGAATGGGTAATCATATTTGGTTTTAAGAGACTGTGTTCTTATTAATATACATGCTGAATGTTTTCTTTTATTGCAAATTTACCGTAGAATGCAGCATAGTTTAAGAACTGTGTTTGTAACCAGGTTGTTTTGGTACATGAACTTCATTAGTGTCAGAGATAACTCTTCAACCCAGAACATCGATTAACATTTTCATGAAAAACAGTATTTAAAAATAAACAGAAAAACATAATAATTGATCATGGATACAGACTTGGGGGGCCAGATTATTTAAAGAAGGCTCAAATAGAAGATGGATCTTAGGGTACTTTTAAGAGTGTCATGTATTGTAATGCAGTTCACTTGGAAAAACTATGGCTCTCTGCTTACACAGTTGCATGAAGATGGGTACTTCCAGGTTAAATGAAAGAATTTTATGTTCTTTTTTTTGTCCATTTGTTAGTTTTTAGTAGGCATATTTTGAAAAAAGCTGTGAATACCATCCTAGAGAGGATGAATGTAAGCTGGCATGAAAGTACATCTAAAGCGTTCTGTTGTCAGAGAACCTGAATTAATGACTGAAAAAAATAATAATGGCATTCATAAAAGACAGTATTCTTTTTACTCACAAAAAGACCCAAGATGGGAATAATTTTAGAACTTGAGGGCATAAAGGCATTTGATATATAATAGGCACTCAAATATTTCTTAAAAGAATGAATTAGGTAAGAGGACTTTTTGGAAATAATCTCAAAGTAACTGACCAAAAGTTATTTGTGGGAGGGAATAGAAGGGTTTAAGTAGTGTGTATATATATTGTAGATGATATATATGTAGAGGTAGAGGTGACAAGCTCTGAGTAATGTATCAGAGCACGCTGGAACCTGCAGGATTTCCACCTGTTGTTTCAGGCCCTCCTTGTCAACTCTGTAAGCAATGATAGGTGTCACCAGTTCATTTGCAGTTACTCAGGGGTGATTTTCTAACACAAATATGTCATGTGGTTCCTCTGTGTAAAAATATGAGTGTGCTTTACGATCATCGAGAGTTGGATCTAAGCCTTCTGGTCTACCAGAGTTGCTTTTTCTCTACATCTCACCAGCAGCTATTACAGCTGAGCCCAACAAGCCCAGCTTCCCATGCTCTGAATGCTCTCCCACCCCTGTGCAGGGGATCCATCTTTCATTCCATTCATCGTTCACTCCAATAATTTATCTTGTCTTCATGCCAATAATCTAACAAAGTACTTTATATGAAAATAGTGTCTAAATATCCCCTGGCCTATTTTAAACCTTAAATGCTCATAAAGCCAAAGTTTACTTACTATTATAATATTTTCATATCTTAAGTTCACTTAGAAATTTATTAAATGCTTACTCTATCCAAGGTACTATGCTTGTATTATCTGAATTTTCCTATATTTAAGTCCCCTGAGGACTGTACTTAAATGGATGTTGGTAAGAAAATAAAGCTAAAATAAAATCTATTTACTTCAATTTTTTCAGTACAATAGGACAAAATAGTGGTTTAGAGAGAATTCTTTAGTCCACAGAGTACCTACCTACAAGCTTATACTTAATTGCTTTTGTGAATGTGTGCAGAACTCATTCTAACAATATAAAAATCCATCCTATAAATTATAGACAAGTTATAATTCATGTAAAATGTGGGATATCTGTCAATTATTTAGATTATGCTGACCAACAATATTTTAGCAGTATTTACATTCTCTTCTTATTTGAAGAAATATTTGAAGAATAAATGAGTTGTTGGAAGAATTTTCTAGTAGCATATTTTTAGAATGACAAGTTTGCTCATCATTAAACAGGTTGATGTAAGATCTACAGAAAATCTTGGTAAACCTGAGTAATGTGTTGTTTTGAGAGAAACCTATTTTTTAATATAGCTCTAAATACATGTAAACCTCACTTAATATTTATCTTTCTATGGAAACTACTATGTTTTGGAGGACTATTTATGGACTAATAATTCAGGAGAAACTTAAAAATGCATGACTGCAAATATTTGGTCCTTTTGGTTTGTAATTATTTATAAAAATATGAATAAAATCACAAGCCTTTAATATACACTAGAAAATTCCTTGGATTATAATGTTAAATGGATATTCAGTCATTCAACAAACATACTGGGTGGCTAACGTAAGCGCTGCATTATCATAAGTACTAGGAATGTGGCGTTCATGTTTCCTTCTGTCTTGAAGCTTATATTCTTGTGGGTGAGACAGACAACAAAGTAGTAAACACAAGCACATCCAGAGAATGGAGACAGTACACTCCAGTCATGTAACAGGGCTCCCTGAGTACATGATGTTTCACTTAAGACCTAAAGGATGAGAAGGATCCAGTCTTGAAAAGGTCTGCCTAAGGAGCATCCCAGGCCAAGGACACAAAAAATACACAGGCCCCGCCTGAGTCCAGCAAAAGCCTGCCATGTTTCAAGAAGAGAGGATCTTTTTAAAATTTTTTTTGGTGGTACTGTGGTTCCTGGAAAGCCTTTACCTCCAGGCTACACTCCCAGACCTATTTTATACTTTTTTTTTAAATTTGGAAACAGGGTCTCTTAAGCCAGCACGGCTGGCTTTTGAACCTGCGCGACCCTCCTGTCTCCGCCTCCCAAGCGTGGGAATTACAAGCATGGGCCACCACCCTCGGCAGAGAGGAGCTTCTGAGTGTGGGTTAGGAAAGAGATGATGAGCAGACAGGGTGGTCCCAAAGGTGGCTGGACAGGTGCAAACTCTGTAGGCCTAGTAAGGAGTTCAAATTTCCCTCTACATACAAAGGTCATCACTCTTGGTTTTATGCATGAAAGTGGCATGATTTGTTTTCCTGAGAGGACCCTAGCTATTCATAAGAGAAGGAAGTGTCAGGAGCAGAAATGAAGATTGAGCATCATCAAGCCATTATAATGGGTCTGGTGAGAGATGGTGGAAGTTTGGAATTGGTGTGGGAGTGGATGGGGCTGGGGGTGGGTAGCACTAGAGATGGAATAGAGGGAACAAGTCCAGAAGCATTTTAGAGGTAGAGTAGATGGGATTTGCTAGTGGAATTGCAGATGGGAAGGGAGTGGAAAATAATTTATCTTAATACAATATAAAAATAAGATGGCATAGAGACAGTTATTTAGAGCATACAAATTTCATTTTTGCTCCTGCATTCAACATTATTGCACATATTCATTATTAGAGTGAACCTGGGCTTTTTAAAGCATATGCAATTCAAACACACAGAATGCTGCTTCTTAGAGTCAGTCGGCTTCAGTGAATGAAAATAAATTCAGGAGATGGCAATGAAGCTAAGCAAGTAGTTTCAGCCAGAAGCATAGGATGAGCATGACTTGAAGTAGTTAATTTTGCTATAAGCCATGTCTTTTCTACAGAGAAGTTTTCTCTGGAAACCTATACAAAATCAAGAAATTGTTCAACCTGCATATTTTATTCATACTTAGATCTTTGTATCTTCAGTCTTCTGAGAAGTTCTTAGCTATGAGAGGCAAATTTTAGAAGTATTAACCTCCCAACTGATACACAAGTCGAAAGCTCCTGGAGTCTGCTTGGATCTCCCCCTTTGACAGCCCATCCTCCTTTCCATCTGATATTTAAAATAATTTCAGGAGACTTTGGGGTCCAAATGGATAGCCTAGTAACTCAGCAAGAAAACTGGCCTCAGTGTCCCGCATCATCCACTGTCGGGGTGGAGTGAGAGAGAAGGAAGCTCAGAAGAGAGCCTGAGAGCCTGTGGTGAGCTACTGGGCTCACCGTGGGAAGGCAGCGTTGAGTAGGTGTAGCTCCCAGCTCCTGGCTCTGCTGCAGCTGACTGCCAGCACTAGTTCACTTGACATATCAGGCTTCAGAATAACATTTTGTTTGAATAAAGAGTGCACCAGTTCTTTCAAAAGTTTTAAGTGCACTGTCCTAGGGAGTAGCAAGCTTGCCCATTCAGATAGTCCAGACCACAGAATTCTGACATTTTTTAGTCTTTGGTGTAAATTTGGCTTCCTCAGCCACTGAGCAAAATTCCCCAATAACACCCCCAAATCCTGTGTACTAACTGCCACCCGCAACTCTCCTGACAAGTATTGTGGAATTTTTCAGAGTTTCTCTTTATGATTCTTATGTCTCAGAAGCATGTGGGTTTTCAGTCAGTCAGTTTCTGGGTTTTTGCTGATTTTTACCTCCTTGGACTTTCTCTTTTTCTGAATTTGGGTGTTTTTCCCTCCTTTTGGCCACCAGGACATTGTATTTTCTTCTTTATTTACATCTTGCCAATAGTGGAGCCACAGCAGAACTGATTGAGCCTTACTTGATGGGGTAGGGATGGCACTAAACTGAGCTGGGCTTGACATGGTGGTTCAGGGCCTAACCTTGGACACTGGAGTCCTGCTGTTCTGTCTGATGCACATGCTAGAATGTCCCCACATGTGGGGCTCTCCCCAGCCCTGTTGTCCAGTTTCATCCATCACACCATTTCCTTTCTAGTCTATCAAAGCAAGGTTCAGGTTCTATCCCAGAAGACTGCTGTACTCTCCTGCAGACTGGGTGTTGTGGACAGCATAGAGTTAGCACTCTGACAGTGAGGACAGTGAGCTGGTCCGTCCCAGAGCACCTGCACATCTTTTGGGCAAGGTGTTGCTTAATGTAGAGTCTTAATACAGTCAGGAACAGAATTCCTGGCTCTCCCTGCCTCCAGGTATTCATCCATGTGGCCACCACAGTCATCTTTTTTTTGATTGGTGCATTGTAGTCATACATTTTAATGGGGTACAAGATGGTAGAGGCATACATACACACATCACTCGTTTAGCCCTTCCCTAGTTCCCATCCTATTCTCTCCCCCCTTCCTCCTCTTCCTCTTCAGTGATTGACTTTAATATGCTTGTGAATGTACCTCATGTACATTAGGGAATTTACCTCTCCCCACCCTGCTCACTTAGGTTGCCTTTTTTGCTCATCTGTGGTTTCTCCTTCTTGGTCTAGAATTCCTCCATTTTCTCCCTAGCTTCTGCATATTAGAGAGACCATCTGATTTTTTACTTTTTGTGACTGACTTATCTCAGTCATCTTTTTGAAATTTTCATCTGCCTGTTTCATTCCTTACATTCCTTCCATGGCTTGCCACTCCTCTTAGGATGAAAGCCTTGGGCACTCTGCTCATGGTTGGCTCTACGTACCTGTCTTCTCTACTGCTCCTGAGTCCAGCTACCTCCAGCCTCCAGGCCCCCTCCTACTCCCTAACACTGGATTCTGATTGCACCTCCTTGGAAAAGCCTTACAAACTCCTGCTTCTGGTTTGTTTTGCTTTTATTGCTTTCGGAGTGCTGAAGATCAAACCCTGGTCCTTGCACGTGTTAGGCAAGCAGCCTACCACTGAGCTTCCATCTTAACACAGCTCCCTGCTTCTGAGCCCTACCTTGACCCAGTAGTGATACATCACCCAGCTGTCTCTGCTCCAAGCTGGATGTTCAGTGTTCTCTGTGCACCCATCACGCATCCCAGTGACCTTTGACCTACTTGTCTGTCTCCTCCATGGAAATAGAAACTGAGGGGAAAGCTGCTTGCAGGAGGGGAACTCACTCACTTTTTATCTGCAGCTCCCAATCCCCCAGCAGATGCCTGACACATACAGACACTCAACACTTGAATGAATGAATCATCAAGTTACAACAAATGCATTTGTCGAGATGTGAATGGCAGTTATTAAATAAATCAGCTCCAAAGCTAATAAAAACAGAAACCATTTTTCAAAGCCTTGTTGCTGCAAGACTTTCAGTACTCATCTGTTCAAAGGAGAGCTCAGGTTTTAAAGACTTTCATTTGTAGAGGCCATAGGAGCATCCACTGTGTGTGGAAGTCTTTCCACCTAAGTGGAGCTGGCCACAGCCATGAGCAATTTCAGTGCTGAGAGTTGATTGTGTTCATAATCCAAGGGAGAGGGGGAAGGCACGAGAGGGCGTGTGTGTGTGTGAAGGAGCGTGTGAGACAAATGACTGGGTGTCCTAATGAACCACTCACTTGAAAATTGTCTTTCTGCAGGTGATGTATCACCCATCAGTATGTCTCCCATCAGTCAATCTCAGTTTATTCCACTCGGGGAAATCCTTTGCTTGGCTATCTCGGCAATGAACTCTGCCAGAAAACCTGTCACCCAAGAAGCACTGATGGAACACCTGACAACATGTTTCCCAGGTAATGAGAAAAGATTGGAGCACTTTTCAAATGCATGTGTGCTCCGGTGGCTCTTGGACTTTAAATGGACTCTTTTTTTCATTTTTAACTGTAGCAGGAGAAAATTTTCTCCAGCACTGACCAGAAGCCTTTCTTAACTGCCTCATTAGAAATTAAGGCGCCTCCTGCCACTCATTGGGCACATGTTTATAATCCCAGTCCTTAGGAGGATGAGAGGAGAATCATAAGTTTTTGGGCAGCTGCAGCTACTTAGTGAGGACCTCTGCAACTTAGTGAGACCCTGTTTTGAAAATAAAAATAGAATAGGACTAGTGGTGTAGCTCAGAGATATAATGCCCCCTGGGTTTAATCCCTAGTACACCAAAATAAATAAATAACTAAACAAATAAACAAACACACTTGGTAAGGTAATTTCAGGCTAGGTATGATGACACATGCCTATAATCCCAGCAACTAGGAAGATTGGGGCAGGAGAATTATAAGTTCTAGGCTAGGCTGGGTAACTTAGTGACACCCTGACTAAAAATTAAAAAAAGGTTGGGGATATAACTCATTGGTAGAGTACTTCTGGGTTCAATCCCAAGTATATAAAAAATAGTAGTAGTTGTTATATAGTACTATAATACTAATAGTTATCGTTATTATTATTTCACTGCTGCTATGATAGTCCATAATTGGCACTGAGCAAAAGAAATTAAATCATAATCCATGAAGAATCTAGTAAAAATGACCAGAATTTTATTCAAACTTTGCAGCCCAACCTCTCTTAAATACATGAACATGATGTTTCAAGAGTCTAGTTAGGAAAAACTGGAAATTTTAATCTAAAAGAGTTAAACTACAAAAAAGTAAAGTTAAAAAAATAAGCCTACTATGCAACTTTGTGTTATGGCTGGATGAACTTTATGAAAATATTATTTGATAAATTAGTTAAGACTTCATTTAAAAAATATTTGCTTTTCTCTTAATGATTACAAAAAGAAGGCAATATTCCAGCTGCTGTATGTCCTTGACACCTCTGGTGCTAGAAGACATTAGGAGTGGCGATGAGCCAAAGAATGCATGCCCCATCTCAAGAGAGGGGAGACCCACTACTTAGGTCCAGCATACTACCACCACCCCAACCACACTAATGCCTAGAATCCTGCCAGCATTGCCAAATCTAAGTGTTCAAGAGGATGTGGAAATTCAGTTTCATGTGAAATCTCTACAATTCCTTAAATACTGGCAATTGTATGTGTGGTATGTATCTTAACATTTGTATTCCAGCAACATGCAGGTCAAGGTAAACACATTATGAAGCCACTGGGTTGCCAACTTGGTGTGGAGAGAGCCTGTCCCTATATTGAAATAGAAATTATATTATGAATGAATGCTTAATGGATTGCTCATTCAGCTTAAAAGAGACTCTAGTAAATACAAGCTATTGGCTATTATTGTTCAGCTTGTGCTACAAGAATGCTGGGTAACAACCACAAAACTTCAGGAGCCTGCAGCAATAAGTGCCCATTAGCTCCTGTGGGTCTCCAGGAGTCAGCTGATTCAGGTGGGCCTAGCAGGGAAGCCCTGACCACACTCAACCTCTTTGGAAAAGGGGCGAGTGGAGGCCTCTTCTGTTCATAGGGATGGCAGCGGCCCAAAAATAGGAGCCCATTGCACAGGGCTCTTCAATCCATCTCACCCAATCTGTTATTAACTGTGCATTTGCCAAAGCAAATTTAACCAAACCCAGGTCAAGGTGTGGGGAAGTGCACCTGCGCATGGAAAAAGGTTGGACGTTCCAATTCCAAGCAGAATAGTACTCTTGGCTCTCCTCGCTTTTCCACTTACTTGAAAGAAACTTTAAATTTTTCTCCCAGTGATTTTTTTCCTCCTTTTTCAGTTTTCTGAGAAATGTTTTGGTGTACTTTCCAACCACTAACATGAACCCATTCTTGCAAACTGTAAATTACCTTAAAATTTGTAACATGTTATTATCTCTGAGGATTCCTCACTATCTGTCACTTTTCGTTAACTTCCAGGCAAACTTTTTTCCTTTAGTAGTAAGATAAGCAGAATCCCAGGTGAGCACTATGTACGGGCCATCCATAAAAGATTTATACCTGGGTAGTCTTCTGGCGGCAAACAACCCAGCCACTTTTTTTTTTTTTTTTCAGTACTAGGGATGGAACTCGGGCATTCTTCTTCTGAGCTACATTCCTAGCCCTATTTTTTAGTCTTTATTTTGAAACAGGGTCTCACTTAGTGAGGACCAGCCACTTCTTAAATCCTATGTTTTTATATAGCTTCACGGAGAATTGATTGCATACCTCTCATGCCTGGGGGAGCACAGAAAAGGGAAGAACACATAGCCAGTATGGGATAGTAAAGTGCTTCTCATTGCCAAGCCAATACCAAGTTGGAATATGTTGTAGAGAAAGCCATAGATTATCTGTATTTAAGAGAACAACTGCTTTTCTAAACATCTTGTTAGCAAAGAGCTAACCTTTTGTTTGGTGAACTTTAATCCCAAGGCCATGGTCTTTAGAGGAACTGAAAGGAGCTAACCACACCTTTCTCATCTGTGTGACACTGAGGACTACAGAGCAGCCCTAGAGGTCTGCAAGGACACTGTAAAACTTGAGTCGGGGCAGGAGCTACAAACACTGGTCTGTAGACCTACTGGGGCCCACCATGCCTATCTGATTTTATACTGTCTTTGGTTCCTCATGTGGAAGTGGCCAAGTTGAATAATTGCAACAGAGGTCATATGGCTCACAAAGCCTAAAGTGTTTACCATCTGGCTCTTTATAGAAAAGTTTACAAGCCAGGAATGGTGGCCCATGCTTGTAATCCCAGTGCTTAGGAGGCTGAGACAGGAGGATCGCACAAGTTCGAAGCCAGCCTCAGCTACTTAGTGAGGCTCTCAGCAATTTAGTGAGACCCTGTTTCCAAATAAAATACAAAATAGGTCTGGGAGTATAGCCCGGAGGTAGAAAGCCCCTGGGTTCCACCCCCAGTACCACAAAAAAAAATTTTTTAAAGAAAAAGTTTACAACCCCTTGTGTAGGACATCACAATAAAGTGTCACACAGCAACGGCTCCAGATTTTAAACTAGTATTTCATAAAGAGTGAGATTTTGTTTCCTGCCTGCCTCCCTTCTTGCTTTTTTATCTTCTCATTCCTTCCATTTTTTCTTTCCTCCCTTTGATTTTTTTTGTCTTAATTTTTTTGCTTAAGCTACCACAACAAAACACTTTTTAAAATACCTTATTGGTGCATTGTAGTCATATGTCGTAATGAAATACAAGACGGTGGAGACATACATGCACACATCACTCAATTAGCTCTTACCCACTTCCCACCCCATTCCCTCCCTCTCCCTCCTCATGTTTGGCTTAGTGACTGACATTGAAATGTTTATTAAAGTACATCCTGTGCATTAGAGAATTTCTCTCTCCCCCCCTCCCATCCTCTCAGTTAGGTCTCCTTTTTTGCTTATCTGTATTATCTTCTTCATCTAGAGTTCCTCCTATGACCCAGTTTTCTCCCTAAAACACTTTAAAAGAATTTTTTTTCCAAAATCTTGCTTGACATTTCTTTTCTTTTTTTTTTTTTTTTTTTTTTTGGTGGTACTGGGGTTCCTGGAAGCCCTTCTACCTCCGGGCTACACTCCCAGACCTACTTTTACATTTTTGTTTGAAAACAGAGTCTCCTAAGCCAGCGCGCGCGGCTGGCTTTGAACCTACGCGATCCTCCTGTCTCTGCCTCCCAAGCGTGGGGATTACAAGCGTACAAGCGTGCGCCACCACGCCCGGCGCCTTTTCTTTTTTTTTTTTTTTTTTTTTTTTTATTGGTGCACTGTATTCATACATCATAGTGGGATACAAACTTTTGTAGACATACATGCACACATAGCCCAGTCAGCCCCCACCCGATCCCCACCCCATTCTCTCCCCATCCCTCCCTCCCATGCTTGGCTTAGTGGTTGACATCTAGTATTATAGCAATTTATCCAAAATTAAAAATGATAATCTCACATAACAGTTTCATTTGTCTGATACCAAGCTTTTGATGACTTAAAGATAACATTTCAATATTTCTTTTTACTTTCTTTCTTACCAGAGAATATTTTTTCTATTTTTTTAGGTGAAACTATCATATATTTATATATTTATTTTTCAGAAAAAAACTCTATCCTAATATGGAATATGGACTCTAGATACCCAAAACGATCTTGACAAAGAACAAAGCTAGAAGATATATATTTTCTGATTTCAAACCATATAAAACTACAATAATTGAAACAGTGTAGTACTATTCTAAAGGCAGATATATAAACCATTGGAGTTAAATAAAAGCCTAGAGCAAAATTCTTCCCTATATTGTCAAGTTATTTTTGACAAGGTTTCCACGAACATTTGGTGGTGGAAGTAATAATCTTTTAACTAAATATTGTTGAAACATAATAATTACATGGAAAAGAATAAAGTTGGACCCTTACCTAATCCCATATACAAATATTAACTCAAAATAGATAAAAGACCTAAATATAAATCTTAAGACTATAAACTTTTAGGAGAAAATCTGGGTTATAAAACCTCACAACACTGAAATTGGCAGTGATTTCTTGGATATGATTTCAATGGCATAGGCAACAGAAGAGTATACAAACTCCCTAAAAAATAAAAAAAAATATTGTATATCCAAAGACAATGTAAACAGAGTTAACAGTTACTAATAGAATGGTATAAAATATTTCCAAATGCTATATCTGAAGGTATATTAATATTCCAACTAGAAATCCTAAAAATTAACAACAATAAAGGCAAACAATACAATTTAGAGATGGGTAAAAGACTAACATAAATAATGAATCTCCACAGATAACCAATCTTAGTTGTCTGTTGGATGGAAACTCTTGTTTCTCTGGTTCTGGTGTGCGTTACCTATTTCTTCTTTGTAGTTAATCTCTTTGAGTATTTTCTCTAGCGCTGGTTTTGAAGACATAAATTCCTTCAGTTTCTGTTTGTCATGGAAGCTTCTTATTTTTCCATCTAATTTGATAGAAAGTTTTGCTGGGTAGGAAATTTTTGGCTGGAAGTTGTTTTCTTTCAGAGTTTGGAATAGGTTACTCCAAGCCCTTCTGGCTCTCATGACTTGGTTTGGGAAGTCTGGAGTGATTCTAATTGGTTTGCCTCTGAATGTCACTTGGCCCTTTGTTTTTGTTGCCTTTAAGATTCTCTGCTTGGCTTCCACATTGGTCATTTTGACAATTATGTGGCGTGGGGATCCTCTTCTCCGATCCTGTCTAAAGGGAGTTCTATAAGTTTCCTGGACCTGTGTATCGGCCTCTTGCTCTATGTTTGGAAAATTTTCTGCTATTACTTCCTTGAAGAGATTATTGATCCCTTTGGTTTCACTTTCTTTTCCCTCCTCTATTCCAATTATTCTTAGGTTAGCTCTCTTAAAATGGGCCCATATTTCTTCAATGTCAGATTCCTGCTGTCGGATATTTTTTCCTAGATTAGAAACTATGCGTTCATTTTTGGAATGATCATCTTCTAGGAGCGAGATTCTGTTCTCCATGTGGTCTAATCGGTTGTTTGTGCTTTGAATTGAGGCCTTTACTTCATTAATTGCATCCTTTATCTCTTTTTGGCTGTCTCTGAATTCTTTTCGAAGCACCTCTATTATTTCTACAGTTATTTTCCTGATTTGATCTTCTAGAAATCTCTGATTTTCTGTTTTATCAGGTTCTGATGTTGTGGGGTTGTGGGCATTCATTGCTCCAGTGTTATTCCTCTTTCCCATGATTTCGGGAGTTTGTGCCTTCTCTGGGTTCTTCCCTTGGGTCACTATGACTTCGCTTAAGGTGCTCTGGATCTCGAGTCTGTAGTATCTCTGACCCCACTACTCTTTTACTGGGTTGTATCACAGAGTCTCCAACCCAGGGAGTCGATAGAGGCTGCTTTAGACTATGGGGGGGTGCCAGGTTGCACGTTCTCCTATGGTGTGATATCTCTGCCACCGCCTCTCCCCCACTGGGTCAAGTCCCAGGGAGTACAGTACTGGGATTTCTCCTCTGTGGCCCGCAATTTGACTCACTGTTCTTGAGTACGCAGATGTAGCTGTACCGGACTTGGTGAATTTGCTGCTGCTGCCGCCGGTGGCAATATGGCGCCGCCTCCACACCCTCGGCCGTGAGGCTGGCGTATTTTTTCTTCTCTGGTTTTGAGTTCCACTCTGAGTCCCTGCAGCGCGTGCTGAGCTCAGCCACTGGGAGCTTTAGATGTTCCCTGCTCCGAGAAATCCCGCCTGGCTGTTCCGCAGCGGCTCACCTCGGCTTGCTTTAGCCGTCCGGTGAATTCGCCACTGCCGCCGGAAGTAAAGCGCTACTGCCGCATCCTCGGGCGTGAGACCGGTGTATCTCCTCTGTGGCTCTGAGCTCTGTTCTCAGTCCGCTTTCTCTCTGGAGCCTGGTGATTTTTTTGTTTCTCTGGTGATGGTGTTTTCTGGCTATGAAAGGCGCTGATTTTGTGGTAATGGAGATTGGTTGTTAGCGGGGCTCATAAGCCCCGCTTTTCTCGGTTAACATCTTCCCGGAAGTCAGAATTTTTTTTTTTTATTGGTGCATTGTAGTCATACATCTTAATGGGGTACAAGATGGCAGAGGCATACATGCACACATCACCCAATTAGCCCTTCCCCAGTTCCTTCCCCATATCCTCCCTCCCTCCTCATGTTCAGCTTAGTGATTGATATGTTTGTGATATGTCATATGCATTTGGGAATTTCCCTCTTCCGTCCTTCTGTCCCCCTCAGTCAGGTCACCCCGTTTGCTCATATATGGTTTCTCCTTCTTCTTCTTCTAGAGTTCCTCCTATGACCCTTTTTCTCCCTAGCTTTCACATATTAGGAGGAGATCGACAAAACACTTTCTGAAATGTAACTGATTAAAATCTACTAAAAATAGATTTTCTACATCAATGATAAATTGCTATAGGGATTTAAACATCATAGTTATTTTCTGTTTTTGTGAAGGCATGAGTATTTCTTTTATCTATTTAAATAAGGTTTGAAGTCTAAATATTACTAAAATATTTGAATTCTCATATTTTATGCATTTTTATAAATAAAAAGAAGAGTCTAGAATATAGTGTCCTTCTGTTTTGGACATCCTTATTCTAAAAGAGAGTTTTCCATGTAATATCTCCTAGTAAAAACATCTGATATACTAAAACAAGTCTTATTTGTCACCTTTTATATAGGCTGAATTTTTAAAAAACCAACTCAACAACTTTATATACCAGTTTCCTTCACAGAATCAAGAAAAAATTTTAATAAGGCTTAAAAAGAATAAATATATTTCTCACATTTTTAAAGAACTGCTCATCCATTTCCCCAGAATGGTTGATCATTTAAACTGGGCTAGTACTTGTTATGTTGTTAGAATCGGATCTTCCTGGGAGATGGCTGATCTTCAGTGAAACAGTTAGATGTCTAAGGTTGGCTACAGGGTTGAAATTGGCTAAAGAATTTAAGAGTATAGAGGATGTTAATATGTTAATACTGCACTGTGCTCTACTTGCAGTTCATCTTATCGAATTCTCCTTCACAAAGAAGAAGAGTAACCTAAGGAAGCATATTAAACATTTTCAGTCTACACCAGGTAGTGCATGCCTGTAGTCCCAGCTACTTAGGAGGCTGAGGTAGGAGGATTGCGTGAGCCCAGGAGTTCCAGGCCACTTTGGACAATTCAGCAACACTATCTCAGAAAAATAAATGAATAAATTAAAAAGCCATAACCACCTTCAATCTGAAATGTTTAACACATAGAACATGTTCCTGTACTCTGTGTTCTGACAGTTGGTCAGATTTCCAGGCTGAAAACATTATGTAGGTCTAAGTAACATCACATTGGCACGACGTGTTTCGAATATCTGATTTTGCTTTGGAAGATGTACAAATGGGGGAAAGAAGAGAATTGGAAGGTAAAGCTATTTTTGTTCTTTGAGCCCTCACAATCCGATTCATGATGGAGTTGAGGAGTAGAGTTCAGAAGTGATGGAATACACAAACATCCATCACATCTACCACATTTTCAGCTCAGACCTACAGATTTCTGCAGAACCCTGGATTTCATAGATAATTGAAAATATTTATCACTGTAGGAGGGTTTAATTACAAATCATCTCAGCATTTTCAGCTGAATCTTTGAAAACTTAAGGTAGAAGTGTGGGAAATAGATTGGATGTGGAGAAAAGAATGTTTATGGCTTATTTTTTTGGTACATAATTTGATTTATGTACCTAAAAAGTCAAAACCATAAAAACATAGGTGCAGCCAGGTGTGGTGGCACACACTTGAAATCCCAGTACTTGAGATGCTGAGACAGAAAGATCCCAGGTTCGCAGCCAGCCTCAGTAACCTAGGGAGGCCCTCTGAAACTTAGTGAGACCTTATTTCAAATAAAAACAGGGCTGGGGTGCAGCTCAAAGGTAAGACGCACCTGGGTTTAATCCCCCATAGATATAAAAGTGCAAATTCTCTATGGAATTTTTTCTTATCCCTTTCTTTTGGAATAATCAGAGAACCAGTTCCTTTGGTAAATATAGTAATGAATCTATATCATGTCTTGAGTTTTTCAGGATCATATTTGGAAGGTCTGTAGGACAGTTAGCAAATTCTGTCACAATTCAGTTTCGGTTTAAAAGAAACAGCTGTACTCCTTGGCTTTTCACCTCAGCTTTAATTTATTAGTAACTATGTTCAATTAGTCAGTGATTTTATAAATGATCTTTATCACTTAAGATATAGTCAGTTTTAAACGTATGCTTATCATCTCAACTGCTATGCCAACAATTGCACCATTCTCGACACTACCATGTGAATAGTGGAGTAGTGTTCTGCACGAATACCATCTTCTTTCTATTATTCAGCAAAAGGCCCTGATGATAAGTAGAGCAAAGAAGTTTTGTTTTTTGTTTGTTTGTTTTACCCCTATGGTTACTGAAGATGGAACCCAGGGGCATTCTACCTCTGAGCTATGCCTCCAGCTTTACTTTTTATTATTCACTTTGAAGCAAGGTCTCACTAAGTTATGGAGGGCCTCACTAAGTAGCTGAGGCTGGCTGCGAACCGCAGTCCTCCTGTCTCAGCCTCCCAGGTACTGGGATTACAAGTGTGTGCCACTATCCCAGCTGCAGAGAAACTTTTTCCAGTTGCTTATATGTGGCCATTTTTTTATGACAGTGCTGAATGATGTGTATGATTTGGGTTACATCACTGATTCAACTAAAATATATTTCTATTTTGCATAGAAAGTATCACAAAATTTTAAAAAAACAACTTTTTTTATGCCAGTCCTAAAATTTTGTACAAAAATTGGCCGGGCATGGTGGCGCATGCTTGTAATCCCTGCTCTTGGAAGGCAGAGACAGGAGGATTGCGCAGATTCGAAGCCAGCCTCGCTGGCTTAAGAGGCCCTGTTTCAAAATAAAAATAATATAAAATGGGTCTGGGAGAGTAGCCCGGAGGTAGAAGGGTTTCCAGGAACCCCAGTACCACCAAAAAAGAAATTGTTTGAAAATCAATGCACATTTATCAAGAGAAAAGCATTCAATTAAAAGGAAACTATGCACCTCAAAAATTAAATAATTATGTCAAGCAATTCTAAACAATGTTATCTTTTCTGTTTTGGTCACTAAAGATACCTTCTGAAAATGAGAACACAAATAAGTGTCTATGCCACATCCTATTCATGGACTTTCTCTCCTTGAGAATTCCAGGCCATTTCTAAAACCTTCATATCTCAATTTTGTAGTTTTGGAAGGATTGAGGAAGCTTAAGCTTGTCAGCTAGCCCAGCTTTCTAGGTTGCCACACAACATTCTTTGAGTGGACATGGGTTTTCATGGGTTCAGACGCAAAGTTGAGACTGCTACTAGCTACAGTTAGGCACTCACTGTATGTTAGGCCCTATTCTATACACACCAATCTCATAGAAACAACAGCCCTATGAGAATAAGTACCATTATTTCCCACATTTTGAAGACAATAAACAGAAGCTCAGAGATGTTAAGTTCCAGTCATGTTGGTGTTTGCTAGAGCCACTGTTACTAAATATAGGTGGCATAAGAGAAACTTATCCTGCAGTTCTGGAGCCCAGAAGTCTAAAATCACAATTTCAGCGGGGTTGATTGGTCCTTTCTGAAGGCTGTGAGGGAAGAATCTACTCCAGGCGTCTCTCCTTGGCTTGCAACAGCCATGTCCTACCTGTGTCTCTTCATTTTCTCCCTATGTGTGTCTCTGTGTCCAAATTTTCCAGAAGGACTTCAGTCATATTGGATTAGCACTCACCCTAGTGATATCCTTTTTTAAATTTTTTTATTGGTGTGTTATAGTCATACATCTTAATGGGGTGCAAAATGGTAAAAGCAGAGCCACTCTTTGAATGTTCAATTTTCTTCCACTAAATTATTTTCTGTTACTTTTCTTTTTTTATATTTTATTTTTGTTTTTTATTTTTTATATATAGTGATATCATTTTAACTTGAATACAGCTTTAAAGATCATATCACAAATAAGGTCATATTGGGAGAGGGGTTCTGGGGTAGAATTTCAACATACAAATTTGGGCAAGGGGTGCCAGGCAGCTTCCCATTACTATAACATTTACCTGAGATGAGCAACTTAGAAGGGGTTTATTTTGGCTCCCAGGCTTAGAGGTTTAGCCCATCATCATCTGGCTCGATTAGTTTGAGGTGTGTAGTGAGGCAGCCCTTTGTGGCAGGAGCAGTTGACAGAGCAAAACTGCTCATCTCATGATTTGAAAGAGAGAAGGAAGGGGGCCGGGGCCCCACAGTCCTCTTTGATGCCATGCCCCAGTGACCTAAAGACTTTCCATTAGGCCCCACCTCTTAAAGGTCCCACCACCTCCCCAAAGTGCCAATCAAGACCAAGCCTTTCACATGTGGACCTTTGGAGGATATTCCAGATCCAAACTGTATCAGGGTTTGGGGAAGGGGTACAGTTTTTTTTTTTTTTTTTTTTTAGTGGTACTAGGGATGAACTCAGGGGCACTGTACCTCTAAGCTACACCACCAGCCCTTTTCTAATTTTTTTTTTTTTTGAAACTGGGTCTTGTAAGTTGCTGAGTCTCGCTACACTGCTGAGGCTGTTCTTGAACCTGCGATCCTCCTATCACAGCTTCCCAAGTACTGGGATTATAGAAATGGGCCACTGTGCCTGCCTAGGATACATAATTTAATCAATATCACCAGTTATTGATGATAGAGCTGGGCTTTTAATGCAGCAACCTGGTCTCAGAACCCAAGCTTTCAGTCTCCACACTACACTCTCTTAACCATGTTTGAGTGAAGCATATGAAATTGCCTTTTTTGTGGGTCAGACATGGTTGAACATTGGCAGTTGTTCATATGATCTAACCTGACCTATTTCTAAATAATATCGTTCAGATAAGTTGTAGAAGAATTATACTTTATATGCCTGCTACTGTGGAATGCAGAGTACCCAAGAAATAAAGTAAATGGACTATAACCTGGAGATTTTATACTCTTAAGAATTTATACTCTTGATTCTGTCTCAAGGTAAAGAAGACATAAGCATGCACACAAAACCCTTTGAAAACAGTATCAGTCATTTTACAAAGAAGCATCTAGCATTTTTTTCCTGATGTTTTGTGTCTAGGGGTTCAGGATTTAGTAATAATCCCAATGCTGGATGTTTTTTCCTTTTTCTTTTACTACTGTGTATATTAAGGCTCATGGTTAAAAACTAGGAAAATCACCTCCATCTGCTAATGCTGACTTATGCCAAAAAGGAGAACATTCTCACCTGACTGACTGTCAGTTAAAAACTGTAAATGATGGTGATATAAAAATTAGAGAGTACATCATAACAACAGTCTAGTCTAATTGCCCTTTTATATAAGTTATAAAATTAAGTGTAAGTAAACTTCATCTTAAAAGAGAGATGCATATAAAGTAGCTCCAATATGGTAGCCTTTACATATGTTAGATTTGTTGTTGTGGGTTTTTTTATGTCAGGGTAGCTTTTTTAACCTTGCTTCCCTAGCTAATTTTATTGAAAAAGCCTTTTCTGTATATTTATATCATGTTACATAAAACTTCATTTTTATCTCACTTAAAAATAGCCTTTCATAGCCGGGCATGGTGGCACACGCTTGTAAGCCCTGCACTTGGGAGGCAGAGACAGGAGGATTGTGCAGGTTCGAAGCCAGCCTCCCTGGCTTAAGAGACCCTGTTTCTAAATAAAAAGTATAAAATAGGTCTGGGAGTGTAGCCCGGAGGTAGAAGGGTTTCCAGGAACCCCAGTACCACCCCCCCAAAAAAAAATATATATGTGTGTATATATATATATATTATAAAATATATATTTATTTTATATAAATATATAAAATATATATATGTGTGTGTATGTATATATATATATATCCTTTCATGATTTAGTTTAGTTTAGTGGAGGTTTTGGTAGCAACCTAACTCCATTTAAGTTTTAGTTCTCTTGTGTTGTTTTTTTTTTTTTTTCTCTTTCTCTTTCTTTTTCTCTCTCCCTCCCTCCCTCTCCAGAGCTGGAACTCAAACTCTGAGCCTCGTGCTTGCTAGTCAGATGCTCTAATCATGAGCTAGATCCCAATCCTCTTCCACCTTTTCTATTTTCTCAATCTATCGATAGAAGTTATCAGACAAAACTAAGATCCATACTAAAGTTGATGAACAAACAGCTCTGTCTGGCCCCTGCTCACACACCATAAGACGATCCCTTGAAACATGGAAATATTAATGGGGTTCTGAAAATGGGCAGTCAGCAACATTTCCCCACTTCAGTCTCATGACTGTTCCTTTTGGTTCCAGGCGTTCCAACCCCAAGCCAAGAAATCCTGCGGCACACGCTGAACACACTGGTACGGGAGAGGAAAATCTATCCAACTCCAGATGGCTATTTTATCGTGACCCCACAGACTTACTTCATAACTCCTTCCCTCATAAGAACTAACAGTAAATGGTACCATTTGGACGAGAGGATCCCTGACAGGTCTCAGTGTACCTCTCCACAACCTGGAACCATCACACCCTCTGCCTCAGGCTGTGTCAGGGAAAGAACATTGCCCAGGAATCACTGCGACTCTTGCCACTGCTGCCGGGAAGACATGCACAGCATGCACGCATCGACTCTGCAGAGGAAGTCCGCCAAGGACTGCAAAGACCCCTACTGCCCTCCTTCCCTGTGCCAAGTCCCACCCACTGAAAAGAGCAAAAGTACTGTAAACTTCTCCTACAAGACGGAAACCCTCTCGAAACCTAAAGATAGTGAAAAACAGTCCAAAAAATTTGGGCTCAAGTTATTCCGGCTCAGTTTTAAGAAGGACAAGACCAAACAACTGGCCAATTTTTCCGCCCAGTTTCCTCCAGAAGAGTGGCCCCTGAGGGACGAGGACACGCCAACCACCATCCCTCGGGAAGTGGAGATGGAAATCATCCGGCGCATCAACCCAGACCTGACCGTGGAAAATGTCATGAGGCACACGGCACTGATGAAGAAACTTGAAGAAGAAAAAGCGCACAGGAGTAAAGCGGGGTCCTCCGCACACCACAGCGGGAGAAGCAAAAAGAGTAGGACTCACCGCAAGTCCCACGGAAAGTCTCGGTCGCACAGCAAGACGCGGGTGTCCAAGGGAGACCCTTCGGATGGCTCGCATCTGGACATTCCTGGTGAGAGAGAGTATGACTTTTGCGACCCTCTGACCAGGGCCCCCAGGGAGGGCTGCTTTATCATTGAACACAAAGGAGATAATTTCATCATGCACAGCAACACCAACGTGATCGAGTCCCACTTCCCCATGACACCGGAATGGGATGTGTCTGGTGAACTGGCCAAAAGGAGGACTGAGATGCCTTTTCCTGAACCTTCCAGGGGAAGCTCCCACTCAAAAGTGCACCGAAGCCACAGCCATACCCAGGACCGAAGGTCCCGGAATGAGAGATCCAATAAAGCCAAGGAGAGATCCAGGTCCATGGATAACTCCAAAGGCCCCCTGGGTGCTTCTTCTCTGGGGACGCCTGAAGACCTAGCTGAGGGCTGTAGCCAAGATGACCAGACCCCCAGCCAATCCTACATAGACGACAGTACTTTGAGGCCTGCACAGGCCATTGGTCATCCAAGGGCTCACATTTCTCCCGTCAGTTACAAAGAGGTGTGTATTCCAGAAATAGTTGGTGGTGGAAAGGAACCTGCCAGTGCTTGTAGCCTGTTAGAGGCAGGCAAACCACCCGAGAGTTTGCCATCCTACGGGGAACTCAACTCTTGTCCAACGAAAGCAGCCACAGATGACTATTTCCAGTGCAACACTTCGAGCGAGACGGTGCTCACCGCACCATCGCCTCTGGGGAAGAACAAGGAGGACCACGACACTCTGACCCTGGTGGAAGGAGTAAAAAAGCTATCTCCTTCCGACAGGCAGGCCCCTCATCCTTCCAGGGAACCCGTTGGGCACAAGGAGGAGTCACCAAAAGGGCCAGGTGGAGGCCCTGCCACTCCATGCGCAGTGGCTGAAGGGATTGCCAATGGACGTCTCGTCCAGCACCACAGCGCAGAGCCCAGCCTGGACAAGAGGAAAGAGATATTCAGCAAAGACACTCTCTTCAAACCTCTTCACAGCACCTTGTCTGTTAACAGTTATCACAAATCAAGCCTGTCCCTCCTCAAATCTCACCCGAAGACACCTGCTGACACACTGCCGGGCCGGTGCGAGAAACTGGAACCTTCCCTGGGGACCTCAGCGGCCCAAGCCATGCCCACTTCCCAGCGTCAGCAGGAGCCGGGGGGTAACCAGGAGGCCTCCTTTGACTACTACAATGTCTCCGATGATGACGACTCTGAGGAAGGGGCCAACAAAAACACAGAAGAGGAGAAAAATAGAGACGACGTGGGCACCATGCAGTGGCTCCTGGAGAGGGAGAAGGAAAGAGACTTGCAGAGGAAATTTGAGAAGAACCTTACCCTCCTTGCCCCCAAAGAAACCGACAGCAGCAGCAACCAGAGAGCCACACATTCGGCCCGGCTGGACAGTATGGACAGCAGCAGCATCACTGTGGACAGTGGATTCAACTCCCCACGGTAGGGAGAGGGGCCTCTCTGCACACGCATACACCCACCAGGGCCTGGGGTTTTATGCAGCTAACTTGAGAAGTTCCTGTTTTCACAGGCTTGGTTCTTGGTTCTTTGAATGATTGAGGGTTAAGACTTGTGTGAGTTGTATCGTTAACAGCCTGTTTCTAACTTCTTTTTCAGGAATTGAGAAAAAAATGTTTCTGCAGCTGTAGAGATCACCAATCTGGACTGGTGGGTTGGCTTTTTCCCTCAAACTCGCATCAGTCTGGTCTAGTGAAGACCAACACTTCCCAGTATTTTTTTCTCCAATTCCTGTTTGTCACCATGCTACAGGAACAGGTTTTTGAAGTCCTTCAAAGCTAGTAACTTTTTGAATAAAATGAATAGTCAGTGGGGGACAGGGGCAAGAGTAAACTGATTGACTCTGGGAGAGCAATTCCCCCAATGAGAATCTGATAGCACATCTCGGGACCTTTCAAGAGGATCTGGAAGCTTGCCTACATTATAGTCCCACTTTCTGTGCAGCCTGCCCTACTTGCTCAGGCCCACCTGTCTACAAAGAAGTACAGACTTGTTCTTTTCACAGAAAGGTTAGAAGCCTGGGCTCTGACAGATCAAATGTGCCAGCACTTTTATTTCTCTTCCTGCCAAATTGATACACCCCATTTAGGCACCATCACCCGAGTCCCATTTTATGCATGTAGGTAATTCGGCAGAGTTGACAACTGAGAATCTGTAATGCCCAGTGGTTGTTCAGGGGTTACAAAGGCAAACCAAGAATCTGTGCTGCTTCCTTTTTTCTCCTCCAACTCTTTCTTCTTAAAAGAGCAACTTGGGTCCTAAATCTCTTTCTGAATTCTACTCCAGATTGGTGACTCTGAGATGCAGAAATACTACAGAGACATTAGCATGCATTTCTCATCAGCTGTGATCCCCCAAGACCTCACAGTACTTATAATGTTAACAAGTACCCAGAGAGGACTGCATGTTTCATGGATTTATTTTAATTATTAAGAGTTAAAATTAAGCCGGGCATAGTGAAGCACACTTGTCATCCCCACGCTTGGGAGGCAGAGACAGGAGGATCACGCAAGTTCGAAGCCACCAAAAAAAAAAAAAGAGTTAAAATTAATCCAGTCATGATCACCTCATCATATCTCTGGATACTTTAGAGGTAGAGCATACCAAAGTCAGAATCGGGAACCATTAATCTGTTTGTCCAATATTAGGCCTTTGTTATTTAATAGCTAGTTCTTGATCATTATCGTAATAACCATTATTATTTATTATTGTTTTTATTTTGGGCATGTAACCTTTTTCCAAGTTAACACATGTGGAAAGCTAATGTTCAAACAGACCTCTGGTCAAGTAGGCAAAAGATCAGGAGTCCTAGGTATCCTCGACCTGACACTTCAGGATCTCTGAGAGACCTCAGGTTGCCACAGCACCTAGTCTGAAAGCCACTGGCCTACTGAGTGATTTTTCTAAAATAATTGTTTGGGTAAGCAAATTTTTCCATTCCAGTCTTAATTTATTTTCTCTGTCCTCTTCTACTTCTTTTCCTATGCTGCTCTTTTTTTCCCCTTGAAATTCTAGTAGCAGACACCAGATAAGCTTAATTGAAGGTCTGTAGCCTATGGTAAAAGTTCAGAGCTATCACTTATGGGAGACATGATTTATTTCCCTGCGTCCTTATGTTCCATTATTTCTACTGCCCAATGCTTTTCATACAATAGTTTCAAACCCTTTAGGTTATCCTCTTGGCCCCTAGACTTCTGCAGGCAGAAAACCGCAAAACTCCAGTGATTGTTACTAAGGAGACGCTGGGAGTAGTTTAGTGGATCCTAACACGAAAGTCTACTACTGCATAATATTGAAAGTTTTTGTTTGTTTAGGAGTAAACAGAAATATTGATGAAATAGTTGAACCAGTATCTCCGCAGAGTATATTATCTCGAAACTTGGGGTTGCAGACTATAGAATTTATGACTGGGATTATTTCTCGAAGTAAGTTTATGTTTAAACTCTTAAAATTTTAAGTTAATGTACCTAAAAGTTTTGTCATGATAGAAGGTAAAGTTTGTTCTAAAGACACAGCCTCCACCTGTTAGCCACATGTCTGTATTAGTCAGCTTTTGATGCTGTGACCAAAATCCCCAACAAGAATAACATAGAGGAGGAAAGGTGGGGGGGTTTTTTTGGCTCATGTTTTCAGAGACTCCATCCATGGTCAATTGGCTCAAAGGCAGAAGGATATGGTGGAAGGAAACTGCTCAGCTCATGGTAGCTGGGAAACACAAAATGGGAGAGGACGGGACCAAGGACAGATATAGTGCCCAAGGCCATGTTCCTGGTGTCCTATTTTCTCTAGACACACATCCTACCTGCGCACACTTACTACCCAGTAAATCCATTCAAATTATGAATAAATTAATCTACTGATGAGGTTAGAGCCTTCCTCATGATTCAGTTCCTTCACCACTGAACATTGCTGCATTGCCTAACACAAGAGCTTTCTTGGGAGAATATTCTAGATTCAAACCATAACATTATCTAACAACACAAGGTACAGGAATTCTCTACAGGAATATGTACATCGCCCATGTTTCATTCAGTTAGAGAACCAACAGAATGATTCCTAATTTTACTCATATTTGATATATTTGGTTAGAAGCTGGATGACAAACTCATTTTCTGTACACCTTAATAAACTTAGTAGGTTGCCTTTTTAAGTCATGAGGACATCCTACCAAAAAGAATATTTGATTTACAGCGTTCTAAGCATGAGTAGTATTGTAACTAATTGACATTGTCTTGCTGATACCTTTCCATGGCTCTGAGACAAAGGGATCTTTAGTGGGCCATTTGTTCAGATCATTCAATAAAATAGTTCACTAGGCAACTAAGACTTATCAAAAAAAAATACATTTTTTTCCCCTCCACACTCAAAGGTTTCAGTGCTGGCCCAGAATATTCAGCCACATTTCCAGAATTCTTTAGTCCTCTCTATTAGAAACAAAAGGATAGCTGGGCATGGTGGTGCACGCTTGTAATCCCCATGCTTGGGAGGCAGAGACAGGAGGATCGTGCACATTTGAAGCCAGCCGTGCGTGCTGGCTTAGGAGACCCTGTTTCCAAATTTTAAAAAATGTAAAAATAGGTCTGGGAGTGTAGCCCGGAGGTAGAAGGGCTTCCACATTTGAAGCCAGCCGTGCGTGCTGGCTTAGGAGACCCTGTTTCCAAATTTTAAAAAATGTAAAAATAGGTCTGGGAGTGTAGCCCGGAGGTAGAAGGGCTTCCAGCAACCCCAGTACCACCAAAAAAAAAAAAAAAAAAAAGAAGAAGAAGAAGAAGAAGAAGAAGAAGAAAAAGAAAAGAAAAAAAAAGAAACAAAAGGATATTGGGGGGGAAAGTGTAGAAACTCAAACTATTATATTGAGATCTCATATTGAAAATGAAATCTTGAGAAGAGAAGAAAAGCCTGCTATTCTAGGTTTTAGGCCAAAATTTGGTTTAACAACACAGTATGAATGTCAGGGACCAAAGACTGTCAGCGATGTATCTGCTTAATGTACAACATGAACATATGTTGTAGAAGCCTGGGGCCAGGGGAGCACACACGTGCAAGAGAACTAACAACAGAGCTACTTGCTTCATTTCTCCTGCCTATAAAATCCTGAAACCTTATTGTTCAGGTTGTATTCCATTAGCTTTCTTTAAAAAAAAAATTAAATACTTTTACTGCTAAAAGTTCATCTCTATTAATGTTTTCATCACCGTATCCAGAGCCCTCAATGTAAATAGACTGTTTTCATTATTACAATAGTAATGAGACATGTTCTTTGTGGAAACTGGAATACTCTATGGACTTATCACTGTTGGGATGTTAGCTATGGCCAAAGGTGGTCAAAGACATCTTAGAGCAGAGATAGCTCCTAATTTAGATGATCTGTTGCAGTGGTCTATATTTATCATAGCTGGCATATTGCCTGGCATACAGCAGCTACTCAATAAATGTTAAGCCCATTCTCAAAAGATGTTTTAGATGTAGATTCTTTGGACTTTAAAATACATTTTCTTATAGAGGAGATGTCATTAGTAATGTATAGCTTCCCAAGCTGACCACAGTAGCTACCTAATTCATTATATACTAAATGCACAGCAGGAATAAATTACATTTTGCTATCTTTTTATTGCTTATTTCTACATAGTCACCTGTGAGTAGGTGAATCACATCATAATCCTCCACATTGTAGACATGAGGATGTCGAATATTATAAAAAGTTGCCATTATGAATGAGAATGAAATGAAAGGAATGTGTCTTGCCACCTTTGGGATTCTACAAGTTCAAAGCCCTTCCTCCTTCCTCCACCTGACCCATGCCTTGGGTATACATCTGGCAAGCCACTGATGAATTTCCTTGGGGAAGTGTCAGGCGACTAAGTAGTTAAGTGCAGCACTTTCTGCCCTTTTAGTGATGACATTTTGGGGTGTTCTTTAGGTGTGTTCATACTTATCATAATCTTCATGAAGGATGTGACTTATATATGTAAGTATGTTACCCTTCTGGAGGCACCCTCTCCATTCAAGAAAGGTCTTTTTGTTCATCAATGAACAGGCTGCCTTTTAAACAGTTAGCTCTTGGCTTCTTGGTGAGAAGCAAACTCAGGGCCCCTAGGGATCAGGATTAAATAACAGTAAGAAAGGGCTGCCAAGGTGTAGAATTCAAGGAGAATTGCCATTATCTTAGGGTGGGAGTGAAAGAGGGATGGAGAAGATGGCCCTAGGATGGTAGGTTGGCTTGTTGACTAACTTCAGCAGGCTTAAATCAGTAAAAGGGACAAACTCCCATTTGATATTTTCTAAACTTTGAATCTACCCAGTGAAGTAGATGTGAAGGATGTTTACAGCTTCTTCAATCTCCGTCTAAGCTGTTAAGTTTCTTATAACTACTTTGAGGACCTTGAACATGAAACCTATTCATTTCCCTTCAATTAGGCTTAGTAATCTATTGTCCTACATGTTGAGACATTAAATGATCTAAATCTCTTTCGGCAATAAGATAGATTAAAGTATTTCTAATTTAGAAAATTTGAAGACGAATTGAAATAATGAACCTTTTAAATCATGTCTGTTCTGTAAAAATCCTCTTTAAAAATTTTTCATCATTGGCAGAAATGAATGTAAACTTCAAAACTAAATGGAAAAAAATCTAAGCTCCTTTATCTGAAAAAATATAATTGTTTTAACTAAAGTGTTAAAGTTTGGAACAGAGGTATGAAGTGTTTAAGAAGAATTTTATTTCGATCAGTGTGGCAGATCAGCTAGTGGAATGCTTGAAGTCCACAGAAGTCAGAATATCCTGATTAGATGAAAACAGATTCATTAGGGTAAAACTAGTCAGGAGGGAGGTATGCCCGATGAACTTCTAGCCTGAAATGAATCGTTACACGGGTATGAGTTTTATTTTTAAAAACCAGTCTGATAGCTATCCATCACATGGAATTTTGAAGTGGTTCCCTTCAGTGTGAACAGAAGGGATGCCATGATTTCAATGCAGTTTCTAAACTGCATTTGGCGGTTTAGAAGCTCTGTGTTCCTGCAGCTCGCCCCTGATTGTACCTTGTCTCGTCAAAGCTCCTGGAGCCCCAGTGGAAAGAGCATATGTGAATAATCAGTGGAGATGTATATTGATATGACATTGTGAACCAACAGAGGAAATCCATTAACTACATCATTTGCTCTTCCTCTGGGGCTCAATATATAATTATTTATGTTCAAAGCAAAACAAAACCAAACCTTTTTACTCTTTTAGTACTCGGGAGAGCCTGGCTTCCAACACATCAAGCATTGTTGAAAGTAACCGTCGTCAGAATCCTGCTTTGAGTCCGTCCCACGGTGGCGCTGCTCCAACCTTCAATTTCCGTGCAAGTACAGATCCTCCGACCAGTGACGCTGAGAAATTACAGAAACCCTCCAACTGCTTGCAAGCTTCTGTTACTAGTGTGTGATAGTCCTTCTGCCTCAGATCTTCTGTCTCATTCGATACAGCAAAGTTTACGACACTGGGACTGATGTTTACATCTTTGGAAAGACAAGCATCTCCAGCACAGTTTGGGGGTTTACTTGAACTGTGCTGCTAAGTAGGCTAGGGCAAAAACAAAACGAAACAAAAATCTTTATTTCAGAGTAATGCTTTTCACATTTATGGCTCTGTAGCAACTGAATAGCAGTAGGGGTGATATGTATACTTTTGCTTCACTAATTGTATCTGAGCACACATAGGAAAGTCTAGACACTGTAAGTGGAATATGCATTTTCAATGTCATACAGTTGCCAATTCCATTTTAAAATGCCACAGATGCGTGTTGCTCCCAGCCTGTGGTTAAACGGGGCCACAGAACTGATCCTTGACACTTCCAAAACAAACAAAACCAAGCCACCACAAAATGTCAAACGCAAGGGTCCACCTGGAGGGAGGTCAATGCGAAACTGGCCGTAAGGGACCCCAGCCCTCTGTGTGTGAGTCGTGTATGCACTAGCCATTTTTCACTGTGAGTTCTCGTGGTACTATTTTGCAGGAGCCCGTGGAAGTGTGTCGGAAGGGGTCGCAATGGAAATACTGGGAGTGTCTCGTTTTCAGGATTTTGTTGTTCAGTGTAACCGATGCTTGTCTTGATTTTTTAACCTTCCATAATCACAAACAGGAATATAGGCCTTCGAATCTGAAGTGGACAAAGGAAGGGATTTCCCAACTGGCTGGGGTACAGCCCTAAGTGATGGAAGAGGTCATGGGGTCTTTATAAAGGTATTAATCAAATACTGACAGGAGATCATTTCCTCCTGGTAATCCTTACGATGATCCTCTCTTACTATAATAGATACAATAATTAATTTGTTTAAAGGCAAAATGTTCTTTGTGATACAAATGGAGAGTACGGCCTGAGGATGTTATTCTTTCTAATGGAAGGATATAAATCTATTTTATGTAGTTTTAAGTAGAATGCCTAAATTAGGCTGTGGGAGATCATTTTTAGTGGTTATAGGAAAGAGCAAACTTAGGGAGAGTTGAACTTCAGGCCTTTTATTCCTGGGAAGATTATCTATAGAGAAAACTTTTAAAATAATTTTTGATTAGAAATATACATGTGCCCATGTAATAAGCGGCAGAATGTGTTCATTCTGCTTTAGTGTGGTTTAATCTTAATTTGTACTCCCCTAAAGTGATCGGAATAACAATTATGCATACATGAACTATGCCAGAGTAATGTTTACAGATACTTTGTAACCAGTTTCAGGAGGCATTTTTTTAGGTGGATGTATAGCCCAGTTATTTCAAAATGGTTTGTTAAGGTTTTGCTTGGGTTTACAACGTCACTGAATACAAAGAAAGCCCAGCAGCAGCAAAGGGGTTACAAACAATTCAGCTCCAGTCTTACAGAAAAGAGACATTTCAAAATCCCCGTGTTTTATTTCCTGAGAACAATGAAATACACATGTAGATAATGGGAAACTATTTGCAGAAGGGTTGCATCTGACCCAAGTAAATGGTCTGACATAAAATTTTATTTAGTTTAGTGGCATGAGCTATTTGGAGCCAAACACCATTTAAAATATCTTCACCTCAGTATGTACCTGGCATTACATTTGTGAAAAACTTCTGTCCCTGTATTAGGTTTAATCACTTGCAATCAGTTTAAGGAATTCAGTCATATATATAGGCAGACTAATTCTTGAAACATGTGAATACACTCTCATCTTTAGCAACTATCTGGAAGTTACACTGGGTCAAACCAGACTCCTCTTCAAGTTTGGTATAAATTCCTGTTTTGTGCTTATTGTAGTGAAACTTAAGCACGTTTCTTAGTAAACTGCCACACCACTGAAATGCTTAAGCCGCTTGGCTTTTGGCCTCCTGCTCTGTCCCTCCGAGGCATGCCTCCCATGCCTCCGTTGCTCAGAAGTGCATTGTCTGTCTCATTTCTTAACTATTTTCGGAAGGGATAACAATGTGTCTAGTAGACTACACAATCTGTTTCCTTGAGGAGTTGTATACAATAGTTACCAAATTTCTCTAAATTCTTTTTTTTTTCTTTCAAAAATCTGCTCTCAGAATTCTGTTATTCTCAGTTCATAAATAATACAACCATTGACACAATCCATCAACCTCTGAAATACATCGACCCTCCGGAAGCAGCCATTAAAATAATCAAATGCTGTGTGAGCAGGAGAGGAAATCATTACCTTTAAGAGAAGCTTTAAAATGTGAACTTACCAATATTTCACAAGAAATAGGTTTACAGAAGATGTTATTCAAATAAAATGTGGACACTATTTGCCTAAGGCTCTGGGGTATATGATTTTTTAAAAAAAGATAACTTCCTTAGACCAGCAGCCATTAGTGTAGAAATGATGGACTTTAAAGGTGACATCCCATGTAAGCAGATGTTCCACGTACAAGGACTCTCTTCTGAATCTATTCTGGATTCTGGAATGGAGGCAGAATGGTGGCGGGACGTGCATGACTAGTGTGATGTGTGACCAGTGCACAAGCCTAAGAAGGTCTCACCAAGATGGTGAGGTCTCCACGCCCACCCTCGGGCCCTCTCCAAGCTTTGCCAAGATTCATTTCCTCCAGTGAAACCATAGCTTTGTATTACACAACTGCTTATCTAGTCGTAGAGTTCATCAAGTGAAAGGTTTACAAAACTGCATCTGGTTGAATCTCTGTGAGGCTTTCAACTTTAAAGGGTCAACACATCTGTCGGCATTTTGCACACGTATGTATTATTATGATACAGCATATTACTTTATGGTAATTTTTATTTTTACATATAACTACCTCCATGAATTTGATGAAATGGCAGCCGTGTGTTACGGTGTATTTAGAAAAGCAACATTTAAAACTCTCTTAACCCTGAGGCCATGGCGTCCTGTGTGTGTGTCAGTGGTTGGCTACGTGGACTCACGAATTTCATTGCCATTTTTCACAGCATTCTTTGGCTTTTGACTGTAATCCTGTCTCCTCCTCTTCCCCATGAGAGTGCACTTGATATTGTCACGAATGAACGGGAGTTTAAGAATTCTTGTCCCCACCCCCCCCCAGCCCATTCCTGCTAACAGTTCTCTCTGGCCAAGAGAGCCAACTGGTAAGCATAATTTGGCAAAGCTATTCACTCCTATAGAAATCTGATTTTATTGCAAGGTTTTCAGCAACAGAAGACACACAAGAAATTTGGACTGCCAACCCAGAAGCACTTTGGGCTTCTCTGCCTTTATCGCATGCCTACTCAGTGGAGCCCTGACTTCGCTTTCATTAAAAGAGCCGTGCCATGCATTCCACAATCTCTGTTAATTTGTATTCCATGTGATATATTTTGCACATCTCAGGGGACGTTAATGAGCATATGTAAAGAGGGGGTGCATCCCATAGAGAAGACAAACAGAAGAGCTGAAAGGGGGCTAGCCAGATAAAAATAACAAATGGCCCCTTTCCTGAAGTTGAGGAGCTCAAGTTCAGGAAGCATAAATTGAAAGTTAATCTGGAGTAACAATGATCCAAACACCAGCTTCTCCCCAGTCTCTCTTCTTCATAACCCAACCAGCATTTCTAAAATGCAAAGTTCAGTTCTATCATCGTCATCATCAGGAGAAAAAAACTCGCTTTGTAGAAAAGGAAGCATTGTCCCTTTTTTAGTTTGGCATGGCTTTGTAAAGCTCTACCCAGGATAAACCACTTATCACCACAAAGTGTACTTGAAAATAAAGTTTTTAACTTAAACGATAGGCATATTCTCACATACAAAGGTACCATTTTGGGGAAAGTCTCACATTTATTACATGGGTAGTATTTGGAGCTTGATTTAAAAACCAACAACACTGCACCATTTTTTCGGGGAATCTCAAAAGTGCTTCCAGAGCATTAGATTCACAAACAATTAGGAAAGCAGGTCATATTTGTAATACCCATACTTGAAATGATTTTTAAAAAAGGAGTGACTTAAGATTAACCAGAAACATAGTGGCAGCTATCAATGATATATTTTCTATCTGTTTGACAGACCATCATGAGAAATCACTAAAAACAATGCTATTTTTCTGATGTGTGCTAATAAAGTCAAAGAAAACAAATACAACTTTACACCTTTGTCCATTTTCATTCAGAAAGTTCAGGGTGTTGGGAATCTTACACCTCAGCATACCATACTGGTAAGGAAGTGGGAGAAGAACAGATCCACCCAAATGCTATTGCTGTCCAAGGCAGATCCAGACCTCCACCCTCATGTACAGTTTCATATTTGGTTTCTATGATTCCCTTGCTCAGATACCATCTTCAGGAACATGACTGCTCCTGGCAGTGGAAAGTGCTGAAACAATTTTTAATTAAAAATTTTATCAAGTACTCTTCACAGTGCTCTGTAGCACAATAGAAATTTAGTACAAAATATTGAGCCCCACTTTGTAGGAGCTGGCTTACCAAGGGAGCTGATCCAGTTCTAAATGTTTCCTTAGGAGACACAAGATCCTAGACAGGGATCTTCTCCATTACCATATGCCAGTTCCCAAGCCAACTAATTATATGTCAGATCACAGTGGACCAAGGAGAAGTAATTGCCCTCCCCACCCCATCCCCCCTCTGCTCCCACCCTGCCCACTGTCAAAGCCATCCAATATTCTGTGAGTGAGGGACTCTTCTGCACATGTTTAGAGCTCCAGGAATCTAGAACACAGAAAAAATGAATGAAAAAGCCATGAGACTTTTCCCCCTTTGGGTTAGTAAAATATGGACAGGAAAGAGATTACTATTGGTCTGAGCTTTGCCAGGTAAAAGAATCAGCCATCACCCCCATTCCTCTACAGGAGGTTTTATAGTATTAAGGATACATCTGACATTTTCCCCGTGGATTTTTATTTAGGAGACATTTCATAAATTATATATATGAAAAAGTATTATTAAATTTCCTTGTGTGTTTGGAACAAGCATTGGCATCTCCCTGATTGAGTTAATCTCCATCTTTTGCAGCAGCAACCCAGAGAGAGATTCCCCAGTGACCGCTCCTCTAACACATAATGCAGTGTTTTTACAGTTGTTCTAAGACTTACAGTTGAAGATTTGCAAGATTCAGAATTCTATAAAGCTCAAGGGGAGGCTGAGCCTTCTTATGGTTGTATGTTATCAGGTATAGGATTTTAATTGCAGATGGTTGGCTTCAAGTGTGAACACACACACCCATACCATGCCAACGAAAAAACAGGGTGTTTCCAAGTAAGGCAGCAATGATTCTGGACAGGTGGGTACAGAAGGTTAGAAGGTAAGATTAGAAGATAAGCCAGTCCATGTGCAGCTGCCTACCTCCCTGTCCAAAGGCTGACCTTAGGACCCCCATTCCCTTGCTCCCACCAAAAAGAGGTACCAAGTCTGGACCCTGAGATCTCCTCCAATACCAATCCTCTGCTGTTCCAAGAAGTTGATCATGCAGTCCTCACTCCACAGCCCCTCCTCATCCTTCCTCTGAGGGCCTCCCTCCCTGCCTCCTTCCTATCCCCCACCTAGATGCTGACACTACCACGGTTTCCACATTGGAAGGGCAGAATACTCTGCAGTGTCTGTGCACACATGCTGGTTAGCAACAGAGCTAGCTGCCCCAGGGTCACCTTCACGTAAGTATTGACGGCTACAAATTCAAGTCCTTAGAGCAGTTGACAGAGATACCACTTTCTGGAAGAGAATTAAATTTAAGCATCAAGTTTAAAGGGATCATAATTCTGCAGATATCTTTCTCTGAGTGACTGAATGTGACTATTGCATTAGGGTAAATGAATTAAGAAGTGCAAGTGGGATTTACTGTATGTTAGGAGTTTTGCAGCCAAGACTGCCTTGAATAAAATGTGTTTGCACTGAAAAAAAATTTAAATTACTTGGTCTCTGGTTGCTGTAAAGGTCATCCAAGATGGATGTTCTGTTTATATTGTATAGTATTTCATATGAAATAATTACAGTTCATGAAATGTCTTCCCTGATGTTACTGATTTATAACAGCACATTTGTAACATGGTTTTTATTGTGTCGGTGTACCATAGTGTAAATGAGGATTACTTGTCATGCTTAGTATAATAACTTAAAAGAAAAAAAAAGGACAGGGATTTTTGTAAGTCTATATTTGAAAGTCCCTCCATATGGTAATATTGTGTTCATGTTGTTTATGTAGTGTTGTGTGAAATATCCATTTTGGATTGTGTTACTTTTTAAGATATTAAATAACATTTGGTTATATGTCTAAGTGGATTTTTTTGGTACTTGAGAGTAAATATTTCAGGTCAGATCAATTTATTTCTTCAATTAATGTGATTTCATTACAAATTTCTATTGCACATTATTATTAGAACTTTTGAGCCGGGCGTGGTGGCACACGCTTGTAATCCCCGTGCTCGGGAGGCAGAGACAGGAGGATCGCACTGGTTCGGAGCCAGCCTTGCTGGCTTAAGAGACCCTGTTTCCAAATTTAAAAAATATAAAAATAGGTCTGGGAGTGTAAGATGGAGGTAGAAGGGTTTCCAGGAACCCCAGTACCACCAAAAAAAAAAAAAAAAAAAAACTTTTGAGTTAAAATAACTAAAAATGGAAATTTCTGTCCAAAATTATTTTCCTACGAATATTGAAAAAGTCAAATTTCTAACTGTGAATTTAAAACAGCAAGGGGTAAAGATGCATAAAATTAAATTTTCTGTGTGAAGTTATAAAGTAATGCAGCTCGCTTGGGGGTGGCTTTTCACTAGCACTCATATCACAACTTTTATCCCTAGCTGGATGTGCTCTTAGACATTCAGAGGCTGTTCACATAGTCCAGTGAGACACTCGCATGTGTTGGGAATACCACCATGTTTGTCGTCCATATCTATTATAAAGTCAGCCTCTGTATCCTAGGCTCCACGTCCCAACATCATCCAATCAATCTGAATAAAAAAATAAAATTTTAAAAAAGGATTTTTAGCCAGGTGTGGTGGCACACACTTGTAATCCCAACATTTGGGAGGCTGAGACAGGAGGATCTCAGCTTGAGGACAGCCTCAGCTACTACTTAGTGAAGCCCTTTGCAACTCAGTGAGACCCTGTTTCCAAATAAAGAATAAAAAATAGGACTGGGGGTGTAGCTCACAGGTAGAATGCCCCTGAGTTCCATCCTTGGTACCACAAAAGAAGGGGGATTTTTTTTTTTTTTTTACATAGGATCTCCCTAAGTTGCTGAGGGTCTTAGTTGCTAAATCTGGCCTTGAGCCTGTCTCAGCCCCTGGATGTGGCAAGTTATACATGCAATCCCAGTATTTGGAAGGGTGAGAAAGGAGGGCCAGAGATTGGAAGCCAACAGTTCGTAATGTATCAAGACCCTGCCTCCCTGTTTCATAATAGAAAATAAACAAAGAGAGATGGTCATGGTGGGGCACACCTACAGTCCCAGTACTTGGAAGACTGAGGCAGGAGGATTGCAGGTTCAAGAACAACCTCAGAGCCGGGCGTGGTGGCTCAGGCTTGTAATCCCCGTGCTTGGGAGGTGGAGACAAGAGGATCACGCAGGTTCGAAGCCAACCGGGCTGGCTTAAGAGACCCTGTTTCCAAAAATAAAATAGGTCTGGGAGTGTAGCCCGGAGGTAGAAGGGCTTTCAGGAACCCCAGTACCACCAAAAAAAAAAACAAAAAACAAAAAAAAAACCAACCTCAGCAACTTGGTGAAACTATCTTTCTAAATAAAAATAAACAAAGCCAGGTGTGGTGGCACATGCTTGTAATCCCAGCATTTGGGAGGCTGACACAGGAGAATCTCAGTTCTCAGACAGCCTCAGCTATTGTAACTCAGTGAAACCCTGTTTGAAAATAATAAAAAATAGGGTTGTGGGTGTAGCTTGGTGGTAGTATGCCCCTGGGTTCCATCCCCAGTACCCAAAAAAATTAAAATAAAATATGGCTAGGGGTGTAACTCAGAGCTAGAATGTCCTTGAGTTCAATTCCCCATATCAATAAGGAAGGATGGAAGGGAGGGGGAGAGGAAGGAAGGAAGGAAGGAAGGAAGGAAGGAAGGAAGGAAGGAAGGAAGGAAGGAAATAATCTTTACATGTATATATGCAAATACTATTTTACCCAATGGACCTGCACATCTGGAGGTTTTGGTATCCTTGGTTACCTCTGAGGATACTGAGATGACTGCATTCTTTCAGTTCTCCTCTGTGGTGGCAAGTCTTTGTCTTAGAGAATGCCCTCCACTTTTTTAAACCAAAAGTCATTTGCTGTCAAATGAGTGAGCTGGGAAACAGTGTTTTTACTCAAAAAACACTGGAGCTCTACAGTTGAGCCTGATTTTCTTGGGAAGACAATACTCAAAGCAGACTTTCGAAAATTATTTGAACAGTGACCATGTCTTTTGTATTATTTAGAGACTCAGTGGTGATGAAGACCAAGTCTTATTTTGTTGTGTATGTTGTCTATATATTTTAAACTGCCTCCTTACAGACACTTGTGCTTGTCGGGACAGAGGAAGAGCGAGCATATTGTTCATTTGACTCTGGAACCATAGCTGGGGAAAGGGCAGGTCATTGTGTGTTGCTTTCAGAATGGCGCAGTGAGCCATTCTGTTTCCACCCAAGGAAGATAGAAAGCAGGAATCTGGCTCCTGTAAGAGAATGGTCACAGATCATAAAAATCTTTTCTTTCCAAAGGAAATAGTATGGTTGAAACTTATTTTTAAGTGTTTTGAGTAGTGGGATATTTTTCTTCTCTCTCCATAAAGAAAATCCAAGCAGGGTACTCAGTGCTTGTACTCACGGCTGTAAAATCAAGAACCATTGAATAATAAAAAGGAGTTATTCACCTGACTTTCATAATTTATTTGACTAAAATTATATCCCCACTATGGGAATACAAGGATTTACTGATAGTCACCCCCTACACACACACACACACACACACACACACACACACACACACACACACCTTCAGGCTTGGTGGCTCCAGACTTTTCCTGTCAAGTAAATAATTTATTTCGTAACACATGGAGCAAGTGTGTGGTGAATGTATTCGCACAGCATGTCAGCCTATCCAGGAATCTCAAGAAATATCAAGGCACCTGCGCTCAAGATGGGCTGGCTAGAATGTCTGAGTGCCTCGTCTTAAAAGAACTGCACTGGTTACCAGGCATGGTGGCACACACTTGTAATCCCAGCATTCAGGAGGCTGAAACTGGAGGATCGTGGTTTGCAGACAGCCTCAGCTACTTAGCAAGGCACTTTTCAACTCAGTGAGACCCTGTTTCAAAAAATTAAAAAGATTAAGCCAGGTGTGGTGGCGCACGCTTGTAATCCCTGCGCTTGGGAGGTTGAGACAGGAGGATCGTGCAAGTTTGAAGCCAGCCTTAGCTGGCTTAAGTGACCCTGTTTCCAAATAAAAAATAAGTCTGGGAGTGTAGCCTGGCGGTAGAAGGCCCCTGGGTTCCATCCCCAGTACCACCAAAACAAAACAAAACAAAACAAAAAACTAAAAAGATTAAAAAATAGGGCTAGCAATGTAGTCGGAGGTAAGACTGCCCCTGGGTTCTGTCCCCAGTACCGGAAAAAAAAAAAAAAGAAGAAGAAGAAGAAGAAGAACTACACTGGGAAGATGCTATTCAGACAGGGAGGACAGGGAGATGTTAGATATGCCAAGTGTGTGCTAGGTGAACAAAGTGGGACCAGAGGAGCTGCTTGGAATCCAAGAGGCAAAACTGAACTACTGATGTTCAATAAAGAGCAAATCCTTTCCTTCTCAGCTCTGGGGTGTTGAGGCTGATCTATGGCAGATCTTAGATGTTGAGGCTGTTATCTACTACTCAGATGAAATTAACATCCTGCACCTGGGGCTAGCATACACTTGTCTGGGCAACCATTTGGATGGGTTATTCTTATCAACCCTCAAATTGTATCATATAAATTCCTGCCAGATCATCTCCTTTCCCATCCCCCTTGTTTTTTGTTCTTTATTGGAAAGTTCCATGCATTGTGTTTATTTTCTATTACCATGGTTTCTTTTGTTCTACTATTCTTTCTAAGGTTTTTGCTTGTTCCTTGTTATGTTTGCTTGTTCATATGTTATTAGTATTTGAAATCATTCCTGGTCTCAGTGTTGATAAATGCCACTGATTACTAGTATGTTAAGTTTCCTAATATTGCCTTACACCCCTTGGGTCCACAGAGTACCATCTTCCCATCTCATTTACTCACCTTTGCATTCAGAGCCTTTTCATCTCTGTGTAGATCTGTGCATTCTCATACTCTGCACATGGCAATAAAACAAAAGGATGTTGTTTGACTTCTTTGTGGTTCCCTTTTAAAGATGTATTGAGAATTTATCTCAGGAAGTTATGTATTTTGAACCTTTTTATATCTGTCCTACAAGCCAGCACCTGCCATTCTTTCCTCTGTACTCTAATGTGAGGAAAGTTTTTCCCCTGAACAGCACCTCCTTTAAAGTTAAATAATGGCCCAGTGGTCTTCACACTGAAGGATCAGCAAGACTACCCTAACACAGCACAGCTTCTCATTTGTCATTGCTGTAAGACACGTGTGATGGGTACGTAACAAATACTCAATGGATAGGAGAAAACAGGTGTTTCTCCTCCTAGTTTTCTTTCATATATTATTTGAAGGCAGTTCAAGAGGAGGGATCTGTCTAGAATGTCAAGGATCGATATGCAGACTGGGAGAGTTTCAAGATTCTGAGATAGGGTAACGGCCTTGGAAACAGAAGGGGCTACTTCTACACTGGTGTCCCTTCTCTGTATCCTTCTACTTTGAAAAGGCTCCAGGTGGCCTCAGAAGAAGTGAGGCAAATGGGCATAATAGAGGGTATATCTTACCTTTTGCCTTTTGCTCTAGCCAACTTGTAGAACTACCAATACTTTAGAGACTTGCTGGAGGACTTCAACATATTTTGTAGAGAGCATTTGAGAGTAAAGCACTTTCATTGCATTTTAAAAAAATGCATCTTTTAGCCAGGTGTAATGGCACATGCCTATAATCCAAGTACTTAGGAGACTGAGACAAGAGGATCACAGGTTCAAGGACAGCCTCAGAAATTTAGTGAGGTTCTCAGCTACTTAATGAGAAACTTGTTTCAGAAAAATAAGGCTGATAGTGTGGCTATGAGATAGAATGCCCCCTCTCACATTCTAACCCCAATACCAGAAAATTAAACTGAAATTAAATTAAAAACTTAAAATGTGCCTTTTATTTTGTAAAAGTTTTAGATTTATACAATTACAAAGAGTAAACAGAGTTCTTATATACCCTATTATCAAGACCCCCATTATTAGGTACATTGGTCATAATTGATGAGCCAATACTGATATATTATTAACCAGAGTGAATACTTTGGTTAAATAACCTTAGTTTGTACCTAATATCATTTTTCTGTTCCAGAAGCCCATCTGAGATGCCATATTCAATTTAGTTGCCATGTGTGTTTGGTCTGATGCACTTTCTTTCTTTGCTTTCCTCTTTTCTTTATTTCATTCTCCTTTTTCTCTTCTTTTTAAATTATTTTGAAATGGGGGAAAGGTAAGGGTCCTGAGATTGATCCCAGGGCCTCACACATGCTAAGCCTATACCACTGAGCTACATCCCTACCCCTGAAACAGATTCTTTTTTTTTTTTTTTTTTTTTTTTTTTTGTGGTACTGGGGTTCCTGGAAGCCCTTCTACCTTCGGGCTACACTCCCAGACCTATTTTTTTTACCTTTTTTTTTTTTTGGAAACAGGGTCTCCTAAGCCAGTGTGCACGGCTGGCTTCGAACCTGCACGATCCTCCTGTCTCTGCCTCCCAAGCGCGGGGATTACAAGTGTGCGTCACCACGCCCGGCCTGAAACAGATTCTTAACTTTGTTTTTAATGACTTTAACCATTTTGAGTAATACCAGTCAGGTATTTGGGGCAGTGGTCCTCAGTTTGAGTAATCTTATGCTTTCCTTATGATCAGACTGAAGTTATATGCTTCGAGGAGATCTACAGACATAAGATGCCACTCATCATATATCAAGAGTATTTCATTCAGCATGACTCCGCACTGTGGATGTTAGCCTTGACTGCCTGGTTTGAGGTAGCATCTGTCCGGTTTTTTCAGTGCAGAGATACTGCTCCTCTGTTTCCACACTGCACTCTTTGGAAGAATGTCACTACATGCCGCTTGTGCTCGAGGAGTGGAGAGCCATGCCCCACCTCCATAAGTGTAAAATCCTAGATGTGAAGTAGCCAAATGGATTAATCAGAATCCTATCTTATTCCCCCATTTTTTTTTATTGGTGCACTGTATTCATACATCAGAGTGGGATACAAACTTTTGTAGACATACATGCACACATCGCCCAGTCAGCCCCCACCGATCCCCACCCCATTCTCTCCCCATCTCTCCCTCCCATGCTTGGCTTAGTGGTTGACATCTAGTATTATAGCAATTTATCCAAAATTAAAAATGATAATCTCACATAACAGTTTCATTTGTCTGATACCAAGCTTTTGATGACTTAAAGATAACATTTCAATATTTCTTTTTACTTTCTTTCTTACCAGAGAATATTTTTTTTCTATTTTTTTTAGGTGAAACTATCATATATTTATATATTTATTTTTCAGAAAAAAAATCTATCCTAATATGGAAAATGGACTCTAGATACCCAAAACGATCTTGAAAAAGAACAAAGCTAGAAGATATATATTTTCTGATTTCAAACCATATAAAGCTACAATAATTGAAACAGTGTAGTACTATTCTAAAGGCAGATATATAAACCATTGGAGTTAAATACAAGCCTAGAGCTAAATTCTTCCCTATATTGTCAAGTTATTTTTGACAAGGTTTCCACGAACATTTGGTGGTAGAAATAATAATCTTTTAACTTAATATTGTTGAAACATAATAATTACATGGAAAAGAATAAAGTTGGACCCTTACCTAATCCCATATACAAATATTAACTCAAAATAGATAAAAGACCTAAATATAAATCTTAAGACTATAAACTTTTAGGAGAAAATCTGGGTCATAAAACCTCACAACATTGAAATTGGCAGTGATTTCTTGGATATGATTTCAATGGCACAGGCAACAGAAGAGTATACAAACTCCCTAAAAAATAAAAAAAAATATTGTATATCCAAAGACAATGTAAACAGAGTTAACAGTCCCTAATTGAATGGGATAAAATATTTCCAAATGCTATATTAATATTCCAACTAGAAATCCTAAAAATTAACAACAATAAAGGCAAACAATACCATTTAGAGATAGGTAAAAGACTAACATAAATAATGAATCTCCACAGATAACCAATCTTAGTTGTCTGTTGGATGTAAAATCTTGTTTCTCTGGTTCTGGTGTGTGTTACCTATTTCTTCTTTGTAGTTAATCTCTTTGAGTATTTTCTCTAGTGCTGGTTTTGAAAACATAAATTCCTTCAGTTTCTGTTTGTCATGGAAGCTTCTTATTTCTCCATCTAATTTGATAGAAAGTTTTGCTGGGTAGGAAATTTTTGGCTGAAAGTTGTTTTCTTTCAGAGTTTGGAATAGGTTACTCCAAGCCCTTCTGGCTCTCATGACTTGGTTTGGGAAGTCTGGAGTGATTCTAATTGGTTTGCCTCTGAATGTCACTTGGCCCTTTGTTTTTGTTGCCTTTAAGATTCTCTGCTTGGCTTCCACATTGGTCATTTTGACAATTATGTGGCGTGGGGATCCTCTTCTCTGATCCTGTCTAAAGGGAGCTCTATAAGTTTCCTGGACCTGTGTATCGGCCTCTTGCTCAATGTTTGGAAAATTTTCAGCTATTACTTGAAGAGATTGTTGATCCCTTTGGTTTCACTTTCTTTTCCCTCTATTCCAATTATTCTTAGGTTAGCTCTCTTAAAATGGGCCCATATTTCTTCAATGTCAGATTCCTGCTGTCGGATATTTTTTCCTAGATTAGAAACTATGCGTTCATTTTTGGAATGATCATCTTCTAGGAGCGAGATTCTGTTCTCCATGTGGTCTAATCGGTTATTCATGCTTTGAATTGAGGCCTTTACTTCATTAATTGCATCCTTTATCTCTTTTTGGCTGTCTCTGAATTCTTTTCGAAGCACCTCTATTATTTCTACAGTTATTTTCCTGATTTGATCTTCTAGAAATCTCTGATTTTCTGTTTTATCGGGTTCTGATGTTGTGGGGTTGTAGGCATTCATCGCTCCAGTGTTATTCCTCTTTCCCATGATTTCGGGAGTTTGTGCCTTCTCTGGGTTCTTCCCTTGGGTCACTATGACTTCGCTTAAGGTGCTCTGGATCTCGAGTCTGTAGTATCTCTGACCCCACTACTCTTTTACTGGGTTGTATCACAGAGTCTCTGACCCAGAGAGTCAATAGAGGCTGCTTTAGACTATGGGGGGTGCCAGGTTGCACGTTCTCCTATGGTGTGATATCTCTGCCACCACCACTCCCCCACTGGGTCAAGTCCCAGGGAGTACAGTACTGGGATTTCTCCTCTGTGGCCCGCAATTTGATTCACTGTTCTTGAGTACGCAGATATAGCTGTACTGGATTCGGTGAATTCTCTGCTGCTGCCGCCCGTGGCAATATGGCACCGCTGCTACACCCTCGGCTGTGAGGCTGGCGTATTTCTTCTTGGTTTTGATTTCCACTCTGAATCCCTGCAGCGTGTGCTGAGCTCAGCCACTGGGAGCTTTAGATTTTACCTGCGGCGAGAAATCCCGCCTGGCTGTTCCGTAGCGGCTCACCTCGGCTTGCTGTAGCCGTCCGGTGAAGTCGCTGCTGCCTCCGGCAGTATGGCGCTGCTGCCGCGGCCTTGGGCGTGAGGCCGGTGTATCTCCTCCGTGGCTCTGAGCTCTGTTCTCAGTCCGCTTTCTCTCTGGAGCCTGGTGATTTTTTTTGTTTTTCTGGTGATGGTGTTTTCTGGCTATGAAAGGCGCTTATTTTGTGGTAATGGAGATTAGTTGTTAGCGGGGCTCTTAAGCCTTGCTTTTCTTGGTCGCCATCTTCCCGGAAGTCTCCCCCCCCCCCATTTATTTATCTATTGAACCATTTACTCCCATCAGTAGACACTTGTGTATATTTATTTTAAACCTTGGGTTTTAGTCCATTACTACTCTGTTTGTCAAATCTCTCCAATTTCTGCCATCAGGAGTTTTTTTTAAGTTAGATCCTGTATTCCTTCAACACTTCCCATCATTATGGGTCGTTTGTGTGTTTGTGCCTGAGTAATTTCTGACTCTGGCCCCATAAGGTACTCTAAGCTCATTTTGTATATTCCGTGCCCTTGTCTTGGAATCAGCCATTTCTCCTAGGAGCAATGGTTTCCTTTATTGTAAAGCAATATTAGAAACTAAAATCTAGGTGCTGGGTATGTGCATTACTACTGGGGACTCACTACTTTTGTGTCCTCTCTACTAGCAAAGCAAAGAGACATTTGTCTGCTTTCTAACCTGTGTACACAGGCCATCTATGTATATTTTGATATTTAACCATTTGTCTATCGGGCTAAACGTGAGTTCATCCTGATATCCCCACATCTAGTCCATTTCTACACCAACCATTCTCACCTCCTTCCTGTGCTTATCAGTAACTTCACACTCCAACAATAGAAAACTGGCTCCAACCACCCACCATCTCTTCACTCAACATTCAATGGCATCTATTTCATTTTATAAAACTGAATAAATATGGATAAGTATAGAAATGAAGAATGAAAAAAATTGCTCAACTTATTCTAGTAGGTGACTGACAATGTGGCAGTCCAGTTACAATTATAAGCTTCTTAGTTGACTTATTTGGTCCTAATGGGAATTTTAAGATTCCATGGGGAAAAAAAGCATTGTTACAATTACTGAACTCATATATTTCATATATTCAATTCATATATTTCTTATTATATATTCATATATTTTTATTAGTATTGGGAAAGAAAGAAAGCAGGGTATTGGATTTAATACGCCATATATATTAGCCCTACCTCCTCCCACCTCCAATGTCTACATATCTAAATGTTTTCTCTGTTTCATGGCCCAGATCAAATGCCATGTCTTTCCCAGGGGTTTCTCTAAACACCCCTCTCTACTTCTAGGCCCTGAAAAGAGTATATCCTCTTTCCCTCTTTTACAATAGTCATTAATTCCCATCCATGTTCTCATTTTTTTTTTTAATCTTAGACTCCTTTTCAACACCACACCTTCACTGAAACAATTCATACCACTCATGCTATTTATTAGATTTCCTGGGAGACCTTCTGGTTGTTTCTTGGTGGTCCTTATGAGCCTTGACACCTTCAGCAGTTCAACTGTGCAAGAAACAGGCTTGATGTGATAGCTTCAAGCAAGATTTCTTAGATTAAGGCTGCTATAAGCTTAGGAGTCTTCTGAAAATGTGCTCACTAGCTGTTGCTTCCCCTGTGCCTTTCTTTTTTTTTTTTTTTATCACCAAAGAAACTCAGGATGAAGTTACAGCGTTTGAAATGTCAAGAAGTTGATAAAAGATTGGAAGCAGAAGAAGACACTTCTGGATCTTCTGTGATGGTTTGGGTTTGTTATGTCCCCCCAAAAGGCTCATGTGTTGAAAGCATGCCCCCAATGCAACAGTATTTAAAGGTGAAATAATTGAATTGGGGCTCTAATTTCATTGGCCAATAAATCCACTAAAGGATTAATAATTTGAATGGCTCTGCTGGGTGGTAGTTTAGGCAGATGGGGCTTGACTGGAGGACATAGGTCACTGTGGGCATGGCTTGGGGGACTATATCTGTTCCTGGTGACTTCCTCTCCCCACCCCCTGCTTTCCAACTGCTGTAAAATGGGCTGCTGCTCTCTGCTGCATGTGATGCCACTATGATGTCTACCTTGGAGTCGGCTGACTATGGACTGAACCTCTGAAGCCATGAACCCAAATAAACCTTTCCTCCTCCAAATGGTTCATGTTAGGTATTTCAGTCAAAGTGATGAGAAACCAGACTCAAAACCCTTATTATGGGACCCGGCTCCTTTGCTGTTGACTCTGCAGAGTTGTTGTGTTTCTGCACAGCGATCCTCTTTGAGCATGTCCCATATACCTCATGAGATGGGAGTTGCAGGGAGCAGGGCGCAGTGACACACACCTGAAACCCCAGCACTTGGGAGGCTGAGACAGGAGGATTGCAGGTTTAAAGCCAGCCTCGGCAATTTAGAAGACTCTCAGAAACTTAGTAAGATCCTGTTTCAAAATAAAAAATAAAATAGGGCCGGAGGTGTAGCTCAGAGGGAGAAACCCCCCACCCTGGGTTTAGTACACACACACACACACACACACACACACACACACACACACACACACGAGACAGGAAAACCCCTGAGCAGGAGGCCAGGAGAAGCCCTGACACGTGAAGGGAAGCTTTCCTCAGCAAAACATGCAGAACAATTGTGGGTGAAATCTGAGGCCCAGCACTCTGCAAGGTTGTAGACCAGTGGGAGGGTCTTCCCCAGAGTGGCTGGGGTATTTATGACCACAGCCACAATGTGTTTCCTTTTAACCGTTATCTTAAATCTAAAGACAGCTGACTATTGTTTATGCAAACCTTCCATAAAAGTATAACAAAAAATTTATTTTCTCTGTCCTAATTCAAGCCTCCCCCCAATCTCAACCACATTTTTTTTTCTTTTTCTGTTTCTTGTCATGCCTTCCTCCAACCTCCTGCTTTTTCTCTTTTTGCATCTGTGGGACTTTAACTCTAGCTAATTTTTCACTTTAATGTACTCATTACCCCCACCCCACCCCCATGCCCACTGTTCAGTTTTCAAACAAGTCCTTGAATTTGATTTCTTGATAACCTTTTTCATATCTTCCTGTGACAGTTTCCCCAGCTATTATATTACTAACTCGTTTTGTAGCCATAGTGTATGCTATTTTTAGAGCTTAACCAAACTGCTTGCTATTGCTCCCAAATATTCAAGTTAGCTCAAAAGAATTTAAGGATACATTAAAAAAAAATTAAAGCCAACATCTCTGCTTAAGCTTTGGTCTGGGTGAGATAATCCAGAAATCCCTTAAAGCTCTAGTTTTCTAGAGCTATTGATAATTGAAGCAACTGGTGGGCCAGCTAGAACAGACTTATTCCCTGTGGCTTTAGTTTCAGACTCAGCAGTCGAGGTCCAGCCCTGGGTTTGGTTTGCAGGTGAAGGTGAACTGAATGTCTACAAAGTCAAGTTCCCGCTGGGAGGACATGTGACCTTTCGGGTGAGTTGAATAGGCATCCAAATCCATATCTCCTAAATGTCTTGCCCCTATGAAAATATACCTTTTAGTTTTAGTTGTCCACATGCTCCAGTTTTCCTACCATAAACATATTTATTTTAAAGGAAAAAAAACAGTTTATGGACAAATAAAAATATTCAAGAATGCAATAAAGAGAAGAAAAGCCATGCATTGTGGTTAGATGCATCTTCTCTTTGAATGCCTGGAACTCAGCAGCCGGAATGTAGCTAAGTCCTTCCTCCTCCCCAGCAGCTACTTTACCCCTGATGAGGGCTGAATTTGAAAGCTTGCAGACTTGCCTTGAGTATAGAAGGCCTTATTAATGTTTCTTAAGTTGCAGGGCAATATGCCTTCTCTTATCCAGAGTAAGAACGTTCTCCTAGTCTCAATAAAACACTATCAAGACTTTCTAAATACGAGGCAGGACTAAGGGGGGGAAAGACTGAAGGTTAGTCATTTGTTCCTTTAGGTAGAGAGTAAAGCTCTCATGTAGGGGAGACAAGTGAATCATCCACAGCTGGTGGAAGCACAATAGATGGGGGTTTAATTTGTTTTCTTTCTCTTTTTCTTCCCTCCTCTTTTTCCTCCTTTTCTCTCTCCCTGTCTCTCGTTCTATCTCCCTTTCTTTCTTCTTTTTTTGAGACAGGGTTTCACATGCTGCACAGGTTGGCCTCAGACTCCTGGGCTCAAGCGATCCTCCTGCCTCAGCATCCTGAGTAGCTGGTAAAATAGACTCTCATCACCATGCCCAACTTATTGTTTACTTTAGTGCTTAAACCGTTTCCCTAAATTATATGTTACAACAAAAATGATTTGACTCATTTCCCTTCAGAATCCAAGCAAGAATCTCCAGACACTTCCTGTAGACCCAGAAATCTAGTGTCAACTAATAATGTGTTTAATTCTTATCATAATATATAATACGTAAAGGCCACAGACTTTAAAAATTACACTTAAAAATAACAAATTCTTAAAATCGAAGGCCTTAACATAGAGTAGGTTTGGGAAAAGCTAAATTTAAATTAGCTTTAAATTTAATGTGCAGGTTGAGTATCCCTTATCTTAAATGCTTGATATCAGAAATGTTGGAAGATTTAGGGTTCTCAACCTGTACCTTGAATACTGCTTTTCCAAATTCAGAAGTTACCAATCACTGTTCGAGGAAGAAGCTCAAGTCACTAGCAAGATTATATACAAATATACCTTCACCTATTATAATGTCACTTTGGATATTAATCTTATGATGATGGATATTTTAAGTAATAGAAATTCCCTGCTTTCCTCTGGGCTCTTGGGTGTCCTGGTAGGTTATAGAAACACAAAGGTAAAAGACATGGTCATTGTCTTCTAGGGGATGCAGAAGAAAAGGTCACCCTATGCCTGGAAAAGCAGTGCAGGATGCTTAAGATTCCATGGGAAAGTGCTTGCCTGGAGCAGATCCAGGCTCCAGACTGTCCCACCTGCTCCCCAACTGTGGAATTTGGCAACCAGCATCACTCATCTAACCGCTGAGGTTCAGTCTTATGGTCTGTAACCAAAATGGGATGGATCCTACTTTTTCTACCTCACAATGAGGATCAAATGAGAGCCTTGAAAACTGTACCTATCAGGTAAGGCACAAAACCAACATTGTTCTACTGTGTGGGTTTGGAGAGCTGGAGCTCATTCTGTACTTTTGCGACTCGGGGGTATTCTTACAGATAGTTGGGAGTTAAGCAGAACCTTTAAAGAAGGGTGAGACACTGGTAAGGGAAGAGGGGTCTGAAAGTATCCCAGGCGTGAATAACAAAGGCTTAAAAACAGGAGAGGCAAAGACACCATTGGCAAGACAGAGAGCATATATAATTAATCTTCCTCTTGACTTAATGTATAGCATCATAAAGGCAATATGTGTGCAGGAGAGGGGAAGATTGTTACCACTGCCAATAATTTTTCTAATGCAAATTTTCTGCAGAACATTAAAATGAGCATCAGCATGTGACATGCTGGACGTTTTTCATGGTATTGCTTTGTGTCATATCTGCAGGTGGAGTTGCTATCCCACCTTATTTTCAACAATTAAATTTCAATTATTAAATCTAACTTTCAATAGGAAGCCCTCTGCCTTTACCTATCCCCTCTTTGTTCTTTGCTTTTCTTCTTTTCCCCCAGGACATAGTGTGTGTCCCCACACACACACACACAATAGGATATAAAATAAAGTCCTTGATGTGAGGACCCTTTTTCAACATCACTTCACAGAACCTGAAAGTACTTGGCTTCAGGTTGATACTGTAGATCTGATGTTGCCAACCTGTTCTTCCTTCTTGATAGTAATCGGGTCACTAAATCTGACAGTCAAATCCACTTACTGTTCTTCTGGAAGGTTTCAAAGTCTCATTCACAAAGTAATGTACTTGCACTTGAGTACAAAGACAGCCAAATGTACTCTTAGGACTTCAGAAATACATAGGATTTCATGCTCAGGTGCCATATTGTTGTCATGAACATAAAGATGCCATGACCTTACTACGTAGTTTACGTTCCATTTGACATGGTTAAGTAGCAAAATTAGATTCTGAACTCAAAACTACATTTCTGAATTTTTAAACTATTTTGGCTCTTTCTCCTAAAGCCCTCTGTCCGACCCTTGAAGTCCTGGTGTTCTTTGGGGATCGTAGGACCTCTTGCCTTCCTTTCCCTCAGACACTTATTTTATTTTCCATGTCAAAGACTTGAGTATTTTAATCTCCAGCCCGAAACTTCTCCATAGGTTTTAGATAGAATGTCTATTTCTTCAAAACCAGGATTTCAGGCTAGATTTCAACTTGCATCTTTCCCAAAGCATTTGGTGTTCCTTTCTGTGCCCTAACTCACCAGAGGACTCCCGTTGCCAAGGCTACAAATCTAGGGTCCTCCTTGAAATCTCCTTCCTATAGCACATGGAATCCTTCATGGAGATGAAGATCAAAGGGGTCATCTTCATCTCCCTCCTAAATCTCTCCTGAATCAATGTACTTATCTCTACCTTCAATACCACGACCATGCTAGTTCAGATCATTAGATTTCATCCACTTTATTTCACACTGATTTCCTGCCTCCTGTTTTTATCATACCACAGCCCAAGGCATTTTTCTGAAATAGAAACCCAATCGGTGTGTGATGGCACATACCTATAATCCCAGCACTTGGTCAGTCTCCCAGGATTCAGGAGAAGCTCTGAACTTCACTGTAGAGTGGATGCTGCCAGGGGGTGGGAGCACTTCTATGACTGTGTATCTTCATAAATCTTATCCATAGAGAGGGGAGGATGGAATGAGGATAAAGTTGTAATTGATTTTTTAAAAAAGCAGCAGTCACTCATATTAGCCAAGATGGTGGGGAGACAAAATTTAGTGTCTTTTTGAATGGTCTAGTGTCCTTGCTTTGTCTGTTTTTAGACAAAATTGTAAAGAGGTCTTGCTTTGAAGCAGAATCTCATGACTATAACACCCCTCAGGAGGCATTATCATCAGAAACACTCTAAACGAAATAACAGAGATTTGAAAGCTGGGCGTGTTAGGACATGCCTGTAATAACAGTACTTGAGAGGCTGAGACAGGAAGATCATAATTTTAAAGCCAACCTCAGCAAATTAGCAAGCAAGACCCCATTGTTGGGTGTAGTGGTGCATGCTTGTAATCCCAGCATTTGGGAGCCTGAGACAGGAGGATCACAGTTTGCAGACACAGCCTCAGCTACTTAGTGAGGCCTTCTGCAACTTAGTGAGACCTTGTTTCAAAATAAAAAATAAAAATAGCCAGGCATGGTGGAACACGTTTGTAATCCTAGCATTTGAGAGGCTGAGATTGGAGGATCACTGTTCTTGGCCAGCCTCAGCTACTTAGTGAGGCTCTTTGCAACTCAGTGAGACTCTGTTTCAAAAATAACACCTGAACATGTGTAAAATTATGAATAAGACATGGTTAACCTGGACAACCATTGGGGGGGGGGGAGAAAACGGGGGCGGGGGGGAGAGGGCACCAAATATAGTGTAAATGTATACTACTTATGTTCAATAAAAAAATTGTTAAAAAAATAAACAATAAAAAATAGGACTTGGGGTGTAACTCAGAAGTAGAATGCCTCTGGGTTCCATCCCCTGTACCACAAAAAATAAAAATTAAAAATAAATTAAATTAAAATAAAAAGAGTTAGGGTTGTAGCTTCTGACTCTGGATTTCATTCCCAGTACCAAAAAAACCCCTGAGATTTAAAAAGTATGTATTTGTATACTTGAAAAACAACTGGAGTAAAATAAAAAAGTCAATGGTATTAGTCTTATAACTTTATTCTGAAATATCACTAGCCTTGTCTTTGAATTATTGACCCCTGTGCTACTTCACCACCAAATTCGGCATGGCCTGACAGATTCCAACACACATCCATACAAACAGGTAAGTGCAATATTACACAAACTGAGGGAAGAAGTGGGGAGCTATTCACAGGCAGGGAGCAGATAATTTTGTGTGGCCTGTTATATCTCATTTTTAAGATTTCTTATTTTTTATACTGATGTAGATTTGTTATATAGGAAATCTGAGAATTACAGGAAAGCAGAAAAGAAGCAAACAAAAATTAACCATTATGATATCAATCAAAGATGATCATAGTTAATATTTCAATAAATAATCTTTCCTTTTGACCAATTTTATATAGGCACTTAAACAAAATCAGGACCGTATAATCTAAACTGCATATTTCTCATGACTTTATTCTTCTGCCACGTTACTCTAAATGGCAGTATAGTAGTGCCTTCCTTGAATAATTGGCCTTCTGTTTCTCATTGTTGGATATTTCTTTAAATATTTTCCTGATGTTGAATGTTTGTGCTGCAACAAATGTCCTGGAAGAACTCTGAATGCGTCCCAGAATTAGAATTGCTAAGTCAAAAGCTATACACATGTTTAGGATTTTTAAAATATATATTCAAATTACACTTCATAATTTTTTGTGTTCAGTTACACCCTTGCTAACAGTTAATATTTTCTACTACATCTAAAAGTAATTTTCATTTTGTTATTTTTACACCTGTATGCATTAATCTATAATTTGCATTTAAGGATTGAGTACCTGGTATCTAATATACAAAATGATTCTGCCTGTTGACCGAGTCTTTACCAGGGAAGACAGCACATCTCCTAATTATATTATAATAAAACCAGCTGAGTGCAGTGGCACATGCCTATAATCCCAATACTTGAGAGGGAGACAGAGGACCACAGATTCGAAACCAGCCTCACTCTATTTCAAAATAAAAAATAAAAAGGGTTGGTGGTATAGTTCAGAGGTAGAACACCTCTGAGTTCAATCCTCCCCCATTTTTTTTTAATAAAACAGTATTATGCTAGGCTGGGCGTGGTGGCGCATGCTTGTAATCCCTGTGCTTGGGAGGCAGAGACAGGAGGATCACGCAGGTTCGAAGCTAGCCATGCGCGCTGGCTTAGGAGACCCTGTTTCCAAATAAAAAATATAAATAGGTCTGGGAGTGTAGCCTGGAAGTTGAAGGGCTTCCAGGAACCACAGTACCACCAAAAAAAAAAACCCAAAAACAAAAAAAAAAACAACAGTATTATGCTAAAGGAATTCTTGACCTTTGCACCTCAAAAAATACCAGTAAACCAAACTAATAATTTCTGATCATAAATGTTTTGAGAGCTGGGCATTGGTGGCACATGCTTGTAATCCCAGCATTCGGGAGGCTGAGACTGAAAGATCACAGTTTGCAGACAGCCTCAGCTACTTAGTGAGAACCTCCACAACTCAGTGAGACTCGGTTTCAAAATAAAGAATAAAAAAATAGGGCAGGGGGTGTAGCTCGGAGGTCAAATGCCCCTGGGTTCCATCCCCAGACCCGCAAAACTAACTAAATAAATAAAATATTTTGAGATAAAGTAACTTTTACTTGCATACCTATTTTTGCTTGGACAGCCAGAAACAGCTTATTCAAATTCAAAACTTGTTTCTACTTTCTTGTTCTCAGGTACTCAAGCACAATACAGTATGATTGAGTCTCTCAGCTTGGCAGAGAAACATTTACAATACAACCCAGACATTTTCACCCTGTTCCTACGGGGTGGATGCGAAGCCCCTCTAATTCCCATAAAGATGCAATCTCTCAGATAAGATGCTTTTCGTTTTAGTCCAGAGTGAAAGCCACACAGAAACTACTTGACCGTATTCTTCCCTGTTGGTTAATATTAGATTCCCAGGATGCAACAGGTTTTCAGGTTTATTATTCTCCCATAATGAAGAAACTCAAGGATGCTTAAACCTTGGAGAGCTTTTTATCTGACATCTTTCTTTCAAGGTAACCATTCTGCTGCTGTTTGTTTAGTATGCACCAGCTTATTAGAGGGAGTCTTTGTGAAAATGTGGTTATCAAAAAAGGATGATATATAGTGAATACCAGCTGCTCCAAATCACAAACTGTTCATAAATAGCTTTTCTCCCTCTACATAAGACCCTTTATTCTATGGTTATAACAGTCAGCAGAAAATTAAAACCCAGTAGGATGATAAATAGTTTAAAAAATATTTCTCCCCAGTGTTTGAATGTTGCCTTGTAATGCAGTGCACTTTTGTTGAACCAAGAATCATCTGTAGTAAAAGAATATTGGGAGAAAATGTTTAGATTCCCGATGAATTCTAGAACTTAGGAGGAATGTTCTGTATCACTGTTAAAGATTAATAGCTAACTATATGTTATAAGCTCAATAAAATGAGAGATTCAGGTCTCTTGCCCCCAATAAACTGTTACAATTTTTGACACATAAAAGCTGGAAACCTTTTTTTTTTTTCTTAATTTAAACTAACAGCCAAGAGAATTTCTTGGCAACAAGCAAATGATTGCTTTTTAAACTATCTTATAAATGTTTGAATTTTTTAAGTCATACAAAAGAAAAGGTCACTTCCTTTGGCTGCCTTTGACACAAAACCATCTTTTCTGTATACACGGGGAACAAATATTACTGTTCCTGTTAATGATGTTGATGTTGGTGTGGGCCCTTCGTCATCTGTTTAGCATGGTATTGACAGCCACTTCCAGGCACACTGAGCTTGAGTCCCCTTCCTTATGAAAGAAAGTCAGGCATTGCAGCGATCACTGAAAATTTTCTCCAAGACCCATAGAGACTTGGGAGCATTTGAAGTGATCAACCCTTGATGGCAAGTGCATCGTCAATTCTAGATTCTGACTTTTTACTTAAATCAAGTTGTTTCTGCCAGAGGTTAATTGAATGTCAGTCTTACCTGGGGGTGACTCTTTCCCAACTATTAGCAATTCTCGATGTTTATGAAAGAGATGTCAGTTGTAAGGGCTTCACTGAGTCTAGAAAATACAACTTTGTTCTGGCCCTAGCTGAGTTAGGTCTCTGAAATCCTTGAAATATTATCTTGTGGTTCGAACATGTACAACAAAACAAAGAATGTGAACTTGTCTTCTGCGGCCTGAGTCATCCCTGGAACAGATGGGGCTCATGCTTATCTGGATGAGGGAGTCCCAAGGACTCCCACCTTGACATTGCAAGGAAAACTTTCCCTGGAATCTCTGAATTTCCTCATCTGGCACAATAAATCAGAAGAGCCTGCTGTTCCCTTGGTAGGCTTATAGAATGCCCCCATGTCAGATTAATATCCAGAAACCATCTCTTCTCTGGTGGAGCAGGAGGCACAAGATGAGTCCCAGATGCTTCTGCAACACTGTCATTCCCAGACCTAACAGATGACGTCAGAGGAACCAACAACAAGTAACTGAGAACTGTCTTCTTTCCCTCTGTTCAGGTCTTTCTCCTCTCCTCTCCTCTACTTTCCTTTTTTCAATTTTATAAAAGATTCAGAGAACTTGAGGGTTGACTAATAATCTCATTTCATAGACTAACTCACTAGAGGGTTGAAAGATTGGGTTGAAAATAGTTTAGACGTCACAGACTTGGGCGTCACACAGGAACACAGAGGGAGCCGTGGCACGAGTCATATCTCAGGTCAGTGGCTCCCTGGCTCCTTGGCTTCCCCATGGCTGAGTCTCCTGTGATTCTGTTTTAGAGACAAGGTTGATTCCCTCCTATGGGCTTTATTCCTCCTTGCCATGAAAGAGTAGAGAAAGCTAACAGAGCTCCCTAGAAAATTCCAGAGTCTTCAACCATGTTAGGGAAAAATGACCTTAATAATAATTAAACCTCCTTCATTTCTTCAGTCCTGGGCTAGGCACTATCATAGATCAGAGATAACAACTTTAAAGATGAATGCATTGCCTGATTTCATAGACAAGGGGCCTGAGATTGGTGAGAGCACGGGGTCCTAGCCACAGTAAGCCAGGAAGAAGGTGAGGCCAGCTACAAGTCCAAATCTAATTCTAAAGCATGTGTGTCCTGGCAGGTTGGTAGCAAGGCCTTCCATAATGGCTGATTTCCTTCCATCCTTGTGACATCACCAGACCCAGGGAGCTGGGAAGACACACCCACAATTTGCCTTGGTGGCCTTAATAATAATTAAACCTCCTTCATTTCTTCAGTCCTGGGCTAGGCACTATCATAGATCAGAGATAACAACTTTAAAGATGAATGCATTGCCTGATTTCATAGACAAGGGGCCTGAGATTGGTGAGAGCACGGGGTCCTAGCCACAGTAAGCCAGGAAGAAGGTGAGGCCAGCTACAAGTCCAAATCTAATTCTAAAGCATGTGTGTCCTGGCAGGTTGGTAGCAAGGCCTTCCATAATGGCTGATTTCCTTCCATCCTTGTGACATCACCAGACCCAGGGAGCTGGGAAGACACACCCACAATTTGCCTTGGTGGCCCCAGGAGCGTCCTGGCTGAGGGTGACCCTGCAGCATCAAATTCCACGAGACCCCTCATAATATGGGGAAGGATGTAGACTGGGGGTGAGGAGAAGCAATTGGACTTTTGCAACTGTGGAGCTTAGAAAAATGCCTTTCTAACTGCAAGGCTGTCTCTTTGTTGCTCTCAACCCTCAGTCCACCTGTGAAGTGCTAGAGTTTGTCTTTTTTTTTTTTTTTTTTTTTTTTGTGGTACTGGGGTTCCTGGAAGCCCTTCTACCTCCGGGCTACACTCCCAGGCCTATTTTTACATTTTTATTTGGAAACAGGGTCTCCTAAGCCAGCGCGCGGCTGGCTTCGAACCTGCGCGATCCTCCTGTCTCTGCCTCCCAAGCGCGGGGATTACAAGCGTGCGCTACCACGCCCAGCAGAGTTTGGCTTTCTTAAATGCAGAGATTTCCCAGGTGAAATGGGAGAGTGGAGAGAGGCAGGTCCCACCTGGACCTCTGCCTGGGTGGCTGTGGCAGGGGTAGGCTTGCCTCAGCCTCTTCAAATTCTGCACACCCTGCTCTCCTCTTCTGCAGCTTCCCATCCACCTGTGAGAACATCAGATATGACTAGAGATTCCTTCTTGTCCATATTTGGGTGTAACAGTCCTGGGAAATGAGGTCTGAGGGAGAAGGGAGCCACTCACAAGGACTCCCCAGACCTCTCTCTTTCAACTAGTCTCCCCTGTGCTCATGAGTTGGTCTACCAAGGATCATGGTCTAGCTGGGCATGGTGGCACACACCTGTAATTTCAGCTGGGGCAAGTTCAAGGCTAACCTCAGCAACTTAGCAAGATCTTGTCTCAAAATAAAATATTAAAGTGACTCAGGATGCAACCCATTGGTAGAGTGTTCTCTAGGTTCAATCCTCAGTACCATACATACATACATACATGCATACATACATGCATACATATATACATACTAGAAAGGGCTGGGGGTGTAGCTTAGTGGTGGAACACCTGAGCACAATCATCAGTGTGAAAAAAAAGTCTCAGTATCATGGTCTATTGGGCAGAAAGTAAATGGACACTTTTTTTTTTTTTGAGATATTGAGAACTGAACCCAGGGGCATTCTACCTCCCAGCGACACCCCTGGTCCTTTTTTTAATGTTGAAACAGGATCTCACTAAGTTGCTAAGGGTCATGTTAAGAGCTGAGCTGGCCTCAAAACTGTAGGCCTCCTGTCTCAGCCTCCCAAATGGACATATTTGATTTCCTATCTTGCCTACGAAAGAGAGCGGCCTCTCAAAGCTTGTAAAGAATTGCATTATCTCCTTGTTCCAGGCCCATCATCTGAGACTCTTTATTGCCAAGCATAGAATATACATAGGCCTCCTGCCATGCGCTTACCACTGGTGTTGAGCTATCTTCCATAACTCATCAATCTTAATCATTTTGACCACACTATAAGGACAGTGTAAAGTGGTTGGCTTCCTCCCCGTTTAAATAAAGGGAACTTGGATTTGGAGGACAATTGTGTTGTCCAAAGGCATATAGTCTGTAAACAGCAGAGTCAAGAATCAAATACCTGTCAGTCTCACCCCAAAGTCTCTATCTCAACTGTCAGCACACCAACTTGTGGGCTTTTAGATCAACAGAAAGCCTCTCACTTCACATTCTATTTATATGACTGAATCAGTTTTAAAGATCCCGGCTCCTCTGTCTTTGGTACAGGATATGCCAAGCCAGGATCATAACAGAAAGTGTCCACAGACTAACCACAACAATGCTTACAGAAGACAGACTTCAGGGCAAAGAAACCACACAAAGCATGCTGAACATGTCTGTGATGCCACGTCATAAGGAAGTTTCTTTTTAAAATAATACTTACTCTTTTCCTTTGTTTTTTTTTTAAATAATACATAATCATTAAAAAAAAAAGACCCAGGCAATAAGAGGAAGAAAATGGAAATCACTCATAACATTAGCATTATGGAACAGTTTCAATTTTTGTGTGTGTGTGGTACTGGGGACTGAACCCAGAGCCATTCTGCCTCCGAGCTATACTTCCAGCCCTATTTTTTATTCTTTATTTTCAAACAGGGTCTCACTAAGTTGCAGAGGGCCTCACTAAGTAGCTGAGGCTGGCCACAAACCTGTGATCCTCCTGCCTCAGCCTTCCGAGTACTGGGATTACGAACATGCACCACCACGCCCAGCCACAGTTTCAATTTCAAAATTTACATACCTACATTTTAAAATGAAATTAGGCTAATTTTTATACAGCCCCCCTACACAAACATATTAACTATGACATCATTTCTGACCATATGGGCAATGCTTAGCCACTCCAGAGACCAATGCAGGACTGTCTCTTCTTAAAGGCAAAATGATCCCCCCTGGGAGGATTTCTTTTCCCCAGTGTTCGGGGCTCCCCTTAAGTGGGGCTCTAATAACTGTTACAGTCCATGTAGGTTAGGGCTGGTTCTGGCATATGCTACAGTGCCACCTGTAAATTTGGCTTCAGTTGTTTTCCTCCTTTGTCAGCCGGTCATCGGGAGTTTTCCAGGAGGCCATCGATGGATACAGGCTAAGGGCTCATTGCCAGTGTGGCCAGGGCAAGCCTTCTGGCCTCATGAGCATCCTCATCATGTGACTTTTTTTATGCCTTCAGGAACTGTTAGGCATCGACCTGTAAATATTATCCTTCTATAACGGTTGAGCGCTTCTTGAAATTCCCAACTTCATGGCCAAATAGATCAGGTAGCACCCAGTTTGTGAGTGGGAAGTACTGGGGGTTTGGTCACCTTGTATCACATGTTCACCAGTCTCCACCAAGCTCTGCTGCCAGACAGGAACTATTGCCCTCAAAAGGAAGAGCTATTTATTAGAGGCAGAGTTTACTCATAAATCGTAAAGCATTTCACTTTTTAAAAATTATTTTTCTGAGACAAGAGGATCACGGTTTGCAGACAGCCTCGGCTACTACTTAGTGAGGCCCATTGAAACCCACTGAGACCCTGTTTCAAAATAAAGAATAAAAAATTAAATTAAAAATCCCCAGTACCACAAAATAAAAATCTTTATTGTGATAAAATACACATAAGGTACACTTAGCCATCTTAACTTTTCTAATGTGTACCTTTCAACAATATTAAGTACATTCATATTATACAACCACCTCCACCATCCATCCATAGAGTTATTCATCTTGTGAAACTAAAACTCCATATCCATTAAACAATAATTCCCTATTTTCCTCTCTCCCCAGCCCTTGGAAAATACCATTCTGTTTTATTTCTCTATGAATTTAAGTTAAATCAGTAGTCCTTTGTAACAACTTTATTTCACTTAGGATAATGTCCTCAAGGTTCATCCACATTGTACCCTGTGTCAGAACTTCTTTTGAAGGCTGACTAATATTCCGTTGTGTGTACACACCACATTTTGTCGTCCAGCCATTTGTTGGTGGAATTTGGGTTTCTTCTACATTTTAGCTACTGTAAATGAAGATGCTATGAATGTAGATGTACTAATATCTTTTCAAGACCCTCCTTTTAATCCTTTTGAGTCTATACCCAGAAGTGGGATTGCTAGGTCATGTGGTAGCTTCATGTTTAATTTTTTGAGAAACAATCATACTAGTTTCTATGGTGATTATACTATTTTGCAGTCCCACCAATAGTGCACAAAGATCTCAATTTCTCTATACCCTTGTCAAAAACTTTTCTCTTTTCATAATAGCAGCCGTCCTCATTGCAGGGATTTTGTTATTTACTTATTTATATTTATTTTGCAGTACTGGGGATTGAACATAGGGGTGTTCTACCTCCCAGCTACACCCCAGCCCTATTTTTTATTCTTTATTTTGAAGCAGGATCTCACCAAGTTGCAGAGGGCCTCACTAAATAGCTGAGGCTGACTGTGAACCTGCAATCCTTCTGTCTCAGCCTCTTAAGTACTGGGATTACAAGCGTGTGCCACCACAGCTGGCTCCTCACTGCAGTTTTTATTCACATTCCTCTAATGACTAATGACATTGGGCATCTTTTCGTGGCTTATTGGCCATTAATACCTGTTCTTTGAAGAAAAATCTTTTCAAGTCCTTTGCCCTTCTTTTCTTTTTTTATTTGTGTGTGTATAGTATGTCTGTGTGTGTGGCGGGGGTAACTGGGAATTGAACCTAGGGCATTATACTGCTTAGCTATACCCCCAGCCCTTTTTGTATGTATGTATGTATGTATGTATGTATGTATGTATGTATATATGTGTGTGTGTGTGTGTGTGTGTGTGTGTGTGTGTGTGTGTGTGTGTACTTATGTATTTATTTTGAGGTACTAGGGATTGAATCCAAGGGTATTCTATTGCTAAGCCATACCTCCAGCTCTATTTTATTTTTTATTTTGAAACAGGATCTCATTAAATTGATGACAGCCTCATTAAGTTGCTGAGGCTGACCTCAAACCTGCAATCTTCCTGTCTCAGATTACCAAGTACTAGGATTGCAGGTGTGTGCAACCATACCCAGATTCATTTTATTTTGAAACAGAGTCTTATTAAACCAAGGCCCATGCTGGCCTTGAACCTGATCCTCCTGCCTCAGCCTCTCAGGTACTGGGATTACAGGTATGTACCACCATGCCTGGTGCCCACTTCTTCATCTTTCGTTGTTGCTGTTGCTGTTGTTTTATCAGTAACAACATCTTGCTCTGAAACCTCCAGCATCATGGAAGCTCCTGTCTCTAAATCTCATGAAAGGCCAATAGCTATTCTTAACTCCAGAAATTTTGCCTTTTTACTACACTAACTCTAAGTTGTTCTGCATTTTCCCACATATTTTTTAAATTATCAAAGTCAAAAGTATGCATTAATTGAGGTATGCTGGCTCATACCTATAATCTCAGTATACTTGAGAAGCTGAGACAGGATTTCAGGTTCAAGATCAGCCTCAGCAACTTAGTGTAGCCCTCAACATCTTAGCAAGACCATGTTTCAAAATACAAAATATAAAGGGCTGGGGATGTAGCTCTAGGTAGAATGCCTTTGGATTCAATATTTAGGACCACAAAAAAATTATAAAAGAATGGGGATTAGCTTCTGATCTCAGAAACACAAAATGAGGAATTTTGTCCCATCTTTGACTTCCCCCTCCACCAATTGTCCAGACTTTGTTAAAAAAAAAAATTCCAGTTTGTGATTTCTTGTGCTGCTTTATACTACATATCTTCTCCATCTAGAAAATCTAGATTATCTTATTTAGGATGATTTTTGGAGCTTTAACAATATATTTATTGGTTGTAATGACAATAACCTGTTCTTTTATTCACCGCTCATTAATACTAGAACTAGAATTAATATTCCCTCTGAAGTACATGGGATACATTTTTTTTAAATTTTATTTTATTGGTGCACTGTATTCATACATCATAGTGGGATACAAACTTTTGTAGACATACATGCACACATCGCCCAGTCAGCCCCCACCCGATCCCCACCCCATTCTCTCCCCATCCCTCCTTCCCATGGTTGGCTTAGTGGTTGACATCTAGTATTATAGCAATTTATCCAAAATAAAAAATGATAATCTCACATAACAGTTTCATTTGTCTGATACCAAGCTTTTGATGATTTAAAGATAACATTTCAATATTTCTTTTTGCTTTCTTTCTTACCAGAGCATATTTTTTTCTGTTTTTTTTAGGTGAAACTATCATATATTTATATATTTATTTTTCAGAAAAAAATCTATCCTAATATGGAATATGAATTCTAGATACCCAAAACGATCTTGAAAAAGAACAAAGCTAGAAGATATATATTTTCTGATTTCAAACCATATAAAGCTACAATAATTGAAACAGTGTAGTACTGTTCTAAAGGCAGATATATAAACCATTGGAGTTAAATACAAGCCTAGAGCTAAATTCTTCCCTATATTGTCAAGTTATTTTTGACAAGGTTTCCACGAACATTTGGTGGTGGAAATAATAATCTTTTAACTAAATATTGTTGAAAAATAATAATTACATGGAAAAGAATAAAATTGGACCCTTACCTAATCCCACATACAAGTATTAACTCAAAATAGATAAAAGACCTAAATATAAATCTTAAGACTATAAACTTTTAGAAGAAAATCTGGGTCATAAAACCTCACAACATTGAAATTGGCAGTGATTTCTTGGATACGATTTCAATGGCACAGGCAACAGAAGAATATACAAACTCCCTAAAAAATAAAAAAAATATTGTATATCCAAAGACAATGTAAACAGAGTTAAAAGTTACTGATAGAATGGGATAAAATATTTCCAAATGCTATATCTGAAGGTATATTAATATTCCAACTAGAAATCCTAAAAATTAACAACAATAAAGGCAAACAATACCCTTTAGAGATAGGTAAAAGACTAACATAAATAATGAATCTCCACAGATAACCAATCTTAGTTGTCTGTTGGATGGAAAATCTTGTTTCTCTGGTTCTGGTGTGTGTTACCTATTTCTTCTTTGTAGTTAATCTCTTTGAGTATTTTCTCTAGTGCTAGTTTTGAAGACATAAATTCCTTCAGTTTCTGTTTGTCATGGAAGCTTCTTATTTCTCCATCTAATTTGATAGAAAGTTTTGCTGGGTAGGAAATTTTTGGCTGGAAGTTGTTTTCTTTCAGAGTTTGGAATAGGTTACTCCAAGCCCTTCTGGCTCTCATGACTTGGTTTGGGAAGTCTGGAGTGATTCTAATTGGTTTGCCTCTGAATGTCACTTGGCCCTTTGTTTTTGTTGCCTTTAAGATTCTCTGCTTGGCTTCCACATTGGTCATTTTGACAATTATGTGGCGTGGGGGTCCACTTCTCCGATCCTGTCTAAAGGGAGTTCTATAAGTTTCCTGGATCTGTGTATCAACCTCTTGCTCTATATTTGGAAAATTTTCTGCTATTACTTCCTTGAAGAGATTGTTGATCCCTTTGGTTTCACTTTCTTTTCCCTCCTCTATTCCAATTATTCTTAGGTTAGCTCTCTTAAGATGGACCCATATTTCTTCAATGTCAGATTCCTGCTGTTGGATATCTTTTTCTAGATTAGAAACTATGCATTCATTTTTGGATTGCTCATCTTCTAAGAGCGAGATTCTGTTCTCCATGTGGTCTAATCGGTTGTTTGTGCTTTGAATTGAGGCCTTTACTTCATTAATTGCATCCTTTATCTCTTTTTGGCTCTCTCTGAGTTCTTTTCGAAGCACCTCTATTATTTCTACAGTTATTTTCCTGATTTGATCTTCTAGAAATCTCTGATTTTCTGTTTTATCGGGTTCTGATGTTGTGGGGTTGTGCATATTCATTACTCCAGTGTTATTCCTCTTTCCCATGATTTCGGAGGTTTGTGCCTTCTCTGGGTTCTTCCCTTGGGTCACTATGGCTTCACTTAAGGTGCTCTGGATCTCGAGTCTGTATTATCTCAGCCCCCACTACTCCTTTACTGGGTTGTATCACAGAGTCTCTGACCCAGGGAGTCGATAGAGGCTGCTTTAAACTATGGGGGGTGCCAGGTTGCACGTTCTCCTATGGTGTGATATCTCTGCCACCACCACTCCCTCACTGGGTCCAGTCCCAGGAGATACAGTACTGGGATTTCTCCTCTGTGGCCCGCAATTTGACTCACTGTTCTTGAGTACGCAGATGTAGCTGTACTGGACTCGTTGAATTCACTGCTGCTGCCGCCGCTGGTAACAATATGGCGCCACTGCCATGCCCTCGGCCGTGAGGCTGGCGTATTTTTTCTTCTCTGGTTTTGATTTCCACTCTGAATCCCTGCAGCGTGTGCTGAGCTCGGTCACTGGGAGCTTTAAATGCTCTCTGCGCCGAAAGATCCCGCCTGGCTGTTCCGCAGCGGCTCACCTCGGCTTGCTCTAGCCATCCGTTGAGTTCGCCACTGCCGCCGGCAGTATGGCGCTGCTGCCGCGTCCTCGGGCGCGTGTGTCTCCTCTGTGGCCCTGAGCTCTGTTCTCAGTCCGCTTTCTCTCTGGAGCCTGGTGGTTTTTTTGTTTTTCTGGTGATGGTGTTTTCTGGCTATGAAAGGCGCTGGTTTTGTGGTAATGGAGACTGGTTGTTAGCGGGGCTCTTAAGCCCCGCTTTTCTCGGTCGCCATCTTCCCGGAAGTCGGGATACATTTTTAAGAAGGCTACATAGATGATATATTGTCTGATCCTTTAAAATTACAAGACAGTTTTCTGAAACCTTCAAAAAGAAAAATAGTTTGAAAATAAAAATTATTAGGCCACAAACTTCTATAATTATTACCTCCTTTCTTCTGGCACAGAGCATGGCATCTCAGAGTGCTCTGTTAAACTCTTAGCATCTGATTGGCTGATGAGGAGAATAGAGGACGTTTTTGTATCTTGATTCTTATTCTATTAGCCAGAACTTAGCCATGCGACCATACCTAATTGCTAGGCAGAGAGGGAGATGGACGATCCACTCCTGAGGGAATGGATGGAAATTAGGTGAATGTATAGTAGTGTGGGCCCAACAATTCTCTATACTGACTCTAATTTAGATTTTAATTCTAATTAAATTATAATTTTTGAATGACTTCTTTGTATCATCCTTTTCCATTTTCCATTTAGCTTGTTCCTTTTGAAAATTATCCTATTGTACTATCAACCCTCTTTTTTCTAGTTCATCTTGTTACCTTTTGGAATCGTTACTGTTTTGAATTGTGAATTGTTACGGCATCATTTATTTTTCTTGTTCCCGTAATGAACTATTTATCTTATGTCTTTAAAATAATGTTCTCTTTACTGCACTCTACAATTATTCTCCATCTGAACTCTATGTTAGATATTTTCTGTTTACTCACTGTTGCATAGAGAATAAGCTATGTATCTTTGAGTCTTGGATGAGACTTAATGTTCTTTCCAATAACTCCTGCTGGAGAGCATTTTGATATATACAATTCCCAATTTGATTTTGGTTGTCTGTTATTTATTTCTCTAGTATAGTTTTGCTTCCTAAACTGTGGTCATGTTCCTACCCTTGCTATCCAATTATCTCATAGAATTTCCGGGGTGGATACTTCAGCAGACAGAGGCTTCAGACCTGTCTGAAGTTCACCTGAGCAAGTGTTTAAGTTGTTATGAACATGTAATTATTATTTGCTGCAAAGTCACACAATCACTTGAAAAAACACTACACACCACCTGACCCAACAGATCCAGACCACTTCACCCAGCCACAGCAGATGTGCATTCTTCTTACATACTTAGAACAGTCTCTGTGGTAGATTATATGTGAGACCATGAAACAAGCCTCAATAAATTTTAAAAGACTGAAATTATATAATACATCTTTTCTCACCACAATGGAGAAAAACCAGAAATGAATAACAGAAGAAAAATTGGAAAATTCACAAATATGCTGGAACTAAACAATACATTTTTAAACAACCAATGGGGCAAAGATAAAAGTTATAGCTCTATAAAATGGACAGTGTTTCAAATTTATAGGTGCACATTAAAAATAAGAAATATTTCAAATCGATAATGTAACTTGATACCTTAAGGAACTACAGAAAGAAGAGCAACCTAAACCCAAAGTTAGCAAAAAGGACACAATAAATACTAAAATGGAGAAAGTAAAGAATAGAAAAACAATGGAATCTATAAAACCAAGAGTTTACTTTATTAAAATATCAACAAAATTAACAAAGCTTTTGATAGAAAAGTAAAAAAGGAAATTAAAAGTAAAAACAAATTAGACTATGAAAATTATTGCAGAACATAAATAAAAATAATTAAAGAAAATACCATATACCAACAAATTAGATATCTAGATGAAGTCAACATATTCATAGAAACATCAAAATGCCAACACTGACTCAAGAACAAGTAAAAAACCAAAATAGACCTAAATCCAAGAAATTGAAGTAGCAACTGCCACATGAGAAAAGTTCAGGGCCAGGTAGCTTTGCTGGCATCACTTCTCCAAACATGTAAGAAAAATTCAACATCAGTCCTCAAATTCCTCCAAATATTGAAGAAGAGGGAACACTTCCTGTTTCTATCAGACCAGATTTTCCTTGATATCACAGTCAGACAAAGACATCACAAAGAAAGAAAATATAGACCCACTATCTCTTATTGCTATAGATGAAAATCCTCAACAAAGCACTAGCAAACCAGGTTCAACAGTATATTTAAAGGAGAATATTCTATGAGTGAGGAAGATTTATCCTAAAATTCAGGAGTAATTCAACATACAAGAGTCAATCAATATAATGTATTACTTTAATTAAATAAAGGAACAAAGGTCCTACATAGTCATCTCAATTGATGCAGAAAAAAAAAACACTCAACAAAATCTAGTATCTTTACATGATTAAGAAAAACAAGGGAAAGGGTGTTATTTCACTCAATAACATTTATAAAAATTCACAGGTAACATAATATTTAATCATGAAAGGCTGAAAGCTTCTCTCCTAACATCAGGAAAAGGACAAAGATAACTTTCATCACTATTGTCCAACATTTAACCCCAGGTTTGAGCCAGAGAAATTAGGCACAGAAAGAACTAAAAGCATCCATATTGAAAAGTAGAGAAGTATCTCTTTTTGCAGATGACATGATCTTTTAGACAAGCCTAGAAAAGAGGTGTGTGTTTACACACAGACTAAACTAATTCAGCAAAGTTAGAGGCTGTAATATTAGCACACAAAAATCAGTTATATTTTGATATACTAGCAAAGAATTATTTGGAAGTAAGAATGAGCTAAATGAGTGGTGTGTGCATGTATGCCTCTGCCATCTTGTACCCCATTAAGATGTCTGATTACAATGCACCAACAAAAAAGAAAGAAAAAATTATTTGGAAGGTAAATTAAGAAACAATTTCATTTATAATAGAAGAGCAACAAAAATAAAATTAAGAAATAATTCCAAGACAAGCATTGTGGCATATGCCTGTAACACCAGTGCCTGGAGGCTGAGGCAGGAGGATTACAGGTTTAAGGACAGGCTCAGTAACTTAGTGAGACTCTCAGAAACCTAAGGAAATGTTGGTTCAAACCTAAGGAAACCTTGGTTCAAAACAAAAAATGAAAGAGCTTGGGATGTATGTCAGAGGTAGAATGCCTCTAGGTTTAATCCCAGTACAGCAAAACAAAACAAAGCAAAACAACAACAAAAATATAATAAATTACTTCAGAATAAATTTAACTAATGAGGTACAAGGCTTATACGCTAAAAACTGCAAAACATTGTTGAAATAGAAATTTATAAAAGACCTACATAAATGAAAGACAATGTGTGTTCATGGACTGGAAAACTTAATATTGCTAAAGATGCATGATTATGTAATGTGGCCTTCAGATTCAGTACACTTTGTCAGAATCCCAATGGTCTTCTTCTTTTTCTTTTTCTTTCAAAATGTCAAGTTAATCCTAAAATTTGTATTAAATTAAAAGGGATCCCGAACAGGCAAAACTGTTACTGGCAGTCCAGCCAAGTCAACCTGCTTGGATCTTGGCTGGATCTCTCCCGTGTGACTGAACTGCGTACAGTGCATTTTACCTGTTCCATCGCTCGCCTGACCAGCAGGGACCAGAGCTGCTCCTCAGCTGAGCTGCTTGTAACAAAATAATCTTGAAAAAGAACAGAGAACTCACACATCCTGACTTTGAAACTCACTCCAAAGCTACAGAATCAGAACAGTATGATGCTGCACACTTTAAGTGTTAAAGTGATAGATTTTATGGTATGTGCATTTTATCAGTCTCATATTGTAATTTTTAAAAAGTCACATATGACATTTATTTTTGTACGTAGCCTGTTTATCCTGAAAGGTAATTTTATTCTGTTTTTCTTTTTTTCTTTTCATACTGGGGATTGAACCCAGAGGTGTTCTACCTCTGAGCTATGCCTCCAGCCTTTTCGGTTTTTTGTTTGTTTGTTTTGGGGTTTTTTTGTTTTGTTTTTGGTTTTTGTGGGGTTTTTTTGTGGTACTGGGGTTCCTGGAAACCTCCAGGCTACACTCCCAGACACCTATTTTTTTATATTTTTATTTGGAAACAGGGTCTCTTAAGCCAGCGCGGTTGACTTCGAACCTGCTTGATCCTTCTGTGCCTGGCAGCCTTTTAGTTTTTTTATTTTGAAACAGAGTCTCAAATTCTGTTTGGGACTAAGTTGTTGAGGCTGGCCTGGAACCTGAGACCCTCCTGACTCAGCCTCCCAATATCCTGAGCTTCTAATTGTTATTAGCTTTTTGCAATCCATTCCTTAACGTCCTCATGTTTCCATGTGTCCTGTGACACTAGGTCTGCTACTGGCTCTTGTTTTCAAAGCTCTTGCTCACGTTGTGATTCTCCAAGTTTAATTTTGAGCTGAGCTCATTGCTGCATGGAAATCCCCTCCACCTGCCTGCATCTTCACCTTGACTGAAACTTTATTGCTCCTTGCCTTTCATTTTGCTTACTTTTTGGTTTAATTTTAGCACATCTTCAAGTAATCGCAGGCATATCTATAATTCACCTTCAAAACTCATTTGCCTAATTTCTGTTGAAAATACTTTTCTCTCTGCTGTTTTCTAGATTACAATGTTGCTTTCAATTTTTGATATTTTAAATGTAAACTTGATTGATTTTTATTTCAATAAGGTATTAAATTCTAAAATTTTATCATGATGTTATTAGATGTTTCTCATTCGTTTGTTCATTTACTAAATTGGGCTCTTTGATTTTGGAGACATTTTTCAACAAAAAATTTCTTATATTAAATATTTGCTAATTTTTACTTATCCTTTTTCTCTATTCACTTGTCCCCAAACTCATATTTATTGGCTATAGGCCTTCATGTATTATTTCTCTTGGATTCTTGTTGTCTCTATTATATCATCTCTCTGTTGCTCAGTTTTATTGTTTAGGAAATTTTCTTGAATTATTTTTTTCTGTCACTCTACTGAATCTTCTTTCATTTTGGCTTTCATATTTGGGGGACAGGGAGAGGTACTGGGAATTAAATTCAGGGCCTCACACATGCGGAGTTACACTGTACCACTGAGCTCCATGCTCTAGTTCCTTGGCTCTCATATTTTTAATTTCTAAGAGCTTATCTTGTTTCGTTTCGTTTCGTTTCGTTTCGTTTCGTTTCGTTTCCTTTCCTTTCCTTTCCTTTCCTTTCCTTTCCTCTTTTCTTCCTCCTCTTCCTCCTTCTCCTTCTCTCTCTCTTACTTTTTTTCTTTTCATACTAGGGACTAAATCCAGGGGCATTCTGCCTCCAAGCTACACCTCAAATCCTTTGATTTGGTTTTGCTTGAAACAGGGTCTTGCTAGGTTGATGAGAGTCTCCCTACATTGCTGAGACTGACCTCAAACCACGATTCTTCTATCTCAGCATCCCAAGTACTGGGATTACAGGTGTATGCCACCATGCCCAGCCCTCCCCATTTCTTTATCAAAGCACCCTGATTTCATTTTATAGATGCAGTTTCTTCAATTTATTTGAGAACTTCAGAATTTTATGTTTCATTCCTTCCTATTTCCAGCATAAACCCTATAATTCTGAGATTAAGTTTTCTATTGTTTCTCTATCATAAACTTATTTACGTCTTTATTGATCCCAGAATGTCCATTTGTACTAAAGGCAATGTTTTAAAATTAGAGGCTTTGTATATCGTGGTGGGGTTTTCTTTTAGAGATTTTTTTTTCGGGGTGGGGGGAGGTGGCTATTTAATTTTCAGGAAAAGAAACAGATTCATCAGCTTTGGCCGTATAAGGTCTAGGGTCACGACATCCAATGTAAAAGACCCAGAACACCGACTGCTTAATTTACTTATCTTTAAGGAATCCAGTTGTCTTCAGCCCTAAGATTCACTTGTACTTTTGCTTTATCAAAATATCCAGTTCCTTGGAAATACTACCATTGACAATGTGTATACATGTGAATATACCAGTGTCAATCTGGATACTTCGTAAAGGGAAGGAGGGAAAGGGGGAGTAGAGGAGGCACCAAGTACTGTGTGCATGTATATCATTGTCAACATGATTTACATTTTTAGATGAGATTATAATGCACCAATAAAAAGCATTAAAATATCCGTTTCATAACCCTCTGAGAAGTCCTTCGGGGCCAGCCACCTGTCCTACGATCCCAGTGGCCCTCGCTCCTCTCAGTGATGCTCTGTGGCCTCTTCCTTTACCCTGCACAGTTCAGCCACCACCTCCCATGGCTTTCTGCCTCACGGGATTGTGTTGGAATCATTCATTGGCACATAACTACTCTCTAGACTCTTTGACATGATAGGTTAATATACATTTTAAGCCTTTCATTATCTTTACATTATAGTGATATCTCAAAAGGGAATTTTTTTTCTTTTTGCTGTGGACTTAACCTCTCAATTTATTAATTTTCCTCAATTGCAAAATGATCATTTCCTGAGGTCATTTATAATTTTAAAAATCCATCATAAATCTCTCCCCTACTCATGAGTTGACCTCTGCGCTACACTAGTTTGTAGCAAGTCTCCTCGGATTTAATCTGAGTGAATGTTAATCTTTTTTCCCCTGAAGGTACCAATTTATTTTTACATGCTACATGGTCTCTTCAGAGTTTCTTAGGAGAAGCATTAGCTATTGTTAAATCAACAACCTCCTCCCTCTCTTAACTGGCTCAGCCCAAATGCCGAGGAACTCAGTACCTGCCGTCAGAAGTGTGGGAGCCTGTGACACACAGCTCAGGGCTCACGTTCAGAATGACTCTGATTTGGTCTCTCCAGGGTATCTTCCTATTTGTAGCATGCCTCTTTCAATTTTCACTTCTATGAGTTTTTTTTTTTTTGTTATACTCGTTTCTGTTGTTCTGAACAATAATGAACTGCTTATCATTTTGGCATTTCCTTTGGAATTTTTCCAAAGTGAATTTTGACCATGCCAGCCAATTGTATATCTAAGCCAGATCATTTCAAGTTTGGTGGAAACCTATCCATGTGCTTTGTGTGATACAGGTAGATAGAATTTTTATTTTTTTATTTTTGGTTGTGTCAATACCAAATTAAAGAAACACGATGTAAATTAAAATCAAACACATTTCTTCATGATACGATAATATTGAGAGTAAAAATAGCCAACACTTAGAAAGTTATTATTATATGTCTGGCACTGTTTTAGGGACTTTACATTAATTCTCATAAAGGCCTTGGGATAGTTACTATTATTATGCTATTATTATCTTCATTGTACAGATGAGGAAAGGGATGCCCAGGTAGCCACCTAGACTATCTGCTATTTGATGAAAGTTTTTGCAGAAAGATATTTTCTTACAGAAATGGTCCAGAAAATAGATAGTCCTGCGGAAGAGGGATGAACACTGGAGTTATTAAAGTGGGGAAACAGGAAGAAGGTTAATGATGACCATTAGAAATCAGGAAATGGCAAAATAATTCATTTCAATTTGTAAATGTTTTTAGGAAAGACCAGGTAAAGGAAATCACGACAGCAGAATGCCCCAAAAGACTGGATCTTCTTGCTTTTAGAAGTGACTTTCTCTCTCCTCCACACAAATGTATTAAAATTCTTCTACCTCCTGTGTTAAATAACACTTTTTTAAATATGCTTTTAAAAATTGTGCTGCCATGAACATGGGTATGCAGATGTTACTGTATTTCTCTGATTTCAACCCCTTTGGAAAGATACCCAGGAGTGCTATAGCCGGATCATATAGTGGATCCATTCCCAGTTTTCTAAGGAATCTCCACACTGATCTCCATAGCAGCTGAACTAGTTTGCACTCCCACCAACAGTGTAAGAGTTATTCTTTCTCCACATTCTCACTGGTATTTGTTGTTATTTGATTTATTTATGCTTGCCACTCTGATTGGGGTTAGATGGAATCTCAGCATAGTTTTGATTTGCATCTCCCTGATGGCCAGTGATGTTGAACATTTTTTCATGTATCTATTGGCCATCTGTATCTCTTCTTTTGTGAAGTGTCTATTCAATTCAATTGCCCATCTCTTGATTGGGTTATTTGTTTGGCTAGTGTAGAATCTTTTGAGCTCTTTGCATATTCTGGATATTAGTCCTCATAGCAGCACAATTTGTAATAGTTAAAATATGGAACCAACCTAGGTCTCCATCAACAGATGAATGGATTGCAAAATTATGGGAAAAACACACAATGGAATTCTACTCAGCAATAAAGGAAAACAAAATCATGTCATTCACAAGAATATAGAAAGGCCTGGAGAACAGTATGTTAAGTGAGATCAGCCAAGCACCGAAAGAGAAGGGACATATGTTTTCTCTAATATGCCCAAACTAGGGAGTATTGAGGATACAAGAGGGACTCCAGATAATGGAGGGGAAATCTCAGCAAAGTTTGAATGGAAGGATAGGACAGGAAGAAGGCTGAACTTGATTAATGAGGGGTTACATCCGAATATGTGTAAAAGTATGAATATAGTATGGTTAACCTGGACACACATTGTTAGGAGGAGGGAAAGGGGTAGTGGGGAGGGGGGAGGGCACCAAACACTGTCTGCATGTATGCCATTTTCAATATGATCCACATAAAAATAAAAAGTATACTTTTATTGATGCATTATAGTCTCACATCAGAATATAAATCATGTCAACAGTGACATACTTTTTTTTTGGGGGGGGGTGTCTGGGGATGGAACCCTGGGCATTCGACCTCCAAGCTACACTCCCTGCCCTATATTTTATACTTTATTTTGAAACAGGCTCACTAAGTTGCAGAGGGCCTCACTAAGTAGCTGAGGCTGTCCACTAACCACGATCCTCCTTTCTCAGCCTCCCGAATGCTGGGATTACAAGCGTGCGCTACCACGCCCGACGACAGTGACATACATTTTGATGCATGACATTTTGAAAAGTATTTACACTTTTATTCACTTATTTGGCCACTCATTCCACAAGTATGTATTGAGTGTCAACTTTACAGCAGACTTCAGTCTAGGTAAAGGGATGCACTAGTGAACAGAACACCCCGCCTTGGGGAGCTGGTCTGGACCCGAGGGGGGGGGGTGGTAGCAGTAACGATGAGTGTGATAAGCAGATGTGGTGGGAAGACCCAGACCAGAGTGAGAGACAGGGCTGAGTTACAGCTTCCAATATGGTGGTTGGGATCAGCCTCTTAGAGGTTAGATTTGAATTATGACTTGGAGGAAATCAGATGTTAGCCTTGCTATGATATCTAGAGAAGGGTGCTTTGGGCACAGGGGATCACTGAGGCCGACATGCTGAACAGATGGACAAATAGCAAGGGGACTGAGTGAGGGAGCAGTGGGGATCGTGGGTGAGAGGTGAGTCTGAGAGGGAGAAGGGGCTTTGCAGGCTCAGCTTGCAGCCCTGGCTTTTTATTCTGAGTGAAACTGAACAGGGCACAGTGCTGCACACCCGTAATCAGTATTTGGGAGGCTGAGAAAGGAAGATCACAGGTTCTAGACCAGCACCAGCAACTTGGCAAGACCCTTAGCAATTTAGTAAGACTTTGTTTCAAAATAAAAAAAAAAAATCAAAAGGCCTGGATGTTCGGATGGCTATCAGATGTTGAGTATGGAGCAGGCGGGCAGAGCAGATGAGTGCAGTGTGTAAGAACACGAGGCCTAGGAGTGCAAAGTGCAGCTGTGAACACTTGTCTGTCTACCGGTTGTGAATTTTGTTTATAATTATTGGGTATTATTTCCAGAAATTTATATAAACTCTTCGAAGTAAACAAAATACTTCTGAATTCTGAATTTAACAATAATGTTGACGTAATAAGTTTTATTCTATCCGGGTATGAGTGGTACTGAAGATTGAACCCAGGGGCATTTTACTTTTGAGTTACACCCCCAGCCCTTTTTATTTTTTATTTTGAAACAGGGTCTTGCTAAAATGCTAAGGGTCTCACCAAGCTAATGAGACTGTTCTTGCACCTGAAATCCACCTGTCTCAGCCTCCTAAGTACTGGTTTACAGGCATGTAACACCATATCCAGCTTATATATTTCTATTTCTATTTCTATTTCTATTTCGTAGTTAAGAGACAAACTATGTCCTTGCCAAATTTATATGTGGATGTCCTAACTCCTAATATCTCAGAATCTGACTATAGTTGGAGATAGCACCTCAGAAAAATTAATTAAGGAACAATGAAGCCATTTAACCTAATTTTTGCCCTGAGCCAATAAGACTGATGTCCTTATAAGAAGGAGATGAGGATACAGGGAGGGGACGACCATGAGGCAACCCAGGGAGACGTCAGCCACCTGCAAGCCAAGGAGAGAGGCCTCGGGAGAAAGCTAACGCTGTTAGTTGGAAGCTTCTTGCCTTCCAGTGTGTGAGGAAATAAATTCTGTTAGTTCAGCCACCCAGAATGTGGTACTTTGTATGTTTGCCTTACCAGACTCATATGATAAATATAAAATCAAGCCTGAGTTAATTGTAATCGTGTGGTGTCTTACTTTTCTGTTTCAAGACCAGTTACCTTTTCTTACAATTCCTTTGCATTTCGTAAGTGCTGAGATGCGCAGAGCCCAGGGCTGAAGGGATACAGGTGGAAGATGAGGAGAGGAAAAGCTAATAAGCTTCAGCTTTGCTTTCCTTAGGACAGGATATCCTGCTTTTCGCCATATACCGAGGGCGGGATGACCCTTTTCTCTTTCTTCCTGTCTGAGTGTGGCTTTTTGCCAGGAAACATTGACTTAACTCTACTCCTTTCAAAACCAGGCTTTACCAGTAATATGTATCTTACTAAAGGTAGGAAAGTCATTGTACTAACCTGGCATGTACTCTGTGTCTTTGTACAATAGCAGGCAAGATATTTTTAAAGCACGTGGTAGGAGATGTGACTTAGTATGGTGCAGGGTCTGGCGGCTGTTGGAGGAAACTAGTTTCTGTCTGTTAATTACTGGCTGGTGAGCATATGGAGCGACCTGGTAACATTTTAAACACCAGCATTGGATCAGTGTTGTAGAGTGATAAAAGTGATTTTGGTCAGCTGGGATCTATCGTCCAAATTATACTCCCAAAGATCTGAGGGTCCAGAAAACTGGGCCCCAACTGCTGATGACATCAGAAATCTCTTAAATGGAAGATAAACCATTTTCATTTGCAGAGAGATGAGGCTTAGGATAGCTGAGGGAGAAGCACATGGCAGATAGTAGTCTCAGGTCCTTGGGGCTGAGAGAGGCTCAGTCTCGTAGCATCCTCTAAGTCTGGTACCCAGCCAGCCTTTAATGACATGTTTGCTGAATAAATAGATCTGGGCTTTCTTCTTAGGAGCAAGTATTGTGTGGAGTTGGAAGGAATGCAAGAAACATTGCTTTCCTAAACCCAAAGTCAAGGAGCGGAATCTCAATCCAGAACCAAGATTAGGAAGGGAAGAGAAACTCTGTTCTGTGCGGGTCTGTTGGGCTCAGGTCATCCAGGTCATCCTGGTTGGTCCTGCCACAGATTTATGTTGTACATATTTGAAGGTTCTTTCCCAAGCCTGACTCCATGGCCTTCACATGCCCTTTAGAATGGCTGTGAGAGGCTGGGGCCCATCAAACACTGTGCTCAAGTGAGCAAATGGAAAGTAAAACACAGAAAATAGGAGGCTGTTCTAATAACAGCCCAGCTGTGGAGTGTGTGTGTGTGTGTGTGTGTGTGTGTGTGTGTGTGTTGGTGGGGATTTTACCTCTGAGCTATACACCAGCCCAATTTCCTTTTCTGTCTTTTCTTTTCTTTTCTTTTTTTCTTTTTCTTTTTTTTCCTTTTTTCTTTCTTTCTTTCTTTCTTTCTTTTTTTTTTTTTTTTTGGTGCTACTGGGGGTGGAACCCGGGGGCTTTCTACCTCTGGGCTATACTCCCAGACCTATTTTGTATTTTATTTGGAAACAGGGTCTCACTAAGTTGCTGAGAGCCTCACTAAGTAGCCGAGGCTGGCTTCGAACCTGTGCAATCTTCCTGTCTCAGGCTCCCAAGCAAAGGGATTACAAGCATGCACCACCACGCCTGGTTTCCTTTTATTTCTTTTAAATTTTGAAACAGGGTCTTGCTAAGTTGCTGAGGGCCTCATTAAGTTGCTGAGGCTGACCTGGAATCTGTGATCCTTCTGTCTCAACCTCCCAAGTGGGGGAATTACAAGTTGTTTATTTTTAATTGACATAATAATTGCACAAATTTATGGGCTACAATGTGATTTACAGGTCTACTAGTACATGTGTGGATTGTGCAATGATCAAATCAGGAGAATTTGCACATCTGTCACCTCCAATTTTATCCTTTCTTTGTGGCAAGACATTAAAAATCCTCTTTTCTAGCTATTTTGAAATACACAATACATTAGTACTGGCTTTCCTCATCCTACTGTGCAATAGAACTCCGGGATTTATTTCTCCTTATCCAACAACTGTAAATTTGTAGTAAAACAGCCTACTTTCAACGACTAAGCTAATTACCTTCCAGCACCAAAGACCTGGCACAAGGGAGGTTAGTCTGTATAGGTTCCTGTCCCAGCTCTTGGTTTGTCTAATGAAGGCATTCTCGCCCCTCAAGGTCAAGGCCCAGAGAACGAAATCCCCTTTCTCTGTCCTATCTGAGGCTCACTCTCCAAATTCCAGGCTCAAATTTGAGAGGTGAGCTTCTTCTCTTGATACTTGACTTCCTCCCACCACCAACACACACATACACACACACACACACACATACATACCACCACCACCACCACCACCACCACCACCACCACCAATGACTTTCTTCAATGAACCCTCCACCCGTACATGCAGAGAGGGGCTCTGGTCCCAAACCAAGGTGTGCACATCTAGAACACATGACCAGAGTCACATGATGCAAGGAGAGACAGATATCATGCAAGCACATGCACGAGCAGATCCCAACAAATTTGAAGGCAGCGAGGAAAGAAACATAAAAATATCTCAGGGAAGGCTGGGGCCACCCAAGAAATAAAGGTCACCTGCTTTGCCATCCTGCCCCGGGCATCCTTCACATTTATGATATTTGAGCTGGTAACCCGAGGACTGAAACTGAGAGGCCCTGTCTTTTAAGTGGTCACAGGAATCTGGAAAACAAGTAGCAACTCCATTTTAATGGTTTTTCATGGGAAAGAAGCCAGCCAGGCTGCCAGCTCTCCTCCCCATGTGTCCCTGGGTCGGGTTTCCCCTCTTTGGAAGTGACGCGCCCTCTTTGGAGAGCCGGTAGGTCCAGTTCTTTCTTTCCCTTCTGGGAGTTTGTGTGCAAAACAAGGCGGCCTCTCTTTTTCCACCCCCACCTGTTTTTTTTTTTAATTTTTTTATTTTTCCAGTACTGAGAATGGAACCCAGGGGCATTCAACCTCTGAGTTACACCCTCAGCCCTATTTATTATTCTTTATTTTGAAACAGGGTCTCACTGAGTTGCAAAGGGCCTCACTAAGTAGCTGAGGCTGGCCACGAACCGTCATCCTCTTGTCTCAGCCTCCCAAAGGCTGGGATTACAAGTGTGAGCCACCACGCCCAGTCTCCCCACCTGTTTGTTTCTTGTGGCTCTATGGAGCTGTCCCTGGCTCCTGGGATAGGGGACAGAGGTTTTGGATTCTGATCTCCCTCTACCAGCTCTGCCTTCCTCACCACACCCATCTTCACAATGGGTCCCAACTTGCCATTGTCCAAACATGAGCTCCTGACCTGAAAACTCAACTTGATGATTTAATGCACATTTTTTTCCCTATGAAAATTTATCTGATTTGGGCCCTGTCTTAGTCTGTCATTATGTTTGCATGTAATGTTATTAATATTAATCATCCTTCTCACTCCCTCAGCGTCGGTTTACATCAGGCATGCCTTGTTTAAAGACACCTTAGATATTTGGTGTGAATACTAATATTTCAAATAGATATGGACTGACTTTTCTGAATGAGTTGGGAATTTTCAGTTAGCCAAGTAAGATATTGAAGAAAAAATATCTTCCTATAATTTATGAGCTCCTTTTATTTTTTCTCTTCCCTTTCTTCCTTCCTTCCTTTTTTAAATTTTTGAATAAAGGATGATTTAGGTTATCCTTGAAGTTTCTCGAGCATTTGTGCATGACTTAGGGTTGAACTTGGTTTCCTCATTGCCTGGCACTTTAATCCTTTACTATTTCCAATCTCAGTCTTATTCTGTGGGGAGAAAAAACAGTGGGAGCTTGGGTGTCAAGTAAAACCTTAACATACCTTAGTCGGGGGTGCCTTTCTTGTTCTTTGCCTAAACTAAGGGGAGAAGGGAGAATGAAAATTTAAGTTTTTGTCTTTTTCCTCCATAGAAATAGCAGCACTTTTCTGGAAACATCTGGATACCGTGGATTTATCTTACACATACCTTTAAATCTTGTCCTTTATTTATTTACTTTATTAAATGTCTTTCAACTTTCTTTGACTTTCAGCTCAGTTTCTAAATGGGGAAATCATGTTCTTGGTCGTTCTGTGGGGCTATTTGCTATTTTAAACTTCTTTTTCCCCTCCCAAATTATGAGTGTTCCTCAGTGAGTCTTGACAATAATTTCCAAATTAGCCCTGTCTGAACTTGTGTTTGGTAATCTCAGGCATTTAATTGCAAGTGTCATAGATTCCTAGCATTTCCAGTTCAGGTATCAGATTAAAAAAGACAGTTTGACATCCTCATTGTGAGGGTCACTTTAGTCATTTTCTATGCCAGGAGCAAGGTAATTAATATTGTGCTCTTGCTGCAGCACCAGAGCGGGGACTTTCTAAATGTTACGTGTCACATACATGGACCACGATGCAGGCTCTTCTTACAATCTGCCTAGTGTAGTATCTCCCACAGAAGACAAGTGTGGTTACAAAGCTACGCTGTATAAAGCAGTGAAGCAGTTCTGCCCAGAATCGGGTAGCCAAAGCCAATACACAGTCATGTCTGCTGAAATGTTTATGTTACACAGTTTTTGAAAAGTAAGCAGAAACCATGATCTGAAATTGAATTAAGAAAGACTGTGCCATGAAGAAAATCAAACATGCAAAAAAATGTTTAAAGAAAAACTATTTGGATCTTAGAGTCGAATTTTGTTGTTGTTGTTGCTGTTGTCCTTCTCCTCCTCCTCCTCCTCCTCCTCCTCCTCCTCCTCCTCCTCCTCCTCCTCCTCCTCTTCCTCCTCCTTCCTACAAATTGCTTCCCAAGTCATGGTATAGAAAGAAACAAAAATAGATGAATCTAGATTATCCAGATTTCTGGGCACTAATTCTGAAGTTATTTCACCATTAACATTTTCAGTGCTTCCCAAATATATAACTTTTCAGGGACCAAAATATTCCCATCACATCCCCTTTTCCAGTTGGAATGTCATCTAAGAATTTAAATAAGCAATCAGTAGATTACTTGGAGAGCAAAGCATTCAGAGCACAGAGAATTGTTTTGTGTGTATGCTTTTATTTGTGCATTGTAGTCTCACATCATAATGTAAAACATGTTGACAATGATATACATGCACAGGCTTTTGATGCCCCATCTTCATTTCTCTCCCTCCCAATATGGAGTACCCAGATTGATGTTGGTATATATTCACATGTATACACATAGTCTCTGGTAGTATTTATATTAATGAACCTCAGTCTTTCTCCACCTCTACCCTTACATCACCTCCCTGGCTCCCCTGAGGTTTCTCCTCATCATCTAGAGAATTTTTTAGGAGCATTTGCAAATTGGCAAAGGGGTGGCACTCCTCATCCCTGCCGACAGCAGCCTGTACAATTTTATTGGCTGGATTCTCTGTTCATCAATTCCATGTCTTCAAATGGGTTGTGCCCATCAATGTCACCAATCTCTGCTTACTTGCCCTTACCTCTTTTTCTGAGTTCTGGACTGTGGGTTTGCCCATTTACCAAATGATACTCCTGAAAATATACATTGAGTACCTGCCTGCCAGGCTTTGGTCTACAACCTTTTTCTAAATGAGGTACCATCAATTGACTGCATGTTCCTTTATTAAATCATGTCCTAGGCCCTGGTTTACTCAGACTGTCCCATACCTGTTTTAACTGGCAGAGACATTTTTTAAAGTCATCGTATTAAATGGCAGTTTACATAGCTTAGGCAGACCCTTGAAACTGGAAAAAAATCCAACGTCTAATTTGGGTGATATTTAAAGGAAAAGAGAACCCAAGGAAGATTTGTGGGACAAAAAATAGATTCCAAAATTTTTAAGTGGTATTGCTCATTTCTTGGAATCATATAATTACAATCATTTTGTATTACAGAAAAAAATGTCCTACTCCATCACATTTCCTACTGGAAAAAGAAACACCAAATGGTGCACTTAGGATAGCATTTGAAATAGGTTAGTTGTTACTTTTCTGATCAACTGCATTTAGTATTGTTTGCTATGAACTAAGAGAAATCAATGGCCCATTTCAGAATATTCCCTATTCTACATCAAAGTTCTCAAATAGAGGCATACACAAGGATTTGAATAATTCAAACTTTCATTAGGGTCCTACAGGCTCAGAAATATTTTAGATACTTCACTATCACCTCTGCCCAAAAGAGGCATATTACTGCAATTCTTACACAGTGAGTGTGCTTTACACACATATAAGATGCTACTGTGTCTTGTTTGAGAGTCAGCCAAAAGTCCATAAAAGGCTTTATCCCTGGGTTGGCAGTCTTGGGAGATAATGAAAACTTTGAAAAGTGGAGACTTGTGGGAGGACCTTAGGTTATTGGGCCATGCCTTCAAAGACAATCATGGGACCTTGGTCTCTTCTGGTCCTCTTTCTGCTTCTAAGTGCATGATGTAAGTGGCTATCTCCCCCATACATGTTCTTGCCATGATGTGCTTCCTTCGTCAGAGGCACAAACCCACCCCATCTTGGGCTGGAAACTCCAGAACTATGAGCTAAACAACCCTTCTCTATTTACAAGTTTAATTTGCCTCGAGCACCTCATTATAGTGGCAGGAAGAGGATTAAGACAGATGCTTTTGGTGTCTGCCATGCCTGCAGCCTGTGGAGGAAAGCAGAGCCATGAGCAGAGCAGGCGGGCAGTGGAGACTTTGAGTGAACAGAGGGAGAGGGTGAGCAGGTTATCAGCCTTGGCTGTGGAATGACAGAAATTCCAGATGACAGAGCCCCGTGCAGGAAGCAATGGGGAAACCCCACCCAGCACTCCAGTGATGGTGTCTCTAGAGTGGTGCTGCTCCCTGACAGCTCTGTCAGGTCTCAGTGAAGCCTGACCACACTACTACTGCCTGGGCCCCGGTCTGTCCAGTCTCCCATCATCCTCAGCCCAAACTTCCAAAATGGAGGTGACCTGGGGCAGAGACACATCTACCACCATGCATCAGGGGCCTCAGAGGAGCAGGGCTGCGTGAGGCGGCATTGCCTGACACTATGCAACATTGGCATTTAACTTTCTTGCCCATCATGTGGTGTTTTGAGGTGGGCCCCTCATCTGTGGAGTGCTCATCATGTGTGAGGTATAGGGTGGAGCATTTTATACTTTGCTCTTGTAGGAGTTGCAGCAGCCGTGCCTGGTGGGAGTCACTACTGGCATTTCCCAGGAGAGGACACAGGTACTGAGAGCCCAGTGATGTCGCTCAAGAGGGAGTGGCCTCACCATGTTCTGCAACCTGACCCAATGGAACCCAAACCAGTGTCTTTAACCACTATATTGGAACCACTCTGCCACACTGCTCTGTGATCTTTGATCACATGTTTATCACAGTGTTGATACAGGAGATTACTACAGTGACCCAGGGGTTACAACTGTCAAACATGAAGTCAAAACACTCTGCGTTTTTAACAGGGGTCATCCTTCATACACAAAGACAAAGCTCTTAATTCAGCCAGGACAGCACACGTTTTGAGCTTTTCCTAAAAAGCATAGGAGAATTCTGCTTGTTCTTTTATGTTCTAAAGGGGTTACCCTTGTCTTGGACCCAACGCTCCTATTTTGCAATACCAGGAGGACTGAAGTTTCCACAAGAAAGGCAAATGCTTCCCCATGCGTATCTAGCAGTTTTTCTTTGCCTGAATTCTTACATAAAACATCTTGGTTTTTACCAGTCATGAAGTCACAGGAAGAAGAGCACCAATGCAGGAGGAGGTAGCAGAATTACATCATCTTCATTGTCATATATTCATTCAATAAACATTTTCTTTTTTTATTTGTGGTACTGGGGATGGAACCCAGGGGCATTCTACTTCCAAGACTACACCCCCAGCCCTATTTTTTATTCTTTATTTTGAAACAGGGTCTCACTGGGTTGCAAAGCGCCTCACTAAGTAGTAGCTGAGGCTGTCGGGGAACCGGGATCCTCCTGTCTCAGCCTCCCAAATGCTGGGATTACCAGCATGCGCCACCACACCCGGCTTCAATAAACATTTTCTCTAACAAGTCTGGTGTTCCACAAAGGCATTTGTTGAATAATGAAATTCTTATAGTGAACATGGATTATTCCTCTGTAGTGTTATCCATAGCACTTAACAACTGGAGATCTATATAATATGTGGCAGAGAGTGGAATATCTGAAGGTATAGCTACAAAATGCATGAAAATGATCCCCCTCTTGCTCCCATAAAAGTTGATATGAATGAAGGACTAACTCTGGTTTCTTCACATTTGGATTTAGGAATAAATGTTTGCCTGAATGCTTTCAATTAGAGAGAGAAAGAAGACAGACATGGCTGATGGAGATGATGTTCACGCTTCACTTCACTATACTTGGTTCTACTTCCAGAGCTCTTCCAGGAGAATCTTGAACCTAGTATTGCATCATTAATAAAGACTTTAGAAAAGACAGGGGAATAGGCAACCAGTGTATCAAATAAGACTGAAAGGGAATTGCGTGAGGTTAGCTGGGTAGTACGGGACTTTACACAATTATATGAAAATTAACCTTCTGGGCTGGTGGCTTCAAAAGTTCAAATGGAAAACTATCAAGAACCTCAATCAAAAGCCAACAGAATTGGAGAAGATTTTTTGCCACCTACCCCTCCTATAGAGGACTAATATCTATGGGCAAGCGAACTAAATAGACACTATATGAAAGAAGAAATTCAAATGGCCAATAAATGCATGAAAAAATGTTCAACATCACTGGCAATCAGAGATGCAAATCAAAACTTCCCTGAGATAGACTTCAACTAGAACAGCAATCATTCAAAACACAAACAACAACAAATGCTGGCGAGGATGTGGAGAAATGGGAACTCTAAAATTGCTGGTGAGATTGCAAATTAGTGCGACCACTTTGGAAAACAGTATGGAGAATCCTCAGAAGAATGGGAACAAATCTACCATTTGATCTAGCAATACCACTGCTGGGTATCTACCCAAAAGAAAGGAAACCAAACTACCAAACTAATGCATGTGTATCTATGTTCATAGCTGCACAATTCACCATAGCCAAACTATGGAACCAGCCAAGATGTCCATCAATAGATGAATGGATTACAAAACTGTGGGATATGTACACAATGGAATTTTACTCAGCCATTAAAAAAACCTCATTACATCATTTTCAGGGAAATGGACTGGAGGACATTATGCTCAGCGAGATTAGTCAGTCATAAAAAAATAAATAATCAATGTTTTCCCTAATATGTGAAAGCTAAGGAGAAATGGGTCATAGGAGGAATGCTAGATGAAAAAGGAAATCCTATAGAGGAGCAAACAAGACAACCTAATTGAGGGGATGGGAGGGGGGAAGAAGGAAATTCTCTAAAACACACAATGTACTTAAACATATTGAAATCAACTACTAAGCCAAGCAAGGGAAGGAGGGATGGGGAGGGAATGGGGTGGGGATTGGGTAGGGGCTAAATCGGTGATGTATACATGCATGTCCACACAAGTTTTTTACCCCAATATGATGTATGAATATAATGCACCAATAAAAAAATTTTTAAAAGTTCAAATGGAGCAGCTGGAAGGATTTCAAGGGAGCAAAGGGGAAGCCTGGTTCTTTTTGTGGATTGCAGAGTGTCAACTCTTCTCTCTTCACCCACTCACCCCTCCAGCTAGAGCACCAAGAAATGGGGAAAGAGATGGGTCTGACAGTTCCTGTGAGCCAGGCAAGTCGGGTCTAGGAAAGGCTATAGGGCTTCTTTCAATGCACAGGTAACCAGCGTCAGGAAACAGACAAAAGCCATTGACTAATAAACACAGGTGCAAAAGAGGAAATAGGTGTTTTCCTTAGAAGACAGTATCCTGATGATTGATTATCACCACTCATCATTATAGTAATTTTTATTTTTTACATTTTAATTATGTTTATTATAATTTTGGTGCATTGTAATTTTATATCATATTGGGGTATAGAGTTTAATGGGCATCTTCCCAAAGGAAATAAAATCAGAATATTCTAATAATATTTGCACATCCAAGTTCATAGGGGCATAATTTACAATAGCAAAATTGTGGAGCCAGTCTAGGTATCCATCAACAGATGAATAGATCATGGTAGTTCTTGTACAAGGAGTTCTCATCTACCAAAGGCTGCATATCCAAGTTCTCAACCAACCTTTAAAAATTAGGATTTAATGCCGGGCATGGTGGCTCACGCTTGTAATCCCCGCGCTTGGGAGGCGGAGACAGGAGGATCGCGCTGGTTTGGAGCCAGCCTCGCTGGCTTAAGAGACTCTGTTTCCACATAAAAAAGTTAAAAAATAGGTCAGGGAGTGTAGCCCGTGGGAGTGTAGCCCGTGGGAGTGTATCCCGGAGGTAGAAGGGCTTCCAGGAACCCCAGTACCACCAAAAGAAAAAAGAAAAAAAAAATTAGGATTTAAAATCAGCCTGTTCTTTAAGGGTGAGTGACAAAACCTATAGTCACAGAGACATTTGGAGCAGACATGGCTTTCAGTCTCAACTTCATTCCTTGTTTTCTACTTACCAATGAAGGTAAAGAAATAGATGAATATCCAACCCTCTTTATGTTTGTGTACTTTGCAGTCATTGCTAATAAAATAGTTAAGTAAAACCTTGAAGGCTACTATAACATGTACTAATGCAGTAACATCATTTTCCACAATGCTGAGATTTGGGAAAAGAGAAATTATGGTTTAAAAAAATCAGAAAGCTCCTGAGATAGGCTTAGTTGAGAAATTTTCTGGAGAGGAGTTTCTGGGAGAAACCAAATCAGTCAAGGGTCCCTGGTGCCTGGTGGTAATGCTCAAAACATAGAGGAACTCCTTGAGGGGTTTGGGAGAAGGGGAATTTGTTTCAATTTCTAGCTTAGTCTCATTTGGGACTATGGCTCTAAACAGCTTTGATCTCAAGGACGGGCCAAATGGAGCCCTTCGATATTCTCAAAATCATAGTATTTATTTATGTTTATAACATATGGGCAGACATGTATTACATGGGTTTCCTCTCCTGTGTTTCCTCAGCTGCAGTTTTATAATTTATACTGCCAGGCTCAGCATGTCCTTGACATACCAAGCCATTAACTTGAAATCAGAAAAGTTCTGTGAGGTCTTTAAATTCTTTCCTCTGATTATCAGACCCTGTGCTGGCTGAAACTAAAATCATGGGCTGGAAGAAAATCATGGGCCTAAGTGGTCATGGAAAAGTCTAAACAGAAGATTTTCTTTCTCTCCCCACTTGCGATGATTTATTTTTATGGTTTTATGAGACTTTAATGAGGAAACCTTATCTGGATGCCTGGTAATTATCAACCAAATTCCCATTTCCTCTCAGAAAATCCACAATAAGCAAAAGAAAAAATGGCGGCACAGGGAGACTCTTTGACCTCTAGACTATGTGGCAGAAGAATAACTCACTGCCACACAGTGGATGTGACTAGGAAGCATGTCTGTGACTTTTCTCATATACTTCTGTTTAACCTAGAGTGTCACATTTGATTTAGGATAATTCAGTGCAGTGGAACAGGGTGCCGAGGGTCCTCCTGGGTGTTATCCTGTGAGGTGGTTGGTTTAGGCAAGAGAAAGTACAGTTTCCCCTGTTTTGACTTAATCAATTTTAGTCTGGTCCAGTTCTTTCTGTGGGGCAAATGAAGTCAGACCCAAAGAAAGGGCGTTGAGTTTGTCTTCACCACAAATTGAAACTTTTGTCCATGAGTAAAAATGCTTCAATTTGGGTTGCTTGGCAAAGTTACCACGGCCACTGACTCAAGACTTAGGGTGGATGCCCCCAGCATCTTGAGATTCAAACAGTGAGCTTGTCAATGCCAACATGGTATCTTTGGTCTCTGCAGAACCAAAGGCACCAGTGAGGGCATCAAATGTGCACACGAGGAAGGAGGCAGGTGAGTACTTGAGTCTTTTTAGGATTTTAGGGCATTATAGCATCCAAAGCAGCCGAGAAGTCAGAACACATCTGAATCTTTATTTTCAGTTCTAGCTTAGTTAACAAGGTGCGAATCCTCTTTTCCTGCACTTTCCTCTAGGTGCAAAAAATTTGTCATGCTCCCAAATACCTTACAAATTTATCTTTCCTTGATCTGTTATTTAAAAAAAAGAAGTTTGCTAATGTTTTAATTGTATTTTTTGTCATCTGGACCAGTGAGAAAAAGAACCTGAGTAATAACATAATGCCTTATTTTAAGTTAAAGAAATATTTTTTAAACATGTATTTTGAATTCAGTGCAAATAGGACTGGATAGGTTTGTAGGTTTGTATCAGGTACAAGGTCTTCTCCAAGAGAAAATGAGCTGGCTCAAATTTAACCTTGCCCTGTCCAGAGTAGGGAGAACCCATGCCTTTGTGACCTCTCTGTCTCTGTCTCTGTTTCTCTCTCTGTTTCTCTGTTTCTCTCTGTTTTTCTCTCTCTGTTTCTCTCTCTGTTTCTCTCTCTGTTCTCTCTCTCTCTCTCTCTCTCTCTCTCTCTCTCTCTCTCTCTCTCTCTCTCTCTCTCTCTCTGTTTCTCTCTCGCTCTTGCTCTCCATCTTTCCCCATGCTAGTCTCCTTTGGGAATAAGAGGTACAGGACACTAGGAAAGAGAGGGAACTCTGTAACATGCAAGTGATCACAAGCTTTGGACACTGTTGAGTTTTCACGATCTTTTCAGTTATTAACTTTTACCCTGTGACTCCATCTCTCTGTTGTAGGAGTGCTTGTATTCAGTAGGTTCTCTGGAGTAATGAGGGAGCCAGGCCAGGCCTGTGTTCTCTGTCTGCTGCAGTTACATCACCCTGCTGTGAGAGCAGTGAAGAGGGAGCTCTTGGCATACCAGTACTATTCAGGCAGAGCATATTCCAAAATCAAAGGCTCTAAAATTATGTCCCTGACAGTATATTGATCTATACAGTAGTGTCCAATAGAAATAGAATGTAAGTAATAAATTATTTTATTAATATTATTATTATCACTATTACTATTGGTACTACAGGCTGACCAAGAAGCATGCTAGCGCTGAGCTACATCCCCAGACTTATTTTATTGATATATTTTGTGGTATTGGAATTGAACACAGGAGGATTCTACCTCTGAGCTATACCCCCAGCCCTATTTTATTTTTTATTTTGAATCAGGGTCTCACTAAGTTGCAGGGGATCTCACTAAGTTATTAAGGCTGACCTCTAACCTGTGATCCTCCTGTCTCAAGTACTAGGATCCAAGTACTATACTCTAGGTATTAGGATTACAGGCATGTGTCACCAGGCCTGGATTTATTTTTTATTTTGAAACAGATCTTGCTAAGTTGTTGAGAGTCTTGATAAATTGTTGAGGCTCACTTTGAACCTAGAATCCTCCTGTCTTAGCCTCCCAAGTACTGGGCTCAGCTCGCATAAAGTAATTTTAATTTTTCTAGTGGTCACATTTAAAAATGGAAAAAGAAACAGATTAAATTCATTTTAATATATTTATTTAAGATAATATAAAATTTTTGTTTCAAAATAATATGAGTGAAATATTCTATACATGTATTGTGCTAACTCTTAGAAATTTAATGTGCATTTACACTTCTGTTAAATATCACTTCCAACTAGCCACATTTTCAATGTTCAATAATCACATGTAGTCAGTGAATAACATATTAGACAGCATGAATCTAGAATATGTATCGCTCGGTCTCACTTCCTACACTCAGACAGTTTCCATTATTGCTGTTGGGGGGTATGTGGTAACAGGTCAGAGCCTGTCCAGGAAATGTTGCTTTCCTTGTCCTCTCCTATTAAAATTTTTCTCCATTATCCATCTTGAAACAAAACATAGAAGTAGGGTTAGACTTTGGACAGTCCCAGCTCATCTATGCTTTCATAGAACAATGCACTGGTCAATTCATGACAGACCTAAAGACTGTAAAGTTTAATCTGCTCATTCTCAAAGCTTAATATGTATAAGAATCAGCTTATTAAAATCCAAATTCCTGGGCAGAGTTCCTGACCAACTGATGATAATTTCCAGAGGTGAGAGCTGGACACAGGCCTTTATTCACGTTACCAGGTGGTCTCATACACCCCGAAGTTGGAGAGTGCTCCCCAGACCCTCCAACAACGTAGGACACTTTCTGTGGGGTCTCCTGGTTTTCACTCATTCTGTCCTCAGTTCAGCTTTCAGTGAGAGACAACCCACGTTCACACCTATGCAAGGCATGTGGAGCCTTCTAGAAGGCTGCTGATCAGCCCTGTCCTACATTTTGTAATTGTCTGCTCTCAGTCAGTTGCATCCAGAGACCTGTATAACACCTGCAGCAACCAACAAGCCATTCTGTGCTGTATTTTTAAGACTCGCCTCTCCTTCTGAACCCTTTCCATCTATTTTTGTGTATGCCAAGATAGCTCTCCATGCTCAATATCTCACACTTATACAACTACTTTCCTCTCGGGGGCTTTTAGGATATTTATAAACATCTTCTTGTGAATCTTCATTGTGTCCCTGAAAAAAACACAAGTGAGATTGCCTTCTTTTTGCAGGAGGGACAGGGGGCATCTGTCTGGTCACTGATGTGTGACGAACATTGGCTCTCTGTGAAGGGTTCAGGGTGCTCTTTGGGGAGCCACTCTCTGCCTACTTCTCACAGAAGTATTTCCAGCAAAAACATTTTGCTGAGTACGTCCACCTCGTGCCTCAGGTGAGGGGACTACTCTGTGGTTTTGTTGGGAGACTTCAGGTGTGAGGGATGCTCTGAAATGGAATGCACATCTTCTGGAAAGGAGTTATCTATAGCTCCCAGATTCTCTGAAGCCAAGTGATAAGCATTTGAAATGAAAGCTTGAAATGAAAGTTGGTGTCTTTCCCCTTTTATATGGCCTTGATTCCCAGTAGAACAAACAGAACATTATTCATTTGGGGCTGTAGCAGCTCAGGGAAGGCTAAAATCTAATACAGGGTGCACTGGGCTGTAATTTCTTTCTTTCCTTTCTTTCTTTCTTTCTTTCTTTCTTTCTTTCTTTCTTTCTTTCTTTCTTTCTTTCTTTCTTTTTTTGAAGGTCTGATGATGGAACCCAGGGGCATTCAACCTCCAAACTACACCCCCTGCCCTATTTTTTATTCTTTGTTTTGAAGCTGGGTTTTACTGAGTTGCAGAGGGCCTCACTAAGTAGCTGAGGCTGTCAGTGAACCGCGATCCTCGGGTCTCAGCCTCCCAAATGCTGGGATTACAAGCGTGCGCCACCACTCCCAGTTTGTAATTTCTTAACTTGGTCCCAAAGCCACTTCTACTTCTAGACCTGAAGAATCTTTCTATCAAGAGAAACACACAGGCCAAGTGTGGTGATGCACACTTGAGACAGTACTAGGACAGGAGGATCCAGGTTTGAGGCCAGCCTCAGCTACTTACTTAGTGAGGGCCTCCACAACTTAGTGAGGCTCTGTTCCAAAAAAAATAATGAATAAAAAATAGGGCTGGGGGTGTAGCTCGGAGGCAGAATGCCCCTGGGTTCCCTTCCCAATACTGGAAAGAAAGAAAGAAAGAAAGAAAGAAAGAAAGAAAGAAAGGAAGGAAGGAAGGAAGGAAGGAAGGAAGGAAGGAAGGAAAGGAAAGGAAGGCACATATACCTAATTATCCCAGGGAAGGATTCCTTCTAAAAGATTTCAAATTGCTCTTTTGGTTGTCTGGTGGTGTCTTTCAAAAGATACACACACACACACACACACACACACACACACACACACACACGTATATGTATTTCATAACATAATTTTGTTCTACGACCCTTTACTTTTTAAACATCTTTTATTTTTACATCTTTGGTTCATTATAGAGAATTTATGAAATAGAGAAAATATAAAGAAGAGCATTAAAGTGACCTACAATCCTACTACTCCCTAAGACAACCAATACTTTTTGGTGTATTTTCCTTAGGACTTTTCCCCCCTTGATTTAAAGAAAACATATTTAAAATAATTGATGACTTGAAATCAGATTTTTCTTCAAGAAGCCCTGGTTTCATTTAGAGGGAAATGATATTTTTAAAAACCACAACCTGGCCCCCAGGAATGCTAATGGATATGTAATTGTTTCTAAGTCATTTAAGCAGACAGAGCTAGAAAATACAAATTTAATGATAAAATATCATCTGGGCATGGTGGCACACATCTGTAATTTCAGTATTTGAGAGGCTGAGACAGGAGGATCACAGATTCAAGAACAGCCTTAGCAATGTAGCCAGACTCAGAACAAACAAGCCAAACCTTGCTTCAAAACAAAAAATTAAAAAGGGCTGAGAGGTGTAGCTCAGAGGTAGAATACCCCTGAATTCAATCCACAATTACACACACACACACACACACACACACACACACACACACACACACACATATAAAAATAAATAAATTTTAAGAGTTCTTACTAGTAATTCTAATTCAAATTCAGCACACAGGATTTTTTTTTATTCTATTCTCTTTTATATCTGCATCTTCTTTATTCCACACTAAGAATCCTGGTTCTCAATGACACAGGAATGATATAATGCAAATACTCCATATTAATTCATGTTTTATTCTACATTACTTATATAGTGGTCACAGGATAACAATACGAATATTCACAAAACCAATAGAATTACCGAAGCAGTTTTTAAACCGAATGCTCTCTCCTTTTACCCTCTTCTCATTTAAAAACATTTGTACTATGAGTATATTGTCAAAGCACATAACATTATAACCTTTGGTCTATAGCAATTGTATATTTTATGCTCATTACTAGATCTTATATTTATGTGTCTCTGGTTGTTTTGTTGTTTGAGTTTTTTTGTCTAATAGATTTATCGTGAAGAACAATATTCACTCATAGGGACAATATTACTTAACTCTTTCGTGCCAATAGCAGTCTGTATCTTTGATATTTGAGTTTTGCTAAAATCTTTAGCTTATGTTTTCTTCTCACTACTATTCAAACATGTTAGGACATTTTCTTCTGCCATAAAGTATTGTGTCTGAAGTTTTTATATTTTTATTTTTATTGGTATGGTTTAATTATAAAACATTTTCTCTTTTTGCATAGATTTCCAAAAATTATTTTTTTGTTAAAATCCAGTAGAATTTGGCTTTGTTATTAGTTGTTCTGGATGATATTTTCAGGTATGTGGACTGTTCACTCAATAGATGATGCTGATGCTGTTATCTTTTAAATGTTAGGGAAGATTTTTTTTTTTTTTTTTTTTTGCTTTACTGACTTCTGAACTCATCCTCTTGCACTAATATCTGATCACATCTAGTAGATGATAGGAAAAATGAAACCATTTGTGGTGCCAATCATTTTACTGGGTTGTTGCTGACCACCCTAGCTAACATCCTTAATGATGCTCAAGGCATCATTGTCTATCATAAACTTGTATAGCCACCAGGTTAATAAAAAATGGTGTGAAGAAGACATGAGATTAAAGGATATGAATGTCTATACATTTACCAGTACCAAAGATTAACAATGATATTCTAAAAGATACAGTTCCTGTCCCAATGAGAACAGCACAGAGGGCAATGGCCAGAGTGCCAAAGGGTCAATGAGACCACAATGGCACGAGAGGTCAGTTTCCTCCAGAAGGGACTTCTGCTGCCTGGGCCGCCTTCCCCTTTGCCCTTAGCAGTTGTGGCAGTAGGTGGCTACTAAATGTGGCTGAGTTGGCAGCACAAGAACATGAGAGGTATGAACTTTGACAGTTCTGTGTACTGGAAGAACATTGACAAGGTAGAAGGGCTTCCAGGAACCCCAGTACCACCAAAAAAAAAAAAACAAAAAACAAAAAACAAAAAAACAAAACTACTACTTTTTTTTAGCACTTGGAAAAATGTGGTGGTACTGGGGTTTCTGGAAACCCTTCTACCTCCGGGCTACACTCCCAGCCCTATTTTATACTTTTTAAATTTGGAAACAGGGTCTCTTAAGCCAGCGCGGTTGGCTTCAAACCTGCGCGATCCTCCTGTCTCTGCCTCCCAAGCACAGGGATTACAAGCATGCGCCACCATGCCTGGCAAAAAAGTAGTATTTTAAAATCATTTTAACCATTTAAAAAATAGATAAGTAGCTATAAATGAAATCACTTTATTATTTGCTGTGTTCCTTTGCTTTTATTTTCTTCTGCAATTCATATATATTGCAATACTGGGGATGGAACCCAGGGGCATTCTAACTCTGAGCTGCCCCTCAGCCCTTTTTCATTCTTTATTTTGAAACAGGGTCTCACTGAGTTGCAAAGGGCCTCGCTAAGTAGTTGAGGCAGGCCATGAACCGTGATCCTCCTGTCTCAGCCCCTCAAATGCTGGGATTACAAACATGTGCCACCACTCCCCAGCTATATGTTAGGGTTTTTTGTTTGTTTGTTTGTTTGTTTTGCTTGTCCTATTTGTCCTTTGCTCTTGAATCCTTTTGTCTCTTAATTTATTCTTGTTTTTCCCAAATTGTTCCCCCTTCCACTTTTTATTTCTCCTAAAGCATTATCTGTTATGATTACTGATTTCTGTTTCCCATCTGGTTTTGACTACATTTCTGAAATTATTTTTCTTTATCTCTTATTCACTCTTGCATTCAACCCTTTCTGATTTTTTATAATTTGATTTATGTTGTTCTTTCACATCTTATACAGTATCGCTTTCTTAATGTGTTTTATCTCATCTGGAAATGGTAAATTACGGTTTCAATGTATTTTGTGAGCAAGTCTTTCTGGCATGCTTTCATTGTTTGCAGAACTTTTTCTGCCCTCTATTTTCATTTTTAAACAGTACCTTAGGATAGGAGTTGACTTCAAATGCTTTTCACATTTTTATTTAAAGTTAGCTTTTCTAAGTTTAAACGATGTGGTCCAAGACAGTGTTTCCAATTTTACAAAGTACCTTCTCTTGTTTTCATGTGGTGTTCAAAAATATGGTGGCTTGCCTTTTAAGAATTTCCAATTCTCTTTTCTGACACTGTTATCTGGACCTTCTCTTTCCTCCATCTCTACTGTCATTCTCTTGCTGTTTTTGATTTACCTCCCGGCAGAGTCTTCTATATTTGGGGACTTGTCCTAGATTTAAGCCCTAGCCAGTCAGTTTCAAGAGTGCCGAGTAGACGGAGCGTCCCAGTCCGTCAGACTTTGCCACGGCCCCTCGTGCTTGCTGGTCCTTGGGTTGGGCAAGGCCCCTCAGGACCTGCTGGTATCTTCACATTGGTCCTTCCTGCTTTCCAGTGAACACACAATGACTGACTGAGACTCCTTTGTTCCTAAGTCCATCCAATGCCCCCTTGCTTTTCTCTGCTTCTTCCTCACAGACCCCAGCATGCTGTAGGCCTTAGGACCATTGGGATTTTGTCTACTAGTCATAGAAGTTCCACTTGTATCTTGGGGTCCTTGGGGAATCTTCTTTACTAGTTTTGTTGTGAATTTATTCATGCATTTTTTTGTATAATCATCCAGCCTTTTTAATGTGCATAAGGGTGTTTAAAAGCAATCTCTGCTGCCATCATCCTATCTTCCCAAAATCTAACTTTTAATTTTATATTTTGCAGCACTGAAAATCAAACCAGGGTCCAGAACATTCTAGACAAGTGCTCTACCTCTGAGCTATATCTCCAACCCTGAGATTTAATCTTCTTAGTTCAAATTGATGAATCAACTTGGTGAGATAATTTCCCCCCCTGGACAAAATCTTTTTCTTTGCTTGTTTTTTTTTTTGGTGGTACTGGGGTTCCTGGAAGCCCTTCTACCTCCGGGATACACTCCCACGGGCTACACTCCCAGACCTATTTTTTAACATTTTTATGTGGAGCTGGGCGTGGTGGCACATGCTTGTAATCCCCGCGCTTGGGAGGCGGAGACAGGAGGATCGCGCTGGTTCGGCGCTTGGGAGGCGGAGACAGGAGGATCGCGCTGGTTCGGAGCCAACCTCGCTGGCTTAAGAGACTCTGTTTCCACATAAAAATGTTAAAAAATAGGTCTGGGAGTGTAGCCCGTGGGAGTATATACCGGAGGTAGAAGGGCTTCCAGGAACCCCAGTACCACCAAAAAAAAAAAAAAATTTTTTTTTTATGTGGAAACAGAGTCTCTTAAGCCAGCAAGGCTGGCTTCGAACCAGCGCGATCCTCATGTCTCCGCCTCCCAAGCGCGGGGATTACAAGCGTGCACCACCACACCCGGCCTGGACAAAATTTTAATTCCCATAACAATTCATATCTTGTGGCCCAGAATAAGTCCTGTTGCTTTTCAAGCTACAGTGGTCCAAATTTTTTTGTTCTGGCTCCACCAATGGAGTGGTTTCCTGCTTGACCAGTAGATATTTCTAATTAGATTTGGCTATCCACAGGGCCTCCAAGTAACCTGTGTTTCACTCTCAGGAAGGTGTTCATCTTGGTGTGGTCTGTTCCAAAATGGAAATTTTCCTGGCTCATGTTTGTTACTTTAGTATTGCAAAGAACTAAAAAAAAAAAACTTCTAGCATATTGCATTAGATGCATTTTTAAAACAACATAACAGAATATAACAAAGTTCCTAAAATATGTGAATTCTAATATTAAAATTATATAAACCATAAATGTTCCTTTAGGACACTTAGAGGGGCCTAACATCTATTTCTTCTTCTTCTATTAATTGGTTTTCTTCCTTGTTTTCATTCCTGATTGAACATTATAATCACCTGGGAAGATTTGGGAACAATACCAACGCCTGGGCCCCCTCACAATCTCTAGGGTGGGGCCTGAAGATTTTCATCCGTATTTTCAAATCATTTTCTCAGTTGATTTTTGACAGCCAGTTGTGAGAATCAGTGACTCAAGTTCAAAATTTTTAATCTGGTGGAGCACTTGTCTGGCACACATAAGGTCCTGGGTTTGATCTCCACCACCACAAAATAAAGAAAGAAAAAAAATTTCAACTTGTTACGATAATCACATGATGCCATAGCTAAGCATTACTCCTCTCTGAGAGCTCATATAGAGGCTATGTGGTAGGGTTGTGGGGCATCCGAAAATATTGTGAAGGACCACAGAGTAACGGCTTGGAGGTCCTATGCCAAGGGCACATCAGAAGCTGTTTACAAAGCGAACCCCCTGCTTTGACTTTTCATCTTGGTAACCTCAGGCTTCTGTAATGCAACTTGAGACCAGGGAAATACTTAATTAATTTTTATTTATTGTGGCACAGGGAATTGAAACCAGGGTCATCGACCTCTGAACTATACCCCCAGCCCTTTTTATTAGTTTATTTTGAAATAGGATGTTGCAAGGTTTCTACGAGTTTTGCTACATTGCTGAAGCTGTCCTCAAACCTATGATACCTGTCTCAGCCTCCCTAGTACTGGAACTACAAGTGTGTGCCACCACACCCAGCTCATATCTTCTCTAAAAGGGCACTAATCCCATTCAGGAGTAGAGCATCCATGATCGAATCACTTCAGGAAGGCTCCAGTTCTTACTGCTAGCACAAATTAGTTATTAGGTTCCAACATATAAACATTTTTGGAGTCCCCAGCACTCAGACCATAGCACTTCTCTCGAATGTCCGTTTGCAAGGTGGCCTGAGGGGTGTCAGTGGAGGTTGATGGTGCTGGGGTGGTGATGTGATACTTTCCTTCACACCCAGAGCTAGTGCTGACCTGGACCTCTCTTTCCTAGCTGTTTGGCCTTAGGCAAGTCACCCACTCTCTAGGCTTCTCTCTTGTCTAGGGTGAACAAGAGGAAAGGGGTAGAGTGGATTTCATAACCCCACGCACCAGGTAGTTTCTAGTTTTAGCTTCTCAGAGGCACAAGGCAGCCTAGATTCTGGAATGCCCGACTCCTACACAGCCATCTGCCACTCCATGCAGATTCTAAGATCTTCGAGGGAAATACTTTTCATCGTTCACTGGAGAATTGTCCCAAATCCAGAATTCCTTTTACCCCTTTAGTTTAAAGGCAGTAGAATGGCCTCTTTGTCTTCTTTTTCCTGGACCCGCACATTGTCACAGGTGGAAGCCCAGCTCCCAGATCTTCCCTCTGACATCGCCCTGGGCCTGGACTTTGCTAAGCAGCAGAGTTGCAGGGAGGAGAGGCGCACGCAGGCAGCCCCGCCGGCTCCTGTGGAAGGTATTCCAGGCCACTCAGGGTGGGAAGAAAGCAGCTGGTGATTGGGGTCCTTCCTGTCCCTCCATATGCCAAGTCTTGGGTGTTCAGGACTCCGGGCTCCTTTCCATCTTTTCTTTTAAGGAATCAGGAAAATGACATCACATGTTTTACCAGAGCCTTGTTGAAAAGTTGAATTAAATATGGTGAAGACAGAGCCAATTCATCATTTCTTCCTTTCTCCCCATCACCCCGCTGCCTTTTACATGACTAATGAGGGAGGTTGCTGAAACACAGAAAAAGGAACCCCCGTCCTCCGTCTTCCGTGTCACACAGCTAGTCATTTCTCAAATCCTGCCACTTTCTGCAAAACCTTTTCTGCATCTGGTTTTTCCAGCCCATGGTCATGATGGGCGAGCTCTTCCCAGACCCAGATGATTTGACTAGAACACCCTAACCCTTACACATGATTAGCTCACTCAAGCGTTTTGCATTTGTTCAATGATTATCAGATCTTTTTATTATTTATTTTTAAATGATGCATAAAATTTGTACAGACTAACTGAGCACTGTGTAATGTTTTAATACATGCATACATTGCAAAATATTTAAATCAAGGTAAAGATATTCTTTTCCTTAAACATTTTTCATTTCTTGGTGGTGAAACATTCCCTCAAAATCCTTTTTATCCCTAGATTTTTGAAATGTACAGTATATTTCATTATCTCTAATCACCCTACTGTGTGGCAGCATACCAGAACTTCTCCCACCTCTCAAACTTTAACTTGGTACCCACTGATCAGCCTCTCCCAATCAGCCCTCCCTCTTGCTCTCCCAGGTTTGGTAACCGCCATTTTTTTCTCTCAACCTCTATGTGAGATGGCAGTTAAATAGTTAAGTAAAAATTGCTCAAGAAAATGACTGAAAGGCCTGACCTAAGGGCTGTTTTTGATCCCCTTGCCCAAGGACTAAAAACAAGATGTCCTTGGTGCCCTGATGGTCCCTCCCTGACCAGGTCAAGATGACATTCTGTGGGCTAGCAGTTGTGGTAATATTCTGGAAAGTTAAGAAAAATATGTAAAAAAATATAGACCCCAGCCTTGAAACACTTGCCCAGAAACAACAGTAACCAATCCCTCGTGAACAGGTAATGCTATAGGTCTTTTAGGCCAATCACGGTAAAGGTCATGAGAACTGTCCAATCAATAGAGGCTCTTTGTCTAAAACAGTATAAAAATGAAAACCAAAGTGTGCTTGGGGTTCCCATACTGAACCGCTGTGTCAGTTTATGCCGGGCACCCAAGTTTAAGCTTGAATAAAGGCTCTTTGCTTTTACATACAGATCAGCTCCTTGGTAGTCTCTCCGGGACAAAGGAACTGGGCACAACATCTGAAGATTGGTGTCGTTTTTTTTTTTAATTAGGGATTGAACCCAGTGGCATCCTACCTCAGAGCTAAACCCCCAGATCCTCTTTTTCTTTCTTTATCCCTCCCCCTTTTTTTAAAACAAAGTCTCACTAAGTTGCTGAGGCTGACCTCAAACCTGTGATCCTCCTGTCTCAGCCTTCTGAGTCTTGGGATTCCTGTTATGTGCCACCACATCTGGCCATCGGCAACTGTTTTGTGGCAGACTCTGCCGAGTGCTAGGGGTGACCTCCAAAATTAAATGGAGATTCCAGCATTCTGTTTAACTGACAGTCTCAGTCGGAGAAAACAATTCTTGTGGCTAGCTTTGTAATAAACACAAGAAAAAGAATCCAAAAGCAAAAAGGCTTCCCGGAGAATCTGAGATATGCAGGTTGGATGAAAGTTTGCTGGATAGAAAGTGGTAAGGAACACCCCAGACCTAAGGCCGAGGCAGGAGTTGCAAACGGTGCGCTCGGGCGTGTGACATGGTCCATGAAGGGAGACTGGGAGAAAGCAAGCCATAGAAATGGGCCGAAGGCAGAACGTAGAATTGGTTTCTGTGGAAATGAAAGAGGCAGAGATGATTTTAAGTAAGTGATTCACGTGATCATCTTTGCTTCTATGTAGAGAGAGTTATCCAGGAGGGAGCAGAGTGGCAGGGGACAGCCGTGGCCAACTCAGGTCCTGGAGGGGCAGCCGGCAGGCGCCGTGGCCAGGCGCTGAGGTTCCTGCCTCCAGCCCGCAGCTTCCACGCAGCTGCTTCACACATCAGGCTCCTCCTGCTTCCCCTGAAGTTCTCTACACACATTTCTCTTAGCAACCGGAACATTTAGTCCCATGGAAATGAGAATTCAATTCTGCTAAAAAATGGAAGGAGGCGATGGTGGCAGTGTGCACTCTGGGGGACAGTAACCATATGCCTCCCCATCTGTGTGGCTCTGGAACACAGCCTGCTCCCTGGGGGAAGGGGGGCTCGGGACACTGACAGGAGGGTTGACTCAAGAAGCAGGCCTAGTGAGTGTCCTCTCCTGCGGTGTAAAGCACTGTCAACGGGGCAGCCTAGCACAACACAGTTTATTCTCTCAGCATTCTGTAGGAGGAAGTCTAAAGTCAAGTTGTGGGGATCCCTCAGAAGGGTCTGAAGAGGACCTTCCTGTCCCTTCCTAACCGAGGGTGGTCGCCGTTAACCCTGGCCTTCCTTGCCATGTGGGTACATCCCTCCAATCTCTGTCCCCTCCTTGCCTTCTTCTCTGTAACTCTGAGCCCAAAATTCCGTGTGTGTGTGTGTGTGTGTGTGTGTGTGTGTGTGTGTGTACATGTGTGTGTCAGAGGGAAAGACAGACAGACGGACAGATGGACAGACACTGAAAACTGAACTAGAGGCATTCTACCTCTGAGATACACAGCCAGCCCTTTTTATTTTTTATTTTTTCGGTAGTGTGATGGAACCCAGGTGCTTTCTACCCCCTAGGTTACACTCCCAGACCTATTTTATATTTTATTTAGAAATAGGGTGTCACCTAGTTGCTGAGAGCCTCACTAAGGACCTGAGGCTAGCTTCGAGCCTGTGCAATCCTCCTGTCTCAGCCTCCCAAGCGTTGGGATTACGAGCATGGGCCATCATGCCCGGCTCTTTTTAATTTTTTTAACATGGCCTTGCTGTATTGCCGAGGTTATCCTTTTGCCTGCAATCTTCCTGTCTGAGCCTCCCAAGTACTAGGATTACAGGTGTGCACCACCACACCTGGCTCATTTCTCTCTCTTCTTCCTGTTATTGGATCAGGGGCCACCTTAATTCACTATGACTCTTAACTATTGCATCTGTAAAATATATATGCATATATATTTTATTTAATATATGTTATATATTAAATATATTTTAACATGTTTCCAAATCAACTCACATTCACAGGCACCTTACCAGGAATAAGAACTTACTTTCTGGTGAACATAGTTCAGCCCACAGTGAAGTGTATCTTCCAGTGCTGTTCACTCAGTGTGAATCTCTTCTGGAAGGCATTATTCCACGTGGAGCAGGTTGTCCCAGAAGCAGCTCCAGAATTTCAAGCAATTATGTAACACAGTGCGCTCTTTTCTAAAATGTATATATATCCATTCTCCCAAGGTTGGACTACCTCCTATATGTGTGATGACATTCTGGGATTTGGATATGGAAAGATAAATTGTCCAGACAGAGCCTTGCTCTGATCAAATAAAAGATCTGTCTCTTAAACGTGTCAAGAGTAGAATAAATTTTTCTAGCAATTATGTGATTTTTTAAGCTTTTAAGAAGAAACAAAATTAATCTTTTTTGCCAAGAGTTAAAATAAGACACACGATTGGTGAAAATGTCTTTTTATAGAATCATGCCTTATTTATGAGAGCTTCCAACGAAACTGTTCAACCCAGCTTGGAGAGTCCTGAACCCTAACACAGGACAGGGATGGGGGCCAGGGCAGCCAGTAGGGCGGTGGCCGGCATGAGGCCAAAGTGAGGGCAGCTGTGAGGTGCCTCTCCAGGTGGTGCTGGAGTCCTGACTGAGTCCGGCCAGGCTGAGCCCTCCTGAGCCATCCGCTGATGGTGGAACCGCAGAGAATGAGCCTTAAGAGCGTATCCTGGCCCAGTGAGTGTGCCAGGTGGTACTGAGAAGAAACCTCCTAGAAGGTCTTCAGCACCCAAGGAGGCAGCCAGGGAATAACTTCAGATCCGCTGTCTCGGGCCTTCTTCTCTTCCTGCACCTTCCTCATGTGCCCCGGCTCACCATGCCCCTTTGACCCTGGGCCAACTCGCTCCCAACATTATTTTCCTTCTTGCCTTTTGCCTTTTATTTCCATCCTTTGATTCTGAACAATTTCTCTCCCCTTCCTTTGACAATATTGAGAATGTTACAAATGACCCCGATTAGCAGGACCAGGGGACACCTGCCACCTATGGCTGGACAGACACATAGCTCTTCCAGTCAGGTCATCCCTAGAGGTCCCAGGCAATGACAGGAAAAAGAAATCTGTGTCATGGTCCAGTGATCTTGGAGTATTCTCTAGAAGTGGAAGAAAAAGTCTAAGATGCAAAATAAAGTATATGGATATAAATATGATGTCTGGTAAGACCCTCAAATAACAGGGAATCACTCTACATCCATCTATAGCGCTTCACTCAATGACACATAATGTGTAACAACCAAAGAAGGGCTCTTGAGGCTCGGGCTTCCCACCTAAAATTGCAGGCACCATTGCTAATGTTTGGTTATGGTATAAAAATTATGTCCAGTTTCTCAATGGTCACTCTACCATATATATTAAGTAAACTATAGGCTGGTGTCTCCTACTCATGCTATGAATAGACTCACCTGCTCCCTTTAGTAGTTCCTGGCCTAGGGATCTGGACATCAGGCAACCACAACAAAATGACATTAAAAGCAATTTTATATCATATTGTACTACTCTAACTGAGATTTATATTCACTTGTCTACCATTTTTACATTCTTAATTCTCAGGATTGAAAATGAATTTTTGAAAAACCCACGGCCAGAGCAGTTAAGGACTCATGACAAAATATTTAGTTTATTTTTTTTTCTGACTCAAGGTCTTTGGTTTTGTTTTGTTTTGTTTTGTTTTTGGAACTGGGAATTGAACCTCTGTACAATCTTTCTCAGTACTAAAGGTTATACCTTGAATTACTTTGACGTGAGAAATATACTTGTACAGCAAATGAAGAAACAAAAGACTGATTTTTACCAGTCAAATCCAGCCTATATGCTCAATTAAAACTTTTGCCCTGGTAAAGCCTACAGTAAAGCCCACAATGCAAGATGGCCACATTGCCATCCTCCCAAGCAAGCCTGTGGTTCATCCATAAATGTTAGCATTTTTCACATCCATCAGCTTTCTGTTGCTCTCCAGCTTTCCAGCTTGATCTAGACATTGCTGCTGCTAATCTCTTCAAATCATGATTCACAGCACCCAGAAGGCATCTCTTGATCTTGTACCCTCTAGTTCTCTCAGTCACGAATATGTACTGAGGCCATATTCCCAGGATCAAGATGCTCCATCTTTCATTTTGCACAGATGTTTATTATAGTCACAACTCTTTCTCTTCCTGTGTACCCCTTACCCATGTCTTCCCAAGAGAGAAGCAACTTACCTGATTGGCGAGTTTCGAAAGAGCCCTTTTCTCTCCCCTTCTCATTGAGGGACCACCAGGGCACCCAAAGCTCTGTACCTTCATGCTCTGAGCTTTACAAGTATAGGGCCTTGGTGGGTAAGTCTATGTAATTCAGTGCTGTAGCATTATAAGCCATATATTCCAATATCCATCAGCTTTATTGAAATAAAGGTGATAGTTTACTCTCCATCTGCTAAGCCCTGTATCTACCTCAGAGAGTTCTAAAACAAGTTAGGACACAGGGATGTCAATTATTAGGGCTCTTCAAACCCTGACATTCTAAAAAGAAGGTAGAAAGAAATAGAGGAAAGAAGGAAGGAAGGAAGGAAGGAAGGAAGGAAGGAAGGAAGGAAAGAAGGAAGGAAGGAAGAAAGGAAGGAAAGAGAGAGGAAACATTGTCTCTCCAAGGAAACTATGATGTAATGATCACAAAGAAGAAAAATGTAATTGTTGGCATATTTAGCATACAAAGCAAACTCATGCAAAATAAATTGTTTATAAATACAAGGAATATAAATAAGGATAATTGTGAGGTACAATCTTTCTCAGTACTGATGGGAAACAAAAGTAAAGTAATTAAGAAAATCAGGTTAGATGAGAAAGTTGGAGATTAAGTTAAAACAGTGAGACAGAAACTTATGGAAGTGAGGTGGGGGGGATAAAAGTGGGAGGGGCCAATAAAATGCTAGTAAGTTGCAAAGGTAGTCAGTCATTAAACATGCAGAAGAACTATAGCAGTTCTGGTAAATCATTCCGAAAGTATTAAATTAAGACAATGGAAAGTCACTGAGGGGTTTAGAGCAGAGAAATGGCCTGGTATGAGCGGCGCTTTAGAAAGTCCCTCAGGGAGGAGAGAGAGTGAACTGGAGGGTCTCCAAGAAATGTGATGGAAGGTCATTGCATCAGGACAAGGCCAGCTTCTGGCTGGAGTACTTGTGAGGAGAGACATGTAGGGCTGGTGCTTCCTTCTTCAATGAAACCATATGGTGAGACTGGGTAAATGTAAGTGCTGAAGTTGGACAGAGACTGGACTCTGGCTGTCTCAGGGATCATGGTTGAGGTGGGCTCTGCTATGGATGCAACTGGGAAATAGCTCTGGTTCCTCAGGTAGGGTAGTCTGTAGATATGCCCAATGCATGAGTTATCTTCAAGAACAGCATTAATGTCCATCAAGTGTAGAAGATATTTATCCTTGAATTTAGGGGACACTTATTTAAAAGTTGCATACCCAGTGTTTGTAATCAGAAGCACAAAAATTCCAATTTCTGAAGTGATTTGGGCCTTTTAAAAAATAAGCATGTTTGTTCAATAGAATCATTTTAACATTTCTATTTTTTTAAAATTTTTTGGTGCATTGTTTTGCTACTTCATAATATGGTTAAAAAAAAAAAACTTGTGTAGACATACATGCACACATCACCCAGTAAGCCCCTACCCAATCCCCACTCATTCCCTCCTCATCCCTCCTTTCCATGCTTGGCTTATTGGTTGACTTCAGTATGTTTAAGTACATTACATGCTTTAGAGAGTTTCCTTCTCTACCCCCATCCCTTCAGTTAGGTTGTCTTATTTGCTCCTCTATAGGATTTCCTTTTTCATCTAGAGTTCCTCCTATGACCCATTTCTCCTTAGCTTTCACATATTAGGGAAAGCATCCACTTTCTTTTTTTTTGTGACTGACTAATTTCACTTAACATAATATCCTCCAGTTCCATCCATTTCCCTGTAAATTATGTAATTGTGTTATTTTTATGGCTGAGTAAAATTCCATTGTGTACATATCCCACACATTTGTAATCCATTCATCTGCTGATGGACATCTTGGCTAGTTCCATAGTTTGGCTAATTTTAGTTTGGTGAATTTTAACATTTCTAAAAAGTAAATATGGTTTGCAACAAATAATGTTGAGAGAATTAGATATCCACATGAAAAAAAATGAAACCGTGTCCCTTCCTCACATCATACACAAAAATTAACTCAAATGGACCATGGACCTAAATGTGAGGGTTAACACTAAAGACGTCATAGAAGAGCTGAAGGGGGAAATTGTCATAATCTTGATAATCTTTAATTAGATAAAGCCTTTTTAGGTGGACACAAAAAACATAACTCATTAAAGAAAAAAGATAAATTGGACTTCACCAAAAATTAAAAATGTTTGTATCTCAAAGGATGCTATTGAAAAAGTAAAAAGAAGGCCACATAATGGGAAAAAAGTGTTTGCAAATCACATATCTGATAAGAGACATATGATATACAAGTGGAAATTTAAAAAGGATGCTTACAACTTGTTGTAGTTTGAATCTGGAATGGCCCCCCAGGCTCATGTGTTGAAGGCTCAGTCTCCATTGCAGCAGTGTTGAGAGGTGGGGCTTTGGGGAAGTGATTGGATCATGAGAGCTCTGACCTTGTTGGTGGGTTAATGATTCAGTGATATTATTGGAAGGTGGTAGAAACTGTAGGAGGTGAGACCTAGTTCTAGGAGTGGGTCATGGGTCCTTGGGGGTGTTTCCTTGAGAACTATATTTTATCCTTGGCTCCTCCTCCTCCCTGTCCTCTCTGTTTCTCTCTCTCTCCTCTCTCTCTCTCTCTCTCTCTCTCTCTCTCTCTCTCTCTCTCTCTCTCTCCATCCCTCCTCCTTTCTCTCTGCTTCCCAGCCATCATGACTTGATCAGCTCCACTCCACCACAATGTCTCCATCATAATTCTGTCTTCACCACAGGTCCAAAACAACAGAGCCAGCCAACCATAGACTAAAACCTCTGAAACCACAAGCAAATAAAGTTTTCTTACTTTAAGTTGTTTTTTAATCAGGTATTTGTCACAGTGATGAAAAGCTGATGAATACACAGTTCAACAATAAAAAGATAACTCAATTAAAAAGTTGGCAAAGCCCACTGAAAAAGTTTTTTTAAAAAAAGAATAGGCAAAAAAATCAAATAGGCATTTCTCCAACACAGATATGAAAATGGCTGATACGCCCATGAAAAAATGATTAACATGATTCATCATTAGGGAAAATACAAAATCATGTTGAGATACCACTTTATACTTATTAGGATGGCTGTAATCAAGAAAGACGGATAATAAGTGTTGGCAAGGATGTAGAGAAATTAGAGCCCTGGTACATCATTGGTGGGGATGCAAAATGAGGAAGCCAGTTTGAACCATAGTCTAGTAGTTCATCAAAAGTTTAACATAAAGTTGTCATATGATTCAGCAATTCTACTCCTAGGTATATTCCTAAAAGAAATGAAAACTGTGTACATAAGTGTTCAGAGCACTGTTATTTATAATATCTAAAAAGTGAGAAAAGTAAAATGAACATCAATGGAAGCACAAATAAGTAAAATGTAGTTTATCTATACAATGGAATATATTTATAAATAAAAGGAATAAAGTATTAACTAATACTATAGCTTGAACACATTATGCTAACTGATGAAAGTCATCCACAAAGGACATAGTATGTCTTTTTTTTTTCTTTTTTGTGTGGTGCTGGGAATGGAACCCAGGGGCATTCTACCTCCAAACTATACCCCCAACCCTATTATTTTATTCTTTATTTTTAAACAGGATCTCACTGAGTTGCAAAGGGATTCACTAAGTAGCTAAGGCAGGCCATGAACCATGATCCTCCTGTCTCAGCCTCCCAAATGCTGGGATTACAAGCATGAGCCACCAAGCCTGGCTCATAGCATGTTATTTTAATGAGATATCCAGAGTAGAAAAGTCTATTGAGACCAAAAGTAATTTAGTGGTTGCTTAAGGAGAAGGATCAATGGTTATGGAGTTGGGGTGATAACAAATTTCTAAAAGTGATTGTGAAAAGGTTGTACAATCTGTGAATATATCAATAACTATTATATTGCACAATGTGTGTGTGTGTGTGTGTGTGTGTGTGTGTGTGTGTGTATTTTGCTGGGGATTGAGTCCAGGGACATTCTACCTCTGAACTACACTCCCATCCTTTTTTATTTTTTATTTGAAACAGAGTCTCACTATGTTGGTGAGAATCTTGCTATGTTGCTGAAGATGTTCTTGAACCTGCAATCCTCCTTTCTCAGCCTCCCAAGTACTTCAATTATAGGTGTCAGCCACCTCACCTGGCTAAATTTACACACTTTAAGTGGATCAACTATACAGTATGTGAATTCATTCTCCATAAAGCTATTACATTTTTTAAAAATTAACTTGTTTAATGTATTTAAAATTAAATCTTCTTCTTTCCTTTCTTCCTTCCTTCCTAATCCTGGGATAGAATATGTTTGGCTCAGGAATTAAGATCTAATTATATAATGCACCAATAAAAAAATAAAAAAAGAGATCTAATTATATTGTCAGTTGAGTAATAAGACAAGATAACAAGCCAAAAGTGGAAAATTTATTTAATTGGAGGAACTAAAGACAAAAAGAAAGAATATCTGAAGTTTAGGTAAGTCTCCCTAATGATACATTTTTTAATTCAACACATATTTGTGGGGCATTTATTAAACATTTAAGGCACTATACTAGGTACTATCTTACGATTTCAAAGAAACATACCTATAGCTTCCATACCATATACCTGAGACCAAGTTTCAAATGTTTTATACCCGGTCTTTCAAGGCTACCTCTTCTCTTCACGGTAGCTGACTTTGGTCTATCGCAAATGCTTAAAAAGATAAAACACAAAATCACATTTGGAAATCTCTTGATATTTACACAAAGACAAAACACTGTTAGAAAATGCATAAATAGCTGTGTGTCTTGAAGAGTGCCTAAGTTTGTTTCATAGCACCATTAAGATCTTAGGTCCACAAGGAGTGGGGTATAGATAAACCAACCTGGCCTTTTTGGTTCATCCACCCAAATGGGATTTACAGATCTGCTTTGGTTTGGGAGGGCTGGAAGCTTGACCCTACATGAGTTAGTAGATAGTGTCAGCTTAATGGCTTCTGGAGAAACCAGATGATTATGTAAAATTTCAGGATCAAATCAGAACCCACCTCTCCTTAGAGCAAACTCATAACTTTGGTCAGTGTAATTTAAAAGTGTCTGAGGCCCTACCCCAAATTCTCTGAACCTGTGACTCTGGAGGTGGGTCAGATGGTGCTTCAAAGCCCAGAAAGTTTGCAAGTACCGTCTCTGACTGAACTCAGATCTGATAGGGATTTCCAGGGTCCTTTAAAAGTGAAGAGAGTTCAGACTTTATAATTTATGACTCTTCTAAGCTAGAAAGAATTTCCTGGACTTATTCTACTTTACACTTAGGTATTCAGAACTTAATTGAATTGGATCCTGGAGATTAGGTGTATGGGTAAGGGAAAGTAGCCCTTCATCTCATCTTTAATTTAAGGAACTTTCCTTTCATTTATCCTTGGTAGGTCAATGTGATTATCTTCTTCCTGGAACTAGCAATGAAGTTGTAAAATAATCCAGGGGGGAGGTGTCTATATATATTCTTGGCAGATTTTACACTTATGGAACAAAACACTTAGGGAAAGAAGAATTTTCCTGGGAAAAATAATTCACCTTAAAACAAAAATAAAAGGAAACAAATTAAAAGTATGCATTATTTTAGGCAAAAAGATGGTTTTTCAGAGTCTATATTTTTATTATTTACCATACTTATGATTCTTTTGGTATCTTATTTTCTTTCCTTTATCTAACATTATTATTGAGAAATTATACTTTGCCAGAAAAATAGCTGAAATGTTGTTATGTAACTTGAAGATTATTTTTCAAGGATGAGTAAAGGACAAAAATGGAAGAAAAGGACAGAAAAGACAAATGCAAAACTGTGTTCCTGTTTATCACTCTTGATTTGACAGTCTACTCTCACTTAATCACTTGGATACCTGCTAGAGATCCCTCCTTCACAAGGGAAGTGAGCTCCACAGAATTCAACAACGCATCATCCGTTAAGGAGAAAGGAAACTTTGAACAATAGATGTCTGTTTTAACAACTAGCGCCAAGGTTCTGAAAGTACTAATTTGCTTTCAGCCACATAACAAAGGCCAATTTGCCTCCTTTCCCATTGATTCAATGTTTGCTGAAGCTTTAAAAACACGTTACATAAATCCTTAGAAATCTTTTGTGAAGAAAAATCCAATATTTTAAAGCAGTGATCTTTTGCTCTCATGATTCACGGCACGGAGACGGCTCCTCACCTTCCTGAATCAGGGTGAGGTTTGATATTCTTTTTTTTTCTTCTTCTTCTTGTTCCTTTTTTCTTTTCTTTTTTTTTTCTTTTTTTTTTTTTTAGATAAACACAACATAAGAGTTCCTTACCCTCAAGATTCCTGATACTTTGTCTTCCTGACCAAACACAAAACAAAACAAAACTCACTTGCAAATGTGCTTCGTTTAGTGCAAACATTTTTTATAGGATTCATGTACAGATTCTCCTCAACTTACAATGGGTTACATGCTGATAACCCCATCATAAATTGAAAATATCATTAAGTAAAAAGTGCATTAAGTATACCAAGACTATTGACCCTTGTGGTTTAGACACACAGTGCATCAGAGAGCATCTATTGTTCACCATTGTGATCCTGTGGCTGCCCAGGGTCCTGAGACAGTATCATACTGCGTCACTAGCCTGGGAAAAGATAACAGTCTAAAATTCAAATGAAGATTTCTACTGCAAATATACTTCTCCCACACCCCTGTAAAGTCAAAACCCACAAGTCAGACCATAATACATCAGGACTATCTGGATATACATGAGACTCTACTCATTTAAAAATAAAATTATCTCTTATTTTACAAGATCTCCTATAGCAAACATAGGTGAGTAAACTAAAAATACATCAACTCAGGCTCAGGGGCTTTTTTCAGAGATTTCTAAAGAACTTAAATCTCTGAGGCAGTGGGTGGGCCACCACTTCAACATTTGTTTTCTAATCAAATGAATGGTTGATCAGTGGCTGGGATTTGACCCTGTCACTCCTTCCCATTCTCTTTGGAATCCTAGGTTATTCAGGATTTCCTTTGTAGTTGTTAATCAAGCATTGCTTCAGGGCTATTGGTAACATAAAACTTATGCTTAATGAATCACAAGTCTAAGCACTAAACTAAGATTTCTGCAGACATGTCCATATTCTCATTAGTAAGACATTCATTCTCTCTCTCAGCCTGTACTGACCTGGCAGTTATTAGTGTGGTCTACACCCGGATTTGGGATCCAAAGAGTGGCAGTGTTTGGGGAGACAGTCATATTCACGATGGCCAGGTGGGTAAACTATCACTCTATCAATGTTGAGGAGGTACGACTCATAGACTTGTTACCATGATGCATCATGACTGAGCAGTCTCATAGAAGCCCAAAGCCATTGTTCACTTTTCTGCCTTTTAAGGCAAGGGAAAAATTATTGTGCACTAAGTCTTTGGGAAGGGACCCGGGTCTTTCACCATGTTCTATGAATTCTCCAAACCTTAGTGATATTTTTGTAGGTTGGTTGGCGATCCCTGCTGGGATACCTCCTTTCAGGGACTCTGTATATGATTTTCATGAGCTGGATCAGAGACAGAGAGCAGACATTGCCTTTATGTAGATATTGTCTGTGGTGGAATGGAAGGGGCAGGGCAAGATTATGTCTATAGACCCCAAGGATGGCTCTTATATGTGGACAGGGAAAAAAATAAGTGTCCAGTCTTAGAAGCCACTTATGCAAGGACAGGGAAAAAAAATAAGGGCCCAGTCTCTGCACCCAGAGAGGAGCATAGGAGTGCCATCAAACACTTACTCCACGTTTAGTTGCTTCAGGGTCAGGTGACTCCTCAGACAGTTCATCCTGAGTAACGATAAGAAAAGAAAGAAGCAAACTGCATATAGCTGAGCAAATGAAAATGTAGGATTTTCTTAGTTTCAGAAAAAAGTTTGGGTTTTTAAGAAGTAGTGACTTTTATGTATAGAATCATCCAAGAATATTTACAACATGTATGGCTTTGATTGTGTTAATGAAGCTATTATTCACACAGAAAACAAAAAATCATTCGGCTTTGGAGGCACACTTTGCTGACTGTTTTGGGACAGGCAATATGATCGGTTATGCAAACAGTAAGAGGAGCATCGAGGCCAGTGCACAGCTGCTCAGCTGGATGGACAGAGCTGAGCTGGCCTGGTCCTTTAGCATGCATGCCACCCTGGACCAGGACCCATTGTTGGGTAGCGGGGTGATGCCTGCCACGCTGCACATGATGTTGTAGACATCCACGGATCTGATTGGAGCAGCTCTGAAGTTGGATTTGAAATCTGAAAGGGAAACAAACAGGCTATCATGGTTGGTGACCTAGCCAAAAAAAAAAAAAAAAAAAAAAATCTCAGTACCAACATGGAGGAATTATAATCCGGCTCTAGGCAACTTTGCAGCTGGAAAATCATCTCTATCACTGGGTGTGGCCAAGTGGCTATGAAAGTAGAAGAGTCCCTGGGAGGTTATTGGTTATGAGAAGAAATAGATTTCTATAGCTCATAGAGATATGGCTTTAAAAGACAAGTCAACAAGCCTGGCACTGTGGTGTACACCTGTAATCCCAGTGCTTGAGAGGCTGAAACAGGTGGACAGCCTCAGCAATTTAGAGACCCTTCAGAACTTAGGGAGAAGCTGTTTTAAAAAATAATAATAAAATGGGACTAGGGGTTTAGCTCAGAGCTGGATTCAATCCCCAGTACCCTGGGGTTCATTGATTGAACTTTGAGATCAATCCTCAATATACTCCCCCCCCCACACACACACACACAAACACACAAGGCAGCTCAACAGACTATCTTTGTGCCTAACAGTGCTCCCTTTGAGACAATGAAACTTTTTTGCAGGGCTGAAGCTGTACCATATCTATAGAGTCCTGGAGAACCATGTGGCCAGAGAAGATAGGCTCCTGCTGGGCTCCCCTTAAATGCTGTGTTTATGTGCTAGCATCTCTACCTAGCTGGGACTGAGAACCAGGGTGCTGATTTCTTGCTGCAGAGGATCCCCAGTGACCCAAGAAGGTTTCTCCATTTTCCCACCACATCGAGGTCACGGGTCTATGTGGAATGTGCCGCTGTATTCTGTTGGTGCCGATGTGTTCCCTTGTGCCAGTGGCTCTTCAGCAATAGACATGTTTTCTTAATACATTCAGAAGATCATCTGAACATTCTGAAAGCCTTTCATAACAGATAAAACAACTTAGCCATGAGCAAACTGGTGTCAGAATAAGGGGTCCAAGGGAAGTCTCCGAGGGATGGGTCTAATGGAGAAGAGCAGCAAGCCTCTACCCAGAGCCTGCCCCGATGTGGATGGTGACACAGGCGTAGAAAGGGTGAGCCTGGCCCTAGTAATAGACCCTTGGTAAGAGACCCTGAAGGTTACTCTGTAAGACACTGGAGGGATTTTAATCAAGTGCATCTTCTCTTTCTCCCCAGGAGGCAAATAAAATGCTGAAGACAAAGCATTTGTCCATTTTAAAAAATGAATGTAAGAAGGCAGTAATACACACAAGATGCTTTGCGCTTAGACTCCTAACAAAACGACACTAGGGGACAAATTCACAGGGAGGGGGAATTTATCTATCAATATAATCCTGTACTTTTAGTTCACCTAAGATTTTTGAAGAAAGTGGGTACTTTGGGAACTACAAAGTTAAGTTGTGTTTAATTTTTTTAAAGGGGATTGAACCCAGAGGCATTCTGCCTCCGAGCTAAACCCTCCAGAATTTTTTTTTCTTTTGAAACGGGTCTTACTAACTTGCTGAGGGCCTGGCTAAGTTGCTGAGGTTGACCTGGAACCTGTGATCCTCTTTAGCCTCCCATGTACTGGGATTACAGACGTGTGTCATCACACTAATCAAGTTTTCTATCTTAGAAAATAATCTTTATGTCAGGTGTTGTGGTGTGCACTTGTAATCCCAATACTTGGAAGGTTGAGCCAGGAGGATTGCGGTGTTCAGCCAGCCTCAGATATTTAGTGAGGTCCTCCACAACTTAGTGAAACCCTGTTTCAAAATAAAGAATGAAAAATGGGGCTGGGGGTATAGCTTGGAGATAGAATGCTTCTGAGTTCAACCCCCAGTACCACAAAAAAGGTAATAATAATCATTATAATTGCTTTGCTAAAATGCTCCTTATATTTTATTTTTAAACTGAGTAAATAGTAACAGCAACACGTGTTTGATACACGCTTGTAATCCTAATACTCAGGAGGCTGAGACAGGAGGATCACAGGTTCACGGCCAGCCTCGGACTCTTAGGCCCTCCACAACTTAGTGAGCACCTGTTTCAAAATAAAAATATAAATTGAAATGAAATAGGGCTGTGGTGTAGCTCAGAGGCAGAATGCCCCTGGATTCAATCCTCAGTACCACAAAAAGAAAGAAGTAATAAGAACAACATATTCTGGAAGCACTGGTATCAAGTTCTGCTCCTGGAATTACAAAGATGGAAGAATGTTCTATACAAAAACTCTGCCATACAGTAGGTTAGAGCCAAGGCAACTTCCCAAGTAATGAGTTTTGCTCACGTTGGAGAATGAATGTTGAATTTAGTGTTAAGAGGTGCACAGGATCCATAGGAAATGGACATAGGAAAAGCTACTTAACTCCCAGTTCCAGACACACTGTATCTGCTCAATAAATGATAACATTATTATTAATAAATATGTATAATAACTGTCCAGCAAGAGTGAACTTTGGATTGAAAATGTTTGGCTTATAAATTATTTAGAGGGTTTATTTTTCTTTGGGAGCAGAAAGATAAGGGTCAGTGGGACCTCAAAGTAAAAATGAGTTAAAAAAAATTTAGAATCTGCCTGGAGGGGAGAAGGCAGTGGCTGCCTCAAAATCCCCTCTCGATATCAAGGCAAATTATTCAAGTAGATAAGGGTAGTGATTAGATTTCCTCATCAGAAGAATCACTGCAGCAGGAGAAATCAATGGAACATTTGTCCTGGTGTTATGGAAACAACTCTTCTCTCTCCCTCTGACCTGCCTGTGACCTGGATATGACAATCACATTTCCTGACAGGTGCCTATGTACTTGTTTGTGGGTGGGAGGGCAGGAAAGGTCTCCTTCCTCAGCCTTTCAAAAATCCAGCTTTTTAACACTTCACAGGAAAACCTGATCGGTTCTTCTGACAAAAGTGTTAGGAAAGATTGTTCTGGGTTTGTTTGTTTTCTTTCTTTCTTTCTTTCTTTCTTTCTTTCTTTCTTTCTTTCTTTCTTTCTTTCTTTCTTTTTGTGTGTGTGTCCTTGAAAGTACAAAATCGGTGAGGCATGGTGGCTCGCACCTGTAATCCTGATACTTGGGAGGCTGAGACAGGAGGGTCAGAGGTTCAAGACCAGCCTCAGCAACTTAACAAGACTCTTAGCAACCTGTTTCAAAGCAAAAAATAAAATAAATAAATAAATAAAAAAGGGCTGAGAGTGTGGCTCAGAGGGAAATACCTCTGATCTCAATCCCCAGTACTAAAGGGAAAAAATAAAATTAATAAATAATAAAAAAACAAAAGCAAATCCTGTACACATAAGCAGGAAGGAGAATTGGGTTTTCTTTCCCATCTAGTTCATGGCTCCCTGTTCTAGTAGGGTTTGGACCCAATGCAGAAATGATCTAGGGTGAAATGGAAGCTTTTGGAAAATTCCTGAATAGCTAAAGAAACGCAGGGTTCAATTTTAGGAGAAATCCTACAAACTGTACTAGCTCGAGATACAATGGGAACACCTGTTATTTCCATGGATTGTTTGGGATTTTAAAGATGCCTCCTGAAGAGAGAAAGTTCTGTTGGCCCCTGCTATACCCGACCACCTTGAGTGAGGCTCGTTAACCGTGGTGGCGGCACAGCTCTCTGAATTACTCTCCTGTGGTCTTATCTTGAATGCAGAGTTCTCCAGGGCAAGATTAGGTTGTTCAAATTAGAAATTGGGATTAACCGGAGAGAGGCTATCTTCAGAATTATTTTCTTTTCTCTTTGCCAGACCAGACTTACCGACTTCCATGGCTGATCTATTTGGGCAGCCACAATGATGCCCAGCTTCCTCCTGAAGCAAGACGTGCAGACAATTAATCAGGAGGGATGCACCTTTATCTCCAAGTGCAGCTAGATAGCTATTAAAGGGCTCGCTCTTAAATTTTCTTCTGAGTAAACAGTCAGTGTGCAAAGCTGTTTAATCTTTCATGAGACTTGGAGCCAGGAACGTGATGGTGTGCGGGAGGCTCTCAAGGCTGTATCTGCCTGGAAGCATTTTGCAATTAGCCTAGTCCATTTTCATCAAGGGTCGTCTTTCTGTCTGTGTAAGACCTAGGGCTTTTAGTTTTAAAGGAGCCTATGATGGAGGCGTCTGTTAATGGACAAAATCTCCCCACTGAATTTAACTCTAAGTTAATGCAGCTTTGGTTACTTCTTTTAAAAGTTTGGGTTTGGGGCTAGATTTGGTTCTGCTTTAAAATATCCTGGAGACTCTTGCTCACACATACCCCTCCAAGAGACAACTCGTCTGTACCCATGATCTTATTTTCCTCTTCTGGGGAAGGGGAAGGTGAGGCTCCTGACTGAGAGCCCTGCCGACTAATGTTCTCCCACACCAAGGCCATGGACCAGGCATGTCTCCTACCTAATCTAGTTGAGCCAGCTTCAAGGCTTCATTCCTAATTCCTCTAGCCTTGGAGCTCTGCCTGGTAATCTGGGGCTGGCCGGACAGCGAGCACCTGATAACTTTCATTGGTCAATAGAAACTTCTCGTGCACTTTGAGGCCAGGGTCACGAACCTGGCTAGTGCTCTATGAATGTTTGCAGTGACTGGTTCTGGCACACACTTTGGGACCCGGGATCACATGTTAGGAAGGATTTGGATGTGTTCTCCAAGCTCAGACCCCACAAGGTATCCATGAAGGCTTGTGAAACTGATACCTCATGGTTCGTGTGTGTGTGTGTGTGTGTGTGTGTGTGTGTGTGTGTGTGTGTGTGAGAGAGAGAGAGAGAGAGAGAGAGAGAGAGAGAGAGAGAGAGAGAGAGTCTGGGGGTGGAACCCGGGGCCTTCTATCTCTGGGCTATACTCCCAGACTATTTTATATTTTATTTGGAAACAGGGTCTCACTAGGTTGCTGAGAGCCTCACTGTGTAGCTGAGGTTGGCTTCAAATCTGCACGATCCTCCTGTCTCCACCTCCCAAGCGCAGGGATTACAAGCGTGCGCCACCACACCTGGCACCTCATGGTTTCTAACAGGCATTTTGTGCTAAGCAGAATGAATCAAGTCTGACCAAATGACATAAGTGTGTTGACTTGGCTTCTCTTTTGTCTTTTTACATTGACAAGAAGAGCAGAGCTTATAGGTGGGATATCTAACCTACAATCTGAAAGAAAGAGTGTGGAGTTTCCTGAGCTGAAACATTTTGATTAACACCTAGAAAAAGGTATTCAGAATACAGACATTAGGGTAATCCTATTTAGTGAAGGAAGGTGGACAGTAGCAAGAAATAAGAGTAGCTCATGAACTAGTCAACTGATGGTTGATGGCTATTCAATGATTTTTTTTTTTTGAAACAGTGGAGATGGAGCCAGGCATGGTGGTACATGCCTGAGGTTGAGATAGGAGGATCTCAGGTTGGAAACTAGCCTTAGAAACATAGTGGAAGTCCCATGTTTAATTCTCAGTACCAAAAAAGGGAGGAGGGTAGATGTTCATTGCCAATATATTTATTACAGTATTTGGGTATTTGGTAAACTTTTTCTTTTTTGTACTGGGGATTGAACCCAGGGCATTCTACCTCCAAGCTATACCTCTAGATCTATTTTACTTTTTCTTTTAAGTTAGGGTCTTGCTGAGTTATTGAGGATCTTGCTAAGTTGCTGATGTTGGCCTCAAGCCTGTGATCCACCTGTCTCCATCTCTCAAGTTCTAGGATTAGAGGTGTGCTCCACTACACTCAGCTTCTTTTTTTTGGGGGGGGGATAAACTTTTCTAAACTGCAATGTACAGTGTCCTATCTATAAAGCCAAATGATTAAATTGGTCTTCTCCATCTCCCCTTTTTTCTAGCCCTTTGGAATAAAATCTGATCAAGGAAAGCTCAGCAAATTTGTTTTCATCCAAGATATCCTTATTCATTCTGGCTCATTCTCAAAATCAACCTCAAGGTCATTTCTAAGCCTGCCCTTGAGCTCATCCTAGCTTCTGGTTGGGCCCTAAACTGAATTAACCCACAGGGGTGGATGCTCTAGACAGGGAGGGACTCTGCAAGAGCCAGACCCCATGAAGCAATCGTGTCAACTTTGAGACACACAGCTGTCAGCAACATGGTGTCTGATAAGCTTCCCTGGACATCAGATGGCTGTGAAACAACATTTTGATGAATTAAGTAAAAAATGGGTCACAGACATGTGGAATACATTTTCCTCGTTGCACTCAGGATTTAAAATTTACAAGGAAAAGTATTTGGCCACAATTGCCAAACCCAAGAAGCATTTGAAGGAAAGCCAGCAAGAGATGTTGCACTGAGACTGGCTGGGTTTGCTCAGCTTGGCTCATAAAGAGGGCCCATAAAGAAATCACTTGGGTCTTTACTAGGGCGATTAGCCTCGATTAGAGGGACTTCCTTGGGAACAGTTAAGAGCATGCAGTCACTTCCTTGCTTACCAGGTCCAAAGGCCAAGAAGATGCCCCTCATGTCCATGAGCTCATTGTCATACCCATGCCACCCGTGCTGCCAGCCTTCCTTCTTGCTGGTACTGTTCATCCAGAATGGAAGCATCTCTCGACTCTGAAATCAGCAAGTCAAAGGCATTACACTGTGTCTCAACAATTGTGCTGCGCAGGCATCGGTCCAAACTCCACCCAACGTGGAGATTTCCTCCTGGGCATCCCTGACTTCACACTCAACTGCATCGCTTCCGACACCAGGGCCTCAGACCTTCAGCGGCACCTCTTAAACTCCAGATGAGCTCTGGCTCAGACGATGTTTCCTTATGCTGAGCAGAACTGTATCTCGTCATCAGCTTTAGAACCACTAAATACAGCATGTTAAAGACAGAAAGGATGGTAAAGTGTGTCTATGGTATATAATAAAAAATATATTTGGTCTGTATCCGGGTTCCTGGCATAGAACTCCTAAACCCTTGGAATTTCCTGAGTGATAGGAGTACCTCTTGTTACTGATAGCAAGCCCCTTTCTCCTATGCCAGGCTTTATACTAATAAGATGCATCATGGTGCTGGGAGGCCAGATACCTTCAGGAGGAGAGCTGGTCACCAGGGAAACAAGCCTCATTAGATTAGAAAGTTAGAACTTTCACCCTTGTCCCCAACCACTGGGGAAGGGAGAGGTACTGGAGATTGAACCCAATCAGGTGACCAACGATATAATCATTCAAATCCCCACAATGGCACCCCATCTAGAACCCTGGAGAACATGGTTCAGGCTGCTTCCACATAACAGCCTCTCTGAGCCCCTTACCTTCCAGGCTTTTCCTTGGACATCCTTTCCATCTGCCTCTTCTCTTCCTTATAATAAAACTGTAACAAGTATAGCACCTTCTTGGGTCTTGTGATTCAACTATCAAACCTGAAGCAGGGTCATGAGGACCCTTGAAATTCGTAGCCAAATCAATCCCCAAGTTCTGGTAGCCTGGAGGCCAGAGGCTTGAGCAGGACAAGGGGTCCTTGTGAGACTGAGCCTTTAAACCTTCGAGGCCCACTCTACCTCCAGGTGTAAGTGTTGGAACTGAATCACAAGACACCCAGCTGATGCTGAAGTGTTCTCAGAAAACACAGCATCTATACGGTCACCTCTTTTTACGAACAAAGCAACTGAAACCCAGATGGGCCCACTCGCTCTGCCCAGGGCCCCTTCTGTCAGGCATATTACCCACCCTTCTTTCCTTCTGGCTCCTCTCTGCCCTTTATTTGAACACTTGAAGATGAGACCCTGTCCTCTTATCCACGCCTTGCATACCATCATCCCCTTCACACAGTTTTCATTTGGATTTGGTTCCAGAACCACCTTTTCCCTTTAGTTCCCACATTCAGAACTAAGTTTTCTCAAACTAAACATGCTCTGCCAGATGTGGTAATGCACACTTGTAATCCCAGTACTCAGGAGGCTGAGACAGGAGGATCACAGGTTCATAGCCAGCCTCAGATACTTAGTGAGCTCTTTGCAACTTAGTGAGACCCTGTATCAAAATAAAGAATAAAAAATAAGACTGAGGGTGTAGCTTGGAGGTAGAATGCCTCTGGGTTCAATCCCCAATGCCACACAAAAAAAAATACACATTTTTTGCAAAACACAGGGTTTAAAGAAAAATTTGAAGCCAGGCATGGTGGCATACATTTGTAATCTCAGGACTTGGGAGACTGAGAGAGGATAGCAGATTCGAGGTCGGCAGCATGTGGTAATTTAGGGAGGCCATGTTTCAAAATAAAAATAAAAATAGGGCTGGGAGTGTAGCTCAGAGGCAGGAGGTAGAACTGGCTGGTCCTAATGAGTGAGTGCAGTGGAGGCACCAGCGATTTTTCAGCTGGCTCAAGTGTTAGCAGTAGCATTGCGTATTTAGTGAGTCAGACGACTTACCTGGAGCCTACTCTGAAGTCTACTTAATTGTCACGACATCCCAGTGTGGATAATACCATAATCCCCATTTGTAGTTAAAGAAACTAGGGCACAGAGGGGTTAAGTAACACTCTTAAAGCAACACAGCTAGTGAGAGGTAGTGCTGGGATTGGAACCCAGGTCTCCTGGTCCTTGCACACCTTACACTCACAGCCAGAGCTCACTGCAGTGTGATGCCTGTCCTCTGAGTCTTCACCCACTGAGCGCAGCCAGGCATAAAGTACAGGGATGAGATTTTGGAATTGGATTGGCTTTGGGGTTAAGTTCCAGTTCACCACTTTCTACCTCTGTGATACTGACAAGATACTTAACCTCTCCGAGCTCCAGTTCCCTCGTGGATGTGAGGATGATGAGATCCACCTTGAAGCAAGGCTTTTAGAGAATGGCATGGCTGTGTGCTAAGTACCCAACACACAGTAGATGCTCACTAAATAGGTGCAGTCAGTGTGGCCGCAGACGCTGTTGGCTGTGGGCTGGGTGCCTGGGTTGTGAGGGTGGGCCTCCCCTGCTTGCTTAGCTGTCATATCACACTGCACGCCCACCCGGTCTCACCCCGTAAAACACTCCTTAGTATTTCTGCTTTCCAAATTGCACGATTTCATTGACTCTCCATTTCCTGAATTTCCGTCAGCCTTTGTCCCTCTTTCTCCAGCTGCAGCTTGTATTTTTTCACGGACATGCCTTATGAACTTACTGCATTTCTAACTTTTCCATACTGTTTTTGTTCTCTATTTGCCTGTGGCGAGGATCGCAACACATCCCAATTTAGCTTCATCAGCTAATGTAATGTGTTGCTTCTCCCACTCACAGTCCACAGGCAGAGATTCCTGAATCACTAAGTAGAACATTTTTATAATTAATGAGCTTACTAATGATGAACCCCACAATATACATATATACACCCCATGACAAATGGACAGGTCAAAGGGGATGAATTGCCTAATTAAAATATTATAACCTAAAAATTGTGGCTATTTATTTTACAAATAAATATATACAATAATGAAAACTTCAGCCCTGAAGGTTTCTGACCTATCTGATCACTGGTAAATCCACCAGTTTTTCATCAAAATGACAAGCTGCCCTTGCAAAATGACTGTTCTTACTGATTTAAAAAAATAATCAACTGGTTATATGAGAAGGTAACTATTTCATCTAAGTGAGTGGGTGGATTATGCTACATGAACAGCCTTAATTTCAAAATGATGCGCTGATCATTTCCTCCCGCTTCCTCTCCAAGTGGCTTTGGCATCTTTGTGTTCGCTCATTACCTTCCCAAGGTATACAAGTGGGCTGCACTTGTGGACAGTGAGTCAGCGCCCTCTGAGCATCTAGAATGGTAATCCCTGACCCAGGGATCCTCAGGCTACTTACTGGTGGAGAGCTGACCCCAGCCAGACCCTAGCACACCCATGGACTGCCACATAGCGCCACCTAGTGACAACCCAGGGAGGTACCCAGATTGTGTGTGTGTGTGTGTGTGTGTGTGAGAGAGAGAGAGAGAGAGAGAGAGAGAGAGAGAGAGAGAGAGAGAAGGGGGTGGGGGTGGGATCACTCAGGCAGCCAGGCCTCCAATTGTGGGGGCATCTGATTCCCAGGGTTATAGGAAACATCCCTCCTTCTTAGCACAAGCTGTAAGGGGATGGTGCCCACCAATAAAGGGATAGGAAAGGAAGGAATAGGGTATCCCTAGTGAGAGGCATCTCAAGAGTGGGTGGGTGTCCTTGCCAGGATGGAATAGAAGCCAGACACCACAGGGCCAGTTCATTCCCCTCTGTGGAGATGCACAGAGCTCAGATCCGAGGCAGGGGCTACACTATCATTTGGGAAAAGAGGTTGCAGTGCCTGAGTATAGATTCCTGAGCCACTCAGGGCAGAAAGTGGGTGACCTGAGCTGGAAGCAGTAAGGAGGTTCAGAGGCAGGGGAGGCCTTTGGTGGAGTGCAAACAGAAAGAGCCCCGTGAGAAGAATTAACCAATGGGATTGGGCTGTGCTCATGCAGGTGTACATGTGAGTGTGTGTGTGTCTGTGCACATGTGTTTATATATATGTGGTGGGATGAGCACATATGAGTATGTGTATGTGTGTATATGTGTTTCTTTGTGAGAGTACATCTGTGCATGTGAACGTACGAATGTCGTATGTGTTTGTATGCATGAGAATGTGAGTGTATGTAGGTGTTTATGTGATAGTCATATGCATTTGTGTGTGTGGGGGGTGTTGCAGTAGGATGAAAAAGGGGAGGGACGTATTTTGGCATTTAATTGGATCCTCTTTTGATACCTATTTTTTTCTCTTTCATCTTTTTTCTCTCTCACTTTGTCTTCAGTCTCCTTTTCTTCAATCACATTTTTTCTTTTTCTTGTTATCTTTCTTCTATTTTCTTTATTTTAACCATTATTCTAACTCAATTTAGTATACTATCATTAATGCTTAAGCTTTTCAGTTTATTCTAAATTATTTCTTACCCACATTTCTCTTTGGTTAGTAGAATTGAAGATATTACTAATAGCAACCTTTATGGCACATGTTGACACATAGTTTGTTCTTAAATTACTATGGTTATTGGCAAATGGTGCTGGCAGTTGAACTTAACACCTTGATTGGCTGATACTATGTTTTGAAGCTAAAATATTCCCCACCCAAGATTTATTATAAAGACATAAATACTCACTAAAAGGCCCTCACATCAAAGAAGAAGATGAATCCATCTCAACAAATAATAGGACTTTAGAAAATAGAGAGAAATAGGCCAACAAGATGCATTCAAAAGTTTCTAACACCTAATAACTGAACCCACAGAAAATGCAGTACATAAGATCCCTGGGTGATTTCATTCGAAACACCCTCTCAGAGGCTGTAACTATCTTCTGTATTTCTATCTTTTTAATAAACTTCTTTAAATCTTCAGCAAGAGTACGGGCTATTGCATATTTATCCCTAGCTCAAGGCAAGAACCCGTGGGTTTTTTGTGTTTGAGGGGAATTGTTTCAGGGGGGTCTAACAAAGGTCCCCGGGAACTGTTCCCCTAAACAGTAACCTTCACCCTCAAATGGTACCATTCATCTTTCACTGCAACATCTTTTTAAACCGCAACATCTTTGGCGCCCAACATTTTGGGGCAACGTGGGGCACGTAGCTCAGTAATTTTCACGGGACTTTTTGGCCAGTGGGTTGGTGGGCAGCAGCAGCTTTAGCTCCAGCTACAGAGCTGTCGAGCTTTAAAACAACTATAGAGTAGCCTTTGCATCACTGCAGCTCTGAAAGTGAATTCCAGGACATCTCGCCGGTGGTCCTGGTACCACTGCACCCAAAAGGTATGTACCTTCCTGGAGCGATAAGGAGTTCCCCCAGAATGACCATTGATCTTCCGGCATCTGGGAGGCAATTCTGGTTTGTGGGGACCCCCTGGCCAAGGAACTAGCCCGCAGTCAAATCCCCTCCAGGAAGTAAACCCTTTAAATAGTGTAGGCTTGATAGGCCCACATCAAAGATGGGACACTCTTTTAAAAGCCGTATACAAAGTTAAATATTAAAAGAATGCCCATAGCCCACCTTCAGAAAGCTTCCCAAACAGGAGACACCAGCCAGCACCCATTTCTAAAATGGGAGTGAGGTTTTTTTTTTTTTTTTGGTAGTGGGAAACAGGTTCTAGGGAGATAAGCTAGCTTGCTTTTAGTGACAACATCTAGGAAGTGTTGCAATTAGCAACCGGGGCCATGTGCACCCTGTGGGTCTGTAAACTATAGCAGTTTGCAGGCCTCAGCAACCCCAAACTCCCAGCAGCTATTAGAAGCCTGAATGGACAAGCTTCTCCTCGGAGAGCTCAAGGAAAAGCCTAGTCAATAGTTTCAGCCAGATAACAGCCAGGCTTGCCTGCTTGGTGAATGGCTGCACCCAGTGGGCATTGTCCGGCATTCAGCAGGCAGATACAGCTCCGTTTGCATAAGAAAGTCCTCAGTGAAGGAAACTCAGGGAGCCACTCCTGACCTCGTGTCAGCTCGGGATTTTTAGGCACACCAAAACTGGAGAATATTTTCAGGGAAGCAAATTAATAAGATTTTTTTGAGAACGGCAATATTTTCAGCTGGAAAACCTCATCGAGATAGAGAAGGGACACATACAGGGAAGAAGGGACAGAGGCAGGGCAGGAGGAAGAGGGGCTAAACTTCAAGCCTGCAATGCCCTTCTGGTGGACTGTGAGGCCACTCTCACTGCTCCCTGCACACAGGCACCCCAGCTGGACACCCCTGGCTGGGCCACTCAGTTTCATAGGAGTGCAAGGAAGGAGGGCGGACTTCTGCGTACTCTACAACCACACATCTCTTTCTTAGATGGAGTCCCAGCAATGCAAAGTAGAAGCCGGATCTTCACTCGCATGTGTTCTCCAAAATTGGGAAAAGTTTGATCCCAAAACACTAAAGAAAAGAGCTCTCATTTTTTTCCTGCACCCAAGTATGGCCACAGTATGTGCTGGAGGACGGAGAAATCTGGACTCTTCGGGGAAGTTTAAATTGTAATACCAATGGCAACTAGATCTATTTTGTAAAAAATAAGGAAAGATGGATAGAAGTAGCTTATCTTCAGCTGCTCTTTAACCTCAGGACCACCCAGATTTCTTTAAAGAGATCGCAGGGTTGAGACAATCGTGGCAGCATTGGCTACAGTAGTGTGGGGAGGGAGAGTTTAGAGTTTGATCTGTCCATATGATCTGTCCATACGCAGTTTTTTTTTTTTTTACAGGCTGAGTTTAAAGCTATCTCACTAACTCAAATAATAGGTGCTGGCATTCTTAGTTAATTCTTTACCTGGTAGAAGGGGAGGCCATCCTCAGACAAATTCCACTACTGCAGGCTGCCAATTCAGTTTAATAGGGGCTTGAAAAGGGAGAGACAGGAGAAAAGAATTCTGGCTGAACATGAGACCCACAAAAGCCAGGGCTCAAATCTATTTTAGGGGTGGAGAGCAAGGGCATCTCTGGCGTAAATGCCCTCAACTAGGAGGACAAAAAGGGGCCTCCAAGGCCTGGCTCATGGTGCAAAGGGGGGCCATTCAACGGATTGGGTGCCCCCAGTTCTGGAGGGAATTGAAGTCCCCAGACCTAGGTTCCCAGTGATTCCTCCCAACTCCCACCACCCGAGTTAAGACTAAAGAGCCTTAGGTGATCACAGTGAGATCTCACAGAAGGCCAGGTTTAAGGCGTTATCTTTCTTTTCCGGCCCAAGATCCAAAAGTTTAGTTAGAATGAGGGGTCTATCAGACCAGCCCCCAAACTGTTTTTTTAACCCAATACTCAGCCTGTGGCTTCCAGGATGACCTCTAATTCTCCCATTCTCAGTTAAACTAGAGATTTCAGCTCCTTTGTTAAAAAGATATAATGTCAGGAAACCAACTCTTTTTTTTTTCTTTTTGCTGATGTCACTAAAGTTATTGCTCAAAGTTTTGTTTTTTATCTCAACCAGTCTTAGCTAAAATGTAAACTCCTAAAAAGCTGTACAATTAGACCTCTGAGATATGACTAAGTACAATATACATTACTTTTAAAGTTCTTTTTTCTTTGACAGAATTAATGTTTTAAGACACTAGTGATGCTTATATGATGTCGTAGATTTTTGTGGTAATCTATCAAATATGATATGCATTGTCTTTAATTTTATTCCTTTTGCACAATTAAGGTTTTAAGGTGCTAGTGATATTTATCTAATGTCTTAACTTTTCATGGTAATCTCTAATTCAATTATTAAATTGGGAAAATGTAAAATGCAATGCTTTAAAATGCTCTTAACTTCATAAGGTTTAAAATAACACTTAAGTCATTTTTTTTTTTTTGGTGGTACTGGGGTTCCTGGAAGCCCTTCTACCTTTGGGCTACACTCCCAGACCTATTTTATACTTTTTTTGGGAAACAAGCCAGCACGGCTGGCTTTGAACCTGCACGATCCTCCTGTCTCTGCCTCCCAAGCACGGGGATTACAAGTGTGTGCCACCATGCCTGGAAACACTTAAGGTTTTTAATGGATTTTAAATTGTTGGTATAGGAACAACATTATAAAATGGCTTTTTTTTTTTTGGTTCGCCTATATGTAAGAACAATAGACAGACATAAAGAGTGAGTTGGTGTAAAGTTTCTTGTAATGAAAGGAAATTTTGTGAGACTAAGAAAGCATGTAGTGCTGGGTGTGGTGGCGCACGTTTGTAATCCCCGTGCTTGGGAGGCAGAGACAAGAGGATCATGCAGGTTGGAAGCCAGCCGCGCTGGCTTAAGAGACCCTGTTTCCAAATAAAAATATAAAAGTAGGTCTGGGAATGTAGCCCAGAGAAGGGTTTCCAGGAACCCCAGTACCACCACCACCCAAAAAATAAAAATAAAAAAAGACAGAATGTAGTAAGGTTTATCCTAAGATTGTCCCAAATGGGAAAGAAAGGACCAGGATAGAAAAATAAGAGGGTTAAAACAAGTTTATAGTGTTTGTAAAATGTTTGTTTACATATGTGATGAAGATGGGTTATTAGTTAAAAGAAAGTAGGTTTCTAATACGCCTACCTCTTCTATATTCCCAAGAAGAAAGTGCTAGAGCTCATCAGCAGGGATGTACTATGGATATGAAAGGCTAGAGGATTACTTTTGGCAATAAAATCTAGAGACCCCCCAAGTCTGCAGTGAAAAATACTTAAAACTCTCCATTAGATACATCACTTGGGGAGAGATAATTCTTTAAAATTTAACATAGGCTTCAAGGTTGTTTACTAGAAAGCTGTTACAGGAGACGATGAGTCGTATCATACAGGGATGTCAAATTTGCCTCAATTAGTTCTCAAAATTAACTTGTTAAATCCACCAGGCAAGTAATCTAGAGGCACATATCCAGGTGAAGATTGGCAGCTTGGTTTCGCTCATATGCCAGTGGAAACTTTTAGATCTTTTCTGAATGGGACATAGTCCGAGATAATAGACTATGTTACCCAATTGACAGAGTATCAACAAGTTTTAAGTAAACTCCAAACAGTGCCCAAGCGGAAGGGGGAAGTTTTGTTTTGTCCAGGTGACACGGTACTAATCAAATCATCTGAAATTTTTATTCAAATTACCCCAAAGCTTATTTCAGGTCTCTACAGTACTAGTTTCTGGATTCACATAGCACAAAACAAACTAAATACATCCCACTTTTGTGTGTTTCAGCCTAAGTCAGCAAAACAAGTTTTAACTTCTCATTTAAGTGCTATTTTTAGGTTTTCCTGGTTAACCTGTATTGTGAGTATTGCTTAAAGCTTTCAGACATCTGATGGTGGTATGAGCAGACCCAAAGAGGAACATCTATCAAAGCCCTTTGGATGGCGATAGAGACATTCTTGCCCATCTGACTTCCTCACCACCACCCTGCATAAATGTTACCCTAAAGTCGGGCCCCCCCTTACGCCACCCCTGTTCAGGTAGAAGCAGTTAATAACTGAGTCGACAGCCTTATTCCTTTGCTAAGAGGTATATGCATGTAGCAATAATGGGGGGAAAAATGAATGGGGATTGAGCGCATGTTAACTGTTAATAAGAACTATAAAAGTAAAAATGTATTTTCTGTATTTACCTTTAGCCTGACAGGTGTCAGGAAGTTACTAGACAGAGGGGGGAATGTACCCGTATTGGGAATAGCCTAGGAAGATTTGAGAAAACTCTAGTTATTAATAAATATATTTTAAAAAATAAAATAAAATAAAATATTCCCCCACCCAAAATTTATTATAAAGACATAACTACTCACTAAAAGGCACTCACATCAAAGAGGAAGATGAATCCATCTCGACAAATATAGGACTTTAGAAAATAGAGAGAAATAGGCCAACAAGATGCATTCAAAAGTTTCTAACACCTAATAACTGAATCCACAGAAAATGCAGTAGATAAGATCCCAGACAAAATAATTTTAAAAGTTGATTGTTAAAATAATTAACGAACTGAAAGAAAATCCACAGAATGAACTAAGAAAGAAAATATAGAATATAAAAGCATTTCAATAAAAATGTAGATAGAGATTCTAAAAAAGAATAAAACAGAAATTCTGGAAAAGTACACAATGAAATTCAGAATTCCTATCACCCTGAACTTCATTATGACATGAGACTACAATGCACCAATAAAAGTTTTAAAGTATAAAAAATTTAGTTGAAAGTTTACCAATAGATTAGAGCATGTGGGAGACAAAATTTCAGGCCTTGAAATAAGGTATAGAAACTGAACACTCAGCAATAAAAGGAAATAAAATATGATCAGAATATACAAGAACTCTGTGACACCACTAAGAGATAAAATATAAAATTTAACAATCATTGGAATTGAAGAAGAAACCAATACATCAGGCACAGGCTAATTGTATTGAAAACCTTCCTAGTTAAATAATGACAGAAAAAAATGTCAAACCTTGGGAATATGATTGACATTCAGATACAAGAGGTGTCTAGAACTCCAAATAGACAAGTTAAAAAAAAGAAAAAAAAAAGACCTATTAGGCACAATGATGCATGTCTGTAATCCCAGTATTCGAGAGGCAGAAATAGGTTCAAGGCCAGGCAGGTTAGAAGCCAGTTTGCAATAACTCAGTGAGACCCTGTTTCAAAAAAATTTTAAAAAGGGCTGTGAGTGTAGCTCAGTGGTAGAAAACCCCTGAGTTTCATCCCCCCCCCCACACACACCTCTCTACAACACATTATAATTAAAATGCCATATAGATAGGATAAGAATAGAAATTTTAAAGTCTCAAGAGAAAAATGCCAGGTCATATTTAGAGGTAAACCAATAAAAATAACATGACTTCTTAAGAAAAATCCTAAAATCCAGGAAGGCTTGAAATGATGTGTTTCAATCCCCGAAAGAAAATAACAGCCGACCAAGATATTGCTGTATCCAGCAAAGCTATCCTTAGGAATGAGAAAAGAAATATAAACCTTCCAAGAGAAGCATAAATTAAAAGGATTCATGACTACTAAGCCAGCATTATAGAAAATACTTAAGGAAACTTTCAGACAGAAGAAACTAAATACAAACTTCAGAGCTGAGGAAAAGATGAAACTGATTGGAAGAGAAATTAATCAAATGAGAATAAAAAATGAAGTAAACATTATAAATAAACCAACATGGGAAGAAGTAATAATCATCTTGGTATAATAAATATTGATTGTAAATAATTTCTATTCTCCAATTAAAATACATAGACTAGAAAAATAGATTTTAAAGGGATATAACGATTTGTTGTCTCCAAGAGACTCACCTCTTAGGCAAAGATATCCTTAGGCTGAAAGTAAAAAAGAAAAAAATGACATTCCATACAGATGGAGCCTGAAAACAACTCTCATATCTGACAAAGTGGACTTCAAGCCATAATTAATCAGAAGAGATAAATAAGGTCACCTTGTGCTGATAAAGGGAACAATCCAACAAGAAGATATAACAATAGTAAATATTTATGTTTCAAACATCAGTGTACTTAATTATATAAAACAAACACTACTTGATATTAAGGCTCAGATCAACTCCAAAACAATAATTCTGGGTGATTTCAACATACCTTCTTACCCAGAGATAGGTTCAGACATAAAATCAGTAGACTCTTTAGACCTAAAAATATTACGATTTAAATGGGCTTAATAGACATCTATCAAATATTTCATTCAGCAATAGCTGAATGCATTCTCTTTTCAGCCGCTCATGGATTTTCTGCAAAGCTGACCATATTTTATATCACAGTCTTAGTAAATACATTTATGTATATACATATATCTCCTCATATCTCCTCAAATCATAAGGGAATGGTATCAGAAATAAACATCAAGGAAACTACAAAAACTATATGAACAGCACACTTTTAAATAATAATGGGCTATAGAAGAAATCAGAGAAAAAATTTAAAACTCCTAGAATAAAATGAAAATAGAGATGCAACACACCAGAATCTCCCTTGAAGCATTTCAACAAGTTTCCTATAGGCATTCCAATGGACTACTGAAATTTGATCATATTAAAATAAATAAAATGTGAAAACTTGTCTAAGATGTGTTAGAGACCTAACAAAAATTAAATCTACTGTATTTTCCCAGGACATGGTTATAAGAGGGGCCTACTATGTTGTGAAAGTAGAATCAACTTCTGCTACCATCCCAGACCAAAAAAAAAAAAAGGTACCAAAAAAAGTTCAAGTCTCAGTAAAAGCTCTTATGAAATGAAAACAGGCTAGTTGGCATGAATGGCTTTGCTACTAGGTTTAAGGTAGAGCAAAGGTTTCTGTTATGAACCTGGGTTTCTTAAATTTTGTAGCATTGCTATTTTATTTCCCTTTTTGTTGTTGTTATTGCCCTTTTTGGTACTGGAGATCGAACTCAGGGCATTGCACACAAGGCAAGTGCTTTAATACTGAGACACATCCTACCCCTAATACTGCTACTTTCTTTTCTTTTCTTTCTTTCTTTCTTTTTTTTTTTTTTTTGGTACTGGAGATTGAACCAGAGGCTTTCTTCCTCTGAGCTACATCCTCAGCCCCATTTTATTTTTTATTTTGAAACAGGGTCTCACTAAATTGCTGAGGTTGTCCTTGAACCTGTGATCCTTCTGCCTCAGTCTGTAGTGGGAACCTTTGGAGACTTTCTCAGTGGTGGTTTTGAACCCTAGACATGTTTTTGCCATATGCCACTACCAGGAGATGTCCCTATAACAGTTTCCCTGTCTCCATATTTATAAATCAGAATTTAATTATTTGGCCTCAGGCCCCTTGCCTGACCCTGGAGAGCCCCTTGCCACAAACAGCTTGATCTTTGACATAGAAAATACCAGAGAGCAAAAGCTACAGGGATCCAGAGGAGCAGAAGTCCTTGGGCTAGAGCAGTACTGATTAAAGAGCCGGGGAGGCACTCACTGAATGGGGTTTCTTTTGCTTTTCTTTTTTGTCCAGAATCACATTTATTGAAGCATGACAGAGGAGAAGGGATAGGCAGGAGCTTCCTGACAGCTCACACAGGTGACCCTAATCACCATGGAGAGCAAGTCGCTCCCAGTACTCCACATCTGACTTCCTGAGGCTCAATTGGTTGGGCCTGGACAATACCACTTGGGCTGCCACTAACACTCAGGAGTTGTGCTTTCCAGGTTATCTTGACTTCCCCAAATATTTTGGGTCCAAGCCTAACTGCCATTCAACTGCAAGCTTTAGAATTGTGCCTGGCATTTCATATCCTTTGCCAGTTTTCAAAATAAATCCTTCCTCTGGAGAACAATATTGGCCTCCTAACAGAAGTGAGAGCCTGAACTTGTTGCATTTCTTTCAACTCAGATAGGAATCCAGAAAATCAACAATGAAGCACCATGATTTCCAATTTCTTACCAGGCTCTGGTCCTGTCATACATTTTTGAGCTTGTGGCATGAAGTGGATACTGTCCAGGGGAGGCCACACAAGAATTAGCCCTTGAAAGCTGGGTAGGGAGCTGGACGAGGACCGAGGAGAGCTGATGTCTTACTTTGGACTGTAGCTTTGAGCTAACCAGAGCTATGAGAATTGCTGCCAATGGTGCTAACACCTTTTCCCTGTTGAAATCTTTCCTAGGGCTAGTAATAGCCAAAGTTGAAGGCTTGACTCAGCTTTCCTCTGTTTTCTTGGCAACTGATTTACAAACCTACAAAGTGAACAGCCTGTCAGCAAGTAACCAAAAATAAACTATCTTAACATTTATTAATCCATTCAATTTACTAACATGTATGAGACTCTATTACTCTATATGAGGTTCATTGGGAAGAAGTCAAGGTCAGGATCCAAAAACCTGCCTTCAGTGGGCTTCCACAACAAGAGGGCAGAGTCCAAAAGCAGCCAGTCAAATACAGCCCCAGGTGGAGTGATTCAGTCTTAAGAAAATTCCAAGATGAAGAAAATTGGGGACTCATTAGGTTTTTCAAGGGAGAGACGGTATTGGAGTTGGGCTTCAAAGGACTGGGAGTCAGAGAACATTCCAGGGATCCTACTGACTATTTACTGGGTCAATTAAAGTTATATTGGGAGAGTAGAGTTTCCTCCTGACCATTTAACTCTCAACATTTAGGTCTCACATGGAAAGGATTATTTTCACAAACATGACCATGTTGATTCCAGTGGGTACAAGTCACCCATTTTGGTGATAGGAAAGGAAAAGATGGGTCAGAAAGAGAAAGAGGAGGCAAAGTGGGCTGCTGAGCAACTCTACAGGTTACTGCAGGGTGACCTGAGCAGGGGAAAAATAATAAAGGATGATGTCATAACTTCTGTTTCTGCTACTGTGACAGAGCCTAGATGCACCTTTAGACTCCACTGGGAGGCAGCAGGGAGATTATTTTATAATACCTGTTGTTACTAATTAAAGGTATATGAGATCAAAATCAATGGTCTTTGTTTAGTGGGTCAACATAAGAAATATAAGAAATTTTGTAAGCTGGTTGTGGTGGTGTATGCCTGTAAATCCAGCACTTGGGAGGCTGAGACAGAAGGATCTCACGCTTCAAAACTGGGCTCCAGTGCTCCCCAGAAGGGTGCTTCCCTGGCAGGAAGAAAGAATCATCCCTGGCAGGAAACACTTCCCAGAGGACAGGGACCAGGTCTTAGGGAGACAGGGGAGGCTGGGCATGAGTTGGGAACTCCATTACCCATCCTTAAGAAAAAAGTATGGCTGGTGGGACAGGCGTGGATTTAACCTCTCCTGGTGGCTCATTTTTGTCTCTTAGTGTTCAGTTCTCTGGGAACATGAGCACCTTCAGAATTTTGCCCTCGGGAAGGGAGACCAGAGAAAGGGCTGATAGTAGTTGGAAATTCAGCCTGTGTGTTAAGCCGTGCAGGAGCAGAAGCAAAATGGGAGCCTCTGGGCAGGGAGCATGTTTTTCTAGGGCAGTATCCACAGTTACACTAGATGCTGGTGCAATTCCAGGTGACAAATTAAATCTGCTTCCCTGCCTTTATCCTTTTCGGTGACAGCTCTCTAAGCAACCATAAAGAGAAATGAACTTGGTTAAGTCTTCCTGTTAGCACAGCTGTCTTAAAATCTGCAGAATTTAAATTGGTGGCAGCAAGTTGGTGTTTATATGGTAATGACATTTTTACCAAAGAAGCCAAACTATACATGTTTGTGGGTCAGAGGCTGTAGGGAGAAAGGAAGAGGGGGGTGGAATTGGCTCTTATTCAGCATCGATTTGTCCTGACTCAGCTGTTTCCTTCATTATGTTGAAAACAGACTCATCTGCCATCCCAGCTCAGACCCAGTGAGACTGCTCTCAGGACTGAGAACTTCTCCATGTTACAGATGTGAAGTAAAATCCAGCAGGAAACCATCATTCCATGCACTGTGGACTGCAGAGTGGGTTACAGAGCAAAACATAACAGTGTTTACAATTTAGGGAGAAATTTTGCAAATAGGAATGAGACATTAATATCCAAAACGAGTCATGGATATACAAGGGAGTTTTCAATTTACCTTAGTCAGGAAAGTATAATAAACAACAGAACTGTGCAGATGAGAAAAAAAAGTCTAAGCCATTAAGGAAAGAATGGGTGCTTATTTTAGGATGTTTCCCAAAATAAAATTAATAAAAATTATAATTATTACATATGATGTCTTTTAAATAAAAAGCCTTAAATTCAAGAATAGGAGTAAAATTATTAAAGTATTTAGTCTAGGAAAGCTGCTCCAGTAATTGTTGGTAGTTGGACATTTTTTTTGTTCTTTGCTGTAGAATTTCTCTCTTCAGAAGCCATAAAATGAAATATTGGGGAGTCTTAGTTAACTGACTCTTAGTTCTTTTTTTTTTTTTACTAAAATGAGCATATGTGTGCAAACATAACAAAACAATAAATAATATAGTCTGTATAATAACCACATGGCCTCACCCACAGAAGATCCTAATTTGCCAGGTTTCTGCAGGGGAGCAAATCCTCAGCAGGCAGAGGCAGGGCAGACCTGTCACTCATGTGCTCCCTGAGAGGTCATGGCTGCCAGAAAGTGGGAGGTGGCGAAGTTTCTCCTTCCTCTTTTATCCCCTCTTCTTCCATGCTGACCTTCTCTTTAGGGTTCTCTCTGCCCAATTCCCAGATCTCTTCTGTCGTGTCTATGGTCCCTGGCCTGCCTTTCAACACAGTTTCAGATCTCAAAACCAAACCTGACTAAGGCAAGAATGTCCTACCCAGGCCATCAGTTGATTGATGGGACCTAATGGGAAGCTGCTTGAGGTTTCTGCAGTGCAGTTAAAGAAATTTAAGTATTGGAGTTTCTCAGGTGTGTAGGCTTTTTCTAAGTTCCTGAACCTAATTTTGTCTTCATAATTATCTACCTTTTATTTATTTTTATTAGACCATTTTAGTTATACAGAAAGTTTTCTTTCTTTCTTTCTTCCTTTTTTTTTTGTGTATGTGTGTGTGGCAATAGGGACTGAGCCCAGGGGTAAGCTCTACCTTTGAGCTATGTCTCCAGCCCTCTGTCATTTTTTATATTTTGAAACAGGGTCTCACTAAGTTGCTGAGAATCTTGCTAAGTTGCTGAGGCTGATCTGGAACCTGCGATCTTCCCGCCTCAGCTCTCAAGTGCTGGGATCATAGATGTGCACCACCATGCCCTGCTGAATGCATTCTTTTCTTAAAGAGAGATCCTCCTGGTTCTGGGGTATATACTTTGCTTTCCTGTTAACAATAGGAGACATGCAAAGAGAAGCCACACCCTTTCTTTCCTGCTTTGGGATGTTCTGAGGAGATGTGATGCTTGAACTGCCCAGTTCTAGACTTCCAGTTAGGTAAGAGTTCATCTTTATTGCTTACACCATTATTCAAATGGACTATGATGTCTAACCAAGAGTATCACACTGATATCCTTAGTCTCCCATCATGATGTTTAGTCATTTGTTGCAAATATCTGTATTTTCTTCCTGGATGTGCTACTGCTGAGCTGCTGTAGTTACTTTAGAGACTGAATTCTTTCCATATGGAAGGAACTACCCTGTTTTCATGCCCAAGTCACTGGACTTCCACTCCTGGAGGCAGCAGCTCCACTAACAGCTGTCCTGCCCCACTGGATGGATCCCGAGTCTTTCCCACTATAATCGAAGTGGTACTTCTCTAGTCCAGCATCTCTGTAGTGACCTCTAGTTTCACCACTCCCCTGCCAGGGGAAATTTGGGATAATTCCATCACATTACCCCAAATTGTCCCTGCCTTCTTTCCAATTTTGCTCCCCACCATGAACCAAACTTCCAGTGCTGTTGATTTTGGCTAAAGATGAGAAAGTGAGTAACAGATGCAGAGCTGGGCTAAGATATGAATGGCAGCTATGACTGCAACCTCACAATTTATTTACTTTTAAAAACGCATGCAGGCTTAGTGGTGCATGAGTATAGTCCCATACTTGGGAGGCTGAGATAGGAGGATCCACAGGTTCAAGACCATCCTCAGCAACTTAGCAAGACCCTATTCCAAAGTAAAAACTTAAAATCAGGGTGGGGGCGTAGATCAGCAGTAGAATGTCCCTCGGTTTAATCCCCAGTAACAACACACGCATGTGCCCCCCCCCCCCAGCACACACACATTCAAAGCAATTCCACTAGACTTTTCTAACAGGGATCCATCCAGGCGGCCCTAAGGAAACCACTGTAAATGAATGCTGGAGCCTGCAATGATCTCACCCCAGGAGAAATTTGAACAGTGTGATGAAGTGAAGAGAAGGATTTGGGTGAGTGAGCAGAAAGACCCTCCTGGAGACCTTCTAAGTAGCTTGGCAGAGGAAGAAACAGGAAGGTCCTTTGCTGCAGGAAGGTCTTATTGGCCTCTGTACTCTAAGGTCAACATTTCCAACCAAATCTGCTTTGTTCTTGGTTCCTCCATGACCACAAACTTCTTATGCTAGTGCCTAAAACAACCAGTCCTCCTCAACCACTGAAACTTATGTCCCGGAACCCCCATCTTCCTACGCCCACCCAGGTCTCTGGACTTTTAACTCATTTACCAATCAGTATTTTCATGGATTCTCCCTCTCTCTCTCTCTCTCTCTCTCTCTCTCTCTCTCTCTCTCTCTCTCTCTCTCTTTCTCATGGATTATCAGTTATAGATCTTAACTATTGGCCTCCACCACTATCCTCACATGCCACTCTTTTTAACCATGTAGTCTGATATAAATGCAACTCACCTTCAAATTTACATCTAAAATACCCCATGTCTTCTTTAGGAATTGAGTTTACCCATGGCATGACCACAGAGTCTCCTGAAAGTCAAGGCCTTCCCATGTTGGCCCAGTATTACAACCTGGCACAGAGCCTGGTGAACTTACATCCCAAGGAAGAGGCTATGGTAGTCATTGAGGCACAAGGTGACTAGGTTTTGGGCCCAAAATGCAAGAGAATCTCCTCTGTAAAATCAAGTCAAAGAACTGAGGGTCTGAATAGTTTCTATTTGACAAACATTTATCTTAAAGGTGAAAGCAAAGCCGAGCTTCTCTTTGCTTTCGACTGCCCTAAATCGATTGCTTTGGTTCACAGTAATTGTTCCGCTTTAAACAGAACAGGTTATACCATAAGCCTGGGTAATTAAGTTAAGGTCTGTTTGTTAAAATACAGCAGGGCTGGAGCCAGAAAGTCTAAACCGTGACTCTGAGTTGTGTCTGTGGTGCACATCAATAAAGTCACCTGATCAAACCTTTTGATTCTCTAAAGAAGGAAGTAATGCAAGGAATGATACCCCAATGAATAAATCTCTCATGTGTAAAAGCTGAATAATTTTGATTTATCTTTGGACTGTTGGATAGAATTTGTAAAATGAACAAATTGTCATGAATTTCCTAATTACCTCGGTTATGAACCACCCTTCATTGGCCACTAACGTCAACGGAGAGACAAACTTCCCTTTCTTGTAATAGAATCTGCTTGGTATGGCTTCCTTCTCATAGACGGTCATGTGCTCCACTCTCTTCAGTTTGGTAAATATCTGCAAAGAAAACAAAGAATGACTAGTTTTGCATTTCTTTCTAAAATATATCGAATATATATTGGACTTCCAGGATGGGGGACTTTATAAGACCAAAGAAAGAAGTTACCAAATGTTGAATAGATTTGATTATATGTAAAAATGAGAAATTTTTTGTGGTGCTGGGGATTGAACCCAGGGGCATTCTACCTCTAAGCTACACCCCCAGCCTGATTTTTTTAGTCTTTATTTTGAAACAGGGTCTCACTAAGTCGTGGAGTGCCTCACTAAGTAGCTAAGGCTGTCTGCGAACTGTGATCCTCCTGTCTCAGCCTCCCAAGTACTGGGATTACAAGCATGTGCCACCATATCCAACTAAAATGAGAAGCTTTTATACAGCTCAAAAAATAGTCTGGCCTTATCTAGTAAGACGTTGAAGATCCATGTCCCCTCTGAACTACGAGGTTCACCTTCAGAAATATAATGAAAATCCCTTGTACATGTGCATTATAGATCTATAGAACAGTCCAGATATTCCACAACAATAGAAGTAAGGATGAATGGATTACAGCTCTAGAGACACAGAGGAGAATCTCAGGGATCTTAAGTTTGAGGAAAAAATGTGCAAATTGTAGAAAAGTGCAGACAAAATTAATAACTGATAAACACTACAAAAATGTATTAATGTGAAAATTCTGTACACTAAAATTAAAAACAAATAAGAAATCAGCCCTGACTAGTGTTAAATACAAAGACCAAAGGGAGAAAAACATATATTTTTTTAAACTTGATCTAGAGGGCATGTCCTACCTACCCAGGAATCTTAGAAATACTAGTAATTATTTGTTACTAATTACACTGCTAATTTTATGATGGAGATGTAAATTTTGTATACATTTCCAATATTTAACAGCAGCTTAAATATTAGTTAAATATTTTCTTGCTAAAGTTAAAATGGACTGGCCACATGTCAACTTTTTGCCCTCTAGCAAAATCAGACATATATATTCCTGGGTATCACTGAATATAAAATTGAGTTTATCAACTCCACTCTGAAAAGTAATTACTACTTAGGCTGTTTGTAGGAGGTTTCTGATGGTCCTCCATGTTAAGATGTCCTATTTAAGGAAATCCAGAGTTCTTGAGGAAAGTAGAGTACACATGCAGAAAAAAAATTGGATAAGTGAAAAATCTGGTCTTTCAAATTGTGTGTCTGTCACATGATAAACCGTTACCCAAACACAGCCTCCACTTCTAAATAGTCGATCGGCTGCAGTGTTGACTTAAAGTCCACACTGGACGGCGCTTTTCCCAGCTCGCGAGCTGGGGATAGCCAAGCATTCTGAAGGCAGCTCGCGCTTAAGTGCCAAACTGGAGACAAAAACGAGCTTGCTTGCCAGGAAAACAGAGCTTCTTCTCCAGAACCCACCAGTGTGGAAAATATTCTTCCCGATTTCTAGTTAGGGAGTTTATGGGATCATCATGTAAACATATTTAGCACCTTCATTTCCTGAACACAGAAAAACTGAGAAAAAAGGAGTGTTCCCTCTGGGGGTTGGGGCAAGGCTAGGGTACAGTGGCATTGTTGGCATCTGTGTCCCTCGACCCCATATAGATTGAGAGGGGGGGTTCTCTGGCTTGAAAAGATGGGATGCTGGCCTCCAGCAGTGCTCCATCGCTAGGACAACTGTGACATTGGATTGGAAAAAAGCAGCGAGGCCTCTCCCTGGCTCCCGGTGGCGGGCCCCCCCACCAGCAGCGGCCTCACCTCCCCTGAGAAAGGTCATTGCTTCCTGTGCAGATCAGGAATGAGCAGGAGCTGCACTGGCTTGTACCTGGAGGTGGCGGGACAACTTGGGAGCTAAGCAGTGAGCCTACGGTGTCGCTTGCCCTCCCTATTTTTTCTTAATGATTTACTGTATCCTGCCAGATGTAGTGACCACTTTGGGGGAACAGTTAAGTAGCAGTCTATTCATCTCGGGATGCTGAGCTCCTGGAGGGCAGTGGTGGAGCTTCCTCAATCCCCTGCAAGCTCTGGGGATTCAACCACACTGTCTTGGGAAGGTCATCCTTTGACCTGTGCTTGGTCTTTGCTGTGGGCTCAGTAGGCTACAATGCTCCCCCCCCCCCAGCAGTCAGAGGGCAGCAGCAATGAGGTCACCATCCTCGCCCATGGAGAAGCAGCAGAGGGGCCAGTCTGGGCATCTTCCTCAGCTGAGACAGCACTGGGATTTGAACCTAGGGGTGTAGCTCTGAGATAAAGAGCTGACCCACTGTGCACATAGCCTCAGCTCCTTTCACTTGCCACCTGGTAAAAACAGGTCTGAATGGTAGTTTCCTTCCAGAGAAAGAGCATTTGGCCAGGTGCGATGGCACAGGCCTGCAATCCCAGTACTTGAGAGGCTTATATAGGAAGGTCATAGGTTCAAGGCTGGTACATGGTAACTTAATGAGACCCTGTCTCAAAATAAAAATAAATCAGGACTGAGGGTGCAGTTCAAAGGTAGAATCCCCCTGAGTCTAATCCCCAGTACCACGTACACACACACACACACACACACACACACACACACAAGCATTGTGTTGTTCTGTCTGCCTCTGCTCTTATTTGCCTAAAAAAAGCCTCATTTTAGCCAATAATAAAATAGCCCTAAAAAAGGCTTGCTGACAAGCGCTAGTCACGTGCTAAGTGTTGCACATTCTTTGACTAATTTGATTTTCACAAAATTCAGTGGAATAGAGACTGTTATACAGAAGAACAGACAAAGTATGGGCAAATGAGTCACTTGACAGAGGTCACTTGGAAACTGGGTACGAAGGAGGATGCCCCTCCCTGGCGTTTCTTGCCTCCGAGTGTTTCCCGGGGGCTGGCCACAGGCTCACGACCGGCCCCCGGTCCTTCACTTGCTGTAGGTCGTTCAGGCTGATGTACTTGCTCAGCTCAATCACTTTGTCCATCCAGAAAATGTCTGTCATCCCGTGATCCGAGAAAATGACGACGTTCAGATCGTCCTGCAGGCCCCGCTCCTGTGGGGTGGGCAAAGGTGGTCACTATAGCACAGACAGAGGGGCCCTAAAAATGGAAAGGCTCATAAAGAGCATTTTAAAACTACAAGTGATCAGAGAAGGGGTATTTTCTAAATTCTGATTTTATGCATCTACTCACTTGCCCTGAAAAGACACAGTTGGAAATCACGACAGAGCACTTTGAAGGGGGAAGGCGAGGGCTCAGCCCCCATCCTGATATGTGCTGAAAACAAAGAATAGGCTTTGAGTTTTTCAAGGCACACATCCCGTGTTTATTTTCTTCTAGTCTTCCAGCAAACTCGGGTAGTAAAATGAGAACTATCACTTGCTCACATTGCAGAGGTTAAAAAAAAAAAAAGCAGAAGAGTAAAACAAAAATAAAGAAAAACAAAAACAAAAAACAAACAACAACTCAACTTTAGATCATTCAACCAGTACCCCTTTTGACTCCCATGTCCACGACAAGCTGGTTACCAACTTATTGGAACTCTACAGAACCAGGTCGGCTCTTCAGCTAAGCCAGGTAATCTGCACGCCTGGGTCATTTCAATCCCATTGCCCGACTGTGGGACGAGGGGTCTCTTGGTACCCCAAGACAAGCCATGTGGAGGAAGGAGAAGCTCATGGCGGCCTAATAAGTAGAATGTCGAAGGGAGTGACAGTCAAGGAGATAAGAGACAGGAGAGAATGCCTGATCTGTTGTGCTTGTTCTAAGTCACCTGGATCCACTGGGTCATGTACTTCAGGACAGTGTCCACAGCCTTGAGGGCGTCTTTTCTCTGAGACGATGAAGGGCCATAGTGGTGGCCTTCTACATCGATGCGCTCGTGGTATATCGCTGCTAGGTCAGCCCAGCCGCTCCTGGAAGGAACGAGATAAACAGGGCTTTGTTGAAGGAGACCCCTGACAGCTTGGCCCCTAGACCCACCAGCCATGTGTGAAGGCGCTGACACCCCCACCTCCAAGCCCTGCACTGAGAACCAGGCAAAGTCCATGCTCAGAATGAACAAGGAACAAGAAAACTAAAGCAAGACTTGTGAGTCCTGAGACCTTGGTGACAAAAGTCAGAGAGCGTGTCTGCTGGTCACCCCTGTTCTGGCCAAGTCGCATGGCTCATCACGTCTCTAAGAGTTGGAGGACATGGAAGCAGGCCAAGGATTGTTCTGATAGCACTACCCTCACCACCTGCTGTCATTGAAGGTCAGAAAACCTGGAGGCAACCGCTCAAATAACTACTTATCAACGACTGGTGGACTTTAAGGAAGTCTCTAAATAAAACATTAGATTGTAGGTCTAATTAACAAGTAAGAATAAGGGCTACATTATCATCGTAACTCTGGGAGTCAAACAGATTAGTGTTCAGGGTCGGACACCCCAGGGCACTGGTTCTAGGGGAACATGTGAAAGGTCAGCCCCAACATGGATATTGAGTGACTTCTAGTGGTAACCACAGTTGTTTGGGCCTCAAAACTCACTCTCTTGGCCAGAGCACTGTTGGTAAAAAACCTAAACCAATTAACCCTCAATGCTGGTCAAAGAATGGCTACGAAGTCATTCCAGTGATAGAAATAGCGTAGGAAACTGCGGGAGAAGAGGAGAGCGATATCATAAAACATGCTGTATTTCTTTCATCTAGGGAGACCCTTTTCCCAGCTCTGGCCTTGCCACGCCCCCAAAAAACAACCCCTGAAATAATTATCAAATTAATAACAATTATGACAACAGTGATGTTGATGGTGGTAATGATGAGAGCAAGAAATAACAATTCACAATAGCCAAATTAGGAAACCAGTCTAAGCATCCCTCAATAGAGGAGTGGATTACAAAACTGGTGTTTACACACAAAAGCATTTTACTCAGCTATTAAAGAAGAACCAAATAGTGGAATTTGCAGGAAGATAGGGGGAACTGCAGGATATCAGGTGTAGGGAAGGGTCTCGGGAAGAAGAGGGGAGGAGACTTGATGAAGGAATCAGTTCAGATGATGGTTTGTGGTGTGTACGTATATGGAAAATCTCAATAACATGTAGGTGAAGGGGGAAACAGTGGGGTCTGAGGGAAACACACCAAGTGCTGTGCGCAAGTGTGTTCCTATCACTTCGAGCCTTGTTATGGTATATAACTACAGTGCACCAATAAAAGTATATTTTTAAAAAGAACTGACAAAAGATGAAGCACTGGAAAAGAAATTAAAGTGAATTTCTCTTCTTGAACAAGAGGTAATAATACTCCTAGGAAAATTGTCTTATTTATCTTGAAAAACTATTTTTTAAACACACACAGATACAAGAAGTGCATTTTTCCCTGATATGGCCTCCCCAATACTTAGAACTTGAGGAATGACGCGCTGGGTCTCCATAGTCTCAGGAGCCTTCCATCTTGCCTCATGGAAACTCAGAGAGCTTGGCTTGTCCAGTCAGAGTCAAACGGTGCCTGTTCCTCCTTTAGGTCTAGAGAGGATGTGCCTCCTCCAGGAAGCTTTCTCCTTCCTCCTAAGGTGCCTTAAGACTCCTATGGCACTCTAGGCTCGCTTCTGGGCTATGAATGTTCATACTGTGCTATACTTTCCATTCATGTGTCTTTTTTCTCTCTGTAGGGAAGATATCACTCTCCATTGTGTATCTCTGCTCTAGCCTATCAAACAGTAGGAGCTCTCTGTTAGTTAAATGTATAATAGTGAGTGCTCAGTTAATGATAACTAGTAAGGGTCAGGCACTATGTTGCCTCCTTTCATATGGATCATCTTATTGAATCTCCAAAACAACCTGAAAAAAGGTTGGAGAATTCAAAATAATTGCTGGCATCACAAAACAAATAACGGATGGAGCCAGGGCTTAGGCCAGCATCTCCAGAATATGACACTTGAATCCTCAGAAAGAGCTCACCAGTCCACACTAACAGGAAACATTCTGCTTATCCTACATGATCTTACTCGTTTACACGAATCTACCCAACTCTTTGAAAGCTGGGGTTGGGGAGGAACAAAAACATCAATGTGAAACTGGGCCACTTTACCTTCTCAACACAGTGTTCTGTGAGTTGACTAAGCCTCCAAAGCCCCCAACTTTCCTTACAGATAAGCATGTACAGGATTTACAGATGAAGAAACGGGCCCAAGAGGGTTGTAGAAGTTACTGAAGGGCTTCACAGTTCTAACAGAAACGCAAATTTTCTACCTCCAAAGTCAGAACACCTTTAACTCTCCCAAACTTGGCCTCTGAATGTCCACACCTGCTCCATCCTTTAAAATGGGGAGCAAATTCCACAGCATGTTCTGCCTGGCACCTTCCTTCACACTGAAGGAAGCTCTTTAATGATGCTGTGCTATTCTACTGGGTACACTGAGCGGTAGTTTGTGAAAGGTTTTGCAGAAACATTGGTTTCAAGTGCAATTCCTGGTGAAATGTTCTTTTCTCTTTTTAGAACAAAACAAATTGACCCCTCTTTAATAAAGCCCACCACACCCTCCTCCACAATGTACATTGTGTTAGGTTATTATTTGGGTGTTTCTCACAAGTAATAGAATCATTATTCATACTCGCCAATGTGTGAATGATTCATCCCAACTCCCTCTGCATTTGTATACAGAGTACAAAAAGTCACTTTGGGGTCCCACAAACTTTCTCGGAGGTGGCTGGTAAAGTTTGTACGAGGTAATAGCATCTTCATCCATATGCTGAAACTTGCTTGAGGCCCGTGACATCCACTGGCTCGGGCTGATGCCCTCCCTCCACCACTATGTGAGCAGAGCAGAAACTTCATTAAAATCTGTCCTACAGATGAGCCTCATTATTGACCTGCTTTATGTCCACATGTGCTAATTCAAACAGTGTTTTATCTGTTGAGGTGTCCACACTTCCAATGTGGGGCTTCTATGTGTAGAAAGTCATGTCGAATACAATGGTGACATACTACAGTGGAGAACTTTTGCAAGCAAGGCTTATTATGGCATTAGGGTTCAGTGAAATACTTTTAGGTCTCTTCATTTTAACCCCTTATCTTCATGCAGAACTCCCTGGGCTGGCTTCTCAGAGGCTATCAGCCAAACTCATAAATCTCCATATAATCAGAAAGCTAGTAAGTATTGCAATTTACCTGATGGCTTTATGTCAGGAAGCTGTCAACCCCAGATGCCAGGAACACCTGATTCGGGATGCTTGCAATTCAGGGATTACACCAGTGAAAGGTTTCTATGTTAAAGTTTCATTGATTCCTTAGGGACCTGAGCCTCTGAGGGCTAAGAGCTCTTGCCTGTTTGGAGTTTAGCAGATGAATTCTTGGTAGCCAGCTGTTTTCCATATGGGTCTGGTCTCCATCACAGGTCAGCTCATTTGTAACAGATTGGTTGGGTGAGGAGAGATGAGTGGAAATGCATGCAGATCTGCTATTGGCCATTTATATCTCTAAGGTCCAGGAACCATGCCAGAAGGACATGTGGCCTTTAGCCCAGTTCCTACAAGCTGCAAGGGGCCCTAAGCCCTGGGTTTTCATGGACACCCATGTTTCCCATCACCTTAGGATTCTGTTCAGATTTCTTGGCAATATAAAAAGTTCATAATGTCATATCCACCTTCCTTACTGAAGTGCGTTGGGAAGAGAGCAGAATGACGGAGAGAAGTGAAAGCAATATACAGGAATGGTTAGCGATTGAAAGTGAAGAAAAATGATCCAAAACTTAGAAATAAGGTCCCCCAAATGGCTACCTCCTCTTCAGTGCCAAATTAGAGCATCACCAATAAGCTTGCTTAAAAATCAGATTTAACTGCTGATTGGCATTCAGACTCTATAAACTTAGCTGCTAAACTGACCAGATGAAAATTATTTTTGTCTCATGGAGAAATCCAACTCCCCAATTATAGTTTGGTCATCTTCTGCATCATTAAGCATTTCTGCATTGAACAATAACATTCCATCAATCTTTTTCTTCAACTGTGTGTGTGTTTCCCACATTCTCCTCTTTTTTTTTCTTCCCCCTTTGGTACTCAGGCTTGAACCTGGGGCATTTTACCTCGAAGAAAAACTCCCAGCCCTTTTTTTTATTTTGAAACAGGATCTTGCTAAGATGTTGAGGCTGTCCTCAAACCCACAATCCTCCTGACTCAGTCTCCCAAAAGCTGGCATTACAGGCTTGTGACAACATGCCCATTCATATTCTCCTGCTAACCAGCCTTGTCTTCCCCCTGAGTCCCTCAGTAGTCAAGTAATTTGAATCTTGGCATAATTGCCATACATAGATGTAGCAAGGGCACATGGCAGAAGTTTAATTTTAAAAATTACCTTTTGACATGGGTATTGGAACTGCACGAATCTGGGTTCAAATTCTGGCTTTTCCTTTCATTAACTAGAAGGTTCTTAGATAAATGGCAAAAAGCAAACAAACAAAAATGCCTGAGCCTCAGTTTCCCCATCAAAAAACCTACCTAATACCTATGTTGGGTATTAAATGAGCTAATGTTTATAAAGCATTTGACACAAAAATAAACGGGTGGAAAGGAGAAAGAAACAAAATGCCTCCTGTTTCTCTTTTCCTGCCAGATGTCCACAGATTGCTTTTCCTCATATGAGAGCTGAGCAGAGAGGAGAACCCCCATTCATCTGCCCAGCCTGAGCCTGGATCTGCATCCATAGGAGATAAGGTCAAGACATTGAGTCAGTTTCCTCATGCAGCCTGTGGAAAGAACTCTTTATCATCCATTTCTATTTCTTTATTAACACCAGAAGCCACCGAGGTTCTGGAATCCCAGAGGAATTCCTTTGGAGCTGTTTACAAATAGCTGGAGCTTTTGTCAAAAGCCAGCAACTGTGGCCACCATTCCTGAAGCCCAGTTGTTTCTGGACCAATCCATTGGTAAGGCTGCATGGTGGGTCTGCTGGTACCAGCCTGGACATGGCTGCAGGCCCCAGGCCAGGGCTTATGGCGGCTGCCTCCCAGTACCCTCCTCCACCTGCCCATGAGCTACCTAAGGCTTAATTCTCCTTTAGCTCATGTACCTTTCGCTGCTCAATGACCCATAAATACCCTACAAACAGAACTTCCAGGCGGATGGGTTGAGCAATGTGGACCATAAACTGCTTTCTTTTATGGCAGGTGAGGAGGCAGTCACCCAGGGGTGCTACACATTGAGACTCTGTGTAGGGGGAGGGCAGAATGCACCAGTGGCCAGGTACACAGAGTACTAAGTAGACTGCAAAAGGCCTCTTCCACTTCAGCCCTGCAAGAGTCCCAGGCTCAGAATGGCCCCAAAGAGAAGAGTACAGAGATGGTTCTCAACATCCTCTCCCTGTCTGACTCAGGGCATCTTAGAGGTGTTGGTGTAGACCAGGTTGAAGGACTGAGACATCTTTTTGTAGTCACTTCATATGCAGAAGAGGCCCCAGAAGATGGTCATAAGCCCTGGAAAGATCTGGGTACTGGCTCCCTCACTCATCTATGTGGGAGAGCATAGGAAGGTTGCTTAACCTTCAGAGAGTCGGTGGCCTCTTTTGTAAGAGGAGGAGTATGACGCCTATGTGATGCAGCGGATGAGGGCACAAAATTGGTAAATGGAAATAAAACCCCTTGACCCAATGCTAGCAGACAGGTATTAAAAATGTCAGTTCTAGCTGGGCATGGTGGCCCACGCTTATAGTCCCTGTGCTTGGGAGCTGGAGACCGGAGGATCACACAGGTTGGAAGCCAGCTGCGCTGTCTTAAGAGAGACCCTGTTTTTTAAAAAAAAAAAAAATGTCAGTTCTCATTTCCATCTTCTTTCCTCTATGCTAAAAAGTTACCTAAGTTCAAAGGTAACATATGATAAGGATATGACTGGAGTTGATATGGCTTGCTGAGCACAGGAAGGCAACACCCAGATCAAATGTGGAGCGGGCTCTTTTTCTACACAGACAAGGGCAGCTTCCTGACCTACCTGGACCCTCTGCTGAAATGTCCCTGGGCAGGACTCCAGGTTCGAGATCTCAATGGCTTCTTAGGGGTCTATGCTCTACCCAAGCCTATCTATCCTGTGTTCCATTCTCTCTACAAATTATAGCCAGGAATTTGAGATAGCACTAAACAGAGACCAAAAAGGGAGCTGTGGTATTTTAGGCAAGGATGCAATTCTCTAGCATTTTATAGCTTTGCTATGTTGCTTAAAAAGAAAAACAACAACAATACCACCTCTCTAGAGAAAACAGAGCTCCACTCTTATTCCTCTAGCATTCTGGGGTCTCACTGACAGGGAAGGCTGAGGTTGGCCAGCCTGTCAAGAGCTGGCTTTGGAGCCCCACAGAGGTACGTTTCCTCCTCTTTCACCTGTGAGCCACTGGGTTGTCCACCACGAGTCCACTCAGCTGCAAAGCCAGGATGAACGTGGAAGAGATGACACTGCTGAAAAAGACTGTTGGGTTATTTGGACACATCTGTATGAGAACTATGATCCACATTTTCATATCTGGCATAGGGACGGCCAGCATTTTGGAAACAGCATTGGCTTTACATAGAGCAAGTCTGCTCATCTGCAGTACAGGCTGTGTCCTGCTGTGCTGGCACAAACTGGGCTGCAGCACAATATCCAGCTCGCCACGTGTAGGCAAGCAAAAGGAAGCAGAGCAGGAAGGAGACAGGGTCATATAACACACATGATTTATAAACCATGTGAAGAACATTTACTTAAAGGTTACTTTCCCCGGACCCTGCTCATTCCTCCTGCCCACAGAAGGACTTTTAAATTTGCTATCTCTTCATTTTTAGGTATTTTAAAGCCATTTCCTCTCCAGCCTGTCAATCAAAGAATGGTCCTTTATGCATTCTAAAAGTCTCTCTTGAGAGGTTTCAGAATATGAAATACTCTAGAATCAGTGAAGGCAGGGGTCTCATTTTCTCCCTTTATAGTTCTGTGGGGGTAACTGCAGATCACGATGATAGCTGGGCAAAAGGGCTGGTGGTGAACAAATGGGATCTATAATTGGTCACCTGAGTAACTGAGGCAACTTTAAGTGTGGTCAATTCACGTGATCAGTGCTAGTGATCTGTACATGGTGTTTAACATATGTTAGCTCCCATGATGTGCCTGGCTGCATACCATGCTTCTTTTGGGAGAATGAAGGCCTTGCCCTGGTCTCTGTATTTTGATTACTACAAGTCTTTTGCCTTGATCCCACTCTGGAAACCCACTCAGCAGCCAAGTGTCCTTACACCCAGCCCTGGAGACTTGAGAACCCCTTTCATTTTTAGCCTCTTGGTGGCTGATTTCTAATGCAGACCCCTAGCTGGTCTCCATCTTGAAGACCACTTGGTACTGACTTGAGACCTGGTCCTGATCTGTCTTGTTGATTACTTCCCTAAAAGACATGTTATTTAGAACAGCATTGCTAATTTCTGAAATTCTGCCATTGTTTCATGTAGGAGAAAAATAAAAGGCGCTGTGTTCTAACATGCAACTGTGCTTTGTGTATTTCCCAAAAGGCAATTTTCCCATACTTATTTGACCACAGATCCTCTCTTTTTGCCAAATACTTATTGATATTTTTGAAATACAATTGCTCACTAAATCATGATTAGGAAAAAATGCTGGCATTTTTATTGTTTCTTCATTGTCTAACAACATAAAAGATGAAGTCCCTAACCCCTGTGGATTTTCTTGCTCTCAATTCAGTATTTGCAAAGAGTGGCCCTGTCTGAAATAACTAGCTCACAATTATACCCTGCTAGCTGTTAACAATCACCACGTCAAAGGCTCATCAAGTCTGAGACATTATTTAACCCAGCCCAGGCCCTCTCAACTCACTTTAGAATCCACTATTGGTCTTGGAAGTGAAAAAAGAACAATGGTGGCTAAGAACTAGGGATACTTACTTAAATGCATCAAGAGCATCGCTGACTGCATTGGCGAAATTGATATCTGTTGGGACATTTTTATATTCCAGGCAGTAAGTAGGTCTGACACCAAGAATCTCAACCTCACAGCCTAAGAAGGAAAAAGACAGCAAATGGTTACTTTCTTCAATATCTGTGGTAACATTATGAGCCTATTTTAGGAAAGAAACACCATTACTAAAAAATAAAAAATTTTGGATGCTTTTATGAATAAAAATAACTTATTACTGATAGGTGATCTATTTCATTGTAATTTTGCTTAACTGAAGCAGAGGTCCTTAAATGTTATTCCTATGCAACACTGGTATCCCATGTCAGAGATTGGCAAAAATCGTAAAAGAAAACAAAACAAGAATTAATTATGCTTTCCCTAATATGTGAAAGCTAAGGAGAAATGGGTCATAGGAGGAATGCTAGATGAAAAAGGAAATCCTATAGAGGAGTAAACAAGACAACCTAATTGAGGGGATGGGAGGGGGGAAGAAGGAAATTCTCTAAAGCACACAATGTACTTAAACATACCAAAGTCAACCACTAAGCCAAGCATGGGAAGTAGGAATGGGGTGGGAATGCGGTGGGAATTGGGTAGGGGCTAAATGGGCAATGTGTAAATGTATGTACACACAAGTTTTTTTTTTTTTTACCTCAATATGATGTATAAATACAATGCATCAATAAAGAATTTTTAAAAATTAATTAATGCCTCAATTAAAAGTTTTTTCCTATAGTTTTTTTTAATAACTACTAGGTCTTCCAGTATACTTCTCTAGTGCAGAATTGTGTTGGGTAGAAATAGTCCACTCTCTTATGATATTATGCAAAAACTAACTGGACTTAGAGGCATCTCACTAGACTTGCAAGCAAAAGCTCACTGAGGTAAAGCAAAGATTCTGAGCCATGACCTTGCCTCTCCCAAAAGGCAGTAAAAAAAATCAAAAGCATCCAGATGTGAGGGAGGTCAGTCTCTTGGCCTCAAAGTGGTCTCCCTGAGGGAGAGACCCCTAACTGTGTTATCAGACCACAGAGTAGAAGAGGGGTGAGCCAGTCTCAGTTTACACTAGTTAAGTAAATATTTATTTGGCACCTACTAGGAACTCGTCACTATGTTCAAAAATAGTGGAAACAAAAATGAATTGGTCAGGGTCTCCTTCCTAGAGCATCCCAGAGTTTAGTTTTCTGGAAAGGCCAACAGCAAACAGTGTATCAGGTGAACTCCCAGGTGAGGTGTGCAGTTGGCCGGTGGTATGAGAACTCAGATGAAGGGTGTTTACTTCAGGTATTATTTCCTCCTAAAATCCTCCCTTACATCCCCATGTGGGGCTCAGCCTTTTCTTTTATTGGAGGGAGGAGGCACAGGATTGAACCTCGGGCCTTGCACATGCTAGGCAAGCACTCTACCATTGAGCTGCATCCCCAGCCTGGGCCTCAGTCTTATAGTAGACAAGGTGAGGGGAGATGGAGGTGGGGATGGGAGAGGCATCCCAGGCAGAGCAAGCAGCATGAGAAAAAGTTCAGAAAACTCTAAGCGACAATGTGTATGTAGAGAACAGCATGGACCAGGAAGTGGCGACAAAGGGTGTCAGGACCAGAGGTTGCTCTTTCTCATTGCCCTGGGGAAATGACTCTCAAGCAGAAGTCAGACAGGCAGAGCCAGCGGGAGGAAGTCTGCTAGGACACACACTCAGCTGGCTCTTGGGTAGTCTGCCAGCTGGCTCCAGGTGGCTGAAAAGATGGTGAGGCAACCTCAAGGAGGAGTCCCTCCATCCAGCATAACATTGTGAAGATCAGAGTGCTCTGTGGGAGAAACTCCTTCCCTCTCTGCCTAATATACAGGGATCCGAGGGTGACGGCCCTCTAGCACAACTGAGAGAAAAGGCAGGCAACTCCCTTTTCCAAGACATGTTTATTGAGTAGAACGGATAGGCTGTGACACAGAGCCAGGAGTGAATCCTGCTCACAGCTTCTGGGGTAATATTATTGTATGAAATACCAGTTGAATCTTGAATGGTTATGTTATGGTTAGATAGCGAAAGTCCCCTGAAAGAGCTCATGTATTGATGTTCAGAGTTGACATAATTAAATCATGAGGGTTGGAATCTAACCAGTGTATAAATGCATTGTGCTGGACTTACTGAGTGACAACTGAGACAGATAGGGTGTTGCTGGAAGACGAGGGGGTCCCAGGAGTGTGGACTTAGGAACTGTGCTTGTGTCTTTGAATCCCCTTCTTGTTCTCTCTTGCTTTGACCTCCATGATACTAGATAGGGACTTGTTCTCACCTTCTGTCTGCTTCCCATTATCCCCAGAGCTCTGCATATATAACCCAGCCTGACATGGACTGAAGCTCTGAAATCTCCAAAACTGTGAGCAAATAAATCTCTTTTCTCTAAGTTGTGTCACTTAGAGAAAGTGTCTCTAGGTTGTTTGGGCCACAGCAGTAAGAGTGCTCACTGAAGTATTATACTGCCTTAATTACCATTGGTTTATCTGTCAAAGGTCATTTGTAAATTTGGATTGCTCACTATTTATTCTGTACCATATAGGTCCACACTAGAAATAACCCAAATATCCATTAGTAGAGGAATGGAAAAACAAAATTTGATATACTAATGCCATGAAATACTATATAACAGTTTAAACTTCTGATACATGCTATAAAATGGTATGTCTCAAAAACATTATAACTGAACAAAATAAGTCAGACACAAAAGAATATAAATGGCATATAATGGTTCCCTTTATATGAAGCCTTGGAATGGACATATCTAATCTAAGATGAAGCAAACAGCAAGCATTTGCCTCTGGGGATGAATAGTAATAGCCTGAAAGGAGGAAAATGATGGAAAAACTCTATATCTTAATTTGGGAGGTATGTTATACAAGTACAGGCAAATTTTTTTTGGGTGGTGGTACTGGGGTTCCTAGAAACACTTCTACCTCCAGGATACACTCCCAGACCTATTTTTTATATTTTTATTTGGAAACATGGTCTCTTAAGCCAGCAAAGCTGGCTTCAAACCAGCACGATCCTCCTGTCTCCGCCTCCCAAGCGCAGGGATTACAAGCGTGCACACTACCACGCCCAGTGCCAAGTACAGGCAATTTTGATAGTGCACCAAACTGTACTCATAATTTGCCCTTTTATTGTATGATAATTAATCTAAAACTTTAAAAATAACTAAAGTACCTGTACTGTGTATAATACTGTATTAAATTATGAATTATATTATACAGAGATATTAGCATACAAAGAGTAATAACAAAAATCTGTTAATGACAGAGTGCTATCTACCAGACACCATGCTTGGTGCATATATGCTTTTCTTGGTATAATCCTTTCAAATCTTATAGTGTAGTTGATACCACCTTCATTTTACATTTAAGGAACTCATTCTAAGAGGTGAAAAGATTTCCTCATTGTCATAAGACAGGTATCAGGAAGAGTCAATGTTTGAATCCAGTTCTGACTCCAAAACTTAGGGTAGTATTGTAAAATAGCATCTGGTAGTTTCATGCAAAGGAAGAAATCATGCTTTCCACATATTAATATTTACTTATATTACGAAGAAATAAGTAAAAATATTAAAACAAGAATATAGCCCTGTGTGACGCGCTCTTGTATCCCAATAGTTGGGAAGCAGGGACAAGGGGATCATAGGTTTGCAGCATGTCTCAGCTACTCAGTGAGGCCCTTTGCAACTCAGTGAGACCCTGTTTCAAAATAAAGAATAAAAAATAAGGGTGGTGGGGATAAATCAGAGGTAGAATACCCCTGGGTTCAACCCCCAATACCACAAAACAAACAAACAAACAAAAACAGGAATGAATAGCATGAGGCTTAAGGATAAATATCTATACATAATTAAATAGTAAAATTTAGTTAAGCCCAAGCAAAGAATATTACAGTACTTATTTCAAAATATCTTATTAGCCGGGCGTGGTGGCGCACGCTTGTAATCCCCGCGCTTGGGAGGCGGAGACAGGAGGATTGTGCTGGTTCGAAGCCAGCCGCGCTGGCTTAAGAGACTCTGTTTCAAAAAATATAAAATAGGTCTGGGAGTGTAACCCAGAGGTAAAAGGGTTTCCAGGAAACCCAGTGCCACCAATATATATATTTAAAATAAGGCACATATTTAACACCTTAATTTGGTAGAGAGTGCCAGGTGAGGAAGAAAATCATTTTTATTGTTGAAGAAGGGAAGGAATGGCCAATATGTAATGTCTCATTGTAGACACTGTTTCATTAGATTTGAATATACAAAAAAAGTTATATGCATAACTGCTAAATCACTAAAAGAAGAAAAATAAAGCATAAAAATTGGTCAAATATCAAAGTAAGGAAACACTAATGCTGAAAGCACAAAAAAAGAACCAAGTACATTTGTTTTAAAATAAATGCGAATGATATTAAAAGCCTAAAACAGCTCTGAATCCACATTAATTGTTATGAATGGACAAAGTGCTAATATATCCTATACATGTTCACACAAAGAAATTTTAGGACTATAGCGCTCAAGATTACAGTTTTGGTGGGATTTTAGTGACCATTCATGATATAAAGAATAAATAGAAATATATAATATTTGAATGTTAGTATCAACAGGCTAGTTTCAATACATATCAAAAATTCTGTATTATTAGTATAGACTATGCATTGTTTCAAACATAACTGTGGGATAAAGTGATCCTGTTCTGATCAATACATAAAATATCGATTTCCAGCTGGGCATGGTGGCGCACCCTTGTAATCCCCAAGCATGGGAGGTGGAGACAGGAGGATCGTGCAGGTTCGAAGCCAGCTGTGCTGGCTTAAGAGACCCTGTTTCCAAATAAAATATAAAAAAATGTCTGGGTGTGTATCCCGGAGGTAGAAGGGTTCTATCCCCAGTACCACCAATATATATATATATATATATATATATATATATATATATATATATATATAATTTATATATATATATAATATATAAATTATATATATATATATATATATATATATATATATATATATATATAATTTCCAAAAAGCAGAAATTGTACAGATCTCAATGGATATTATCTGGTCATAGGTAATAAAACTGGGGATTTGATCATAGCATCTAACTAAAAATAAATACAACTACTTATATATTAGAAAGTAAACCTTTCTGTACATTGGTGTAAAGAGGAAATGCAAACTTTATCAAGCCAGTTACTAATAACAGTAAAAACCCTACATTTCAAAACTTCAAGGGAAATATTTTCATTTAGATCAAAAGTAATCAGGAGTGTTGCCCTGACTTCTGTAACTTATTACTGTTATACAATGTCTTCTCAAACAAGAAATAAAAATAAGGAATAAGTAATGGAAATCAGAAGGCATGCATAAGATTTCCTCTATGGGAGCATTTTAAAAACATTTTGTTGCTGGGCGTGGTGGCACATGCTTATAATCCCAGCATTCGGGAGGCTGAGATTGGAGGATCACGGTTCGCGGACAGCCTCAGCTACTTAGTGAGACCTTCTGCAACTCAGTGAGACCTGGTTTCAAAATAAAGAATAAAAAATAGGGCAGGGGCTGTAGCTCAGAGGTCGAATGCCTCTGGGTTGCATGCCCAGACCCATAAAAAAAAAAAAAAATTTGTCTGTAACCCATGGAAAATACTCGTATTTCTCCAAAACGTACTTATTTAGTAGTAACTTTCCAACTTCCTTCTAACATATCAATTAGGACATAAAAGTTCTATTGTATGAATATATTATTACTTATCCACTCTACAGTTGCTGTATATATAGGTTGTTGCCAGTTTTTAAATATTATAGATAATGCTAATACCTGGTGCACTTAGGCACAAATTTCTGTTAGGATACACATATACGTAGAATTGCTAGGTTTGGGGAGTACATATATTCAAGTTCAGCAGATGATACCAGAGTTTCTCCAAGTCACTATACCATTTGCTTCCACCATCTTTTTATGAGACTTTCTTTTTTTTTTTTTTAATGCAGTACTGGGGGGTGGAACCTAGAAGCGTTCTACCTCCGAGCGATATCCCCAGCCCTATTTTTATATTCTGTATTTTGAAACAGGCTCTCCCGGAGTTGCGGAGGGCCTCACTAAGTACCTGAGGCTGTCTGAAAACCATGATCCTCCTGCCTCGGCCTCCCAAATGCTGGGATCACAAGTGCGCACCACCACACTCAGCCCTTTAAGAGACTTGCGATCACTTCAGTTTTATCAGCATTTGGATTTGCTGGTTATTTTTTTAATTAACCATTTTCCATGTTAGTGTGTATACTTAGTCAGGGGTCTGTGGAGTTACCAAACCAATAAGATGTATTCATTGGAAGAGACTTTTTTTTTAATGAAGAATTGACTTAAACAATTATGGAGACTTAGAAGTCTCACAGTCTGCCATTTGTAAGTTGGACCTCCAGGAAAGCAGGTGATTGCAATTCAGTCTGAGTTCAAAGGCCTGAGAACCAGCAGTGCTGAGAACACGATCATGTCCCAGCCGAAGCAATGAGGCCAAAGGAGATGAGCACCCCTTTCCTCTGTGTTTTGTTCTGTTTGGGTCCTCCACGGGTCAGTGCTCACCCTCCCACAGACATTTGTCTTTTGCATCTACATTATTAGATGCATTGGCACCTATTTTTCATAATATTATTTTGCTGGCTTTTTATCACTGTAAATTCTATATTAATGTCCTTTTCTATTTTGTTTTACTGATGATTTGCAACTTCTTTATTTCTTGACAATTTTTGTCAGTGTTTCATCCATTTTACTTTATTTTATTAAAAAATAAACATGGCTTTGTCAGCTCTCTCTCTTGCATTTCTGTTTTATTCATCTCTGCTCATGTCTTTATTATTTCCTTTTTATAGTGGGGGGACTTAATTTTCTTTGAGATGGAGGCTCTGGTCACTAATTTTCAGCCTCTTATCTAATACATGCATATATGAATATCACCTCTCTGTGAAGCATGACTTCAGTGTTGTCCCACTTATCCTGCTAAATTATATGTAGTATTTTCAGTATCCTTCAGTTCAAGGTATTTCTAAATTCTTATAGTCTTTCTTTGAATCATGAACTATGTCTCTGGTTAGTTTCAAAATACATGAGGATTTTAATTTATTTTATCATTGATGATAGTTAATTGCACTCTAATCAGAGGACACATGCTGGATGATTTTGGCCCTTTTCAATTTGTTGATAAATATGGTATAGGTAGCATATGGTTATTTTTGATAAATCTTGATGTGCACCTGAAAATACTGTGTATTTTTATTGGTTGCGGTGTTCTAGTAATATAAAGTAGGTAACATTAATTATATTGTGAAAATTTTCTATTTCCTAATTTTTGTTCTTTTAGCCTATCACTTAAAATGTGTTATAATCCCCTATTAGCTTTATAAATTTACCTGTATCTTCTGATATTTTGGATATTTATTTATTTTTAGAATTTGTGATTGGGAACATTAAAATTTAGAATAATGTTATCTTTTCCTGGTGGATTAAACTTTACATCACCATGAAATGTCCTTAAAAATCTTCTACCCTCCGGGTGTGGTGGCACTCAATTGTAATCCCAGAATTTGAGAGGCTGAGACAGGAAGATCGTGGTTCGCAGACAGCCTCAGCTACTACTTAGTGAGGCCCTTTGCAACTCAGTTAGACCCTGTTTCAAAATAAAATAATAAAATGTAGGGATGGCGGTGTAGCTTGGAGGTAGAATGCCCCTGAGTTCCATCCTCAGTACCAAAAAAAAAAAAAAAAAAAACTTCTACACTTAGTGTCTGCATTGTCTGATATTAGTATATCTGTAGCAGCTCTCCTTTGCTTAGTGTTTGTGTGGTCTATCCTTTTAAAAATGCTATAATTTTCTGCATACTTACATTTAATGCTTATCTTTCAGGAGCAGCAAGTATTTAGTCTTTGATCCATCATCACCACTGTGGATTAAAGTTCAAATTAACATAGACTCAAGGAACTGAATAAATCTCAAGTGTTCAGTGAACTCTTAGGAAGTGAATGCAGCACTCAGGTCAGGAAACAGATATTATTATTACACACAGGCACCCTCTCAAGCTCCCTGTAGTCGCTGTTCTTCCAAGTGTAAGCACTATTCCAGCACTGTACATTAGTATTACCTGCTTTTGAATTTTATATAAGTGCAATCGTTCACATTTATTGAAATGCTTAATAAAATATTAATAAAATTTAAAATTTTACTTTTAATACATTAAGTGATTATCTTTATGTTTACATCAACCATTTAGTTATATCTCATATCTGTCACACATCCAATAGTTTTTCACTCCTTTCTTCATTTCTCTTGAATTAAGCATGCATTATTATTATTGTGCTACTTTCTTTCCTCCATGAGCTTGCCATTTATACATTTTGATAAATATTCCCTTGCAAAATGTCCTAGAGATGATACAAATCAAAATATTAACCTATCAAACTCTCATATAAATTTCCTTTTCTATAACTTTCCAGACAATGTAAAGATGTTTGCATGACTTAACTTTTGAATGAAATTTACATCTCTTCCATCTTCTGTGCTTTCATTGCATGTATTTTAATTCTCTATGGGTTTTTAACCCCAGAGAATTATCATCATTATTGTCATTAATGTATATTTAACTACATACTTGCCTTTCCTGTTCTTCATGCCTTCCTTTATCTCTACATATATGAGCATCTTCCTTCTGCCTGAAGAATTTACTATTTTCTTTATTTTAGACATATTGGCAATAATTTCTTCAGTTTTCTATCCCTTGAAAAAGTCCCATTATGCCTTTACTTTTGAAGGATGTTTTCACTGGATATAGAATTTTAGGTTGATATTTCTTTTTTTTCTATCTCTTTAAGATTATCATTCCATTGTCATCCTGGATTCCAATATTTCTGTTAGAAAGTCAGCTGTTAGTCTAATTATTGCCACTCTGAATATTTTCTTGGCTCCTTTAAAATTTTTCTGGTTGTCTTTGGTGTTTCAGCAGTTCTATCATTCATGATATTCTTTCCTGGGATTCATAGTACTTCTTGAATCTATGGTTTGATATCACTGTTTAGTTTCGGGAAATTCTTATTCTTTGTTCCTCAAGTATTACTTCTGTCTCATCTACTCTTTTATCCTTTTCACTTCTTCCCATATGTCTTTTACATTACTTTCTGCATTTTTTGCCTCTCCACATTTAAGCTAATAAATAGCTCTGTCTTCAGTCCTAAAATTCTTTTTTTTTCTTTTTCTTTTTCTTTTGGTGGTACTGGGGTTCCTGGAAACCCTTCTACCTCCGGGCTACACTCCCAGGCCTGTTTTATACTTTTTTATTTTTGGAAACAGGGTCTCTTAAGCCAGCGCAGCTGACTTCGAACCTGCGCAAGCCCTCCTGTCTCTGCCTCCCAAGCACGGGGATTACAAGCGTGCGCCACCAAGCCCAGCATAAATTAGAATATTTTTTTAAAAAGAGAATTTTAGGCCGGGTGTGGTGGCGCACGCTTGTAATCCCTGCACTTGGGAGGCTGAGACAGGAGGATCGCACAGTTTCAAAGCCAGCCTCAGCTACTTAGTGAGACCATGTTTCCAAAAAAAGTATAAAATAGGTCTGGGAGTATAGCCCGGAGGTAGAAAGCCCCTGGGTTCCACACTCAGTACCACAAAAAAAAAAAAATTTTTTTTATTTATTAGTGTAAGTATCCATTTTGTCCTTTAGTTCTCTTTTCATAGTTATTTTAAAGTGCATGTCTGGCCGGCTGTGGTAGCGCATGCCTGTAATCCCCGCGCTTGGGAGGCGGAGACAGGAGGATTGTGCATGTTCGAAGTCAGCCGCGCTGGCGTAAGAGACACTGTTTCAAAAATATAAAATAGGAGCCGGGCCTGGTGGTGCACGCTTGTAATCCCAGCATTTGGGAGGCTGAGACCTGGAGGATCGCGGTTCAAGGACAGCCTCAGCTACTTAGTGAGGTCCCCTGCAACTCAGTGAGACCCGGTCAAAATAAAGAATAAAAAAATAGGGCAGCGGGTGTAGCTCGGAGGTAGAATGCCCCTGGGTTCCATCCCCAGACCCGCAAAATATATATATATATATATATATATATATATATATATATATATATATATATATATATATATATATATATATTTAGGTCTGGGAGTGTAGCCCAGAGGTAGAAGGGCTTCCAGGAACCCCAGTACCACCAAATAAATAAATAAATAAAGTCTGATATCCAGGTCATCTATGGATTTAAGTCTATTGTCTCCTTTATTTCTCTTGATGTTTTTGCTCAGGTTATTTTCTATGTTCTGGATAATATGCATATTGTATATTAAAATGTGGATATTATTTTACACTCCATAATTTTTATCCTCTTCTAAAAGTACATGATTTTGTTTATGGTAGGCACTTAGCCTGTGGACAGGCCACCTCCATCCAGTGGAGGTGAATTTAGTTCCTTGAAATTAGTCAAGTAACAAGACAATTCAAACTCAGTGTGTCTTTATGAAGGTTTCTTCTCTCATCTATTTCTTGTTCACTCCTACTCCTGGGATGTTGTCCTTTATTTTCTCAGATTAAAGTGTGGATGTTTACTGGTTCTCTTCTCCTTGGTGGGCCTTCTTCCTCTTTGTCCTTTCTTCATCCTATGATCCTGCCAAAGCAAAGTTCAGTTTCGTAGCCTCTCAACTGCTGCTTTTGATGTCAATATTTGACTGAAGTAGGGACAAGGTATCAATTGCCAAATACACCTTTCTTTAGGGATTAATATGCCTGTGATGTATATTTATTGAAATGTTTATATGTGTATGTGTATGCATACCATATAGAAACTTTTCTAGTTGTTCTTAGAGAGACAAAGTGTTTTAAACAATTTAATCTGCCATGCTACCAAGTAAAACCCCAGGTGTGTGTGTGTGTGTGTGTGTGTGTGAGAGAGAGAGAGAGAGAGAGAGAGAGAGAGAGAGAGAGAGAGAGAGAGAGAGAGAGAGAGAGAGAATCTGGGGATGGAACCTAGGGGCATTTGACCTCCACGCTACATCCCCTGCCCTATTTTTTTTTTTTTTTTTTGGTGGTGGTACTGGGGTTCCTGGAAGTCCTTCTACCTCCGGGCTACACTCCCAGACCTATTTTTATATATTTTTTTTATTTGGAAACAGGGTCTCTTAAGCCAGCGCGGCTGGCTTCGAGCCAGCGCGATCCTCCTGTCTCTGCCTCCAAAGCGTGGGTATTACAAGCGTGCGTCACCACACCCGGCCATAAGGATGTTTTATTAGGATTGCATACCTTAATGAAATGAACAAAGATGCTTTCAAAAATTAATTTATCTACCCATAGATGAATATGGCTGATATCTAGAATTAGACAAGTTCAGAATAATTGTTTTTCTATTTGTTAAATGTAATGCTAAGAAAGTTGTTCACATAAATAAATAGATGAAAATAGAGATAATCTGTACCAATGTCATTTAATACTTTACTTCTTGGAATGCCAAAATTCACACAATTATCTATCATAACTTTTAAAATAACATTTCAACTAATAACTAAATAAAGTTTTCTCAAGTAATTTAAAATAAAACTTTAGAAACTACCTATTATTTCCAAGTTTTGTTATTTTATCACTAGATTAATTTGCTCTCCAAACATTTATACCAATGTTGAACTATCCATCTGTTTGGTACTGAATGCTTTTATATATCCTTATATCAATGATGGCAGTAATATACCTTCATTAGATTCTTGATAGGTAAAAGGTATACTTTCTACATGAAGTGGGGAAAGGGCATGATTTATTTCAGGATAATTTTAGCCAATAAATATGAGTGTTGTAGCTCTTAAAACTATTTCTTTCAAACTATGTTTGCCCTTGGAAATCCTTGGGAACATGCTGGAAGACCCCTGAAGTTGGAAAGAAGGCAGCAGTAGCTCTACTCTATGAGGACTGTAAAGTCTAGAAAGCAACAGAGCAGGGGTTGAGAGTTGGAGGTGAAAAAAAAGACATGGCTGACACTGGTGTATGTTCTTTCTCCTTGAGATCACAATGGAAATACTCTAAGCAGAGAAAAAAGAGAACAATCCATCATAACAGAGCCAAAGAGGTGGGGTTTTTTTTGTTTGTTTGTTTGTTTTTTGGTGGTACCAGGGATAGAACCCAGGGGCATTCTGCCTCTGAGCTCCACTCCCAGCCCAATTTTTTGCTCTTTATTTTGAAACAAGGTCTCACTAAGTTACGGAGAGCCTCACAAGTTGCTGAGGCTGACTGAGAACCTGAGATCCTCCTGTCTCAGCCTCCCAAGTACTAGGATTACAAGCATGCACCATCATGCCCGCCTAGTCAATGAGTTTATAATTCACTATCTATTCAGACAGTCAGAGAACCAGACAACAGGGCAAGAAGATCCTATCTCAACCCATCAAATATGCTCTGAATGTAAGTTCTACAGACACCATTAATCCAATGGAAGTATGTACCTTCACGTGCCCCTGAAAAGGTACAGGGATACTCAACTAGACAAAGACTGGGCAAGTGAGTTCTTCTGCTGTTTGTCCAGAATGGCCTTTCCTAAATGAAATCTCAATAGGAAAAACAATTCACCTTATTGCTACCCAGAATGAGTAAATGGCTAGAAAAAAAAAAAAATCCAGCAATAAATAAGAGTGGCAAGATAATGGTACAGGGAATAAGTTGAATTGGTAGTTTTAAAGATAACAAAGTTGGGACTTCTGGGAAGATGGCGACCGAGAAAAGCGGGGCTTAAGAGCCCCGCTAACAACAAATATCCATTACCACAAAATCAGCGCCTTTCAAAGCCAGAAAACAACATCACCAGAGAAACAAAAAAAATCACCAGGCTACAGAGAGAAAGCGGACTGAGAACAGAGCCACAGAGGATATCCTCACGCCCGAGGACACGGCAGACGCGGCAGCAGCGCCATACTGCCGGCGAATTCACGGGACGGCCACAGCAAGCCGAGGGGAGCCGCTGCGGAACAGCCAGGCGGGATTTCTCGGCGCAGAGGACATCTAAAGCTCCCAGTGTCTGAGCTCAGCACACGCTGCAGGGATTCAGAGTGGAAATCAAAACCAAGAAAAAAAAAAAAAAAAAAAAAAAAACGCCAGCCCAACAGCCGAGGGCGTAGCAGCGGCGCCATATTGCCACCGGCGGCAGCAGCACAGAACTCACTACAGCTACATCTGCGTACTCAAGAACAGTGAGTCAAATTGCGGGCCACAGCGGAGAAATCCCAGTACTGTACCACTGGGACTTGACCCAGTGGGAGAGGGGCGGTGGCAGTGATATCACACCATAGGAGAACGTGCAACCTGGCACCCCCCACGGTCTAAAGCAGCCTCTATCGACTCTCTGGGTCGGAGACTCTGTTATAAAACCCAGTAAAGGAGTAGTGGGGTCTGAGATACTACTGACTCGAGATCCAGAACACCTTAAGTGAAGTCATAGTGACCCAAGGGAAGAACCCAGAGAAGGCACAAACTTCCGAAATCATGGGAAAGAGGAATAATACTGGAGCAATGAATGCTCACAACCCCACAACATCAGAACCCGATAAAACAGAAAATCAGAGATTTCTAGAAGATCAAATCAGGAAAATAACTGTAGAAATAATAGAGGTGCTTCGAAAAGAACTCAGAGAGAGCCAAAAAGAGATAAAGGATGCAATTAATGAAGTAAAGGCCTCAATTCAAAGCACAAACAACCGATTAGAGCACATGGAGAACAGAATCTCGCTCCTAGAAGATGATCATTCCAAAAATGAACGCATAGTTTCTAATCTAGGAAAAAATATCCGACAGCAGGAATCTGACATTGAAGAAATATGGGCCCATTTTAAGAGAGCTAACCTAAGAATAATTGGAATAGAGGGAAAAGAAAGTGAAACTAAAGGGATCAACAATCTCTTCAAGGAAGTAATAGCAGAAAATTTTCCAGACATAGAGCAAGAGGTCGATACGCAGGTCCAGGAAACTTATAGAACTCCCTTTAGACAGGATCGGAGAAGAGGATCCCCACGCCACATAATTGTCAAAATGACCAATGTGGAAGCCAAGCAGAGAATCTTAAAGGCAACAAAAGCAAAGGGCCAAGTGACATTCAGAGGCAAACCAATTAGAATCACTCCAGACTTCTTCCCAAACCAAGTTATGAGAGCCAGAAGGACTTGGAGTAACATATTCCCAATTTTGAAAGAAAACAACTTCTAGCCAAAAATTTCCTACCCAGCAAAACTTTCTATCAAATTAGATGGAGAAATAAGAAGCTTCCATGACAAACAGAAACTGAAGGAATTTATGTCTTCAAAACCAGCACTAGAGAAAATACTCAAAGAGATTAACTACAAAGAAGAAATAGATAACACACATCAGAACTAGAGAAACAAGATTTTCCATCCAACAGACAACTAAGATTGGTTATCTGTGGAGATTCATTATTTATGTTAGTCTGTTACCTATCTCTAAAGGGTATTGCTTGCCTTTATTGTTGTTAATTTTTAGGATTTCTAGTTGGAATATTAATATACCTTCAGATATAGCATTTGGAAATATTTTATCCCATTTTATTAGTAACTCTTAACTCTGTTTACATTGTCTTTGGATATACAATATGTTTTTTTATTTTTTAGGGAGTTTGTATACTCTTCTGTTGCCTGTGCCATTGAAATCATAACCAAGAAATCACTGCCAATTTCAATGTTGTGAGGTTTTATGACCCAGATTTTCTCCTAAAAGTTTATAGTCTTAAGATTTATATTTAGGTCTTTTATCTATTTTGAGTTAATACTTGTATATGGGATTAGGTAAGGGTCCAATTTTATTCTTTTCCATGTAATTATTATGTTTCAACAATATTTAGTTAAAAGATTATTATTTCCACCACCAAATGTTCATGGAAACCTTGTCAAAAATAACTTGACAATATAGGGAAGAATTTAGCTCTAGGCTTTTATTTAACTCCAATGGTTTATATATCTGCCTTTAGAATAGTACTACACTGTTTCAATTATTGTAGCTTTATATGGTTTGAAATCAGAAAATATATATCTTCTAGCTTTGTTCTTTGTCAAGATCGTTTTGGGTATCTAGAGTCCATATTCCATATTAGGATAGATTTTTTTTCTGAAAAATAAATATATAAATATATGATAGTTTCACCTAAAAAATAGAAAAAAAATAGATTCTCTGGTAAGAAAGAAAGCAAAAAGAAATATTGAAATGTTATCTTTAAGTCATCAAAAGCTTGGTATCAGACAAATGAAACTGTTATGAGAGATTATCATTTTTAATTTTGGATAAATTGCTATACTAGATGTCAACTACTAAGCCGAGCATAGGAGGGGGGGATAGGGAGAGAATGGGGTGGGGATCGGGTGGGGGCTGACTGGGCAATGTGTGCATGTATGTCTACAAAAGTATGTATCCCACTATGATATATGAATACAGTGCACCAATTAAAAATAAATATGAAAAAAAAAAAGATAACAAAGTTGCTGGGTGTGGTGGCGCACACTTATAATCCCCGTGCTTGGGAGTCGGAGACAGGAGGATGGCGCAGGTTCAAAGCTAGCCGCGCTGGCTTAAAGAGACCCTGTTTCCAAATTTAAAAAAGTATAAAAATAGGTCTGGGAGCATAGTCGGGAGGTAGAAGGGCTTCCAGGTACCTCAGTACCGCCAAAAATAAATAAATAATAAAAATAAAATAAAGATAGCAAAGTTAATTACTCTTAGGTAGATTTGTGGGGGAACTTTGTTTTGTTTTCTTTAGTCTTTGCCTGATAGAAATCAGCAGACTAGAGAGAGGAGGTGTTGTGTGGATTGTGAGATAGCCTGCTAATCAGAAGTCTACTGGGCCCCTTTTCTGGATCTACCACAGGCTGGATCTGTGAAGGTGGGTGAGTGCTGCTAAACCTCGAGGCTGTTGCCTCCAGCCATCTTTGTGGAATTCATTTCACTGAGGTCATTACAGGCCACTCCAACATGACTGAGAAAAGTGTGGACTCTGACTCACTGCCTCCAGGATTGTGGGGGAGTGAACCACAGAGGCAATGGCCTGTAAGATTTTGACTTTGTGATGACTTTGAGGACATATTTTCCCTTCATTCCATCTTGTTTCCTCATCATTCCAAGGGAACAATGAAGGAAATTGCCCTTAACTAGGATTCCTTTTTGAGAACTTATAATCATCTCTGTCCAGAGTCTATCTGGACTATCTATCCTGCTGGATATTCCTACCTCCTATAAATATATCCTGAGCAGAAAATATAGCAATTTATTTATTTATTTATTTATTTATTTATTTATTTATTGGTGGTACTGGGGTTCATGGAAGCCCTTCTACCTCCGGGCCACACTCCCAGACCTATTTTTATATTTTTGAAACAGGGTCTCTTACGCCAGCGCAGCTGGCTTCGAACCTGTGCGATCCTCCTGTCTCCGCCTCCCAAGTACGGGGATTACAAGCGTGCGCCACCACGCCCGGCAAGAAAATATAGCAATTTAAAGGACAACTACCAAGGGCCACCATGATGCCCCTGAACCATTTCGCCCAAAAGAATTTTGTTTCTCCTTCAAAACACTTAACTTCCACCCATTAGAAAATACCTTTTTGTTCACATTACTTCACTCCTATGGAACAGACGCTTGCCAAAACGAATATGCAAATCTATGGCATATACAGTGTGCATGATACCTCCATACTGCAGCGTGCTTGTGCGATGAACAGCTTTCACAGACAAACCCAGCTGCCTCACACCAAACCACATTCTTTTACAGCTGAGATAACAGAAGCCTCAGATGGGAGAAGTGAATGTCCCAAGGTCTCCCCACCTGCCAGCCCTCACGTCTCCTAGCTCCAGTACTTTCCCATGGAGCATACTGTTTCCCCAAATGTGCCTTGCTTCCTGGCAACTCTCTCCAAGGACCACCAAGTTGAGCCCACAAAACTCACGTTTCTCCAAACTTCCTAGAGCACAGGTCTCACCTTCCAAGTGCACTTGCCAACTTTGACACATCTTGTAACAATAACTCCTGTGAGCTGCGTTTTATGTGATGTGAGACAGGTGGGCACCTGTGGAATACTCGTCTCTAGAGAGCTTATTAAAATAGCTAAGCCAATTAACTCGCATAGAAACACGCAGCCTTTTCCAGGAAAATACATCTGAGGAGAAGGAGCTTGTGGGAACGAGTCCTGGGAGAAAAGAGTGGTCTTTGATCTCAGAGACCCTTTCCCTGGGGTCGGCCAGGCCACGGTGGGGCCTGTGGCAGTGACCTTCTTCTGAGGACAGAGCCATGCTAGCTGGAGCAAGCATTGCCCCCAAGGCCTGGCCTTGTGTACAAGGTGAGAGCAAGCCAGGGAAGGCGAATTAGATGAGTGGCAGCTTGCCCCTTAGAGTCGATTCTAGAAACTCAATTGAAAATGACCCACTGGGCGTAAGAAGGGACTAATAGGAAGCCCGGGTGACCAAAGGTAGCGTTTAAATCTCTGTTCTGCTAGTTACCTTTACACCAGGAATATCTCTGGCTTAGGGTCAAGGACTGCACTCCCCACAAGTGGGACCTGGTGAAGAATAAAGGAACAGTACTGTTTGTTTTTGTTTGTTTTGTTTTGCTTTTGGTACTGGGGATTGAACCCAAGGATATTCTAGCTTTCTACCTCTGAGCTATACTCCCAGCATTTTTTTTTGAGGGGGGAGTAATTCTGGGGACTGATCCTAGGGGCATTCTACCTCTGGGCTACATTCTCAGCCCTATTTTATTTTTATTTTGAAACAGGGTCTCATTAGGTTGATGAGAGTCTCACTACTTGTTGAGGTTATCCTTGAACTTGCAATCCTCCTGTTTTAGCCTACCAAGTACTGGGATTACAAGAATGTGCCACCAGACCTGGCTATTTTGTTTACCTTTTATTTTGAAATAGGGTCTCACTAGGTTAATAGGAGTTTCACTACTTGCTGAGGTTGTCCTTGAACTTGCAATCCTCCTGTTTTAGCTTCCCAAGTACTGGGATTACAATAATGTTTTTGTTTTGTTTTACCTTTCCTTTTAAATAGAATCTCACTAAGTTGTTGAGGCTGGCCTCAAACCTGCAATCCTCCTGTTTCAGTCTCCTAAGTACTAAGGTTACAGGCATGTGCACCACCATGCCCTGCTGAATGACCAAGACTGAATTATGGCTCCTGAATGCCCCTTGACATAAGCTAGCAACAGCATCTTCGTGACTGAAGCACACGCTTCAAGGTCACCTAAATCCTTTGGAGAGTGATTATAGCGACCCCGTGATCCCCACCAACAAAGCCTCCTTGACTCTTAGTTCCATGTGGCATTCCAGACCAAAGCCTCTATCCCTGGGGACATGATTTCTTGGTATTTGGATCACAGCAGAGTGGACCTGTTTAGGATGCAAGACTCAAACAATCCCTGCACTGCAAAGCTCCCCTGGGTTGCTGGAACTCAAGTCCTGGAGGATTCCTTCCCATCCCTCCTATTTCAGCTGTGATCCCCACAACCTTGCAAACTGCCCTTAAGCCATGTCTGATGGGATCTCCTGGTCTCCAGACTTCTCAGGTGGTTCTGAGCCCCTCCTGGGAGTGGCCTGCAGCTCTGTGGGCCTCAGGTAAGCAGCCTGGGAGCCAGCTCAGCAGGACTATCCTGCCAGTGACTGTGCCTCCAAGGGAGCACAGGTCCACTTCTGCACTGCTTAGGTGCGTGGTTCACTTTGCTCATTGGTTCCTGCACGCTGAACCCTGAGACATCCAACGTCAGGCTCTACCCTCCTCCCTTGTGATGGACCTGGTTGCTGCCTCCCTCTGTCCATCTCTCCCCTAGGAATCCTGTTTCTTGTCTTTTATTGGTCCTCATGGCCTATCCCAGAATTCTCTGGCCAATGTAAAACACCTTGTGCTTCACTCTGTGGCCTTGCTGCACGCATGCATTGAACTCTGGGTACCACCTTGCAGCTGTTTCTGACCCAGGTGACCTGGCCAGATGCCTCCGTATGACTCATGCAGATAGGCACTGGCTGGCATTCCCTTTCTAGAACCTGAGTGCAGGGGACAGATTACAGCTATGAAGAATATACCCAGGCAAATCCTCTACTTATCTTAGCTCATCCAAGCTCTTGGCACGTATCATCATTCCTGTTTGGTTGGCGATGAAAGTGGAGCATGGAGAGGTGGTGGCCATCCCCAGGACTCACCATGAGTAAGAGGCTGGACTGGCCTGGAACACGCATTCTGGCTCTTTAGTTTTCCTGCCTTAAGTGTTCGGTGAAGTGCTTCAAACCCCACGGGAAGAACAGGGGTGGGGGCATGCAGGGAGGGGTGTAGCCCTCCGAGTGCAAAGAGCTTAGGTGGGGTAAAAGTGCCACCCCTCTGTCCCACCAAGCAAAATTCCTGGGAAATGCTGGACTGGATGCCACAGTCTTGGTTAGAGAAGGCGCAACAGAGGCTGGCCGGGCCCCCTGCCCATCAATTCACCGTTCTCTGTGCCAATAGAGAAAACAGCCAGGAAGGGAGCCAGGCCATGTGGAATGGGTCAGGACTGCCCTCAGACACCAAAACCCAGGACTCAGACATCCATTTTCTGAGGACTAATTTGATGCAGGAAATACCAACTTTGAGTCCCTTTGTTCACTCTGTCACGACCTATCTCCCTTGAATTTGCCCCCCCTATTCTGCTCTGGAGACCAGGGTTGGTGAATCTAGAAGGCTAGTGGGGCCCCAGCAGGGCCAGGCCCTCTCCAGACCTGGCCAGTACTCAGGTGCCATTGCGGGGTAATTTGCATGGGATTTGGAGCCAGACAGGCACAGGTGGCCACCCGGCTCAACTGCTTCTTAGCTGTGTGATCCCTGAACTTCAACTTCCCGGGCCACGCAGAGCTGGGGAGGGAGTGGGGAAGGTAGTGGGGAGGTCCTTCTGGAGCACCCCAGGTTGCCTGAAGGTCAAAACCTGGTGCCTGTTCTCAGACAGAAAGCAAAGGGAGGAGGCAGCCTTGCCTCACTGAGCTCCGAGCCCCCTACTCAGCCCCTGCTCTGGGTCAGATGGAGGTCTTGATGGGAATGAACCTTGACCCCGCACAAGCTCAGGAGCTGGGAGGACACCTGGAACTTCAAGAGTAGCACAGGGAGAGGCCGCCGGAACCGTGGCTAGCACTTGGTCTTGCGGCACAAAAATTTCTCCCTCAAAGCTTCTACCCAAAGGCTACACTTTCCAAGTTAGTTGTTGCTTTAAATTAGTGAGGCTTGAAAGACTGTTGGATGGAATATGTAAGGCCTGAGATATCGTATCCATAGCCCTGGCTGAAGCCTCTCCATCAGCTCAGGTGAAGGCAGAGGGCGCTGGAGAAGCGGAGGCATGGCTGTGTAAGGGTGGGCAGGTGGGGCTCAAGGAGCTTTGGGGCTTAGGAGGGCAGACTCGAGGAACAGCCAGAGGAGGGAGGGTGAGTTCCCAAGGGCAAGCCGCAGCACTCACAAGCTGTCCTAGTAATAGCAGCAGCAGCAGCAGCCTGGAAACACTGCTCCCTTCTGATTCGCATCACCCAGCGCCTGGTTTCCATCATGACTGACAACTTGCGTTCTTCTTGTTTCAGCAATCCCTCATTGCCTCCCTTTGCCTTGCTGTTCCCTCCCTCCTCATCTTCTTTTCTTTCTTCCCTTCCTTTCTATCCTCTTCCCTTTTTTTCTCTTTAACATTGAGTCAAATGATATATTCTGTTTTCCATTCCTGATTAGGCATGCATTCAATGGAGTTTAGAAATAAAGGTGATCACAACAAACCAGCAGAAATATGCCAAAGCCCCAAGGTTGGCTTGCACAGCCCATGTCATGCTTGCTGTGACATTATTTCCCACACACCTGGCTGTGTTATTAGGCTCTAGGCTTTTTGGAAACAGTGCTATGGCAATCCAGGCCATGTCCCATGTCTCTAGAACACAGGCTGCATGAGAAAATTGTCATGGAATAAACACATCAATGGATGGCACAACCAGCTGGTTTTCAGATTTATTTTTTGGGGAAACTCTTTTGCCACTGGATTTCCTGATCATCCTCCGCCTATCCAACACAAGAGCCCCAAGGCATGATGGGAAGCGCAGGGCAGTTGAATGTGACTTGAGAACCTCCTGTAGCTATTCTCCAGTGCATGGCAGGAGGGCGTTACACATTCGAGACCCGGGGAAACCGAGGGACTCGCCCAGGAATATATGAAGTCATGTGCAGTTGAGTTAAAATAAATTGATGACAAAGCAATTTGCTTGAAAAGAATTCAAAGCACTAATTTGATCAAACCTGCTTAGTTTCTTTACTCATAGTCATCCCTTGGTATCTGTAAGAGATTGGGTTCCAGACTACCAAGGATATCAAAACATGTGCTTAAGTCCCTTATATAAAATGGGGTAGTATTTTCATATAACCTATATGCATCCTCCTGTATTTTTAGATCATCTCTAGATTACTTATAATACCTAATGCAATGTAAATATACATGTTCCTAGAGGTTGACTAATGATGTCTAAAAATGCCTAGAATGTTTAGAAATTAGTTGAAACTATCTGAATTGTTTTTCTTGCTATAAAATTCATGAACCCTTGCTAGCAAAACAAATAAACCAAATCAGAAAAAATACAGTAAAAAAATTCATGGAACTTTATAATTCTACCCAGTGGCAACTATCATTTTATTATCTCAATATATATTCTTCCACCTCTTCTGCTATACTACATATTACTAGTTTCTATTTAAAAATAGAATAATCTTCTTTATAGTGTTTGGCAATTTATCATAATATATTTGACTATATCATAATACATTTCAGTAAACCCCTATGGCACCCAAGGCCACAAATTTATCACCAAATCTGTTTCCTCTTCAACAGACACACAGATTGCCCAGCCTCCCTTGCAATTAGATGTGGCCATGTGATAGTTTTCTAGCCAATGGAACAAGAGCAGAAATAACGTGCATCACCTCTAGCTCACAAAACTTTCACATGTGATCCTGCATGTCCTTCTTTTTTTCATTCGACCTTAAAAGCTACATATTAGCCAAGTGTGGTGGTGCATGCTTGTAATCCCAGTGCTTGGGGGAGACTGAGACAGGATCACACAGGTTCAAAGCCAGCCTCAGCTACTTAGTGAGGCTCTCAGCAACTTAGTGAGACCCTGTTTCCAAATAAAGTATAAAATAGGTCTGGGAGTGTAGCCTGGAGGTAGAAAAGCCCCTGGGTTCCACCCTCACCACAATTAAAAAAAAAAAAAAGCTATGTACTGATGACACTGGAGCTACAAGATGAACTGAGCCTGGGTGTCTGTCTCATTATTTAAAGAAGAGTCCACTATTGATCAGAAACTTTTTGTGGGTAAAAAAATAAATTTTTCATTTGGATTAAGCCGCTAAGATTTGGGGGCTTGTTTCCATAGTTGGTACTTTCTTATAATATACAATGTCTTTTGAACATAAATATCTTTACATAACCTATAAGATACTGAAAATCTGGCTCGGAGTCCCTGCCTGTCCTCTGCCTCTTTTTGTCTCCTCCACATCACACTCATACTGCCTTCTTTTAGTTTCTGGAAACTTCCATGCTTCTCATCTTTCTAGGACTTTGACACACACTGTCCCTTTAATCTGAAAGCTCCTTCCAGCCAACACTCCCATTCCTCCGCCCTCCCCACACTCTCAAATGTTAACTCACCGCATTTTCCAGGGAAATCATTGACAGTCCTCTCGGAGGCAACCATATTCTTCCCTAGATGGTGTCATAAGGCAATCTACTTTTCATTCTTATTCTTTCCATAATTGTGCTTTCTCATTTATTTGGGTAAGTATTTGATTATTATCTGTCTCCTTCACCGGATGGAAAGTTCTCAGGGAGAGAGATGCAGGGTGAGGGCAGCCTGTATCTGCTTTAGCTCATGGTCATCTTCTGAGAGTCCATTCCACGACCTCAAGTCACACCCTTTAAAGAGGTTTTGAGAAGAAATGGATTTGCCATGATTTGTGAAGAACAAGTTCATCCCTGGATTTCTTTTTAAGACTCTCCAATCAACATAATGGATGCTGCTTAAGACTATGGGTTCTTTTGGCCAGCATACCATCTTGCAAAAGGAGACTGGATGTGGTTGGACAGCTGTGAAAACTTTCGGGTGCTGGAGTTGCTTCTGCAGCCGGCAATCCAGGGAAGCAACACCTCCTCAATTTCTTTGCCGCAGAAATGGTTGACGCCTAGAAATCCTGCAAAACTGCCGAATGTTTTTGGAGGGTTTTTTTTTTTTTTGAGACAATCTCACACTCGAAATGTAAATTCATAATCTTTTCTCTTGCTGATACAGACAGACAACATCATGATGTGGAGCTCACTGAAGTTTCAGCAAAAGAAAGGATGTAACATGATGTCAGCCCAGATAGTCTTAGAGGATCTTGACCCACCAGACAACATGAATTACAGGAGCTTGGGTTTCATTTGATACTTTCATGAATTTTTAACACATTTACATCATTTAAGAATAAAATCAATCAGACATCATAGGTATATATATGTTACTGCATAAGAATAACTTGGCACTCTTAATCATTGCAGTCTTGCATTATGTGAGTGTAAAATGGTAAGTATAGTATATGTAGGTGTATTTTCTGGAAAGAAGGTTTCTAGCTTTTCTTTTTGAGATTCTGGGGATTGAAACCAGGGCCTTACACATGTCAAGCAAGGATTCTACCACTGAGCTATATCCCCAGCCCTGGGATCTTTAGTTTTTGATCAGTTCCCTAAAGAGGTTTGTGATATGAAAGTGTTAGAACCAGCCAACTATGTAAAAAGGTCTCTTTCAGTTGATACATAAATTTCAAAGTCTAATTTCAAACTAGTGGCATAACTGGGAAATTTAGTGACTATCCAGATATTTTTAATTCACAATGTCAAATGTCTGCTTGAAAAAAATTTCCATTTTTATCTAGATGTCTGGTGTTATGCATGTACAGGCAAAAAAGACACAAGGCTGAGTGATATCTTTGTGTGATGTACATCGGGGTACTAATTTTCCAGTGCCTGATGATATGCATCTAAAGTCAGCCTGATGGAAGAGTGTTAAGGACTCACTATGGCAAAAAAGTGGAAGAAGCTGTAGATGATCCAAAATTCCTTTTGATTATTTTAATACTTTTATTAGGTACATTAAAATTAAATATCATCTTGGGTCTAGAATGATAGAAACATGCATGCACACAACTCCTGGAACACTTCTGTCTGGGTTCTGCCCCTCTCTCCCATACAGATTTTTGACATTGGAATTGATAATTTTGTATAAACACATAGCATTAGCGCAACTGTTATATTCTTTATGTCTCCACCCCCCTCTTCTCTTCCCTTAAACCCCCTCTATCACTCCATTCCAGTCTCTGCTTTTTTTACTGAATGTTACCTTTATTTCCAAATTTCTCTCTAGCTTCCACATATGAAAAAACATACAACTATTCATCTTTTGAGGCTGGTTCATCTCACTTAGCATAACATTCTCAAGTTCTGTCCATTTTCCTACAAATGGCATGATCTTGTTCTTCTTTATGGCTAAGTAAAATCCATTGTGTGTATATATTATAGTTCTGTGACCCATTCATTTGCTAATAGACCCGTAGGCTGGTTCCATATTTGGCTATTGTAAATTGTGCTGCTATGAACATGGTATGTAAGTTCTGCCATAATATTCTGATTTCAATTCCTTGGGGAATGATCCATAATTCTTGATCATAGCTAATATTTAACTCTTATTTTTTTCAAATAAACACACATTGATTATACAAACAAAACTTGACAGGAACTGAGTTGAAAAACCTGTTAACTGTCCACCAAACCTACCTCTGGAAAGTGACAAGACAGGTGGTAAAGAGTGTTTCTCTAGATAGAATGTATCAAGAGGCCAGGAGAAGGACCCAGACCCAACACCCAACATCATCCTGAGGGACAGGAGTGGTAGTACCCAGCCTTCCTGTCTGTAGAGAGTTGACACAGCAAAAATATATGGTGAAAGATATAGAAGTGGACTGACAAAGAGTTTTAGCCACAAACTCTTAAAAAGGTGGCTGCTTTTTATTTCTTTTGGGGGTACTTTAGGAGGGCTGCAAGAACAAACAGAAAGTGCTGCCATCTTATAAGATAGCACTGATGATCCAAGGAGCTCAAACTCTTTCCCTTAATATCTTATCATCCATTCCAATTCCCTGATTTCTCCTTCTTCTACAAGTGGCCTTATCAGCTTTGGGTTGCTGTCCAATACGGAGGAAATACTGGAATCTCTTCTTTTTGTCTCTTGATAAAATTTCTTTGACATCAAACTAGGGGCATAGGGAGTAGGAACACAGAGAGTGAATGAAGGGCACACTTAGCTCTTACCCATCTCAGAATCCTAGTGGGTTCTGGTGATGCTGTTCCTGGCTGATTTAGGGCCTGGGATCATTTCCCAAGGCACAGTTCTCCCTGGGAAGCTGAGTGGTACTGTTGGGTGGGGGACTAATTGCGTAGGGTGTCAACAATATAAATGTTTCAAGATTTAGTGTGGGGTAAGCTGGACTCTTCACTACTGATCAGTTTTTCAGTCTGCTGCTTCATCTACCTGACAGGAAGACTTGAACTGCTGCCATTTCTAAATTGCACTTCTAAATATTGACTTAATGGTGAGGCTCAGTGTCAAAACACAGCCCACTGGAGCAAGGAAGATTTCCCAGACCTCATCAAGAGGTCTGTGAACTGTCCTATGGGGAATGGAGAAGGAGGAGGAGGATTGAAGAAGAAAAATAGTATCAAGTCCTGTTTAAAAGAAACGCCACTGCACTTCACTTAATCTTGCAGAGACAAATTAACACACATCAGGCTATTGGCTAAGGCTGGAGGGGAACAAGGAAGAGGGAGAAAGGACAGCAGTGACCATAAACCCTCAGCCATTGACCAGTAGGCACAGAGAGCACCAGGGTAGTGTTGCCTGGGCTAGGAGCAGAGGGTGCCTTTACTTGAGTATCTAGAGACTTGTCTAATTTTGAAAGACTAGACAGCATCTAAAAAAATTTTTTTTAAAAGCTTTTCATCCAATTTCTATTGAGACCTCTACACAGCCACATCTTTAGCTAATCTTCATTTAGGTCACTGAGGAAATTCTAGGAGGCTATCGTTTCAGCTTCTTTCCTCTGATTGTTAACACTATAACTGATCTTAAGGCGTTTTTGTCACATCACATTAGCTGTTGAACTGTGAATCAAAGGAAGTGGTTGGCCCCTTCCTGCCCTTAAGGAGCTGTTTTGGAGAAGCAATGAGATATTTTACATGCAAATTGGCTTTGCGATTTATTAGATACTTGGTGATGCATACATTCAGATTCTCCAATATGAGAGAAAATAGAATGCTCTGTGATACTGCAGAGAGAAGTTTGGAATATGGCAGCTACCACCTCTTAGGGATTCCCCCATCTTGCCATAGCTTTAGCATGCATGGCCATGCCAAAGGCCACCCACAGTGGGTCATACGTGGACGACACATGTGGAGTGTGTGGTAGGTTCTGGAGGAGGTGCTCTTCAGAACATAAAGAACTTAAGCTCCAAGATGAAGTCAAATTAAACACATATCATGGAAGGTGATCCTTATGGTATTGTGAAAATATTCACCTAGATGGTCCTTAGAATTATCTAAGGTGATCCTAAGGTGATATATCTGGTTTATTCTCTTTCCTATGCATGTGACCTTTCATAACTGTTAATTTTGTTTCTGAGAATAATGTCAAAGTGCAGCAAAGTCTTTGGGTTTTAGACCTCATCACAACGGTCTTAACCATGAACTTGGTTCCTCCAGTTAAGTCTTATTAGACTGGCTCATTTACTGATTTGCTTCTTTAATCTAACTTCCAACTTCATGAAAAAGTGAATTTTACATTAGAAAAAAAATGAATCATCCCAACCCTTTCCCTTGCTCAAAAGCTCCTCATGTCAGTGTAGGTGATTGCTATGATGGACAGAATCCCAGGTGTTTTCAGAATCCCAGGTGTTCCCCCGGCAACTTTTTCTGCTGGCAGAACAAGCCTGTGTCTGTTTGTTCTTCTGCTCAGTGTTGACTTAACACATCCTGCTCTGGCCCTCATGAGTCGCCTCTGCACGCCTGTCACTGATCTGTAGCATCTTTGATGGCTCCCACCACATTCTGGGTGGGGGCTGCTTTCTGTAGTCTCCATCTGTCTGTGTTCGATGCTCCACTGAGAGCTGGCATATCCTTGAGTGCCCTGAGCAGTTCCCCCCATGGCCACCTCCAGACAGCATCCTCCAAACACCTGCTAAGGGCCCACACCCTCAGTGTGGGCCATCTGTGACTCAGCCTTCACTTACTCACTCTCCTCCCCACTCTTCCCTATCCCTGCCTGCCGCCCTCCCCCATAACCATCACACTTCCACAGCTCTCCAGCTGCTGCTGCCCCCTACCCAAGCTAGTGAGATCTCTCTGCTCCTTCTCCCCATCCCATCCCATCCAAGGCTGCTATTCATTTGCCCCTTCATTGCTTCCAGGTTTCCCCTGATAGATTCATCCATAATGGCAATCATCAGTACAACAGCTTTAAGAATTAGCCATGGAGCCAGTACTTGGGAGGCTGAGACAGGCGCATAACAGGTTTGTAGAGAGGTCCTCAGCAGCTTAGCAAGACCCTGTTTCAAAATAAAAAAGGGCTGGAGTTGTAGCTCAGAGGTAGAATGCTTCTGGGGTCCATCTCAGTAACACACACACACACACACACACACACACACACGTGCGCGCGCGCACACACACACACACACACACACACACACACACACACGAATTAGCCATGTGCCTGTAAAAGCCTACCACCCATTGAAAGAGTCAACGTCATAGCAATGGAAGGCAATGGAAAGTTAATGATTTTGTTAGCGCTGATGCTTTTCATCCTTAGTGCAAGATATTCAACTGCCAGGATGAGAGTATCCCAAGGACTTCTGACAGCCAAGGCAGCTTGCATGACTACTTACTACATTATGGTAAGCAAAACAATTTAATTTCTTAATGATCTGGGATGTTCAGGAAGAGTCTTAGCACAAAGGAACTTTGTACTACCAAAAAGTTGTGAGTGCTTTGAATTATCTTTTCCATATTATAGGGGACCTGAAAAATCTATAGAAATGGCACACAAAATTATTTTGTTAAAGTTAATGAGCATACTACAATTGACCTCTCTTACATATCCCAAAATTGCAAGTGAAAAATAAACATGATAGCCAGGCGTGGTGGCGCACACTTATAATCCCAGCATTTGGGAGGCTGAGACAAGAGAATTGCAGTTCGAGGAATCGCACCTCAGCTACTTAGTGAGGCCCTTTGCAAGTCAGTGAGATCCTGTTTCAAAATAAATAATAAAAAATAGGCTTGGGGGTGTACCTCAGAGGTAGAATGCTCCCTGGGTTCCATCCCCAGTATCATAAATAAATAAGTAAATAAATAAATACATAAATGTATGTGATACATTTCAACAGTATTACTAAACCAAGGAATCAGGAAATGGCATTATGTCTGATCTAATGTTAGAGAGTTCAAAATAAAAAATCTTCAAATGTGCCCATATGACATATTTTTAAGTAAAAATACCATTTCAAACCAAAGCTTGATCTCCAAATAGGAGCTCTGTGTTGATTTCCCTCAGACTCCATAGTGTTTGAGTTTTGGAAGACTAGAGGGGCCTGGAAGTCAACACACTTACCTGGCCAGTAGTACATGTAGACCTTCCTTTTGGCTTTGGTCAGAGTGACCCACAGAGGTTCTGACCCATTCCACCAGATAGGCATCAGGCTGTCTTTGTTAACACCGATGTCAAATGACTTGTTGGTTTTGGGATCCCACATGTAGTTCCCAGTCATCTGATGGACCTCGCAGTGGCGGCCTGCATGAACAAGAAAGCAAAGCTGTCAATCCGTTGTTTGGGTTCTTTTTATTTTCAATCTTTGTTTTCTGATTATGAAAGCTATCCATTCTCACTAAAGAAGTATAGAACAGCATTTATTTCCTGTTGGTTGTTCTAACTATAGATACGTCTTTCTTAGATTGTACCATAAAAGCCAACAATCCAGTGAGATGCTTGCTAGTTGACTGAGGGTGGAGTCACCTTGCGTGAAGCCAGCCTGTCAAATATGAGGTGTTTTAAATTACTCCAAGGACAATGTGTGCAGAATCCAGCCTTCAGCTCATTGCTTGAGGTCTAAATATGAATCAGCATGGACACCGTGGGTTCCCATGAGACTCGGGTTAGCTCCTCACCCCAGAACTTGCTCTGTACCCCTTCCTGACCCTTCTCCCTCAAGAACAGACATCTAGCTGTTCCAGAGGGATTCTCTCTTTACTTGGCTAGAAGAGGTTATATCTTCCATTCGGAACAACAGCACAACCACGACATTTGGAACACAATAGAGAAAAATGAATTCAACTTTAAAAAACAAACCAAGAAAACAACCTTTCAAATGGAAAGTGTTGTGTGGAAATGAGGGTTGGCTCTGTTGGACACAGCTCTGTCCCAGAAGAGAAGGTAGAAGGGAAAGACGCAAGCGCTTGGACTCTTTTGAAACATTAGGCTTAAATTATTTATTTTGGAGCAATCTGTTACATCTTTAAAGTAAAAATAACACAAACATTGGCAAGTGCATCAAAAATTGCTTCAATTTTAGTGAGCGTCACTTGGCACCAGGATGGAGCATGCTCACCAGCTCCCTAACTATGCTCAATCAAAGTGGCTCCTTCCTGCTCGTTTGCTGTTGTTGTTCCTTCTTGTCCCACCACCCCCATTTCATTTTTAAGCAACAACAAAGAGAAACCATAAAATACAAATTTTGAAGGTTTGGGCACTAGAAATAACATAAGGGAAAAAAATTTATTTCATCATAAAAAGCAAGGCATTCCACAAACCATGCTTTGAATTTAAGGCCCAAAGATCTAAACACAATGGTTTTTACCCAAAACTTTAGGGTTAGTTTGAACTTGACTAAAGCTTTAGCATGTGGATGAATAAAACTTTAAAATAAAATTAAAACATGAAGCAATATCTCTAATGGTTAAAGAACTTCAACTCACATTTATTACATGCTCTTATACCTATAGCCCTATATATTGTTATAGGTATGGAGATTCAAATCTGAATAAACGGTCCCCATTTCCAAGTGACCTGTAGTTTATTACTCAACACAGGGTCTTCTGCAAATAAGAGGCAGCCGCCCTGGGGCTGAAGCTAGGAAGGGGACTAAATTGAAGCCTTAATTTAAGAATCACGACCATCTTCACCCACATTGCTGAGGATAACTCCTAGTATGTTTTAACTAACTCATAAATTAGTTATGGGGCATGTGCTTCTTATTGGTTCAATCCTATTATCATTTTTACTTTATAGAGGCTTAATAATATTAATGGAGCCCCTGTTATGAACAGAAATTCTTATATATTTCCTTTATCTAAAATAATGCATTCAGAACCAGGCACAGTGACACACGCCCGTAATCCCAGTAACGTGGGAGGCTGAAGCAGGAAGATTGCAGGTTCAAGGATAGCCTCAGCAACTTAACAAGATAAATAAAAAGTAAAAATGACTGTCTCAAAATCAAAAGTAAAGTAGGACTAGGGGTATAGCTCAGAGGTAGAATGCCCCTGGGTTCAATTCTAATACCACACAAAAATATAATGCATTCATATCAAAAACATCTATTATACTAATGATGCTTATTTATCCTTTCCCAAAGCAAGATAATCATAATATCCTTTGGAAAATATCCCCTTCAGTCTTTTCCTGTAGGTGCTCTCTACCACTCTCCTCTCTCCCACCACAAGTTCAAGGAAGGTACCTCACCTGGAGCTGGTGTGAAGAGAAGCTAGGAAGCCTGAAAAACCGGAAGCATGTATGAAAAGCATTGTTGAGGTCAGTGACCAGAAAAGGGCCTCTGCATGCATCACCAGGAAAGAACCAGACGGCTAGGAAAACAATAGGAAGAGCTATCCAGTGGGAGGGGTGTGGCATCTCTGCTTTCAAGTTTGAACTGTTTGAACCATTTTAGAAGAAATAGATGAAATTCAAATATGAGAGGGGGGCTCATGTGATGTGGTTTTCATATGGTGCTGCATTCAAAGGAGTACAAAGCAACCAAAAATAATTACCCAAGTACTTACATATCCCTCAAACCCCACCATATAATTGGCTACATTTTCCCTCTTCAACACTCATACTTGACACTCTGAACTCCAAAATACCCACACTCTCTCACTCTCTTTGCTCTCTAGGTAAAAGCAATGAGTCTCCTTTGCATTATAGGGCTGTTGTATAAATGGACTGTATAAACATGTAAATGGGTGTGTGTGCGAGAGACAGAGATAAATGGAGAACGTTGTCCTGGAGAATTTCTGTAGGTGGAGCTCTTTCCACCAGAGAGCCACCTCAGAAAGTTGGTTTCTTTTGGTGGATTGGCCTTGAGTTTAAAGAAGAGGGTGTATTCTTCAAAGGCTGAATCACAGCTGTCATGCCAGTCCCTAGGGGCATCCCTTTGTTCTGGGAGGACTCGGGCTCCTCATCCCATCTGCCCCAGTCTGAACTGACCTTCCTGCCATCAATCTAGTAAGGCTGAATATGCAAGATGCTTCTCTCTCTCTCTCTCTCTCTCTCTCTCTCTCTCTCTCTCTCTCTCTCTCTCTCTCTCTCTCTGTAAAAGTGGAACAGAACAATGTACCGGCTTCTGCAGCCCACAAGCATTCATCTCCATATTCCTGCCTGACCCATAGCTATTTTTATACGTTTGAAGCTCTTCTTGATTTTTCTCTGGTTTGTGCTTCCCAAACAGAGCTTCCTTATGGTTTGGTTATTTGAACCCTGTGCTCCAAGCTTTAGCATAAACTTTCCAGAATTCCCCACAAAGCACAGATCTCAGTGATTTTCAGATCTGATACAAGAAAAGGCTACTTCTGCTCCTCCTCTTTCAAATACAGCTCTTCAAGGCTGTAACATTTGTGCCTGCCTGTCTTAGGGGGAGCTCATAGAGTAGTTCCCATGTCTAGAACTGTCGTGTGGAAGCAGGAGAGCCAGGTGCTGTGGTGCACACATGTAATTCCATTGACTTGGGAGACTGAGGCAGGAGGATCATGGTTTCAAGGCCAGTCTCAGCAACTTGGCGAGATCCCGTCTCAAAATTTAGAAATGGATAGAAATTTGTTCAATGATAGTGTCCTTGAATTCAGTCCCCAATCTCTCTCTCTCTCTCTCTCTCTCTCTCTCTCTCTCTCTCTCTCTCTCTCACACACACACACACACACACACACACACACACACACACACACACAGAACATAATATGGCACTCTCTTTTCTTTATGTTCTGAAGTAATGCTCATCACCAGAGGTTTCTTAACAAGCATGCACAACCCCCTGCACACATTATGCTTCCAACACATCAGGAATGGCTGGCCTTTACAGCACAGGAGAAGACAGAGGATCTGTCCATTGTGTCTATAAGTGATGGTTACAAAGACATTGTCCTTAGCCTAATTTTAATCAGGCTTCTTAAAGCCCTCTGCTCAACTACATCTGATCTTGGACTTCTCTCTCTGACCTTGTAGAGTTCTGTTTGAGCAAGAGTCCTGCTATAATGGCTTAGGGAAATTGTCCCACCATTGATATCTGACCACCCTTTGAATCTTATCACCCAGCCTGCCCTCTGTAAGAGTTCTGTTGAGTCTGGACAGAATTCCCTTCATCCCTGATGTTTCCTTTGAGTAATTTTCCATCTATTAACCCTGCCCTGCTCTTTGGCTGTAAATCCCCACTTGTCCTTGTTGTTTTTGGAATCAAGCCCAACTTTTCGCCCTGCTATTAAATCCCACTGCAGTGGATCCTGATAACCACAACGATTCTACCTTGAGTAAAATCTGCTTCACTATCTTTAATAGTATTATAAATAATTTTCTTTAACAATAAGCATCTCTGGGGTTTCAATTAGTTTTCAGTCTTAATTTTTCATTATTTTCAAACATTAAATATTAATTTATTCTGTAGTTCTTTACTTCATTTATCCTTTTTATTAATCATTGACTCTGATGCATGCTATGGTTTAGACAGGGAGTGTCCCAAATGTTTCTGTGCTGGCGCCTTGGTCCCCAGCGTGGTAGTGTTGGGAGATGGTAGAAACTTTCACAGATGGGGCCAAAGAAGAGGTAATTAGGCCATTGGCTGTCACCCTTGGAAGGAAATAATGTAGTTATCATGGGACCAGTTAGTCTGAGAGAGCAGATTCTTATAAAGTGATACCCCATACATAGATGGTCCTTTCCTTTCCTTTTCTCTGCCATATTATGATGCAGCCAGAGGCTTTTGCCAGGATGCTGGTGCTATATTGTTTGGATCTTCTGGCCACCAGAACTGTGAGCCAAACAAAACTTTTTAATTCATAAATTATCCAGCTGAGCGTGGCGGTGCACACTTGTAATCCCAGCAATTGGGAGGCTGAGACAGGAGGATCGTGGTTCATGGACAGCCTCAGCCACTTAGTGAGGCCCTTTGCAACTCTGTGAGACCCTGTTTCAAAATAAAGAATTAAAAATTAGGACTGGGTGTGTAGCTTGGAGGTAGAATGTCCCTGGGTTCCATCCTCAGTACTGCAAAAAAAAAAAAAAAAAATCCAGCCCAGGTATCTTGTTATTGTGACAGAAAATGGACTAGTACAATGAATTTACCAAATAAGGTTTACATACTAGACACATAGAGATCTAAAGATATGGTCTCAGACTGGTTTATAGCTGGTCTAGACAATAGTATGGCATAGTGGTTAAAATGATAGGTCTTGGAGGCAGACTGCATAGGTTCAAATATAAGATCTCCAGAATGCCAGACATGGTCTTTTCTTTTGCTAACAACTATCATGCATAAACATTACTGTAAATATCACTAAAGGAGGGAAGGCTGTCAGACAAGGGATACTAACAAAGGAGATGGTAATCACAGGCTTCCTCTCTCTCTGGAAAGAGACCAGCTGTGGGAAGAGAGACTCCAAGAGTTCTGAGATCTGGGGTCTCTGGCTAATGGGTGCAATTTAGAGACCAGATGTATATACATCACCTCCAGTTGACAGGGCTCCAGGAGTGTCTTATATGCCTGACTCAGAGCCAGGCAGCCTGAGAATGTTAAAAAGTCAGACTTTCACACTGTTACACTCCTCTTAGTACTTTTCCTTGAGCGTTTGGAGCATCTAATGATTACTTTAGACCCGTTTCAATTAGTGAACTCTCAAACTACTACTTTCTACCCATGAGACGTTAAAGAATCAACAATGCATTGCTCAAAGTACTAAACTTACAGGTTGAAATTTGCTTTGCAGGTCACCTCTGTTGGGAAATATATTTTATTTTCTTTACTTGTTCAAATGCAGATTTTGGTATACTAAAGATGGTTTTAAATGAAATATGCAAGATTAAGTTGAAAGAAAAAGCTCACAATTTGCACATGTTTAAAAGCAACTACTGATGTATGTGCCAGACACTGTCACGGTTAGAGTCTGAGTCACAAATATTGCAAGAGCAAGGTTACAGGCTTTGATTACAGTGTGAAGTATAGGGACTGCAATAAAAATAACCCCAAAATGTTAAAAGGGGAGATATTTTTTATTAAAGACATTCATGCCCATAATTTTGAGGTCACTAGACTTCAAAAATGCACTGTTTCTTTTTATACAGAGCCCCCTAGCTTGATGCAACTTCCTTTTCTTTAAAGGCATTTTTATCAGATATCATTTATATTAGAAACTAAATATCCAACAATAGTTAACCATTAAATAGGTCATAATTGGTCCATATAGTGGAATATTGTGTAGCATTTAAAGTCATGTATTCACAAAGCATTTCATGACACAAGACATGATTAAAATTGCTGGGTAACAGAGCAAGATTCACATATGAATATTTTGCAAAGTCTCTGTGTAATCTGTGCATGTGTGTATATATACAGACATATACACATATTGAAGAAAATTTAAAGATGAAAATAAGAAGCATTGTTTTTTTTTGGTGTGTGTGTGTGTGTGTGTGTGTGTGTGTGTGTGTGTGTGTGTTTTGTTTTGTTTTGGTGGTATTGGGGTTCCTGGAAGCCCTTCTACCTCCGGGCTACACTCCCAGACCTATTTTTACATTTTTATTTGGAAACAGGGTCTCCTAAGCCAGCACGTGCGGCTGGCTTCGAACCTGCGCGATCTTCCTGTCTCTGCCTCCCAAGCACAGGGATTACAAGCGTGTGCCACCACGCCCGGCAAGAAGCGTTGTTTCGTCTTCTTTTTCATTCATCTTTCCAAGGCAACAATCATTTATTATTTTTACAATCAGAAAAGAGTCAATTTTTTTTAACTTTTGTGGTACTGGAGATTGATCCCAGGACATTCTACCACCAAGCTACACCCCAGCTCTTTTTCTTTTTTTTTTTTTTTAATTTTGGAACAGGGTCCCTCTAGTTGCTAAAAGTCTAAGTTCCTGACGCTGGCCTTGAACATGAAATCCTCCTGTCTCAGTCTCCTGAATACTGAGATTACAGGCATGCACCACCACACCCAGCAAGGTGCAATTTCTTAACAACCAGAATATGGGAGGGGACCAAAAAATTATTTATCTGCATAAGGATAAAAATATAAATATTTCACTTTTTATTTAAGCATTTTTACTTCTGGAAAGCTCTTATTTTTTTTTTTATCAAAGCTCAACAAAGTTTCCAGACAATCTAATCCATCTTCACCTCTGTGCAAAGTTGGAAAGAGCTAAATTAATTGCTACAATCAAAATGGAATTTCTTTAGAGATACACTTCCATTTTATTGAGTTCTTTTAAGATGTCTCAAAGGATGGTAGATATGGGTGGGTGGGGAGAAATTTCTTATTTTGAGCATTTTTTGTATCCATACATGAAACTCAGCCAACATCTCTATCCCAAAGCACCTCCACCCTCCTGCTGTGGCAAGGTTTCCATCTTCCCTATGTGCCAAGCTGCCCTCCTGTCCCCAGAGACATCAGGTTGGCAGGAGTCCTCACACTAACAGAGGTAGCACTGGCAGAGACCAAGCCCAGCGCCTCCCTTGCTGCCTGACTGCAAGTGGTAGGAATCCCCGTTCATCACTCTCTTCCCATAATCACCAGGACAGGAGTTCTCCTCACACCAATGGCAGAAAGAGCTGTGTGAGTTCTCCCGCCTGTGGCTGGGGTAGTGAAAATAGAGAGTTTAATTCAGTAAACAAGAGGCACAGGTAGGTCTTGGGTCTAAACCACATACTCCAAACATGTTTTTCAACGGGTGTAGAACCTGCGTGGCCAAAAGGTGATCTCTAACAAAAGGTATCAGGCCCAACCATGAAAACTAGCCATTGATAGAGAATGATCAAACCCAACCGTGTAGGAGTATGGACAAATGGCAACCTCAATGGCTCCATCTAGTGCAACACAGTCAACAACCAAACCTGCTCCTCCCTTTTAGGATAAGAAGCAACAGGAAGTAACCCCCCTTTTTTTCCTTCTTCCTTTTACTTTTTTTTTCTTTACTTCTTTATTTATTGGTTTTGCTTAGAAACCTCAGATATCTACATTTTACAGTTAGGAAGGCTGGGAAGTCCAAGATCAAGGGGCAGCGGCTGTCTGTCTGAGAAGGGCTGCTTCCTGGCAGGCAGTGCCCTCACTCTAGTGATACACAGTAGGGAGGGTGAGAGGTCTCTTTCTCTAATCTCTTTATAAGAATACTAATCCTAATCACCTCCAAATGCCATTACCTCGGAGGCAAGGACTTTGAGGAGACATGAGCATTCAGACCCCCTTATCGACATTGAATGCCATTGTTTTATTTTAATTTTGAGCATCCTAAAATCCCACTGTGAGACTGTCATTTCTTGTGTTTATTTGCCGTCACTAACCAGGTAGCCTGGCAAGAACGGTATTCAGCCTTGGGTCAGCTGTTCCTCACCACTGAGGCACTACTACTACCCAGTTCCTTGTGAATCTTGGGATTTTCCACTTGGTGGATGGAATGCAGCACCATGCATACATTTTAGCTGTTTCTGTTGTCATTCTTTCAGCGGGGAAGATAAATCTGGAGACCATTTATTGCATGTTCTTCAGGAGCAAAAGTCTATAGGTCATTTAGTTCTTAATAATTTTCTAATGTAAGCGAGTAGCACTCAAATGACTGTTCTCATGATTGCTGCGTCCTGTATGATTTTTAAAGAAAACTCATTTTTGTCAATGTGGTTGGATTTATCTGTCACTGGTAGAATGTAGGCATAGGTATGATGCTGGTTTGAGCTCACAGCCTGGGTACCGAGGCTTCCATACAGAAGTGAGACCAGCCCCCCAAGTCAGGAGAGTTAATATCACCGCTGTCAATGTAGCCATAGCTCACATGCCCAGTCAATGATCACTAGTGATCAGCATATAAACAGACTAACTTGAAGTAGACACTGCACCTTGCTTAATGATTTACGGATATCATTCTCCTTGGGTGCTCTTAGTGTACCTAAAATGTGTTGAAACAATTCACCTCCAGGATGAAAGAAGAACCCAAAGGAGCAATCCCACATTTTGCTGGGTGTGAGAAGTGTCTCTCTGACATATTGACAGTTTCCCAGTTGAAGCAGTAGACACCACTGGAAAAGGGATGCTCTGGGGGTTAAAAATAGAAACCTCAGGTAGGATGAGAACTGGCAGGAATTTGGACCTATGAGAAGCATGTGGCCTAGCAGAACAAATTTCATAGCCCAGTAGATCAGCACTGGGATTCTATCGCTGCCATTCACTAGTATGGGACCTCACAAAATTGGCTAAGCTTTAGTGAGACTCAGTTTCCTATTTGAGAAGACCCTCCCCCCTTTTTGCAGTCTGGATCCAACCCTGGGCCTCACACATACTGTGCAAGAACCCTAACACTGAGCTACATCTCCAGCCCAGTTCCCTCACTTGAAAAATAAATATCAAGTTGAATACCTTCTGGCAGAGTGAGCCAACCTCAGGTGGGCAAACCTTAGCACTGCATCTGGGGCATCCTGGGCCCTTGTTAATGCATACTAATGCCCACATCCCCTTGAAAGAGAAGCTCAATCAGATAGTATGGACTTTTGTGTTTGTGTGCACGTGTGGTACTGGGAATGGAGCCTAGGGGCCTTCTACCTCTGGGCTTCATTCCCAGATCTACTTTATCTTTTGTTTGGAAACAGGGTCTCACTAAGTTGCTGAGAGCCTCACTAAGTAGCTGAGGCTGGCTTTGAACCTGCGTGATCCTCCTGTCTCAGCCTCGTGATGGAACCCATGGGCATTTGGCCTCCGAGCTACACCCCCAGCCCTATTTTTTTATTCTTTATTTTGAAACAGGGTCTCATTAAGTTGCGGAGGGCTTCACTAAGTAGCTGAGCCGCAATCTTCCTGTCTGCGAACCGCGATCCTCCTGTCTGCGAACCGCGATCCTCCTGTCTCAGCCTCCCGAATGCTGGGATTACAAGCGTGCGCCACCACGCCTGGCTAGTATGCACTTTTGATGGCTCCTAGGGAGGGATAAGGCCAGGCAGTATATTTCTTACAAGGTATTACACACCATCTTATAAGGCAAACTCTTAAATCCTCTTGAAGGAAAAGAAAAGAAGAATTACTACATCTCTCCTTTACTCTGGACCAGGGAAGCTAGAAAGATTAAGAAGGGGCACAAAAGAAAGTGACCATGGCGTTCAGCAGGGCTGAGGAAGCCCCTCTGCACCTGCGAGATGCCTGGCCCTTCGCCGCCCTCTACTGGCGGCTAGAGTAATCTCCACCTCTTGCTGCCTCTCCGGGAGGTGCTGAGGCCACAGCTGCTCCAGCCTCAGCACCTGTGGCTTGGAAGACCACAGGGTTCACAGGATTCTTGATGCTGTTTGTGAATATGCTAAGCAAGCCAAGAATAAAAACAGGAGCAGAGCCGGGCAGGTTATGGCGAGGTTATTGTGGGGTAACTCCCTTGGTCACTGCAGCAAAATGCATCCCTCCACCTGCAAAAGGAGGACTCGGGGGACTTAGCTAGTTTTGAGTCTCTTGTGCTTCCACATCCTCATTCTCTTACTCCTACCTCCTCATCCGTGTTTTCACTTTCTTTCTGGGACCTTTGCTTCCTGTTTGGTACTGTATTTTATCCTTGAGCACAACCCCACTTTTCCCTCCTTGTGTTTCTCATTAAAGTCCTCGTTAACCTTCCTTCATTAAGGTCAGTGAGTTTTTAAAGCCTGATTGTAATGGTCACTGCAGTGGACATTTAATTTCTAGCACCCCTTTTCTCACCTATGAGCTGCTCCCTGGAAATTCTTCTACCCTACGCGGGACCCACTCAGGAACCTGTATGACCCGACTTCTCTGGCTACGATTGAGGGGAGAGATGGGGGGCATCTTTTCCAAACTGGGCCAGGGAAGGTATGCATCATTGGCCTGGATGTCGACTGCTCCAGATCCAGCCTGGGTGGGTCCAGCTCTGCCTCTGTGCTCCGTGTGCTGGAAGAGTCCATTCCTGTTGGTGGCCAAGCTGGGAAGAAAAGTCCCCAGAAAGAAACTGCTGGGGGGCAAGGAGGGCCACAGGACAGAGGCAGCAGAGATGGGTGGTGGGCAGGGGTGGAGTCTGCAATTCTGCTGGTCCTCAACTCCCAGCGCTGTCTCGTACCTCTGTTGGTAAGAGCTGGCAGAGCCTTCTTTCCTCTCACAGTTGCAGGCACTGGATTTCTGTTGGTTGCTTCCCTTGCCTTTTGCTGGGCTCATCTGCCTGCAGCAATGACAAGCCTCAGTGGCGTTTTTAGCTGTTTCACCTCTTCCTTCTGAGCTCCCGTCACCTGGCCTGGGTCCTGGCTGCTGAGATGACAATCAGAGCCACCTGAGACGAAGCCCCTGGTCCTCAACTGTGAACAGCTCTGAACACCAGGCCTCAGCTGCCTGGCTTCGCTCTTCCCTCCAAAGCCCTCACAAGAAGCAAATTTCACACATCCATGTGTGTGAAAGTGCCAACAGCAGGGTATGGCGGCACACACCTATCATCCTAGTACTTATGAGGCTCGGGCAGGAGGATGGCAGGTTCAAGGCCAACCTCTGCAACTTAAGGAGGCCTTGTTTTAAAACAAAAATTTTAAAAAGGGCAGCGAGCATATTTTAGAGGTAGAATTGCCCCTGAGTTCAATAACCAATACCACCAAAAAAAAAATGTATTATCAATCTGGGTAGATTAAAAATTCTCTATTATGGAAAATTTCAAGTGTACAAAAACAGGATGTTAAATAACAATAAATTCCGTACTGGTTTCGTACGTTTTTCTCCACACAGTACAAAATTTTAAAAACAAATTCCAGATGTATCTTAAATCACAAATACTTCTCTACCCATTTCCAATACTGAAGGACTTTTTACTGAATCTACGCTATTGTTATCATACTCAACAGGATGTGTTCTGTAATTCCTTAATCTCATTGGCTAGAGCCCACGTTCGCTTTCTCTCAAAAAGGCCTCTGCGCAATTGTGTCTTTGACTCGACGTTCGAAAAAATACCACATGCAGTGTTTGGTTATGTCCCTTAGTCTTCCTAAACCTCTAATGGTTCTCCTCCGTTGTGGTTATTTTTTATTTATATTCTTTTTTTTTTTTAGGAAATTTTGTCATTTTTCCTGGCAATGTCCCACATCCTGGGTCTGGTTGATTATATCTTCATGGTAACATTAACACATTTCTTATTCTCTTGACTGTGCTAGTTCTGTCTAGAGGTCTAAGTAGGTTCAGATTGGATCTTCTTAAGCAAGATTCCATTGTGGATGTTCCATCTAGGTTAAAAAAGTGGTCACACCACATTACAGGTGAGCCTTAGTCACACATTATATAAAGAACACAGAGAATGGGATTCGTTGTGGCATCTCTCTTTGGAAAGTACAGTCTGCCACAATGAAAAAAAATAAGGGGTAAGTGTTATAAACCAGATACATCACAATTAATGCACAGTTATCATAGCTTTATCTAAACCATTTTAAGAAGACATTCTGAGACTACATCTATACTGTAACTCTTGGTAGAATAAACATCTATATTGGCATGGTTGGCTATTTAAAGACTTAAAGACTTGTATGTTCATAGAACTTGTTAGTTAATGGATTTGGTTTCTTACCTCCTATGTAGTAGGCACAGTTTTAGGGGCGGGATGGAGCAATGAACAAGACATACAGAACTCCTGGCCTCGTGTGTCTGCTTGCGAGTGGGGAAACCAGTTAATACACGTGCAGACTAGTAGGAAAGACAAGGTCAGGCAGCGGTTTGAGGGGGTGATACAGCATGGAAATATGAGCCACCAGTGTTGCCTTTGCTCCGGAGGCCTGGGGCGGCCGCTCAGAGGAGGCAGGTGACACCTGAGTTGACCGTAACTGATGACAAGAGGCCTTGCTGAAGTCTGGTAGAACCAGGAAAGGAGAGGAGGAGCTCGGGCCTCAGCAGGGCAGGAAGGAAGGTACCCAGCAGAGCTGGGAAATGGGAAGCCATGTTGGGGAAGGAGGTAGGGCCCGACATGTGCCACGCTGTCCTGCACTTTAGGTTTTATCTATGCATCATAGGATGGATTGAGGGATTTCCCTTCTAGAAAGGGACTTCTTGGGGATGGTGGGAATTCTTGCTCCTGGCTCTCATTTTTGCATATCTGAGAGAAATTCAGCCAACAGCTCTATCCTGAATCGTGTCCATCTTCCTACGCATGACAAAGCTTCTCTTTCCCTCTGTCCTCTGCACTACCTGCCTGCGCCTGTTGACATCAGTTGGCTGTGATCCTCGTACTAAAATCACAGCCAGTTCTCTTTTTAGCAAAAAAACTGGCCCCCCACTCCCCCACACTCAGTGAAAGGTAACCCTGGTGCTTGTGTGGTGTGGGTGGACTGCCACAGGGACAGGATGGAAGCATAGAGACCGGTTAGGAGGTCGGGTGGTTTGGACCAAGGGCGAGCACAGACACGGTGAGTTGTGGCTTCACATTTGTAAAGATTACTGTGAATTCCATTGGCTCCATCTTCTCTATTTGAGTGTAAGGCCTTAGAGGGCTTCTACCTTCCAGTCATACTCTCCACAGAAGGCATCCACAAGTAAATGACTATAAGGGGTTTGATGTAGTCCAAATAGTTAGAATAGAAAGTGATATCCAATAACTCCACTTCTAGAAGTCCAAAAGAGGGGGAAAATTAAAGGTGGGACTTAGGAATATGGACATCCAGCCGGGCGTGGTGGCGCACACTTGTAATCCCCACACTTGGGAGGTGGAGACAGGATCACACAGGTTCAAAATCAGCCTCACTGGCTTAAGAGACCCTGTTTCCAAATAAAATATAAAATAGGACTGGGAGTGTAGCCCAGAGGTAGAAGGGTTCCATCCCCATGACCACCAAAAAAAAAAAAAAAAAAAAAAGAATATGTACATTCAACATAGTGTTTGAAATAGTTTGAATATAAAACCAAGTAGCAATGATTTATCAAACTGCATTCCACTCATCCTAGACATATTTTAAGTCATAAAGGTTTCCAGTTCCAATCTGTCTAAGGTAGTTCAGGCACGAGGACTTGAGATGAACAGTTGAATTAGATGATCAAGAAAGCCTGAAGGCATTGTCTTTATCACATGAAGTTTTTTTTTTTTTTCTTTTTCTTTTTTGGTGGTTCTGGGGTTCTTGGAAGCCCTTCTACCTCCAGGCTACTCTAACAGACCTTTTTTTAGTTGGAAACAGGGTCTCTTTAAGCCAGCGCAGCTGGCTTTGAACCTGCGCGATCCTCCTGTGTCTGCCTCCCAAGCACGAGGATTACAAGCGTGCGCCACCACGCCCGGCATGACATGAAGTTTTTGTTTACACATAGTTGATGCTTAGCATTTTCCTCTAGGATTTTACCATTCCTCGAAGGGAGTTGAGGATTTTACCATTTCTGAAGAGTCTAGCTGTGTCTAAGGAAGTGGAAAGTAGTTTTCTGACTTAAGTGCTGGAAAGTCAGGACAAGAATTTTATTCTCAAATGATGGTGTCCAAGTTGAAAAAGGTCTTAGAGACATTCTTGTTTAAACACTCACCCATTTCTGGAGTATTTGCTTTCAAACACATTGTTAGGCATGATAAAAAGCACAAGAGTAGGCAGACGTGAGCCCAACCTTTGAGGGTCTTACAATATAATATTGGGCACAAGTATGAAAAATGTCACCCAAGGTCGTATGTGGAAAATTCCAGATGGACAGTACAAAGAAGCGAGGGCTTGCCTGCTGACCACCCAGGAAGGCTACTTAGTGGGCTTAGTCTGAGGACTCTGCAGATTATCATCATCATAACTCTGAAGAAAAGAGATGAGAGGACCTCTGACTCTGGTAAAAACTTAAATGAGGATAAATTAGGTAGGAAGAGGACAGATATGAAAAATCAGATTTTCAGATGAAAGTGGAGTCTCTCAGATGAGGAAGTAAGACTTTAAAAAAAGTAGTAATCATAATAAGATAGAGTATCAGTCAACCAACTAAGCAAGCCAGGCATGGTGGTGTCTGCCTATAATCCCGATACTTGGGAGGCTGAGACAAGAGGATCACAGGTTTAAGACCATCCTCAGTAACTTAGTGAGACTCTCAACAACCTAGCCAGACCCTATATCAAAATAAGACAATAAAATAAAATAATAAAATAAAAGGGACTAGAGTGTAGCTCAGAGTTAGAATGCCCCTGGGCTCAATTCTCAATACCACACACAAAAAAGTAACTCCAAAATAACAGATGAAATTTTAATGCTTTAATCCTATACCAAGTTAATTAAATATGCAAGAAAGTACACGCAAGAAGGTACATACCTAACACTAACCATATAAGAATTGGAATATTTACTATGTGCCAACTAGTGTTCTGAGAGATTTCTAGAATGACCTTGATATAGGGCTAACATTAGCCGACTGCAGCAGATATTTTACATATCAGAAAACCAAGGTTCAGGTGGAGTTTTCTAAGTTTCTCTTGACAATAAGTGACAGAAACAGGATTAGAATTAATGCAAATTTGATTTGTACCCTAATAGTATTTTTAAAACTTTATTTTATGTTGGCCATGTTGGGGATTGTATATGCTAGTCTACTGCCCTCTCTCTGGGTTACATCTCCTACCCTAAAATGAAAATTTTAAAACAAAATCCATGCGCTTGAGTTAACTGCTATACATTTTCTGAGATGCAAACAGGGGACAGAAAAAAAGGACCCAGTGGACGCTGGGTCCTTTAGCGAAGTGTGTAAATAGGCCTTGAATCAACCGAGGCCCACACTGAGCCCAGTTCCACCAATGACCTGCTGGTCACCCTGAGGGACTCTCGGGTCCTTCGTTTTCAAATGAAGGAAGCACAATCCATGCATTTGCCATCTCTGCTTGCCGTCTCTTGTGTTCACCCTATGATGACAACTTTGAAGCAGAAATCATCTCTTCTGGGCCCTGGCTGGGAATAACTGACTCACACAAAAGCCTTAGTGAGCACTGTGCGCTTTACTGAACATTTCCAACAGTCTACTAGGCGCAGCACTTATCCCCAAACCCCCATTAGACATAGTTTCCAAGTCCCTTCTCTCTGTCTTCTTGTTTCCAGGACCTTCTTGCTCACCTCTAACCCCACAGTGCTCAGCTGCAGTTCCCAACTCCCTCCCTCCAGAACTGTTTCCCATTCCCCCAGGCCTCCTCTCGGCCTCTTTTCTCTGGCAGATGCCTTCAGTACATTCCCAGGCCCATTTTCCAAAACTGCACACTCACACCCAACCCCCTGCCTCGGCAAACTAGGATTCACTTCCTTTATAATTCAGTGCAGGAGAATACATCACACATTATTTTTTTCTTTTACAGAGAGATAATTCATACAGCTGAATCACATAATAATCAGTGAATTGATATTTCCACTAATGGGGAAATCAGACTTTCCTTGTTTTTTTTTTGTTTGTTTGTTTGTTTGTTTTTTGTTACTGAGGATGGAACCCCAGGGACATCCCACCTCTGAGCTACACCCCCATCCCTAATTTTTATTCCTTATTTTGAAACAGGTTCTCATTGAGTTGCAAAGGGCCTCACTAAGTATTAGCTGAGGCTGTCCTCAGACCGTCATCCTCCTGTCTCAGCCTCCCAAATGCTGGGATAATAAGCATGCACCATCATTCCTGGCCCCTGCCCTTCTATTCAAAACCTCCACTGAGTTGATGTCAAGACCAAATGGCAGAAAAGACTTTCTCTGGGGCTACCATTGCAGAGGAGGACAATTTATCACATATTTGAAAAAAGCAAAGGCATCCCTAGAATAGGAATCTATAAGTTGTTGACATACATCAAAAAGAAGGTACTTGGCTAGGCGCAGTGGTGCAGGCTTGTAATCCCAGTGCTTGGGAGGCTGAGACAGGAGGACCCCAAGTTCTGGCCAGCTTCAGATACTTAGTGAGGCCCTCTGCAACTTAGTAATACCTTGTTTCAAAATAAGGAATAAAAAATAGTAGAATGCCCCTGGGTTGACTCCCCAGTACCAAAGAAAAGAAGGTACTTTCTCTTTGTTTCAGTAAACACTCTCTCCACTGTGACCCAAACACCTGACTTGCAACACTTAGAGGAAGAAATATTTATTTGCTTGTGGTTCTAAAGATTTCAGTATAGGTTATATATTATATTTATTTTCATATATACATATGATTCTGGATATTTCAGTATGAAATTTCCAGAATATATAACATATATCCAGAAATATCCAGAATATATATACATATATTTATATGCCGCCTTGACAGCAAGGGCTACAGGTCCTTCAAGCACTCACAAAGGCAGGAAGTAGAGAAAGAAAGGGGAGGGGTAGAGAGACAGAACACACGGTTGCCAAGGCCACACACACCCAGTGGACTCACCTCCAGCCACGCCACGCGTTCAGAGTCCCCTCTGAGCATGGCTGCTTCCAGAGCAGGAGATCTGAGGGACATTTGGGATTACTTTCAACTATAACACTCTCTAAATGAAAACTACTAAGGACGGGAAAGCTTGAGACGACGTCTTTTTCTGAAGTATTGAGGACAGGAGTCCCTCTTACAACAAGAGAGGTCTTCATTCCTAACCCGAAAAGAGTAAAGAAGCATATACTGTATGAAAAAAGAGCCTGGGATTGGAAGACCAGGGCAAGATCTGCTGTAAGCCCTCCCACACGCTGACATCGGGGGTCCTCCAGTGGCACAGAGTCAGATGTCCACGAAGGCGTAGGTGTATAGACACAGAGTGGGAGGGGGATAAAGGAGGGCAAATGGGTTGGGCAGAAACAGTCAGTACCAAGCAATCTCATGAGTCGCATACATTTACTCTCCCCACTGAGCAGAGACTGAGTTGGAATCCCAGGTTCCTGCTGTTGGTAAGTAGTAGAGCTAGATTCTACCCCAGTAGTCTGGCCCCAGAAACAGCAGCCATGGCCAGCAGGCCACGGCCCCTGCAAGCACCATCTTCACCATCCCAGCTCACAGGTCTCCAAAGCTAAGTATCTCACACCAACCCTACACCAGAGGTATCACTTATTCTCTTGTTTTTTAATAGTTGAGCAAATAGAAGCCCTGAGGTGTTGACCAGCCTGCTCAGATCATGAGAAGAGCAGAAGACATTCCAACATGGGGTAGGGCTTTGAACATCATGCCACCCTGCTTCTCCATGGGCGCAGAGTGACACACCTCCCTCGCACTGAACTCTAGGAGGGCAGGACTTTGCCATGGTTCAGAGCTCTAGGTACCAACAAGATGGGACCACTGAGCTGTGAGTCATGGGTGTTGTTACCCTGGCTACTCTCGGGTTTGTGGGGTCTGTGGAAAAACCTGTTAGAGCTGACTGAACCTTTTTCAAAGTGACTTAATAAGAGTTTTTAATAATGTGAATTAGCACAGACCTATGAAAACATGAAAGCATACGATAAAACTATCAGCATGCCATCTTTTCTGCCCAGACCCTGAAGGCAATCATCGCAGCAAAACCAACACAGGCGGGTCTTGGTTTATCAGAATATAATCCTAGCAGAAGTGAGGGAACGCCTGCCCATGAGTCATTCGACCATTAACATAGCATGTCGAGAAGCTGGGTAAAGTGTATTAATTTTATATCAAGCTGTAGTGACAACACAAGACACCACTGTCTTTAGAGTATATGCCTGGAGTACAGTTACTGAATCATGGGTAGAGGATGACCATGACAATCCAGTTTACACCTTTCTAAAATAAAGTTGCATTGTACCCCTCCTCTACTTAAGACCCTTCAAAGGTGTTCCTCACACTCAGAGTATGATCCAAAGTCTGCAGTGTAACCTACTGGCCTCTGTTTTTTTTTTTTTTTTTTTTTGTGGGGGGACATGTTCTGGGGATTGAATCCAGAGGCATTCTACCTCTGTTTTGAAGCAGGGTCTTACCAACTTGTGGAGGTCCTCACTAGGTTGCTGAGGCTGACCTCTAACCTGTGATTCTCCCATGTTAGCCTCCCAAGCACTGGGATTACTGGTGTGTGACACTAGGACACTAGTCTAGGCACCCACGGGCCTCTCATTAGAGTCCTTTGAGAAGCAGACACCAAGATGAGATCGACACATACAAGATATGCCTTTCACCTATCATAGATAAAGGAGAGAGAGCAGTAGTCAGGGAGATCTCATTCTCATTCGTGAAGTTGTGTTGTTGGGGAAAGGGGAGGGGGAAGGAAGGGGATGGTGGAAAGGAGCTCTGCAAGTCCAAGGAAATTTCAGTCAGATGGATGGATGCCCTGGAGCCAAAGCCACCATATGAGGACCCCTCCCCTGCTCAGTCACTGGTCAGGTACAACCTGGAAGAATGAATGGGGCAGCAGGTGGGACTCAGTTTACTTTCCCCCTGCACAGAAGGTCAGGGTGCGCATTGCAGTGGCCACCATATCACCAACGCCCTCTGAGATCTCCAGTCCACCCTCCTCGGGACCCTTCCTGCTGGCTGAGCTGCCCTGGGCTGCCCTCCTCCGTCCCGACACGTGCCTCCCTTAGAAGCTGGGCCCTCTCCATCTGGGTGGCACACTCTGCTCTTAGATGCCCACACAGCCAGCTCCCTTGCTCTCTCCAGGTCTCTGCTCAAAGTTCATCTGATCAGAAAGACATTTCCAGCTCCCTGGTCATCCTTCATGCCCTTTACCTTACCTACTTTTTTTTTTATATTAATTTATTTTTTAAATTGGTGCATTGTAGTCATATATCAATCACATTGGAGTACAAGACTTGAGAGGATATACAAGCACACATCATCCAATCAGCCCTCCTCCAGCCTCCATCCCATTCCCTCCCCCTCCCTCCATCCCACACTTCTTTGGTGATTTACTTTGATACATTTGTTTATGTACCTCCTGCGTTTTAAAGAGGCTCCGTCCTCCAGTATTACATACCCTCTGATTGGTCACATTAGTTGCTTCACTATAAGGCCCTTTCTATAGCTTAACCTCTTCCTGTTGCCCTTTTCCTCCTAGTTATTGCTGATTAAGAGAAGCATCTGATTTATATTTTCTGCGATATTTCTCTGTGCATGCTGTGTTGCAAGTACCGATCCCACTCTTTATGGTCCCAGTAGTGGCCTGGCTACTCAGTGGACTGATCCAGACCTCCCTGGCTCAAGCAGCGGCCTTGCCTCATGGGAGGCCCCAGTTCTCGTCTCACTTGCCCTTGCACTGGTCTAACTCCTAAGCTGGCTTTGGTCCCGGCCTTGGAGGCTGCAGGAGTGAACTTGCCTCACGCCAGGCTTCGATGCTGGCCATTGGCCCCTGCACCAGCCTAACCCCTTGGCAGGATTCCAATCCCGGCCTCGGAGGCCCCAGCACCGACCTAGCCTCACGGCAGGCTCCAATGCCGGCCTCGTTGGCCCCAGCACCGGCCTAACCCCTCGGCAAATTCCGTTCCCGGCCTAAGAGGCCCCAGCACTGGCCATGTCTCACGGCAGGCTCCGATGCTGGCCTCGCCTCACGGCAGGCTCCGATGCCGGTCTCGCTGGCCCCAGCACCAGTCTAGCCCTTCGGCAGGTTGTTATCCTGGCCTCGGAGGCCCCAGTACCGGCCTTGCCTCATGGCAGGCTCCGATGCCGGCCTCGCTGGCCCCAGCACCGGCCTAACCTCTCGGCAGGCTCTTATCCCGGCCTCGGCGGTCCCAGTACCGGCCTTGCCTCATGGCAGGCTTCGATGCCGGCCTCGCTGGCCCCAGCACCGGCCTAACCCCTCGGCAGGCTCTTATCCCGGCCTCGGAGGCCCCAGCACTGGTCATGCCTCACGGCAGGCTCCGATGCCAGCCTCGCTGGCCCCAGCACCAGCCTAACCCCTCGGCAGGCTCTTATCCCGGCCTCGGAGGCCCCAGCACCGGCCTTGCCTCACGGCAGGCTCCGATGCCGGCCACACTGGCCCCAGCACCGGCCTAACCCCTGGGCAGGCTCTTATCCTGACCTTGGAGGCCCCAGTACCGGCCTTGCCTCATGGCAGGCTCTGATGCCAGCCTCGCTGGCCCCAGCACCGGCCTAACCCCTCAGCAGGCTCTGGTCCCGTCCTCGGGGGCCCCAGCACTGGCCTTGCCTCATGGCAGGCTCCAATGCTGGCCTCTTTGGCCCCAGCATCGGTCTAACCCCTCTGCAGGTTCCAATCCCAGCCACGGAGGCCTCAGTAGTGGCCTTGCCTCATAGCAAGCTCCGATGTCGGCCACTGGCCCCGGCGCCCGCCTAACCCCTCAGCAGGTTCCGATCACTGTCTCTGTGGTTATTATTTCAAAGGTTCCAGGTGTAATGTATCAGATCTCTGCCTCCCCTGAGTATTGGCCACTGGCATTGCCACTGCCTCCACCGTTTCAAATCCTTCTCAGGCTCTTTTTCCACTCTGAATGTTGTCCAGTGTTCCTAAGCATGCGTGATGGTAGCATTTGACATTTGGTGTAATTTCTCCAAAAAAATAAAGTTGGTAGGATCCGGTTTCTGCTTCTCCTGAATACAAGTCTCCACCACCATCGCGGAGAACTCTTTCAACACTGCATTTCTCCTTGGTCTCCGTTAAACTCTCTCCTTATATGTGATGTCTGAGATTCTTAACAATATAGAGAAATAGCAGTCCTCTTTCACGGTGAATTTTTCCATAAGTTCCAGTGCGTTTAGATAAGTTTTGTCTGCATCTCCAGTGTCCTGGCATCCATAACGGCTTTCTTCCCTCCTCTCCGATATTTTTCTTTATCTTTTTCTGTTCTGGGCCCGGTTTCTCCAGGGGTCTGGCGTGCTACTCGCAGTTCGGCCCGGGGCCCAGAGTCCCGCGACCCGGGCCCCGGCTGGCGTGCCCCGCGTGCGACCCCTGCCCAGAACCCAGCGTCTTACTGGGCCCGGTTTCTCTAGGGGTCTGGCGTGCTACACGCAGTTTGGCCCGGGACCCAGGGTCCCACGACCCGGGCCCCATCTACCTTCCCTACCTTTTGTCTAGAGTGCATTCCACCTTAGCTGGGTGTGACGGCACACCCCTGTAATCCCAACTACTCAGAAGGCTCAAAGAGGAAGAGCTAGGATCTCTTTAATCTCTCCTAGTGATGTCTCCTTAAGAAAATATTATGGCCAGTCTGGGCAATTTAGTGAGACGCTGTCTCAAAATTATCCTAAAATGCCTGAGGATGTGGCCCAGTGGTAGAGAAACTCTGTGTTCAATCCCCAGTACCACAAAATACATCCAGAAAAGAAAAGAAGGAAGGAAAAAAGATAGGGAGGAGCGGGCCACCTGACACTGTTTATATTTATTTATTTTCTGTAGCACTGCATAAGAATGTTGATTCATGTAGTAGGAACTTTGACCTGCTTTCTTCATGTGAATTTTTAGGCCTTAGGGAAGTGTATTTCCTGGTCCACAGAAGGCGATAGACACTTTTCAAACAAATGAATGACAGACACCTATTATGTCCACACAGCAAACAATCTGAAAATAGTGTTAATGAATAAATGCATGAGGCAGGACTCATCCAAGAACTGGGATACAGCACTCAACAGATAAAATTCCTGTTTTCATGGAACATACTTTCTTTAATGAAAATATGACCAGTTTTGGGTGCTAGAGTCATAATAGATCATTTATGGAAGCAGAGGTATCTGGTTACAAGTCCTTTTGCTAACTTTAAAAAAGCATACTCTTATAGATGACTATCCCAGGAGAAAAGGTAATATGCCTATGGGCTAAACAAACATAGGTGTCATTTGTTTTTATTTTTGTGTTTGTGTTCCAATTCTAGAACTCTAGTTTTGGTTTATATTGTGTCTTTAATCTCTCCTAGTGCTGTCTCCTTAAGAAAATATTATCTGAGATTGGGGTAAATTCCAGGACTCAGAAAACAAACATTTTCTTAAAATATCAACCCAGTTCCATTTATCAAAATCAAACATTGTCCTGGGTATGTGTTCCAAGCAAAGAGGGCAATTTCTTTACCAACTGCCATTTTACAGGCCCCTCCCCAGTGTTATCCACAGTTCTGGGAACCCATGAGCCACTTGTGTTGTGGCTAGGCACAGAACTCAAAGCTACCACCCCAAACCTACATCTCAGTCCTGCCACTCCGCATTTGCTGGTAGTTTCTAGGAATGGCCTCCATGGGTCCACAGCAGGCAGCTCGTGTAAGAGGCAAGACAGGTTGCAAAAGCCACCTGTGAAAGCCCATACCAAATTGCCCTGAGGTCTGAGAAGTTAGGATCAGTTTAGCTTGAAGGAGAAGCAGCTCAATGAGTAAAATACTTTGGGAAAATGAATTGAAAATTAAACAAGGGAAGACTATTTCCAAATAAAGTCCACAAATGTGAGATCAATTGCTAATCCCCTGGACCCAGAATTTTCACATCCCATTTGTCTTTCTGTGGCAGAAGAGCGACTGGTTTGCAGGTAGAAGTCAAACTCCGGTTTTATGAGCATTTAGACTTAAACCTGAATACATGGAGAAAGATTTCTGGGAGAAAAGGTGACAGATAAGATGATCAAGCCAGCAAATATATTTTCCATTCTTTTAAAATTTAATTTCCGGAACTTTCCACATGTGACCCACCAGGGTGGCCGCTGGGCCTCGACCTCAACCTGTCAGGCTGTGTCAGGGTTTAGACTTAGCTGAGCGGCTCTGCATGCCAAGGGAGCAGGGCTGGGCTGGGGAAGCGGGTTGGAGTTGATATAATAAGTATCATGTTCACACCAGGGCACTTCTTCTCTCAGTGACCCTCCCTTCACTACCATGACTTTGAGTGGGGGGTACTCTACTGCAGACCAGAGAGGTATCCATACCTCTCTCCATTAGGTATTTCCCTAAAAGAATTAAACTTTGTTTCTCAGGAAAATTGATAGTGAGAGATTTGATTTCACAGAAATTTCTGACTTAGGTTTCTACACCCCAAATCTAGTCTCAAAGCAGAATACTCCACCCCCCTTTAATGGTACTGGAGATTTGAACCCAGAGGCATTCTATCCTGAGCTATACCCCCAGCCATTTTTATTTCTTGTTTTTAAGGAGGACCTCCCTAGCCAGGCGTGGTGGCACACGTTTGTAATCCCCACGCTTGGGAAGCGGAGACAGGAATGTAGCTCGCAGGTAGAAGGGTTTCCAGGAACCCCAGTACCACCAAAAAAAAAAAAAAAAAAGAGGGCCTCCTTAAGTTGTTGAGGCTGGCCTCAAACCTGTGATCTCCCTGACTCAGCTCCCCCCTCCCCGCCTTCCTGGGATTACAGTCTTGCACAAAAAACTGGTATTAAAGTCTTGCAAAAAATCACAACTTTGTATCTTAACTGGGGGGAAGGGTGTATATAAGCTGAATTCATGCTTGGAAAAATAAATGGACAAACACTGGGCTTCAGATGCCACCCTGAGCTGAGGTTCTGGTTTAGTGGCCGTGGCAGGGAAGAGGGACAAAGATCAAGTAGCAGCCTGGCCTTTCCATTAACATGAGCAAAGTTGAGAGGGTTTTAGAAGGAAATAGACCAGAAGTGATCAAAAGAGAAAAACATAATGAAGACCTTGTAATAGTACTTGAATTCTCTCCTTAGGGTCCTCAGTTGCTTCACTGTTTTATTTTATTTATTTATTGTTTTGGTTTGTTTTGTGGTACTGGGGGGTACTCTACCGCAGAGCAGAGAGGTATGGAGTCCATTAGGTATTTCCCTAAAATAATTAAACTTTGTTTCTACCCCTGAGTTACACCCCAACCGTGTTTGAAATAGGGTCTCAGTAGGTTGCGAGAGTCTTGCTGAATTGCTGAGGCTGGTCTTGAACCTACAGTTCTGGCTCAACCTTATAAGTACTGGGATTTCAAGCATGTGCCACCACACCCTGCTCACCCAGGCATTTCAAAAATGAAACGTGAGTCTAAAATGACTCTCTCTAGGAGACAACATTTATGTGTCTCCATAACTTGGACTAGAGCCCATATCCCTTGTTTCCATTCTATCACAGCTGGCTCCACCTGAAGATCTTCAAGAAACACAGAAGAGGTGACCAGTCCATTGCCCAGGAAGGGCGTGTGATGTGGAAAGAAAGGTAACTCCCAGGGCAGGTTGAATGGTTCAAGCTGGCAATGAACTAAGAGAATGTAAAATATGGCTGTGTGAAATATAAGGTGACCTTGTTTTGGCACAAATGTTGCCTTTTTATTTCATGTTATTAAAAAAAAAACTCATATTTTCCTGCTGACCACGAAACCACCTGGAAGTAGGAACTCAGCTAAAATAGGATACCTTCTACCTCACACCAAGTCGCTCCAGGGAACTAGTATTTCTGAGGACTTTTCCAGACTCTCAGTTATAATTAGCTTAAGCTCCCAAACCTAAAATCTCTTGGGCAATACCTAAGGAGTTGTTTTAAGCCACCAGCGTTCTGGACTGCTCACCAATCTGGAATTTCCTGAAAAGATGACTGTAAGAATATGTTTGGTGCCTACTTGCCTTGTTACAATATTTGACAGAGTTTGTAAAATACTTAATTACACCCATCCCTGAATGTAATTACAACCTATCTGGGGTTGGGCGCGGACTGGTGCTGGGGAGAAGGCTAAGAGAAGTCCTGGAGCTATGCCAGAGGTGACCTTTGCTGCTTTCATTTGGATTTTGCATGTGCTATAAGATTAAAATCATCACCCTTGATAAATTAGCTGCAGGAATTTTCTTCCTGTTAGAAGCAAGGATGGAATGGGGAAGGAAACAGCTACCTTTATAATAGTTTGTGTGTGTGTGTGTGTGTGTGTGTGTGTGTGTGTGTGTGTGTTACTGGGAGTTAAACCCAGGACCATTCTACCTCCAAGCTGCACCACTGACCCTGTTTATTTATTTATTTTTGAAACAGGGTCTCATTTAGGTGCCGAGGGCCTAAGTTGCTGAGGCTGGATTCAAACCTGTGATTCTCTGTCTTGGCATCCCAGGTACTATGATTATGGGCATATACCCTCACACCCGGCTTCTAAATAACTTTAAAACAAAAGCAAAAAAAAAATTATTGTGTTCCTAACAAAGTCTCAGGGAGCAAGAAACAAGTTAAATGGGTGTAGGGTGTCAGACCCCACCCTTACTGGGACCATCCTGCGATCCCAGGTCCCCATAACCAAATGTAATTAGAAGCAACTAATCCAGAGATAAAGCTTGATGGTCTGGGGTCTGGGTCAGTAACCCAGATGTGGCTTATCAAAAGAGGCCTGTTTCAACCATTTCTCACAACTGTGCAGTTTGGCAATTTGAGATAAGTAGCTAAGTGTCTGAGGTTGAATCCTCTTTTATACTCAACCCCAGAAGCGTTTATTGTTCACATTGTCCATTGAGACACACAAAGGAGGGATTAAAATACAGTTATCCGTGAGGTTGCTTAGTCTGGAGGAAGCTGGAAAGGCAGTGACTCATGTACTATGGGTATGCTGTGTGCAGGCGTATGTCCTGTGCCTAACACAGCTGCATGATCAGTGTCTGAGGAACAGATGCTTAGATGGTTACAAAGGACAGTGCTCCCTGGGAACCACTTCCTTGGAATTGGGGAGGAAGAGGTAGCAGCATGTCATGGGAGGAGCACAGGATTTTGTACTCACATCTCTTCTATGTATGGGCTCGTGATTCTGCACAAGGAATTTAATATCACATCTTTAAAATGAGAGGCATTGTAACTACATTATAGGGTGTTATGGAGATTACATTTACATGTGTGTATTATTAAGCACAGCACAAAATATAGTAGACATTTGGGAAACATGCATTCTGCTCGCTGCTTGACTGAATCTGACTTCTTGTAAGGAAGGAAGATAATAGGAGTGCAGCAAAAATATAGGCCATCCACTGTCTTCTCAGATTCTAGTCTGCCAAGTGGAGATAGCATGGTAAAAACGGAGAGTGAAAGAGAAGGTGGCAGAGTCTTCTGTTTTGGTCCTGATCTACTCACTTCTGGGCTAAATGATCTCAGAAAAGGTACTTAATTTCTTTAGAGTTAAGTTTTTTCTTCTGTAAAAATGTTCTTACATAACTCTCAAGATGATTAAAAAGACCAATTGAAGACATCAAGATAGAAAGGAAGAAGTAACTGTCTGCAGAAAATTGTATATTCTTGTATGTAAGAATCCTAAGAAACTCATGAAAAACTATTAAAATTAATTTAAAATTCAGCAAGAGATGATAAACACTAAAAGTCATATTTTTATACTATAAAATGAAATTAGGACATTAATTCCATAAATAATATCAAAAATAAGAAAATATTTGAAAGCATCTAACAAAAAAAGCACAAAATTGGTACACCAAAAACTACAAAACATTGTTGATGTAAACTCAAATCACAATGAATGGAAAGACATCCTATGTTCATGGATAAGAAGACTTACTATTATTATGATGATAATACTGCCCCCAATTGATCTACAAATTTAACAAAAGTTCCATCAAAATTCCAGCTGGCTTTTTTTTTCATGTTCTTTTGATTTCATTAAGCACAATACCCTTGAAGTTTATTCATGTTTTAAAAGTATGTCATTCATTTGTCTTGTCAAGAAGTATCCCATTGTGGGAACATGCCATATTTTATTTATCCATACACTAGGTATGAAACATTTGGGTTGCTTCTACTTTTTTGGTTGTTGTAAATAATGCTGCCATGAACATTTATGTGCAAATCTTGTGTGTGTGTGTGTGTGTGTGTGTGTGTGTGTGTGTTACTGGGGCTCCTGGAAACCCTTCTACCTCCGGGCTACATTCCCAGACCTATTTTTTATATATATATTTTTTATTTGGAAACAGGGTCTCTTAAGCCAGCGAGCGAGGCTGGCTTCGAACCTGGCGATCCTCCTGTCTCCGCCTCTCAAGCACGGGGATTACAAACGTATGCCACCACGCCTGGCTGTGTGCAAATCTTTGTGTGGACATATATTGTCATTTCTTTCAGGTCATCTGATAATTCTGTTTAACATTTTGAGAAGTTGTCAAACTTTTTCAATATGGTTGCACCATTTTACACTCTCACCAGTAACATGTGAAGGTTCTGATTTCTCCACATGCCCACCCACCAACACTTTTAGGTTTTTTTTTTATTATAACCATTCCGGTGTGATATGAAGTTGAATTTCACTGTGGTTTTGACTTGAATTTCTGTAATGACTAATAATACTGGGCATCTTTTCATGTGCTTTGGATATTTGATAACTTCTTTGGGGGAATTTCTACTCAAATCCTTTTACCCATTTTTGAAATTGGGTTGTCTTTTTATTTTTAGCTGTAGGAGTTCTTTATACATTCTGGATGTAAATTCTTTATGAGATACATGATTTGCAACCCAGGCTGTGGGATGTCTTTTCACTTTCTTGATGGAGTGTCTTGAAGTACAAAAGCATTTAATGTTAATGAAGTTCTATTTATCAATTTTTCTATTACCACTTGCACTTTTTCTGTCATATCTAAGAAATAATTGCCTAAGCCAACATCATGAAGATTTATTTCTATGTTTTCTTCTAGGAATTTTATACTTTTAGCTATATTTAAGTTTGTGGTTCATTTTGAGTTATTTTTTGAGTATAGTTTGAGGCAGTTGCCCAGTACCATTTGTTGAAAAGACTGCTCTTTTTCCATTGAATTATTTTTAAAACTTTATCAAAAATCAACTGAATATAAAGGTTAGAATTTATTTGGAGTTTTAAATTTTATTCCACTGATTGTCTTTATGCAAGGATCACATTGTCATGAATACTATAGCTCTGTAGTAAGTTTTGAAAATGGGATGCATAAGTCCTTCAACTTTATTCTTTCTGAAGATTACTCTGGCTATTCTAACTCACTGGTCTTTTCATAAGAGTTTTAGGATGAGCTTGCAACAATATGAATTACTGGTGTATATACTCTTGAATATTAAAATATCATCCTTTCTCCCTATATATTTCTTTTTGGTCATGATTCAGGCAGGTATTCTGCCCCTGTGGTTTTTGAAGAAATCATCACTTCTGGAACAACAGTTGTTATCGCTTGTTAGATAGATTTCTTCCAGAGCTCATTTGAGCATATTATGAATAATGGCATCACTGAAGGAAAGGGGAGAAAGGCATATATGCCTGTTTTAGAAGCAAAGAAAGTAGAAAGGCTACAAAAGTATAAAATGAAGGGTGAGATCTCTTGTCCTTAAGAATTTCAAAATGCTATCAGCAGAGCATTAAAGCAAGCACAGCTTCCTCATAAGCACAGGGCCCTCTTCTGGTGGAGAGTTTTCTTCCAGAACAGGAAGATATAAGAAAGAGTTGGCTGAGCCAGTAAGAGTAGGAAATAATTCACTACTCAGTGACTGAACTCCATGGAGGATGGACGGATGTCAAGGAGCTACAGTGGAGGAGGCACAATGTTTTCGAGTCCAAAGCAATACAGAACCTGTTTTGGAGGGGGCCACAGGGTCTTTGGTATGGACCAATGACCAGGGTCATTGCCTCAAGTTTTGGAACAGCATGTGACCTTTGCAAAACCCTAGGGAAGGAAGAGAAGCCCCCCTGCCCCAACCCAATAGAGACTACAATGAATTTCCATTAAGTTCAGTGGGATGGAGTCAGATTCAGATTTAGGGTTTTTTTTTATTGTGTTAAATATACATATTGGCATTTTAAGTGTATACTTCAGCAGCATTACATATTCATCGTTGTGTAACCACTGGGTACCTCCAGAACTTTTTATCCCAAACTGAAAACATGAGAGCCACTAAACACTACCTCTTCAGCTCCCCCTCAACCCTAGTCCCTGTAATAACCATTCTTCTCTTGGTCTCTGTGAATTTAACTGTTACAAGTAATTTCATATAAGTGGAATCATGTGGCATTTTTATGACACTAAGTGTCTGGCTTGTTTTACTTAAAAGAATATTTTTCCAAGATCATCCATAGATTTAGGTTTATTTAAAGAAAATAGAGAAATTCAATATTTCTTATACACCCAAGTTTGTGAATTTGGCTCCCCTTTACAGACAGATTAATAATCTTACTTTAAGACTAGCTTGAATTCTTGTCTTATCCTGTGATTTTTTTTCTCAAATCCTCCCAATCCACTCAGCCCTGCCAGTTCCCTCTCCTTAAGGCCCATCAAATTCTTGACCCTTTGGTTTATTCTAGCACTAGAGACCTGACTCGCAAACTGTCATTCTCATCCAGACTGGTGTGGCCTTCCTTTATTTTCAAAACCACCCTGCTCAGAAGTACCAGAGTAATCATCCCAAAGCCCATCCGTGGTCCCCAATCACTCCTCGCATTTCAATCTTGCCCTTTGGCTTGTATTTTGTCAATCTGTCCAAATCCTTCAGTCCTTACTCAAATAACTATTTGAGTAAACCTTCTTTCTTCACCACACACTCTCAGAGATGATCTCTGCTTCCTCTATATCTATTCTGGTCTGTCCTGTGATATTTATGTTAACACATATTTAATTGCTCCAACCAAGCTTGTCCAAGAATGGAGGCCATTTTCAGAATGGCACCTCTCACGCAATAGATGGTCAATACATTCTTGAATGGGTGATATTAACATATGAATACTGTATGAATATATGTCAACACTCTATAGCAATATAATTACCAAAATCTGTGTTCAACCAGAAACTGGAAAAGGAGCAAACAAATGGACTTAATTAAGATCTCAAGGCACCGTCCAACTCTGCATATACATGTTTTGGTGGAAGGATATTGGCCTGAAAGATCAAGATAGTGGAGGAAAGCTGGGGCTAGGGTTGTGGGGAGGATGGAGGAGATCCTTACAGAGTTGGTGGGTAGTGTTAGCAAAAAGGACTGAGAGTCCAGGGAGACCTCCAATAGAAACAGGGAAGTGAAAAGGGAGAGGGGAGGGGTTATGCTTTAAAGTCCCAGGCACAAGAGGAGTTTTAAAACAGGCTATCCCGACCCTGGTGATACCCTTGTTTGAGGGTTAGAATGCAGTCTGATGTCCATGGAGGAAATTCCCAGGGTCAGCTTTCAAGATCTCCACACAGCTGCTTACTCAGTTCAAAAGAACAAACAGGCAGTTGGGAATTGGGTAAATAAGTCACCTTTGTTTTCATTTGATTCTTTTTACATTTTGCTAGAGATTATAACACCTCTTGACATAGGCTGAGAATGAATTCTTTGGAAAGTGATTTTCTTATCTGTTCCATCAGAACCTGTGAGATTGTGTAAGGAGCTTAAAGAATCACAGCCATCCTTCAATTGCTATCTGTGAAATGAGGAAGCCCAGAGGATGGTGGAGTCCAAATGACATACACAGCCTTCTAGATGGCGCTGCCTCCTCCTTGAATGAACTTTTGATGCAATCTATACTTAGACACACACACACACACACACACACACACACACACACACACACACACTGCTTTGAACTTCATCTCCATAATCTCCATGTTCACTTGTACAGTACATTCTGGGAGATGTTAATAGGGATGATAAAAGAAGCAAGAGCAACCGAGGGAAGCCTACCCAGGAAAGAGCAGAGTGTTCACAACAAAGCTGAGAGCTTAGGCAAAGAGGTCAACCTGGGAGAGCAGGCTGGAGGCACTGAGAAGGACTGCCTGGGACTCTAGCCCTGATCATAGATGAGGGCCAGATGCTGGCTCCAACTCAGAGACCTGCACTTGGTGTGGCCCTACGTCCTGTTCTGCCCAATGAAACAAATACACTAGTATTTCTAAGGCATCTTCTGCTTTTGACATTTTGTAATTCTGAATGTCTTTGGGGAAATTTGGACTGGGATAGAGTGGATTTTGTTACATATTTCCTAGCTCATTCACAGAGTTTAAGTATTATATTTTACATAACAAATGCATGCTAGAATGGTCTTTGGAGAAGTGTATCATGGTTTGTAAAACAGCCAGCTGGCTAAAATACAGGGTAATGGGCCAGTCTGAGAGTAACTGGAACCTCAAACTAGATCCACCCACAGAGCCCAGTAAAAGCCTGGGATAGTCCAAAGTGCTGAGAAATCCATGATGACAGGCTGAACATGGCAATGGTGTTGCTTTTGGCCGTGGAGATGAGAAGAACATTTAGTGGGAGGCTGAAGGGAGGGAACCCAAAGACCTACAAAATATGGCAAGAGGAATTTTTAAAGTCAGTCAGGCCAAGTTAGGTATATGAATACACTAGGTAGTTTGTTGAAAAGTATTAGAACTTCAGCCCACAGATGGGATCAGTATAAACTCTAAAATCCTGCCTAGCCCTCAGTCATGGGGTCACTTACTGGCTCAGCGCCAGCAAAGCCCAACAGACATGACTCAAGTGTCTCTTCTGAGCAAACATTGGGTCCAGATGTGGAGACTGCCTGCCCTCTACTGATGTCCCCGAGGGAGTGTAGACCAACAGCAATGCTATGCTGTGTGGACCAGCCTGGCATGTGAGGTAGCTCAAGGGACCCATCAAGGGGTTGGAGGTGGGGCCACATGGATTGTCTTTAGTCCTGCTCTTCAGAGGGGCGGTGCCAGTCCACACAGGGATGGTGTTCAAAAAAGGATGGTAATGACAAGCTTAACCAACGGTCTCCTAGACTCCAAACCACACCAGAAAACTGCCTTTGCCTTCTAGTCTAGGAAACATCCTTAAAAAAAAAATTAATGTGCCAGATGTAGTGGTCCATGCCTTTAATCTCAGCTACTTAGGAGGCTAAGACAGTAGCATTCCAAGTTAAAGACAGCCTGTGAAACTTTCTAAGAACCTATCTTAAAAAAAAGGCTTGGGGTTTAGATCAGTGGTAGACTGCCCTTGGTTCAATCCCCTGTACTGAAAGAAAAAGTCTTTTAATGTAACTGTATTTCCATAAATTACAAGTTATGGGCTTTATCAATACTGAATAAAAATATCTGCTTAGTCAAGTAAAAATGAACACATCTCATTGGAGATGTATTTTATTTTATTTTATTTTTTTTGTGGGACTGGGGATGGAACCCAGGGGCATTCTACCTCTGAGAGACACTCCAAGCCCTATTTTTCATTATTATTTCATTCCTTATTTTGAAATAGGGTCTCACAAAGTCGCAAAGGGCCTCCCTAAGTAAATGAGGCTGTCCGCAAACCACGATCCTCCTGTCTCAGCATCCCAAACGCTGGGATTATAAGTGTGTGCCACTATGCCCAGCTTGGAGATGCATTTTAATTTAATATTTTAAATATATCAGTAATTCCTATAGTTAAAAAAGATAGGCAACAAGACATCTCTGCCCCATTGTTGACTCTCCTCTATGCAGTTTCCACCCAAATTGGTAACCACAACTGCTGGTTTCTTATGTATCTTTAAAGGTAGGGTATTTTCCCCAGTTGCTGGGCACTGATGGCCCTGAGTGGTGGTGTCAGGGTCGGCTCATGCCTCCTGCATCCTGATGGAGACTGTCTGGACGGAGGGAGGGAGAGAGGCTGCCTCCACACCATGGAGCATTTGTGACCAGAAGACTGAAGAACATGAGCGATTTCTTTTAAACAACTGGTCATTACACACAGCACACACTGTTTGGAATACCTCAGGTTAAGTGATTTGGCTGCATTTTCTGGGGATTTCTTGGGCCAGGAAACCCCCACAGATACCAGCTTATTCTCTGAGATCCTCGTGCCTTCAGAAGCTTCTCACTCCCCTCTCTGGCAGGCTCAGTGACGGGTGTCCTGTAGGCAATCTACTTTACAACAGAGAAAACTGATTCCCAGATAGGGGAGTGGGGTGCCCAAGTTCACATCAGGAGGGGTGAGCCTGATGTTTCATTAGTCTGGGCTACAGGGACAGAGGTTGGAGGAGACCGTGGAACATATTCCAGGCTAGGTCTGTGGTCTGCTAGTGAGGGTCTGAAGAATACAGTATTTGAGGTTTTCTCCCAAACACCTATGTTTGTTTAAGTTTTTTTTTTGCCTTCAGCCATTAAAGTGGAATGTTGTCTCAAGCCCACCTGTGAAAGCCAAATTTTACATACACAGATAATTTTTCAGGGAAAGCCAGACATACTACAGAACCAGTGGACTCATTTGTTTGATTTATGTGCTGAATCTGCACACAAGGCACAAGGTCCCCTTGGGGAAACTCTGTGGGTGTCTCAGCCACTATATCCACAGACATGAGGACCCCTGAGTCCTTGTCAGAGACCATCAGCATCCAGTGGGGTTAAATGCTGACGACTTTATTCAAATGCATAAAATAGGTCAAAGTGGAATTGCTGTGACCATAGGAGGGGCAGGGGGTCGAGAGTCTCAGAATGCTCTGCTCCCACCGTGGCCACTAAGGCTCTCCTTGGGACCTTGTTACTGTATTCTCATGTTCCCGGCACACATCTGACACTCACTAATGCACAATTAACCCCAGGACACCATTTGCCCAGTTGTCTTCTTTTAAAGCAACAGGAACTCGGGACTAGGAAGATGGTGTGATTTATCCACAGTCCCAGCTGACTGTGGCAGAGTTAGGAGAAGAAACCTAGTCCCCCGACTCCCACTCCCAGACCTCTCTGGTCTACCAGGACTTCCCAACCTGCTTTGCTCTGGGCACTTTGGTTGAGCACCCCGGGATGAATGGATCAGGCTGCTCACATCCAGAGGCAATTGGCCCAACCATGGTGAGCACAGAGGTTGGAGTGCTCTGCTGTAGCCATTTATATACAGTTTCACAAATGACTCTCAGCTTGGGTCCTGCTTCCACTGAACAGTCACACAATCGTTTACCCTTGCAGACCCCCGGGTGAAGTGAATTACTTCCTCCAGAAGTAAAGTATCACAGAATTCTAGACAAAAAGTCCACTTCTGCCTGGATAGCTCTTTGTCTCACTAGGTCAGCCCATGCATCACTCCCAGACCTGTCTGTTAGGTCTTTTCTACTTGGTACCAAGAGGGCCAAGATAGGAGTTACCTAAGATCAAGCAAAGTTTCCACCAAGAATCAAATGCTATCTATACATAGGACCTGCCTGAGCCCCAGACCTGCCCTGGTGGTGCTTGCTTGGTTAGGCCGTAGACACAATGGCCCTCTTCACAGAAGGGGACTCTGAAACAGGAGTAGGTGTTTTAAAAATCTCTGAAAGAAATGTTAACATGCTGAGTCAGGCTCCCTCCAAATTAATTTTAAATGGCTTTAGCCCATTTTTGGCACAGCGTTCATGATGAAGCAGTCAGCAGAATGGTTCAACCAAGCTCCCCAACGCGTTAGCAGGAGCCATGTGGTCCTATCAATCAACAGCAGGGCTGGAGGTTGCAGGAGCAGGGAGAAATTGGCCAAGGTCTGCAGACCACAAAGTCTCTGTGTGGCTAGACCTCCTGAAAAAGGGTTTGCTGTTATAACAATCAAAAACTGTCACCACATTTTAAAGCTTTATCCACCACTGAACTTCACCTCTCCCACCGTCGGGGAGTGAGCATCTAGGAGTAGAATGTCATATAATGAAAACTCCCTCTCATCACCATGGAAGCCAAAAGAAACATACTTTTGGAAAAGTGGCACTTTGGCGTAGAGAAGTCTGTTGATGGGGGCTTAAATAATGATGTGCCAGGAGACATTATTTTTGTAAACACCTACAACACATCTTGAGGACAAGGAGCTGGTTGGAGCTCTTTATGGCTTCTGTAGCCTAACACCTCACTTACCCAACCTACTTCTTTAAGGCAGCTTTTACAGGGCTTATTACAAAGACTGTGGTTTTAAGTGAGAAATTGGAGAGGTGTTAGATGTCCCTGAGAAGTGAAAAAGTTTAGATAAAAGTTCATGCAGATGAGAAGACACCTTTGTCTTGTGCGTCTGTGAGAAATATTCTCTACCGTGGCATGACAGAGGGCTGAGAAGGACATCTCCTAGGGTCCATGGAGACCCGAGGATCAATTTTGTTCATGTTCCTCATGGTTCTTCTACATGGTTCTGGAACTGTCCTTCAAGATTTTGTCTCTGATCTCTTAAAGGACTAATTCTCTGTGAATATCTCCCTCAACTCAAAATATAATGATGAAAATTTACTTTCCCACATAAACTCCCTGATATAAAAAGCCCTTCAAACTTCCCCATCTCTGCTAACAGGAGCCCCTTTATTCAGGCTTCTGAATACCTTGCAGCTTTGGGATCATTTCAAGTTCCTTTCCTTTTAATTCTTTCATGTTTCTCACTCCTCAGCCAATCAGCGAGCCCTACCTCAAGAGCGCCTTTCAAATTCAGCTCTTCCTCTTCACAAAGAATAGATGCTCAAGTGCTGGAAATGGAAAAAGAAGAAGGAGGAGCCCGCTGGACTATCCTTGGTTTAGCTTTCAAAGGCTTCCTTCTGTCAAACCTTTCCCTCTCCTCCCACAGTGGCCCCCATGAATCTCCTTGAAACCTCACTACAGTCTTCTCAGCACCTAGAATATTCCCAGCACACACCTGGCACTCACTAACACACAATTAACTCCAATTCCATTTGTTCAATCTCCTCATTTTATTTTATTTTATTTTTTGTGGTAGTGGGGATGGAACTCAGGGGCATTCTACCTCCAAGCTACAACACCCTCCCCCGCCGCCCTCTTTTTTTTCTTTATTTTGAAACAGGGTCTCACTGAGTTGCAAAGGGCCTCACTAAGTAGCTGAGGCTGTCTGCGAACCGTGATCCTCCGATCTCAGCTTCCAAATGCTGGGATTAAAAGCATTAGCCTCAGCACCTCATTTTAAAGCAACAAAAACGATGACATGATTTACCCAAAGTCCCATATGACCATGGCTGGGCCTATGATTCCATTGTGTTCATGTTACTTTTTTGGTGTTTTCTTTTTCATTCTTTTTAATAGTAGTTGCCCCTCCAACCTACATCCAAACGGTGAAGGGCGTAACACCCCTCCTGTGGTCTCTTTAATGAGCTCTTCTCTTATAATGCCTGTTGCTATGTCTCTCATGTCATCTCAGTCTTCACTGATTTCTTTTACTCTCTGGCTCAAAATTTATTTCCCACTAAAAATAATTCCACTTTCTTTCAATATTTAATTCTAGAACCACTTTCCCCACTGAATGGTTATGACCTTTGGGTCTCCCAGTAACAACTCCTTTCTCTAGGTTGCAGGTGCGCCTCTCTATTCTGTTCATTTACATTACTGTTATTTGGTATTTCAAGTATTTTGAAAATCATTTCTCCTCATTTAAGTTTTCTGAAACAATAAGGCCTATACATTTCTTATAAAATGTAACTAACATCTGTTTTGTATTTGTGACATATTGCATTAAAGTTAGAGATAATTCCTGCTGAGCCAGGCGTGGTGGCACACACTTGTAATCCCAGCACTGGGGAGGCTGCAGCCTCAGCTACTTAGTGAGGCCCTCCAAAACTCAGTGAGACTTTGTTCAAAATAAGAATAAAAAATTGGGCTGGGGGTGTAGCTCAGAGGTAGAATGCCCTGGGTTCCATCCCCAGGACCACCAAAAGAGAAAAAGAAAAAGAGATAATTCCTGTACCTCCCTATGGAAAGATTATACATCCCTAAACTATTGGCATCAAGTTTGGCAATATGATTTGCTTTGGCCAATGAAATATGAATAGGTATGACTTGACACACTTCTAAGCAGAAGTTTTTAAGCACTATTAGATTCTGCAGTTTTTCCTTTTACCTCCTCCCTGTAACATGTCTCATGTAGGAGTTGCTCTTTTTCTTTTTCTTTTTTTTAATTGGAGTTGCTCTTTTTCAACCCAAGTCCCAGAATAAAGAGAAATGATGTAGAACTGATGACTAAAGAAAAAATACATGTGGGAGAAGTCAATCATTGTAAATCTCAGATAAAGTTTGGAGTTGCTTGTTAATGCAACTTAACTTTGTCTAACCTTACTGATAGACAATATGTGTAATATGTATAGTTTCAATAATGGTAATTTTATGCAACAAGTCTATTGGTTAATTTTACTTTCTCTATTCTACTAGTAAAAAAATAACAATGCCTAAAAAAAAGCTGTTCAGGTTTCAAACATTAAAACATATTAAAATAGACTAAATTAGATCTATAGCAAACCCATTACTCTCCTCACTATCCCATGTGTTTGGGATGTTTAGGTTCTAGTCCTAAGTACCTAAAACAAATGCAACCTCATCTGGAAATAAGGTCTTTGCAGATGTAATCAAGTTAGGCTGAGTCAGTAGGGTGGACCTATTTCAGTACAGTTGTAAGAGGAGGAGAAGCAAGGCATAGTGGCACATGCCTGTAATCCTAGTACTTGGGAGGATGAGACAGGAGGATCACAGGTTCAAGGCCAGCACATGGTAACTTAGTGAGACCCTGCTTCAGATTTTTTAAAAATGAAAGGTCTGGTACCATAGCTCAGAGGTAGAGCGCCTGGCTGGCTTCAGCAGTCTTAACTATAGTTAGGCTCCCCTTGGGCTCTGCTGACTAGTGTTCTGGTTGCATTTTCTCCCCCACCCCATCCTGTTTGCTCCCCTACTTTGGCACTGCCTCCCTCATGGGCCACTCTCCCTCCAACTCTCTTGCTGCCTCAAGCCTTGTACAAAACTTAAAATCAAAAGACATATTTTGAGATATATAAGACTATTAAACATAAGTCATAGTTCAACCTCAACAGCTCTTCATTTCTTTCATATGAGCAAAGCATAATTTTAGAATTTTTTTCCTCCTTTTTAGTTTAGGACTAAATAAAGTCAAATTGAGGAGGCCAAGCCAGGCGTGGTGGTGTCCGCTTGTAATCCCAGTACTTGTGAGGCTGAGACAGAAGGATTGCAGGTTCGCAGACAGTCTCAGCTACTTAGTGAGGCTCTCTGCAACTTAGTGAGACCTTGTTTCAAAATAAATAATAATAATAAATATGGGGCTGGGGGTGTAGCTTGGAGGTAGAATGTCCCTGGGATTCACCTCCAGTATCACAAAAAAAAAAGAAAGAAAAGAAAAGAAAAGAAAAGAAAAGAAAAAAGAAAAGAAAAGAAAAAGTGAGGAGACCAGGAGGGAGAAAGAAAAGGAAAAGGGTTGTATTGGAAAATAAAAAAGTAATAACAATAGTAATAACAATAACAATAATAATAATTCAAATACTCCCCCATTCCCCTGAAATTCTGAGTATTTGAATTATTATAATCCTTCACTACAATAATTTTTTTTTGGTGGTACTGGGGTTCCTGGAAACCCTTGTATCTCTGGGCTACACTCCCAGACCTATTTTTATATTTTTCTTAATTTGGAAACAGGGTCTCTTAAACCAGCACGGCTGGCTTCGAACCTGTGCGATCCTCCTGTCTCTGCCTCCCAAGCGTGGGGATTACAAGCGTGTGCCACCACGCCCGGCCACTACAATAAATTTTATTTGAAGGAGATAGAAGTCCATAAACAAGTTGGTACTATGGTGAAAACGAAGTGAGGAGGAGGCAGGGATGCTGGAGTGGGAAGCTATTTTCCTTGGTATGGCCAAGAAAGATGAATCTACTACAGGCACTTTGCAGGAAGAGATCTGAACAATGCAGGGAAGCAAATCTTGGGTCTTTCTGGGGAAAACATTTTTCAGCCAGAAGAAGAAAGGCATCCAAGTGTCCTGAAGAGGAGACATGTCCTGGCCCAGTGGGACACCAAAATGATTGATGAGAGGAAGCCAGGGAAGAGTGGCGGGGAGTGGGACAGAAGGAGCGGTGAGCTCAGGGACCAGTTCTGTACAGACTTTTCATTCTACTTGGGATGAAAACAGAATCTCCCAGGGCGAGGGTCTAAACAGAGGCGCAAACTGAGCAGACATGTTTTATAAGGACTGCGTGGCACCTCCACAGGAAGAGAATGCAGGGCCAGGGCAGTGGGGGAGCTCCAGGCGTCCACAGGGATGGGGACGGGGAGCTCTCAGGCAGCAGAGGTGGGAGAAGTGCGGGCTTCGGGACTGGCCTGCAAAGTGCAGCTCACTTGGGCTATGAGTCAAAGAGAGGTCAGGAAGATGTGGAAGAACCCACAGAAGTCAAAGAGGAGTCGATGAACTAAGAGGAAAGGAGGAGAGAAGAGGGGCCTTGGAACCCAGGTGGACTGTCAGGAAGGGGGCCTTGCAAGGAAAGCCGAGCAGAGGCTGGACTTGGCCCACTAGGAGATCGGCAGTGAGAATGCCTGGGTTTGGTATATGAGAGAAGGGGAAGTGAGTGAAAGGGTGCACTAAACCTAGGGCGTTTGTTTGAGGAGGTACCTCTGTCTAAGGAAGCTGACCCGCAATGGGAATGAACCAAGACGATGCTGATCCTGGGGGATGGAGGAGAGGAAGCCAAGGGGGACCATTTCCACCCTCCCCAGTGCTGTGGGTGGATGCATACAACCCCTCCCCACAACAGCCTGAATCGTGCAGAAGGCTGAGGATATGGGGCATGTGTGTGTGTGTGTGTGTGTGTGTGTGTGTGTGTGTGTGTGTTTTACTGAGGCATGGAACCCAGGGGCATTGCACCTCCAAGCTATACCCCTAGCCCTATTTTTTAGTCTTTTATTTTTGAAACAGGGTTTCACTGAGTTGCGAAGGGACTCGCTAAGTAGCTGAGGCTGTCGGAGAACCACGGTCACCCAGTTTCTGCCTTCCAAATGCTAGCATTACAAGTGTGTGCCACCACGCCCGGCTGATATAGGGCTTTTTACAAAGCATGATTGTTCAAGCACTTTCTTTTTTTTTTTTTTTTTTTTTTTTTTTTTGGTGGTACTGGGGTTCCTGGAAGCCCTTCTAACTCCGGGCTACACTCCCAGACCTATTTTTACATTTTATATTTGGAAACAGGGTCTCCTAAGCCAGCGCGCGCGGCTTCGAACCTGCGTGATCTTCCTGTCTCTGCCTCCCAAGCGCGGGGATTACAAGCGTGCGCCACCATGGCCAGCTTGTTCAAGCACTTTCTGTGCTGATTTCCTTTGGTCCAAGTGATGGCTGGCTTTCATTTAAATCAGATATGACCTTAAAAGTAGGGGATGCCTACCTTACTCTGTAGTCCGTTACTCCACACTGTTGAATCTTTGGTAGCTGGTAAGATTTTGCATCACACATTATTTCTAGGAGTACATAGGAAATGCACTGGCACAATTAATTCTGAAGGGTCAACATCTTGGTGTTTTTGCTTTATTTCTGAGGGAGGGTTTGCTAAAGCACCACTATTAGGCCTGGGGTTGTAGCTTAGTGGTAGAATACTTGCCTAGCATGTACCAGGGTCTGGGTTCTATACTAAGAAAGAAAGAAAGAAAGAAAGAAAGAAAGAAAGAAAGAAAGAAAGAAAGAAAGAAAGAAAGAGAGAAAGATGGTTATTTTGATTCTAATCAGGTCTCAGGTCACATGCACCACCTTCTGGCTACTCCAGGAGTCAGGCACAGGTCCCTGAACAAGGGCTGCTGGAGATCAGGGTCTCACGCCTACCTTCCCGTCTCGTCTCTTGCTTTTGAGAAGACATGCAACCTCCTTCGTTTACTAGTTTTTAAATGTTGAAATGATACTATACTATATTCCAAATTTATTTCTGCATATGCTCATGTCTTGTTAACAGTTCTAGACTGTCTTTCCTACTACTCAGTTCATTTCTGGGCGGCTTCCTCCAACTTCTTAACCAGAATTACAGACAAATGTTGCCCCAGCCTTAGCAAAACAATACTAAGCTATGCTGCCCCCAAACATATACAGCGTTTTCTCTTAGCCATGATCTAAATTGAACAAATCATGGCTTTCTTCCACTGATTTTATATTTAACTTCACTAAATCAAGTGTAAGTTAACTCTCAAAGAGACAATCATTTAACCAAAAGTTCCACGGTAAGATAAAACCGAAAGCATTCCAATGACATTTAACCTGTGGCTGTATTTTAACTAAAATTAGGTTGATCCACACACAGTTCTTATGCATAAAGTAAAACCTAATTACTTATGCCACGCTGTGGCTGTTTATCCCAGCTCAGATCCCACCTTCAGAACGTTTCCTCATGCTATTCCAACTGAAAAGAAATTCTCTTTTTCTCTGACCTCTATAACACATTGGGAATTTCCTCTTCTTCTCTGTCCCCTACAGCATATTGGAGAAATACCAGAAGCATCTGAAATTCTGGCCTGATTAGGACCCAGCAGTTTATCTCATGAGGAAACAAAAGCCCAGGCAGTGCTGCGTCTCGCCAGAGTCTTCCCTGCAAGGACTCCAGGCAAGTTCTCCTGACTCTGAGACCATCAGTGTTTCCCCAGTAACCCATCATTCTTCTTTGTGCAAAGAGAAGAACACCAAGGGTTTCTGCCTTATACGCAGCAATTCGTGTAATAACATGAGATCCCAGCATCTCTTGTGAATTCTGAAGAACCATAAAACAGTATATCTTTTGGTATCAAAAAGATCTAGTGTAACAATTTTATTGGTTCATAAAATGTTCAAATGCTCAAACCATATGTTTAAGTGTAATTCCCAATGGATATATTTTTCCTTATATGAAAAAAAGACCTTTTCCATATCAGGTGAAAAAATAAATATGGTTATTGAGGATCTAAATTCATCCCTGAGTAAGTTCTAAGACAGTGGAGATAATATCAGTTTCCAAGTTGGCCATCTCCTCGCCTGCAAATTCTGCCCCCAAACTCTGATCTCACTCAGCAGGTATGAGAAAAATCATACTCAGAGACATGTGTACATAAACATTAGCCTGTAGACACATCTGTGTGTAGTGATGCTGCTATAAAAAGTGGAAAGGTCAATTTGTATACCAAGCTGACTTTCAAATCAGATGATACACTTTTCTATCTGAAAATATGTATGCATAACATGTATAGAGATTTGTGGCTCCCTCAGACCGGCTGCAGTTTGAAAGGAAGGGTGAGATCTTTGTCAGACACTCATGGGAACGCTCCCGCCATGGAAGACTCTTCTCTGCTGAAGAGACATTCCAAACCTCCCTGAAAAGAAGGTGTGTCTCAGTGTGACAGAGGCTTTGTGCAAATCATCCCCACACCAACATCAGGACCACATATCTGACAAACAAGAGGCCGTGTCACTGGCTCCATTTCTCTGGGGAGCTTGTAATGGTCCTTTCTTACACACTGGAGTCCAACTTTCTAAAATGGATTTTGTTCATTTTCCACTGCAGTTGCAAAAGCCGCACGTGGCCGTTTATGAATCGTGCCTCCTGGTGAGGCTCTGAAAGACAACTGGAGGGGGTTGGTCTGGGTGTGTGGAGCTCCCTTGCAGAACTGAAATCGGGCTGGGACACACAATGCCATCTATGTGTGACCCAGCAGCCTGCAAACTGCTTCCTTGCAAGGGGACAGGCATGCCAAGCGAGGACCAGAGAGTCTTTGTTAATTCTGTTTATCCGAGAGACTGGTTGCTTTTCTATTGGGGGAAATAAAAAACAAACAAATAAATTCCTTGTTTATGTATAGTCTGATTGTTATTTTTTTTCTTTTTCTTTGTGCCTTCATTTTCAATTCTCCAAAGTATCTCTCTTCCTTTTAATTTTGGGTGTCAGTTTATAGCATTTTTACATATACATGTCTAAAGATAGTACCCATACCCAAAGTTCAGAGATTCCAGAGTTTTCATCCCTTTCTTTCTTTCTTTCTTTCTTTCTTTCTTTCTTTCTTTCTTTCTTTCTTTCTTTTTTTCTCTCTTTTTTCTTTTTTTTATGTTTTCAGTACTGGAGATGGAACTCAGGGGCATTCTACTTCCGAGCTACACCCCCAGCCCTATTTTTTCTTCTTTATTTTGAAACAGGATCTCACTGAGTTGCAAAGGGCCTCACTAAGTAGCTGAGGCTGGTTGAGAATCCAGATCCCCCTGTCTCAGCCTCCCAAAAGCTGGGATTACAAGTGTGTGTCACCATGCCCGGCATCCCCTTTCTAACATAATTTATTAGTTTCTCCTTGTGCTCAGAGCACCTAGCTAAGTATATAAATCCCTATTGGCTTTGGTATTCTATAAAGATCTGTCAAGACACTAGAGTTCTCATCCCTTTTCTGTTAACATAGTTTATAAAGTTCTCCCTTGGCTCAAAGCACACACAGTTAAGTCTCACATAACCAGCAGTAACAGTGCATTCTTAACAGCCTCCCTGGACAGTTTGCTAAATTCTTTCTGAGAATGTCTTGATAGCCCTTACAAAAGTTAGCTGAAAAATGAACTGGAAGCCGGGCGTCCAACTTCAGGAGCAGGAGGGTGCATGACCTGCCGAGCAGATAGAGCACCAGGCTTGGGGGGGGGGGGGTCACATTTGGAGTTCTGGCAATCCTGGTGGGAGGTCATATACAGATGACCTAAGGCAACTCCACTTCCCCCAATGCCGGCTATCTGGTTGAGCTGGAATTTTGTTTGTTTTCTTAGGGGCTTTTTGGGTTTGCTTGCTTGCTTTTTATAGGTGCTAGAAGTTAAAAGTGGGGAATCTAAACAATACAGCAATGCTTTTCATTTCCATGTTCGTATCATTTTATCTGCCCTAGAAAGGCAAGAAGGAAAAGTGGCATTACTAAGCAGAGCTGAAGGGTATGGCTTACAACCTGCGCCAAGTAGTCTAGGAACAAGACTCCCCCTGAGGAATCTCATGGGTACCTTTTATGGTCTAGCATGCTGATAAACCAGCCAACGCGACACTAGGATAACAGACGACCACAGAGCAAAGGGACAGAAGGAATCTGGCAAGGACGCACTGGAGACCTGTCCACTTTACACACACACACACACACACACACACACGCACACACACACACACAACTTCGAAATATATGTGAGTATAAATATATGTTTAACTTAAAAGCATGAGATTAGCTAAAATGTTTGTTTGTTTATTAGCTAAAATGTTTATTTATTTATTTATTTATTTATTTATTTATTTATTTATTTTGTGGTACTGGGGGATTGAAGCCAGAGGCATTCTATCTCTGAGCTACACCCTCAGCCTATTTTTTATTTTTCTTTTGAAACAGAGTCTCACTAGGTGGATTAGAGTCTCACTACTTGCTGAGACTGTCCCCAAATCTGCATTCTTCCTGTCTCAGCCTCCCAAGTACTAGGATTACAAGCATGTGCCACCACACTGGGCTTTGAATTTTTATCTGTAAAGCAAATAACCACCGTTTGACCTCACCAAATATCTTACTGCTATAGTCGTCTCTTCTCCACACTGAAAATCCAAAACAGGTCCTTGAGAGAATTGCTGGGGAATAACATACCCGAAAAAATATGCAGCCAAGAACACAAACCATTATCTTTGGTGTCCATGAACTAAAGACACCTGAACTTTTAAATAAGATGCCAGGCGCTCCCCTGGCAGAAGAGGGCATAGTACTCACCAGTCATCAGGGTGTAGTAATTGGGATACGAGAGACTAGGGAAGTCTGGAGTCAAGTAATCCACTTTGACTCCCCTGCTCACAATGTCTTTGAAACCAGGCAAGGACTGCAGAGCCTCCTCACTGATGTAGTCCCAGCGAAAACCATCCAAGAGAAACACCAGGAGCTTTCGGGCGGAGGCTGGTGGAGCCTTGCTGAGCACAAGGACCAGCAGGAGGGCCCCGAGCTTCGCTGCCATGCTGCCAAGAGCCTGCCAGAGCCCGGCACTGCCGTCCCCTAGCAAAGACTGAGGATGGAGAATCTGGAGCTATTCTCTCTTCTAGGGGCTGGACCAAGCTTGACTGCTGGCCTTCCTCAGCCAAGTTCACTTTCAGAATTTAAAGAGACAGCAACCCCTTTTAAGGACCTCTCTCCTTCAACCCACGAAGTCTGGATATGGATGGCCTTTATATAAACTGGGTTGCCCTCCAACCTACAATTAACACCAGGGAAGAGAATACCTTATTGTTTTGGGTGAATGTTCCAGAAATACAAACAGCCACAAAGAGGTGGAGTTTTAGAAGATGACAAAGTCAATTCTATCTTTTCAGTTGTGCTAACTGAAGGGAGGTGCCGGGAAAGGGCCATCTTTTACTTCACTCTCCGCCCACCTCCACCAGATTTAAACTTTCTGACTTCATCACTTACAATTTAGTAACCCAAACCTCTTAGTCTGTAAACAAGAGAAAACAAATTTAGGTGGGCCTATTTGTGGACTTTCCAACCCAGTCACCTAGCCATGACATTTATAACAGATGATTTGTCTAGGTCTCACCCACTTTTTTTTTTCATATGTATCCATATGCAATATTGATTTGGGTTGTTTTTTTTTTTAAACACAAATAAATTGCTGGTACCCAAACCCATCCATAGGAGGAGATGTTTAACACAGAAGACATAGTCCAGAGAGAAGCTTTCAGAGTCAGACAACAGTTTTTTCTTGGCAGGTTGATCTAGGTAGCATTCCTGACCACTGAACAAGAAGGTAAAAATGAGATTTGTGGAGGACGGGAGTTGGGAATGAAAATGCAGAGCTAGAAATAACCCAGCAGGCTTCAGAATGGGAAGACTGGTCAGAGGAGGAAATGTGTCACGGTGAGTGAAGAGGAGCCAGGCACAATAGAATAGGGAATAGTTAGTGCTAAGTCCCTAGGCCTGGGGAGGTCCTTAGAATGACTCTTTCATTAGAGGTAAAATTAAATGAGGGAATTTATGTAAAAGCTACTAACAAATGCAAGGTCATAGCAAGTACTTAATATATGTGAGATATTATTAGTGTTGTAATGCTACTTGGAGGCTGATAAAATGTGCAAAGGTCCAGGCAATGCTTTACAAGGACTCAGACAGACACCAACCACTCTCATTTTGATCAATTCTGAAGTGCCTCTCCCACCTCTGCTCTTGGCCTGTGCCTTTCTTTCTTTTGTTCTAAAGTGTTTAAAGTGGTTTTAAAGTCAAGCCCTTACATGGCACCATGTCACTCTCTGAATCATGTTGCAAAAAGCAAATACATCAGTTAAATTACCACTTCCATCTCAGCTGACTTGGACAAGGGTCAGATGTCATTTGTTTCCAATAAAAAGTAAGGCTTATTTAGAAAATAAGAAAAAGTAGGGGAGTTTATTTTTGATGTTTGTTAGTTTGAAAACACAGTATTATTATTTATGTACACTGTAGGGTATTGCAGTTGTTCTAGACAGAAAAGAAATGAAAGGGATATTTCAAAAGGAAGGGAAAATGTCCTTGGTGCTCAGACAAAGAGCTTCACCAGTCTACTCCCTAATTTTTTTTTTTTTTCTGTACAGGGATTAAACCCACAGGCATTCTACCTCTGAACTACACCCCTAGCCTTATTTTTTATTCTTTATTTTGAAACAGGGTCTTACTGAGTTGCAAAGGGCCTCACTAAGTAGCTGAGGCTGTCCGTGAACCGCAATTCTCCTGTCTCATCCTCCTAATGCTGGGATTACAAGCGTGTGCCACAAATCCTTGACTGCTCCCTAGTCTTTAATCCAGTCCAGCTGACACCCAAAATTAACCAGCACAATAGACCAGCTTTCCCAGATCTCACTTTCATGCTGAAGCAAGTGGGATGGAAGAAGCAAGCCCTAGGCTTAGAGAAAGACAACCTAATTCCATAGCAAGACTCTGGTCTTATGCAATTGTGTGAGCCATATTTCAGTTCTCTCCTTAGAAAGAAACCAAGACTTTAAGGTTCTTTCCAGCTACAGAATCGATTACATATGAAAGTGGTGATTAACCAAGCCAGTCCATGTGTGCCCATATCCATCCTTGTTGGTCCTAACTACCCACCCCAGGTTGTCAGTCCCTGTTGGTCCTTTTTGGCCCATGCCAACACTCATATTTCTTAAAAATCAACAATCTTAGCTCCTTAAAGTTCTTGTCTCGATCCTTGACCATGTAAAGTGTCCATCTGCCTTCTTGGTGGTCAGTCTCTGAAATTAGTACCTTAATAAATGTATGTGCATGAATGCACACACACTTTGACTGGTCTTGAACCTGCAATTGTCCTATCTCAACTTCCCAAGTATTAGTGTTACAGGCACGTACCACATGCCTGGCTAGACCTTAATAAATTTAAAAGTATTTAAACAATGCAGAATATGGTTTATAATAACCAAAATATTCTTTTAAAATTAAGATAAAATAAAGACATTGTCAGATAAACAAAATCTGAGAAAATTAGCTTCCAATAAACCTGTACTATAAGAATCCTAAGGGATGTCTTTCAAGTTTAAGGCAAATAACCTAAGATGAAAATTAAGATCCATAGAAATATATGGATAAATATATGGTAAATATATAGATAAATATAAAATACTCTATATCTTTTTTCTTAATGCCAGCTAAAAAACAATTGCTTAAGAATAGTAATACTGCTGAGTGCAATAGCACACACAGCTAATCAGGATGCTGAAGCAGGATGATTGCAAGTTCAAGTTTGAGGGCAGCCTAGATAATTTAGTGAGACCCTATCTAGAAAAGAAAATTTTTTTTTTGGATGGTACTGGGGTTCCTGGAAACTCTTCTACCTCCAGGCTATACTCGCAGACCTAGTTTACATTTTTATTTGGAAACAGGGTCTCTTAAGCCAGTGAGGCTGGCTTTGAACCTGCACAATCCTCCTGTCTCCGCCTCCCAAGCAGGAGATTACAAGCGTGTGCTACCACGCCTGGCTGGAAAAGAAAATTTAAAATAAAAAAAATTGCTGGGGATATAATGCAGTGCTCGAAAACCCCTGATTTTGATTCCCAGAACTGCAGGGGGAAAAAAGAAAGGAAAAAAACCCCACTATTTCTGGACTTAACACTTAAGAAGAATTAAGAGATATAAAAAACATAGTTTAATATATGACAGTAAAAGGTTTAAATGAAATTAAACTGTTGTGACATTTTCTTTATTTATGAAGTGGAAAGAGTCAAGTTTAAAGCCATCATATGTTAATGGCAAGTAGGCTGCAATAGGTACCATAATCTCCAGAGGAAACGTACGCATATATGTACATAGATATGGGGGGTTGCAAGTTTGAAAGTAGCCTGGGCAACATAGCAAATATTCATTAGCAAGAACATTTTTACAAATAAAACCCAGGCCCAGGTAGTTTCACTGAAGAATTACATTCAAGAAGGAATTACATTGAGGGAACTCCTGTATCAGCTCCTTTAGAAAATAAAGGGCGGAAAAACTATCCTCATATACTTATATGTAAAAACTTTACAGAATATTTTCAAGTTAAATGCAAAATCAAGAAAAACAATAATATATGTTCAGAAAAGGGGATTTGTGATGGTCCTGGTGCCCGAGTTGCTGCTTGCTGAAGTCCCTTGCATGAAAAACTCTGAGTCCAAAATTATTTTTTAATATCAGGGTCAGCCAAGGAGGAGCCAGGCAATTTCTCTGGTCCTCCTGGAGCCAGCGTCTTTCTTTTATTAAAGGTTTAAACAAAACAAAGGGCAAGGAGGTCACGAGTCAAGTTTACGATTACAAGTTAAGTTTTAGGGCAAAACAATCACAAGCTAGGTTTAGGGAGTGGCAGTCACAAGCTAAAATTAGGATGTGGTGACCACAAGCTAAGTCTAGGGAGTGGTGGGCTAAGCCCAGGTCTAGAAGGGTCTAGGAAACATTTCAGGAACAATAGGTCATCAAAGTCCAACTTTGGGTCCTATCTAGTCCCTGGAAGTTTGTCTGCCAATTTTAGCATGTACTATGGACATAGCTAAGCTGGTTAGAAATGGTGACCACATTGCATGGGCTAAGATTGCTCCTAACAGGAATTTGTAAATCAAGTTTGGTTTACTATTAAAAATGAATCATTATAACTGACCACATTGACAGAATTAAAGAGAAAAATATGACTACCTCAACAGAAGCGGGGTGGAGTACTGGGATCAAACCCAAGGCTTTGGGTGTGCTAGGCAAGTGCGTTCTAACACTGAGCTATGTCCCCATTCCCTTTGAATTTTTTTTTTTTTTTAGATTTCTTGTCTCAAAATTCAAGAATCATTCATCATATAAAAAATAAAAAACCTCAGCAATCTAGGATTTTAAGGAATTGTCTTCACTTAATAGAGAGTGTCTATAGAAAACCTGCACCTAACAGCAGACAATATTTCTTTAAATAAGTTTTCTGTCTCTTTCCCTCACTTTTCTCATTCTTTTGCTTCCATAATTCATATATTCAAGCATTTACCAGTGTTTCATAAGCCTTTCTGTTTTCTTCACCTTTTTTGTCTTTTTTATTTTCTGTTTGTTCCCATAAATGGCTAATTTCAATGACTTCTCTTTGACTTTACTAATTCTTTTTTTTTTTTTTCTTTTTCATGCTGGGGATTGATCCTCCAAGCTACACCCCCAGCCCTATTTTTATTATATATTTTTTAATTTGAAAAAAGAATCTCGCAAGTTGATGAAAGCCTCACTGAGTTGCTGAGGCTGGTTTCAAACCTGTGATCTTCCTTTTTCAGCCTCCCAAATACTGGGATTACAGGCGTGCACTACCATGACCGGCTGAGTTTGCCAATTCCTTCTTCTGCATAACTGAGTCTCCTGTTGAAACTCCCTTTTGACTTAGTTTTGTCTTTGTATTCTTCAGCTCCTGGATTTCTGTTCTGTTTTTTTTTTCTTTTTTATGGTTTCTATTTCTTTGTTAAACTTTTAATTCTGTTCATCCTTATTTTTCTACTTTTGTTTAGGTATCTACTTCTATTTATATTTCCATGCACCTATTTGAGCTTCTTTAAGATTATTGTTTTGAGTTCTTTTTCAGGCAATTTGTGTATCTCCACTGCTTTGGGGGTCAGTATTGAGCTTTAGTAATTAATCCCCTTTGAGGATGTCGTGCTTGCTGATTCTTTGTTATCCACATAGCTCTGCACTGGTACCTGCATTTAAAGAAACCTCTCTTCCAAGCTTCATAGTCTAGGTTTACCGTAAAATCTTCTCCTATTAGGTCTCTGGCTGATAAGATTGCAGATAATTGGGAATAGATTCAGGTCCTATGAGTGTTGCTGGTCCCACTGTGGAAACTGCAGTTAGTGGACCTGTCATCAGAGGCCCTGATACGTATGGGTTGTACCTGGTGCTTGACAGACTGGACTTTCCAGACCTTGGTGTGTCCAGCTGGCATAGGACAAGGTTCTGCTTCAGGGCTGCAGATGATGGGACTATTACCGTGTGGACTGACAGGTATGGCTTTTGGGGTCTGCCTGCACTTCCATAGTTTCTAGGGCCACAGATAGATGTGTTGATGTGTGGTTTTCTAGATAATTGAGCACATGTGTCGAATGCAGTTGAGGAGGGTTGAAGCCAATTTAGAGGGCTGTTCAAGAATCACAATAGGACCAAAGTCAAGTAGCATCATGTGAAGTTGTGAAACACTAAATTTTTTCTCTAATATTAGGAACAAAGCAATGATGTTCACTTTCATCATTTCTATTAAGTGTGGTTCTAGAAATTCTAGAAAAGGCTGGAAAAAAAAGGAAAAGAAAAAAAAACAAGCACATACTTGCACTTATAGTGTTTGGGAGGCTGAGAAAGGAGAATTGTAGTTTCAAGGCCAGCTTTGGTAACTTTGCAAGGCTCTCAGCAACTTAGCAAGACCTTGTCTCAAAATAAGAAGAGTTGAGGCTATAGATCAGATATAGAATGCCCCTGGATTTGATCTCCAATCCAAACTATAAAATGTGGTTTCAATAATCTAGGTAATAAATAATGAGAGCCTATAAGGAGCCAGCATGGTGGCACACACTTGTAATACCAGTACTTGGGAGGATAAGACAGGAGGATCAAGGTTCAAGGTCAGCATCAGCAACTTAGCAAGGTCTTCAGCAACTTAGTGAGACCTGTTTCAAAACAAAATGTAAACTAGGGCTGGTTGTCTAACTTAGAGGTAGAATGCCTCTAGCTTCAATCCCTAGTACCAAAAAGGGAAAAGAAAAATGTTGAGGCAATACCTTTGAAAGGAAGAAGTGGGCTAGTAAAGTTGTGCCCTTAATTTCAGGGTTACTCTATAATTCCATTGGTTTTCCATATTATCAAAACTAAATGACAAAAAATATATATACCGGTGCAGAGGGGCTTCCTCAGCCCTGCTGAACGCCATGGCCACTTTCTTTTGTGCCCCCTTCTTAATCTTTCTAGCTTCCCTGGTCCAGAGTAAAGGAGAGATGTAGTAATGCTTCTTTGCTTTTCCTTCAAGAGGATTTAAGAGTTTGCTTTATAAGATGGTGTGTAAATACCATGTAAGAAATATACTGCCTGGCCTTGTCCCTCCCTAGGAGCAATCAAAAGTGCATACTAGCTGGGCGTGGTGGCACATGCTTTGTAATCCCAGCATTCGGGAGGCTGAGACAGGAGGATCGTGGTTCGTGGGCAGCCTCAGCTACTTAGCAAGGCCCTTTGCAACACAGTGAGACCCTGTTTCAAAACAAAGAATAAAAAATAGGGCTGGGGGTGTAGCTTGGAGGTAGAATGCCCCTGGGTTCCATCCCCAGTACCACAAAAAATATATGTAGTTCAAAGCATATTTTATTTAATCCCTGGTTAAGTGCAGTATACATCCTCAACAGATATGAAGCATGTCCTACTTGCCTAACAAGTTTACAGGCACTTAGATGGAGAAAAGTTCAATATAAATCAAGAAATAATGAGCTCTCTTTGATGCCATCATATGAATATCTTTTTATAACTGAAATAATATTTAAGTTCATCAAAATGCAGTCATTCCTCCATTTTGGCAAAACATAGATGAAACCTGCTGATAATATATAGTAATACTGTTAACTTGCCTTCGCTGTGGCATGCAGACATAGCCATAACCTATGTGTCAAGTGGTGTGGTGTCCCAGCAGCACCCCACAATGATGGAGGCACAGAAGGATCAGTAGCAGGTGCCTGGATCCTTGGGCAGATTTACGCACTCACACCCTGAAGTACCAGCAGAGGCTGTGAGCAGTGATGAAGGTGGCAGTGCCGGCAACAGAGCTCTCTTCTCAAACTCCAAGGGAACTCACATTCCTCCAGTAACCCTGAGGAAGAAAGAACATGTTCTCAGTGAGGGGGAAGTACTGCCAAGAACACTTGACATTCCTCTAATGACAGAGATGGTAAAAAAAAAAAAATGGTAATACTTTCTTCTGGAATGCTATGAGAAGCTTATGCTGTTGAATGATCTGGGTTTTCTCAGAATCTAGATAAATCATGAAGATACATCAGTGAATCCAATGGTTATAAAAACTTCGTGTTTTGCTGGTATGACAGAGATTGTTAGTTACCAACCCAACACTCTTTCTCTCCCATTTCTGTACTAACACAAATACTATATCTTAAATTATTATGTGATTTCATTTATGTAAAGCTAAAAAAGGGGGGGGGCCGGGATGTAGCTCAGTGGTAGAGCACTTGCCTAGTATGTGCAAGTCCTTGCGTTCCATCCCTAATTCTACCATAAAGATCAAATAAATAAGCAAACCTACATTTTACTATTTAAGAATAAACATGTATTTAATAAAACTATAAAGCAAAAGTCATACAGTGGAATTTTAATCAGCCATAAAGAACAAAAAAAGTGTCATTTGCATGAATCTAGAGAATATTATACTAAATAAGATTAGTCAGTCTTAGAAAGTCAAGAGTCATATTCTCTCATCTGTGGAAGCCAGAGCAAAAAGAGGAAGCAAGAGGGACTTCAGTCAAATGAGGAGAGAAAACAGTAAAGTAGTGGAAGGAGATTGGGGGAAGGAGGTATGAAGGGGAAAAACAAGGATTGAGAAAGGGAACAGTTCAGCCGGGCATTGTGGCGCATGCTTGTAATCCCCACATTTGGGAGGCAGAGACAGGAGGATGGCAGGTTCGAAGCCAGCCGCGCTGGTTTAAGAGACCCTGTTTCCAAATAAAAAATATAAAATAGGCCTGGGAGTGTAGCCCAGAGGTAGAAGGACTTCCAGGAATCCCAGTACCACCAAAAAAGAAGAAGGAGAAGGAGAAGAAGAAGTTAAAATCAGGCATTTTATCTCAGAATGACCAGGTTCTGTGTCTGGTCCTTTGCGCTGGCCATTTCCTCTACCTAGAAATACTCTTTCTCCCAACATTTCAGGGCTTCTTATAACTTTGTAAGGCAGTGTGATATAATAAGAAATATGCATTTATATTTAGTCTTTGTCCCCAGTTCTTTTTTTTATTATTTTGTTTATTTATTTATTATTTTTTTATTGGTGCAATGTATTCATACATCATAATGGTATAAAGAAAATACTTTTGTAGACATACATGCACACATCGCCCAGTTAGCCCCTACCTGATCCCCACCCCGTTCCCTCCCCATCCCTCCTTCCCATGCTTGGCTTAGTGGTTGACATCTAGTTTTATAGCAATTTATCCAATATTAACGATGATAATCTCACAAAACAGTTTCATTTGTCTGATACCAAGCTTTTGATGACTAAAAGATAACAGTTCAATATTTCTTTTTGCTTTCTTTCTTACCAGAGAATATTTTTTTCTTTTCTTTTTTTTTTAGGTGAAGCTATCATACATTTATTTATTTATTTTTTAGAAAAAATCTATCCTGATATGGAATATGGACTCTAGATATCCAAAACAATCTTGAAGAACAAAGCTAGAAGATGTATATTTTCTGATTTCAAACCATATAAAGCTACAATAATTGAAACAGTGTAGTACTGTTCTAAAGGCAGATATATAAACCATTGGAGTTAAATAAAAGCCTAGAGGTAAATTCTTCCCTATATTGTCAAATTATTTTTGACAAGGTTTCCACGAACATTTGGTGGTGGAAATAATAATCTTTTAACTAAATATTGTTGAAAAATAATAATTACATGAAAAAGAATAAAATTGGACCCTTACCTAACACATATACAAATATTAATTCAAAATAGATAAAAGACCTAAATATAAATCTTAAGACTATAAACTTTTAGAAGAAAATATGGGTCAGCCGGGCGTGGTGGCGCACGCTTGTAATCCCCGCGCTTGGGAGGCGGAGACAGGAGGATCGCGCAGGTTCGAAGCCAGCCGTGCTGGCGTAAGAGACCCTGTTTCAAAAATATAAAATAGGTCTGGGAGTGTAGCCCGGAGGAAGGAGGGCTTCCAGGAACCCCAGTACCACCAAAAAAAAAAAAAAAAAAAAAAAAAAAGAAGAAAATCTGGGTCATAAAACCTCACAACATTGAAATTGGCAGTGATTTCTTGGATATGATTTCAATGGCACAGGCAACAGAAGAGTATACAAACTCCCTAAAAAATAAAAAAAAATTGTATATCCAAAGACAATGTAAACAGAGTTAAAAGTTACTGATAGAATGGGATAAAATATTTCCAAATGCTATATCTGAAGGTATATTAATATTCCAACTAGAAATCCTAAAAATTAGCAACAATAAAAGCAAACAATATAATGTAGAGATAGGTAAAAGACTAACATAAATAATGAATCTCCACAGATAACCAATCTTAGTTGTCTGTTGGATGGAAAATCTTGTTTCTCTGGTTCTGGTGTGTGTTACCTATTTCTTCTTTGTAGTTAATCTCTTTGAGTATTTTCTCTAGCGCTGGTTTTGAAGACATAAATTCCTTCAGTTTCTGTTTATCGTGGAAGCTTCTTATTTCCCCATCTAATTTGATAGAAAGTTTTGCTGGGTAGGAAATTTTTGGCTGAAAGTTGTTTTCTTTCAGAGTTTGGAATAGGTTACTCCAAGCCCTTCTGGCTCTCATGACTTGGTTTGGGAAGTCTGGAGTGATTCTAATTGGTTTGTTCTGAATGTCACTTGGCCCTTTGTTTTTGTTGCCTTTAAGATTCTCTGCTTGGCTTCCACATTGGTCATTTTGACAATTATGTGGCGTGGGGATCCTCTTCTCCGATACTGTCTAAATGGAGTTCTATAAGTTTCCTGCCTGTGTATTGACCTCTTGCTCTATGTTTGGAAAATTTTCTGCTATTACTTCCTTGAAGAGATTGTTGATCCCTTTGGTTTCACTTTCTTTTCCCTCCTCTATTCCAATTATTCTTAGGTTAGCTCTCTTAAAATGGGCCCATATTTCTTCAAAGTCAGATTCCTGCTGTCTGATATTTTTTCCTAGATTAGAAACTATGCATTCATTTTTGGAATGATCATCTTCTAAGAGCGAGATTCTATTCTCCATGTGGTCTAATCAGTTGTTTGTACTTTGAATTGAGGCCTTTACTTCATTAATTGCATCCTTTATCTCTTTTTGGCTCTCTCTGAATTCTTTTTGAAACACCTCTATTATTTCTACAGTTATTTTCCTGATTTGATCTTCTAGAAATCTCTGAATTTATGTTTTATTGGGTTCTGATGTTGTGGGGTTGTGGGCATTTATTGCTCCATTGTTATTCCTCTTTCCCATGATTTCAGAAGTTTGTGCCTTCTCTGGGTTCTTCCCTAGGTCACTATGACTTCATTTAAGGTGCTCTGGATCTCGAGTCTGTGGTATCTCAGTCCCCACTACTCCTTTACTGGGTTGTATCGCAGAGTCTCAGACCCAGGGAGTCAATCGAGGCTGCTTTAGACCATGGAGGGTGTTAGGTTGGGCATTCTCCTATGGTGCAATATCTCTGCCACCACCACTCCCCCACTGGGTCAAGTCCCTGGGAGTACAGTACTGGAATTTCTCCTCTAGGGGCCGCAATTTGACTCACTGTTGAGTGCGCAGATGGAGATGTCGTGGACTCGGTGAATTCGCTGCTGCTGCCGCCGGTAGCAATATGGCGCCGCTGCCACGCCCTCAGCCATGAGGCTGGCGTATTTCTTTTCTGTTTTTGAACTCCACTCTGAGTCCCTGCAGGGTGCTCTGAGCCCAGCCCCTGGGAGCTTTACCTACTCCTTGCGCCGAGAGATCTGCCGAATCCTGCCCGGCTGTTCCGCAGCGGCTCTCCTCGGCTCGCTGTCCGCCGCTCCTCTCTGGAGCTTGGTGGGCTTTTGAGTGAGTTGGTCTGGTGCCGTCCGGTGAACTCGCCGCTGCCACCAGCAGTAAGGCGCTGCTGCCGCGTTCTCGGGCGTGAGGCTGGCGTATCTCCTCTCTGGTTTCTGAGCTCTTTTGTGAGTTCCCTTCCTCTCTGGAGCCTGGTGCTGCAAGGCAAAATGGCGCCCGCTGCTTCACGCCGTGGCTCCGGCTGCAGCACTGCGGTCTGGTTTCTGGTGTCTCGTTTTTCCAGCCCTCTTTTTCTCTGTCCCTTGTAATTACATTTTTTGTTTCTCTGGTGATGGTGTGTCCTGGCTATGAAAGGCGCTGACTTTGTGGTCATAGCGATTGGTTGTTAGCGGGGCTCATGAGCCCCGCTTTGCTCCGCCGCCATCTTCTAAATCTCCTCTGTCCCCAGTTCTTGACACAGAGTTCCTAAAAGGATTGGAATTTCCAGAACGATAGAGGTGAAAGAAGCTTTTTTTGGTTATGCATATTAAACTCTTTTCAACTATCCCTAAATTTATGCTAATGAGGTGACTGGGATTACCCCTCTGATTACCAGAGGGGTCATCAATGTGATTAGAGAGTTTGAGGAGTGCCCTCCTCTGCCTACAAATAAGGGAGAAGGGCTGAAGATTGAATTAATCATCAATGCTCAAAGATTGTACCAATCATGCCTACTACAGAAACCTCCATACTCCTAAAAAATCGAGTTTGGAGAGCTCTGCAGGCTGTTGAGCCATGGAGTTGCTGGGAGGGTGGTGTGTACAGAGAGGCCTGGAAGCTCTGTAACCCTTCTCCACACCATCAAGTACCTCTCTTACATATGGCTGCTCCTGAACTGCATACTTTATGATAAGCCAGTTTTGGTAAGTGGCATGTTTTCTCTGAATTCTGTGAGCTATTATAGTAATATCAAAGCCGGGCATGGTGGCGCACGCTTGTAATCCCCGCGCTTGGGAGGCTGAGACAAGAGGATGGTGCAGGTTCGAAGCCAGACGCGCGCGCAGGTTTAGGAGACCCTGTTTCCAAATAAAAATATAAAAATAGGTCTGGGAGTGTAGCCCGGAGGTAGAAGAAGGGCTTCCAGGAACCCCAGTACTATATATATATATATATATATATATATATATATATATATATATATATATATATATATATATATGGAGAGAATGTTGTAAGGAATAAAAATAATCTTTTCTATCACAGTAGCAAATTACATAGAAGTGCACTCCCATTTTGTAACAGTAACTTAGGTATCCATTTTGTAACTGTACATGTGTCTGTATGCTCCACTCCCTGAGTCTCCTGAGTCTTTCAGAGTATCAGCCATCTTAGCTCATATAACCTTTGGTTGACCAGGAATCTTCCAGAATGTTAAACTTTGTTTCAAAACTGCCACCTGTCATAGAAATAAGCCAATCACTGCAGAGTTATACTTCCTTTGCCAAACTTTGTTTCAGAAGTCCTATCTTGTCAGGAGCCTTCCTAGCTCACATGCAGAGGTGTCCATCTCTGACTGGCTTGACTAGGTACATAGTACCCAGTTAAGTGGAAATTGTGTGTATGCAGAGGTGATGTATGCAGAGGTATGTAAGCTTCTGAGGTCTGGATGAAACCAATAGACAGCGTGGACTTTGATATGACTTTTGCATTTCCCAGAAATGTTTAACCTTTCCTTACCTGAGTTTAACCCATGACTACCTTTCTGCTTTTGTTTATCTTAACCTGTGACTGCTTGATGGATCCTGTGTTTAATCATTTTTACAATGTTTTGTTTAAATCCTCAATACAGAAAAAATGCTGGTTGAAGGAGAGCAGAAGATCTCTATCTTCTCCACAGCTTCCTCAAATCTCTAATAATAATAACTTAGACTCTGAGTCATTCATGGGAGAGCACTTCTAATTTTATCAGTGGCATCTGCGGCTCAAGTCTCAAACACTGTGTTTTAGAAAACAGCCAATCATACAGAGTTGTGAACCCAATCCCTCACCAATCAGGATAAGAAGCAGAATCACATTAGAGATAAAAATGGAGTGGATTGCCCACTTGGTTTGCTTGCTTAGCAAACTTTTTGTCAGCTGCACACCATTCTATAGAAGTAAATTGCCTTTCCAAGTTACTTTTGATTTCATGAGTTATTTACAGCTTCCCTAAAATCCATTTCTAACAGTGTCAGCAGACAGGGCGTCTAAGGAGATCCCTCCAAGCGACAATGGAACCTCAGTGTAGCTCTAAATGTTTTTTGAATTATGCTACTGAAAAGAATTCCAGGATACATCAAAATCAAGGAACAAGAAAATATTTATTTAAGGACAACAAAGGTATACACACACTCCAAGGCAGTGGGCTGATGTCCTTGGCCTTTCCAATCCAGGGTTGAGCTCTTTGATTGCACACACGACTTTTTGGGGAAGAAATCTCAGGCAAACTTCTCTGAAAAATCAAAATCCTGCCAAGTGTGGTGGCGCACGCTTGTAATCCCCACGCTTGGGAGGCGGAGACAGGAGGATCACGCAGGTTCGAAGCCAGCCGCACTGGCTTAAGAGACCCTTTTTCCAAATAAAAATATAAAATAGGTCTGGGAGTGTAGCCCGGAGGTAGAAGGCTTTCCAGGAACCCCAGTACTACCAAAGAAAGAAAGAAAGAAAGAAAGAAAGAAAGAAAGAAAGAAAGAAAGAAAGAAAGAAAGAAAGAAAGAAAGAAAGAAGAAAATCAAATCCTATGTCAATCATTTGATATCTCCACTTCAGACTGTTTCTTCTTGGTTAAGTAGTCTAGCCATAAATCAGTTATGAGTACATTGTAAAAGTCTTAGAATCTGATGATGTTAAAACTGACTATGTTTTAGTTTTAGTTTTTCTGATATAAGCCTATGCTTATAGGAGGTTTTCTTCTAACTAAAGGGACCATGACCAGTTATGCTTATACATCCTGGTCTCCATCTACTACCAGTCTCTTTTTATCTCTCTCTGGGAGCCCACCCATCTCAGTGGGAACTCCTCATTTATAGCCTGGGATTTTAAGTAGGTGTCTAAAGTCTGGGAGGGCTTGTGGGATCAGCCTGTGGGTCTATGCTGACTCATGATAGTTAGTATCAAGTTGAAGTAAATTATAGGACATTCAGTTGGTCCAAACAACTAGAGAATTGCTTGGTATGGATGGGGAGAATACCTCACACATTTGGTGTCAGACCTGTTCTGAATATAGAAAAAATTTTATAGTTTTCCTGTTTATGTGGGTATTTATATGTACAAAGGAAATCAAGACTCAGAAAAACAAATAGCCTAAAGTACTGGATCTGAAATTTAAACCCAGGTCTCATACATAGCCTAATCTTTGAGGCCATACATTCAATCTTTGGAACTCAAAACAAGAATCACAGCCTGTGTAAAAAAATAATAATAATACTCCCTAAACTAGATACAATATCTAGAAGGAATCTAGATACAACAGCTTTAGTTTATCTTGATTAACTTGAGGGAGAAGCAGAAGGGTTATTAGAATAGAAATAAGTGTTAGAGGTAACATTTACTAATGGATGCTAAAATTATTTGGAGAACCAGAAAGCAAAAGAAAGGAACATATCAATGGAACACAGGAGTCAACCTCAAAGAGCTCTCAGTGACCAGAATTGGAATAATTTAGACCACAAAATAAATGTTGGAATACTGGAATATAAACCATCATGTTAAAAAATGGAAATTCAGCCGGGCGTGGTGGCGCACGCTTGTAATCCCCGCGCTTGGGAGGCGGAGACAGGAGGATCGCGCAGGTTCGAAGCCAGCCGCGCGCGCTGGCTTAGGAGACCCTGTTTCCAAAATGAAAATGTAAAAATAGGTCTGGGAGTGTAGCCCGGAGGTAGAAGGGCATCCAGGAACCCCAGTACCACCAAAAAAAAAAAAAAAAAGGAAATTCAAATTGGTATCAATAAATAAACAATTGAATGAATGGATAAATACACAAATAAGGGAGAAGTGACATATCTTTCAAATAATTCCAAATAATATAAGCAAATATGCCCCACTCCCAAAGCAAGAGCTTAATCTCCATCTCCTCCCCATGCAGGGTGGGTTGAGGTAGACCAGGGAACGCGCTGTCAAAGAATAGAGTAGCAAAGGGAAAACTAGTAACTTTTCAGAGGAGAAACGGGCAACATGACATTGCCCATGTGATGAAGGTTAGCATTGCCTGTGGCAGTCATATATACCCTCATCTAGTGAGATGAGAAGGGCAATACACTCAATGGTGCTCTTTCCCAAAATTTATTACCCCACCTACTCAAATCATCAGACAAACCCGGACTGGGGGTATACCTGGCACATAGTCCTTAAGACTTGATGTCATGGAAAAACAAGAAACTTCCATAAACAAGAGGCAACTGGGTGGCATGATAATTAAATGCAACGTGGGGTCCTGGATGAAACCTCGGAACAAAAAGACATTAAAAGAAAATCGGTAAATCTAAATAAAATCTTATGTTCAGTTAGTAGTATTGTACTAATGTTAATTTCTTAGTTTTGATAACCATACTATACTTAAATACCATGTTAACATTAGGCGAAGTTGGATAAAGGGTTTATGGGAACAATCTGTATTATTTTTGCCAATTCTCAGTAAGCCTGAAATATTTTCAAAATAGCAAGTTAAAGAAATTGAAACCAAAAGACTGGTCATCAGTGACAGGAAAACTGTGAAGATACAAATCTTTTTGAGAACACATAACAATGAAATAACAATTGCCCTCTGTTTAGAAGCTAGGAGAGAAGGTTATTTTTTTTTTTAAGATTTAAAGAAGTTTATTAGAAAGATAGAAATACAGAAAGTAGAAATACAAGTGACTCTAAATGAGTACACCCGGAGAGAAGGTTATTTCAATTGCATTAAATTGTAGTATAAGTGAATTAAATTGTAGTAGAATTGTATACTACTACCCTACTACTTTAAGAATTAAATCTACTCTTTACATCTTGCCATAATAAAGTTTTTTTGTTGTTGTTGGTATTGGTGGTTGGGGTTTTTTGTTTTTGTTTTTTGGTAGTACTGGGGATTGAACCCAGGGGACATTCTACCTCTGAGCTTTACCCCTGCCCTATTTTATTATTTTATTTTAAAACAATGTCTCTCTGGGTTGATGAGAGTCTTAACTACTTACTGAGGCTGTCCTTAAACCTGTGATCCTCCTTGTCTCAGCTTCCCAAGTACTGGGATTACAGGCATGCACCACCACACCCAGCTCATAATAAAGTTTTAAATGCCCTTTTTAAAAGAAGCAGAGATTTTCAGTAATATAAAAAATATTAGCCTTAGTTGTTGTAATGATAAATAGCTTATAATCCTTAAACAAAAACAAGCCCAGGTTTATTAAGGAAGCCAGGAAGTCATGTAGCAAGCTACTCACTCAAAAATATAAGCTATTTTTTTTTCACAAGTGTTGGTTATATTCAACCCACTTTAAGAAGATGAATCATTACCTTGCCTGATGTCCAGCACTGATATGATCCTCATTTACTCAGTTGTATAGTAAGACTGTAAATTTTCTCAGAAATAGAGCATGACTTATAGATATTCCTTCTTATTAGAGAGGAGAGGGAGGGAAGTAGGACCAGGAGGAAAATGCCTCAAGAGTTGTGTGTATGCACATTTCTATCACTCTATACCTCAGTATGATATAAAATTATAACGTACCCATAAAGTAATATAAAAATAAAAAAGTGAATTTAAAGTTAAATCTTTCTCATATTATTTAAACTATACTTCAATACAGTAGTTCTTCTTGGCAACTAGTAGAAGATACATACAAAAATATAACAGAGAATTAATATTCAAAATACATAATGAGCTCCCAGAAATCAGAAAGGAAAAAAAATAATAAGAGAAAGGGCAAGGGATATGAATAATCAAGTAACAGAGTAAGAACATACAAATAGCTACAAGACTTAGGAGAAGGCATTCAATCTCTCAGTAGATCAAGGGAAACAAAATGTCATCAACATGGGCGTTTTCTCATCTCTCAGATTGTCCTAAGAAACTCTCACACGATCTGGAGGAAGTGTAAACAAACAGACCTCTTGGAGAGAAATGTGGCACTACCTAGTAAACCTGAAGATATGCTTCCTCTCTGCACCCACCTGGAGGAGCACCGCCAGCCCTCAACAACATGGGGAATTAATCACTGTGTCTGCCTGGTCACATCACTTCACTACTTCCTGCTCTTCAGCTTCCTTGCCTATAAAATAGAGATAATAACAGTTCCTTGCCCATAGAGCAATCGTGATTACAGAATGGCTTAATTTGGTTAGCGTATGTAAAGCAAGCCCCTTTACATTGACATCTCACACCACAGTAGATACTATGGAAGTGGACCCTCACTAAGTGGAAAGGGATGCTCAAGCCCAGAGCCTAGATGCCCCTCATGTCTCAGGTCCCATCTACCCTGGCCTGACTATAGCTATCTGTTGGACCTCGGTGCACCACAGCCCACCATGCCCTAGAGAAGCTCTCCTGGATTTGCTTATATACAAAGACAGGCACATGGTAATCACTGCAGCAGTGTTTGTAATAGCAAAACATTAGAAACTACTTAAATGTCAATAAACAAGAGTACCAATAATCAATACATGATATCAATATCCACATAATAAAATATTACATAATGGTTTAAGAGAGTGAATTAAGCCAAGTATGGTGGCACATGCCTCAAATCCCAGTATATGGGAGGCTGAGACAGCAAAATCACAGGTTTGAGCACAGACTTAGCAACTTAGACTTTCAACAACCTAGTGAAATCCTGTTTCAAAATAAAAAGAGCTGAGAATATATCTTAGAGGTAGAGCCTCCCTGGGTTCAATCTCTAGTGTTACAAAAATAAAATAAAACAGTGAATTAGACTTAAGTGTCTTGTTCTTGGATAGACCTCAAGAACAATGTTGAATGAGATAAGTTGCAGATGGAAAATACAGTACAAAATGTGAATCCATAAACAAGCAGCCCAACATCCCATATAATAATAGCACAAATACCGTAGAAACGATAAATACCCACATCAACACAGGGGCCCCAAATTTGTGTATAACGGTCTACTTGTTTGAGAAACAAAAAACACCTGAGACAAAATGTTGTCTCTGAGACAAAATGTTACAATTCCACATACCTGAGGCTGAGTTGTTTGCATCTTGCTTTCTGATTTTTTTATAAACTAGAAGTTATAACATGTTATAACTTTTTAAAAAAGAAAATCAAGAGGCCTTGGTGATTAATTGAACATACGGGTGGTACTGGAGAAGAAAGAGTCTTGGATCCCGCCCAAGGTTCTGCCTGAGATGACGGAGTGGTACCATTTGTCAAGATCAGACTGTAGGGGAATTGCCATCTTTAAGCAATCACTTCATCATATAAATCAGAAAAAGGAGGGAAGTTAACCTAATTTAAACCATGATCCAAAGTAACAAAGGAACTTTATCTTCGAAATAGAACTAGGGAAGTGATCTCAGCACAGTGACCAGGAGTGAGCTGTTCTGAATCCTGGCTCAAATCCTCATGGACAAATGATTTAATATTCTTTCTTTATGTCTTTGCTGGATAAATAGAAATCATCAGAGGAAAGTAAGATAGATTATTTAGTAATTATAAGAGGGTTGAAATGTGAAAATTCTTTTAAAACCCATTGAAACTACTTAGTATTTTTTAAGAAAACTGGAAAAGACTCTTTTGTCAAAGGAGTATGTTCATGTTTACATTTAAGTATGAAGTATGAAGGGGAAATGTAGCAATGCATATACTTAAATGCCTTCACCAGAATTCATCGTATCTTGTTTAATGCTGTGTGGGAAGAACTGCTTTGAAAGAAGGAACTGAGATCAATGAATTATGTCATTGTAAACATGGAAGAGATTACAGAAATAATCCAGTCCCATCTTTCATTTTATGACTGGAGAGCTGAACTTTCAATAGGCCAAGGAACTTGCCTGAGGAAACACGAAGGTAAATAATAGTGAAGTCTTCAGTGTTACCATCTTCCATATTAATGCTATTTTAGATTTCATGTGTATTTATTTTGCCTCTCCTCTCACCTCTCTATCTTTAATTATTTGCTGGTTATGTGTTTATTACTTACTTAATTCTTTTTTAAACAGTACCAAGAACTGAATTCAGGGGAGCTCTACCACTGAGCTACATCCACAGCCCTTGCTTTGAGACAGGGTCTCACTAAATTGCCCAGGCTGGCCTTGAACTTGCAATCCTCCTGCCTCAGTCAGACAGGTCGCTGGGATTATAGTCATTTCTCCTCTCTCCCACACCTGGCTATTACTTACTTTTTGTGTGTATGTGTGGTACTGGGGATTAAACACAAAGGCACTCTAACTCTGAGCTATACCCTTTCCGTGTTTTATGTGTTATTTTGAAACAAGGTGTCACTAAGTTTCTGAGAACCTCACTAAGTTACTGAGGCTGACCGCGAACTTGTGATCATTCCGTCTCAACCTCCTAATCGCTGGGATTGCAAGCATGTGCCCCCACACCTAGCTTAGTACTTACTTTTAATAGTTTAGGTCCACATCCCTTATTTAAAACTTTGGAGTTTTATAATTTTACAGATTTGAGAAAGGTAACACAGTATACAGAGGATTTTACATAAACACCTGCAGCAGGTCTGAGGCATCCCTTAATAATCAAGACCATTAATATTGAAGTTAATTTCTTTCACCCTTTTCTCTGTATAAATTGATTAGCTCTGTTCTTTTAATAGGGATGAAAAGATATCTAACACAGAGATATATGTAAGCTGAAGTTGTGAAGAAGCAAAAGCCATAAATAAGTAGAGGAATCAAGATAGGAGTGACTGAAGAGAGGGAAGCAGAGATTTGTGGGGGAGATTGCATGTCCAGTGTTAAGTCAAAACTCTGGAGACTGAAAAGTAACTGAAATAAAATAGTTTTAATTGAACATTATAAATGCTAGCTAGAAGGAAAAAAAAAGGACCAGAGCCTGGGATAAGTTCCCATAACCACCAAAAACGGGGTTAGGTGGAAGCAGGAAAATGTTCTTTGGACCAGAGCTAAGAGCATGTTTATAACCCTGCGAAGGAAAACACTGTGACCCACCTGAGCTGTAGACAAGAGCAGTGCGAAGGCCACACCGTGGGGCCGGGAAGCTCTGGGATGGGAGCCGTTCCACAAGGAGAAGTAACTATTCCCTCTGGGGTTGCTGAGGTTAACAGTTTTCATGTAAACAGAGCAGGTGGCCCCGTGCAGTGGGATTTAAGTCAAGGTTTCAGTGTGGAGTCTTTTTGTGGTTTTCCCCCCAGAAGCTGCAAACTGATGAACTCCTTTTAGCCCTTCCTCACGTCCCCTTTCATCATTAAATTAAAGACATCCCATTCTTTTTCTTTCATCGCCATTGTAGAGAGAAGGAGGGTGTGGATATTTTTCCTAGATTCCTGCCAGCTCCATTTTAGTCTATAATATCCGGTCAATAAACTCCCTTTTCACGGTGCAGTCTGAAAGGCTCTCGTCCTTGCACCACCAATAACCACTCAGACCACTAGCTGCCAAGTCACACAAAGTGCCTCTTTTCTCTCAAGAGTCTTACCGCTGGATTCCAGAAAGAGGTCTCCAGTTTCCTTCCTTGAGAAACTTTAAGAATATTAATTATACATCTGCTTGAGCTGGCTTAAGCAGAGCCAGAGTGACCCAAATCACACTCTCTGGGACTACATTTATCCTGTCAGAGAGCTTGGTCTGGTTTTATAACAAGGACTTAGACTCTTCACTTTCCCCTGAAAAAATCCAGTGGGTGACCGAAAGTAGGATTAAAGATTTGACATTTCTGCTTCCATTCTGTATCTCTGTCCTTTGCTCTGCATCACTTTGGGTTCCAGGTGCAACAGGTCTGATTGATAAACATCTTGTGAAGAGTCAAGCCACCTCCCAGGCCACGGTTGCCTTTCTCACCCCCACAAGGCCCAGCCAGAGCAATCCTGAGATGCAGAGGGGGCAGACCACAGCTGGTCAAGAGCCCCTGTGAGAAAGATGCCAGCTATGCAAACCCCCAACCCCTGCCCTCATTCCCCTTTCTATGAAACCTCAAAGTCACTGTCAGCCCAAGAGAGGGCTGAGGATATAGGTGCCCCTTGTCTTTCAGAAGCTATATTGACTTAAGTTCTTTCGTGGTTTTTACCATCACCTTTTCTGCTTAGTTTTGGGGGCAAGAGGCTGAACTTGACTTGTTGGATTCCTGTAGTCGGGCCTCAGACCTAACTCTGGTAACAGCCTGACCCCGATTCTCCTCTGCTTGCAAGAGGCTAGACCATCACACCTGGCTATTGGGAGCCCATTCTCTAGAGAGATTCATGGATTGAAATAATTTGCAAATATTATTTCATTACAGAGATAGTGTATCTTATTGAAAATACTATTTTTGAACACCAAAGGCTGTCAGTAGGCAAAGTATGTGCATCACTCTCTAATCTCGTTATAAAAGAGCTAGATATACATATATTAGAGAATATAGTATTCTAAGTAAATGTTTTTTACTTACAACCAAAGCTTAGTTTTACACTGGATTTTAGAAAAAAATCTAATGTGGTTAATATAACCTTTAAAAAGTTTAATGGGGATGTCTTTTCCAGGAATGTAATAAACTAAATATCAATCCTGAGCTGCTTGCTAAAAATAGTATAAAAGCTCATTGATTCCATTTATCTCTTTTTCTCTCTTCAGTACTGGGGATGGAACCTAGGGCCTCCTGCAGGCTAAGCAAGTACTCTATAACTAAGCTGCATCCCCAGCCCTTTTTACTTTTTATTTTGAGTCAGGGTCTCCCTAAGTTACCAAGGCTGGCCTCGAACTTGAGATCTTCCTGCCCATCACACTAAGGGCTGCTCGGTGATTTCTTTAAGATATTTGTTAAATGCATTCATAAGCTGTCAAAAAATGAAAAGAATAATTGGAGGTCCAAGTCAAGTGAACTCAAGAAGTCAGAGCGCTCAGAGCACTGCAGCTGAACTTGGATGATTAGGCGCCAGGTGGGTGAAAAGTCCCCTGAGAGTATGAACACATAGGCCGGCCTTCCAGTGAACCCCAATTTACACTACCAGGTAGTCAAATAAACCTCAGGGGAGGAATTTGGCTTCAAATTATTCCATCTCCACAGATGCCTATAAGCAAATGCTAATCCTCTCTGAAATAATTCATCTTGAACTAGAGACCCAGTAATGCCCATACATAAAAATTCCAGGGAATGTGTTTGTGTGTGTGTGTGTGTGTGTGTGTGTGTGTGTGTGTGTGTGTGTACACACACACACACACACACACACACACACACAAAACAGACACTTTGCTGAAGGGCAGCAGAGATAACAGAAGATTCGGGTACTGGAGTTATCAATTATCTAATATAAAACACACATGTTTGACATGTTTAAAAATAAAAAGAGGGTAAAATTATGAGTAGGAAGCAAGAAACCATTTAAAACAGAAGTATAGATAAAAAAAACCAAATAGAAATTCCATAGCCGAAAAGTAAAATAAGCACAATTGCAAACTTAGAGGTATTTTTTCTAAAGGTTAAACAAAGCCAGGCATGGTGGCACATGCTTATAATCTCAGTACTTGGGAGGCTGGGATAGGAAGGATCGCAGGTTCACAGCCAGCCTCAGCTACTTAGTGAGGCCTTTCCACAACTTAGTGAGACCCTGTTTCAAAGTAAAAAGTAAAAAATCAGGCAAGGTGTGTAGCTCAGAGGTAGAAGTCTCTTAGGTTCAATCCCCAACACCACCAAAAAAGTTAAACAAAATGAATAAAGCACTAATGAAGTAGTAGATAGAGAAGAAAAACATGTAGAAAATGTATAGAATTAGTACAAAAAGACAAAAAGGAAGAAAATATAAAAGAAAAATTAGAGGACTTAAAGATCAAATGATAACATCTAATAAACATTTAAGCACAATTCCTAATTGTAGGAAAAAATAGGGCAAAGTAACATTTGAAAAGATAGTAGGTGAGAATTTTCCAGAAGAGATGGAAGCCAAATAAAGACCAAAGAGGATACATAAAGTAACGCTCATGTAGGTAGGTTATAGTGAAATTGCAGGACTGCAGAAAACCAAAATCAAAAAGAAAGTAATCCCAAGAAGCAGATAAAGTGAAAGGAGAGATTATGTAACAGGAACAAAAATTAAAAATAACAAACTGGACATAGTGGCGCACGTTTGTAATCCTAGGACTTGGGAGGCTGAGACAGGAGCATCACAGGTTTGCTGCCAGCCTCAGCAACTTGTGAGGCCCTCTTCAATTTAGTGAGCTCCTGTTTCAAAATAAAGAACAAAATAGGGCTGGAGGTATAACTCAGAGGTAGAATGTCTCTGGGCTCAATCCCCAGTACCATAAAAGCTAAAAAAAAAAACAAAGAAACAATAATAATAATTAGTTCTCAATAGCAACAAATGAAGGCAGAAGACACTGAAGCAATATCTTTAAGATACTAAACAAAAAATAATGGTCAACCTAGAACTGTGTGTTCAGAGAAAATAACTTTCAAGAATAAAGGCAAAATAAAAGTCTTCTTAGACAAGTAAAGACAGAAAATTGTCCCACAGAACCTGATCAAAGAAAATTCTAAAGGATATAGTTTAGGCATAAGGCAAATTAGTCCAATTGGATGGCGTAAGATGTGAGAAGATGAGAAAAAGGAAAACGGTAAATGTGCGGCTAAGTAAAAAGAATCAGCTAAAACAATATTGATAATAAGACATCAAGGGATTAAAAGTAGAGATAAAATACACTACCGTACTTGCATATAAAATGAAGAATGCTTAAGGTCATTTTTCAAAACAAAAACTTTACATTTTATAAATATAAACATACATATATATGTATGTTATACACATGTATAACTCAAAAATAGTAGGAGAGAGGGAAAGAGAAAATAATCTAATAAGACAATAATAATAATATCTAATAATCTAACAAGACAAAATAATAATCTAATCATCTAAGAAGACAAAAAGGAAATAAAATGTAGAAAAAGTGCATAATTTTAAGGGCAAAACATGATGGGAGAAATATATCTGGACATATTATTAGTTACAACCAATGAAAGGACTATATTCTCTCTTTAGAGACAAAAAGTATCAAACTGGGCTTTAAGAAAGAAAAAAGAATAAAAATTAAGTAGTAAAAGTCAGATAAAACAGAAATCTTATAATCAGATAAACAATGCTAAGTAAAACTCCGTGTTATACATGGAAAAGTCAAGCAAATTCGTTATACTAGTGGGGTGTGGTCGTGCATACTTATAATCCTAGTACTTGGGAAGCTGAGACAGGGGGGGATCACAGGTTTGATGCCAGTCTCAGCAATTTAGTGAGGTCCCTCAGTAACTTAGCGAGACCCTGTTTCAAAATAAAAAATAAAATAGAGCTGTAGGTATAGCTCATAATCAATCCCCAGTACCAAAAAACAAACAAACAAACAAAAAACTAAAAACAAAATCAGAAAGCTCTAAAAGTAATGACACTCCAACAGCAATGAGTTTGCTCAGAAAAGAAATTAAGGGAGCTGTCTCCAAACTCAAGCTCATGGCTTACAAAGGCCTGGGGTTGTGCTGAGAGAGAGAGAAAATGAACTGGTTTCTGAGGGCAAAATATAAAAGATTAGACTCTGCAGATAAAACAACGACGTCTAGGTCAAGATCCTTGACTTGCTCATAACATCAAAACAATGAAACAGATGGAAATATGTTTATATTTTCAAGAAATATAAGAATATTTTCAAGAAATATAAATATATTTCAAGAAATATTTTCTTGAAAAATATTTTTCAAGAAAAATAAAAAGACTGAAGAAACCACAAGACTGGTCTGTAAATGCCAGTGATCAATTTAACCCCTAAACCATCTCCCCTGGTCCATGAATCAGCACCGAAAGGACATGAGCAACAATCCCTGTGCAGCCTGAATAAGGGCACACTTGTCACATGTATTTCAACTGTGGCCAAAGAGAGAAGTGGCTAGAAAAGGACATTCCAGAGGTAGAATTGGGGCCAGAGGACACAGCTACCAAGGCAGTGTGTGCTAAGTGCAGCCGGCAACACATGTGGCTGCACACAGAACTTATTGGCGCCATGACAGTACCATGCTCCTGGAGCCCAGCAGGACCTGGGGATCGCTCACGTAAGTGGCTGGTGCGTGTGTTTTATCCTTTCTGCCATTTTTCTTGTCTGTAATATCCAGTGCGCCTGAAAGGAAAAGAATGAGACAGACATGGCGAGCAGACTAAAAGGGACAGGCCAGGGGACCACACTCAGGGGCCAAGGGCCCGCGGGCTATCTGCACACAGCTTTTATTGCCATGCTAAGGGGGAAGGTTATGTTGGGACACTGCTGAGTACATGCGGGGAGCCCCTGAGGTCATGGTTAACAGGTAACTGAAGAATCCGTGCAGAAAATCCTTGAGGTAATGGTTAACAAGTAAACCGTTGAGGATGTGCAGAGGCCCTTGAGGCGATGGGTAACAAGTGCACCAGCAGGGACATTGACCTTGGGAATGGGTTGCTTTTGGTGAGTTCAAAAGTCCAGTCCCTGCTTTCCAAGACCCTTGGGCTTTTCCCAGGCCAATGTTAACCTGCCTCTGGAGGTCCCAGTCTCCACGTTTCCTGAGTGGACATTTGTACCGAGTGATGTGGTTCTAGCTCCATTGTTAGGTAATGGAAAGGGGCCAACTCGTGTTTTGGTTTATGGATTGTGGGACCAAAAGGAACCCTATTGCACCTGCTAAAATAATTACACAAAGTCCAGTGAGGATTATTTCCCTTGGAGAAAGAATGCATTTATTCTCCAAGTAAAGAATGGTGTACATGAAAAGTTTGTGGCAGAAGACTGAATGTGGCAGAAACTGTTCCCTGCATCTTCTCCTCTTCTAAGTGTTAACTGGGCCTATCGCCTCTTAGCTAGAGACCTTCAGTCTCCTTTCCAGACAAGATGGCTCATATAATTGTATTTGGGATAGGATAGGAGGCTACACCTCCTTCAGAGGCAGAACTATTTCTCAGAACCCCTTTTTCCCTCCTTATCCTATGGGATAAGAAATGGGAACCACAGGAACAGTCATCATGAGTCCAGAGATGGAGCTATGTGGACCAGTATCCCACTAGCCTGGATCCTCAAAAGTTTTTGTGAAGAAAAGCCATCCTGCCATTCCCAAACCACCTCTTATCTTTGAAAGTGTACATGACAGTAAGATAAACTATTTTATTCAAGCATGCTGTGGTTTGAATGTCCCCATTTGATCGCTTTGTGAAGCATTAGGACATGATATCTTTAAAAGGTGATTAGGACAGGTGTGGTGGCGCCCGCCTGTAGTCCCAGTACCTGGAAGGCTGTGACGAGAGGATCACAGATTCACAGCCAGCCTCAGCAACTTAGGCTCTTGGCATCTTGGTTTCAAAATTTTTTTAAAAAAAGAATAAAATAGAGCTGGGTGTGTAGCTCAGAGGTAGAATGTCCCTGAGTTCTGTCCTCAGTATCACAAAAAAATTTTTTTAATGGTGATTAGGTGGTGAGCCTCTCCCTTTGTGACTGGATTGATCCATTCATGGATTAAGGAGTCAGTGTGTTTACTGAGGGCGGGTCTATTTCTAAAAGCCTGTTTGGCTTTGTCTCTTGCATGTACCTCTTGCAGTGTGATGTCCTATACTACTTTGGGACTCGGTAAAAAGCCTCCACCAATAAAAAGGACCTCACCTGATTCTGAACTTCCCAGCCTTCAGAATCATAGCCAAATAGACCTCTTTTCTTTATAAATAACCCATTCTATGGTATCCGGTTATAGTTGCAAAAAGCAAACTAAGTCAAAGTCATTTTATACTCATATCCCTTTGGTATAGCAGAGATGTATCTAATACATAGGGCTATTCCATATTTACATCTGTATTGTAAAAGTGTGTGGTGGTGGTGGGGGTTCGGTACTGGGGATGGAACCCAGGGGCGTTCTACCACCGAGCTATATCCCCAGCCCTACTTTTTTTATTCTTTATTTTTGAAACAGAGTCTCACTGAGTTGCAAAGGGCCTCACTAAGTAGCTGAAGCTGTCTGAGAATTACTATCCCTCTGTCTCAGTCTCCCAAATGCTGAGATTTCAAGCGTGCACCACCACGCCCTGCTAAAAGTATGTATATTTTATTTAAGGTGGTACCTTAATCTCCATTTATTTTTATATTTACCTATGGTTTCTTAAAGATGTATTAATAAGTTAACATCACAGTCTGAGACTCTTACCTCCTCAACACACATAAGCTGCACAGCACATTCGCATTAGCGGCAGTGGTTTTGTGGCAGCGATTCCAGACTGAATCATAATCTCTGCCTAAATGTAAAAGAGGAAAAGAAGGGCGTGCATTGCCCAATAGAGCCTCGTGTGTTTAAGGAATGTCCTAGAGAACAGTCAGCCAGTCTCCCCACTTCATTCCTACTGAACCCCATCCATAGTCACTGCATTCTTCAGTTGGCTGTTTGGTATCTGTGGCTGATTTTTCTCCATAGAGCCTCAACTGGGCTAACATGATGACTGTATTAGACATTTCAGCTTGTGAGAAGCACTCTCTTTACTACAGAAGTTGCATATTTTAAACTAGAAGATGTCAGGACCCTCGCTCCTATTTCAGAGCAGAATTAGTCAGAAAGCACCCGGTTTTAACAGGTTTTATCTGGTAAGGAACTGCCTGTGTTTCAGAGGCCATGACAGTATTTACAGAATCTTTGGGATTCTCTATTTTTACATAGTATCGGTTCTGGGTATTTCTTGGGCTTCTTTTGTGCATAGTTAGGCTTCAAGTAGGAAAGACAGAAAAGTTTTTTAGTTTTAGTTTTTGTGTTTGTTTTTGCTTTGTTTAGAAAAGAAACAAAACTGGCAGCAGCAGGGATGGAGGTTGAGCTGAGTGGATGGTGTTCACTGAGGTCTTTACTGGAGATAAGTGCAGAAATTGCCTCCTTCGTTGTCAATGTCAGCCCGAATAACACTTTTAAACACAAACTGCACTTTGATCTAGCTCTACCCCAAAACAAAGAGGGGGATAGCCTCAATTCTTCAGCATTGTCTCCCTCTAGTGGCCAAAGGACAGAAGAAGGAAAGGGCGCCTGGGTCACCAAGGACATAAAATCTTCACCTTTGTGTGTGTGTGTGTAATACATAAATAGTCCTTGAATATGGGGATAAAATCCTAGCACATAATTTTATGTTTCCAAGATATAAACAGAAATTAAAACATCAATTTCAAGAGATTACTGTGAACCGATCTGAGCATCTTTCAATGAGATCAGCGAAGGAGTCTTGAGTTGTGGCAGCTGGAAGTTCAGCCAGGCTGGTGAGTTCCTGGCTCTGGCACCATTATATTGGCATAACATGGCAAGTGGTAATATGACATAGACCTTCATATCACTCCCAAATAGTTGAAACCAAGAACCTTTGAATCTTCAGAAGACTAAGATGTAAGTATCAAAGGCGTGCTGATCAACTACTACTGGTAAACAAGATGCCCCATGGTAGGCAGAATAGTGGACCCTCAAAGACATCCAGGTCCTAATCCCTGGACCCTGTGCTTAAGGTCAATTATATGTTCGAGGAGAATTAAGGTAACAGATGGAATTAAAGTTTCCATGACATCTCTGGATGATTAAGACATACCTAGTGGAAATCACAGGGTCCTCAAGTGTGGACGAGGGAAGTAGACTGGAGGGAAGTGAACTGCTGCTGCTGGAAGAAAGCCCTGAGCCAGGGCAGCACACAGGCAGGCCCATGACCATGGCCTCTCCTCTAGAGCCCCCAGAAGAGGATGCAGCCCTGCCAGCACCTCAACTTCAGCCCCAGGTGGCCCATCTCAGACACAGAGCTGCACAATAAAAAAAAAAATGTGTGTGTGTTTGTAAGCCACTCAATTGTTATAGCAGCTGTAGGGAATTATTGTATGCCTTAATTGCCATCATGAAGAAAATGTAAAATTCCAACAGGCCTTGAATTTATTCTTGAATTTATTCTTGAATTTATTCTTATCAGAAGTGGCCTAGCAGCAAGCCTGGCTCATGCCATGGGCTCAGGAGACTCACGTCTGACCCAGATTCCGATGGAACACACAGATGGATGCCATGGTGCAGTCCCTCGGCCCTGCTCTCCACGCTGGGAGGGGAAGGCCCTGCTGTCCCTGCGAGGCTAGCCAGGCAGTAAGCGTATCACTTGTTAATAATGCCTTTCTTCTCTTGTGGAATAAGCTGTTCGGTTTTAGAAATCTAATTGTTCAGCTCAGCATGGTGGCATATGCCTGTAATCCCAGTACTTGGGAGGCCGAGACAAGAGGATTGCAGATTTGAGGGCAGTCTCAGCAAATGAGCAAGGATCTGTTTCAAAATAAAAAATGAAAAGGGCTGGGGGTATATAGCTCAGAGGTAGACTACCCCCAGGTTCAATGTGAAATAACCCCCCCCCCAAAAAAAAACCCTCATTGGTCCTTTTCAGCTTCTCAGTCCATGAATCTCACATTCCAAGTGGCTGAGACAGCAGTGGTACTGGGGCTTCTGCCTCTACATGACTCACAATGGGCTTCCCCAACACAAGACCAAACTCTTCTCCATTGTACAGCTTGGTGGTTGAAAGAGCTGAGAAGCTGGAGACTGAGGGAAAGAAACCTGAGGCCTAGAAGGCTGATGCCAGTCGCAAGAGTCAGAAAGGCCACCTCAAAGCCAAACAGCCCTCGAAGTGAAAGCCCCTGTGCAGCTGCGCCCAGTCCTGCCAGAGGAAGGCATGAACATCCTCATCGGCTGGCAAAGTCAAATCCAGGATGAGAAGAAAAGGAGGCAGACAGTTCTTGTTTACCTGATGCAAAACCAGAGGGTGGTGACAAGCATGGTGGCTTGGGAGGCCACAAAACGCTCAGCTAGGAGCCTCCTGCAGATGTGCCTTACGAGCCGTGGAGTGCAGTAAGGAGCCCTTCGGTCAGCACCTGAGGACACCAAGCTGGCCGCCCTCTCTGGCTCTTCTGACGCTGCTCCTCAGACGCCACAGAGGCGAGGGCAAGGTTTTCCTGAAGCCGCGGAGCAGTGCCTGGACCGCTGGTCCTCAACTGCATTCCAGAGCACAGAAGTCAGCAGAAAGTTGTCATTCTCACCTCCACCAAAACTGACATCAGCAGTGTAAAAATCCTCTAACACCTTGCCAATGCTCAGTTTAAGAAGCTGCATAAGCCAAGATGCCGGGAAGGTGAGACCTTCAGCACAGAAGATAGGAGCTTACAGAGCAGAATGGGGCTGACCGTCTAGGCCTTTTGTGCTACAGAACACCTGAGACTGGGTGATTTCTAAGGAACAGAAACGTACTGGTTCATGGTTCCAGAGGCTGTCCGGTGTCAGGAGGCTGGCATCTGCCAAAGGCCTTCTTGCTGTGTGGCCACATGGCAGAAGGCAAGAAGGGGCTGGATTTGCACTTCTAAAAGTGCCTGAAGCCCTCCAGGCCTACCTACCTCCTAATGGGGTCACCTCTTTTTTGGGGGGCAGGTGTTACAAGGGGTAGAACCCAGAGTTGCTTTACCACTGAGCTACACCCTTGGCTCTTTTTATTTTGAAACAGGGTTTTGCTAAGTTTCCATGCACTGACTTCAAACCTGCCATCCTCCTACCTCAGATGCCCAAATGCTCCCCACCTCTCACCTCTTAACACCATTTTAATGGCAATTAAATCTCCACAGGTATTTTGGAGAGGACAAACATTCAAAGCATAACAATCAGAAGGTTGCAGGCTCACAATTTATGCCCAAAAGTCAAAGTTGTACTTCAAGCTCTAAGAGGACCTGGGTTCTGTGCTCTCCTTCACAGCTGGAGTTGATCCTCACAAGTTATAGTTCTAATTTCTTACAAAGAAGCCAGTTCAATCACAGATACATTTAAAACAGAAAAGACTGAACAAGGCCCACTCTCCTAGCAGAAAGCTTTTCTAGTCACTTAGCTAGTGGGCTGGGACCCCAGTTCCACCCACTGTGAGAAGGAAACAGAAAGTGCAGGTCCAAACTCCCGCAGCCCGCCCCTCAGGCTAAGCTTGCTCTAGGCTTCCCGGCTCCACCTGGAGGGCCACTGCAGGTTTATAGGCTGCCACAGAAGTGAGAGCTGACATGCTCTGGAGAATTCAGAGCGGCAGCTCCTGTTACCACTCACGGGAGGCTCAGCCACAGGACCAACATCACACCTCTCCCTTTTTAAATTGGGTCTCCAGGAAATAGGAGGCTTTGAGCCTGCAGCATGTGATACTGTGTTTTAATAAACCCCAATGATCCCCAAATTATAACCACTGTGCTCATTAAGGGTATCTTAAGGGTAGTGTGTTTCCAGAATGAATTACAACAACTTTTACTTTCCAAGCTAGAATAGTTTGCATACATGCCACTGCGGTCTGCCGCATAAGGCTGTAGCTGGGGCTTCTGCATAGAGAGGGTGTGCATGTGTGTGTGTGTGTGTGTGTGTGTGTGTGTGCGCGCGTGCGTGTGCGCGTGTGTGTGCGCGCGCGCACGTGGGCATGCAGAATCACTTCCATTTGCTTTGGCTGAGTCTTTTTGGAAGGTTTAGCCATTGAAATTCTCACATTTTCTGCATGGTCAATAAATACTTTTCCAGCCTCATTCCAGGCTTAAAACCGGGATGGAAAAGTTTGTTCCTGGGCTTGATTCAACAGCTTCTTGTTTCTATGGAAACCCAGGCTGCTACATAAGCCCAATCCTACATTCCTACTGCCCAGCCCAACTTTCACTAGCAATTTTAAAATAGATTCTCACCTTCCCTGGGTATTATCCATTGCCTGGCAAAAGCTAGAGTAGTTTTGTGAAGCAGAGACTACCCAGATGCAAGGAACTCACAAAGAGCCAAATCCAAAGTCTTTTTTTTTTTTTTTTACATTGGGTGAGCTCTGTACAACTCAAAGACAAACTTGATGAGTCCTCCAAGAAGAATCAAGGGTACCAGGATGCACATAGCCCTGTGATGAGAAGGACTCTGAGGATGCGGTCAAGCTCCACAGCGGGACATTGTGATTGGTTGCCGATGCCTGCACAGACGTGGGGAGGCTGCAGTGGCCTGTCATCCCTAAACCAGACACTTTATGTTTGTTTCAAAGCAGAGCAGTGTTTTCAGTCTGTTATTTACATGAACTATCAGGAGCTCAGACCTAGGGGTCAGACAAGATCACTATGATGGTCTGAATATATCTCCCAAAAGTTAATGTGTTGCTAACAGCTTCACATGTTAATAGTTTGGGAGTGGGAGTGAGTAGGACCTTTGGGGAGGAAATTAGAATCAAGTGGAGTCATGAGGGTGGCACCTCAAGATGACATTCATGGCTTTATGAGACAAGAGAGAGAGATCTAAGCTGTTTGTTGTCTTGCCATATGATATTGGCCACCATCTTATGATATAGCATCTTGATATTGAACTTCTTAACTCTAGAACCATGAGCTAAACAAACCTTCTTTCTTTATAAATTATCCAGTCTGTGGTACTTGTTATAACATTAGAAAATGGATTAAGACTGTGTTACTTTCTGTCACTATGACAAAATACTTGAGATAACGAACCTACTAAAGGAAAGGTTTATTTTGGCTCCCAGTTTTGGAGGTTTCAGTACAGGGTTTTTGGCCTGTCGCTTTTGGGCCTGTGGCCAAGCAAATCGTCATGGTAGGAAGTGATAAAACAAGCTGCTCACAAACCCGGCCAGCAATAGTTTTCAAAGGTCTTGACATTGCCAATTAAATTACCCACATCAAAACCTAGCTTCCTGGACCCCCAGCGGCATGCCCATCTCACGGACGACTCTGCAGGTGTTCAGCATAACTTTTACAGAATCTTTATTAATTTGCTAGATCTGAAGTGCCACATTTAAGAGAGAGAAAGCACAGAACCCTCTGCCAGCATTAACTGCCATTCTGCCCCCTCAGCCCCTGCAGGGAGGACACGAGACCCCACCGTGACTGTGTCAGTGGAGCTGTCCAAGCAGGCTTGCGCTCAGCTTCCTTCCCACTAGGCCCAGCCAGCCGCACCACTTGACTTCCCAGCATGCCAGCCTTGTAGGATCAGGCCTCTTTGAAAAGTAATGGAGGCCATGGTCCAAAGTCTCCCCCTCCCCAACACTCTGGAAAACTACAGAATCCCCCACTGCCTGTCATTAATGTCAAACCTGTCAAACAGAGCAAAGGTGAGTCCTGACCCTTTTATCTGAACACAAATGGATTCCTAATAATGATAAACAAGGGACTGGCCAGGATCAGTAGAGGCTAAAATCTAGCCCAAGGATATGGCAACAAATAAAAACAGAAAGAAAAAAAATGAGGAAAGGTGTTCCTCCTAAAACCAGATTTCTTAGGACTTTGAGAAGTAAGCGAGTGGATGACCACTAGGTGGAGCTCTGTTTCCAAAATAGTCTTTATCCTTGAGCATTCAGCAGAAATGGCTTTAGCTTTAAAACATCAAAAGGCTTTCTGCAAGGATTTGCTCACCAAATCCACTGGCTCTCATCCAAATTTTGTATCGTCTGTAGTCTATGACTGGTTTTCAGTGCCACCATGAGCTAAAGCTTTCATTTTGGTTCCTAAATTATTGTCCTACAAGTAAATACAATGGAAATGTAATGCAGAATGTGTGTGTGTGTGTGTGTGTGTGTGTGTGTGTGTGTGTACGTGTTCAAAACAGAACCACATGATAGATAAAATGTATATGTAATTGCATATATGTGTAAATGTATAATTTATAAATTATTTAAAAACATATTTAGAGTTCTCTCTGCTACTGAGTGACATAGGCACGCTTTGTAATTCTGGTTCTGTTTTGCCCATAATAATATTCAAAAACTCTGTAAAAAACAGAATGCCCGCTTTTATTTTTTTTAACAGGGTTCATTCACTTCATTTTTGTAATATAAAGACCCTATGGCCGGGCGTGGCGGTGCACCCTTGTAATCCCAGCATTTGGGAGGCTGAGTCCGGTAGATCTCAGTTCAAGGACAGCCTCAGCTACTTGGTGAGGCCCTCTGCAACTCAGTGAGACCCTGTTTCAAAATAAAGAATAAAAAATAGGGCTGAGGGTGTAGCTCAGAGGTAGAATGCTCCTGGGTTTCATCCCCAGTATCAAAAATAAAAGATAGCCGGGCGTGGTGGCCCACGCATGTAATCCCCACGCTTGTAATCCCCGCGCTTGGGAGGTGGAGACAGGAGGATCGCGCAGGTTCGAAGCCAGCCGCGTTGGCTTAAGAGACCCTGTTTTCCAATTTAAAAAATATATTAAAAAAAAATAGGTCTGGGAGTGTAGCCTGGAGGTAGAAGGGTTTCCAGGAACCCCAGTGCCACAAAAATTAAAAAATAAAAAATAAAATAAAATAAAAATAAATAGAAACCCTGTGCTTGAGCCACAGCTGGAGCCCGGGCCCTCCGCACAGACTCTAGTGTGGGTTTTTACAGGATAGTTGGTGGACTCCTGAGAGGAAGACTTGGTGAACATGGTCCCTTTCCAGAGGTTGTGGGTCAGGTAGCTGTACCTGACCTTGGCAAGGTTGTCCAAGGTGGCGGGGCAGTCCCTGGCAGAGGTGCTAGCCAACAGCAGCAGCTTCTTGGGCACAAGAACTGAGACGATGCCAGTGCCTCTGGGTGCATCAGCACAGAGCCACCGCCTGCCATCACCGTGGGACTCCTGGGACTTGCTGATCTTGCTCCCCCAGGAGCCTCTCCACACAGGGCAGTGGAGAGTGTGGCCAATAGAATGTCCTGGGTTCCATCTCCTGTACCAAAAAAAAAAAAAAAAAATGACCCCTTGGATGGCAGTGGCTACTGCCTTGGGGCACTTGACACCCAGACCAATGTGACTATTGTAGTCCCCTGCAGTGACCAATGCCTTGAACCTGGCCCTCTGGCCAGCATGGTCTGCTTCTGCACAGGCATGGCCTTCACCTCATCCTTGAGTGACATCCCAGGAAAAGCCCAACACCTCAGACTCCTTGGTGGGCGGGGAGGGGGCGGGATCTCCAGGGGCCAGAACTTCACATCCGGGACCTGGTGAGCGCTTGGTAGCAGGGACCGACTTCTTTTCCTTGGCCTCAATCCCACAAGTTCCCGGCTGAGCCCACGCCTGGGCCTGCCTGCTGCACCCCCCACACCGGCCATTTGGTGTTTTCCAGGAGAAAGAGGAGAATATTCCTTTTTAGACACATTCAGGGTACTCAGTTCTATGTTTCTCTAGTTCATATCTGTTCATATATAATTGATAATAAAAAAAGAGATTAAACAAGGAGAAATAGTAGCTGTTTTTCTCACTTTAATAGAAAGTAGAGAGTAAAATAAGAGTCTATTGTAGGATTTTTTTGGGGGGTATTGGGATTGAACCCAAAGGCATTTTACTCCTGACCTATACCCCCAGTCCAATTTTATGTTTTAGTTTGAAACAGGGTTTCAGTAAGTTGCCAAGGCTGGCCTCAAACTTTTGATCCTCCTATCTCAACCTCCCAAGAACTAGGATTATAGGCATGTACCCACCACCACATCTAAATGGAAATTCTTTAAATAGTCTCAACCAAATACAAAAATATGAAATTTCTTCTCTAGTTTTCTTTAGTGATAATTCCTAACTTATAGCTGATTAAAAAAAAAAAAATACTGCCAGGCATGGTGGCGCATGCTTGTAATCTCAGTACTTGGGAGGCTGAGACAGGAGGATTGCACAGGTTCGAAGCCAGCCTCAGGTACTTAGTGAGGCTCTCAGCAACTTAGTGAGACCCTGTTTACAAATAAAAATATAAAATAGGTCTAGGAATGTAGCCTGGAGGTAGAAAGCCTCTGGGTTCCATCCCCAGTAGTACAAAACAAAACAAAACAAACAAACATACTTAATGGTCATTATCTATGCTACTTTGACGAAAATCAGCTCAAGTGTCTAATAAAAAATAATAAATCTTAGGTTTTTAGTAAGATCTGACCAGCACCCCTGAAATGCAATTTTTCTCAGTCTCCAGCGGGGGGCGGGGGGGGACAAAATTTACACTATCACCAAAACTAGGCTCAGTGTACAACCAAATGGAAAATAATAGGGGAAAAAAAAAACATAGTAACTACATGGCAGAGAGAATTGGGTGGCTGGAAAACCTACCAACAAACTGGCAGAGTGGCACACACCTGTCATCCAAGCACTTGGGAGGATGGGTTAGGAAGATCCAGCCACTGAGCGAGACCCTTCAGTAATTCAGCGAGACCATTTCAAAATAAAAATAAAATAGGGCTGAGGGTTTAGCTCAGATGTAGAATGCCCTGGGTTCAATTCCCAGTACAAGAAAAAGAAAAAGAAAAAGAAAAAGAAAAAGAAAAAGAAAAAGAAAAAGAAAAAGAAAAAGAAATGGAAGGGACAAAGAGGGTAAACCTACCAACAGGCTTACCCAGGTTTTACATCAAGAAACTGACACATCTATTAGAACCCAGGATTTGAACTCAAAATTAGCCAGAAAGCCACCGGAGAGCTACTCTTTTTTGAGATATATATATTTCCTCTTTGTGCTGGCCCCCCAAGTCCCATTCACCTTTTAATCTGCATTTATTCTGAGAGAGAAACTTAGAAAACAACGAAACAAAAAGCCACCTGCGCCCAGAGTAGAAGGAACTGGGGTAGCTATTACATTTTAGGAACAACAGTCCCACATGGAACATTCTCAGTAAGAGTAGGAAGGAAACCTGGCTAGCAGTACATTAGAAATAAATTTTTCACTGGGCATGGTGGCACAGGCCTGTAATCCCGGTACTTGGGAAGCTGAGACAGGAGGACTGCAGGTTCAAGGCCAGCCTCTGCAATCTAGTGAGATTCTCTTTCAAAAACAAAAAAATAATCCAGGCGTGGTGGCGAACGCTTGTAATCCCAGCATTCGGGAGGCTGAGACCAGAGGATCTCGGTTCACCGACAGCCTCAGCTACTTAGTGAGGTCCTCTGCAACTCTGTGAGACCCGGTTTCAAAATAAAGAATAAAAATAGGGCAGGGGGTGTAGCTCGGAGGTCGAATGCCCCTGGGTTCCACCCCCAGACCCACAAAAAATAAATAAATAAATAAAAATAAATTAAAACAAAAAAATTAAAAGGGCTGAGGGGTATAGCTGGATGGTAGAGCACCTCTGGGTTCAATCCTCAATACCATGAGAAGGAGGGAGGGAGGGAGGGAAGGAGGGAGGGAGAGAGGGAGGGAGAGAGAGAGAGAGAGAGAGAGAGAGAGAGAGAGAGAGAGAGAGAGAGAGAGAGAGAAAGAGAGAGAGGTTTTTCATGCCCTCCTTGACTTGGAATAGAATCAATAAAACAAGGGCAGTGACTTGCCAGTTTGGTAAATCAGCTCCTGAGGTGACTGTCTGTCAGAAAATGGGAACAGGTCTTGGAACTTGTGCTGACCACCCACTTTCCAGCAATCTTCACAGAACTGAACTGGACCACAGAGGACAGCTCTGCTGGCTGTTAACAAACACAAACGCTATACATACTGACTTCACTTAAAGACAGATGAGAAAAGGGACCTGGGTGGGGGGGAGCTAATTTGAAAAGCTAGAGAAATTAGAAAAGGGATTTCATCTCTACGCTTCAGAAGAATCACATGCATTAGCCCGGTGGTGCACACGTGTTATCTCAGTACTTGGGAGGCTGAGACAGGACAATCACAGGTTCAAGGCCACACTCAGCAACTTAGAAAAACCTTCCTTTCTTTCTTTCTTTCTTTCTTTCTTTCTTTCTTTCTTGCTTGCTTGCTTGCTTGCTTGCTTGCTTGCTTGCTTGCTTTCTTGCTTTCTTTCTCTCTTTCTTTTTGGTACTGGAAATAGAACACAAGGGCATTCTACCTCTGAGCTACACCCCAGCCCTATTTTATTTTTTATTTTTAAACGGGATCTTCCTAAGTTACAGAGGGCCTCACTAAGTAGCTGAGGCTGGCAGGAACCTGCGATCCTCTTGTCTCAGCCTCCCAAGTGCTAGAATTCCAAGCATGCACCACTACACCTGGCCATAAGACCTTATTTCAAAATAAAAAAATATAAAAAGGTCTGCAAGTGTAGCTCAGATGTAGAACACCCCTGAGTCCAATCTCTATTACCCCTAAAAAATAAAAAGTTAAAATACCCTCTAGCATGGAAAATTAATTAGATATTAATATGGCTATTTCTTTCAGAAATACTTGCATTCCCAAAATAATACATTTTTAAGTTACTCAGAGAAAAATGGGAAATAAGTGTGGCCTTACTTTTGCTTCATATAAATGATTCAGTAATTACCAGAGAACACTGGAACTATATCTAGAGTTTTGAAACATAACAAGTATGACTCAAAAATTCTACAGCAAGCCAATATTGTTACTCCTGTGAGAAACCAACACAAAGATACCATATTAGCAAGAGCTAGGAAAATAAAACATTCACATTCCTCACCCACAAAAATTTTACTCAGCTCCTTCTTAACAAGTGAATCAAGAATGGAGAAGTTATGATTAGAAGGAGTCAGTAACAATCATTTAAATTTAATTATAGAAGTAAGCCAGAAAAGTTGCCTTAAATACACTTTCAAAATAGGAAATAAAGAAAATGTACATAATCCTTGAAAGAAAAATTATGCACAAAGAATATGCTGCTGATATCTTAAATCCTGCATATCGGCTGGGTGTGGTGGCGCATACCTGTAATCCCAGTACTTGGGAGGCCGAGCAGCTGGACCACAGGTTTGAGGCCAGCCTCAGCAACTTAGCGAGGCTGTCAACAACTTAGTGAGACCCTGTTTCAAAATAAAAAAAGAAAACAGGGCTGTTGATGTAGCTCAGAGGTGGAATGCCCCTGGGTTCAATTCCCAGTACCAGCAAAAAAAAAAAAGAAAAAAAAATTCTAAGTATCTACAAAAATGGGAAATGTGAGTGAACATTTGGTAAGTGAAAAAATTCTCTCTCTCTCTGGCTTGTTTTGCACAACTGCATAATTATTATGAGAAAAATGAATGGGGTGATGGGTTAGGTGATGGAAAGGACCTAATTATATAAAGGAGCTGGGAAAGGTCTCTGGATAAAAAAACAAAAACAAAAAAAAAAAAAAACAAAAAAACTGGTGTCCTGACTCTGCAGGAGCTAAAATTCTCTAAAAGGATAGAACATTCATATGTTGATCTCGAAATATTTTATTATGTCCAGAGTTGACTCATTTGGAATGATATAACACAAATGGAACTCATAATGAACACAGACATGAGAATTAAAAGCATGTTGTTCCCTAATTTAGTCTTAGCAGACATATAGGTAGTTTCCAGAGACAGAATAGGCAGCTCCCAAATCTTATAGTAAAAATAGCATAACATTTTATGAATATTTACAAAACTGTTAACAAAGACATTTTCCATAATATACATTCATGGTGCAATGGGTGTAATCCTTAAAACTGAAAACAAACTTTCCAACAGTACAGAAAAGATTTTCTCTTTTTTATACACAGATATTCTGTTCAGTTTTATGGTGTCAATATACAGAATAAATTATTGACTTTAATTATATATTAGCAGTTTTGTAAATATTCACACATTTCTTTGGTTCACATTTTGTTGTTGTAGAACATTGTACACTTGAAATTAAATAATATTCAGTATCCCCTTGGGTCAGGAATGGGTGAACTTTTTTTGTAAAAAGTCATAACTATCTATAATAAATATTTCCTACTGCCACTGTAGCATAAAAGCAAGCACAAAATACATGGGTACATCTGGGTTCCAATAAAACTTTATTTTAAAAGGAGGCAGAAGGCTGGGTTTGGCCATGGCTTCCTGAGTAATGATTTCAATAATTCTTCCACAGCAGTTCTCTGCAGGGGGGTTATTTGTCTGGTGACCATGTTCCCTTCACTTTCCTAGCCACGTTCATGTTCACAATGAGCCATGATCACACCATGACCAATAACTGCCACTCCTCTATGACCTCAACTGGGTCTGCCCCAGTGTTGGACCACCACTTTTATCTTTCCCATTCTCTCCACTTAAAACCCTCACCCATAATGCTTTGAGCCCATCAAGACCTCCCATCCACTGATGCTGCCTTCCATCCTCCTGAACTCCCTCCACAGCCCTTAATCTCCTGGGGGCTCCTTGGAAGCCCTCCTTGCCTAAACCTTCCCTCCCTCGACCCCCTCCTTGCTTTGTCACTCCCCAGCAAAACTTTAACCCTGGTACCCATGGCAACTGAACGGGCCTGGGGGAAATTCGGAGGCCAAGCTGGCTGGCGTCATTATAATTCATCATGACCATAAATCTTCAGTGGAAAATATTTGTACCATTTTCTTAATCCAGCCAACTTCCCTCCTTGGTTTCACACTTTCTTTCTCCCCAAACCAGCAGTACCTTCTGCACCAAGACTCCTAACTCCTTATGTGGCTTGTCATTTTACCATAATATTAGAAGCTATGGGAGTAAAACTTCCACAAATACACATCAGTCGGTGTAGCCCGATCTCCTTCTCCATGGGCACTCACTGCGAGCTAAATCCCATGATGTCTTAGCTACTCACAGACTCCAGCTGTCCCTCACACCTTTCAGAGTCTCTACAGAATTACTATTATGAGCATTCAAACAGCGACTACTTATCCCATCAGCTACATACATACATCCACCCACCACCCATCCATCTGTCTGTCCATCTACCCATTCATCCATTCATCTATCTACCTATCATTCTGTGTGGGGTCAGGAAGTATGGCATGACAGGAAGTCAGGAAGAGGGGGGCTGTCTTCCAGTCAGCAGCACCAGGGCAGAGGGGTCAAAACTATGGTGTAGCCTCTAAGCAGCAAAGATGGCCTGAAAACTACCCTAACCCTACCTCAAACTTTTAGGTAGGTTCTAAAAGGAAAAGTCCAATCAATGCCAACTAGATTTCCTTTTTTTTTTTTTTTAAATTGAACCCAGGGCATTCTACTTCTGAGCTACACCCCCAGCCCTTTTGTTTGTTTCTTCTTCTTGTTGTTGCTGTTTTGAAACAGGATCTTATTAGGTTGCTGAGCATCTTGTTGAGTTGCTGAGGCTGTCCTGAAACTTGCAGTCCTCCTGTCTCAGCCTCCCGACTACTAGAATTACAGGTATGCGCCACCATGTCCAGCTAAACTGACTTTAATAGACGAAGAGCTTAGTCTGGTTTCCAATAGTCTGGGACTCATGTCCTGATTCCAAGTTAACCTAGGAGGATTTAGATGCTTATTAGACAAGACATCCATATCTATGCTTTTGAAACTTTTGTTTTTATTGACTAATCTTTGTGAAAAAAAAATCTCAATTGTCCTGGCTGAAATAAGCAGGAAAGGATACTTTTCCAATATTTATGCTGAGATAGCTCAGATCACGTAAGCACTCCAGAGACTGCTGGATTGGGCAGACCATGGGCACACACAGGTAAGGAGGTGGTAAAGAGGTGAGGGGAGCAGGAAAGAGCACCTTCAAGAGCATCCCTTTGGGTTGGGCTTCTTCCCATCCAGCTGGCATTCCTACACTGGAAGGGGAGGCCCTCTCTGTCACTCACCAAGACTCCAGAAATCGATGTATATGTTGGCACCTTTTGAATGACCTGGAGAGTCTCCTTGGAGAGCAGGTGGCAAGGGCCAGCCTCTGAGAAAGGAGAAGAGAGGGCAAATTAACTTTTGCCACATGTACCACACTCTGCCTAGAAAATTTGGATATCTAGCACCCACAGACTCTAGGATTCGTGCCAATGTGGGTCTCTTATTGCGGCATCCACTTAAGTCTGTCTTGGCTTACGCTTTTTCAGACCCTCACCCTGGCTCCCCTCCCCCACTCTAGTTTTCCCCGTTTTTCCATGCACAGGGCTTGCTTTCTAGATTTGTAAACATATTATAATATATTCACCACAGGATCAAGAAGTCTCTACAGTCCTTTGTGTAAGATCTTTGGATTTTGTGTAGGATGCCCAGGCTTTTGAATGAAAATCAAATGCTGAGGATTTCTGGGTCATTTCGTCGGTATTCAATGTGCACTGATGGATTTTTAGTCAATCCACACAGAAGCTTTGGGACTGTCACATATGAATGACACAAAAATAACAGAAATAAGCTTTCAACTTCAAAGGTAGCCGGCTATCAGGGACCAGTAACCATGGAAACAAGGAGCATCACCCTGAAGACATGTAGTGGAATCCTCTAGGCTCTGACATGGGCTTCTCCACTTCTTGCTCATCTACGTCTTTTATTTCCCTTGCCTCCCTCCTCTTTTTTCTTCATTCCTTCCTGAACCCATATTCTGGGATTATTTTTCAAAGACAGGTGCACGTCTGTGTCCCCAGTCCCATGAGGCAGGCAAGGGTCCTTCTATCTTGTTCCCTGCTGTGCCTGTAGTATGTAGAACAGTATCAAGCACAGGGTAAGAGCATGTTAGGTGAGTGAGTGGATGAACAAACGAATGGACGAAGAGGCTGATTGAGGAGTACACAGCCATCATCACTGCATTTCTGATACCCACATCGGGTGACAGGTCAAAACCTACAGGACCTCCCGACCCCACAGGTGCATCAGCAATGAGTAACTCACAACAGTAAGCACTCACTGTAATGAGGTGTAAGTTTTCTTTATGAATCTATGTGTTTGGGGTACCATTCACTTTTCAATTACTGCAAGTCAAGCCTGAGGCAGCTGTGGGGCCCCATGCAGCCTCCTGCAGGTATTTTCAGAAAGAATTTACTCATGTGGCCACGAAGGCCAGGATTTCTTGAGTTCTGTGTTCTCTGGCTCCACACCTATTCATGGTCTGTATAAATTAGTTATGTGAGTCTCTACCATCGTAAAGGGCAGACAGTGCAGAGCTCTTTTTCCACTTTTTTTTTTTTTTTCCGGTACTGGGGAATGGAACCCAGGGGTATTCTACTTCCTAGCTACACCTCCAGCCCTGTTTTTTTTTTATTATTATTATTATTCTTTATTTTGAAACAGGGTCTCACTGAGTTGCAAAGGGCCTCACTAAGTAGCTGAGGCTGTCCTCAAACTGCGATCCTCCTGCCTCAGCGTCCCGAATGCTGGGATTACAAGCGTGTGCCACCACGCCTGGCTTCATTTTCCACTTTCTGCTCAGGAACTCTGTACCTTGCAAAAGTGCCAGGGACCACGTGGGCAGGAGGTGGGCGGCAGGCACACCACCACAGTCACAGATTTGTTCTCCAAACACTTCTTAAACTCTGTGTATGAGCTCTGCTGCAATGAACGCCCTGGGGGTGTGGGTTAGTGCCTGACCAAATACTCCACCAAGCACTTTCCTTAGGTTTTCCTATTTAATTCTCACAAGAACCCTCCGGGGAGGGTTATTAACCCCTTTTGTAGATGGGGGAATTGAGGCTCAGATAAGTTAAATGACTTGCCTCACACCGTGAAATTAATGTGTAGAAGAGCCAGACTACCAAGTACAGGAGCTGGGACCTGAAGCTAAGTTGTCCCAACACAAATCTGTTGTATTAATGTTCACAGAAGACTCCAGGCAAGGCCAGCAAGAACAGCGCACAGGTGCTGGTTTCACACTCTCCGAGGACCTGTTGCCCTGGGCCCCTCCACAGAACAGGCCTCTCACTAACAGACATCTTAAAATCGAAACATGCAGGCAGCTTGTGTTTTGCTTCTGTGATTGTTGTTGTAAGCATGTAGCGAACCATCTAGAGTTAACAGAAACGAGTGTTTGTGAGAGGACTTGGGACTCTAAATATAGAGTGTTTCTAATGTACAACCAACCGACCTACAAGGGGGATTTTGGTCTTTGACCGGTTTAGGGAATCTAAACCGCTTCCTGAACTTTGCTATGAAAAGAAAGAAAGGGGTATTTGTTGATGCTGATGAAGGGCTGCTCACTTCTCAGAGTGATTCGAATCCACCGGCCTTTCGCTCATTTTCTAGATGAGGAAATGACAGCTCAGAGGAGTAAATTCACTTGCCTACAGGTGAGTGACAGAGCCAGGATGCAGACCCAGTAAATCTCATACTGCTTGCTTAGCTCTGAGTTAGCAGGTGTCCTGCCTCCCTGAGCATCTTGGGGCAGGGAGAAATTAAACCACCACTCCCCTTTCCAGCTCTCCCCCAGCAAGGAGAGGTAATGGTGTGGACTGGCTGCCCAGTACTGCACAACCCTGGATATGTGTTAGTGCAGCCTGGCCCCAGAATCCAACAGAGCTCACTGTTGAAGGACTCAACGTGAAGGAGAACACCTCAGGCCACCGACAAAGATTCTGTCCTTGGCCCAACTCTAGTCAGGCTCCTCTAAGCCCTTTTCTCAACTAGGCCTCATCGGAGGCCTGTAAAGGCTTGAGCAAACCCTAACATAGATTCTAACAGCCCAAGGACACATTCCTAAGATGGCCCTGTCCACCTTAAAGTGTCTGCCTGAGAAAAACCAGGGCTGCCTGAAGAATTTACTGTTCATTCCAGCAAATATTTTTGACCCAGCCTCTGTGAGAGGGTAGAAGCCTAACTTCAGTAAGTGCCAGCTAACAAACCCAGAGGAGTTTCATGTGGAACAATGCCCTGGCCCTTTTTTATGTGTGTGGCACTGGAGATTGATCCCAGTGACATTCTACCTCCAAGCCACACCTCAGGCCTTTTTATTTTTATTTTGAAACAGAATCTTGCCAAGTTGCTGAGGGCCTCACTTAATTGCTAAGACTGGCCTTGAACCTATGATCATCCTGTCTCAGACTCCCAAGTACCGGGATTGCAGGCATGTGCCACCAGGCCAAGCTACAACACTCCTTTTCTTGCTTTTGGTAATTCTTTACTTTCCTGACTGTACTGTGCCCTGCTCACCTTCTTCCCTATTCTCTGATGTCTCTATTCAGTCACCACTGTGTAAATCAAAATTGAGTTTACTTCATGCTGGACTCTATCCCCTATTGTATTAGTATATTACCAATTAAAACCAGCCCTTACCAACTTAGGGACTGGCTTTGTTCCTGTGTGTAGGTGTTGTTTTGACACAGTCCCTGGGGTGGCTGAGCTGCCCCTGAGTGGCTGTTGTTCTCAATAGTGCCCTCCCCACCTGTACCTTCCTGGTGCCCTTGCTGACCCAACCCAACATCTGTCTCAGCGACCACTCCATTTGCCTCCCTCTCCCCCTTCCTCCTGGTTTCTATTTCTTCTATACCCCTTTTTGTTTCCAAAAGGAGAAGTAAGAGCAACCTGAGTTTGGCTCAGGCATGAGCGTATAGGTATTTGGGCCAGATGGGTGTTCCAGGTCCCTGAAAGAGCTTGATCTTTCCTACTCTTTCATTTCATTTTTTGTTGTAGAACCAGGGATCAAACCTTGGGCCTTGTGCACATTAGGTGAGTGCTCTACCACTAGGCCACATCCCCAGACCCTTTTCTATTTGTATATTACTTCATATTTGTAATAATGCATATATTAAGGCACTGGGGAAAACAGTACACTTTTCGGAGCCTAAAAACTGGATGATCAAGGAAATGTTGCTGGGGCTCTGACCACTGTGCCCTGGGCTGCCAGGCCATGGCAGTTTGGGAAAGATGCTGTAGGGGTCAGTGCCACTCCTGGGGAAGAGGAGGATGCCTGGTGAAGGAAGCAGAGCCGCGGCCCCTGGTCCTCCGTGCGAAGAGGAACTCCTCAGGGCTGCCTTCAGCACTCTACCCTTTGCTGCCTGCTCTTCAGAGCCGCTCATACATCTACAGCTACTGGGAGTGTCCCTGGGAGGTGAGAACTTTCCAGAAAGCTTAGAGTTTCCTCTCAAGCTCTGCACAACGGCTGATATGTCACATGCTTTAAAGTTCTATCACTAAAGTCAAGTATCTTCGGTTTTGTTAGGGTGCCGTGTCAGCCAGTGAGGACTGTTGAGGTCAGAGCCTCACGTCTGAGCCCCGCGGCGAGTCTACCCTGTAAAGTCCTCTTAAGTCACTAAGGACGTCCATCCGTAATGTGTGATTTTTAGAGTTAAGATATCAAGCACATCTTTATGCTATGCAATAATATTTAATTGCTTCACATTTTTATATTTTCCTAGTTCTATGTCAGGGAAATAATTGCTGCTTAAGAAGGGACCTAGCGAGAGATTACATACAGGTCCTGAGGAATCCTGGGATTTTTTATCCCAGTTTATGACTCATCTCCATGTGATATTGTGTCCAAAAGAAACACAAACCAACTCCAAAAGCAGAAGGCATAAGTCATGAGAAGACTTATTTAATTCCCCATAGCAGCCCATTAAGTAGATGAGAATACTTCCCCTTTTTTGTGTGGTACTGGGGATTGAACCCAGGGACCACTCTACCTCTGAGCTACAACCCAGCCCTATTTTATTTTTAAATTTTGAAACAGGGTCTCACTAAGTTGCAGAAGGCTTCACCAAGTTGCTGAGGCTGGCTAGGAACTTGTGATTCTCCCGTCTCAGCCTCCCAAATAATGAGATTACAGGTGTGTGTGTCAGCACACCCAGCTGAAAGTGCTTCCATTTTTACATATGGGAAAACTAAGACTCGGGATAATTAAATTTTGTCAGGTGTAATGGCTCATGCTTGTAATCCTAGTACTTTGGAGGCTGAGACAGGAAGATCGCAAGTTTGTGGCCAACCTTAGCAATTTAGTGAGACTCTCTGCAACTTAGCAAGACTCTGTTTCAAAAATAATAATAAAAAGTAGGGTTGGGGATGTAGCTCAGAGGTAGAATGTCCCTGAGTTCAATTACTAGTACCACACAAAAAAAGAAGAATTAAATTTCCTCGGGTCCTACATTGGTTAAGCTGGGATTCAGACCCAGGCTTGCTTCCCCCAAATCCTGTCATCTTTCTCTGCCCTGCCTCACCTGCCACCCTGCTTTGTTTCCTCCTTGAGGGGGCCAGGAGTACTAACCTGAGAGTCTGAGGATAGGACTTGGTTCTCTAAAACACTGGGAGAAGAAGGAGAATTCAGAGGGAAATGGGGCCTGATGCTCAGCTAGCAAGTGAAACAAGAAAAGAGGAAGCCAAGGCAGGGTGGGTAAGAGGAAAAGGTGCACTTAGTGTCAACGGCCATGGCAGGTTTTTTCTCTCTGCTGCTGTTTATATGAAGGGATCCCTCGAGGTACTTTCCAGCAACTGTTCGGGCTCTTGTTTTGATGAGCTGGAACAGTAGCAGTTATGTGGGTGGTGGGAGCCCCCTTTCTTACTTTTCTTTCTCTCTTTCCTTGTCCTCAGCTCAGGTGCAAAAAGTCACTCATAAAACAACAAAGAGCGTAGCAGGTCTGGGAAATACCTGAGCTTGTGCTATACCTGCGTGACGACTCCTCAAGGCCTCCGCCCTTGACAGTGTGGTTTGAGTGCCTCAGAGGGAAAGCAGGTGCCGACCATCACCATGATGTCTTTGTCCAGCGCAGCAGACCATCCAGTTGGATTTGTGCACGTGTCTCGAGAACGGTGGTAAGCTCGAAAACAGGTTTGTTGATTTTTCTTTAAAAAAAAAAAAAGGTTTTAAGGCTAAAAAAAAAAAAAAAAAAAAAAACCAACTAGATGACCCAGATTATGAATCCAGACCAATTTTTACATAGAGCAAATGATCTGGTTTGCCAATGACCAACTTGCTGAGGCTGGCTAGGAACTTGTGATTCTCCTGTCTCAGCCTCCCGAGTAATGAGATTACAGGTGTATGTCACCACACTCGGCTGAGAGTGCTTCCATTTTCACATATGGGAAAACTAAGACTCAAAATAATTAAATTTTGTCAAGTGTAATGGCTCAGCTGAGCCATTGGGCTGTAGTTTTTAGACAGAAGGATGCTGTGTCATGAAGGAAATAGGAAGCCTGCCGCCTGTCCCTCTGGAATGGAGGGACTGCAGGAGGGAGAGACAGGCTGAGGAGGACACCTGGGGGAATTTACTTATCTTTCTTTCTCCGCCTCCCCAACTCTTGAGCAGGAGGTCAGGGGCTTTAGAAACACCACATAAAAGGGGAAGCTTGGGAACCTCAGAGTTGCCAGTGTGAGGAATCCGAAATTTCAGATCCCCTAAAAAACCAGCCATTGACTCAGTTCTGCATCCAAGCTGGCACAGACTAATAGCTCTGAGGTGCCCAGAGCAAGTGGGTGGCCGATGAATTGAAGGCAGTACTGCTGGATGTCTGGGCCCATGGGTGGCACACTGGATTCCCAGAGGTTCCCATGTGCCACAGAAAGGGAACAGCTGTGCAGAGCATGCCAACGGCCAGCAGAGATCCACACATGGCTTCAGAAAAGCCTGGGTGAATCTAGACATCAAGACCAGAAAAGAAAAAAAAAGACTCCATCCCCAGCCTCCAGGGGGCTGTAGGACATCATCCCAACAGCCAAAAGAGGCCAGCAGTACCTCAGGGGACAGCGCAGGAAGCAGTCCAACTCAGACTGGGCATAAACAGAAGACACAGAATGGACCGAATTGTCTCTTCTGCCATGAAGTTGCCTAAGCCACACCTCTTCTCCATGACTGGGTGAACAAACACCACTGGTCCATGCTGTTTGCCCAGCACAACTATTAATACCACTTCCTTGCCCTCTCCAATGTGTCCTGGATTTATCTCACCAGAGGGCATATAAATTAAATATTATAGAAGCCAGACATGGTGGCTTACGCCTGTAGTCCCAGCTACTCAGGAGTATGAGGCCAACCTGAGTAACACAGCAAGACCCTGTCTCAAAAACAGACAGGGCGTGGTGACACATGCCTGTAATCCCAGTGCGAGGGAGGCTGAGACAGGAGAGTCACAGGTTCAAGGTCAATGTAGGCAACTTAGCAAGACCCTCGACAAGACCCTCAACAACTTAGTGAGACCCTGTGTCAAATTTTAAAAATGAAAACTAAAAAGGGCTGGGGGCATAGCTCAGAGGTAGAAACTCCTGGTTTCAATCCTCAGTACCAAAAATAGATTAATTAAGTAAAATGTATAGAAAAATGCATATTGTGATTACATGTCATAATTAGGGGAAAAGTCCACCTGTGTTTAAAGTCCCTTTATGTTTGAACATCTGTGGAGAATATGCTTGGCATAATACTGCTAGCATGGTCACCCGCAGTGGAGGGAGGACCTGGAAAGCGCAGCGTGCATTATTTATTTTTTTATGCAATGTTTGTTATACTGGGCACATTGTTTTAATGAATAAAACAAAGTCTCCATTTTGAAGGATGAATTACAATGACCACTTCATCCAGAATACAGGTGTCATCTTGGAGGAGCTGGGAGGCCGTGAAATCTGAGATCGACGTGTTATTGCTACAGGACCAAGCACTTGTCTTAACCTGGAACGATTTATATTATTGCCAACAGACCAAGTTCACCAGATCATACTAAACATAGTTTAGTTTGTTTTTCCTCTTACTCAGGGGCTTCAGGCTCATGAGGGAAATCAGAATAGTGAGAGAGAAGCAAAGTAAACATTCTCTGTGCCCAGCTGGGTGGAATGTGAATAGTTTTGTGACCATGCTACAGTTGAATTCTAACTACTGATTTTAAAAGATTGGTTACTCATTTTTCCCAGTAGACAAAAATTATGCTGCTCGTTTGCCAGAGCATGACCTGCTTTATTTCTCATTTTAAGGTTTCACTTTTGTTCCACACAGGCTATCACTAAAGCCAGAGTTCCCAACCAGTGGAAAAGCAGAAGGCTTCTGCACATCGCTGTGGGGCAGAGGGATCCAGGGTAAGGACCTGTCCCCTCTGGCAGAGTTGGGTGGCTGCAGCCCCCTGGTCATTCTGACCTTTAATTTTATTTTTTTTGTAAGAATAATGACTTTCATTTAAAAAAAAAAAAAACATTGTGTATATAGATCCGTGGTAGAGCATTTGCCTAGCATGTGCAAGGACTTGGGTTCAATCCCCAGTGCTGCAAAAAAAAAGTACATGAGGTACATGTGCTGCTGCGGCCGCCCCCTCTTCCTCCTCCTCCTCCTTTTCCCTTGCAACACAATAAAGGATCATTTCACTCTGCGCCTCTCATCCCAAGGCAGTCGAGTCAGGGCCACACCTGGGCTGTCCCACATGTGCTGTTCCTGCCACCGGTCCAGTGTCCTGGGCTCAGGGCTGAGTCTCGGGGTCAGCTTGATATTACCACCAGGTTTTGGGGAACCCATCAGAATACGTTAGGGTACAGGGAAGCCACACTTCTCAGTCTTCAGGAGTTGCTTAGCATCGTGCAGGGCCTGGCTAGTGTGCTGAGGCACAAGGGCAACACACTCTGTCACAGTGCTCCTCCAGTTACTGCGCCCCAAGTCCAGTAGGCTGAGCCCCTGGGCCCCAGATGTGTCATGTCCATGCCATTAACGGGGACATCACCCATGCCCAGCAAGTAGCTAGGGTTTTCTGGGAAGTAGAAGAGGAGAAGCAGAGCAGTGGTGCTCTGGTCATGCAAATGCCAGTGTCCCAGAAATAGTCCTCCATCCCTCTTTTCTCAAAGCCAGTGTCTCTTATCAGTTTCTCAATGTTCTCCAGGCCACCCCATGGACCACAAAAGAAGACCCAGCTGCTTCGCCACATCAGCCTGCAGCTTTCTCTCAACCACCCTGAATCAAAGACCACCTAGTTGCTTCTTCTAAAAGATAGCTTTCTGCTGGTCCAGCAGTTCCTGTGGCTCCAAAAATCACCTCCCTCCTCTTGCCAGCCATAAGGAGGCAGGAGGAATACGGTTCCCAGAGGCTTCTTCCTCACCACATGGAAAAGAAGATCTGGAAAGCCAATATCGGGAGCATCTCCAGTGACCCCAGTGGCTGGATGAACGTCTTTAGCTATGGGTACCACAATGTGAAAAAGGTAGGGCTTTGAAGGAGGTAGTACTGCAAAGTCCTCCTGTGCAACAGATGAGATCACATGGAGTGTGGCTCTGACCCTAAGGGTGTTGATAGACACACCACTGCACCCAGATCCAAGAGCACTCTGATTGACATCATTAAAATTTCACAGCAGCAGAAAGCCTTCAGAACCTTCTGCTGCCCTGACAGTGGCCCAGAAAACTAAGGAGGAGGAGAGAGCCAGGGTCTATAGGAGCTGACATTGGGGAGCACTATAATAATGGACTCTTCTCCAGTGCTCCACATTCTTGTCTATAGGAGGAAGATGTGGTGGTGCTAAGTCACTTAAACTTTAGTATTAGCATAAGGGAAGGGGACTTAACCTTGATGGAGAACCAAAAAGAAAAAAAAAAAAAACCTGCAATGTGACCAGCCTTGATTTATCTTGCACTTACTCTGGAAGGTCCATGTTTTAGGAATTCCAAGGTATGCGTCCCTGCCCCACCCACCGCAATCTGACATCTCTGATACTGAGGGCACTTTAGGACTCTGCAGCCATCAACACCAAGAGGCTGTGAGAGGAGATGGGGCAACGAGGTGTGTGTTCCACAGCGCTCCTAGAGGAGGCTGGCCGATTTTACTTATTAGTAAAGGCAAGCCAAGCGCTAGAACCAATGGCTTGGGCTCTTCGGTGTATTATTATAAGGGTGCTGCATCACCATTGTTTTTGGTAACAATGTCAAGAAAAGATCCAAGATTCGGAACTAAGGCACAGGGAGGCTAGCATATCTCTTTAATGTCATAGAAACCATTTAGTTATTTATTAAAATGTATGGCTATTTGATTGGCTATCTACTTCTCAGTAAAGGTTCACATTTTGGGAAGTTACACATTAACTTAGAGATTTTTGTCTGGCAAAAGACTTGTTTAACAGAAGAAGATAACTTTGAACATATATGTATACTTTATTCCCACATAGGACATTAACCAGTTTATGTTTAGCCCAGCCATATATGTATATATACATATATATACACATATATACATATATACACATATATACATATATACACATATATACATATATATACACATATATACATATGTATACACATATATATACATACATATATACATATATATACATATATATATATATATATATATATATATATATAGGCCCAGTTGCCAATTTATTTTATATTTACTTTCTTTTATGTTTGCAAGAAAGCTGATTGTATAATTAAAAATATAACTAAGGTAGCTGGGCTTGGTGGTACGCACTTGTAATCCCAGCATTTGGGGAGCTGAGACAGAAGGAACACGTTTCACAGACAGCCTCAGCTACTTAGGCCCCTTGAAACTCAGTGAGACCCTGTTTCAAAAATAAAGAATAAAAATTAGGGCTGGGGGTGTCACTCAGAGGTAGAATGCCCCTGAGTTCCATCACCAGTACTGGAAAAAAAATTATATATATATATATATATATATATATAATATCTCCAATATATATATAATCTCCAATAGAGAATATTCAGTAAATTTAAACCCTGATTAGGATTGTTGTATTTTAATTTAATTGGGAATAGTGTACGGGCCAATCAAAGAAATACAAACCCAACTGAAACAAAAGAAGTTAATGACAACTTTGGTAGAGATTGAGAAGTTAAAATAAGTAAAATATCTTTAATCAGAAGTATGGACTACTAAACCAGATTATTTGGAGGAGTCCACATACCTATCTAAATGGTGACTGTGAATTAGTCTCATATGTATCTCAGGTGAAGAACACAGGTAAGGTTCAATGTTATGGCCCCAGTGGGCTGATGAGCATTGAGTCAGGAAACATAGCCCTCGTGTCGGTATGGCCCAATATTTTCTTCTTATTTTAATTTTTTTCTTTTGCAGTACTGAGATGGTACCCAGGGGCATTCTACCTCTGAGCTACACCCCCATCCCTATTTTTTATTCTTTATTTGGAAACAGGGTCTCATTAAGTTGCAGAGGTCTCAGTAAGTAGCTAAGGCTGGCGGCAAACCTGTGGTCCTCCTGTCTCAGCCTCCCTAATGCTGCAAGCGTGCACCACCACGCCCAGCTCCAATAATTTCTTTATAGGATAAGTAAACATGTTTAATAGGAGGAAGATTTGGGTTAATATGTAAATCAGACCCAGATTGTTGTTATTATGTAATTTTTGTGTTATTCACAGTTATGATATTAAACCAGTGGGGGGGGTACTGGGTTACTGAGCTCACAGGTGGTGTTTTACCTCCCAGCTTCACCCCTAGCCATTTTATTTTTTATTTTGAAACAGGGTCTTGATAAATTGTTGAGGCTCGCTTCAAACCTGCAATTCTCCTGTCTCAGACTCCTAAGTACTGGGATTGCAGGCATGTGCCACCACCTTGTTTTGTTGTTTTTGTTTTGTTTTGAAAATAATATTGGCTCATTTCAGCAATTTAAACTATCCACTTGATGTTTATATGATTTTTAAAAGTTTAAGACTTTGAGAAGGCTTTTTAATCAGACATGCTCAAAAGGAAGTCTTGACTACACTAAATTTATAAATGGAATATCAACTTTAAATATATTCTAAGTACAGTTTTCCACTTTTTTTTTTTTTTTTTTTTTTTTTTTTTGGTGGTACTGGGGTTCCTGGAAGCCCTTGTACCTCCGGGCTACACTCCCAGACCTATTTTTACATTTTTATTTGGAAACAGGGTCTCCTAAGCCAGCGCGCGGGGCTGGCTTCGAACCTGCGCGATCCTCCTGTTTCTGCCTCCCAAGCGCGGGGATTACAAGCGTGCGCCACCACGCCCGGCCAGTTTTCCACTTTTTAAAAAATTCAGAACAGGTGTAATAGTACACACTCATAATCCCCGCGCTTGGGAGGCTGAGACAGGAGGATCACACAGGTTCAAAGCCAGCCTCAGCTACCTAGTGAGGCTCTCAGCAACTTAGTGAGACTCTTTCCAAATAAAGTATAAAATAGGTCTGGGAGTATAGCCCGGAAGTAGAAAAGCCCCTGAGTTTCACCCTCAGTACCTCACACACACACACACACACACACACACACACACACACACACACACACACACAAAATAGGGCTGGGGGTGTAGCTTGGCGGTAGAATGCCCCTGTGTTCCATCCCCAATACTACAAAAAATATTTGGGCTTTTTTGGGGGGTACTGGGCATGAAACCCAGGGGTGCTTTTACCCCTGAGCTACACTCCCAGACCTTTTATTATTTTTTGTTTTGAAACAGAATTTTGCTGGTTTTCTGAGAGTCTCACTACTTGCTGAGGCTGCTCTCAAACCTCGAATTGTAATCCTCCTGTCTCAGCCTCTTAAGTACTAGAATTATAAACATGTAAAAAAAAATACAAATTTTATTTTTAAGTGTTTAATTTTTTTCTTTTTTCTTTTTTTTTTTTTTTTTTTTTTTTTTTTTTTCTTTTTGGTGGTACTGGGAATGGAACCCAGAGGCCTTCTAACTCCAGGCTACACTCCCAGACCTATTTTATATTTTATTTGGAAACAGGGTCTCTTAAGCCAGCTGAGGCTGGCTTTGAACCTGCACAATTCTCCTATCTCAGCCTCCCAAGCCCGGGGATTACAAGCGTGTGCCACCAAGCTTGGTGATTTTTTTTTTTTTTTTTTTTTTTTTTTTGTGGTACTACTGGGGATGGAATCAGGGACATTCTACCTCCAACCTATACCCCAGCCCTATTATTTTCTTTTATTCTTTATTTTGAAACAGGGTCTCACTGAGTTCCAGAGGGCCTCACTAAGTAGCTGAGGCTGTCTGCGAACCATGATCCTCCTATCTCAACCTCTCAAATGCTGGGATTACAAACGTGCGCCACCACAACCAGCTAAGTGATTTATTTATTTTTATTTTTAAAGTAGCAAAACCCTCAGTTTTATTATTTATTTATTTATTTACTTATTTTTCTTTTATATATATTTTAATTTTTTACTGAACATAAATGGTATATATTTTTTAATTTATTTTTATTGGTGAATTGTAATCATATATCACATTGGAATACAAGACTTGAGAGGATATACAAGCACACATTGTCCAATTAGCCCTCATCCAGTCCCCATCCCATTCCCTCCCCCTCCCTCGATGATTGTTTGGTGATTAACTTTGATATATTTGTTTATGTACCTCCTGTGTTTTAAAGAGGCTCCATCCTCCCCTATTCCATACCCTCTGATTGGTCACCTTAATTGCTTCACTATAGGGCCTTTCTATAGCTCAACCTCTTCCTGTTGCCCCTTTCCTCCTAGTTATTGCTGATTGGGGGAAGCATCTGGTTTTTATTTTCTGCGATATTTCTCTGTGCGTGCCATGTTGCAAGTACCGATCCCACTCTTGACAGCCCTAGTGGTCGCCTGGCTACCTGGTGGACTGATCCAGACATCACTGGCTCAAGCAGTGGCCTTGCCTCATGGGAGGCCCCGATTCTGGTCTTGCTGGCCCCAACACTGGCCTAACCCCTCAGCTGGCTCTGATCCCGGCCTCGGTGGCCCTAGCACTGGCCTAGCATCAAGGCAGGCTACGATCCCAGCCTCAGAGGCCTCAGTAGTGGCCTTGCCTCACGGAAGGATCTGATGCCGGCTGCTGGCCCCGGTACCGGCCTAACCCCTCGGGAGTCTCCAATCCCGACCTCGGAGGCCCCAGCACCAGCCTTGCCTCACGGCAGGCTCCAATGCCAGCCATTGGCCCCAGCACCAGCCTAATCCCTCAGCAGGCTCCGATCCCGGCCTCGGAGGCCCCAGCACTGGCCTTGCCTCATGGTAGGCTCCAATACCAGCCTCACTGGCCCTGGAACCGGCCTAACCCCTCGGCAGGCTCCGATCCCGGCCTCAGAGGACTCAGTAGCAGCCTTGCCTCACAGAAGGCTCCGATGCCGGCCGCTGGCCCCGGCATTGGCCTAACTGCTCGGCAGGCTCTGATCCCGGCCTCGGAGGCTCCAGCACCGGCCTTGCCTCATGGCAGGCTCCAATCCCATCTTTGCTGTGTCTGTCGCCAGCCTCACCCCTCGGCAGGCTCCAATCCAAGCACCCTCTTCACCCATTTGTCCCACGTTCTCAAGGGTGCATGGTGTTAGCATTCTGCCTCTGGGGTTATTACTTCAAAGGTTCCAGGTGTAATGCATCAGATCTCTGCCTCCCCTGAGTACTGGCCACTGCCATTGCCACTGCCTCCACCATTTCAAATCTTTCCCAAGCTCTTTTTCCACTCTGAATGTTGTCCAGTCTTCCTAAGCATGCGCAACGGTAGCATTCGACATTTGGTGTAATTTCTCCAAAAAAATAAGGTTGGTAGGATCCGATTTCTGCTTCTCCTGAATACAAGTCTCCACCGCCATCGCGAAGACCACTTTCAACACCGCCTTTCTCCTAGGTCTCCGCTAAACTCTCTCCTTACAGGTGATGTCCAAGATTCTTAATGTAGAGAAGAAGCAGTCCTCCTTCGCGGGGATTTTTTCCAAAAGTTCCAGTTCATTTGGATAAGTTTTGTCTGCATCTCCAGTATCCTGGCATCTGCCATGGCCTTCTTGACCCCTCTCACCCCTCTCTGATATTTTTCTTTTTTCTTTGTCTTTTCCTTTTTTTTTTTTTTTTTTTTTTTTTTTTTTTAATAAGAGAAGACAGTATGTGTGGTTTGAGGAGGTTGTGGGCTCAGGCACTCAGTAGCCCTGTGACACGGGCCTGGTTTCTCCAGTGGTCTGGTGTGCTCCGCGTGGTCCAGCCCGGGGCCCAGAGTCCTGTGACCCGGGCCCCGGCTGTTCCAGGGTCTGGTGTGCCCCGCCTGACCCTCGCCCGGGACCCAGGGTCTTAAGACCGACCGGGCCCAGTTTCTCCAGGGGTCTGGCGTGCTCCGCGAGGTCCAGCCCGGGGCCCAGAATCCTGCGACCCAGGCCCCAGCTGTTCTGGGGTCCGGCGTGCCCCGTCTGACCCCTGCCTGGGACCCAGGTTCTTACGACCGGCCCAGTTTCTCCAGGGGTCTGGCGTGCTCTGCGCGATCCCGCCCAGGGTCCAGAGTCCTGCGACCTGGGCCCTGCTGTTCCGGGGTCCGGCCTAAGTGATTGAATTTTTGAATGACAGATTCTCCCAAATAATAAAAATGATTGAGAATGTACATTGCTAATAAGTTAAATAATAGAACTTAAAAGTTGAACTTAAAACTAAGAATTAGCTTGATTTTTAACTTTATGACTTCAATAATTTGAATGTTAATTTTTAAAACCAATTAGTCTGTGAATAATCTTATCTACAGGAAAGGGCCTGCCCCAAATCCATGCTTAGTTTTGAGCAGAGCACGAGAGGATAGCCTGCTTTGTTATTATTTAACCTTTCAGACACTCAGTTGGTATAGTAAGTGTGTGCTCAGTAACAAAAGCTGGCAGGTCTTCACTAGGGAGAACGGTTCCATGTGTGGGATCCCCTCTTCCTCCTCCATCGTGATCTTACTTTCCTTTCCATCCTAAAGAGTCAAACACTTGGTGTCAGTATTGCTCAAAAGCACAGACATAGCCTTGGGATCTGGCTGTAAATTAAGTAAATCCACTGACAAATCACCCAGAAAAGCTTTCAAATATGTTCTCAGGCCTGACTACAGAAGCAAAGCAAAATGTTACTCAGCTTCCTGAAGCTGGTGTCATATTCTCCCAGTTCTTCTGCCTGTGCCAGCGCCTCTGCAGATCTAGTAGTCACACTACCAGAGAGAGCTCCAGCCCCCCTGCCACTTTTCAAGCTTCCTCTCCACCCAGGCAAGTGCCCACTCGTTAGAAAATAAACAGGGACTTTACATTCTCTGTCCCCTTCCCAGTGAGTAATAATACTTCACAGAGCTATAAAAGCCGAAGGGGCTGGGTGTGGTGGAGCACGCCTATAATCCCAGTACTTGGGATGCTGAGACAGGAAGATGGCGGGTTCACAAGCCAAACACAGCAACCTCAGGAGCCCTCTGCAACTTAGCAAGATCCTATTTCCAAATTTAAAAAAAAATAAATAGGACTGGGGGTGGAGCTCAAAGGTAGAATTCCCCCAGGTTCAATCTAGCACCACATACACAGACAGAACAAAGTAAACAGTAGAGGGAAAATTAAAGACAGGGAAAGCAGTTCAACTCACAGGTTTGAAGGTTCTAGACTCGTTCCAGACACTTGCTATTCACCTCCAGCATCAGAAGTGTGTCTTCCTCATCTCCCCTCCCTTTTATTATCCCCTTTTCTGTTCTCAACTCACACAGGGATATATTTTTCAGTTGTTTATTTCAATTTGTTTTATTCAATTTGTTTGTTTGTTTATTTGTTTATTGTGGTGCTGGGGATGGATCCCAGAGGCTTTCTACCTCCAGGCTACATTCCTAGACATATTTTATATTTTTATTTTGAAACAGGGTCTCCCTAAGTAGCTGAGGCTAGCTTCGAACCTGCACAATCCTCCTATCTCAGCTTCCCAAGTACTAGGATTACAAGCATGGGCCATCACACCTGGCCTTTTCAATTTGTTTTAAACCACAGTCACAAGTCGGGCATGGTGGTGCACGCTTATAATATCAACATTTGGGAGGCTGAGACGGGAAGATCACGGTTCATAACCAGCCTCAGCTACTACTTAGTGAGGCCCTTTGGAACTCAGTGAGACCCTGTTTCAAAATAAAGAATAAAAAAAGTAGGGCTGGGAGTGTAGCTCAGAGGTAGAATGCCCTTGGGTTCCATTCCCAGTACCGCAAAAAATAAAAATAATTAAAAAAATAAATAAACCACAATCGCCTGGAGCTTAGGAACCTACTCCGGATCCATCTAGATTTACAAATTGCGCTTGTCTGCTCCTTACCTCACTCAGGTTCCAGTGCTGCGGGAGGTGGAAAATAACTGCCACTACAGTTACCAACAAACAGCTCTGCCATTTGTAGACACAGAAATCACCCTCTCACTCTTCCTTCTTTCCCCCTTTTTGTATTCCCTCCTTTCTCTCTCTTCTCTTTCCATAATACTAAATCTGTTCTACTAAAAATATTTTTTGTTTGTTTATTAATTCTACCACTTAATTTTCTAACTTTCATTCTTGACTTTCAAGGAAGGTGTTTGCCATTCTGTATAACATTTTTGTGATTGAATGAATACGAGCCTTCCTTTCTTCTTCCTTCCTTCCTTCATTTCTTTCTTTCTTTCTTTCTCTTTCTTTCTCTTGATAAGTCTAAGGAAAGTGTATTAACAAACCGGCCTTGTGGTGTGGAACTTGGTACTCTATAAGGAAAACAAGATGCTCTCGACTGTCCCGCAAACCAAAGGTGTCCTGCACAGGTGGGCTTGCACTCTCCAGGCTAGAGAGAGGTGGGGGGCTGCCCCCTATGCCTGACTAAGTCTCTGCTCAGGTAGTTAGAGGGGGGTGAGCAGACCTCCTCCAGTCTAGTGACAGTCAGGGAAGAATTAGACTTCCTGGGGACAGCTGAGCCAACTCTGGTTGAACCCATACTTAACAACTCCAGAAAGGTCCAGAACAAGGAGAGGGGAAGACAGGATTCACCCTTAGCAGCATTGCTAGAACTTTGCCACTCTAGGGCTATGCGTTACTAGTTTTCCATCACTGTGATAAAATGCCTGAGATAAATCAGCTTAAAGGAAGAAAGATTGTTTTGAGGGTTTCCGTCCATAGTTACTTGACCCTGTTGCTTTGGGCTTGTGGCAAGGCTGTACGTCATGGCAGAAGAGAGAGAAGCAGACAAACAGACAAGAATTGGGGTCTCAATACTGAGACTCCTAAAGTTTCACCACCACCCGGTAGCACCAAAGTCTGGTGACCAATCCTTTGGCACATGACCTTTGAGCAATATTTAAGATCCACACCATACACCAACAAAAAAAAAAAAAAAAAAGCTGGCCTTGGTGACGCACATCTGTGATTCCAGTACTTGGGAAGCTGAAATAGGAGGATCCCAGGTTAAAGGCCAGTCTCAGCAACTTAGTGAGACCTTCAGCAACCCTGTTTCAAAATAAAAAATAAAAAGGGCTGAGGGTATAGCTTGGAGGTAGAATGTCCCTGTGTTCAATCGAAAGAAAAAACGGGAGAGAGGGAAGAAGGAAAGGGGGGAGGAAGGAAGTAGACTTCTATTATTTTGATGATTGTGTTGTATTTCTTCATGAGATTTCTCCTAATAGATATAACTGATTCATTGCTGTTGGAAAATTAAACTATTTCCAATTTTTCACTGCATCAAATAGAAACTTTATAAGTATTAGTGCAGCATAATCATTCTCTTAAATATTTTTAATTCCATATGTTATAATTGATTATGTGTTCTTTATAAAACCATACATAAAACAATAAATAAGACTAATGTCTTCATTAGCAATGTAACTGACCTGGTTATCACTTAATGTGTGTCTTTTAATGCATATACATATATTTTTAGCTAACTAAATAAAATATATATGCTGTATAGTTTTTATTTGTAAGTCTAGGAATGTTGCACAGATGTTAATATGATATACTTCACTTGGCGAAATATCTTGGAGGAGTTTCCAAGTCAGAACATGAAGAACTGTGCAACTACTTGTCTCAGTCAAATTTTCTCACTGCTATAATCCAAGACAACGGACCGCACAACTTAGAGGAAGGAAGATGCATTTGCTCATAGTGTTTTGGAGACCTTGGAGTTTCAGTCCATGTCAGGTCAGGTTACATCTGTAGACCCCAGGCCCGGCAGCAGGACACAGAGAGAGGGATAGAGCAAGGTCCCTGCTCTCACCTCATGGAAGCCAGAAACAGAGCCCACAAACAAGCAAGGTGCTTCAAAGACAAAAGCACAGTCCTTAAGGAGCTGTGCCACACCCTCAGGGCTCAACTTCTCCAGACACATCCCACCTGCCTAGGTTACCACCCAGTAAATCCAGTACAATGGATTTATCCACTGATGAGAGTACAACCCTTATGACTTTGATACGAAACCTTCAAAAAAACTTTTGCCTAGAATTACATCAACTGAGCATTAGTACATGAGCTCTTCAGGGGACATTCTGTATGCAACCACAACACTACTGCATGGGTGCTATAATAAGGACAAACCACCATTTGTTGATATTTCCCTATCTTTGGATACTTGAGTTGCTTTTAGTTTTTTGCTAACATAAATGATTTCTCCCTGTGTGCATGTGTAAATGTTTCTCTGGGGAAACTCCCAGAGGTAAAATTGTTGGGTCATAGAGGAAACACATCTTTATTTTTATAAATGCTGCCCATTTGCTCACCAAGGTGACCACAATAACACTCACATCAAAGAGTATGTGTGTCAGCACCAACCTCTCCCACACTGTCCAATCAAGCTTTTGATTTTTGCCACTCTGTTAAAAATAGCATTTTGTGTTTAGTAAGGCCTGGATAATTCAATGAATAATTCCTCACAGTGTACTGCCATGAAAGGGACCCCTAAGAAAATCCATTCTGGGGACCAGAGCTTCTCAAACACATATAAATTTATAAGAAGTCTGTTTTTTTTTTATCTCTGTCAACTCTCTGTTGCTGTAACAAAATACCTGAGAAAATCAACTTAAAAGAGGAAAGGCTTATTTTGGCTCATGGTTTCAGATGTTTCAGCTCACGGATGGCTGGCTCCATTGCATCTGGGCCTGTGGCAAGGTGAAACATCCGGCCAGGGTTGGGGGTGATGGTGGGAGCCTGTGGTGTATCCTCTCATGGCCACCAGGAAGCTATCCTCTCAATGCTATCCTCTCATGGCCACCAGGAAGCAAAAAGAGAAAGAGAAGAAGGGGCTAGGGGCTCGATATCCAATTGAAGGTCATGCCCACGGTCACCTAACTTCCTTCCAGTAGACTCCACTTTCCAATAGTATCATCAGCTAGAAACCTTTATGGAAGATTTAAGATCCAAGCCATAACAGTCCCCATATTGAAACAGGGTTGCTGAATCAATGGTTTTTCTTGTAAAGTGAAGATGGGTGCTTCAATTGGGCACAGATTTCTGGATGAACTGCAAGAATGGTCAAGATGGAGCCGGGCATGGTAGCACAATCCTATAATCCTAGTACTTGGGAGGCTGAGACAGGAGGACCATAGGTTCAAGGCCAGCCTCAGCAGCTTAGGAAGACCCTCAGCAGCATAGCAAGATTCCCAGTTTCCAAAAAAAAAAAAAAATAGGACTTGGAGTATAGCTCAGAAATAGAATGTCTTTGTGTTCAATCTCTAGTATCAAAAAAGGAAAAGAAAGAAAAAAAGACAAGAAAGGAAGAAAGAATGAATGGTAGAAATGGGAGAAGAATTCATAAAGTCACTATTGCTTCTCTAATGAGGGTTGTTTTCATTAACAGATACTAATAATCTGTACATGGGAATAATAATATTTATTCAAGAAGAAGAATCTTTTGTTGGGCAGATTTGGCCTTGAATTCTATCTCTATGTCTTGGAGATGGTGTGATACTACTTACTAGTGATTCAGTATTTCTGGGCCTCACATTTATCATCTAGAAACTGAACAGAACACATACTACGTATCATACTTACAGGATGTGAGGATTAGAGATAGCACCTAGGCAATGGCGAGTACAGTGTGCAGAATACACTTGACTCTGGTGTCAGCCTGAATAACGCCCTTCCAAAGCTGTCCCTGTTGGTCAAGTCATGCTTCTTCATTTTCTATATTTCCTGATGTTTTGACATCTGGAGCCTTACCAATTCTAGAGAGACTTCCAGGACTGCTAATTCCTAGACATAGCCAAGTACGCACCGATGAGTGTGCTTTTCATATGCAAACCAACCAATCCAAATCCCCTAACTTTAAGCATCCCCTTGTCTAGCTCTCACATACAGAGCCATGATGATTCCTTTGCCCTAAGCACCTCAAACAAGTAGAGACAGCACTGATGCCCCCGGGGCCCACTGAAATCATTCAAAGTAGGCCACAGCAAGCCTGCTCCTCCCCACCACAGTCCCCATAAAGGCCCTTGCCCAGGTTTTCTTCTTACTGCATCTGCCTCCTGGGCGATCCCAGGGCTTGTCCATGTGGCCCTGCATGGTGTGGCCCTTCCTCTTGGGAAGTGTAACAATCTTTCATAGCAATCAGTCCTGCTCTATTTCTCTTATCATTCCCAAATAACAATAAAAGCTACTCAGCTCATTGGTGCTGCTATCTATCACAAATACTTTAAAGTAGATGATTTAAATAGCAAATGTTAAATGGGCGTGGTGGTGCATACTTGTAATCCCAATACTTGGGAGGCTGAGATAGGAGAATCACAGGTACTTGGCCAGCCTTAGCTACTTAGCTAGGCCCTCCACAACTTAGTGAGACCTTGTTTCAAAATAAAGAATAAAAAATAGGACTGGGGGTGTAGCTCAGAAGTAGAATGCCCCTGGTTTCAAACCCTAGTACAAATAAATAAATAAATAAATAAATAAATAAATAAATAAATAAGCAGATGTTTCCTTCTCACAGTGTGGAAGCCAAACACTTTGAAACTTCAATGATCTGTAAAAGTATACATTTTGCAGAGGCATCAGAAAATTAAAGAATGATTGGGTTATTTTATTTCTCAAAATTAATTGAAGCAGATACTTGTGAAGTCATTGGGAGAATCCTTATAGGACAGTTCTTAGAGATAATGCAATACCAACAATATATGATCTTACCATTCATTTGAAAGTCCACATAGTAGACACAGAAAAAGAATAAAAGAACTGAGTGAAGATGAAATCAGGACACTGGAACAGAAAAAAAATTGATGAAACTTCTGAACAGGAGCAAAAACATAAAGAAACAAACAATAGTAATGGCTCAGAACTCTAGCACAGAAAAAGGGGGTGATGAGCAGGACGAAGACATTTTGCCTTTAACTCGCAAAGAAAAGGAAAACAAAGGATACTTATAGTCTTTATTTGAAATTTTGATTCTTATGGGTAAAAAAAAAAATACCTCTGGATGAAATCTCAGAAGGTCTCTTTACTCCTGATAATTTTCAAACACTGCTGGAGTGCCGGATAAATTCTGGTGAAGAGGTCCTGAGAAAGCGCTTTGAGACCACAGCAGTTAACACACTGTTCTGCTAAAAAACACAGCAGAAACAGATGCTGGAGACCCATGAGCTGCACTCAGGAGGAAACCCTCAGGGAAGTGAGAGACCCACACTTTTCCATTATCACTGACAATGTGGTGGACATAGCAGGGGAAAAGCACCTGCCTGTGTTGGTGAGGTTTGTCCATGAGTCTCATAACCTGAGAGAGGGATCTGTGGGCTTCCTGCCTTATGGCGCTGATGCAGAAATTTTGGCTATGAAATTTCGCACTACCATAACTGAAAAGTGGGGACTAAATATGGAATATTGTCGCGGCCAGGCTTACATTGTGTCTAGTGGGTTTTCTTCGAAAATGAAAGTTGTTACTTCTAGACTTTTAGAGAAATATCCTCAAGCTGTCTAGCACTCTGCTCTTCCTGTGTCCTAAACATGTGGTTAGCAAAATCAGTGCCAGTGGTGAGGGCATCTGTTGCGTTAGGAACGACTGAAGACGTTTGTTCTTTTTTCTACCGATCACCACAATTGCTTTTAGAACTTGACAATGTAATTTCTGCTCTTTTTCAGAACAGTGTGGAAAGGGGTAAAGAACTGAAGGAAATTTGCCATTCTCAGTGGACAGGAAGGCATGATGCTTTTGAAATTATAGTGGACCTGCTACAAGCTCTTGTTTTATGTTTAGATGGCATCAACAGTGACACAAATATTAGATGGAATAACTGTATAGCTGGCCGAGCATTTGTGCTCTGCACTGCGGTAGCAGACTTTGATTTCAATGTCACTACTGTTGTTCTTAAAAATGTCTTATCTTTTACAAGGGCCTTTGGGAAAAATCTCCAGGGACAAACCTCTGATGTCTTCTTTGCTTCCAGTAGTTTGACAGAAGTGCTGCATTCACTCAATGAAGTGATGGAAAATATTGAAGTTTATCATGAGTTTTGGTTTGAGGAAGCCACAAACTTGGCAACCGAACTTGATATTCAAATGAAACTCCCTAGGAAATTCCGCAGAGCTCAGCAAGGTAACCTAGAATCTCAACTAAACTCGGAGAGTTACTATAAAGAAACCCTGAGTGTTCCAACATTGGGGCACATTATTCAGGAACTTAAAGATATATTCTCAGAACAGCACCTCAGAGCTCTTAAATGCTTATCTCTGGTACCCTCAGTCATGGGACAGCTCAGATTCAACACATCAGAGGAGCACCAGGCTGACATGTACAGAAGTGACTTACCCAATCATGACGCGCTCTCAGCCGAGCTTCGCTGTTGGAGAATGAAATGGAAACACAGAGAGAAAGATACAGAGCTTCCAGCCACCATTTCTGTGAAGCCCTCCATCTGCTGGATATCGAGTTCTTTCCTAATGTGTATGCCTTGCTGAAGGTTCTATGTATTTTTTCGGTGATGAAAGTTGAGAATGAGCGCTATGAAAATGGACGAAAGCGTCTCAAAGCAAACTTGAGGAACACTTTGACAGACCAAAGGTCAAGTAACTTGGCTTTGCTTAACATAAAATGTTGATATAAGACATGATCTGGATTTAATAGTGGACACATATATCAAACTAAATACAACTAAATTAGAGCTCCTTGCAGATAATTCAGAAACCATTGAAAATACCTAGGAGACTTAAAATGGGCTTTTTCTTATGTTGGATATTTCGAAGAAAAGCTATAAGGTATATGTCGGCCACTTACTGGATATCTTTTTCTACCGGCCTCCCAGTGCACACACTAGCCATTGGTAATTTGCCTATGTAAATGGCTCCTGTTTGAACTCTCATGTTTCAAGGACCTGTCTGCTCTTCCAGAAGATAGGAATTACCACACCTCAATTCTACAGCCTCTGCTAGTGGCATTCTAGAATTGTTTTAGTTAAATCATTTTAGATATAATATTTATTATCACTGTGGAACCAGTTGCCAATGATTGAGTTATCAGTTCTCAAATTTTGCGGCCATATGGGAGAAAGGAATGCATCATTTTAAAATATTACAATGAAGGCCACCTTTGATTTTAATGTGTTGTTAAAAGTCTGTAATAGAGTGGGGCGTGGTGGCACACACTTGTAATCCCAGCTTTCAGGAGGCTGAGACCAGAGGATCGCAGTTCACGGACAGCCTCAGCTACTTAGCGAGGCCTTTGCAACTCAGTGAGATCTTGTTTCAAACATGAAAAGACTAAAGAATAGTGCTGGGAGTGTAGCTTGGCTGTACGATGACCCTGGGTTCCATACCCAGTACCGCAAAAAAGAAAAAAATAAGGTCTGTAATAGAAATTTTATGAAATTACTAGAGAAATTTATGAGCTCATCAAACATGTCAGTGTAGATTTTATCTTTATCAAATGAATTTAAAGAAACAAGCCACAGTTAGAGTTTGAGTTTGAATGGAAGAGCCATGCTGCTGTTCTGCATCTGGTTGTTGCTGCTTGCATTCCTTTGTGGAGCCTACATCTTCACATGCTTTATACCAGGTAAATGTGGAACAGTTCTGCTTCATGGTCAAGACAGAATCATAGGCCATAAATGTGGGCAACTGACTTACCTGTTTTCTTCTGTCTCTTTCTATGACTATGTGTACTGCCCCACCTTGATTTATAAGTAAAACCTGGAAAATACACAAACTAAACGTGTTGTGGTTTATCTAGAAATAATACAGAAGATATTGCTGTTATTTTGGTAAAAAAAATCAATTTTGTATAGTTTATTTCAGTCTTAATAAAATGTGAATCTTGTTTACAAAAAAAAAAAAGAGAATCACAAAGAAAACCAGGAAACATTGTAGACTGTTAAAAGGAAAGTCCTGCAACACAAAAATCTCATATGCAGCCAAGATATCATTCTCTGTTACAGTGAACTAAAGATATTACAAATATGTAAGTCCTAGAGCACGTAGAGAGGGAGCCTAGGGAAATAACTGGGAAATGACTTGATGTCCTGATGTCCACCTTATGAGCAAAAGAAAGTAACAGGAGCCAGACTCGCCCTTCTTCCTGAAACAACTGGACACAACAGATGTGGCTTTCGGTTATTGAACTACAGCGAACATCAAGGCTAGTGCTCCCAGAGAGAGGTGAGTCATAGGACTGGCCCAAGGCCCTGCCAGGAGAGGAAACCCAAGGCAGGACAGGGGAGGAGGAAGCCTGGCTGAGCCCGCACTGCAGGGGTTAGGCAGTGAAGGGGTTCTGAGGCTAAGGAAGAGAGGAGAGAGCTGCAGGCCGCCCTGGAGACCCAGGCCGACTGCTGGCCAGAGCATGTCTCCAAGGAGGCTGGAGAAAGAACTGCCCAAAGGAGAACAAGGAGCCTGGGGCTCACCCATTGGTATTCTACCCAGCCCGTGCTGGAAAACCTCAGAATTCACAGAGTTCTCGGAAGAGGTCAGCCTTAGTATTGATTGGGAAGAATTAGCAGCTGTTGTACTCCTCTTGAAAAAGCTTAAAATCAAGCAAGAAAAAAAAGAAGTTTCCAAGTAATTGAATTGAATTGCATCCCAGAACAAAGCTCAAGAATATTTAGGAAAATATAAATATGCTGAGCATGGTGGTGCATGTGTGTAATTCCTGCCCTTGGGAAGCTGAGACAAGAGGATCACAGGTTTGAAGTCAGCCTCAGCAGTGCAGTGAGGCTCCCAGCTTAGTGAGATCCTGTTTCCAAATAAAAAAATAAAATAGGGCTAGAATATAACTCAGAGGTAGAATGCCCCTGAGTTCAATCCCCAGCAACACAAAACTAAAAAAAAATATATATATATACACATATATATACATACATATAGCAGCCCCAAGTAAAATTCACTTCTATTTCCCCCCCCCAAAATTAAGAGTTATTAAAGAAATAGAAAAACATGCCTCATAATTAGGAGGAAAGTCATTATAAACAAGCAAAAATAATAGTTAATAGGTAAGAACATTAATAGTTCCTGTAATTATATTCATATAAGAAGGTAGAGAAAAATTGAACATATTAAAGTTGGACATAGAAGAAATTGAAAGGATTGAATATGAGCTTTTGGAAATAAACCTTCCAAAATCTGAAATGAAAAATAGAGATTTGGATTAACAGAAGATTGGGCACCAATGAAAGAAAGATTAGTGAATTTTAAAACAGAGCAATGTAAACTGCATGAAATGAGGCACAGAGGGAAAATGATTGAAAGTAAAAATGAACAGAAAAGCCGGGTGTGGTGGTGCATGCCTTTAATTCCAGTACTTGGGAGGCTGAGACAGGAGGATCACAGGTTCCAGGACAGACTCAGAAATGTAGTGAGACCCTCAGCAACCTAGTGAGACCCTGTCTCAAAACAAGCAAACAATAAAATACTTAAAAAGAGAACTAGGGGTGTAGCTCAGAGGTCAACTGTCCCTGTGTTCAATTCCCAGTACCACAGGAAGGGAAAAAAGAGAGAGAATCTATGGGTGGTAGGACAGCTTTTAGCAACTTAAAAATGTGTATGTAAGTAGAGTGTCTGAAGGATGTAGGGCAGTAGGGAAAATATTTGAAAAAGTAATAGGCAAAAATTTTCTAAATTTGGTAAAACTGTGAAACTATAGATTAAATAAACTCCAAAATACCAGTACAGCTGATGTTGTATTTTATATAGAAGTGATATAACAATATTCCAAGTTAGGGCGGGATTTGTTAGAGATGTAAATTATATATTATAAACACTAAGCAAAAAGGACAAAAATATAACAAAGAACAGATGAAATATATAGGAAATACATACGAATGTGGTAAGATTTAAAACCAGTATCCTTGTATTGGTGTATTACAATCACATCATAATGAACTTCAGAGTGATGGGGATTTTTAAAGTATGTATCTTGTTTGTGCCCATTCTTTAAAAATATTGTAGCTTAATGCATGTATTTCTTTTCTTTTCTTTTCTTTTCTTTTTTTTTTTTTTCTTTCAGTACTGAGGATAGAATCTAGGGGCATTCTACCTCTGAGCTACACCCCAGCCCTATTTTTTATTCTTTATTTTGAAACGCAGGGTCTCATGAGTTGCAAAGGACCTCACTAAGTAGCAGCCGAGGCTGTCCGAGAGCCACAATCCTCCCGTCTCAACCTCCCAAATGCGGGATTACACGCGTGCGCCACCACGCCCACTGTAAGGCGTGTATTTCTAATGCACCTGAAGCATATTGTGCGGTACGTCTCTGTCTCTTACTATATGTTTAAGATGCAGTCCTGGGCTCTGCACGGCCCGTCCACCATTCCTACATTCTCCACTGGGGAACATCCTCCTATTTGACCTACCTACTCTTCCAATTTCATCGTTTTCAGGTACAATTGATAGTAATTTACCAGGTTGACTAATTACATTTCCACTACTTGGAAAAAGAAGAGATCCCCACATTTCCTTCACTATGACAGGAATAGATCAAGACAACAAGACTCCCTCCCAAAAGAAGGAGAGGTCGTGCAGGGTTCCCCCAGCGTGCAGCAGCTGTGCGCCACTGGTGTCCCTGCTCTGCTTCACCCCCAACCCCTGTTTTTTCTCACCTGTAGTGCTCACTAATCCCTGCCCCACCCACCTCCCAGGGCTGATAAGAGGCTGACAGGAAACAATAGCTGAAAAAAACCTATCCCCTAAGTCTCTGACTAGGGCTGCTGGCCTTGAACAGACAGATCAGCCTGCACCACGACCTTCTGACGCTGGCACCCCGCCCAGGCTGGAGACTGGAAGATCCAGCATGCCTGTTCCCAAGCCCCAAGGAGGCATTCATTCTCAGGGTTATGCAGTCAATGAAGTGTTACACCCCGGGCAGGCTAGGTGGCGAACGCCTATAATCCTAGTACTTGGGAGGCCGAGACAGGAGAATTGTAGTTTCAGGCCAGTCTCAGCCACTTGGCAAGACCATCAGTGAGACCCTGTTTCAAAAATAAAAAGACTGCCAGACATGGTGGCGCACGCTTGTAATTCCCGTGCTTGGGAGGCGGAGACAGGAGGATCACGCAGGTTCGAAGCTTCACTGGCTTAAGGGACCCTGTTTCCAAATAAAATATAAATATAGGTCGGGGAGTGTAACCCGGAGGTAGAAGGGTTCCATCCCCAGTACCAACAAAAAAGAAAAAATAGGAATGGGGGGGGGTGGATCAGAGGTAGAACACCCCTCTGTTCAAGCCCCAATACCAAAATAAAAAAATAAAATAGGGCTGCGTGCATAGTTCAGAAGTAGATGGTCCTGAGTTCAATCCCAAGTAGTAAATAAATAAAGCAAGCAAGCAAGCAAGCATGTCTCCTGCCTGGCCTTGTCACATGTCACACTCTGTCACCTCCCACTCAGGTGGCCCTCCCTGGGATCTATTGCAAGGTCCTCCACCACTAAGACCCAGCACTGGCTTCCTCTGGCTCTTGGCTCCAGTCCTCTTCTTCTTCCTAAGGCTCTGACCATCGTTCTGCTCACATGATGACTTTATAACCTGGTGTCAGGGAACAAATGCCCATTTCTGTTTTTCATCCCTAGGGATATATACCCACATGACTTAGTCAAAGTTCACAGTCATTATACCATGCAATGTTGGTTGGCCACAACAATGACCACAAAACAACACACAGGAAACCTGGGCTCTATGTTTGTTCCAAGAGACATCGAAGCATGTGTGTAGCCAGTGTCGGTGTAGACATGGCCTCCTGGCTCTTCTGAGCAGAGACCCGCAGGAGCAGCTTGCGGGCCCCTCGGCTCCACGGCCGTCCTGCCTGCGTGCCCTCTTGGCCCTTGCTCCTCCTCTGCCGGTCCCTCCCAGAGGACAGGAGTCACTCTGGCTGTTACTGAATTGCTCATATCCGTGGTTTTCTGAGACTGTGAGTTTCTTGAAGGCTGACACTAATTATGTTACTCCACTGCTTATAGGCCTGCAATAATTGTTTCTAGGACAAAGTCCAATTTCCTTCTTTCAAAGGGAGGCCCCTTTGAAGCCCGCCTCCCTTTCCTTTCAGCCCCACCTCTCCCAGTCCCCATCTTGCTCTATTTTCTGCCCTCATTCAAGTTCTTTAAGCTCTCCCAGGAATTGTGGTGGTGGTGGGAAGCCAGGTTGGAAAAGAATGTCCAAGACAAAGGGTAGAGCTAGAGAGGTTTATGTAGGAAAGCAAGAAATACACATTCCAGAAAGAGTTCAAGCTGTCTCCAGAGTGAGAGGACCTTTGGGTGTCTTCAGCTCTTCCTTTAGAGGAGATTTTCATGAGGGATAGGAGGAAGACATATGAGAAGATGATAGCAGTTCAGTAGTCACAAGTGATTCAGGATGTTTTGGTTATGTCCTGAAGGAGCCTTCAAGGACACATCAGATTGTCCTTTGACTGTAACGCAGCTGGGCTTGCAGACTGCGACATGTCCTTAGGGTTGCGACCTGGCAGGTGGGGCGCAGTGGGGTTTGCAGTCAGAAGCTCATACTCAGGACTCCCTGGAGCCTCCCCTGGCCACCCCCAAAGGCTAAGCAAGGCACCACAGGAAACAGATTATCTCTTGCCTCAAAACTTCACCTGAGCTATTCTCTGGGCTGCAAACATTCTTTCCCACACTTCCCTTCCCATTTATTGGGTCCTTCTAATGTGTCTTTTCCCTGTTGGAAGTCACTGTTCATAGGAACTTTCCTGATCACCACGTGAAAATGGGACGTGCCTTCTGTGGGCTCCCGGGCCACTATGGGTCTGGCTGCCTTCATTCTGTATTGCTTCTTACCCCCAACCAAACTATAAGCCTGGTGACTTCATGAGTGGCATTGTGCCCCCCACCCTCAGTTCATAGGTTAAAATTCTACCTCACCTGAATGTGACCTTACTTAGAGATAAGAGTTTTGCAGACCCAGTAGAGTTCAAATGAAATCATCAGTGTGGGCTCTGGTCCAGTCTAACTGATATCCTTCTACAAAGGCAGATTTGAACACAGATACCCACCCAGGGAGAAGCCACATCCAGATGAAGGCAGAGATTGTATGATGCTTCTACAAGCCAAGGAATGCCAAGATTGCCAACCAGCTTGCCCACCAGAAGCCAAAGTGTTGAAAGAAGCAGATTCCTTCTCATGACCAACAAGACCTGAGACTGACACTGACCTGAGACTTGCAGCCTCCCTGACTGTAAGTGAGGACATCTCTGTTGCTGAAGTCATGAGCTGGTGGTGCTTCATTACTCCTGGAAACTAAGATAGGCAATGATCATGTTTGTTTGTTTTTCTGTATTTTTTGCCACTGTATCTACAGAGCTTAACACAGTATCCGGGATATAATATGAGATGGATGCATATTTATCTGAAAGAAAAATTGTGCTCCAAGGAACAAAGAGGAGACGTGGTTCCTGCACTTGAGGCTCTCGTAGAATAATGAGACCACAGAGGAGATAATTCACGGTGCGTGGATGATGCCAGCTGAGGGACGTGGGAGGTCAGGCCACGGCAATTCCAAGTTCCTAGCTCACGTTTAGTGGGCAGTGCTGGGCAGCCATCCTGGAAATCTGCAAGTTGAAATACAAGTTGGTCAAGCAGAAAAGAGAATTAGAACAAACAGAGGGAACAAACCCCAATGGACTCTTTGTAAAACTGTGAGTAATTTGGCATAGAGATAAGCAGGAACCCAGTGGGAGATCTTGCGTAACCTGCTGAGTCTGGGAATCGATGAATGAACCGACAGGGGGGTGACATGGATGGTCAGGATTGAGTTCTAGAAATTTCCTGGCAAAGTGAGGATAGACTAGTGGGGCATATCACACTTCCAGATGGTCATACCTCTTTGTGGGCATTGGAAGATGGGGAAATTTTTCCTTACAAGCCTTAGACCTCAAGGGTAGGAAGGAGCCCCAGAATTGGGTCTTATTGGATAGAACCTTTACATAAAATAGAGAAACTGCCACAGACCAACTCCTAATTTGTCCGTGTGTGTGTGTGTGTGTGTGTGTGTGTGTGTGTGTGTGTGTGTAATACTGGGGATTGAATCCAGGGACATTCTACCTCAAAACTAAGCCCCCAACCTATTTTATTTTGTATTTGGAAACAGGGCCTCACCAAGTTGCTGAGGCTGGCTTCAAACCTGTGATCCTTCTGTCTCAGCCTCCCAATACTAAGATTGCAAGCATGCACCGCCTTGCTCGGTTCTATTTTGTGCTTCTAATGGGTAATATTATCTCCTTGGCAGATGTGCTCAAAACTATTTTTAAGCCCAGGCCACTCCACCCTCCTAGAATCTGCCGGTAGTTCTTGGAAGTTGGAGAAAAACCACATGATTGTCATCACTCCTTAAAGCCACCAACTTGAAGCTCGTAGCTCTGGGACACTGGGGAAAATGCCAAGGACATCTGTGCTGTTTCTGTTCCCATTCACATACTCTTCTCTGTTGAAGCAAAATAGTACAGTTATAAGATCATCAGGGAGAGTCAGAGGGCAGACAGGATCACAGAGGACAGAGGCTACCGCAGACAAAACCCACCCCCATACAGGACAGGAGGCCAAGGAGGGACTCCTCCATCCCAATGCCCTCCTTCTGGGGCCTGTTGAAAGAAACAACATCTGTTTTGGTGCAGCACTCTTGGTCTCATTATTTTTATCACCCTTCAGAGGATGTGCGATTGCCCTGAATGCTGTGCTCAAGATAGGAAGGAAAAACAGTGAACATACATCATCCTACAGGGCAGGTAGACACCACTCAGAGGATGGGCATATGCTTGCCAGGCCAGAAAAATGCCTGGCTGCCTCTGCATCCTGAAACCTGCTGCCAGAATGGTCACCTGCCCTGTGGATGCCAATTAGACAGGTGTGTCCTAGGTGCTTACAGTATCCTTACTCCTACAGGCCCAAATGTCAGAGGACTCATTTGTTGACCTTTAGCTGATGACAGGGCTTGGTGCTGACATTTGCATATGCACCAATATACACCTCTGCAGGTCATCCTTCAGAGGTACAGCAGGACAGCTACAGGGCTGGTGGCTCACTGCAGAGCAGGCTACCACCAGTAAGGGAAGAACTAGAAACCAAGTACGTGAAGTTTCCATGCTGTTCTTGGGGGTCTTTGATGGGTGTGTTTTTTACTTCCTGTCTTAGATTGTTGGGCAGTTTTACTACTGATGTGACAGGAAGCAAGCATCCTGTTTCACTCCATTAGAGGCTGAATTTCAGCAATGCGAGGTGTTTGCCCTATACTTTGATAAACACTCATTAGGAGCAGGGGTAGGTAGCGGGTGGGCAGTGGCTGCCCAGCAAACCTACAGGCTCCCAGAATCTGTTTTGCTGCAGATACCATTGAAGTCCCACCCCTGCCCACCTTCCAGAACGTGAGAGAATGAAGCAAGTCATAGATTCAGAGCCCAGGGAAATTTAGGAGGGAGAAGGAGAGCTGGGGCTTTATGGGCCAATTTGATTAGTGTTGCCTGGGTTGAATTGGTGAGACAATCCATGAGTGCAGGGTCCTAAGCCAAAAGACTTTCAGCTTCAATGTATGAATAGCTACAAAGCTCCTACCTTGTGCCAGGGTTGTGCAAGACATGTAAACAACAATTGGCAGCAGCCACTCCAGTTGTGCGTGTATGTACGTGTGCATGTATAGGCGTGTTGGTGGCAGATAGACACAAGTTCAAAAAGGCAGCACAAGCCAGGTGCAGTGGCACACACCTCTAGTCCCAGTACTTTAGAGGCTGAGACAGGAGGATTACAAGCTCAAGACTAGCCTCAGTGCGTTAGGAAGACTCTCAGCAACTTAGTGAGACCCTTATTCAACATAAAAAAAGAAATAGGGCTGGAGGGTGTAGCTCGGAGGTAGAATGGCCCTGGGTTCAATCCTCAGTCCATAAAAAAAGGTGCTTGTGGCTGAGGTATAGACGTGTTCTGTGGTAGAACACTTGCCCATCATGCACGAGGCCCTTGGTTCAATCCCTAGCATGATCCCCAGGCCCCCAAAAGGGACATGGTACAACACCAAAAGTGAATCCTAGCATGGACCATGGATTTTGTTTATACAGTGGACTACAGGCTTCAGGTGATAATGATGTGCAGTGTGGGCTCATCTCTTATAACAAATGTGCTTCTCTACTTCTAGGTGCTGATAGCAGGGGAGACTATGTATAGCTAGGAGCTGGGGATATGTGGGCACTCCTTATACTTTTTGCTCCATTTTGCTATATATCTAAAAACATTCTAAAAAAATATGCATCATCCTTTTAAAAAAATTAAAACCATTACAAAAGATAAGGGAAATATAGAACAAATATAGATATTGTTTAGTTGAGTTAGTATTGAAGTGTCAATAGATGAAATGAGTTTGGAGTCCAGTGAAATCACAAACCCTCAGTGGGACGAGGGAGAACCAGGAGAGGGAGATTAAAGACACATTTCCCATGGCCTTGACCTGGCATAGTCTTCAGATTGGGTATCATAATCCTGGTGCAATGAGAAGTGGCCACAGCAGTAATAAGGATGCTGATTTAGCATACCGTCCAATGCAAGACATCAGAAGGAAGCCCAAGGCCACACAGGTCTCTTTGAGCCTGCCTCCCAGCATCTCTGCCTGCATGTGTTGGTAGGAATGTCTCCTAAGGCTGTTGTAAGAAAGTATCTTAACTGAGGTGGCAAGGCCCAGGTGCCTCGAGCTGTTTGACAAGGTCCCAGAGAGAGGAGGGCTCCTGCAAGACAGAAGGATGACAACTACGCTCACATTGACCCTGTTTTGTATTCTGTGTTCTAATTAGATTATTAATCAAGCCAAATGATCTGGATGATCACAATGAGACATGCTGTTCTTTGCATATGAAGATGTTACAGGAAAAGGTATGAAGAAACCTGGGAATGTCTCAGAAATTCGTTGATAGGTCGGGTCCCCCTTTCTTCCCCCCACATGGCCCCACAGTGGGGACAGAAGGTAGAACCCTGGATGCTAGAAGTGGAGATATCGCAAGAATTCAGGTGCCGTGAGATCCCAGGCATTGCGAGGCTCCAGATGTCACGAGAGAATAGGTGTTCCCACACTTAGACCCACCCCAACGCCCCCACCCCGCCCTGCTTAAAAACATGGGCACTTTAGGCCTGCCGCGTGTGTGAATCAGCTGGCTGATCAGGACTATGCGCGACTCTCCAGACCTGTGCCTTATTGGTCCCTTCCCCCACGGCCAGCTGAATTTGCTCCTGAAGGTGCCGGGTTGCTGATTAAAGCCATTAATAACCTGGTTGGTGCTTGCCTCTTTCGTTATTTTGCCAAACTCTATTTTTCAACGTTTCATTAGTAAAGTTCCAAATAGTAAGAATCTGACTAGTAGAAATTGAAACAATTACAGTTGTTTATAGATGCTGAGTCTTTTGAGGAAAAGCTTGACATGATGCCTGCAAAATTAATTGGGCCAGCTTATATGATTAAAGTGCGTTCATGGTTGCAACATTAGGGAGCCAGAGATAATCAATACATAGCCCCTCACCCCTTTTACAAATAATAAGGATAAAGAGTGGGTAATAAGGGTTAAGGGAAAATAGGTTTTGGCACGAAAATGGACTTATGGAGAGGTTGGGTGGACAGGGATCTCCTTGGTGCCTGCTTACTAAAGCACAAAAGAATTTTCTTAGTAACAATATAATAGATATTATAGAAAATTAGGTATAGATATTGTATGTTAGAAATAGAATAAGTTTAGTGTGGGTTTGGTGGTTGGGTCAGAATAAGTTAATAGAATACCTAGTGATTAAGATAGCAGATAAAATTAGCAGTTAATTTTAGAAGTAGAGACAGGTCTAGCACTTAATAGTTAAGGATAAGTTTAGTTAAAGTTTATTATGTGTGAAGGAGAAATCGGCCAGGCAGGTCCCCCCTTTGGTGTTTTCTGACCAAAGACCAAAAGAAATCAAGAAAATAAGTTGTACACTTTGTATTTTAAAATATGAAACATAGCCGGGCGTGGTGGCACATGCTTGGTGGCGCACACTTGTAATCCCCGCAGGATCGTGCATGTTCGAAGCCAGCCTTGCTGGTTTAAGAGACCCTGTTTCCAAATAAAAAATATAAAAAATAGGTCTGGGAGTGTGTAGCCCGGAGGTAGAAGGGTTCCATCCCCAGTACCACCAAAAAATAAAATAAAATATGAAACATAAAAGTAAAATGTCTTGTGCCCTTTAAAGATCTATTAAAATCTTTGTATCCTTTCTAATGGAAAAGCCTCCTGTATTTTCTGTATTTTGGTTTAGCTTTGGGTGGAAATGTGTTCAGCAGCAATTACATTGTTAGTTAGGTTAATATTAGAATAAAATTGATTTTTGTGGCTAGACAACCAGAATGAATTGTATGGTGTTAATCTGGATAATTTTGGGTGGATTTCCAACCATAGTATTGGGATATGAGCTCATTGAGGCAGGTGTGTGCTGAGAAGTTTGTATAAAAATGTTTTGCCAGAAGTTGTTAATATCAAATACTTCCATGTAAAAGCATATAAAAATAAAGCATTGGCTCCGAATGGCAGCGTCATGCCTCCAGATCCTCTGAGAATGGCTGTCTCTCATTCCCTCAAGCACCAACTCCTCGCTCACCTTTGAGAAACCCTGAATTGGCTGGAGCTGGTCTCAGGCACTGAGGGCTGCGCAACAGAAATTTATTCTGTCACAATAGAGACCAAAAGTTCCAAATCCAAGTGCTGGCCAGGCTACCTCCAAAGCCTCAAAGAAAGGATCCTTCCAACTGCAGCTCTGTGACCCCCTCAGCACCGAGCAGCATCCCCCCACCTGCCTCTGTCTCTCTCTTCTCATGGTCATTTTCCTCTGTGTTTGTGTCTTCATGTGGTATTCGTGTGTGTGTGTGTGTGTGTGTGTGTGTGTGTGTGTGTGTTTATATTCAAATTTTCCTCTTATAACACCAGTCATATTGGATTAAGACCCACCTTAATGACCTCATCTTAACTTGCTTACATTTCTAAATATCCTGTTTCCAACGAAGTTACAACCATTGGCAAGTCAGTATATCTTTGGGGGAAACACAATTGAACCTTGTAACATCAGACTGGTATGGCCTATTCCCTGCCTCATCCCTGAGAGGTAGAGAGAAAGATCCTGGACTTAAAGTCCTTAAACCTACCCGGAGTGGTTGCACACACCTGTAATTCCAGTGCTTGGACAACTGATATAAGAGGTCACAGGTTAAAGGCCAGGCTCAGCAAATTAGTGAGACCCTGTTTCAAAATTTAAAAAACCAAAAAGATCTGGGGGTGTAGCTCAGAGGTAGGGGTAGGATGCTCTTGTGTTCACTCCCCAGTACCAATAATAATGCTGCTGGTGCTGATGATGATAATGATTATGTCATCCTGGGACTTTTATTATTATTATTATTATATAAAATAATAATATAGTCCTGAGACCTGGGTTTATAACCCAGCTCTGCGTCCGAGTAGCTATGTGACCTTGGGCAAGCTGTCTAAACTCTCTGAATCACTGCAGACAGAACGCAGTATAGCAGTTACCAGGAATTGAGGGGTGAGGGGACAGGAATTTATCCCTAGTAAATACTGTGTCTATTTAGAATGATGGAAATGTTTTGAAATACATGGTGATGAGGGTTGTGCAACATAATTCATATAATAAATGTCACAAAAATGATTAAAATGGTGACTTTTATATCTATTTCACCACAATAAAAAGTATAAAAATTAATATAAATTAAAACTTGGGATTCCCTGGCCATAAAGTCCACCTAGATACATGTTTTTTGTTTTGTCTTGCATTGTTGCCGCACTGGGGAGCAAGCCCAGGGCTTCCAGCCTGCCAGGCAAGCATTCTACCACTGAGCTATATCCAAGAATGAGCTTTATACCCAAGAGGCATGAATCTGTAGCACATTTTTCCCTGATCAAATTCAGGGCCTGCAGCATCCTAGGCAAGCACCCTACCACTGAGCTATATCCCCAGATCTTTTAATTTTATTTTCACACAGGAGCTCACTAAGTTGCCCAAGCTGGTCTTCAACTTGCAAGCCTCCCGCCCAGCCTCCCAAGTAGCTTGGGTTACAGGTGTGCACCACCCCGTCTGCCCACTTAGGTTTTTTATAATGCTCAAAGAATAGACCAGGCTATATTTCCAAGGCTTTCCCACCACAGATCATTTGCAAACACTTCTCCCTGGGGTGAACGCTGTCCCAGATCTTTCCACCAACCTTATATGCTGCTTCTGATCTCTGACCCACCAAGAAAAGCTCCCCAAGTCAGAGGAGTACATTTTAGGAAATAAGTTTTTTGAAGACTTCCTTTCTGATTTTGTTTAGTTTGCTTTTTTTTTTTTTTTTTTTTTTTGTGTGTGTGTGTGTGTGTGTGTTACTAGTGATGGAACCCTGGGGCATTCTACCTCCAAGCTATATCCCCAGCCCTATTTTTCATTCTTTATTTTGAAACAGGGTCTCACTGAGTTGCAAAGGGCCTCACTAAGGAGGATTGCAAACTGCAATCCTCCTGTCTCAGCCTCCCGAATGGGTCACCATGCCCAGCTTGGTTTCCTTGTTGTTGTTGTTGTTGTTGTTTTTAAGGGGACTAGTGGCATATTCTAGTACCCTCCACACCCAAGAAGAGTGACTCTGTAGCACTACTTTTTTTTCCTGATCAAACCCAGGGCCTTGTGTATGCCAGGCAAGTGCTCTACCACTGAGCTATACCCCAGCTCCTCTTTTTTTATTCTAATAAAAAACTATAAATGGATTAAAGGCAAAATATACTATTTAAATCAGGCTAAAATATAATTTCAACTTTAGGGAAACTTCATTACATATGATTACATATGGCATCAATTCCTAGCCCAGAATGAATCTAATTTCCCCTTTCTCTCATTTCAGAAAGTAAGCATAAAGTGGCTTTACTTAAATTCTCTCTCTCTCTCTCTCTCTCTCTCTCTCTCTCTCTCCATATATATATATATATATATATATATATATATATACACATATTTTTATATTTATGGCTTTACTTAAATATACTCTATATATATAGAGAGAGAATATATTTAAGTAAATTATATATATATATATATATATATATATATATATATATATATATACCCTTAACCTCTCTTCTTATCTCATCTAGAGTTTCTGATCAAGATCCAGGAATCTTCCAAATACATCAAACCTATTAATAAACATTACAAATACAAATACATATGAAAGAATGATCTCTATAGTTTGACGAGTCCCTCAAATCTCCTTAGCTTTGCTGAGAAGCAGTACTCTGAGTCTCATGTATACCACCGGTCAGCTGTCCATTGACATAGATCCTAATGAGACAGTCCTCTCCCATCCTTTATTCCTATCCTACAGCTTTCAGGAAGAAGTAACTATTCTCCTACGGAAACATTTATTTTGCTACCAGCAAAGAGCAAAGACCCTTTCTGAAAACTTTGTTTGCCGTCCAGTCATACTTGTGTGGAGTCCTTTAACGTGGTAATTGTGTGAGAGTACGTTTATGTTGGTTTTGTTTTTGCAGAGTGGTCACAAAGTTTAATTCAAAGTCAAAAGTGAAAAAAATATTGGTGGTAATTTTTAAACATGATTTTTTATTACATTGTCAAGGAAAACCCTGCTGTTTTAGGGTGTACACTTACCCATTACGCATACACACATTTATGTGGTCTTTATGAAAGAGAGTTTCACACTGATAAGTTGATATAGACAGCGGCTGCCTCATGCAAGTAATGTCCCCAAATGCTCATCCCATATTAATGTTTTGCCTCTCAAAAGATCATTGTCCTAACGTTAAAATTAGACAAAATGTCATTCTTAGGAAGTACGGAATTTAAGTGAGTTTAAGGGCTTCTAATGTTCTTATTTGTTTCATTCATGGGGGTCTCAAAAGGTATTTCTTTTTTTTCTTTTTTTTTTTTTTTTTTTTGGTGGTACTGGAGTTCCTGGAAGCCCTTCTACCTCCGGGCTACACTCCCAGACCTATTTTTATATTTTATTTGGAAACAGGGTCTCTTAAACCAGCGTGGCTGGCTTCGAACCTGCCCTATTCTCCTGTCTGCGCCTCCCAAGCGCAAGGATTACAAGCGTGCACCACCACGCCCGGCTCAAAAGGGATTTCAGTATCCCAAAAGATATTTCACAGTGTAAACAGAATTTTCTTACTTGCAAAACAAAAGTGGATGGCCACAGAGGTATGATGTAGCTCAACGTTGCACACCTGCTACAAGGATATGAGATTAGCAGCAGAAAAAAGCAGTACTTCTTTCTTTCCTTCCTTCCTTCTTTCTTTCTTTCTTTCTTTCTTTCTTTCTTTCTTTCTTTCTTTCTTTTTTTGTGTGTGGGTCTGGGGATGGAATCTAGGGGCATTCGACCTCTGAGCTACTCCTCTTGCCCTATTTTTTATTCTTAATTTTGAAACAGGGTCTCATTAAGTTGCAAAGGGCCTCACTGAGTAGCTGAGGCTGTCAGCGAACTGCAATCCTCCTGTCTCAGCCTCCCGAATGCTGTGATTACAAGCGTACACCACAACACCCAGCTTAGCAGTACTTCTTTCTACACTGTTTGGTGGCACTTAAATACATTAAAAGTACAAATAAAATAACATCCTTCATGCAAAAGAAGTTAGAACGAAGGAAGTTTTCTGTGCCTTTTGAAATTAAAAGAAACACTTTAGGCTGGGCAAGCTAGGGGTTTTGTGGGCTGCAAGTATTTTAGCACTGCTTTAAGTATCATTCAAAAACTAAAACTTATTTAGATAAACAAATTAAAATAAAAGCACACATATTTAAAAAGCGGTCCCTGTGCTGGGTGTGGTGGCGCACGCTTGTAATCCCCGCACTTGGGAGGTGGAGACAGGTGGATGGCTCAGGTTCGAAGCCAGCCACACTGGCTTAAGAGACCTTGTTTCCAAATAAAGTATAAAATGGGTCCGGGAGTGTAGCGCGGAGGTAGAAGGGCTTCTGGGAACCCCAGTACCACCAAAAAAATAAAATAATAAAAATAAAAAGTGGTCCCTGGAGTGGTGGCAGAGTGCCATCTTTCAGTTGATCCCTACCTCGACACCATGTCATTAGTGCTGTAGATCCTGATGAAAGAACTGAGGTAACATCTATTAATGGTGAAGTACCAACATGTAGAAATACAAGGGGCCATGAAAAGATAGTGGAAAATACTTCTGCTACAAAAGCATCTTTGCCAGTGGACTCATGCTTTATCAAGGGCCAGGGCTTCTGAACCTTTACTCCAGAGAAAGACACCAACACCCATCTGTGGCCTTTGAAGGCCTGCAATATAAGTGGGTGAGGGTTATAGTTGCCTCTCCTTTATTATCAGGTAATATGTTACAATGAAAACAATTCTTGGACTGGGTCTGGTCATAAAATAAACATTTAGAGGCTGGTAGACACAAAAAAGTTGTTCAACCAGTTTTGTAAACTCAATGAAGGACTGGTTCTCTATTTTGCTGGCACTGTGACAAGTGCCTTGCATAACAGGTTTGCTAAAGGCAGATGTGACAATATTATAACAGCAAGATTTAGCTGAACATCTAGTCAGGGTCAGGTGTAAGAACCTTCCTATGAGCTATAGATACAGCTCCTGTTTTATATCCTAAACCAAAGATTTTTGGAATGTTCTAAATTGTCAATTAGACTTCCTAGATAATAATATCTTTTTTATTTTTGGTATTAGAGATTGAACCCAGGGGCATTCTACCTCTGAGCTACATCCTGAGTCCTTTTTTTTGAAACAGTGTTTCCCTAAGTTGCTAAGGCTGCTCTTGAATCCTCCTATCTCAGCCTTCCAAGTACTAAGATTACAAGTGTGCACCACCACACCCAGCTTTAGATTATAATATCTTATTTATGCAAGGGCAGTATTTCCAATGAATCCACTTATTTTGAACAAGCAATGAAAATTATTTCTAGAATCCATTATGCTAATTAACAAAACTGTTGGTGTTTAATGGAGGTGAAGACAGGAAAAGTCGTTTACAGTTCCCTCTAGAACAGGACTTCCTAATAGTCTTTCCAAGTTTGACATTCCCCTCCCCATTTCCTGGAGTTTGTTTTCATCCCTAAGCAAGTGTTTGTCTTTTAACATTTAACCTAGGTATTAGTTAAAAATTTAGATATTTGCGCCCACTATGCCAGTGAAGCATTCAAAAGTTACTAATTGCAGTCAAGGCCAGCCTCAGCAAAAGAGAGACCCTCAAAACCTACCAAGACCCTACTTTAAAATAAAATCAGGCTGGGGGTATATCTTGGAGGTAGAATATTCCTGGGTTAAAACTAAAACAAAATTAATTGCAATAAGTGTAACGTTTCTGTAGGTACCTACAGCTGGGCTCCAGTCTTAAGAAAGCCCTGTTTCTTTCCTGTTCCCAGTCTGGATTTTGGTCAGTCTCCCCATTGTCAGAAGTTATACCCTTCTTTTTTGGCCTGTATATTGGATCAAGCCTCCTAATTAGATGATGGTAAAGTTAGAGCTCAAATTTTTTTTCAAATAAGTGGAAATTAGTTAAGTGTCTTAGACTATTTTCTGTTGCTATACCTGAATACTCCAGCCCGGATAATTTATAAATAATAAAGATTTATAAGCTTACAATTCTGGAGCATGGGAAGTCCAGGTGTATGTCCTTGCCTGTGGTGAGGGCCTTCTGTCTGCATTGTGGCATGGTGGAGAGCATCTCAGCCGGACAAAGCAGGCGTGCTAGTCAGGTCCTTCTTCTTCTAGGCCTTACCTCCAAATGTGTGTGTGTGTTGGGGGGGGGTGGGGTTGAGCTCTAGGGCGTTCTAACTCCAAGCTATATCCTCAGTCCTTTTTATTTTTGTTTTGAAATAGGGTCTTGCTAGGTTGCTGAGAGCCTCACTAAGTTGCTGAGGCCGGCCGGGAACCTGAGATCCTCCTTTCTCAGCCAGCCAAGTACTGCGATGATAGGTGTGTCCCATTATCCCATGCTTGGCGTCCAAATGCCATTAACATGTGAATCTGAGGATTAAATTTCCAATACATGAGCTAGGGATAGGGGTACATTAGAACAATAGAGTGAGGTATTTTTTTTTTTGCCTCAGGCAGCAGCTCCAACTCCAGCGGTTTCTTTTAAATGTTCTGATGCTTTTTGATATGCTATGAAAGGCATGCAATATCATCTTTATTAATATCAGCCCAAAATACCATCATAAATACTGCATAGGGAGCCAGATGTGGTGGTGCATGCCTGTAATCCCTATACTCGGGAGGATGAGACAGGAGGATTGCAGGTGGGAGGCCAGCCTCAGCACCATAAGTACCACATATGAGGGACGGCTTTAATAAAGACTGTCTCATTGACCACACTTCGAGCAGCCTTTCCAAGTCCTCTTTCCAATGAGGCCCCATACTCGGGGTTCAGCATGTCTAGTGCAGTTATAGCAAGAGTCCTGCTAAGTGAATTTAGCAAGAACCTCACCACCTGGGACATTCCCTCTGACCTGCTTTCATCAAGAACTCCAGGCCAGGCATTGTGGTGTTCGCTTGTAATCTCAGGATCTGGGAGGCTGAGACGGGAGGATCACAGTTCAAACACAGCCTCAGCTACTTAGTGAGGCCCTCTGTGACTCAGTGAGACTCTGTTTCAAAATGAAGAATAAAAAATAGGGCTGGGGGTGTCGCTTGGAGGTCGAATACCCCTGGGTTCCATCCCCAGTACCACACAAAAAGAACCCCAAGTCAGTAAGTCAGTTTAGCAAGAATTCCCTTACACTTGATTATTTTCTAAAAATAAATGGCTTGAAAGTATAATGGAGACTTTTAGGGAGAGAAAAAGGGACCATGGTAAGGGGGAAGAAAGGGAAACAAGAGAGAATAGAAAGGAGGATGAATATAATCAAAGCACAATATATGCTTGCAGAGAAACATCAGGATGGAACCCATAAATCTGTACAATTCATATGCATACATGACTACCGTAAGATTAGGGAGTAACTTGAAAAATCAAACCCTTAGGCACAATTGTAGTACTATAATATGTACGTCCCAGATGAAACAGGGAGTTAGACTGTGAAGACTTAAAGACCCAGTGGCTAGTCTTGCCTGGTATATGTTCTCACAGGGGCTAATTCTTCTGGATGATCTCAGCACCACCTCCAGGTCTGGACAAGTTTAGACTGAATTAATCTGAGCCAGCATGGTTACCTCTCATGCTCACTAACACCCATTGTATCTTCCTTGTTTTGTAACATGGGAAGTCACTAGTCTGTTACAGAATCCAAGCCTGTGATAGACAACCCACAATGGTGTACCTCCTGTTTCTCCTTCTGAAAGGAGTAGTGGTGTGTGTCTGTAATTCCAGTATTTGGGAGGCTGAGATGAGGTTCTAGGCTAGCTTTGGCAACTTGGGGAAACTCTGTTTCAAAATAATAAAGTAGGGGTAGGGTGTAGACTAAGGAAAGAATGCCCCTGAGTTCAATCCCCAATAAAACACACACACACACGCACGCACGCACGCACGCACGCACGCACACATAAAGAGGAAAAAAAGGAGAAGGGCACTTCTGATGGTAACAATTACAATTCATATATGTAAAGAAATGTACGAGAAAGAATTATGGTGAAGGGAAGCAACTTTGCATGTAAAGTATGTATGGAATGTAAATCGATTTTTGTAAAGGGAAAGAGATCATTTTGTCCTAAAGTAAAAAGACTGACTATTCCACAGTGACAAATAAAAATTATAGGACAAATACTTAAAGGATGTAAGAAGTATAGAAGAGAATTGGAAGGGGGGTGGCGGAGAAATCCTCTCCAGTATGGTCAGAGCTGGCTAAAGTAGGCTGGGTTTTGCCTGCAGGGTTTTTGAAAATGAACTTTAAGTTGAAAGGCACCCGATGAGAAACTAGAGGTTGATTTGCTCTCTGTTAAAATGTCAATTTTTAAGCTGGGTGTGGTGGCGCATGTTTGTAATCCCAGCACTTTGGAGGCTGAGACAGGAGGGTCTCACAGGTTCAAAGCCAGCATCAGCTACCTAGTGAGGCTCTCGGCAACTTAGTGAGACCCTGTTTCCAGATAAAGTATTAAAAAAAATTAGGTCTGGGGATGTAGCCTGGAGGTAGAAAAACCCCTGGGTTCCATCCTCACCACAAAAAATAAAATAAAAATAAAGAAAGAATAAAAACTAGGGCTAGGGGTGTAGCTCAGAGGTAGAATGCCCCTAGGTTCCATCCCCAGTACCAAAAAAAAAGTCAACTTTTGTTGAATTATGAGTCTTCTCTTAATAAAAGGTGATAAAAAAGGGTTTTGTTTATCTTTTCAAGTAATCCACCTAGGAAATAAAGATTCTGTGTCATATTAGAATAACTTTTTGTAATTTCCTTGGTTGATATGAAGAAAATAGTTTTCTTGCTTTTTTTTTTTTTTTTTTTTTTTTTTTTTTTGGTGTGTGTGTGGGTCTGGGATTAGAACCCAGGGATATTTGACCTCCTCCGAGCTACACCCCCAGCCCTATTTTGTATTCTTTATTTTGAGACAGGGTCTCACTAAGTTACAGAGGGCCTCACTAAGTAGCTGAGGCTGTCCACGAACCATGATCCTCCAATTTCAGCCTCCCAAATGCTGGGATTATAAGCATGCGCCACCATGCCCAGCTTAATTTTGATTTTTGATTTTGTAAAAAAGAAGATATTTGATATGTTGAATTCTATAAAAAGAATGTTCAAGTGAAAAGAGATATTTAACCTTCCTTTGGACATATTTGTATGTGTATCTTTTTTCTTCTGTTTGTGCTAAGGATTGAACCAAGACATTGTGCATGCTGAAATTAATGAGTACTTTACTACTTAGCTGCATCCCCAGCCTTATAATGTATAAATATTATCAATATAAGTATTTCAAAAATTGTATTAGCTTCCTGGAGATGTGTCAATACCCTTGCTTCATATCATGGTATAATTTAATTCATCATAGTTATAATTATCATTTAAAAATATTGTATGACATGGGGAAAAATAAAAAAAAAATCCTTGTCAAATGAACTTATTTGTGGGACCATTTCCAGTCTTTTGTCATCAATAAATAGTTTCCATTTTACTCTGATTCCTCTCTAAAAGTCCTTTCAATTAGCAACAGGCCAGAGTGATTCATCTCCAATGAAAAGGGACTGGACTCATGGAAAGAGCTATGACAGACAATCCAGAATACAAGCTTCTGACAGCATTGCTTATATAACTGAAATATCATGCTAGTGGACTGAGTAAGGATCTTAAAGCCTCTAGCTGAGAATCTGATAGGACCAAGAAACTGCTAACCCAGCCCATGCCCTACCACCAGAAGAATTAATCACATAGGACTGAAAGGATCAAAAAGGTTTATATATATATATATATATATATATATATATATATATATATATATTGTGTGTGTGTGTGTGTGTGCATGTGTGTGTGTGTTACTAGGGGTGGAACCTAGGGGCTTTCTACCTCCGGGCTATACTCCCAGACCTATTTTATATTTTATACGTTATTTGGAGACAGGGTGTCACTAAGTTGCTGAGAGCCTCACTAAGTAGCTGAGGCTGGCTTTCAACCTGTGTGATCCTTCTGTCTCAGCCTCCTTAGCTCTGGGATTACAAGCATGCACCACCACACCCAGCTAAAAAGGTTTATATTTTTATGGCTTTTTTTTTGAGACATTGATGTTTCTTCAATGTTCTATGTTATAGATATAAGAAACTCCTTTTCCTTTTCTCTTGTTGTCTATAACATGTAACAATTTAGTAGATTATATTTTTAAAGACAAAAATAAAAACACTTCTTTTTCACTCTGCCTGGTACTTCCAGAGTTCAAAACCATTATTGAGTACACTTATATCCATGGCAATATAATTATTTACATGATTCAATAAAAATCCATCTTCTTTGAAACAGGACATAATTGGAAGAATTGGTTATATAACCAAAGTTTTGGCCAGAATGTCATATTTTATTGAGAATGAATAGAATCAAGTACAGACAGTGCTGCGAAACTAAAGCTGAAGGCCTCCTGAGAAGAGCAGCGTTATATCTAGCTTACGGGGTTCCCAGACCCAAAGGTAAGTCAGCAAGCTAGCTTATCAGTAGGCTCAGGAAACTTAGAATATTTGGGGACCTCAAGAAGAGAGCAATTCACTGCAATAAGTATTGCAGGTGGTGTATGGTAGTGAATTCTTGGCTTGGCTTTCTGGCCTTGAGAGTCTCCTGAAAGTCTAATCTGAGATTCCTTATGAAAAGCTCCAGCAAAGTAAACTTAAAAAGCCCTATGTGGTCAATTTTCATTCTTGTTGTACTGATATAATGAAACAAGACAAACTCTATAAACAAGAGCAATCTTACTTTGGTGAATTTGGATTAAAAAAAAGAGGGTTACTCTAGCAGGTGTTCATGCATAATGACTGGGTCCTGTTTATTGTCTTTGAGGTTTTTTGTCATCTATAAGTTGAACTGAACCCTGCCTCTAACACAGTTCATCAGTCCTCACCATATTTTTAACTCTTCTGTTTTTCTCTACTACCTGATTACAACTCTGCAAACTAACATTTTCAATTCTTCTCCTACTCTCCTGGGAAGTAAATTCTGACAGCCGAGAACCTCACTGATACTGTCTATAAAAGCCCTCCAAGAGGAAGCTGGATACTTCTGGGCTCTGCTCTGAGAAATAACCGTGACCTACACTGATGTCTACGCTATCACCAAAGACATTCAAACAGGAAATTCACTGGATTACCACTTTTAAAAATCACCACTTTGTGCTCAACACATAATTTTTCCAGTTTGAAGGGTTTCCGGTTACTGCTAACCTGATTTTTGGATGTGAGACCCAGTATTGATACCAAGTTACAGTGCACAGACTGATTACCGGCTTTTCTGAGTGCCTATTAAAAAAGGCCTGGCATCCTCAAAATGCTAAAAATAAGTCTGAAAACTAGATTAGAAGGATTTAGGAAGATAACAATGACCAGTGAAACATGGGTGGTGTGGATGGGGTCAAGATACAGTGCTATAACTTAAACAGCTGTGTGACTGAGTAAACTTAGTAACCTCTCAAAGTATGTTGCACAAGGGTATTTGGTCACAAGCATCAGAAACGGAGTCAAGCTAATGTAAACCAAAAGGAAATGCACAGAAATGAAACAAAAGATCTCACAGGACCAAAAGGAATGCCATAGATTGAGATTTATAACGTGAGAACCAGCCTCTCCAATGCATCTCTGTAGCAGAAACCAATCTCAGTATGGTTGAGTATCCTAATCTGAAAGTCCCAAAGGCCACATGCTTCAAAACCCAATGCTTTTTGAGCAGACATGACACAACAACTGGAAAATTCTGTACCATGAAACTTCATTTCATGCACATATTTTAAATATTATATAAAATTATCTTCAGATTATGCATACATGGTGCATATTGAAACATATGCACATCGATGAATTTTATGCTTGGGTCCTACCCCCAAGATATCTCTTATTATATATATGCAAATATTCCAGAAGCTGAAAATATCCATCATCTGGCCCAACCATTTTGTTTCTGTTTGTTACCAGGATTTAACCCAGGGATGCTCTACCTCCAAACTACTTATACCTCCAGCCATCTTTTTCAGTTTTAATTTTGAAACAGTGTTTCAGTACATTGCCGAGGGTCTCTAAGTGGCTGAGGCTGGCTTTGAACCTGTGATCCTCCTGTCTCAGCTTCCCAAGTACTGGGATTACAGGTGTGTGCCATCTCACCTAGTTAGGCTCAAGCAACTTGGATTAGAGATAGTCAACCTGTAGTCTTACCTACAATTCCCCTCCTTCTGGTCATAGATCAAATTCCATGGATGGAACATCCAATCAGACCTGTTTGAGTCATGTGCCTGCCTGCTCCTTGACTTGAGGAGATAAGTATCTTAATAGCAAGTACAAAAAAAAAAAAAAAAAAAAAGGAGCCGGGTGTGGTGGTACACTTGTAATTCCATTTGGGAGGCTGAGACAGGAGGATAACACTTCACAGACAGCCTCAGTTACTTAAACCCTTTGCAACTTGGTGAAACCCTTTCAAAATAAAGAATAAAAAATAGAGCTGGGAGTGTAGCTCGGAGGCAGACTACCCCTGGGTTTCATCCCCAGTAACACACATGCACGTGCACACACACACACACACACACACACACACACACACACACAAGAGATTTTGCTGGGTGTGGTGGCCGCACACTTATAATCCCTGCGCTTGGGAGGCAGAAACAGGAGGATTGCGCTGGTACAAAGCCAGCCTCGCTGGCTTAAGAGACCCTGTTTCCAAATAAAAAAGTATAAAATAGGTCTGGAGTGTAGCCTGGAGGTAGAAGGGTTTACAGGAACCCCAGCACCACCAAAAAAAGGGGGGGGGGAGATTGGGGGCTGGGCGTGGTGGCGTATGTTTGTAATCTCAGTACTTGGGAGGCAAAAATAGGAGGATTGAAAGATTAGGACCAGCCTCAGTAACTTAGATCCTGTTTCAAAACAAAAAATAAAATAGGGCTGGGAGCATGAATGTCCCTGGGTTCAATTCCCAGTAGCAATAAATAAATAGATAAATAAATAAATAAATAAAATAAAGTTTCCAGGAAGGAAAGAAACTGTCACCACTTGAAGGAGTCAAGGTTGCAGTGTTGGAGGCAGGGCTTGGTTGCTAAGGAGGGTCCCTGGGGCGTGGCCTTAGGGACTATGCTCTGTCTTGAACCCCATACTTGCTCTCTCTGCTTCCTGCCCGTGTTATGAGGAACAAAGCCCATGTGCTTCCATTCTCTGTGCTCCCCACGCCATAACCTGAGATCCAGAGATCCCGGCCTCGCACAGACTAAACCCGGAATCTACAAGAAACTAAGAGCAAATAAATTATTCTCCCTCCAGGTTGTGTGGCCAGGTCTTTTGTATTATAGCAGAGAGAATGTTGGCTGAGACAACACTGAATGGGAGGAATGGCTAAGTCAGATCGCAAAACGTATGCCTACTAAAAGTAGAAAGATATATAGCCACTGCTTGATAAAATTGGTGGAGGAGGGCATGATGCCACACACTTGTACTTCCAGTACTTGAGACACTGAGACAGGAGGATCACAGGTTCACAGTCAGCCTTCGCTATTTAGTGAGACCCTGTTTCAATCTAAACAATAAAAATAGGGCTGGGGATATAGCTCAGAGGTAGACTGCACCTGAATTCAATCCATAGTACCACAAAATAAAATAAAATTGGTGGAGCACATTAATTTGTACTGAGCTCCTGTTGTAGGCCCCAAAAGACCAAACCAAAATGGAGTCATTCATGTTAAATGCCATATAGTCAAAATAAAATGTTAAAAAAAACCAGAAAACTCTCCAAAAGGCCAATTTTCAAAACAAAACAAAACAAAAACCAGAAGATTCACAGCAACTAGTCAAAAAGGGCCGAATCAATCTGAGCTGACATAGGAAAGCTTCCTGTGTTTCAGCCCCTACAAGGAAAGCAATCTGAAGTAATCTAACTTCCTACAATGCTGTTTCCTTGATCATGTTCAAACTACTCTACAAAATCCCACTGTTCCTCATCCCCAATAGAGTGCCTATCTTTTTTTTTTTTTTTTTTTTTTTTTTTTTTTTTTTTTTTGGTGGTACTGCGGATGGAACCCAGGGGCCCTCTACCTCTGGGCTACACTCCCAGACCCATTTTATATTTTATTTGGAGACAGGGCCTCTTAAGCCAGCTGAGGCTGGCTTCGAACCTGCACGATCCTCCTGTTTCAGCCTCCCAAGCACAGGGATTACAAGCGTGCGCCACCACGCCCGGCTTAGAGTGCCTATCTTTTTGTAGACTGGATGCAGCCAGGTCCATTGATCACTACTTCAAGCCAACTAGATCTTTAAAATTCTATTTGTCAATTTTTTTTCTTTAGCCGGGCATGGTGGCGCAGGTTTGTAATCCCCGCGCTTGGGAGGCTGAGACAGGAGGATCGCACAGGTTTGAAGCCAGTCGCAGCTACTTAGTGAGGCTCTCAGCAACTTAGTGAGACCCTGTTTCCAAATAAAGTATAAAATATAAAAAAGGTCGCCGGGCGTGGTGGCTCACGCTTGTAATCCCAGCATTCGAGAGGTGGAGACCGAAGGATCGCAGTTCGTGGACAGCCTCAGCTACTTAGTGAGACTCTTCGCAATTCAGTGAGACCCTGTTTCAAAAAATAAAAAAGACTAAAAAATAGGGCTGGGGGTGTACCTCAGAGGTAGAATCCCTCTGGGTTCCATCCCTAGTACCACAAAAACAAAAAACAAAAACAAAAAAATAAAATAGGTCTGGGAGTATAGCCCAGAGGTAGAAAGCTTCTGGGTTCCACTCCCAGTACCACACAAAAAAATTTTATTTTCTTTGATACTAATAAACAATGTACAGTGCTATTTAAAACATTTTATTCTCCTAATATATGGAATAGGAATTACAATATTTTACTTCTAGGATTATTATGATATTAAATAACATTTTTTTGTGATACTGGGGATGGAACCCAGGAGTTTTCTAACTCTGGGCTACACTCCCAGACCTTTTTTTTTTTTTTTTAATTTGGAAACAGGGTCTCAGTAAGTTGCTGAGAGCCTCGCTAAGTAGCTGAGGCTGATGCTGGCTATTTCCAACCTGCGCGATCCTCCTGTTTCAGCCTCCCAAGTATTGGGATTACAAGCTGGTGCCACAACTTCCTTCTAATTAAATAACATTTTAAATGCTTAACATATAAAAGATATTGAGTACTTGGTGAAAGGTGCTTCTTTTTTTTTTTTTTTTTTTTTTGTACTAAGAATTGAACCTAGCAGCATTCTACCTCTAGGCTATACCCTTTGCTCTTTTTTTTTTTTTTTTTTTTTTTTGGTAACAAGGTCTCAGTAAGTGGCTGAGAGTCTCACTAAATTGCTGAAGCTCAGCCAGGCATGTGGCGCATGCTTGTAATCCCAGCATTTGGGAGGCTGAGACAGGAGGATCTGGGTTAACAGTCAGCCTCAGCTACTTGGTGAGGCCCTTTGCAACTCAGTGAGACCCTGTTTCAAAATAAAGAATAAAAAAATAAGGCTGGGGGTGTAGCTCAGAGGTAGAATGTCCCTGGGTTCCATCCTCAGTAGTACAAAAAATAAAAATAAAATAAATTGCTGAGGCTAGTCTTGAACCTATGCTTTTCCTGTTTCGACCTCTCAAATACTGGGATTACAAACATGCACCACCACTCCTGATGAAAGTTACTTTTATTAACATCATTATGAAATAAGGTAATGAACAAAGCTCTCCCAGAGGAAATTTTCTTGTCTCAAATATTTGCTGTATTCTACAGGGCATATGACAAAAAATGGAGGTTTTTTTTTTTAACTTTAGGGTAAAGACATATCATCCCCTCCTTTCTCTAAGCCCCCAAAATGCCAATAGGTTAAGGAATTAAGCACATAGAATTTTGGGGGTTTTTTGGCTTTGGTTTTTTTGGAAACAGGGTGTCTTAAGCCAGCACGGCTGGCTTCGAACCTGCACGATCCTCCCGTCTCCGCCTCCCAAGTGCGGGGATTACAAGCGTGCGCCACCACGCCCGGCACGCACATAGAATTTTAATTTGATTTGCCTTCACTTTTCGTGTCTGGTTTATATGTGTGTGTATTGGCCAGTGTCCAGTCAGCAAAACAGAAACTGCCCTAGGAATTTCAGTAGAGGAAAGTTAACATAGGAAATTAGCTACAAATGTGTGGAAGGGCTGGGGAGAAATAAAGGAGGAAACTGAGATCACTCAGAGATTAGTAACTGCAGGCAGCTACTACCATGCTAAGGCTGACCAAACAAAAGGAAAACTGGTGCCTTCCCGATGACTGCTGGGATACCGCTGTCCCACTGTCACGTTGGAAATGTTTTGGAAGCCAGGAAGCTCCACTGCCGTTAACAGTTGCCTGGAACAGATGCTAATACGACCAAATCCAGAGCCAGAGAATGCTGTGCTGCAGAGGCTGCAGGAACACCCCTGCCTTTGTGGCTATTGAAACTCTTCTACCTGAGCAGAAACTCACGTCCGCCCACCCTGCAGCTACTGCTATTGCTGCTGCTGCCACTGCTAAATATTTCAACAGATGAAGAATAAAATGAACTTTTCCCTTTCACCTCTTTCAAGCTCTACCAGTGAGAGACACTTGTGGGCATATTGTGCCAGTGATTTTTCTGTTGGCTTCCAATTCCTCTCTCCCTGCCCTTCTCAATAAGGGGCTAGAAGTCTGCAAACTATATTTCCCCAACTGGCACAATGTGAGACTTACATACAAATGTGCCCCATAGCATTTCTCTGTGTGTGTGTATCTCCAGACGGTTTCCATTTGGGTCTATTTGAAGTGAAGTGGACATGTGTTGAATGTCTCAAAACTTCTACTAGAACACAATCACACCACACGTAACCATCCAACAGTCAAAGCCTGCTTCCTTCTGCCTATTTGTTCTTTTCCTCCTTGGTTTGGAATATGATGTGTAAATTCTGGCACGCACGCACACACACACACACACACACACGCACGCGTGCGCGCGCACACACACAGACTTGCACTTCACGCTCCACTTGGCAAAATACTGGTGAGATCTTTCTGTTCTCCCGCCTCTTGTCCATTTGAAAGTGCTTAATTAAATACTAGATGCATTGTGTATGTTGTACGGGGAATCTTATGCAAACAATACCATAGGTTTCTTGTCTTAAATAATTTCAAAAGATGCTCCTGGTTTCTATTCAAATTTGTCTATTATTCTTATTTATTTTTATTTATTTTTAAATTTTTTGGTACTGAGGATTGAACCCAGGGATATTCTACCTCTGAGCTATATTCCAGCCCTATTTTAAAACTGGGTCTCACTAAGTTGCAAAGGGCCTTGCTAAGTTGCTGAGGTTGGCTGTGGACCTATGATCCTCCTGTCTCAACTTCCCAAGTACTGGGAGTACAGGTGTGTACCACCACGCCCAACTTGCCTCTCCTTCTTTATCAATGATTACACACGAAGTCTGCAAGAGTATAGTAATGCAAAATGTTACTCTGTTTAACTAGAAATGATTGTCCTTTATGAACCAAGTTCACTTCCTTTTAAGACCTGAGCACTGAGATCATTAGATTATTCTTAGGTTTTCTTTTAGGTTTATTGAGACCGACTTTGCCTTTATGGGTCCAAGTTATATCATACTGTTATCTGAAAGGGGAGGCCTGGGGAAGGGCATGTGGGAGGATTCAGTATCTCAGAGCCGCTCTGACAAATGACACATGGCATGGTCAGGGCTCAGAAGAAAGCGTTATTCCTGCCTCAGAATTGGTGTCACAAGTAAAAGCAGATTATACTGAACAACAAAGGGTAGTTGTAAAGATGAAAAGAGAAGGGAGCCTTGTTTTGGAAGTGCCAGTTCCATAGACTTGAAATGTTGAAATGGAGCCTCAACTTTGCCTCCAGGCCTGACTATCTCCCCACTGAGTCTCCTCGTGAGGCAGAGGCAGATCCAGGAGACAGCTCTAGAGAAACAGCTGTCGGTAGAGACCTCACAGCATATGGAAGATGGCATATTTCAAGAAGTTCAAGGATGGAAACCAATATTTATTGAGTTCCTACTAGGTGACAGGCATGCTCTATCACCAGACCGGGCTTGGTGGTGCATGCTTGTAATCCCAGTACTTGGGAGGCTGAGCCAGGACAATAGCTGTTTTGCAGCCAGCCTCTGCAACTTCATGAAACCCTGTTTCAAAATTTTAAAAGAACAAAATTGTGCTGGGGATGTGGCTCAGAGGTAAAATGCCCCTGGGTTCAGTATCACAAAAATAAATAAATGCATAAGTAAATAATTTGACAACAACCTTATAACCTGGTCTCTCTTTTAGAAACAGTGCAACATGAGATTTGATGCCTTGTCTACTACACCCACAGGCCAATATGGACAAACCTTTGTGACAGGCCCCTCCTGGGGCAAGCAATAGAAATCCTTAAACTTTCTCAGTCACCTGTCATGCTCAAGGCATTACACTGTGTTTGACAGTCACCTCCTCTGGTGTTGCTGAGTACCCCCAGTAGTTGGCACAGGTGTTCCCATGTTACAGAGCAGAAACATAAAGTCTAATGTCAAAAATTTGTAGAAACAGAGGATTTGAACTCAGGTAGGATTAAATCCAAAATCCCATTCTTTCTGTGACATCGGCAGCTTCATGACCTATTTGGAGAGTTACGGTGTAAGGATTTCTGCCAGGTGTGGTGGCACACACCTATATAATCCTAGTACTTAGGAGGCTGAGACAGGATTGCAGCTTTGAGCCCAGCCCCACCAATTTAGTGAGGTCCTCAGCAACTCAATGAGACCTCGGCAATTTAGTGAGAATCTGTGTCAAGAATAATGAAGTAGGGTGGTGAGTCTAGTTCAGAAGTAGAATGCCCCTGAGTTCAGTACTCAGTAACAAAAAACAAAACAAAACAAAAAAAAGTATCTATAATGGGGAGGAGTGCCAGTAGAACAGGACAATCAGCCGGGACATCGGGCAGGAACAGAGGGAGCCCTGGGGGCTGAAAGGAGGAGGCACCACCATGGTTCTTCTATTCTTAGTGGTCTCTTCTCTGTTAGATTCTCTCAGAAGTTGGAAGAGCCCTTATCTTTTTCTAGAAGCAGTATGAGTTTGAATTTTGGGTCCCAGCCACATGTTTCTACCCATGGGCTCCTTTGCTGCTGTTCTTCCAGCCTGTACCCCCAATTTATAAGATTGACTCCATGGGGTGAACTCCCCTCATTACACACAAAACCTTCCTTTCCAAGAGGCTGTAAGTACAGCTGGGCAGGACCAAGCCAGCACTTTAGCTGGTATTCCTAGAGACCCATTACATCACTGTGTACCCAGGGATGGTTTATAAATATCTCCTGGCCAACTGAAAAAACATATTAACCTTTAAGGAAAAAAAAAAAAAAAACCTCCCCAGTGTTTTAGGAAAAGTGTGAGCGCTGAAGCCAACTTCACAGGCTCTCAGCGGGCAACACGAGCAAGGTTTTCAGCAGCTACAAAGCACTAAGAAATTAGTGATACCAAACAAAAGAAAAGTAGACAGTAAGCAGGTTGCCATTTTCTAAAATCTCTTTCTTTTAAAATTTGGTGTCATGAGACACTGTTGTCTCCTCCAGACAGAGATGAAGAAGAAATATAAAGGAAATCTTAAGTTATTGGGAAATTGCTAGTTAAAAGTTTCCTCTACCTCAGCATTTGCCCTTCTAACCTAGATCTGCAAAAGAACTCAATGGTCAAAACATTACACATTTAAGTTAACAGAACTCAGAAATGGGAGGAGGTAGAAAGGAAAAAAAATATATAAAATTATGAAATAAGCATTCTAGATGACAATCACTTATAGGGAAAAAAAAAAGTTTTTGTGTGGGGTACTAGAGATTAAACCCAGGGACATTCTACCTCCAAGCTATAGCCCCAGCCCTTTTACATTTTTTTTCTTTTCTTTTTTTCTTTTTGCAGTACTGGGAGTACCCAGGGGCATTCTACCTCTGAACTACACCCCCAGCCCTATTTTCTATTCTTTATTTTAATAGAAAATAGGGCTATTTTCTACTCTTTGTTTTTTTATTCTTTATTTTCTATTCTTTATTTTTTGAAATGGGGTCTCACTAAGTTGCAGAGGGCCTCACTAAGTAGCTGAAGCTGTCCGCGAACTGCAATCCTCCCATCTCAGCCTCCTGAATGTTGGGATTACAAACGTGCGCCATCATACCTGGCAAATTTTTTGTTTTGAAACAAAGTTTCCCTAGGTCACTGAGAGTCTCACTAAATTTCTGATGCTGTCCTCTAACCTATAATCTTCCTGTCTCAAATTCTCAAGTACTGGGTTTTTTGTTTTGTTTTGTTTTTGTTTTTGTTTTTGTTTTTGTTTTTGTGGTACTGGGGTTCTTGGAAGCCCTTCTACCTCTGGGCTACACTCCCAAACAGACCTATTCTATACTTTTTTTATTTTTGGAAACAGGGTCTCTTAAACCAGCGGGGCTGGCTTCGAACCAGCACGATCCTCCTGTCTCCACCTCCCAAGCACAGGGATTACAAGCGTGCGCATTACAAGCGTGTGTCATCATGCCAGGGACATTCTACCTCCCAGCTATACCCCTAGCCCTATTTTTTATTCTTTTATTTTGAAACAGGGTCTCACTGAGTTGCAAAGGGCCTCACTAAGTAGCTGAGACTGTCCTCCCACCATGATCCTCCTGTCTCAGCCTCCCAAATGCTGGGATTACAAGCCTGAGCCACCACGCCCGGCTACACCACTATCTTTTTAGAAAGTTATCGGAAAAGGCCATAATGATGCTCTGCAATTCAGGCATTTTACAACATTTACATACAGATTGTTCAAGAAGCTTGAAATAATATGTCCCCTCCCCAATATTGATATCTTAGGAAATTTTAAAGACAGCTTGTTTTGTGAACATCATGGACATTTTCCAAGTATTGCCTTCCCATCTTTAATTTTGGTTCCTTTTTAAGTTGTGGAACAGCAAATGCTACAGTAGAAACAGCCTTCCCCCACCGCTGTGGTGTATTCAGTTCCAAATGGGTTGGGGTGGGTGACTAGGGCAGCATCCTCTCTCTCTGGGCCCAAGAGCTTTTGTTACTCTTTAATGGTGTCAGATTTCTCTGACTCAAGAACCCACCCAGAAACCTGGGAAACACCTCTTGTAGTACAGTAGCAACTCTCCTTCATCTTAAGCATTTTCTGCAATATACAGAAAGAAAGCTAAAGCATTTGGTCAAATTTTAAATCTTAATGATCTGGAACCCCATGGTGTCCCATGTTGAGCTTTACCCAATGTCATTCACAGTTGCATGAATATTCAGACACCTCAGGCCATCTGAGCTAGCCTTCCTGGGAAAGCTGGCCCAGCAAAGCCCAGGCGATGCCCTCTGCTGAGAATTGTCCTGCCCCTGGCTGGATTAATGCCACTCCCCCACTCCTAAGCACTTGCTGCTCCATTCATACCTTGGGTGAAAATGCAGCTCCTTGGGGGGTTTTGAGTCTTATACCTCCTCCAGTGTTACTTGCCTCCTGGACCTTAGTTATAGTTGAAAGTGTTACAGTTTAAGATGTTATGGTGTGGGGTGAGGGTTACCCAGGGACCTTTGTTAGGCTCCCTGGAACAATTCCAAAAAAAACTAGCGTGTTCTTGTCCTGAGCTAAGGATGGATATGCAATAGTCTGGACTCTTGCTGAAGATTTTTAAAGGAGTTTATTAAAAAGATAGATTATTACAAAGGTAGAAATAAAAAACACAGTTAGAGCCCCATTCTATCCAGGCATAGTATGAGGGGGCGATTCGAATAAATTCACTGAAATACAAAACATGGAACAGCCTTTTTATAGACACGACATCCTCCATCTTGATTTTTCCTAACTAACTCTGACATAGGTAAAGTCCATCCCCTTAATTTTCCCTCCAAACTCTTAGTTTACACCCAGGTTTCTCCTTTCCCGAAGGTCGCTCCTCCCATCCTAACTAGGTACCAATTATTAGGTAAACCTGTCTTTAGAATGAGGAAGTTCTAGCTCCCCTTTCCATTTTAACTAAGATGTTTTACATTATAATAGCTGTTTGCTTCCTGGCTGAAACCAAGTCCTTCCAAGGTCTACCCTTTCTCTTCTACAAAATGTTTTTGAAGTATATTTATTAATAATCAGAGCTTTCTCAAATCTTCCTAGGCCATTCCCAGTACTGGTACAGAAAGAACTAAGTATTGGGTCCAAAGTCTCTGTGTCCACAAAACAAACAAAGGAAAAGCACCCTTGCTAGAACCTGCCTCGCCCGACAAAAGTCCCTGGACATGGTCTGATAGCATTCGGAACACAGAGCAGCCAGGAGGAGGTATCAGTGTTCCTTCACAGAGAGTGCCTTTTAACACCTGGTATAGGGGTGCTGGAAAGCAGGCTGGAAGAAGTGCTTTCCCCCCCTATATGAGAAGTTAACTAGAGAAGTCTTCTCCCATATTAGGATTAGAAATAAGGTATTAAAATATAGTTAAGATAGAAGTAGGGTAGGATTGGAAATAAAATCAAGATCCATCCAAGGACAAGGGTAGGGGACCCACAAGGTCAAAGCCTCTAATCTCCAGCTTGCCGGCCAAGGTCTTTGTAAATGGGACCCCATCCCCATATCTCTGAGCTAGATCAGCAAACAAGGCCAGGCTAATCTGTTCTTCAGTGCAGAGATAAGCCTGGCCCAGCCAAGGTGGGTGGGAAAGGCAGAGCAGGCTCTGACGTGTGTGGATGAATGTTTTAAAATTATTGGTTGTACTTGTTTGTCCTTGTATCTGATTGGTTGTATTCTAAGGTTGGCGGGCTCTGACGTGTGTAACCATTCCCTCATGTGTAACCACTCCCTCCTAGGGTTATAAAATTCAGAGCGTGGAGTGGGGAGGGGTCGAACCTCGGCCATAGTGTCTTGGTCTCGACCCCTGGCTAGCCGGGACAATAAACCTCGCTTGCATTCTTACATCTCTTGTGAGTCCTTCGATATTTGGGTTGGTGGGCAATTCTTGGACCCTTCACTGGAATGAATTAATTTCTCCAGATTACCTTCAGCAAGAGATTTGTTTCAACTTCTGATATGCATGTTTTATTTTTTTAGATAATTTCTGGGCAAATCAGGAATCTTGGTGATGACTGACTCAGTTGTAATCTCTCATATGCCTGAATGCATCCAAAGCTTTTTCTCCAAAAACAAGTAGAAAGCAGTGTGTGGAGCAGAAAGCAGTGTGAGGCCAATAGGAGAACAGAGAGGGGGAGTCTATTAAGAGACCTGTATTTGAGCCAGACGTGGTGGTGCTCACTTGTGATCCCAGTACTTGAGAGGCTGAGACAGGAGGATCGCAGGTTCACGGCTAGCCTCAGCTATTTAGTAAGGCCTTCTGCAACTGAGACCCTGTTTAAAACTAAAGGATAAAAAATAGAGCTGGGGGTGAAGCTTGAAGGTTAATGCCCCTTGGTCCCATCCTCAGTACCACAGGAAAGAAAAAAAAGAGAGACTTGTATGTGAATAGGTACAACTCTCTCTCTCTCTCTCTCTCTCTCTCTCTCCCTCTCTCTCTCTCTCTCTCTCTTTCTCTCTCTCTCTCTCTCGCTCTCATTCTTTTTGAATACTTGAAAATAGAGTTAGTTTAGCGCCGTCTCTCTCTCTCTCTCTCTCTCTCTCTCTCTCTCTCTCTCTCTCTCTCTCCCTCTCCCTCTCTCTCACGTTATTTTTGAATACTTGAAAATGGAGTTAGAGAGTTTAGGAGGGAGCTAAAAACACCAACCGGGTTATCAGAGACCGCTGTTTTATAGGCCCCAACACTAGTACCCTCCGGACAGTCAGCTGGCTGGGGGGAAGGGACCGACAGGCCACGTGTCTGGAGAGTTGCACACAGTCCTGATTAGCGGGCTGAGTCATGTGGCGAATCGGAGGCACCAATGTTTTATAGGCATGCCGATTCTCTCGCAACATCTAGAGTCTTGTGATGTTTGGAGTCTCGAAGCACCTGGAGTCACGCGACTGCTTCTGGCTTCCAGGGTTTCACTGCGAGATCATGTGGGGGAGGGACCCAACTTATCATCCCTGCCTTTTGGTGATAATGGGCGGAGATTGACTCTTGAACTACTTCCTCCTGTCAAGGAGTGTCGTAAGGGGGCCTCTTGGCTGGGAGAGGTTGGGTCCTCTTGAAGTGGGTAGGTGGGAGTATGGCTGCAGCAGCAGTCAGAAGTTACCCTGGACAGCTTGGTAATGTGCATTTGAGGAGACTTTAATGGATGAGGAGCTATTAAAAGAAAAGGGAAATCGTGAGAGTGAGTCCTGGGTTAAGCAGGAGCCCACCAGCTACTGGCCCTTGCCCGTAAGGGAAGGAGCCTAGCAGCTGCTGGCCCTTGGAACCCTTCAAGATATGAGGTAGATTGTCACTAGATTTATTAATATGATAGCAGTATTTTTCCTGAGAAAACATGCTATTGGGTCCATAGCATCAGTAACAAATTTTTGAGAGTTTAATACTTCTGGCTGTCTGGCATCCAAAGAGGGAGAGCATCACGCTATGTAAATGAGTGGACCTGCTAAAATAAAAACATTAAAGAGAATCATGCTGAGAAAAATGAAGCTTAGTGGGCCCCAAAACTGCAAGACAATTTGTCATGAGGCTGTTGTAGCAGAGCCCTTTTTAGACTTGGCCTGAGCTTCAGGCAGAGCAATTTTGTCCTGTAAAAGAGGGCCTGTAGCATGTGGGCATGAAAGCCTGCCATCAATCTCCTGTACCGAGATCGGAAAAGAAAAGCTAGAACCTGAAAGGATGGAAGGACTGAGCAGGCAACCAAAAAGGAGACTGGCTTACCCACTACCTGGAGAGTTACCCTGGGCTGGCAAGGAAGATGGAGGTTGAGGGGTCAGGAGCCATCAGTCTCCGCCAGGCCAAGTAGGGCCAGCAGTAGGGCCTGGTCTACAAAGGTGGTCCCCCTGTGTTGAGGTACCTGGGGCTCACCACTTTTCCAAGGACTCTTTTCTAGTGGCCCTCCTGGCCACACACCGGGCACGGTCTGATTGGTGGGCATGGTCTTGCCGCACCTGAGGCAGGCTCCTGGAGGTAGTTGTCATTGCTGTCCTCCACCCCTAAGTGGTTCTCCAGAGGGCTGAGCCGCCACTACCACCAGCTGCAGGGCAGCTACCAGGGATCTCCCTTTTGATGAAGTTGGAGTGTACACCCCATCTCCACCTGTTCCTCTCTGAAATTAAAAACTTTAAATGCCATGGTAACCAAATCTCAGATAGGAGTTGGAGGACTGTCATCAGCCTCTCTTAATTTTTTTTGAAAAGCCTCCTGAGTTGGTTCCTTAAGGGAGGAAGGCAGGAGGAACAGAGCAGGTTAGAGTGGGAGGCTGTCCTGGGATAGGATGGTGACCGGGCAGTGAGTAGAGAACCTGTAAATCAGTGTCCGCAGAAAGCAGCACCTACAAGCCAGCCAGGTCAGTTGCTGGCATCCATGTGCCGCCACAAAATGTGGACTGTGCCTGTGACTCAGAAAAATTGCAGGCTGGAGCAGGCCAAGATGGCGACTGTGTAACGTCACATGGTCGCAACTGTGTAATGTCACAAGATGGCGACTGTGATGTCACCAGGCAGTGACTACACGCCATCACAAAATGGCAGCTGACAAGGGAGAGCATTTGGAGGGAAGGAATGCAGGGGGAAAAAACCTGGACATAAAGACTTCCAACCATTTACCAGACCGCTTACAAAAATTCTTAACCATTCTTAGGCCACCGCAACCCATTTCCCAACTCGTATCAAGGCCAGACAGGTGCTCAGGGCATAAGTCCTCTGCTAGTTTGGAGGTTCAACTTCCCATAATTGATTCATGGGTGAAAACAAAGAACGGGAAACAGGCGTCCCCATTTTCCTGATCAATTGTTCAGAAACGGGGGTTAAGAGACAGAGAAAGATGTCTCCATCCCTTCTCAAAAACTGGAGAATGACCTGGTCATCCGGAGGGTGGTCCTAGTGGACCAGGGGACAGTGGGTCACCAAACGCTTGGATTTTGGGGTCCCAGTGGACCAGAAGACCCAAGTCCGGAATCCACTAACCAAGGGAAGGAGAGGCAGTTTATCGGAGTGATGTGTTGCCGGCCAGCGCCGGCTGCAGTAGAAGTGCTGAGAAGCTGCTGGGGGTGCAGTAGAACCGGGGCGTGTGGCACCTGTGCCTGGTGTGGGCAGCACTGGCGGCTGGCATGGGTGGAATCAAACAGTGGTGTGCAGGCGGCATGGCTTGCCAGGCTCTCAGTGTGGAAACAAAATGGCTTCCAGGTGTACAGCAAGCACTGAGGCCAGGCCACGGGGCACACCGGCCAGCAAGCCTGGCTTGGGGCAGGCGGAATGAAGTGGCGGCAGCGCGTGGAGCTAAGCCTGCAAGTCAAGCCTGGCGCGGGTGACTGTGCCGAATGCCGAGGCCAGGCCGCATACCAGAGGTTCTGGTGGTGACCAGAGCTGAGCAGAATGGTGGTTGTGGGAGGTCCAAGCAGTGGGTGGAGGTCCTGGCCTGTGCAGGCAGTCGGCAGGCTGAGCAGGCGCCAGTGGCCATGGGGTGTGCACCCCCAATGAGCCTGGCTCAGGACGGGTGCAACTGGCAGCCTGGTGGCCAGCAGAGCCTGCACACCGCAGTGACGGCAGCAACGTGCAACTGGCAGCCTGGCGGCCAGCAGAGCCTGCACACTGCAGTGACGGCAGCAATGGCGGCAGCGGCGGGAGCAACACCTGCAAGCAGAGCGCTGGTGCGGGACCTCGCAGTCAAGCTGCTGGAGGGTCGGAGAGTCTGGACCTCAAAAGAGAGTAAAAATAAAAAGAAAAAACCCCAAAACTTCTCCCCCAAAACCCAAAACTCTTCCTGGGGTCGGCTCCAGATGAATAGTTGAAAATAGAGTTAGAGAGTTTAGGAGTTTTATAAAACCGCTGTTTTATAGGCCCCAACCCCAGTACCCTCCAGAGAGTCAGCCGGCCGGAGGGGGGGGGGGGGACTGACAGGCCATGCGTCTGGAGAGTTGCGCATAGTCCTGATTGGCGGGCTGAATCATGTGGCGAATCGGAGGCACTGATGTTTTATAGGCATGCTGATTCTCTCGTGACATCCAGAGTCTCGTGATGTTTGGAGTCTCGAGGCACCTGGAGTCTTGCAACCGCTTCTAGCTTCAGGGGTTTCACTGCGAGATCACATGGGGGAGGAACCCAACTTATCACTTTTCTTTTTTGGTACTGAGGATTGAACCCAGGGGTATTCTATCTCCAAGCTATACTCCTTAGCCCTTTTTTATTTTTTATTTCAAAACAGGGTCTTGCTAAGTTGCCAAGTGTCCCACAGCTCACTAAATTGCTGAGGCTGGCCTCAAATCTTCAATACTGCTGTCTTAGACTCCTAAGTACTGGGATTACAGGCTTGCACCAACCACCCACAGCTGAAACGGTAACTTTCTGGTGTTACTTGTTGTATATCAATAAACTTAAAGAATTATGAAAAAATAAAATAAATTTTGAACATTAAAATAAAATTTAAATAAAGTAAAAATTAAAGTCACCTCCCCTAAAAAAAAAAAAGACCTTTATATTTGTAGTAGCTAGTAACTCTCTGGATGAACTGTTTTTCTGAATGTAGACTGCAAATAATCATTCCATACAAACAAAATGAAATCAGACATCTAGTCCTAGAAAAGCAATGCTCCCGAATTATTACTTTATGTATATTCAAAGTCTCAATCCCCTCCTAGCAGATCACCCATCCCTTGGCTGCAATGAATCATGTGTTTATTATTTGCTAACTATTCTCTCTCTCTCTCTCTCTCTCTCTCTCTCTCTCTCTCTCTCTCTCTCTCTCTCTCTCTCTTAGAAGTTGCAAAGTTGCATAAACAATCTTATCTGTCAGCAGCAATTTAAAAAAAAATCTAAGTCTTTTTCTTTTCTTTCTGCTGCCCCACCCACCAGGCTATACTCTATTGTGTCAACTTCTCAAATTGTTCTCTAGAGGACTGTCCTTGTATACCAGGCACAAAGAAAAACACACCTAATAGGGTCTAATCCAGTGGGGTGTTTGGAGTCCCAAGGATTATGGGGATTATGATGCAGATTGAAGGTCAAGGTCCACCGTCCTTCTCTGCCACTCCTTTAGAACACAGAGGCCAATACCATTCGCACCACAACAGTTTAAAATCTGATATGTTAGAAGTAGGTTGGGTGTGGCAGCACAATGATTTGCTGAACCAGCTAGCAAGCAAATATTTGCACCTGCGAGTTAAGTGCTGCTCCTCTGGGCAGGAGCTGAAAGTACAAAGAAAAGTTACATTTATAATTCCTTACTCTTTTATGCCTTTAACAAACTCCCCATTTAAACCAAATATAATTGCTCCTCTTTTTAAAGCCTTCCAAAGAATTCAAATTGCCCTTGGTGAGCTCTTTAATGTGTATTTAAATCCAATTCACTTACCTATTCAATCTGATCAGCACTTACTAATCCATAGCATCTAACTCATTTTTCATTATTATTTCTTCAATGAGTGAGGGTAAGAAATTGTGCACGCATATCTGATTTTCAAATCTCTTTCTGAATTATTTTATAATGATGACAGAGTAAATGCCAACTTTTATTTCCTTTATAGTGCTGCCTTCCCACAGCTCTTTCTTCTTAGGGAAATTTCAGTGAATGCTGACAATAAATACCTTGCTTGCTATTGCAGAAGTGAGGGTGCTTCCTGCTTTCTGTGGTAGAACACCACTTACAAATTCTCAGCACTCCACCATCTCTATTTTTATAGTACCAGGGGGTGGAACCCAGGGGCTTTTCTGCCTCAGGGCTACACCCCCAGCCCTATTTTATAATTTATTGGAAACAGGGTCTCACTAAGTTGCTGAGAGCCTCACTAAGTAGCTGAGGCTGGCTTCAAACCTATGTGATCCTCCTGTCTCAGCCTCCCAAGAGCTAGGATTACAAGTGTGCGCCACCACGTCCGGCATCACCCCACCATCTTTTTACAGGTTGTGGCCTCTGTCCCCAATTATCCTTGTGGCTCTACTTTGATCCTCTTGAGGCTTTGTCTGTCTACTGATATGACATGATCTGCTGGGCATGTTCTGGCCTGGGCACCAAATGATCTCTGAGTTTGTTTCTGAGTGACCATATGGTAGCAGGAAAAAAAGCCTGGAAATGCTGTGACAAATGTAAGATGCTTTTGGAACAAGGATTCAATGTCATCCTTGAGTCCAGGAGAAAGATGTAATGTTGAAATTGAGTTGGGGGTGGCACAGGAGGCAAAAACCAGCCACCTTATTGTGTGAGGCCTCTTTAATTAACTGGTACCTTTGAGCAAGTTCTGCCCACCGTGGAGGAAGGGACCAATTGGTCAGCAGTCATACTGCAGAGAGGAAGTGAGGATATTTATGTAGCCAGGGTCTTGGGGTGGGGCTAGTCGTGTGGGAATGCTGGTCCTCTCACAACATCTGGAGTCTGCCCCCCAGTGTCTGGAGTCTCCAACACCTCCGCTTCTGGCTTCTGAGTGAGGTTCAGCCTCCTTTCTCAGAGGGGAGGGGGAGAAATCCAACTTACCTGAAGAGTGTAAATAGAGCAGGTGTACACCACCACATTCAATGTACCTCGTTCATTTTTAAATTGGAGAACACCACCAAAGGAGGCTTTCCCCTGCCACTTCCACCCCTGTTTGAACTCACAGTCCTTCTTGCTTCTACCAATTATAGTCTGCTCTTGCTCAGTTCTTCCAAGTGAATTAATGTTTTGACATTAAGAGCTGCTAGGTTAGCCAGACATGGTGGCATATGCCTGTAATCCCAGTATTTGAAAGGCTGAAACAAGAGGATCGCAGGTTCAAAACCAGCCCCAGCAATTTAGCAAGACTGTCCACAAACTAGGGAGACCCTGTTCCAAACAAAATATAAAAAGGGCTGGGGTGTAGATCAGAGGCCCCATGGTTCAATCCCCACTACTACCATAAAAAACAAGGCTTAGTTTTTCAGAATTAAGAAAAAAGCTTTGGCATTATATGAAAATTTGAAGATTTTTTATAATGTGATTTTATTGGTGCATTATATTCTCATATCATAATGATTTCATGTTTACAATGACATACGTGCATATAGCACCTGGTGCTCCCTTCACCTCCCCTTTTACCCCTCTCCAATACAGAGTACTGAGATTGACATTGGTATTTTCACATATGTACACATAGTTGAAGGTAGCATTTCCATTAACCTCAGTCTTCTTCCTCCCCTTCCCTTAGACCTTCTCTCTGGCTCCACTGAGGTTTTCCCTCCATTATCTGGAGTCCCTCTTGTATCCCAGTTACACCCTGACTTATGCATATTATAGAAAACATATGACCCTTCATTTTCTGTGAGTGGCTAATTTCACTTAACATAATGTTCTACAGGTCTTTCCATTTTCTTGTAAATGACATAATTTTGTTCTTTTTTTGTTGCAAGTAGAGTTCATTGCGTGTATTTCTCATAATATTGTAATCCATTCATCTGTTGATAGATACCTAATTTGGTTCCATAATTTGGCTATTGTGAATTTTGCTGCTATGAACATGGGTATGCATATGTTACTATACTTATCTGGTTTCAACCCTTTAGAAAGATAGTCAGGAGTGGTATAGTCAGATCATATGGTGGATCCATTCCCAGTTTTCTAAGGAATCTCCACACTGATCTCTGTAACAGTTGAATTAGTTTGCAATTCTTCCAACATTGTAGAAGAGTACCTATTTCCCCACCAACATTTTTTTTATCCTAAACAACATTCATTGTTATTTGACTTCTTGATGATTGCCATTCTAATTGGGGTTAGATGGAATCCAGTGTACTTTTGAGTTGCATCTTTCTAATTGCTAATGATGTTAAATTTTTTTTTAAGTACTGGGAATTGGACTCAGGGGCATTCTTCCTCCAAGTTACAGCCCTGGCCCCATTTTTTATTCTTTATTTATCATTTTCTGTGAGTGGCTAATTTCACTTAACATAATGTTCTCCAGGTCTTTCCATTTTCTTGTAAATGACATAATTTTGTTCTTTTTTTGTTGCAAGTAGAGTTCCATTGCATGTATTTCTCATAATATTGTAATCCATTTACAATAGGATCTCACTAAGTTGCAGAGGATCTCACTAAATTGCAGAGGGCCTGACTAAGTAGCTGAGGCTGGCCACAAACCTGTGATCCTCCTGTCTCAGCTTCCCAAGTACTGGGATTAAAAGCGTGTGCCACCATGCCTGGCTCACATTTTTGTTAATGTATCTGTTGGCCATTTGTATCTCTTTTTATATGAAGTGTCTACTCAATTCGTTTTCCCATTTCTTGATTGGTTGGTTTTTGTTTGTTTGTTTGTTTGTTTGTTTGTTTGTTTGTTTTGGGTGGTACTGGGGATGGAACCCTTCTATCTCTGGGCTACACTCCCAGATCTATTTTATATTTTATTTGGAAACAGGGTCTCTTAAGCCAGTGAGGCTGGCTTCGAACCTGTGTGATCCTCCTGTCTCCATTTCCCAAGTGCAGGGATTACAAGCATGCCCCACCATGCCTGGCAGGTTTTTTTTTTTTTTTTTTTTTTTTTTTTTTTTTTTTTTTTTTTTTAAGTGTAAACTCTTAAGTACTTTGTATATTGTAGATATTAGTCCTCTGTCAGAGGGATAGCTAGCAAAGATTTTCTCCCATTCTGTGGGCTTTCTCTTTAGACTCTTGATGGTTTCCTTTGATGAGCAGAAGATTTTTAATTTAATGCCATTCCACTTGTTAATTCTTATTTTAATTTCCTGAACTTTGGGGATCTTGTTGTATCTATATATCAGAAAAAAAATTTTTTTTGAAAATCAAACCAGTCTGTAAAAGTGTCCTCTGTTAGTGCATGGAGGAGCTGGTTTCTTGACTTTAAGAAAGTGAACATCCCAATGTGTCTGTGAAAGTTGTAAGTGAAGATGAAAAACCTGGAAAGATGCATCCCCCACCATATAAAAGAAACGGTCTACCAGGCAGGATACTTTAGGATTTTTGTTTAAATTATAATTATATAGGTCATTATCAGAAACTATTGCCCCTGAGAACATTCTCAAGGAAAAAGCAGGAGCTCAGGGTACACAGCTACAAAGAATGGACTAACGTAAATGAAATGCTAGTAGATTATTAACTATTCTAGTAATTTTTTTTTTTTAGGTACTGGGGATGGAACCCAGGAGCATTCTACCTCCAAGCTACACCCCCAGCCCTATTTTTTATTCTTTATTTTGATGCAGGGTCTCACTGACTTACAAAGGGCCTCATTAAGTAGTAGCTGAGGCCGTCCTTGAACCGTGATCCTCCTGTTTTAGCCCCCCAAATGATCCTCCTGTCTTAGCCCCCCAAATGCTGGGATTACAAAAATGCACCACCACACCGAGCCCTATTTTAGTATTTTTACTCAGCATTTGCTATTTGTTACTTATTATTATTAATTATATATTAATATATAATTATTATTTATTACTCAGGTTATAAACTCCATTCGCTTTGAGTGCTTTGTCTCAGCCTTATTTTTTTCATAAATCAAATTATTTTTATAGTCTTGATTTTGCAGAAGTGAAATTTGGGGGTGGAGTGCATGGATATATGAAGAGTAGAAACTCCAGTACTAGGCAACTTTTCTAGCTTATTGACCTCTGACAGTTTTCTTGATTCTAGTCTTGTGTTGCTATGCTTTTTGTATTAGTGTTTCTAATGTACCTATGACAAATTACCGTAAGCATAATGGTCTAAAAGAAAACTAATCTGTTATCTTACTCTGCAGGTCAGAAATCTGCAGTCGTTCTTGGGCTAAAATAAATTGTAGTCTAGCTTTGCTCCTTCCTGCCCTTCCCAGTGTCTAGAGACTACTTTTGTTCTTTGGTTCCCTTCCATCTTCCAAATTCAACGATAGCTGGCCAGGTCTTTTTACTTTGTGTAATTCTGAATCTCTGGCTTTCTGTTGGCTCAATACAATTCATACCTAGAAATAACCTGTTTCCCTTACATAGACCCTTAGCTTATGTTGAGACCACCTGGATAATCTAGAATCATCTCACCTCAGATTTTTAACCTAATCACATTTACAAAATTTCCTTTGAGTGATAAGATAACATAATTCACAGGTTCCAGGGGATTAGGATGAAGATATTTTAGGGGGCTATTCATCTCCCTACCAGCATGCTGTTATTTTACTTTGCATGTGTTCAGGTGGCACCCCCAATAGATTTGGTGGGGAGGAGGGGCTTCAGGCTTTTATCTTTCTATTCCCCCAAAGCAAATGCTCAATTCAGATACTCAGAATATATTTTCAATGAACTTTTCTTCCTGACTGCACAAAGGTCTATTTCTAGGCATGGCCTGTGTTGAGCCCACCATGATATCTTGTCTTCTTGCTAGTCACTGAGGCAAAGATGATTCAATATTGTTTCAATTTTCTTGTAAAAGTAAAAATTGTCTTGCAAAATACTCAAGATGATGCTTGGCGTGGTGGCGCACACTTGTAATCCCCGCGCTTGGGAGGCAGACAGGAGGATCGTGCAGGTTCGAAGCCAGCCGCGCTGGCTTAAGAGACCCTGTTTCCAAATTAAAATATTAAAAAAATAGGTCTGGGAGTGTAGCCCGGAGGCAGAAGGGCTTCCAGGAACCTCAGTACCACCAAAAAAAAAAAAAAAAATCAAGATGATGGGTCAGCATGAATAATATACAATTAAAGATCAAAATAATATGCTAAATAATGTGATCACTTACAGCTTTATAGAGCAAGGAGAAAACTAGAATGAATGGAAAAGACAAGCCAGGAGAAAGAGAGTCAAGGTGAATGCATTCTCTCTAAATTTTGAATAAAGTCATGGAGAAATCAGAGTGATGGAGAAGGATGAGAACAAAGTGTTGCAGTATAATAGGAGAGTCCAAAAGATATCAAAGAACTTCATGCCCAAATATACCAGAGGAGGCAAATAGTACTTACTTTATTTAAAGTGACACTAATAAAATTCAAAACTCTAGGGATGCTGTTTGGGAGCTGGGGAGAAGGATGCTGTTATAAGCAGCCTTCTTAGTCCTCTGCTTTGTCAATCAAATGCTCAAATTATGGCTGTATTTTTATTTTAAGCTTATCTACCTCTCCTCCTGATTCCCCGTCTCAGTTCCACAGATACAATGATGTGGTACATTTCCCCATAACTCTCTATCTCCTTGTGGCACAGGAATCAGGATAAGTCAATGGAGAGCCCTGAAGAGTTCCAAGGTTTGGGGAAGGGAATCTTACCTCAGGACCTTGAGGTCCTTGGCTTCTGTGGCAGAGAAGAATTTCAGCACATGCTAGTCAGAGACAAGGCAGAGGTTTATTTAGGAAAGTGTGGAATACACGTTCAAGGGAGAACACGAGTGATTTAAAGGAGAGAGCGACTTTGGGGTCTTTATAGTTTTTTTAATAGGAGACCCCCATAAGACGGTGGGTAGGAGAGTATGGCAGGGATAGGGGTCTGGTCCCTCCTTTTAGAATTCTCAAGTTCCTAACATTTCACTGGTGATGCTGGGTGATGCCTGAGATTGACCAATGGGCAGACATTTTTAGGGATCCTTTGTTGACCCAGCATCTCAGGAATTTCAAGTTGAGAGATGAGTCACCATGATTAAAAGTGTGAGCTTATTGAAGATTTTTTTTTTTTTACCTAAGATAGAAGTAGGCCCTGTAGGATGAAGAGAAAATTATATTCTCTTTCCTTTCCAGTTTGTCTCCTTTTTACCTATTATTTTTATTTTTCCTATCTTTTTTTAATTTTTTTTTTTTTTGCGGGTCTGGGGATGGGATCCAGGGGCATTCAACCTCCGAGCTACACCCCCTGCCCTATTTTTTATTCTATATTTTGAAACAGGGTCTCACTAAGTTGCAGAGGGCCTCACTAAGTAGCTGAGGCTGTCCACGAACCGCGATCCTCCAGGTCTCAGCCTCCCGAATGCTGGGATTACAAGCATGCGCCATCACGCCCAGCTTATTTTTCCTATCTTACCTCACTTGAATCTGAAGGTACAGTCTCTCTGCTTAGTTTTTCTCTTGTCTGCCTCATATTTCCAGGCATAGCAAAAATGCAACCAGATTGTCCCAATGAGAAGAGAGTCTCCCCAGCTCTGGCCTCCCCGATCACTTCCTTCACCAACCAACTGTAGCTTCATATCCTGCAGGAGAAATTCCTCTGTAGCCCCTTGAAGCAGACTGAGGCATGGCAGATTGTGTTATGGTTTTGAAGCTGATGTTACGGTTTGAGAATATGTTACAGTTTGGGGGAAACTGTTCTTGGGGACCCTTGTTAGGATCCCAGACACAATTTCCCTAAAAAAACACAAAAACAGAGAAACAAAAAAACTGCGGGTTCTTGTCCTGAGCTAAGGGTAAGTATACAGTAGCCCAGACTCTTGCTGAAGATTTAAAGAAGTTAATTAAAAAGATAGAAATACAGAAGATAGTTACAGCCCCATGCCATTCTTGAATGGCATGGGAGGTGGTTCGAGTGAATGCCCCATCAAAGATACAACACGTGGACCAGACCTTTTTATACCCATGACTTCCATCTTGTTTATGTAATTCTGACATAGTAAACGTCCCTGTAAGGTTCCTCCCTTTACCCTATAGGGTACCTCCCCCCCCCCGCCCCCGCCAAGGTGTCTTTCACAAAGGTCAATCCCCTCCTCCCATCCTAGCTAGATAATTATGTAGATCTGTCTTTAGAAAGAGGAAGTCCTAGCTCCCCTCTCCTATGGACTTGCTAATTAATTTTGGGTAAGTCAATCTAAGTTTCAATAGCTGTTTGCTTCCTGACCAAAACCAAGACCAAGTCTTCCTTTCCCCAGGTCTGCCATTTTGACACAATTATTTTTTAAATATATCTATTAATAATCAGAGCCCTATCAAGTCTTCCCAAGTCATTCCCAATACTGGTACAGATTGTATTTCCAAAGATGGAAAAATTCCAACAATATCTCCCATCCATGCTCCTCTAGAACGTTACCACTACCCCCAAAAAGACATACTGTCTAATTCTATTTCCCTTCAATCGGGGCAGGCTTATTATTTACTACAACCAATAGAATGCAATAAGAATGATGCTACATAACTTCTATGTCATCAAAGGCAAATGAGCTTTTTGTCTTGCTTGCTGGAACACTTGTACTTGGAACTCTGAGCTTCCCTGTTAGAAGTCCGGGTGCCCCGTAGTCATCATGCGGTGAGGAAGCCGCACCACTTGAAGAGGCTCTGGATAGATGCTCTGGGCTCCAGTCAGGCATCTGATGTGTGAGCAAAGTCTTTGACTTCAATTGCTTTGTCACTTCCAGCTGCCAAGGACCCAAATATCAAGGAGCAAAGACGCTTCAGATTTCAATTCACAAATTTCATGCGCATTTTTTGTTGTTGTTTTGTTTTGATGCTAGGGATTGAACCGGGGACATTCTACCTTTGATGGAGGTGTACTCCATCCCTATTTTATTTTTTATTTTGAAATAGAGTCTCACCACTTGCTGAGGCTATCATTGAACCTGTGATCCTCCTGTCTCAGCCTTCCAAGAACTAGGATTACTGGGCACCATGCCTAACTCCTTTGAGCATTTTTCCTCCCAAATTTCAAACCCACAAACTCAATGAGCATAAATAATATGCTGATTTTAAGCCACAAAATTTTGGAGGGGTGTGTGTGTGTGTGTGTGTGTGTGTGTGTGTGTTACTAGGGACTGAACTCAGGAGCATTCTACCTCTGAGTGACACCCCCCAGCCCTATTTTTCTTTTTATTTTTTATTTTGAAACATGGTCTCCCTAAATTGCTGAGGGCCTCACCAAATTCCTGATGCTAGTCTCGATCTTGTAATCCTCCTCTCAGCCTCCCAAGTACTGAGATTGCAGTCATGTGCTTTACACCTGACACTGGGGTAATTTCTTATGCAGCAATAGCAACTCGCCAGGTATGAACAGGGTCAAAAGACAAAAATACTAACAATTTAGCTTAACCTTCTTAGTTGGTTTCATTTTTTACAACAGAATCAGGCAAAACTTCATTCTATAAAATAAAATACATGTTCCAATGCTCAGAGCTTTGTGTGTGGGGGGGTCAGTTTTATAGAGAAAAGAGTTGAAAAGAGTAGAAACATAAGACAAAAAAATGAAGGTTGGTCATTTCCCTTTTTTTTCTTTGAATCGACACATAATAATTGTACCCACTTATGGACTAGGACTAGTCATTTTTTAGTTACTTTTCTTGTAAACTAGGGACCAGGAAGCCAAACAATTTTTTAAAATAATAAATTAATTAGTAAACATCAGGTTACTTCCTATGATCATTTTTGTATGCAAGGATTAAGACAGAGGGAACTTCATTGTCATATCAGTTGAAACTGGCCCTCTTGGGAAATTGCTGTTATCTCTGTAATCCAGTCTTGAAAGTCAAGTAAGGAGTTTAGTTTCAGTTGGTGATTTGTAACTCTATTTTGGTTTTAGCCTAGTCTATGGAAGTCTAGTGCTGGAGCTTAGCCCCAAACAATAGCCTCTTCTAATTTCTATTTAAAAGCGGCATCTATATCTTCACTGAATTTATCATTTGGGAAGTTTTCCTGAATCACAGCTGTGACTGTAAACATTGCATTAACAGGTAAACTAGCACCTCTGGGATTATTAGTGCCCTCTGCAGTCTCCGATATATTGATGGATGAGAGGAAAATATGACAAGGATCAATTCTTAAGGTATTATTTTACAATGAGTAAGAAAAAATATCATCTGGGAGAACATTTTTTATAAGAGAGAAAAATAAGCAGAACTGGGGTACCTGGAAACACTGAGGACAGGCACATACCACTTTGCCATGTGCCCCAGGGCGCCCGGCCCCCGGGGGAGGTACGACTAGGAGGAGCTTATAGAGAGGCCTTGACAGGAGGAGAGCCACACAGGAAGCTCATCCAGGAGGCCAGGGATTCCAGGGCAGTCCTGTGAGAAGCCTTCTCTGTTGCTTCATATATTTGATTTTTTATGTCACAGTGTCTCTCTTACACACACACACACACACACACACACACACACACACACACACTGCACAGCTGGCAGTGGACAGGACTTCCTGGTGACCGAATAAAGTAATTTTTGCTGGGAAGACGCGGGAAGCACACACTTCTGCCTTAAGTGGCTAAAAGGAGAGGATCTTGGCAAATTTCCCAAGAAGTCTAAGGAACTGACTAATAAAGGAAAGGAGAATAACTCCACCAAGTCACTGAAGTAAAAGCGAAGTCCTCATCCAGGGGAGACCTACATAGGAAAGGGTTAAAATGAAAAACAAAACTGTGGCTGAGTCTGCCCTGTCATCTGGCCAGTTAAGTTGTCTCTAAATATTGTAAGAGACATTTAGGAACCAAAATGATTATTGTCTGGACTACTTTTTTTTTCCTCTGCTTAAGACATAAAAACAATTTTGCACAAAAACAGATGAAAATATAAAGTGGTTGTTCTCCAATTAAATTAATTCATCAATAAATAATTGCTGAGCAACTAACACTCAAAATGTTTACTGAAATAAAGAAATTCCAAGAAAGAAACTTTAAAAATCTGTGACAAATGGATTTTCCTTCTGAGGGTTAGAGTTTGTTCTGCATTGAAAATTTACTTAGCATTCAAGGATTCCCACTTAAATTTTAAGTATCAGGTTCTTTTCTTCTTGTTCTGAAATGTGTCCATTGTACTGAACATTCGCTTAAGATCTGTTGGTCTTAGTGTAATCACATCCAGATACCCTTAATAGTCTAGTTGTTACATAATCAAATCCCTATCATATCTGTGCTGAAATGCTAGGAAAAGTCGATTACAAATCATCTTGTATTAAAGTACTATTAGCTGCTATCACACATAGACTCCAACCCTCAGTGAGAAAACTATTGAAATTTATATTCATCCATTAGTTTCCAGTTGGCACAAGGTAGAGTAAAGGGCAACTCCATTCCACACAATTCCACGGAGACTCCAGCTAAGAGAGGTGATGCCATCCCACAGGTATGACACCCGATGCTGCCAAAGGCATTGGCATTCCCCAAAAAGGCAGGACAGGAAAACCAAAGGGTCATGCATCATCATCAGCAAAGTTTTATGGGAGAGGCCTGGAAGTGTTGTACATCACTTCTGCCAACCTTTTAACAGACAGAACTAAGACACATAGCCCAAGTTAGATACAAGTGATTTTGGACAATGTCATCTCTGACTGAGCAGCTAACTCCCAGCTCCCATTCTAAGGGAGCAGAATTCTTCAGTGAACAACCAACGTTTTGGCCACACATATCAATTAAACTGAATTCTTCTAGCTGGACCTGGCGGCACACTTGTATTCCCCCCTACTCTAGAGGCTGAGGAAGGAAGATAACAAGTTTGAGGCCAGCCTGGGCAACTTAGCAAGATCCTGTCTCAAAATTAAAAATAGAAAGGGTTGAGGGTGTAGCTTAGTGGTAGAGTGTCTCTGGGTTAGATCTCCAGTAGTTCAAAACCAACAATAACCAAAAACCCTGAATTCTATTCATAGCCAAGCTTTGGGATAGTGCCACAATTTATGGAGGGCTACTAAGGAGCTGGGAGATGATTCCTCACAGGGTGAACAGAAAGAATTATGAGCCTATGCCTACCCAGTCACACTCATAGTAGTGTGATGGTCCCTCCTGTATCCAGTGCTTATTTACCCACAAAGGTCTACAAAATGTGAGAGGACTTTATGAAAGAGAAGTATGTTCCTCTGTTCTCAATGATAGATGGATACGTTAACATGTGGAGTGTCCTTAGGGCAACTCTGGGAAACCAGTGCCAGGCATTAAAAAGATTTGCTATGGAACTAGGCCCTAGCCATGATTTCACTCCATAATAAACCCTAGATGTCCATGTTCCTCTGTGAATAGCTACTAATGATATAAAAGTTGCATTCAATGTGGAGGAAAAGCAAGTCTCTTTAGAGACCTGTTCATTTACATAATGAATTGGCCCACTCTGTGGCCCCATTATTCTCCTTCTATGCAAATCTAGATTATTTTTTAAGTAATGGCAATATAAACCATTATATATTGCTATGCTTCTATGCTAGGTGGTGTGCAAACTATAGTACAACTTTTTATTTATAACAGTAACAACAGCTCTGCAAGTAGACATCATTGTTTTCATTTTAAAAAGAGCACCTCATGGGGCCTCTGAGGCCGGGATAAGAGCCTGCTGAGGGGTTAGGCTGGTGCCAAGGCCAATGGCCAGCATCGGAGCCTGCCGTGAGGCAAGTCCGGTGCTGGGGCCTTCGAGGCCGGGATCGGAGCCTGCCAAGGGGTTAGGCCGGTCCTGGGGCCAGCGAGGCCAGCATCGGAGCCTGCCATGAGGCAAGGCTGGTGCTGGGGCCTCCGAGGCCGGGATCGGAGCCTGCTGAGGGGTTAGACCGGTGCAGGGGCCAGCATGGCCAGGGTCGGAGCCTGGCAGGAGGCAAGGCCACTACTAGGGCCTCTGAGGCCGGGATTGGAGCCTGCCGAGGGGTTAAGCCAATGCCTGGGCCAACAGCCAGTATTGGAGCCTGCTGTGAGACAAGGCCGTTACTGGGGCCTCCGAGGCTGGGATTGGAGCCTGCTAAGGGGTTAGGTTGATGCCAGGGCCAGCAGCCAGCATTGGAGCCTGCCGTGAGGCAAGGCTGGTGCTGGGGCCTCCGAGGCCAGGATCAGAGCCTGCCGACGGGTTAGGCCGGTGCCGGGACCAATGGCTGGCATCGGAGCCTGCCGTGAGGCAAGGCCACTAATGGGGCCTCCGAGGCCATGATTGGAGCCTGCCGAGGGGTTAGGCCAATGCCAAGGCCAGCAAGGCCGGGATCGGAGCCTGCTGTGAGGCAAGGCCGGAGCTGGGGCCTCTGAGGCTGGAATCAGAGCCTGCCGAGGGGTTAGGCCGGTGCCGGGGCCAATGGCCAACATCGGAGCCTTCCGAGAGGCAAGGCTGCTACTGAGGCCGCCGAGGCTGGTATCAGAGCCTGGCTTGAGGCTAGTCCGGTGCTGGGGCCACCGAGGCCGGGATCAGAGCCAGCTGAGGGGTTAGGCCAGTGTCGGGGCCAGCGAGACCAGAATCGGGGCCTCCCATGAGGCAAGGCCACTGCTTGAGCCAGCGATGTCTGGATCAGTCCACCAGGTAGCCACTACTGGGGCCGTCAAGAGTGGGATCGGTACTTGCAATGTGGCATGCACAGAGAAATATCGCAGAAAATAAAAATCAGATGTTTCCCCTAATCAGCAAAATCTAGGAGGAAAGGGGCAACAGGAAGAGGTTGAGCTATAGAAAGGGCCCTATAGTGAAACAACTAAGGTGACTAATCAGAGGGTATGGAATAGGGGAGGATGGAGCCTCTTTAAAACACAGGAGGTACATAAACAAATGTATCAAAGATAATCACCAAACAATCATGGGATCGAGGGAGGGGGAGGGAATGGGATGGGGAGTGGATGAGGGCTAATTGGACGATGTGTGCTTGTATATCCTCTCAAGTCTTGTACTCCAATGTGATATATGATTACAATTCACCAATAAAATAATAATAATAATAATAATAATAATAATAATAATAATAATAATAAAATAAAAATAAAAAGAGCACCTCAGTGGCCGGGTGTGGTGGCGCACACTTGTAATCCCCGCACTTGGGAGGTGGAGACAAGTGGATCGTGCAGGTTCTAAGCCAGCCTCGCTAGCTTAAGAGACCCTGTTTCCAAATAAAAATATATAATAGGTCTGGGAGTGTAGCCCGGAGGTAGAAGGGTTTCCAGGAACCCCAGTACCACCAAATAAAAAGAGCACCTCAGCAAGATTAAGAAGTTCTTTCAAGGTGAATGATGAGTGTCTGAGCAGAGAAGCTGAGTCCAGATCTATGTAACTCAAATATTCTTCCTCGTCCATACCACACACTGAGTTCCAGTAGCATCCTAGAGTAAATCCTTAGTACATACAAGACAAACACCAACCTATCTACCTCTCCCTGGTAAGATATACCCAAGCAAAACTTCTCAGGATACTCAGGGCCACCGCAACACATTCACCTTAGTAGAGTAAGCCCACATGGGGAAAATTTGAAGATAATATATTTGTTGAAAAGTGAATCTTACAGCCATGCCTGTAATTTGCCTGTAATTCCAGTACTTGGGAGGCTGAGATAGGAGGATTGAAAGTTTGAGGCCAGACTCAGCAACTTAGTGAAACTAACCTTAGCAACTTAGCAAGACTCTGTTTCAAAATAAAAAAATATAATAGTGACTTGCAGTGTAGCCTAGAGGTAGAATGTCTCTAGGTTCAATACTCAGTAACTAAAAAGAAAGGAAGAGTGTTTTTTTGTTTTGTTTTGTTTTGTTTGTGGTACTAGGGATGTAACCCAGGGGCATTCTACCTCCAAGCTACACTCCCAGCCATATATATATATTATTTTGAAACAGGGTCTCATTGAGTTGCAAAGGGCCTCTTAAGTAGCTGAGGCTGTCTGCAAGCCCTGATCCTCCTGTCTCAGCCTCCCAAATGCTGGGATTACAACATACGCCACCACGCCTGGCTGTGAGTGTTCTTTATATGTAACTATGTGCATCAATAACATATAATGCATGGCCACACCCAATTCTTTTTGGCTATGCATAAGATAGACTTCAAAGACACAAATGATGTTTGGATTTTCGTAAGTGTTCATGGCATCATCGCCATCAGAAACACGAGATTCACTTCTCTTCATGTTACATATTTGCTTCTCCACAGTCAACAAACCAGCGTCTTTCTCTAGAGATGTAATAAAGGCAGCATTGATTCACAGAGTAACAAACTGGTCACTTAGCCTTCTTCCCAGACCACAGAAAACTTTAAAGATAATTACCATGGCCAAGAACCCATGCCACCTAGCATATTCTCCAATAAAACACGTTTGTGTGTGTGTTTTGAAGACTAAGCAAAGATAATTTTAGTGTTGAAAATCACAGCAAAGAAAAGCTTATAGCACATTCCCTCAACTGCCCTTATTAAAATAATGACTTCATTTATTGGACTTCTTTGTTTGTTAGACTACTTAATATTGTCAGACATTATGCTGAATGTTTTACACACGTTGTCTTGTTTAATCCTCACAGTGATCCTACAAGACTACAGTATTATCGAAAAAAAAAAAAGCAAGCTTAGCATCAGATTAAGTAAATACATAGCAAATGACAACAGGGGAATTGGGCCCAGGTTTGTCTGACTCTAAAGCCCGTTCTATATTCTCTGTACTGTACCAGCCCACCTAGGGATCTCAGAGGCATTTGCAAAGAATGTTAGCCAGAAGGAAGCCCTGGCATAGAGTGGGAAGCCTGTCCGGTGCTACATGGCAGGGTTGCTGTGGTGCACTGACAGAAAAAGGGAACACAGTGTTCTGAAATTGCACAAGGACTATAAACAGAACAAATGGAATCTCTCAGAATTAGAGTTAATCCTTTGCTGGAGGTTGATTTCAGAAAAAGCTTTTTGTGTCACATTTGACTAGGGAGCATAGTCTCCAGAATGCTAGAAATGGTGAGAGCAATGTCTCTTCTATGAGTGTATGCTTTATCTCTTCCTAAACAATTGGGTTTCTTGCTTGTATCATGTCTCAAATATTTTCTGAACGATTTAAGAATTCCAAGGAAGTCTGGAACAAGCTTTTATAAGTAAAATTCCACAGCTGACATTTGTTGATAAAAGTAATTTTGCATGTTTGATAGAATGTAGAATGGTCTTGATCCTTCAAAGTGAATCCCAATGCCATCCTTTTAAGATTTGCAATTGCTTATGGGGGTAACAGTGGGATGGAATTATATCAAGAACCACTGCCTGTGTGACCCTTCAAACACAATAAAATTAATCAATGTCATGGACTCTCTGGAAGTGTTTCGGTTACTTCAAATAAAAATATACACATATATTTTATAATACTTTATTTGTAGCCAAGACTTTAAGAACTTACAGGTACAAATAAATTTATAAGATGTGCCGTTGGTTAAGTGTTTGTAACTCATCCAGTCCTACACATGTTACCTATGTAACCCTGACAACACCTTGTGAGTCTGCGAAGAAAAGGATTCACGTATCTATGGTACAGATGAAGAATCTGAGTTCATCAAGGTAGTAAACAGCTGAATTCAGATTCAAATCCAGGCCTCTCTCCGACTTCAAACCCAAGCTCTCTTCCACGTCTCTGAATAACATTTTCCAGAACAATTGTCCATCTGAGAAGGAGCAAAACTTCAGCATCACTTTGAAGTTTCTGTTCCTCTGAAGCATCTGAGAAAACATGGAGAACAGCAATAAATAAAGGTTTTATGTATATGCAGAGACTGCTTATTTATCTACACATTAGCACTTTCTTACACCACATAGTACCTGTGCCCAAAGCCTCAAAGTCTACTCTCTACTATATGAAGTAACACATCATTTCATTGATCCCAGACTACTTATTTTAAGCTTTAAGAATTTGCTCATCATTTTCCATCTGGCCATAAGATTCCTAGGTTTTATTATTATTGAGTCCACAACTTTAGTGATCTGGACGCTTTGGGCTTTCCAGACTTAAAGATACAATTGTAAAAATGTAAAACCATCTGCCTTCAACTGGAAGATCTTTCATTCACTTGATCACACTAATTTCTTTTTCCGCTCTAAAATCACTGGGGCACTCTGGCAGCATTTCAGCAGTAGGGACTTTATGTTATTCACTTTCTATGAGGAAATGCTATCCCTGCTCAGTTTTTTTTTTTTTTTTCTTCCCAATGATCCCCACAGGATTTGAGTCCTTCCAGTGCATGCCATGAGAGTTTAAGAAGAACCACTAGGAAAATTATGTTCCATGCAAGGTCTGAGTTTCTTGGCCTCTTCCCATTCACCTAACTTCAAAGCAAGTGAACCTAAAATAATCCTGCATCATGTTGACCATTCTCAGGATCTCGAGAAGTCTTGCTACAGTTTAATATCATCTTTCAATTCCAGAACAATTTTGATGACACCATAGGCTTGGAAAATTCACAATCCTATTCCCTACTTATTTCTGGAAATGTTACATAAAACCAACTTCTAGTGTTCCCAATTCTCAAGAGACTATATTGTCAGCATGTCTTAGACAGAAATGCATGGGATGGCTTCAGGACAGGAAGCAAACATTCTCTCTCTTGTTCCCAAATTATTCTTAAAAGTCTTCTTTAAAGTCTAGGAAGCAGAGCCTGTGTCTCCCCCCTTTATCTCCATACTTGCTTGTTACTCTCTTTCCCCACTAAAGAATCAATGGGCAAGAATCCCTTTCCAAGTAGCATGGCCTCCCCCCACATTAAAATTCATTGATTTTTAAACTTCAAAAGACCAAATCCAAAGACAACCTGGCATAAACTTCCTGGCCGGTTCATAGCTCGAAAAGAACATAGATAAGAAGCCAGGATATTCTCTTACCAGGCCAAGTCCTTGGTATGGGGAAGCAGAGGAAGAACTAATAGAAATTCCAGATAGGTGTGGGCAAATTAAAGAAGAGAAAGAGCAAAATTTAGGATTTGTGGGACCTCAAAACTTAAATAATTTGAGATAGAGCTTTACATTATAAGCCTGTGGCTTATGAGAATACAGTTAGGTATGAATTTTAATATTTAGAATGAGAACAGAGTATAAAATTTTATATACATTTTTAAAATTTAATCCTTCTGTCTCAGCTTTCCAAATACTGGGATTACATATGTATGCCACCATATTGGGCTCCTATTCTGTATAATTTTTAGTGAAGAGAATAGAAATATAATGCAGTCTTTTCTCTATATATAGTTGATCACAAATTTTTATTATTGAGAAGTTTTGAAAAGTGTCTTATAGCCAGGCGTGGTGGTGCACGCTTGTAATCCCCGCACTTGGGAGGCTGAGACAGGAGGATCACACTGGTTAGAAGCCAGCCTCACTAGCTTAAGTGACCCTGTTTCCAAATAAAAATATAAAAATAGGTCTGGGAATGTAGCCTGGGGGTAGAAGGGCTTCCAGGAACCCCAGTTCCACAAAAAAAAAGTGTCTTACAGTTCAAGTTTGCTATCAATAAACATAACATGTGATTATGTTATTAAATATGTTTATATGCATCATATATTTAGGGCGGTTTTTTTTTTTTTTTACAAAACTGGGGCTAGAACCCAGGATTTCACCTAATCCCAATTAGAATGACAATCATTAAAAACACAAACAACAAATGCTGTCCAGGCTGTGGAGGGTGGGAACTCTAATAAATTGTTGGTGGGATTGCAAATTAGTACAACCGTTTTGAAAAACAGTATGGAGGATCCTCAGAAGAATGAAAATGAACCTATCAAATGACTCAGATATACCACTCCTGGGTATCTACCCAAAAGAATGGAAACCAAACTACCAGAGTAATGCATGCATATTTATGGCTTATAGCAGCACAATTCACAATTGCCAAACTATGGAATCAGCCAAGATGTCCATCAACAGATGAATGAGTTACAAAACTATGGGATATGTACACAATGGAATTTTACTCAGCCATAAAAAGAACAAAATTATGTCATTTGCAAGGAAATTGATGGAACTGGAGAACATTATGCTAAGTGAGATTAGTCAGTCACTAAAAGTAAAAAAATCAGATGTTCTCCCTAATATGCAGAAGCTAGGGAGAAATTGGGTCATAGGAGGAACTCTAGATGAAGAAGGAGAAAGGAGAAATCTTAGATGAGCAAATAAGGTGAGAGAACTGAAGGTGATGGGAGGGGGAAAGAAGGAAATTTCCTAATGCACACTGTGTACATCCAGAAACATATCAAAGTCAACCACTAAGCCAAACATGAGAAGGAAGGAGGGGGAGGGAATGGAGGGAGCAACTGGGGAAGGGCTAAATGAGTGGTGGGCACCTGTATGTCTCTATCATCTTGTACTCCATTAAGATGTATGACTATTGAATGGATTACAAAACTGGGATATGTGCACAATGGAATTTTACTCAGCCATTAAAAAAAACTCAATTACATCATTTCCAGGGAAATGGATGGAACTGGAGGACATTATGCTAAGTGAGATTAGTCAGTCACAAAAAATAAGAAAGCAGATGCTTTCCATAATATGTGAAAGTTAGGGAGAAATGGGTCATAGGAGGAACTCTAGATGAAGAAGGAAATCCTATAGAGGAGCAAACAAGACAACCTAAAGGAGGAGAAAGGAGGGGGAAGAGGAAAATCTCTAAAACACACAAAGTACTTAAACATATTGAAGTCAATCACTAAGCCAAGCAAGGGAAGGACGAACGGGGAGGGAATGGGGTGGGAATTGGGTAGGGGTTAAATCAGTGATGTGTACAGGTATGTACACACAAGTTTTCTACCCCAATATGATGTATGAATATAATGTACCAATAAAAAAAAACTTTTAAAAAGATGTATGACTACAATGGACCGATAAAATTTTTTTCGAATATGGCAAACTTATATTAACATTCTGCATTATCAAAGCTATTCTTAGCCAGGAGGAACCACACCTATCAACAGGCAACACTGAGAACCAAACCCTCTACTCACTTTGATGAATGGAAGAGTTTCCCATCTACTTGCTTTTGCGACACACATTTCAAACACTGTTTCTCACCCGCTCCCCATGTTCTTCCAGTGCTGGTGCAGATTGCCCTGCATTCTCTGACCCTATACATTTATGTCTTGACACTGGGTCAGTCAGCTCTGTGGGCTCAGACTATTCCTGGAAATCATTTCTCATTAGGATGGCTATTCATAACTCAACTGTATGTAAAAGTGTCTGAAAGCCACATAAATATATCCCATTTAACTCAAACTAAATATATCTCCAACTCAAACTGTATTAAAGCAAATACAAAAAAACTCGGGACCACTCCCAACAGCAATGCAAGAAACAGACACAGAGAGGAAGTCAGATTAGAGTCAGCAGTCTTTACTGGTCAAGTATCTTACTTTTTCAAATTTTATAAGCATGTGACCATTTCAATACATATGCATCTGTGGCTACTAGTAGCTTTTAATTCCACCTACCCCTCCACCCGTCCCACCATCAACAGTATAACCCAGGAAATACAATATACGTGGTATATGCCTAGAGTATGGTATATAAATATACATGGTATATAAATACCTATGCCTAGAGTGCTGTTCCTAGTTTTAATTTACATCCCTGTCTCCCATCAAGATTCTAAGTTCCTTGGCCCAAATCATGTTATATCCATATCTGGATCCACCAGGAACTCCCATAGTGCCTGTCACAAAATGACAGTCTATATTTGACAAAAGAAGAAAACTGGTCACTGTGCAACTGGGTGATGACGGCTGCACTGACTGATTCGGGCTATAGTCTAGTTTATTCTACACATTCTGATGGTGGCAGGGTGGGTGGTGGTGATAGAGGGGATGTCCAAAAGTCTAAAGCAGTCACTGCAGGACACCTGAACACTATCTTATTTATTTATTTACTTACTTATTTTGTGTGTGTGGTACTGAGAATTGAACCTATGGCTCTTCTACCCTTGAGCTACACCCTTGGCCCCTTTTATTTGTTTTTATCTTGAAACGGTCTCCCCAAGTTGCTGAGAATCTCGCTAAGTTGCTAAGGCTGGCCTTGAACTGGTGACCCTCCTATCTTAGCCTCCCAGGTACTGAGATAACAGGAATGCGACACCATGCCCAGCTTCAGATTCATATTTCCAATGACAGGATTTCTCCCTATTTAGCCATACGTCATAAAGTTCTCTTTTTGGCATTTGTTTTTTGTTTCTGGCTAAAGAGAGAGCTACCATTTAAGCAAAGGAAATGTAAATGCCTATTGATTTAGTTTATATGAATTTAACAGACCTGTATGAGCAATAGCTGTGCAGGAAGCTCAGTGCATCAAGGGATTTTATAGAGTCTAGGATAGCAGGGGCCTTCCACTAACTACATAATTAGAAAAGAGCGGAAAGCTAGGCATGGTGGCAAACACCTGCAATCTCAGTACCTGGGAGGCCCAGACAGGAGGATCACAGGATTGAGACCTGCTTTAGCCACACAGTGAGAGACACTGTTTCAAAATACAAAATAAATAGCCAGGTGTGGTGGCACATGCTTGTAATCCCAGTACTTGGGAGGCTGAGACAGGAGGACCATGCAGGTTCAAAGCCAGCCTCAGCTACTTAGTGAGGTTCTCAGCAACTTAATGAGACCCTGTTTCCAAATAAAATAGAAAATAGGTTGGGGGTGTAGCCTGGAGGTAGAAGGCCCCTGGGTTCTATCCCCAGTACCACACACACACACACACACACACACACACACACACACACACACACACTAAAGAACGAAAGAATGAAAGAACAAAAGGAAGAAAGAAAGAAAAATAGAAAACTGGGGATGTAGCTCAGAGGTAGCTCAGAGGATCAATTCCAAGTATCACAGAAGGGAGAAAGGAAGGGAGGAAAAAAGGAAGGAAGGAAGGAAGGAAGGAAGGAAGGAAGGAAGGGAGGGAGGGAGGAAGGAAGGAAGGAAGGAAGGAAGGAAGGAAGGAAGGAAGGAAGGAAGAAAACCAAGCCTCTTTGGGAAAAATACATAAAAACTGTCTTCATGAGTAACCCACTCACTGGGGAGATCAGAGGAAGGAGATAAAGATGTGGGTCAGCAACGGATAATCCAAAAGATGTTTCTGTCATGAATAGTTGTGGGGAGGAAGTAATAGTGAATGAGACGATCGAGACAGAAATGCTTTCCAGAAGAGTGTATATTTCATTGTGTCAGGGAGGAAAACTTTTTCTTTTACTGTATGTGTTCAGTATCTGGGGGAGTCTATGAATTTCATTAACACAAGACAGATTAAAAAGAAAAAATCCAAAACTTTTATTAATAGTTTTTATACATGAGAGTTCACAGAAAAGAAGTGAAATGAAGGAGTGATAAGATCTGGGGGCTTACATGCCATTTTAACAAAGGGTTTGGCTTCAGGGACGATAAATTGTGGGAAGGTGACTAGGAAATATGCTGGGGAGAGTAGTGGAGGGTAAGGGTTACTTTAGGAAGGCTTGTTTATGCAAACTCTTCTCAGTGAGGACTCTCCAACTCTGGTGATAAGAGTTGTTCTCTTCCTGGTATAGGATTAAGGGATAATTTCACAAAGGGAATTTTATGTCTTGCTTTTAGACAAAAAAAAGAGCATAGAATTCTTTCTGCATATGCTGATTTTCAACTTCTTTCAGCCCAGAATAACCCTCGTGCCAAACTGGCATATTTCAGGATAGCATGTTCTGATCCCCTTCAACCATACAGGTCAGCATTTGCCAAAATGAAGTTACCTGGGATTCCAGCCTTGTAATCTTTAATTGGCCATAGAAAAATAGATCCCAGTATCTTCCCATCAGGATTCACACTGTATATTAATAAAGACTGAATAGTTGCATAGTAAAGAGATCTACTCAGATTGGATTAAAGCTCCATTAAACACGAAAAGATCAAAACCGTGAAAATTAAAAACAGAACACACCTATTAGATGGCTAACATTAAAAAGAAAAATAAGCCAGGCGTGGTGGCGTATGCTTGTATTCCCAGTACTTGAGAGGCTTAGACAGAAGGATGGCAGGTTTGTGGCCAGCCTCAGCTATTTCATGAAGCCCTCTGACACTTAAGAGACTCTGTTTCAAAAATAAAGAATAAAAAATAGGGCTGAGGGTGTAGCTCAGAGGTAGAATGACTTTGGGTTCAATCTACAGTACAGCAAAAAAAAAAAAAAAGAAGAAGAAAAGAAACTATCAAGCTCTAGTGTTAATGAGGAGGTTAAAGACGGGAACTCCTGTATATTGTTGGCTGGGGTGCAAAATGTGGCCATAAAGTTGGGAAATGGTTTGGAGATCTTTTCAAATCCAACTAAACATACGCATTCGGGAAGCTGAAAGTCTGATGGGGTCCCTGCACAGCTGATTTCTGACAAAATCTCTCTTCCATCGCAGATGTATCCTCACCGTCTTGCTGTATCCTCATGCCAAGTGTGTAACATGCACTTACCCAGCAATGTTACTCCTGAATAGCTATCCAAATGAAATTAAAACTGTTTACATAAAAGCTAGAATGCAAATGCTTAAAAACTTCATTCATCATCACCCTAAATTGGAAACAACACAAATGTCTTTGCATGGATGAGTGGACCAAAAATCCCCTGATATATCTATACATGGGAATAATACAGTAATTTAAAAAATAAACTACTGAGCCGGGCATGGTGGTGCATGCCTGTAATCCTAGTACTTGGGAGACTGAGATAGAAGGATTGTAGGTTCAAGAAAGTAGTAAGACTCTCAATGACCTAGTGAGACCATATTTCAAAGTAAAAGTAAAAAATAGGGTTGGGGGTATAGCTCACAGGTAGAATACTCTGGGGTTTAAGCCCCCAGTACCACATACATACACAAACTACTGCCATTTTCCATATGTGGAAATGAACTACTTCACACTCTTTCTTTAGAATGTAACCCTTTATCATGGCCTTCTCTTACACTGCACCTCCACCTTGCTAAGTTGCTGAGGCTGGCCTCAAACCTGTGATCCGCCTCTCTCAGCCTCTTCAGTAATGGATTGGGGCATGCACCATCATGCCCAGTTTGTTATGCCTGTTTATGGCAGTGCTTTCTCCACTTTTAAGACTCTCTAGTTATTTAGGGTCATTTTTCCTGTCCTGGTACTAAGAGACAGATGCTCTTACACACAGTTTTCTTTATGGTTATAAATTTCCCCCACCAGAGGGTAACTTCTAATCTGCTTTCAGAGCTTCTCCTGCATCTTCAAATAATCTAGTCCTGATGCCAAGGAGGTATACTTCGGGGTGACATATTCTGGTATCCTACAGTAATCAGAGAAGACCTCGTTGAGAAATAGAAACGTAGGGAAAAATGTGAGGAGGTGAAGAAGGAAGCCATATGACCAGCTCAGGGAAGAAGGGACTGGGATAAGCCTTGGGGCGGGTGCATGCCTAACAACCCCGGAACAGGTGGACACCTGGGACCAAGTCCCACCTCTGCAGATTGCTTCAGATATGTGAGGCTGCAGGGTGTGGTGGCACACGCTTGTAATCCCAGTACATGGGAGACTGAGACAGGAGGATTGCAGTTTCAAACCCACCCTCAGCTGCTTAGTAAGGCCCTCCGCAACTTTGTGATACGCTGTTTCAAAATAAAGTATAAAATAGAGCTGGGGGTATCGCTTGGATGTAGAATGCCCCTGGGTTCCATGCCCAGTACCACAAACACACATACACACACACACACACACACACACACACACACACACACACACACACACAAAGGCATTCAGCAAGAGGTGGCTGACTGAGACCTCATCCAGCTTGAACCTCAGATTCCAAACCTCTACAGCCTCCTCTTTTCTTGAAGCCGCCACTGGCTTTTCTGCCCATATAACTCCCTTGCCATGCTCACACACACAAGACTTACTCCTTCTCCACTTCAAATAGACTGGGGGCCCTGGCTTTGCGTGATGTGTTTGTCTGCCTTTAACTCTGCTGTGATGATTCCATCTCATCAGCATCTTCTCCAAAGAAACCCTGTATTCATGTTTATTTGAAATCATCCCCATCCCTTCATGGCTAACTTAAACAGTCTGACAAACACATTTCCTCAATTGTGAGAGTCTATTGATTGTAAGATGTTCTAACAAACACAACATTTTTGACAAAACAATTTTTCCCCAATTGATGGTCTTCCTACTATTCTTTATTACAATGATGACTTTGAGGCTCCTAGAGTAATTTTAAAAAAAACTTTTTTTAGTACAAAAGGGATTGAACCCAGGGATATTCTACATCTGAACTATATCCCCAGGCTTTTAATTTTATTGTTTTATTTTTTGGTTTTGAAACAGGATCTCGCTAGGTTGCTGAGGCTGTTCTTGAACCTACGATACTCCTTTCTCTCAAGTATGGGGATTACAGGTATGAACCACCACTCCTGACCTGCTTTATCAATTTAATGGCGAACTTTCAATGATGAAAGAAAAAAAAAAAAAAACAAAGAAAGAAGGGAGATTATAAAGGAAAGAGGGAGGGAAAGAGGAAATGGGGGGGCAGGTGCTAAACTTATTGTGCATATTTCTAAATAACCTTAGTTTTGTTTTTTTTTTTTTTTTTTTTTGGTGGTACTGGGGTTCCTGGAAGCCCTTCTACCTCCGGGCTATACTTCCAGACCTATTTTATACTTTTGTGTTTTTGGAAACAGAGTCTCTTAAGCCAGTGCGGCTGGCTTCGATCCAGCGCGATCCTCCTGTCTCCACCTCCCCAAGCGTGGGGATTACAAGCGTGTGCCACCACGCCCGGCTTCTTATTTATCCACACGATTACATTCTGCTTTTATTACCAAAGTTTAACTCTAACCCATTTCAAAACCAGACACTAACTGTGCTTCCAAATCATTTTGGACATCCATTGTTATTCACAGCCTTATGAAATTATCCCACTTTTTAGTCATGCTTATGAGCTGGGCCTCTTAAGCACACTTAAAGTCAACAATGTAATTTGAGGGCATCATGGAAAATCCTGGCAGTTATTGGCATTTCCTCTTTGGTTAAACTGATAATTATGTTTCCTTTTCTAAAAGATCAATGTTTTCCTTTTGAAAATCACCAGAAGATAGACTTTGGAGGCAGGGTAACGCTTCTTTTTTATGATGCTTAAAGTAGTCACACCAAGTCCTCGAGCTTTGAGAACTGTATCATTTACTTGGTGTGATGGAGCAATACACGATGCCTGACATGTGCCGGGAAGTCTGACACACCCGTGGTGACCTTGCTCCAATACAGTGAAGCAGACTAGGCTTTCTCAAGACATTATCAGTGACAATTAGGGACATGGATCTAACTTAAGAGTGTGTGGTACCACGCAAGCCAATAATAAGACAGAAGTGGTATGAACAGATATGTCTAGAAAGGTGGGTAAGAGCATGTGACCGCGGGCAGCACCAACCATGTTAGCACCTCACTCCTCCGCCCAGCAGCTGGCAACATTTTTGACATCCTGATTTCATAAATGTTAACATGTGAAAAAAATAAAGTGAGACTTAAACTGGAGATAACGTGGCGGTTTTCAAAAATCAGAGCCTCAAGAGTTCCATTTAGCCTGCAAAGCTGGATCCCTGTCTGCCAGCTCAAAATCTCTATCTCTTCCTCTTCTGACCTCACTACTCCCCCTTCAGGCTCAACCCTGGAGATAAGAGAGTTCACATCACAGCTTAGAGGGGAAAAACCAATCTAAAAAGGAAGAAGACAATAGCTAAGCTTATTTTAAGCTTCCTGCCTGGACTGCCATTAGACTAATTTCTTCTAGATCAGACTTCATTTCCTGAAGCCTCCCTGGCAAATGCATATTTTCCTGACCGTGCTAAGAGAGGAACACTCTCTTTTCTTGGGTTGAGCCTCATCTGAATTAGTAATGACATATAGCTGCGGTGAAACAACAACCTGAGTCTTCTAAAGGAACCAGGAGTTAATCCTATCGAAGTATTTTGCAGTGTTGTGTATTCATGTGTGCAGTTATATTTGCTTGTGGTGGGCTTTGTTCCTTCTTTTGACAGAGCTATAAAGCAAACAATCTTTTCATGGTGGTTGAGAGTTTTCCCACAAAAGCCCCTCCCTTCCTGTTTTACCAGTAAGAGTTTTGCTTTGCTGCTTCGGAAACAATTCCCAGCTAGTCCTTGAAAAGAAAGCGTAAATCCCCTAATCTAGAAATATGTGGTAAGAACCTACCTGGAAAAGCCAAGCCAAAGAGGGCCCAAATGCAGGTCTCTGGAAGGAGTTTACAAAGCTCTGTAAGAATCCCCTTGCAGAAAGCTCAGTACTCCTCCCACCCAGAGCCAGGCCTAGAGGAAGAACAGGCAGGCCCTATGCTTCCTGCTCCTGCTGCTGTCTGCAGCCCAGCAAATGCTCCTAACCACAGACAAAGAAAAACTGGATCCCCAGGACCTCCGCTGCTCCACCCTGGACCCCAGGACCTCCGCTCCTCCACCCTCACCCAACCCACTGCCTTCGCTGCACTTGGATTTGCACATGAAAAGCAACATTTCTATCCTTGTTTGTGGCCATGGAATCCTCCACATTTATCTCCTTCACCGTCCATCTCACTTTCAGATACACCTTACCCGTTCGAGTTTATTTCTTTTTATAGGAGAGAGCCTTGTTTTTAGCACTGCTACGTACCTCTGTGTGGCAGAGTGATGACCACCTGCCCTTTCCCATCCACAGTGAACCCTGCCAGTGTCAAAATCCCTTCAATAGGGAGCCGCTAACGTAAATAAAAAGCAAGATGCATTGAGAAGAACACACGCTTGATCTAAATAAAAAGTTATCTCTGTTCACAGGGATTATGTAAATTCACCTTTGCTTATGTTAAGTAGTCATTTTTCAGCACAGCCTTCTTGAAATAATTACTGGCTTTTTATTCAGACGCTGATGCTTCTTTAGCAGATTCTACCCACAGGACTTGTGGCCACTGAGATCACCACAGCCCCTTGTAAGATGTAAGATTGTAAATGTCTGTAGTTTATGCAAATCACATATTTATCATCAACTTCCTTGAGAATCAAAAGAAGGTAATAATTCTTCCACTTTTTTTTTTTTATCTAGGTGCTGTAGCACACCACTGTAATCCCAGTATTTGGGAGGTTGAAACAGGAAAATTGCATGCTTAAGGCCAACTTCAGCAATTTAGTGAGACCTCCAGCAACTTAATGGGGCCTATTTCAAAATTTACAAAAGCACAATAGAAGAGGTCTGAGGGTGTAAGGGCCATTCAGAGGTAGAACACTCTGGGTTCATCTCCAACACTGGGGGGAAAAAAAAAGAATGTACTTTTTAAAAAAATAATAAAGCTCACTGTTAGCCAGGTGTGTTGGGGCACACCTGCAATCCCAGTACTTAGGAGGCTGAGACAGGAGGATCACAGGTTTGAAGCCAACCACAGCCACTTAGAGAGGCTCTCGGCAATTTAGCTAAGACTGTCTCCAAATTAAAAACAAAATAGGGCTGGGAATGTAGCTGACAGGTAGAATACCCCTGGGTCAATCCTCAGCATCACACACACACACACACACACACACACACAAAAGAGTTTACTCTTGCCAAAATAAATAATTGCAGATATATACATTACAATAAATGCCAAAACCACCATAGCACAAGCACTCTCTCCTTTGTGTATGTTCTAAAGGAGAACTTCTTAGTTTTTACTTTCAGCATATATTTTATATGCAACTAACTTACTATTTTCCCATGTTTCCCACTGACCCTGCTAAATAGTAACATGATGGATGATATTGTATATTTTATAGGCCACAGCACAGACCATAAACACAGTGATTTTCACAGTGAGCATCCTACAGAAATAGGAGCATCAAATACCTCTCTAACCAGACCTGAAGGCCCAGGTACTAAGAAGTCAACTATTCCTGGACACCTGCCAAAAAGTACATTTTATTTACAGTCGGCCCACCTACTATGCTTAAAAGGGGATAATAGAATGCTGTTTCCAGACAAGGTTAGGAACGAGACTAGTATCACTGGCCACCTTTCAGATTTAGTCTCACATTAAATCGAGACCTGTTTTACCTGCATTTGCCTCTCATTACTAGATAAGACCATGGCAGAAGATAGAAGTCCAGGTCAATTTAATGCAATCATAAGTATGAATACATGATAAAATTTTTTTAAATGATCCATGTACATTTGAAAAAAGATATATTCTCCATTGTTAGGGTATAGTGTTAAATATAAATGTATACATAATATCTACCTTTTTAATTGATTGTTTCCACCTATATATTCTCATTCAACCCATCATGTATTGAGTTTAGTATATTAAAGTATCTTATCATTAATGTTTCTATTTCTGGTTTCTTCTCATGTAATTTTTGCTCCATATTAGGAATCGCTGTTATTTGGTGCATATATATTTAAAATTATTGTAGCTTTATTGCAAATCATTATTTTCAGCTTTATATAATATCATTTATCTCATTTAAAATTTTTTGGCCTAAATTAATTTGTCTGGTTTAAGAATCACTATTTCACCTTATTGTTTGAATTTTTTTATATATCTCTGCTTTTTTTCTGCAGGTCTGGGGATGGAACCCAGGGGCATTCAACGTCCAAGCTATACCCCTACCCTGTTTTTTATTCTTTACTTTGAAACAGGGTCTCATTAAGTTGCGGAGGGCCGCACTAAGTAGCTGAGGCTGGCTGTGAACTGCAATCCTCTGGTCTCAGCCTCTGGAATGCTGGGATTACAAGTTTGCATCACCATGCCCAGCTTATATCTCTGCTTTAAAAATTTTTTTTTTTAGTATTGAGGCATGTCTATTACATATAGCATGGTGTCAGCTTTTGCCTTAGGGGCCAGTGTAAGGCATTGTCACTACAACAAGAAAAGAGAAGGAACCAGCAAAGCCCATTTCTTTTATTGATATGACCCACGTTAAGTGTCAAATGTTAAATTAGTTTAAAATTGCTTAATGTGTTATATTTACCATATTTCCTTCTTCAGTTGGCTTATTTTATTTACCTTTTTATGGTATTACTGGAAATTAAACCTAAGAGCATTCTACCTCTAAGCTACACCCTCAGCCCTTGTTATTTTGTGCTTTGAAATAGCGTTTCACCACATTGTCAAGGCTGGGCTCGATCCTGTGATCTTCTTGTCTCAGCCTCCCAAGTACTAGGAGTACAGGCATGTGTTACCACACTAGGCTTAGCTGGCATATTTTATTTGCTATGTACATCTTCATTTCTCTTCACATTTTAAGAGTTTATATATTTGTTCCAGTGGTTATCTTTGTATTTTTTCCATTTGTGAGTGTAGGAGGGAAGGGTACTGCGAATTGTGAAGAGCATTCTACCCCTGAGCTTTACCCAGAGCCCTCTTTAGTATTTTGCTTTTGAAGCAGAGCCTCACTAAGTTGCTGGTGCTGGCCTGGAACCTGCAATCTTCCCGTCTCAGTCTCCCACGTACTGGGATTATAGGCATGTGCCTCTATGCTTGGCTTATTCCATTTATATTACCCACAATGCCCCTTTTTCTTGCTAAACATTTTATGGTCTGACACGTCCATTTGTACTCTTCTCCCTCACCATTATCTATATAACTATCAATTATACCGTCTACTTCCCCCTTCTCTTTCCTACTCTCCCCTTGTGGTCATGTAATGTTTACTTTTCCAGAATATACACTATATATATTACTCTTCATTCCATGGCCTCATCCTTGTGTTAGTCTGAGTTATACAATTAAATATATTAAATTTTCTTCACGCAATAAAATTACACGATACAATAATTTTTCACCACCAGTCCTTTTGCTAATGTTTCTCTATTATCCCTTGGTTATATAAAGCTGATCCTCTAGGGGAGTCCTATTGCACACATGTAAGGTATTCCTTGAGTTGTTGCATGTTGAAACTTTTCTTTAATCTTGATACAGTTTGGCTGGATATAAAATCATTGGCTCCGATGCTTTTCTTTTACAAATCTACTGAGGACTGGCACTGTAGCTCAGTGGTAGAACACTTATCTAACATGCATCAAGCCTGGGGTTAAATCCCCAGCTTGAAAGAAAGAAAGAAAGAAAGAAAGAAAGAAAGAAAGAAAGAAAGAAAAGAAGCAGGCTGTCCTTTTATTAATTTGTCTTCTGTGGCTAATGAGAAGTCTGATACCATTTAAAATTCTTATCCTTATAAATACTTTGAGGGAAAGGGAAGATGGCGGTGGCTGCGGTTGCAATGGCGACTGTGGCTGCCTAAAAGGACATGCATTCCTCAGAGAAGCCCTGGACACCAGATTTTGGTTTAATATCTGATTGGGACAGTGTAAGGAGACATTTCCAGCCACGACTTCCTATCTAGAATACAGGAGAGAGAATGGATAATGGTGGATTTAGAAGCAAGATGACAAGGAGGTGCCTACCACACAAGAAAAGTGATATTTGGAAGAACATCCCAGAAGAGATTAGAGAAAAGACCACTTCAGCCGTGCATGCTGGGGAACTCTTAACAACATACCTTGTAAGAAAAATGATCTGGACATGGTTGAGGGAGCCCAGCAGTGCCAGGTGGGAAGCCAAGCCATGCGTCCCGGCCGGGAAGCCAAGCCATGCGTCCTGGGGAGCTCAGCCTACCTGCGCTGGAGGCCGTGAGGTGCTCGGAACAGCAGATCCTGCTCCATGCGGTAAGGCTGTGGGCCTCCACTCATGGAGGGGAGATAAAATTCATTGCTGATGAGTGTTCGATCTTACAACCTCTTCAAAACACACATACTGTCTTCTCTTATTAAAAAATATCAGAAAGGGGTCAAGATGGCGGTGGTGGTAGCCAGGATTCAGGAGATGCAGACAAATCCTATTCAATCCACCTTGAACTTTTGGAAAAAAAATCTCTGTGAAGGGGGACTGTTTCTGCCACACATGATTAAGAATTCTGGACATCATACCATGTAAGGAAGGCACTCAGCAGAGAACCAGGAGGAAGGCGGCAAAGGCGAAGGCCAGTATTTTGGAGAGGCAGAGATCCGATCCAATCCACCTTGAACTTTCGAAGAAATTGCCCCACAGGTAGGCTGCTATGGCCATGCATGCTTAGGAATTCTGGACAACTTGCTGTGTGGGAAAAGTGGGAGAGAACTGAGATGGTGTTGGTGGCGGCGGCAGCAGCTAGTATTTGGGAGAGGCCGGGATCTGATCCAATCCACCTTGATCTTTTGAAGAAATTTCCCCAAAGGTAGAATGCTACACTGCGCATGCTCAGGAATTCTGGACAACATGCTGTATGGGAAAAGTGTTTGGGAGAGAATTGAGATGGTGGAGGCAACAGCAATGGCGACGGCCAGTATTTGGGAGAGGCCGAGATCTGATTCAGTCCACCTTGATCTTTTGAAGAAATCTCCCCAAAGGTAGAATGATACCACTGCACATGCTCGGGAATCTGGGACAACATGCTGTGTGAATAAGGTGCTCGGAAGAGAACCGAGATGGCTGTGGCAGCAGCAGCGGTGGTCAGTATTTAGTAGAGGCAGAGATTCAATCCAATCCACCTTAAAATTTTAAAGAAATGTCCTCAAAGGTAGTCTGCTACTGCCGCACATGCTCGGGAATTCTGGAAAACATACTGTGTGGGAAAGGTGTTCAGGAGAGAACCAAGATGGTGGTGGCGGCAGCAGTGGTGGTGGTGACCAGTATTTGGAGGGACAGACAGATCCAGTTCAATCCATCTTGAACTTTTGAGGAAATCTCCCCAAAAGTAGACTGCTCCTGCCACACATGCTCAAGAATTCTGGACCACATGCTAAGTGGTAAAAGGGTTTGGGGGGTATCAGAGTGAGCCCTGCATAGCCGGGGTGGGCCGCCACACTTCGTGTTCTGAGAGACATCAGCCCTCATGGCCACCTTGCTCCTCTGCTCAGAGCGGGAGGCTAGGGTGCAGGTGGAGCAGCAGAGCCTGCTCTCCGAAGTGAAGCTGTGGACCTCTGCCTTTGGAGGGAAGACAAAATTCATTGCCACTAGGTATTTGGGGTCCCAGCTTTTGCAAAAGACATGTACTCTTTTCTCATATTAAAAAGAAAAAAGTGGAAGAACGCCTGGCGTGGTGGGGCATGCCTGTGATCCCCATGCTTGGGAGGCAGAGACAGGAGGATTGTGCAGGTTCGAAGCCAGCCTCGCTGGCTTAAGAGACCCTGTTTCCAAATAAAAATATTTTTAAAAGTAGGTTTCCAGGAGTGTATCCCGGAGGTAGAAGGGTTTCCAGGAATGCCAGTAAAAAAAAAAAAAAAAGGAAGAAAAAAGGGAACATCTGTAGATGACCTGCTCATAGTGACGAAGAACAGAGCCCAATGCACAGCAAGGCCAGTGCCTGGGCCTCTGAGGCCAGGATAGGAGCCTGCTGGGTGGTGAGGCCACTGCTGGGGCCAGTGAGGTTGGGATTGGAACCTGTCATGTGGTGAGGCCTGTACTGGGGCCAACGAGGCTGGGATTGGAGCTTCCCTCACCCATACCACAAGTTAGTATAAGATTCTAGAAGCCAGGCATTGTGGTGCATGCCTATATTACAAGTACTTGGGAGGCTGAGACAAGAGGATCACAAGATTTAGGCCAATTTAGCAATTTAGCGAGATTGTGTTTCAAAATAACACTCATTGTTGGAAGGGAGGGAAGGGAAGTGGGGCAAGGGTACTTGAGGGCATCAAGTTTGAATGTATGCCATTTTCAATATGATCCACATAAAAAATAAAATAATCATGATTGTTAAAAAAAAAAGAATTTCCAGGAAGATGGCGGCCACAGCAACAATAGCTAGCAGAGGCCAAATAGGACAGGTATTCCTCTGAGAAACCCTGGACATCAGATTTTGGTTTAATATCTGATTGGGACAATATAGAGAGACACTTCTATCCATGACTTCCTAACTAAAATATAAGAAAGAAGAGACAGACCAAGATGGTGGAGCCAGCAGCAGCAGCAGCCAGTATTTGGAAGAGGTGGATAAAACCAATCCAACCCACCTTGAACTGTTGGAGAAATCTCCCCCCCAAACAAAGACTGCTCCTGCCAAACACACTCAGGAGTTCTGGACAACATACTATGTAAGAAAAATGCTCGGGAGGAGGGCCAAGATGGTGGTGGCAGCAACGGCCAGTATCAGGGAGAGGCAGAGAGAGTCATTCTAATCCACCCAGATCTTTTGAGGAAATCTCCCCAAAAGTAGACTGCACCTGGCCCACATGCACAGGAACTCTGGACAACATACTATGTAAGAAAAATTATGGGGGCACATCAGATGGAGCTCCATTTGGTTGGATCAGCTGGTGCCACACGTCCCAGGAGCCAAGGGGGCTCCTCCCACCACGCTCCTATGAACAGTGCTGGGGTTGGGTGCGCTCGGGTCAGCAGAACTCATTCTCCATGGTGAAGCTGTGGGCCTCCAATCTTAGCGGGGAGATAAAACACATTGCTACTAAGTACTTGGGCCCCCAACTCCTGCAAAAGACACGTACTGTTTTTTTTTTTTTTTTATTAAAAAATATTGAAGAGGGAGGGAGATGGCAGCAGCTGCAGTTGCAGCTGCAGCGGCGACCACGATACCAGCAGTGATGGTTAGTAGCAGCTGAATAGGACATGCATCCCCCTGAGAAACCCTGGACAACAGATTTTGATTTAATAGCTGAATAGGACAACACACAGAAACATTTCCAGTCATCACATCCTATCTGAAATAATAGAAGAGAGAGTGGAAAATGGTGGAATTAGAGGCAATACTGCAGCACGGTGCCCGCCACTGCAAGAAAAGTGATTTTTGGAGGTGTTACAGTTTGGGAAACTGTCCCCAGTGATCTTTGTTAGACCCCTGGGAATAATTTCCCAAAAACTCCCCCAAAGAAACAAAAACAACAGAAAAAGAGAAAAAGACAGAAACACAGAAGATAGTTACAGCCCCATGCCAGAATGGCATTGGGGTGTATGGTCCGAGCCAATTCACCACCCCCAAAGATACAGCACGTGGACCAGACCTTTTTTTTCTTTTCTTTTCTTTTGTGGGTCTGGGGATGGAACCCAGGGGCATTCGACCTCCGAGCTACACCCCCTGCCCTATTTTTTATTCTCCCATCCAAGTACTAACCAGGCCCGACCCTGCTTTGCTTCCGAGATCAGAGGAGATCGGGCGCGTTCAGGGTGGTATGGCCGTAGATCTATTTTTTATTCTTTGTTTTGAAACCAGGTCTCACTGAGTTGCAGAGAGCCTCACTAAGTAGCTGAGGCTGTCCACAAACCGTGATCCTCAGGTCTCAACCTCCAGAATGCTGGGATTACAAGCGTGCACCACCACGACTGGCTGGACCAGACTTTTATACCCATGACCTCCATCTTGTTTATGTAATTCTGATGTAGTAAATGTCCCTGTAAGGTACCTCCCCCAGCAAGGTGTGGCAAGGTGTCTCCTTTCAGGAAGGTAGACCCCTGTCCCATCTTAGTTAGCTTATCTAATCATGCAGATCTGTCTTCAGACAGAGAAAGGCTTAGTTCCCCTCTATTGACTTGCTAATTACTTTTAGCTAAGCCAATCTAAGTTTCAATAGCTGTTTGCTTCCTAACCAAAGCCAAGCCTTTCTCTCTCCAGGTCTGCCATTTTGACACTATTATTTCTGAAATATATGTATTAATAATCAGAGCTTTCTCAAATATTCCTAGGCCATTCCCAGTACTGGTACAGGAGGGATATCCCAGAAGAGATCAGAAAGCAGACTGCTCCTGCCACACATGTACAGGAAAACTTAACAACAACATACTCTAGGAGAGACCAAGAAGGCAGCAGCAATGGCCAGTACTCAGGAGAGGCAGACAGATCCAACCAAATCCACCTTTAATTTTTTAAAAAATCTCTCCAAAAGTTTACTGTTCCTGCCCCACATGCTCAGGAACTCTGAACAACATACTATGTAAGAAAAAGTTTTGCGGAGATGAACCAAAATGGTGGTAGCAGCAGTGGCCAGTATTTGGGAGAGTCAGACAGATCCAATCCAATCCACCTTGAATTTTTGAAAACATCTCCCCAAAATTAGACTGTTCTTGCCGCACATGTGCAGGAATTCTGAACAACGTACTATGAAAGAAAAATGTCGGGGGCAAGCCGGAGGGAGCCCTGCCCATACTACTGGGCTGATTCACTGCTCCGGAGGTCCTGGTGTTGCGATCTGGCACCCTTAGAAAGAGGGAAGGCTAGAGCTTAGAGCACAGCACCACACCACAGAGTGACATAGTGGGATGACCCAAAGCAAAGTTAGTCCCACGTGGGTGCCAAATTATGTTACGGATTGGGAGAGTATGGTTGTGGGGAAACTGTTCCCGGGGACCCCTGTTAGGGTCCTGGACGCACTTTCCCTCAAACCACAACAAAACCCCAAATGACCAAAAACAGAAAATTACCACGGGTTCTTGTCCTGAGCTAAGAATAAATATGCAGGGCCCGGCGTGGTGGCGCACGCTTGTAATCCCCGCGCTTGGGAGGCAGAGACAGGAGGATCTTGCAGGTTCGAAGCAGCCGCGTGCGCTGGCTTAGGAGACCCTGTTTCCAACTAAAAACAGGTAAAAATAGGTCTGGGAGTGTAGCCTGGAGGTAGAAGGGCTTCCAGGAACCCCAGTACCACCAAAAATTAAATAAATAAACTAAATAAATAAATAAGAATAAATATGCATAGCTTGGACAGTTGCTGAAGATTTAAAGAAGTTTATTAAAAGATAGAAATACAGAGGATAGGTACAGTTCCATACCATACTGGCATGGAGGGGTGACTCTAATGAATACACCAAAGGGATCATACGTGGACTCGACCTTTTTATACCCATGACCTCCATCTTGTTTACGTAATTCTGACAAAGTGACCATCCCTGTAAGGTACCTCCCCCAGCAAGGTGTGGCAAGGTGTCTCCTTTCTTGAAGGACAAGGTCAAACCCTGCCCCATCCTCCCTAGATTATCATATAGATCTGTCTTTAGATAGAGAAAGGCCTAGTTCTCCTCTCCTAAGATCTGTCTTTAGACAGAGAAAGGCTTAGTTCTCCTCTCCTATTGACTTGTTAATTACTTTTAGCTAGGTTAATTTACATTGGAATAGTTGGCTGCTTTTAGGCAGAAACTGAGTCCTTGCACAGATTTGCCCCTCACCCAATTTTTGAAATATATTAATAATCATAGCTTTCTCAAATCTTCCTAGGCCATTCCCAATACTGGTACACCGGGAGACCTCAGCTCCTCTGCACTGCGCTGGGGGTCAGGGTGTGCTTGGAGCAGCAGATCTTCTTCATAGTGAGGCTATGAGCCTCCACTTTCAGTGGGGAGATAAAATTCATTGCTGCTAGGGAATTGGGCTCTCAGCTTTGGCAAATGACACATGCTGTTTTCTCCTACTTAAAAAAAATTATATATATACATATATATATATATTACATATATAATATATATGTAATATATATTATATATGTGTGTGTGTGTGTGTGTGTGTGTGTGTGTGTGTGTGTGTATCAGTATTGGGAATGGCCTAGGAAGATTTGAGAAAGCTATGATTATTAATATATTTCAAAAATTGGGTGAGGGACAAATCTGTGCAAGGACTTAGTTTCTGCCTAAAAGCAGGCAACTATTCCAATGTAAATTAACCTAGCTAAAAGTAATTCACAAGTCAATAGGGGAGGAGAACTAGGCCTTTATCTAAGCTAGCTAAGATGGTAGGAGGGGTTGACCTTCATGAAAGGAGACACCTCGCCACACCTTGCTGGGGAGGTACCTTATAGGGTAAGGGGAGGTACCTTACAGGGACATTCACTATGTCAGAATTATGCAAACAAGATGGAGGTCATGGGTATAAAAAGTGCGGTCCACGTGCTGTATGGTGGGGGGGGATGAATCGGCTAGGGCCACCCTCTCCCCCCATGCCATTTTGGCATGGGGCTGTAACTATTTTCTGTATTTCTATCTTTTTAACAAACTTCTTTAAATCTTCAGCAACTGTCTAAGCTATGTATATTTATCCTTAGCTCAGGACAAGAACCCATGTTTTTTTTTTTCCTGTGTTTTTGGTTGTTTTTGGGTTTTGTTATAGGTTGGGGGAAAGTGTGTCCGGGACCCTCGCAGGAGTTCCCGGGGAACAGTTTCCCCAAACCATACTGAAACGGGGGTTTCTTGAGAGAAAACCCGGCGAGTTCTTGTCTACGGTGAGCGAAGAATGACACCCGCAGACCTCAGGAAGGGGAGTAAAAGATTTATTGGAAGCAGCAGGGAATGGGGCAAGGGTGGCTGAACACCCCAAAGGGGCTGGAACTCTAGGTCCAGCAGCTGCCTTCAGGACAATACTTGAGAGTAGCCCAAGCCGAATTGCCTTCAGGTGCAGGCTGCTTTCTTCCAGAGTCCACATGATCTGCCAGAAGGGAATAGAGAAAAGTGGCCGAACACCCCATAGGGGCGGTCGGAACTCCGGGGTCCAGTAGCTGCCTTCAGGGTCACTACCCGAGTGTCGCCCAAGCCAAGTGCCCATCAGTTGCAAACTACTTTCTCCCAGAGTCCACGCAATCTGCCAGAAAAGAGGTACAGGTCACCCCTAGGGGCCTGGCCAGCCATGATGTCCAGCAGAGGCCTTCAGATCACTACTCGAGATTCGCCCGAGCCACGTGCCCTCAGATGCACTCTGCCTTCTCTCAGGGCCAACACGACCTGCAAGAGAGAGAACAGCTCCCCAAAAGGGGAGGGGGTCCCAAGAGGGAAAGTCCCCCCTTTGCCATCCAACTGGCCAAAGCCTGACCGCTTGCAAGTTCGTCTTTGGTCAGGGTGACTTTTGGAATTCCAAGGAGAATTTGCATAGGACATTTGCAAGTTCTTTGAAGGGTCTCCATTCAGGAATGCCAGACTTGCTCGGTGGGTTTGTTGATTAGGAAACTCAGGATGGCTTTGTGAAGCTCTGGCCTTCTTATCTCCAGAGCCTTTGGAATTTCAAGCATTTGTCGCCCCCTCAGGAAACTCAGGAAATTAACTTTTTTCTACCAAGGCCTTTTCCCTATCTGCCTATTTCCTTTCTATCTCCTCAATACTTGTCAAATCCGTCAAATCCGTAACAGCAAGTTGGTGCAACCACTTTGCAGAACTGTATAGAAGATCCTCAGAAGAAGGAAAAGGAACTTCCCATATGATCCAGCAATACCACCTCTGGGTATCTACCAAAAAAAATGAAAACCAAAATACCAAACTAATGCATGAACAACCATGTTCATAGCTGCACAGTTCATCATTGACAAACTCTGGAATCTGCCAAAATGTCCTTCAACGAATGAGTGGATTTCAAAACTATGGGATATGTACAAAATGGAATTTTGCTCAACCATAAGGGAGAACAAAAGTATGGCATTTACAGTGAAATGTCACACAGAAAAAAATAAGAAATCAGATGCTTTTCTTAATGTGCAAAATATTAGGGAGAAATGGGTAACAGGAGGAACTCTAGATGAAGAAGGGACCCTATAGAGGAGCAATGAAGGTGACATATCTGAGGGGATAAGAGGGAGGATAAGGGAAACTCTTTAAAGCACATGATGTACTTAAGCATACCAAAGTCATTCAGGAAGCCAAGCATGGGTAGGTGGGAGTGGGAGGGGAGGGGTTAGAGATTGGGTAGTGGCTGGTTGGCTGATGTGTGCAGGTATATCTCCACAAGTTTTTTTCTCATTGAGATGTATGACTACAATGCACTAATAAAAATTTATTTAAAAAAATTTTTAAAGGGCTGGCGAGGGGTGGGGGGGTGGGGTGGCTAGGAGGTAGAATTCCCCTGGGTTCAATCCCCAGTACCAAAAATGAAGAAAAAATATTCTAGGATAGGGTAGGAAGAGACCCCCAAAGCACAAAAGCTTAGAAGTTTGGTGCTTTGTTTTATAAGTATGCTAAATATTCTTAGTTTCAACATTTTTGAGTCAAAGTGTCACACAGTCCATGAATCTGGTGGGTATTATAATGCAAACCACTCTGCAGTGGAAATTTCATTTGCTGACCCAGAATGAAGCAAATGAGAAGCACTTCAATCATCAAAATTAATTTAATTCTACCTGGTGGTTTTATAAGGCATTTAAAATTTTGTTCGAATCTACGTTGTTTTAATAAGGTCCAGCAGGTTTTGATCTTCTTCAACTTCTACCAGAAAGGAATCAATTCTGGGTTTATTGTTTATTTTTTGTTGTTTTTCAAGGCCACTTAACAAAGGAGTAGGCTTGCTCAAAAAGGCTAGCCCAGGATATGGGGGGTAGGGACAGTCGAATTTTAGTTTTATAGAGATTAGGGTCAGATGTTTGAGGTCTGGGATTTTCATTGGCAAACTCTTGAATTAATCTAAGTCTGAAAGCTGATGGGTAATTTGAAATCAGTACTTCAAATATGGATCTCAAACCGGGCGTGGTGGCGCACACTTGTAATCCCGGCGCTTGGGAGGCTGAGACAGGAGGATCGCACAGGTTTGAAGCCAGCCTCAGCTACTTAGTGAGGCTCTCAGCAATTTAGTGAGATCCCTGTTTCCAAATAAAATATAAAATAGGTCTGGTTGTGTGGTCCAGAGGTAGAAAAGCCCCTGGGTTCCACCCCCAGGACCACATATATGGATCTCAGCCATACATGCAAATTGTATGGCTGACATAACTGTGTGCCTTGCAGTGTGCCCCAGACATTATTAGCATTTATCCTTTGGGGATTAATATTCCCATTATCTACAAAAAGAAACTGCTTCTCAAAGATATGAAGCAATTTGCCTAAAAAGTCATTAGTAGGTAAGAACTGAATGGTAGAACTGAATGCAGGCTGATCTAATTTCAGAAAACTTCTCTTTCCGCTACACAGGGCTGCCTCCGTGCACAAGTGTGTGGTATGCGGATGCCATTCTCTGGGTTTTCTTACCGTGGGCTTTTTACTTCCTTGGTATTCTCATGCAGTGGTTCCTTGAGGTGTGACAAATGTCCTCAGTAGTGTTTGGCTTCCATTCTCACCTCCTGGGCTGCCCTCCTCTAATACAGAGGCTGGAAATCTCAAACCCTATTTCTCTGTCTCACTTGCAGCCGGGCTTTTTGAACCAACAGCACGCACTTGCAAGAGGTCTGCAAGTCAGAATCGAGACAGAAGCCACCTTCCTGTGGATTTGGTGGTAACCATGGGCAAAGGTGATTGGTGGAGACATGAGACTTTTGGAAGCTGTGACTCATTGTTCATTCACTAATGACACGGTTGTTGAGAGATAGTTAAGGCGGAGGCGACAGGGACTTTTTCATGAGCAGATTTGAACTAAAGCGACATGTTCTCAGAGTCTATATTTCTAGCGACAGCCCTGGATTTCCTACCTTCACATGGTGGCAGCGGTAGAAGCAACTCTAAAGCTGGCTCCTCCATCCTTCCCAGCCAAGTTGCAAGCACCTGCTTCTCACTAGTTGATGCCTTTCTGCTTAAAATAGCTCGTGGTTTTTGTTTCCTGCAACTGAGCCCTGCTGATACACACTGTTTAGCTTCTTTCCCTCTCGCTGCTGGTCTTTACAACTGCCAACCCTGCAGTGGATCCTGAAAATGCTAAAATGAAAGCTGTGAACATTTTCCTTATCTAGCTCGATTTTCTCCATAGCATTTATTATCAATCCTTCCCAATACTTTTATTTATTGGTTGACTGCCCCCACTGGAATTTAAATTCCATTAGAAGAAAGCATCTACTCACTTTTCTTCCTCGTTTTCCTCCTTTACTAGGAATTGAATCCAGGGGCATTTTAACTCCAAGCTACACCCCCAACCCTGTTTTATTTTTATTTTGAAACAGGATCTTGCTAAGTTGCAGAGGGCCTTCCTAGGTGGCTAAAGCTGGCCATAAACCTGTGATCCTCTTGTCTAAACCTCCCAAGTAATGGAATTACAAGCATGGGCCACCATGCCCGACTTATCCTGGATTTTTAACAGCCTTAAAAGACTGCAAAATGACCAGAATCTTCTGATTTCAACATTATATTTAGGGCAACCAACTCCTTACAGTTTGCCTGAGATGGTCCTAATGTTAACAATAAATGTTCCATATTCTGGGACCTCTCAGTTCTGGACAAACCAAAATAATAGATTACCTGAATTAAATTCATAAAGCCTGGTGTGGTGGTGCATGCTTGTAACCCCAACATTTGGGAGGCTGAGACAAGAGGATCGCAGCTTCACGGCTGGCCTCAGCTACTTAGTGAGATCCTCTGCAATTTAGTGGGACCCTGTTTCAAAATAAAAGATTAAAAAAATAGAGCTGGGGGTATAGCTCAGAGGTAGAATGCCCCTGGAACTGCAAAAAATAAAAAATAAAAAAACCCTCCAAAATATATGAACTGCTAAAGAAAGGCACTTGACATTATATTATCTTAAATCAATCATACAGCCAGATGTAATGTCGTAAGCTTGTATTACTTGGGAGTACCTGGGAGGCTGAGATAGGATTGAAGGGTCTTGGCCAGCCTCAGCAACTTGGTGAGGCCCTCCACAACTTAGTGAAACCTGCTTCAAAATAAAAAATAAAACAGGGCTGGGGAAAGTAGCTCAGAGGTAGAATGCCCCTGGGTTCAATCCTCAGTACCAAAAATAAAAATAATAAATAAATCTTGTAGATAAAAGCTTGAAAGCATGAATCTGTTAAACCAGCCTGCAGTTTCCTTCCTGTATCCCAGTCATGTGATCCCTGAAACCGCCAGGTAAAATCTGAGCAATGGCTTTGGGCTATATTTTGCATTATTTTGCTAAAATTCTGATTTGGCTCTATGCTAATTTTTTTGAGCTAAGCTTGTGAAATCTCTTCTGTATTTCATAGTTGCATTAAAAACATGATCCATGTATTTCCCAGAGAAAAGATGTTACAAATAAAGATGAATTTTAGATTCACAGCATTAAGAAGTATTGCTGGGAGACAGAAAAGTAAACGCTTTGGAGAATATTTATTGATGTTAACTCAGGAATGAATAAAGGCTTGCTCTTCACTAGCCACGAGAAAGCCAGATGTGGTGGTACGCACTTGTCATCCCAGTACTTGAGTCTGAGACAGTAAGATCACGGGTTCAAGGCCAACCTCAGCAACTTAGCAAGGCCTTTTTTTTTTTTTTTTTTTTTTTAAAGGTGTTATGGATATCGTTTGGAGGTAGAATGCCCCTGGGTTCAATCCCAGTACTAAGCCAAACCAAACAAAATATAAGGACCCCAGTCTAGCTGCTTATATTCTAAAACAAAGGCAATGCATCCCAGCCTAATGTGTGGATTCAAAATGTCAGTGCCTTTGAACTGGTGCACTAGAGAGAATTTGAAGAATTGAGAACATTCTCAGATATAGGATCTAACCTTCTGGCAGATGGACCATCTTGGGCATTTTCTTTCCCTGCGGATTCATGTGGACGGATGTTTGGGTGTGTAGGTTTTACAAATGTTCTTCTCAACCAAAACTGAAACAAAGAGATGCTATTATGAAACTTAGAGATGCTATTGCCCTGAAATTGTTTTTGCACCTGCAAAAACAACTGTCTTCCTAAAACCAACCACTTTCATGGTATGGGCCCTTGTATGTAAGAGGGCTATTTCTCCAGCAAGTGAATGTAAGGGGTTAACTGAGCAGTGATTGCACAATCCTGGACAATACATTCCACAGAGCCAGCAGTCTCTGTCTGAACATATTTGTAAAGCAGATAGGGAGAAACTGACCAAATCTCCAAAGGGCAGCTTGCTCAGAGAAACAAAGCACACATACTGCTTTTCTTCTGAAGAAGTTTGGTCAAAGGATTCCAGAATGTGCTCTTGCCAGAGTATGTGAACCCTGAAAATAAATGGCCTGCATCTCGATCCTTCCACAGCAGGACCCAGGTTCTTGGACAGACTTAACATTTTTGCTAAAACTGGTCATTAGGCCTGGCCACTTCCTTCCTTCCAGGCACTATTTTCAGAAGTGGAGAAACAGTGCCTCTGCACCTGTTGTCAGTGTGGCCGCAGAAGAAAACCTCTACACAACATTCATTTGTCCTCATAGCAGGGCCAGCAATGTCTGAGCCCAGGCAAAGGTGGGTGCCAGTGCCCATGGGGCTGGCAGGGGCCCACAGGCCAGGCAGCCGCAGGAGGGAACATCTCGCCCACTCTCCTCCTACATTTCCTAAATCTGCAGACAGCAGAGCTTCCCTCTCCAGATCTGTAGCTGCCCTCATTGCTAAAGGGGCATAACAGGATCAAAGCTCTGTCCTTTTTAAATTTAGTTATTTAATATATTTTATGTTACTGGAAATTGAACCCAGAGGTGTTCTACTACCAGCTCTATTTTATTTTGAAATAGGGTCTTGCTAAATTGCTGAGGGTCTCAGATCTGTAATCCTGCCTTAGCCTTCCAAGTACTAGGATTACAGGTGTGTGCCACTACACCCAGCCAGCTCTGCCCTCTTCTCACTGAGGGTGGAGGATTCAGGGGAAGTGATCCTGCAAGCCTAATGGGTACCTGATCTTGTTTCACCTGCTGAGGCAGGAATGTGATTGAGACACCGCCTCAAGAGGCTTCCAGTCCTGAGGAAGGCCCGCAGACACTAATGATGCCCTCAGGGAGCTGGACACAGAGGGGACCTGCTCCCAGTTCCTCTGGCAGGTCAGGCTCTTGTCTCGCGGGTCTGGGCCTCCTGGCTCTGGGAATGTCATAGGATGGAGTTTCAGAATGAGGTAAGTAGTGATCATCACCAGCTGAAAATCAGCTTCTGCCTCCATTCTCTTTCCAAACCAAAACTGGCACTGAGACCTTGGATACATGACCTCTGCTGTGCCGGGAACCGGTCTTGGCTATGTTCGCCAGCCTTCTTTCTCCTAGCTTTTTGTTTCTCCAGTAGGAATTTGGCAGAAAAGTGGAGTTCTTATTCACCTTTTATCTGGGTCTGTTTGTTCAAAGCTAGAATAACACGGGAGCTTTTAAAGCCTAATACATTCAACACTTGAAGAATGGCCTCTAGCAACTGGAGAGTCTAATGTTCCATCTTTCAGATTTAGGGGCAGGAGGCCATTTGGGGCTTACACTTTTTTCATTCACATGCAAAATACTTCTGAAAGCACAAATTTGAACACTCAGAGTCCTGAAACCAAATCACTAATGTTCCTCATTCCTAGAATTTCTGTCTCAGTAGTGGTGACAAAATAGTGTAGTACACTTTGCATCTGGGAGAAAAAAAGGGTATTATCTCGGGGTTGTTTGTGTTGTTTTTTGCAGCACTGGGGATGGAACCCAGGGGCATTCTTCCTCTGAGCTACATTCCCAGCCCTATTTTTGAAACAGGGTCTCACTGAGTTGCAAAGGGCCTAAGTGAGGCTGTCCGTGAACCTTGATACCTTGATGTCCAAAGAATTTGTATTTCTTATCCATGTATATTTCCACTCTCTGCTCTCTCTCCCTCTCCCTCTCTTTCCCTCTCTCTCTCTCTTTCTCTCTCCCCCTCTGAGCTACACCCCCAGTCCTAATTTTTTAGTCTCTTTATTTATTTTATTTTTATTTATTTATATATATTTTTGTGGTACTGAGGGTGGAACCCAGGGACTTTTTTTTTTTTTTTTTTTTTTTACCTCTGGGCTATCCTCCCTGACCTATTTTATACTTTATTTGGAAACAGGGTCTCACTAAGTTGCTGAGAGCCTCACTCAGTAGCTGAGGCTGGCTTCGAACCTGTGAGATCCTCTTATCTCAGCCTCCCAAGCGCTGGGATTACAAGCATGTGCCACCATGCCCGGCCTATAAATATATTTAAATAGACCAAACACCGCCTTTGGCAGTTATTTCATCTAAACATGAAAAAAACGTTATGGTTGAGTATGGATTTACTTGCAAATGGTGTTCTGGAAGCCTTTTGAGTTAAGGTGTGTTGTGTACACTGGGCTCTCGCAGCCTTAGGGCCGGGCGGAAGTACCTATCTCTGTATTCACAGTCCACAGCTGTACTATGAACTCTGTTATCAAGGTAGTGACCAACGTACTGGCTACAAAGAATGGAAAAAATTGTTCCGGGGCAGTTTATTTAACTTGCTGTTTAAATACACACACACTCGTGTGTGCATGCATGCATGTGTACATGCGCACGCGCACGCGCACACGCACACGCACACACACACACACAGCCAAACCCATCATAAAACACTATCATCTCACACAGGTGCCAACTAAAATGAAGCATGGGTCCCCAGTACTTCCTCTAAGTGACAACAGGATCTGATCTGGAGTCCCTGAGATGACCCAGTCTCACTTACTTTCCTTCCTCATGGCTATACTAGGCATTGTGATTCACTTATTTTCCTATACTACTAGCAAGTATCACTTAGAAACAATACAGCCTCACTGATTAATATTTTAAGCACGATTCTGTCTTTTCTGGACTTATTGGTCATGAAGCTTTAAGGCTTAAATTGTGTGTCTCCAAATCTTGAGTTTTCATCCACCTGCCGAGGTGCGGGCTGCCTGGGTAGCAGCATAGAGGCAATGGTATGGGATGGGGGCCCAGAGAACTAAGGACAAAGGACACAAGCTGCACGCTCATTGTGTGGCAGAAAGAGGAAAGGGGCAGAGAAAGAGCTACCTCAGACCCTTTGATCACCAGGCTACGAGTCTGCAGGGCCAGCTTCTATTAGTGTTATCTTAAAAAAAAAAAAAAACAGGATGACTGAACATCAGAAGTTTGATATAAGGTAGAAACACCTAAACTCGCCTGCCTAGGACCTTATGACTCCTCCTTTCACCAAGGAATCAACATAAACACCTTCCGCAAAGGTGCTGCTCACAGAAGCAAGCAAGCACCGTGCAACCCAACCAGTAACGCACTTTGGTTGGCTTCTGTTCAGGGTGGATAACTTTATAACTGCTAATGATATCTGCAACCACACATGCAGAGATAGGCAGAAAATCAGCCCTTTGTCCTTTCATAAATAGAAGCCTTTTCAAATATTAACCAAGCAATCTCCTCACCAACCCAGAGATGGCAGGGAGGCAGCTAGGCTGGAGAGTTAGGATGGTGGCTTTGTCAAGGGCAGGCCTACACCTTGAAATACCTAATGGATGATGGAGACTGGTGCTCTTGGTCACACTGCTCAGTGCAGAAGATCTAAGGCCCCGGGTCTTAGAAGAGTGACTAATGAGGTCAGAACCCAACGACTATTTCTGGTTATTAAAAATGTCTTATCCATGCACCCAATATGGGATATAAACAAAACTTCAATGACATGTATAAACCTATAGGAGAGAACAGAAAAAAAAAAAAAAAAAAAAAAAAACCAGAAGTGGGTGGAATCTGCTCCCAGTAGCATACAACAGTGGAGTATTCCCCTGGACTCCTGTGTGGTCACACCAGCTGTGGGCTCTACTCCCACCCCTGACTCTCACTGCCCAGGTGACCTGAGGAAAGCCAATTTCATTTCAGGTTTCTATTTCCTCATATGAAACAGAGATGCATCCCTATTATGATTACAACTGTAATGAACAAAGAAGGTAACTCATGTGGAACATGCAGTCTGAGGCCCAGCAGTGTGGGCAGTCCATAGAAGAAGACAAATTTTTAGCCTTATAATAGGGGCCTTCCAGGGTTGTTTGTGGTTGGCTAAGAAAAAAATTGGGGTCTCCAAGAAAAAAATGATACTTTGTCGGCCCTGTCCCATGACTGTACTCTAGACAGACACAAAGCCAAGAGTGATAACCCGTGAAAAATGTAACTATATATCATATTCATTTATTATCAATCCACAGGATAATTTGATTGCTACATGAGCTCATAAAAGCTTTTATCACCTTTACAAAATTAAAAAAAATGTGCCACAAGGATGTAATAACTGCTGATAAACAAGAAAAGGAATCTTAAAATTATAAATTTGCTGTAGAAAAGATAAAAAACAATTATATTTTATTTAGAATTTTTTTTTACCTTGAATAAAATATTCCCCTGTATAAAAAATAAAAAAGCTTGCTCTGGTTAGAATTAGAGTATTTTTGTCTTCAAATCTGGGAATTTGCATAATATTTCCATGATAGTTTTCCTTTGTACCGCGTGGCATTCAAGCATAGCAGATTAGAAAGATTTTTTTTCAAGCAGTCTTAAAATGGGACATCTGTGGAGAAGTTCATTTTCTTCTCCTCCACGATGTGGAAAACACAGCCTCTGAGGGGTGGAGAGGAAGGAAAGGAAAGGAAGGGGAGGGGCGGGCACGGGAGGCGGGTTATTTATGGGCAGAAGAGGGCGTTGAATGTGTTGTGGAATAGAGCAAGATCACAAGAAGGCCTATCGTAAGTGCTTTAAGATAAGGTGCAAAAGCAGACCGCAATGTTGCTAGTACTGCCCTATGTACATATTCACAAGAATAAAAAATTCCAGCTAGTTCACATTTTCTCGTCGTTCTGAGGCATCCACTGCACCATGCTGGCCTTGACCGTAGGCAATGCAGCACCTCCACTGCCTGTCTGGCTGTTGGTCCTTGAACTTGAGGGAGTAGCCCTGGAGATCCAGCGGGCTCTAGAGACACGAGTCTACCAAGGGGCTGGAGTCCTGAGTTAAAAAGAAGCTCCAGTACTGGAGTTGGACACAGCAATCAATGTTCTATTGTCAAGGCTTTTTCCCTTAGATTTGTCTAAAGTAGGTGTCAGAGAGAAAAATAAAATACAAACAAACAACAACACAAAGCCAAGAAATCCCAACAACCACCAGGGCGAGTTGAAGGCTTAACAGCTCTTGACACGGGCCTGGGTGATATCTGACGTCTTCTTGATGACGCTGGCCCGGGTCTCCCGGTCTGGCCGACTGCTGCTGGGCGCTGGGGTCACAGAAGGGGCGAGGGGGAGGTCTGAGAACGGAGGCCAGGAGCTGTTGTAAGGCACCGGACAGTTCTCCTCCTTGATGGTGACCTGCAGATCGGGCTTGTTGGAAGTGACGAAGGTCGCCATGCTGGGCAGCAGATAAGTGCTCCGTGTCCCCATGTTGCTGAGGTACTGTTTGCCTTCAATGTTCCTCTTCCGCCAGTGCGGTCTCCCCTTGCAAAGAGAACAAGCAAGATATGTATGTTCTTTTCCTTCTAACTGAGCAGCTCTTTAAAAACGTAGCACTGAGGCTGGACATGGTGGCCCACGCCTATAATCCTAATTTCTTGGAAGGCTCCTGGAAACAGGAGGATCACAAGTTTGAGGCTGGCCTGGGCAACTTAGCAAGACCTTGTCTCACAGTAAAAATTTTAAAAGGGGCTGGGGTGTAGCTCCATGGTAGAATACTTGCCTAGCTTACATGAGGTCTTGGGTTCCAGCCTCAGTTCTCATGAGTTTGAACTAAATTTTTTAAGAAAGGTGGAATGAACAAAAGCTTAGCGACTCTATGTCTTTCAACTGAAATCTATGCCCAGCTATTCATACCAAAGCTATTCATATTCAAAAGGGGAAGAGAAGTGGTTTCTCTTCCCCTTTTCAATCACTCCCCATTTGCTATGCCCTGAAACTTTGGCCAAGAATATTCTATGAAGGCAGGGATAAGGGGGGCAGTTGGCTTCTGGCTTCCCCATGCTCTGACCACCCAGGCAGACCACTGGAGGGCTTCAGGCCATGATGGACAGTTTGTCATGGTGACTCGGTTCCTCGGTGCTGGCCCAGTTAGAGCTCTGAGTCAACCTGTATTTTCAGAGGAAGGAAAATGAGGAACTTAGGAAGAGACAGTGAATGTCCCTTGAATGTTTTCAAAGGGGTGCAGCTTAGCGATCCAGTGTGTTCATCAAACAGCTGGCCTCAAGTTTGGCTCCATTCAGAGAAGACTGCCTTCTGACCTTGAAGAAGCTAGGCTGACGTGAATGTGGGCACCTACCATCTTCTCAGAACGCCCGTGCATCACTTAATTGTGTTGAGTACGCTGGGAAATGACGAATTCAAGCAACAGCTAGCTTGTCCCTCTCTCCCTCACCCACCTCGCTCTCTTCCTCTTACCCCCCTTTTTCTTTCCATCCACACTATGGCCATTTCCTGCTATTATGTGAGCCCCACCTATAGGAGGGAAGTCAGGAAGTGGGAGGCAGACAGACTGGTAATCCAGCGTGGATGCACACACCAGCAAGGTCACAGACCTGAGGGGACCAGAGTACGCGTGGAGATCATTTTGCTTAGCTCTTTCTGATATTTACTTCTAGCCATTGCTTTTGGCTGGCCAGGAAAGTCTATTTTTGCTGGCAAATTGGGATGTTTACAGTGATAAGATTATCAACATTTCCTGTCCTCAACTTCAATTTCCTCTTCCTGCTGTCATGGCCTCTTTTCAAAATCCAGAAGTGTGGTATATTTTAGGTTATGTATATTTCTCTCTCTCTCTCTCTCTCTCTCTCTCACACACACACACACACACACACACACACACACACACACACACACGAAGTAGGCTTACCTCTGTGCTTTCCTCGTCACTGGGCACGCTATCGGTAGTTTCGCTTTCTGTTCACAGAGAGAAAAACACAGGACCATCATTCCTGTCACTCAAGCTGTTTTGAGGCTCAGGCAGGATAAAAAGAAATGGGGAACATAACTCCTCATCTCCCTCCCCTTGGCAAGGTCAAACACTTCTATGTGGGAGATGCTGGAGTAAGGTTTTGGGTTTGGGTACTAGGGATTAAACACAGGGGCATTCTACCTCTGAGCTACACTCCCAGCCCTATTTTATTTTTTTGTTTTGTTTTGTTTTTGTGGTACTGGGGGTGGAACCCAGAGGCTTTCTACCTCTAGGCTACACTCTCAGACCTATTTTCTATTTTATTTGGAAACAGGGTCTCACTAAGTTGCTGAGAGCCTCACTAAGTAGCTGAGGCTGGCTTCGAACCTGTGCGATCCTCCTGTCTCAGCCTCCCAAGCGCAGGGATTACAAGCGTGCGCCACCACGCCCGGCTCCAGCCCTATTTTATTTTTTGCTTTGAAAGAGGGTCTCACTAAGTTGCAGAGAGCCTTGCTAAGTTGCTGAGGCTGGCCTCAAGGGAACCTGAGATCCTCCCGTCTCAGCCTCTTAAGTACTGGGATTCCAGTCATGCTTCACCAAGTCAGTTCACAGGGAGCTTTAGTTCTCTCACTTGGGCCCCCAAGAGTGGGTTCCAGTTAGGGGGAGGCTCATTTTCCAGAAGCCAGGCTGTGTTCACAGGCTCCACGGGGCGTTGTCCCTGTGGCACCCCTGCATCCCTACACCTCTCTCAATGTCCCACACTGGTCCCTCCTCCAATCATGTCAATTATGACATGGAAGTCCCAATTCCTCATTCCCACCCTTCTCAGATCCTCCTTTATCTCCCATCTCCTTAGTACTTTTATCTTGGATTTCTAGGGTGATGGGTTCCACCTGGGTGGACAAATGCTAGCTAGGGTGGCCCCCAAGATCCTCACCTGGCCTTCATTTTCTCGGGGACTCCTCTTTTTAGTGTGTATGAGACCTGGGAGTTGTTTTTAAGCAACAGAATATAAAAATGATGGAATCTAAGTATTGCATGTCCTATTTTGAGGAGACTCCCTTGCTTGCTGGCCACACTGGGAAGATTCCCACGGAAAAGGACTTGGGGCTACTTCAAGGATCTTGGCTCAAAAACCTGTGAGGAAGGAACTGTGAGCTTGGAATTGACCCTTTTCTTCCTGTAAGCCTCAAATGAGACAGCCGCTCTAGCCAACACCTTGACTGCAGGCTAGCGCGACTCTGCTGCGGAGGAGGAGCACCTCGCCAGGTCTAGGCTGGCAGAGCAGCCGTGAGATGGCTCCAGCCCAGACCAAGTTCATCCGGCCACCTGAGCACTAGCCACAGACGAGGCTGTCTGTGAATTAAAGCTGAAGAGCACATGGCCACCCCATGCCACAGGTGCATTCCTTAAACAGCAAGCACACCAGGGGCCCCACGGGGGCATTCTCCTGTTTCTCAGCCACTGTTCTCCACTGGCTTTGCACAGGCCTGGGTGCTTGCTAAGGGAGGGCCGGAAGCAGTTAAAGGACAGGCTTCCACCCTGCTCCAGCTGAGGCATCCCCAGCTGGGAGCCACGGCTGCCCCGAGAAGGGCTCAGCCTCCTCCACAGAGAGCTAAGCCAGGAAGACCAAGCGAGAGCACCAGGCAGGGGCTTCCAGGCAGAAACAAATGAACACAACAGGTAAGGCAGCCGCTCTCCAAACCACGCCCCAGGCTCGTTCATCTGAGGAGGCAGGATGGCCACTTCCTGAGAAGGAAAATGAGGAACAGAGATGTTGAGCAACTCGCCAAAGTCGCAGACTGAGTCAGCAAGAGGAGAAAGCAAAACTGTGCTTTTGATTCTAGGGGCCCACTCGGAGCACTGCAGCTCCGCTTCCCCGGCTCCGCCTAGGCCAAACGTCAGGATCCCCTCCCATTTCCATGCTTAGCTTTGTCTGTGCTCTTGGGCCAAGGTTTCCCTTCCTCCCACACATGCCAAGCCCCCTTCAGGCCTGAAGACCCTCCAGAAATGCCTTGGTCTTCCCTTGCCGACCCCTTCAAGTAAAAACTAACATATGCCAACAGGCCTGGAATCCCAGTACTTGGGAGGCTGAGACAAGAAGATCACAGGTTCGAGGTCAGCCTCACCAACTTAGGGAGGCCCTCCACAATTTAGTGAGACCCTGTCTCAAAATAAAAAATAAAGCCGGGCATGGTGGTGCATGTGTGTAATCCCAGCATCTGGGAGTCTGAGACTGGAGGACCGCAGTTCATGGACAGCCTCAGCTACTTATTGAGGCCCTCCGCAACTTAAGTTGCAACTTCGTGAGACCCTGTTTCAAAATAAAGACCAAAAAAAAAAAAAAAAAAAAAAAAAAAAAAAAAAAGGCCACAGAGCACGCTTTGAAGGTTGGTGATTTGAAAAGGAGCCTTTGACATCAAATTTCTGGGACCCTACCAAGCCCAAGTTGCATTTGTTAGAGGGTATGGTAAGTCAGATCCTAGGTTAAGACTCCTAGGTGAGGCCTTGCACAGACTATGAGTGAGCAGAATGCTGATTCTCACAAAGTGCCCAGTTTTCAGCTTCAGGGAAAGAGTTACAGATAAGAAAAAGATGACACGTGTTCTGAACTTGATTTCAGCTGCACAAATGCTGGTTGAAGAGCATCACTGTTAAATTAAGACCAACTGCTTCTGAAGCAGTGCTGAAGACTGTGCATTAGCAAACTGAGGCTATGGCTTGGATCAATGTCTCAAGGGCTCCTGGGTGGAAGGCTTGGTCCCAGATGACGGCCACAGTAGGAGGCAGTGAGGCTTTAGGAGATGGGTGGGGCCCTGTAGGAGGAGGTGAGCCCTCGGGGGTGTGTCCTCGCAGGGGACCCAGGATCCTCCCCCTTGACTTCCTGGCGGGCTCACCAGGTGCTCTCTCTATAGTGTTCCCTCTGGCCACAGGCCCACAGCAGCAGGACCAAGTAACCATGGACTGAAACTCCATTTATTTATGAACTCGAATAAATCTTTTCTCTTTTTAAAATTGTTTATCTCAGATATTTTGTCACGGTGATAGAAAGCTAATACATATTTTTATTATTTAAAAAAAAACATAAAACTGTCTTTGAAGCCGGGCATGGTGGTACATGCTTGTAATCGCAGTACTTGGGAGGCTGAGACAGGAGGATTGCAGGTTCTCAGCCAGTCTCAACTACTTAGTGAGGCCCTCCGGAACTCAGTGAGACTCTGCTTCAAAATAAAGAATAAAGCCAGGCCTTGTGGTGCACGATTGTAATCCCCGCACTTGGGAGGCAGAGACAGGAGGATCGTGCAGGTTCTAAGCCAACCGTGCTGGCTTAAGAGACCCTGTTTCCAAATAAAAATATTAAAAAAATAGGTCTGGGAGTGTAGCCCAGAGATAGAAGGGTTTCCAGGAACCCCAGTACCACCAAAAAAAAAAAAAAAAAAAAAAAGAATAAGAAAATAGAACTAGGAGTATAGCTCAGAGGCAGAATGCCCCTGGGCTCCATCCCCAGTTATTGCAAAATACATACATACATACATACATACATACATACACAAAAACAAAACTGGCTTTTAGTGTCTTCAGCCTAGGTGATAGACATGCCTGAGGCTCAACCTGAGGACCCCAGACCCTCCTTTCCAGGATCCTGAACAGTTGGCTCAAAGTGCTCATTTTCTCTGTTCTCTTGGTTTTACTCTACCATTACTACTTTCAAGGTGACTTCTTATATGAAAAATGAATTCACTACAACGGCTGCTTCCAGATCAATGTTGCTGCCTAAATTTCAACACACATTATTTCATTTTCCCTTTTGATTGGTTTGGATTTTTTTTAACTTCAAAAACAATGGAATAAAAAAACAGAGTTGCTTCACAAGCAGAGTCTAAATAAACTGAAAGTAATTACGCAGTAATAACAGGACATGAGTAATGCCTTTAACCTTTCTGTTCTATTTTTCTGAAAGCAGCTGGGTAAGAGGGGAGAGAGCAATTTGTGTCAGAGGATCTCAAAGGTTCTTCAAGAGCAGCAGTTCTAAAATGGTGCTAGTCTTAACCTAACACCTCCCTGAGAATACGTATTGCCAAACCAAGTCAGGAATATCGTGGGAGAGATGGATTGTATACTTTATGTATTGCATTTTTACACTATATGAGGAGACAGAAAGGAGGAGATAGAAAGGAAATAGGCGGATAGGGAAAAGGCCTCGGTAGAAAAAGTTAATTTCCTGAGTTTCCTGAGGGGTGACAAATACCTGAAATTCCAAAGGCTCAGAGATAAGAAGGACCAGAGCTTCACAAAGCCATTGGTTTACTAATCAACAAACCCAGGAGCCCAAACCCAAGAGCAAGTCTCTCACTTCTGCTGAAAGGAGATTCTTCAAACACTTGCAAATACCCTATGCAAATCCTGAGAGCTGCTTCCCCGAATTCCCAAAGTCACCCTAACCAAAAGAGGACTCGCAATCGGTCAGGCCTTTGCCTTAGTTGGATGGCAAATTGGGGTTTTTTCCTTCTTGTGACCCCCTCCCCTTTTGGGGAGCTGTTCTCTCTCTCGCAGGTCATGTTAGCCCTGAGAGAAGGCAGAGTGCAACTGATGGCACGTGGCCCGGGCAACTCTTGGGTAGTGACCTGAAGGCCTCTGCTGGACATCAAGGCTGACCAGGGTCCCTAGAGGTGACCTGCACCTCTTTTCTGGCAGATCGCGTGGACTCTGGGAGAAAGTAGTTTGCACCTGACGGCACTTGGCTCGGGCGACACTCAGGTAGTGACCTAAAGGCAACTACTGGACACCAGAAGATCCAACATCCCGAGTGGTGTTCTGCCTCTTTTTCTATTCTCTTCTGGCAGATCGCGTGGACTCTGGAAGAAAGCAGCCTGCAACTAAAGGCAATTCAGCTTTGGCTACTCTCAAGTATTGTCCTGAAGGCAGCTGCTGGACCCCAGGGTTCCAGCCCCTTTGGGGGTGTCCAGCCACCTTTCCCCATTCCCTGTTGCTTCCAATAAACCTTTTACTCCCCTTCCTGAGGTCTGCAGGTGTCATTCTTCGCTCACAAGAACCCTGTATGGAGATGCTGAGTTTCTTCTCAAGAAACTCCATTTCATCTATGATGAAACTCCAGGTTTCTTCTCAGGTAACCCCCCCTTTCCATCTTGGGGGGCTCAGATGAAACCCCCGTTTCAATATGATATCTAGTATATTTTCTGGAAGACTCTTGTTGGACAGAATAAGATTGACAAGGATTTCTTTTACTAATCATGTCTTCAATCATGTTTAATGGAAGATTAACTGAATGGTTTAAATTAGAATCCTCTTAGCCTCAAAGCTAAGTTTTGTCCCACTCAACCACATGCAAGCCTGGTGTGATATCCATAAGGACCCAAAGTCCTCACTGATGGTTGCTGGTCAGTTTAATCTCTATTATTTCAACTATAACCAATCAATTCTTTGTATTATGTTTTCTTCACAAGCCTATTCTCCTCCTCCTCTCCCCCCAAATACAAGAGCACTTTTCTTTCACTAAACCATCAACAGACTAGTAAAATCCTGGTGAAAAGATCAGGTAAAGAGCAATGCATAGTAGACCTTTACAATAAAATAGAAGCTGGGGTGTGGCTCAGTGGTACAATGCTGGCCTAACATTAAGTGAGGTCCTGGGTTCAATTCCCAGCACCACAAATAAATAAGTAAATAAAGTCACTATTACTGAGAGCTTCCCAGGTTGGGCTTTGGAACATTCCTCCCTCATAAAAATTTCACAAATCAAACTAGAATTTTATGTTATCTTAAAACATACAATTCCAAGTACTTCCAATCAAAGAAATATCCTCTCTCTCACCATGATATTTAGACCATAGAAGAGAAGACAGATTTGCAAGCATGTGGTTTCATAATACTCCTGGGATTACATCTCCGTGATCAGTAGGGGGAAAAATAGCAGACTCCAGCTAGCAATTTCCAAAACAGGTGATTGGAGGTGGTTAGAGGAGGCTGAAATTCAGTTTGAATAGCCCAAACAAAGGAACTCTGTTATAAAACACAAATGGCCTATTCTATTGAAAAACATCAAAATAAGAAAGGTGAACACAGAAAGCTGCCCTTCCTAGTAGAACATTAAAATCCCTGCTAAAAGGCTTATTAAACTAGCCATGGCTGTTAACAGATCAATTTCTTCAGTGTCTGTAAGCTCTAGAAAAACAGCACTGATGGAACATGTTGGCTCCATCCCCTAAGACTCCCTCTAAAAGATTCTGGAGAATTCAGACAATGAGAACAATGGAAAGAACCAAAGGGCAGGCTGAAAAGCCAGGCTGCAACAGAACCTCCCGCTGCGGGCCTTCCTGGCACTGAAATCGTGCTTTTGAAATCTATGCAAATATCTTGAAAAGGGTAATGAAATTTTCATTTCACTCTGCATGGATCGGCTGTTCTAGGGATTCTTCTGCTAAAGCAAACTGCCACTACTGGCAGAACAACAAGAAGAGGTCTTTCCAGAATCCTCAAGGAGACTTCAGAAAAACCTTGCTCAACAGATAAACATAAGAGTACTCTTATGCTCTAACACCCCTCAACCCCCCCAAAAGCCCCATCCATTCACATGGAGTATAATAATGCCAAGGCCAACGTGATAGAGAAGGAAGTCACAAATTATTAGCCATAATATATAAATATAAGCAAAAGTCGCTTAGTCCTTCATAAGTCAATTACTGCTACTATGAAATTAAAACATATTCTGCTCTACCTTTTCTGGTGAGGCCTTGTGGAAATCAGATGAGACCACAGAGTGTGGCTGTGTCCAGGGAAGCACTGATGGTGAGGGGTTGGGGACAGGCCTTGGTCATTAGCTACACATGGATTCTACCTGCTCTGCCAGTTTTTCATCCCAGACAAATTGCTTTACTCACATCAGCCTACGATTCTTCTTTTTATTAGGGTACTGGCGTTTGAACCCAGAGGTATTCTACTTCTGAGATATACCTCAGCCCTATTTTATTTTTTCTTTGGAAACAGGTACTTGCTAGATTGTTGAGGGGCCTTGTTGAGGCTAGCCTTGAACCCGTGATCCTCTTGTCTGAGCCTCCCAAGAACTGGGGTACAAACGTGAACTACCACACCTGGCAGATTCATCATTTTTTTTTTTTTTTTTGGTGGTTCTGGGGTTCCTGGAAGCCCTTCTACCTCTGGGCTACACTCCCAGACCTATTTTATATTTTTGAAACAGGGTCTCTTACGCCAGCGCAGCTGGCTTCGAACCTGCGCGATCCTCCTGTCTCCGCCTCCCAAGCGCGGGGATTACAAGCGTGCGCCACCACGCCCGGCCCAGATTCATCATTTTTAAAGAGCTGAGAGGTTTATTCTCTTGATAATAAAGCAAGTCAACCCAGTACCAAGCTTTTTTGTTTTTTCCTTTTTGGTGGTCCTGAGGGTGGAACCCAGAGGCTTTCTACCTCCAGGCTATCCTCCCAGACCTATTTTATATTTTCTTTGGAAACAGGATCTCACTCAATTGCTAAGAGCCTCACTAAGTAGCTGAGGCTGGCTTCAAAACTGTGTGATCCTCCTGTCTCAGCCTCCCAAGCACGGGGATTACAAGCGTGCGCCACCACGCCTGGTTTCCAAGCTTTTAATATAGTTCTCAGGGTATAAGAAACATGCAACAGGCAAAGTGGCTACTGGGAACTGGCTGAAACTAAAAAGAAAGAGACTGGCGCTGACTTTTTTTTTATTGTACTGGAGACTGAACCCAGGGGCGTTCTACCTCCAAACTACACCGCCAGACCTATGTTTTATCCTTTATTTTGAAACAGGGTCTCATTAAGTTGTGGAGAGCCTCACTAAATAGCTGAGGCTGGCAGCAAAACTGCAATCCTTTTGTCTTAGCCTCCCGAGTACTGGGATTACAAGTGTGCGCCACCACACCAGGCTAGTTCAAAATATTTTGATGAATGAACAACTAATGACAAGCTCGTCCTGTCTGACAGATGAGAAGCTGTCTATAAGCCAGGGTTCTCCTCACATTCCTTTCAGTTCCTAACATAAAACCAAGGCAGGATATATGCTAAGTCAAATAAGCCAGTCACAAAAGGACAATACACTGGACATGGTGGCGTATGCCTGTGAACTCAGTAGTTGGGAGGCAGAGAAAGGAAGATCTCAGGTTCAAGGCCAGCCTCACCAACTTAGTGAGACCCTGTTTCGAAATAAAAAAAAAATAGGGGTGAGGATGTAGCTCAGAGGTGGAACACCCCTGGGTTCTGTTCCCAGTCCCCCCCAAAAAATGTATAGTGTGTGTGTGTGTGTGTGTGTGTGTGTGTGTGTGTGTGTTGATTCCACTCATAAGAGTTACTTGGTGTAGCTAAATTCATGGACAGAAAGTAGATTGGTGGCTGCCAAGGGTTGGGGAAGAGTGGGGAAATGGGGAATCTGTGTTCAGTGGGTACAGAGTTTCAGTTCTGCAAGGTAAAAAGAGATCTGGAGATGGATGGTGGGGGTGGCTGCAGGACCACAGGAGAGCACTCAGTGAACTGAACTGTGGACTTAAAAAAAAAAAAACCAAAGTTCATGTTATGTGCATTTTACCACAATTTTTTAAAAAGCTGGCAATTGGAGAATTTGAGATTAATTTAGTGGATGATAATTTACCAACAACTGGTCATTTGAATCAACTCTAATTGTCATGCTGATCCTGTGCCGGGCCTGGGGTGGCACCCTAACTCTGTTTGGCAGTGGGTAAAGAACGTTCAGAAGGACCATTTATGAGAGCTAACTCCAGTTCCCCATGTAGGTCCTCTGCTTTTCATTTTCAATATCTGCGGGGAGTAACACTGATTCTGAATTTAAATTTTCTAATTATGATTGAATTCCAAAAAATTAAATGGAGATCATGAGGACGGGAGGACAAGATGAGGTAATGCTGGTGAAGAAGGGAGACATCGTTTTCTGAGTCTGTTTCTAATCCTTTGACTCTGTCTGGACCAATTCCTGAAGTTCTGGGACTAATTCCTGAGGTTCTGGGACCAATTCCCTGGGGAATTAGAATGAGAAACAGGCTCAGTGGCATGCCCCAGATAGAACCTCTACTAAATGGAAAAAAGGGACAAAATACATGGAAGTGACAAATGAACCTGGAGTCATGGGAATAAACTTATCAAGGACCTGGGTCTGAAAAGCTGAGTTCAAGTCCTGGCCTGAACACTTCATGGGTGTGTGACCTTGAGTAAGTGAAGGAAGTGGAAATGATGATTTCTAAGGTCCCACCTAGTGAGCCAAACTGAGATTCCATTAAAACATCCTGTCAAAATTCTGGTAACATATGCAAATAATTTAGACTCTGATGAAACACATCCCCCCAAGAAATCTATTTAGTCATTGGTCATGAATAAATGTGTTATGAATAAAGAAATGCTAAGACCATGTCTTTTAACTGAAGACAAAAGTGCCAGAGATGTTGGTTAAGCTGGGCATAATGGTGCATTCCTGTAATCCCAGTGCTTGGGAGCCTGAGACAGGAGGATCTCAGGTTCAAGACCAGCCTGAGCAACTTAAGTGAGACCCTGTTCCAAAACTAAATAGGACTGGGGTTGTAGCTCAGCAGTAGAATTCTCCTGGATTAAATTCTCAGTACACAGAAAAAAAGATGCTGGTCAAGAAAATAAAAGTGAGAGTTACTTTACCAAGAATAATTCCCAGGACAGGAAAGAGATTCTCTGTTGTGTGGTGAGGCAGGGTGATGCTAGACTAAAGGAGAGCCTGGGTCTTTTCCACACTTCCCTCCTGCCCACTTACCTGCGTAGGAAGACACAGGAGAGATCTGCAGAGGGTAGAGCTCACTCATGCTGACCGGCTGCTCGTCACTCTCAGTGGTCACCTCCACAACTTGGCAAATGTCTGGTGGATTAGTGACAATCTCTTGATCCTCAATGTTGCTGTCCAGATGGGACTGTCCTACAACTTCAAAGAAAAGGGAGTCATCATGCACCAGAGTCTTCCAACTTCATGGTTCCAGCAACACGCCCTCAAGAAAGAAAATCTTGACCAACAGGGAGACATTGCCAGCCCAGAGTCAGAATCCTGCCCACCACATGCCACCTGCCACAAAGCTGAAGAACAGAACTGACTTTTGGGTTAATGTCTCGAGAGAAGCTGCCTGCAGTAACCTGGCTCCCCAGATCTGTCCTGGCATGCCTCCCAATGTTGCATCTAGGTGGAAACGTCCTACCCAGATCAGCAGAGTTCCAAACTCAACCCAGCCCCAGCCCCAGGCTGGATAAGAACAGTGTTTTGAACTTGACCTATTTCTGTCCCCTGTTCTCACTCTGGAGGAAGATGCTATGCTTATTTTTTAGACTCTATGGCCCACAGAGTCATCATCAAATTTAATGATATGAAAAAAACATGAAGTCCCACCCTACTGTGTCATTTCTAGCAGTGGGGGAGCAGGGGTCTATGCATACTCTTCCTCCGATTCTGAAAATGATCAGCTAATGAAATAGTCAGTTCCCCAATTCTTTTTTTTTTTTTTTCAGTACAGGGGATGGAACCCAGGGCCATTCTTCCTCTGATCTACACCCCAGCCCTATTTTTTAGTCTTTATATTTTTTGAAACAGGGTCTCACTAAGTAGCCGAGGCTGTCCGCGAACTGTGATCCTCTGGTCTCTGTCTCCTGAATGCTGAATTACAATTGTATGCCACCACACCTGGCCTCAGTTCCCCCAAGTCTAACCAACACTAGTAGCACCAACTCCCCAGAACCCTCTTAAGATGAATTCTGACCAACCTTGGCTTTGAAACTGCTTCAGTATCTTTTAAATTTAAACTTTTCATCTTGAGACAACTGTAAGCTTACATAGAGTTGTAAGGGAGATCTAGAGAAGCCATGTGCGTGCCCTTCACTGTTTCTTCCAGTGGTAACATCTTGCAAAACTATTCTGATACTACAACCAGGATACTGGCATTGATAATAATCCTTGATATTCTTCCAGTTTCTTCAATTTTACTCTTTTGCGTGTGTTTGTGTATAGCCATGGCTAGCTCTATGCAATATTATTACAAATGTAGATTCATGTACCTGTCAACACATGCACAATACTAAGGATATCCATAACCAACCTACCTTTCTTGAGTACCTCCCCATCCAGCTCCTTGTCCCTAGCCTGTTTCCCTTTTCTATAATTTTTGTCATTTCAAGGATGTTACATATATGAACTAATAGTAACCTTCTGGGATTGGCTTTTTCTGCTTAGCAGAATTCCCTGGAATCATCCAAGTTTGTATCAATATTTGTCTTTTCTATTGCCAAGTAGTATTCCATGGTATGGATATAACCATCTGTTTAACTATGCATCCACTGATGGACATCTGGGTTGTTATCAGTCTTTGACTATTACAAATAAGGCTGCTACTGCTGTGAACAATTGTGTTAAAATTCTGTATGGACGTAAGTCTCAGCTTCTCTAGGATGAATGCCCAAAGTGCACTGCCAACTCATGTGGGACTGCTTGTTTGGTTTTGTTACAAGCGATCACCAAACTTTCCCAGAGTGGTTGTGCATTTTGCATTCTCACCAGCAACATCTAAGTCATCTAACATCACTATATCCTCACCAACATTTGGTGTTGTTACAATTTTTTATTTTAGGTATTCTGATAGATAACTAGTGATATTCCATTTTGTGTTTATTCGAATATCCCAAAAGCCCTGTCCTAATTTTAAAAAGAATTGACATTATACTGTGTTTTAGAGGCTGACTAGATGAAATGTCCCTGAAAATAGACTCCAATTAATAAGAGATGAAAATAGCATGGTAATAATGTTTCCACCAGGTCCTCAAAGCCCTTTGCCACCATAATCAATGTTATATTCATATGTGTGCAAGTTGTTCTAGCATCTCAACCCATGAGAATGACAGAAAATATCATTTTTCTGTTACAGATGAAGGAACTCCAGCACAGAGAGGCAAATGACTTGTCCAAACCCACAAAGCCTGGGTCCTACGCGGTGTTCTACACTCTGCCATCTCCTCACCTGCTACCAGTGCAGAATGTTCTGGTTAGGCAGGAAGGGACCACAGTCCAGTCTCCTTGAGAGGTCAGCCATTCTGGATGGGCTCCTGTTTCAATCACTCAAAGTGTCTTATTGAGTGGACCACTCTCATTTCTAAGTAAGTTCCTGCTTTAATTACTTTTGGGGGGCGATGAGAACATTATCTGATTCTGCTCAGGGAAGGTTTCAGAGCTTAGTTGGAATTCATAGCATCTTTAATAGAGAAAGGAAGGCGCAGAGAAGGTTGGAAAAGGGACTGGGGATCTGATATGATGTAAAAAAAGTTCACAAAGCCACAGCAAGCAGAATGGAAGGGGAGCCTTTTAGGTCTTCCTGGCAGTCATATAATTAAAGGAAAGGAAAGCAGGCTATTTATATAGTAGGCAGACTCCCAAATTCTAATTCCATCCTTTGGACTATCCTATTTGAGTGTGAGGGCATCAATTATGTAGGTCAGTGGACACAAACTGAGTGTGACAGTGACCTCTCTCAAATTTCTTCTGCCTTTTCTTCCTAGTAAATAAAATGGCAGGAAAATTAGACAAAGTCCCATTCTATCCCATCCCAAGTCCTAAGAATCAATTGGTGGGTGGTGACAGAAACCAAGCAGTGCACATTATGTGTGTTTATGTGTTCATGTGTGTGCGTGAGAAGGGAGAGCCACAACCAAGCCCCAGCACACTAAGGCAATGAGGGTCTCACATAAATTTCACTTAAGCCACATTAACTTCCATTACTCCCAAACCCATTTTTCCTAACAGAGAGACAGCAAGCCAGCTAGGAATATACACAGTGGCTGCAGCTCATCTGTCCCTTTATACTGACCAGGACTCTCTCTTGCTTCCGCTCTGCCCCACCCAACTATCCAGCTCACTCACTCAACTAACAAAGGTTGATGGGGCACCTGTGTGGCACAGGCACTGTTATCGGGTAGTAGGAGGGGCAGCAAAAGATCCATGGAGACAAGGGTCGGGTTGTCAGAAGTCGACTAGGCAATGGGCCAGCACATAATAATCTAGAGAATAAGCTTAAGGCAGGGAATAAATGAAAAGGAAAAGAAAAAAAAAAAGAAGAAGGGCGAGGTTGGAGGGAGAAGCAGTGCGATGAAAGCTGAGGAAGTGAAGTCTCTTCTCAGTTCAAGGAACACAAGGCTTGGGTGGTGGCGCCGCCGGGACATGGGGCCTGGCCTGGCCAGCACAGCCTGGCCTGTCTTTCCTCTGAGCACCTCTCACTCAGCCTGAAAGACTATGTGGCATTTCTTGACTTTCTTACTAGCTCTCTATCTTCATTTAATTCTGTACTTTTACTTATCATCTCTCCTCAACCCAGTCATGGTTCCTGAGAGCTGGAACAGAAACTTTGGTGTGACATCACACCCCGTGCTCCTGGCTGGCATCAGGAGAGGAGCTCAACCAATCTCTGCTGACTACACAGATGCCTGAACGGAGGGAGGAAGCTCCCTGACTGGGGCCAGAGTCCTGCGGGAGTTCGTGACAACCTGCGGTTATGGGGCATGGCGAATCATGCTTTCTAGAAAATTCTACCACTTCTGGAAAGTGGGCTTTTCTAAACCTAGATAAAATAGGTTTAAAAGAAATACACATAATAGGTTATAACATTGCTATGGGGCTGGGAAGAGAAAATGTTTTGGGGTGATGAAAACCTTCTGGAGGAGGCTACACAACTGAATGCACCCGTCAAAACTTACAGAACTACTCACTTAATTTCACTTGACTTAATACACATGACAAAAAAGTAAATAAGCATCTGTACTCAAATTTGAAGTGTATCCTGCATGCTGGAAACTAGGGCAGAATAGCTTCTGTTTCCTGGGCTAAGGTCTAGATACCCAGATTTATAATTTCATCATCTCTGAGTGCCCCATGGGTATGTGGTGCTTATGCCCCAGGAAGGGATGGCCACTTCCCTACCTAAACAACACTGAGGGCACTTTATAAACTTTCCAACTTTCAAGTCAAAGCCCACTAGAGAAGCAGGGAAACCCCAACATCTGAGATGCTCTCTGGATATACAAAGACACCCCATCACTAATCAGTCTCCCAAGGTGGCACTCCTCTGGGTGCTGAACAGTAACCTGATAGATAATATATATTAACAACAAAATCTAACTTTCTGTGCATATAAGTGTGTGTGTGTATGTGTGTGTGTGGGGGGGGGGGTACGGGAATTGAACCAGGGGCATTCTACTTCTGAACTATACCCCAGCCCTATTTTACTTTTTATTTTGAAACAGGGTGTGACTAGATTGCAAAGGGCCTCACAAAGTTGCTGAGGCTGGCTTTGAACCAATAATCCTTCTGTCTTAGCCTCCACCACGTCTGGCTCTGTGCATATACCTTCACCTCCTCCTACCCACCTACCACCCCAACTGTACCAGGAAGGCAGCCAAGCAACAGCAGCAGAGACCTACATGGCTAGTCCTAGGCCACACCGCCAGTGACTCGAAGGTCAGCTCCACGTGACCCTGGTGACAGTCTCCCTAACAAAAAGAGGTAATGAAGTTTAAAAGGAGCTACTCTTGGCTTTCTAAACCGTTCTTAGGGTAAAAGCTTTTAAAGCTCATCTCATTCAATCTTAACCAACAGTAAAATTCTTTTCAACATCTCTACTGGGTGCCGGGGAGATTCTTAAATGAAGAAAGGAGGTAGAAATTCACCAGGCTCCTCCAACTTTGTAAGGTCAGCGCGCCACACAAATGCACCCACAGGGGCGTAATTTTATCTGAATCTAGTTGCTGAGAATTACAACAACGTTATTCATAGCTGGTTGCTGATGAACCGGTCTGATTGCTTAAAAGGTCATTCTTACTTTATTAACAATTGTTGACTCAGTGCAGGGTTCCACCTGAGAAAGCAGCTCGCTCCCATGCTTCAGAGGAAATGCTTAGAAGAGGAGACTGTTAGCCACAGAGAGGCCCTTGGAGGTGGCTTGTAAAGCCGAAACCCACAGGCCAGGTAAACTGCCAACGTCACCCAGGTGGCTTCAGGGGCAGGAAGCAAAGCGACCAGCAAGGTATATAAAATCAGGCCCTCGGCACTGACCACACAGTCATTTCTCTTTGACCCATCAGGGAAGCCATCAATGATGCAGCACAGATGGAGGTTACTTTTCCTACTCTAATGTACTTTAATTTGATTTTGATAACATCATAATCACATTTTGCTATCTTCTACCAGAGAATGATTGATCTGTATGTCTTCTTTCAGCCTTATGATTCTGTGAGGCAGGCAGCATCAATATTATTATCTCCATTTTATAAATAATCATCTATGTATTATTCCCGATTTACATATAAAGTGACATTAGGGGATTTGTCCAGATTACATGGTGAATAATAATAAAAAAAAAACTTCAGAAGTAGCTGTAGAACCCAATTCCTTTAACTTCTAACCCAGCCATGATCTGTGTTTTCTAAAATACAGCCACCCTGGTTTGAGAGCTATGGTAGGAGAGACAGTTGTGAGGGGTTTCATAACTGCAGAGACAGGGGTCTGCCTTCCAGGGGGCTGGCTGCGGGCCACCCCCACCTGGGCAGGTGGAGGCAGGTGCAAGGGGCAAGAGGGTGGAGCGAGAGTATGGCTGCCTCCCGTGAGAAACAGCACACCTGTGCTACCACACAGGGGAGTAAACAATGCTGAGGTCAGGACGCGGTGGAGAGTTCATCAGTGTCTCCAGGTCAATCATCCAGGAGTAGAAATCTGGGCAAGGCATGTTAGTTTGGCAGCTCCCCTTAGCAATGGAACTGCCAGTGGCTTGGTGGCTGCTCCACAGTAATGAAAGCCACGACCAGCCTCACTTCCTACAGACTGCCAGATGGGCTAAGTTGTTCAGAATGAGTCAAGTACAAAAACAGGTATAAAAGTTGTGGGTGGGAGCTGGGCGTGGTGGCTCATGCCTATAATCCCAATATTTGGGAGGCTGACACAAGGGATCACAGTTTTAAGTCCAGGCTCAACAAATTAGTGAGACCTTGCTTCAAACTTAAAAAAGGGTTGGGGTATACCTCAGAGGTAGCCAATCCTACCAAAACAACAACAACCAAAAAAAAGTGGTGACATGGACCAGGTGAAGCCAGACATGAATTGGGGTCTTTGCCTTGGGAACAATGTGACGTGGGAATACTGGCGTATTAAATCACTCTGTGCGATTCAGGAATGAATGGGAGAGAGCAGAATGCAAGCAGAGCCCAGGTGAGAGCCATGGTATGAACAGAAAATGTCAGAACTAGGAGGAGATGGGTTTGAGGAGGATGAGGAAAGTTCAGAGGATTTGATAGTTAATTATCAGTGGGATGGAGATTGCAAGGAACAGGGAGAAGGGGAATATGTATATGTATATGTATATGTATATGTATATGTATATGTATATGTATACATATATATCCCATAAAAAGACAACAGGTTTCTTGAGTAAATTAAAACTTTGTTAGCTAGTTGGGTGTGGTGGTACAAACTTGTAATCCCAGTACTTGGGAGGCTGAGACAGGAGGATTACAGGTTCATGGCCAGTCTCAGCTACTTAGTGAGGCCCTCTGCAACTTACTGAGATCCTATTTCAAAATAAAGAGTAAGCCAGGCGTTGTGGCGCACGCTTGTAATCCCCGCACTTGGGAGGCGGAGACAGGAGGATCGCGCAGGTTCGAAGCCAGCCTTGCTGGTTTAAGAGACCCTGTTTCCAAATAAAAATATAAAATAGGTCTGGGAGTGTAGCCTGGAGGTAGAAGGACTTCCAGGAACCTCAGTACCAAAAAATAAAGAATAAAAAATAGGGCTGGGGGACACCTCGAAGGTAAAATGCCACTGGGTTCAATCTCCAGTATGGCAAAAAAGAAAAAAATTAAAACTTGTAAGACTAAGAAAAACCAGTCAAAGTCCACTCTTCAGGGCTCCCAGCTGACTCACAGAGACTGTCCCACTCATGTTCCCAGGCTTACTGAGGCCCAATCTACCAAGCAGAAATGAAATGTGGCGTCTGCTCTGTGTCCGAAGACAGTGTCCTATTTTGACTCACACCTCACCTGGAGTTTCACATTGCTAAGAGTTTTCCAAGGGTCTGGATGCCTTGTCTCTGACCCCTGTTCATAAAGGGGCCAGCTGAGTACTCCCAGAAGTAACAGGATGTAACTGGTAACTCTCTACAAAGGCGCATGGAAGACCCCTTAAGGGAAGGTGCCCTCCATCTAACAGCCACCCGAAGTTACTTTTCATTTTATAGAATTCATTCACATCTTAAGCACCAGGAAACTGGCAAAACAATAGGAGACAACAGGAATGTAAAAGATGGAGGCGCACCTGCCCAGTTGGATGTTGCCATCATCATTAGCCATCCTCAAACCATAGAGTCTACCACTAGAGGCTGCCAACTGTGTGTTCTAACCACAGGCCTTCATGGGACTCCAAAGTTGGTCTCTAAATTGTTAATTTGTTCTCCGGGTCCTTCAGTCTCCTCTGTGTTGACACCTGGATTTCTTTCTTTCTTTCTTTCTTTCTTTCTTTCTTTCTTTCTTTCTTTCTTTCTTTTTTTTTTTTGTGGTACTGGGGTTTCTGGAAGCCCTTCTACCTCCGGGCTACACTCCCAGACCATTTTTTTTTTTTGGAAACAGGGTCTCTTGAGCCAGCACAGCTGGCTTCGAACCTGCGCGATCCTCCTGTCTCTGCCTCCCAAGCATGGGGATTAAAAGCGTGTGCCACCACGCCCAGCAACACCTGGATTTCTAATCTGAGGCAAAAATCTACTTAAGCATCACTTTATTCTTTCTAAATTGGCGTTTTATGATTAAACATACTATAAAATTAGTGAATTAAACATATAAAAATAGTGAATGTGGGATTCACTATTATGTATCTGTACATACACATACATAATTTGGTCAATTTTATTCCCTAGTACCTCCCTTTCCCTGCCCTCCTCCCTTCTCATCCCCTTCCTCTATTCTGTTTTGGTCTCCTGTCTATTTTCATGAGACATCCCCCTCCTTCATTTCTTTTCTTTTTTTCTCTCTAGCTTCCATATATAAGAAAAAAACAAAGGACCCTTGATTTTCTGTGTCTGGCTTATTTGGTTCAGTTTCACTTTAGATAAAGTTTGATAAATTAGAAGCAATTGCCAAAAAGAATGTCCCGAGAGAGGCACTTTGGGCAGCCAAAATTAAGACGAAATCCAAAATCCTTGCTTCCTAATGGCTGTATGTCTAGTCACTCTGGACTGCTCTGTGTACTTGAGAGTGATGAATAGTCACTCTTGTTTCCCGGCGATCTTTGCTTTATTGAAGGGTGGGGTTACCTTTTATCAAGCAACACAATGGGCTACAAGGTACTGCCTAGGCAAGTCAGACAGAACGTCCGTCCGCACCTGCAAACTTTTTGCACTGGCCTGGAGTCTGTTTCGGTACAGCTCAGCAGAAGCGCTGCTAACCTGGGCAGGAGGCCAACGGGGTACTGCCAGAACAATTCAACATGCTGCTGGCTTCTTCCGTTTCCTAAACACAGAAGTCACCACACACACAACAATTCAATGCTAAAAACAAGGAAAAATAAAAATAAGGAGCGCCCCCCTACATCTTTAAAGGGAAAGAAAGGGTAGGTATTTGGGGTGCCAAGCCTGGTCACTGAACCACACAGGGGTGAAGGAACCTTAGAAGACATGGTGCAGTGTGGAGACATCACACTTGTTTTTGGTATACACAGCTGGCTAAGTCTGGAAAGTACATCCAGCTGTTCTGGACAAAGTGACAAGAGCAGAACGCAGCCCTCAGGCAACCCATGCTCATGTGTACGTGTGTATGTGTGTGCGCATGTGTTCCTGCTGTGAGTTGAGGCAGAAATAAATGTCAAACATTGCACCAATCAAGCAAGAGTCTCTTGTCAGGCCAACAAGACATTTTCCATTTTATACAGATTACTATTCGCATATGAAAGGAGCCCACTCTGTTTGGAATAAAAACAGACTGGTGGCTGGCCTCCTGTGAATTCAGTCACTGGTTTTAAGTTCATGTCCCTAGCTAATGAGCATTTGGACAACATCGATATCATCATAAGTACTAATTTCAGCTTCCCATTTTTTTTTCGGGTCTGGGGATGGAACCCAGGGGTATTGGACCTCTGAGCTACACCCCCTGCCCTATTTTTATTCTTTATTTTGAAACTGGGTCTCACTGAGTTACAAAGGGCCTCACTAAGTAGCTGAGGCTGTCCGCGAACTGTGATCCTCCGGTCTCAGCCTCCCAAATGCTGGAGTTACAAGCGTGCGCCACTACGCCCAGCCTCGGCTTCCCATTTTAACCTTATGAGCATATGTTCACAAAACAAGATGAGAACACATTCTTGCTTTCATCTTGGGGCTTGAACAGAAAGTTCAAATGAAGACCGAGTTTGGTAACAAACTAGTTAAAAGCAAGGAATGGTGTCTTTCTTAAGGTATTTTGTGAGGTAGAGAGAGCACCCTGAATATACAGAGGTCTCGAGATCCAAATCCCTGTGTTTCTCATCTCTGATCAGAGAGCACAAAGCCAAAGATGGCCCATTAATAATCACACGAGAGGCTCCGGGCGAAAGCCTGAGATGTGACCAACCATGACAAATTACCTTTCTCTTTAAAATACTTCATGGATCTACTTCATGTATAATTATATTACTTCCTACAGGCTACCAACTAATGAGAAAGATAGATTCAGACTCATCTGGCTGCTAGTCATCACTAATTTGTTATTAATACCAGGAAGATGATCATTTGATCCAATAGGTGATTCCCTAACAAATCTGGTCGTTGTCTTTGGCCCATAAGAGAGTATTAAAGTCATCAGAGCCACACACAGCACCAGCAGCCATACAGAAAGGCAGAAAGCAACCAACCCCACAGAACTTATAAGGGGATGACTCAACCGAAATGATATAGAAAATAAACAAGTAAATAAGACGAGAACACTATGCTAAGAAAACAACCAACCCCACAGAACTTATAAGGGGACGACTCAACCAAAATGATATAGAAAATAAATAAGTAAATAAGACGAGAACACTATGCTAATAAATAAGCCAGGCATAAACACTGTGTAATCTCTCCTATAGGTAAAGTCCCCAAAGGTCAATTCATAGAAACAGAGAGCAGCAAGGTGCTTGTAGGAAGCTGACGTGGAGAGGGATGAGGAAAGGGAAGGTGTTTGCTCTAAGTCATCTTTAGCCTAGAGGGGTAAGTTCCAGAACCTACTGCACTGCGTGGTGACCATAGTAAAACAGCTAAAAAAATAAATTAAAAAAAAAAAAAAACATTCTTGCCAGATGTGGTGGCACACGCTTGCAATCCCTGTGCTTGGGAGGCGGAGACAGAAGGATCACGCAGGTTTGAAGCCAGAGACCCGGTTTCCAAATAAAAAAGTATTAAAAAATAGGTCTGGGAGTGTAGCCTGGAGGTAGAAGGGCTTCCAGGAACCCCAGTACCACCAAAAAAAAAAAAAAAAATCTTAACCCTTTAAAAAGAGTTAAGTTGGTGAGGTAACACATGTACTCATGAGCTTAAATGAACCTTTCTACAATATATATATAAATCAAAAACATACTGTAACCCATAAACATATAAACATTATCTGTTAACTGAAAATACGTAAATAATATTTTAAAAAGTAAAGACAACTCTGTTCAGTTTGGCATATCATCTGAGGCTGACTTGACCTCTTAAATGAAGGGGGATCGACCCCAAACCAATCAACTCATTCAAAATAAGCTGAATCTTAAGAAAATGTGCATGGACTTTTGACTAACACCTTCCTGATTTTTAAAGGGCTCATGCAGAGAATGCCTGCAGAGAAAGAGAAGGCATATGGAGACTGAGGAGGGCAGGGGAGGCACACACCTGGGCAGGCATGTGGTGGTGGCTGTGGAAAGAAGAAGCCAGGAGAGAGAGGGAGGAGAGCTGGGTGTCTGGTAGAGTCTCTTCCCTCAGAGGCCTCAGCCTCCTCACCAGAGATGAGAAGATGCTTAGCTCCAAGACTCCTCTCAGCTCAACATTTCCTTTGGGACAGAACACCTTTCTAAAGTGTGAAGTCTGGACAAAGGGAAAAGGCCGGGCCATATCTGCCTCCCTTATTCATTCCACACCCAGCCTTCTGTCAGTTTTTAGGCATTCTCTGCATCCATGATTCTACCCCCAAAACTCCCAAACCAAGGGGAATGAGGAGACACTGCCATCTGTACCTACTGTGGCCTCCTGTGGCTCTCCAACTGAGAATGCAGAAATGTAGGTAGCCGACCCACAGGCTTGTGTTTATAGCTCTGTTTGATCTCTTTGACTTTTTTTTTTTTAGCATCACAAGTCCTATTAGGGCAGTTGAATGGACCAACAGGTCTCCAAGGGCCACAGAGCCCTAGCTGGGTCTTCTGGGACAAAAGCTAGCCAGGAATACTGCTATTCCTCTTCTTTCATGGGTCCCCACCATCCATTCACCACAACACCACAGCAGTTACTAAGGTAAATTCATAGCTTGTCATCCCTTTGCCTAAAACTCTGAGGAACGGTGGTTGGAGAGAGAGAGAGAGAGAGAGAGAGGGGGGGGGGGAAACCTGGCACTTGGCTGTCCATGTGACACTTAAATTAAAAAAAATTAAAACACATCCTCCAGAAAATTTGGAATAAAGCCTAACCTCCCCTCCCACCTCCTGGCCCCCTCTGAAGGGACCTCATGTGCTCCCTAGTGAAGCCCCACTGGCCCCCTTAGCCAGGTCTGTTCCCACCCAGGGTCCTGCTGGCAACATGCCTGCCCCTGCTGGCCCTCACACAGTGGGCTGCAAGGAAAGCTGGCTCCTCCGGGACCTCCCAGTCTCGATCTGGTTTCAGGTTATTCTCTCTCATCTCTCTGTTCTTCTGTGTGGCAGTATTTACCCCAAATGGGAAATGCCACGGCTGCCTGTGAGTTCATGGGTCGACTATCTGTGTCCCTCCAGCAAAACAGGAACCAGGCCTGCTTGCCCCCCTCTGCTTCCTGTTGGGAGTATCGAGCCTGGTAGGCACTCAGTATCTGTTGAATCCGACTGTGCCCTCTGGTAACAAGAATCTGTACCTCAGTTTCTTCACCTACAAAACAAGCACCACCTCTGGGGTGAGTACGCCACGCAGCTACTGAAAGAACACGTAAAGACAGCTTCTCTCTCTTTGGTTCCTGAATTAAATAATTCAGACTTTTGTCTGTGTGACTAAATAGTGAAAGATTAAGAACCAGCAATCATTAGCCGCCTGGGAAGAACCATTTCTCCCAGAAGTCACTCTTGGCCTTCTTGGGGCTGACCCATCCAAGTTCCTTATCATCCTCAGAAGCCTTGATTTTTCAGCCCTGAAATCTGAAGAGTGTGACGTAGATTCTGAATGATTCCAAAACCTTCTCCTACTGACTGTATTATTTCAAGATCTCCATTTTACCAAATTCAGACCTCAGAGGGCTGCTCGTGTGTATAAAAAAATAAGATGTCAAAACAGTTTACCTATGATGTTCACCGTACTATCCACTTCATTTTTTATAGCTGAAGTCAGGACCGCGTACTCAGGAGAAAGATCACTTACTCCATTACTAAGCCCCAAAGATGACTCAACTGGTTCTTGCTAGGAAGAAGAAAAGAAAAAAGAATTGAGAACACTTCCTTTCCCCCTCCTTTTTCTCAGCTTAAATTTTACCCTCTGTCTCATTTCCTTAATGCTAGGGTTGATTCATGTTCATCTACTGCACACATCCTCTATCTCTTTAGGCTAGCCTGAATTGAAGCAACTCATTTCTGCACAGAGGAGCTGCTGGGTTTCTTTCATTTTTCCTTCAAGAAAATTGTACCACATCTGGCTTGCCTTCAGGAAATGCTTACAGGGTAGACAAATAGCTCTGGGGTTAAGCAGAGTTGTAGAACTGTCCATGGAAAGTATTGCACTGCAGAGATTCTAAGTCTTCCTTTTCTGAGGGAGTGCTCAGAAGTGTCAACTCCAGGCATTTTCTCTAGGAGAGGAGTCATGCCACCTCTTTTGCAATAAGTGTTTCTTAGGAGAAGCTCTGCCTCAACAACTGGCCTACAACAGGAACCCAGTGGAGGTGTGGCGCGGCACCTCCTCAGCCATGACCTGCTGTGGACTCTGGCCACTTGAGCATCCTGCACAGGGCGGCTGGCTGGAACTCGGGCCACACCCACAGAGGGCCTCCCTCTCTGGCCCACGCATAGCTAGGCAGCCCCACACCTGTGGCTTTGCATAAACATCTTTCGATGGCCTCAATACCAGTTTGAGAGGCTATACACACATACTGGTGAAATGAAAACACATTCTTTTCCTTAGTATAGCTCTAATTTTTTTTTTTCTTTTTCAGTACTGGCAGTTGAACCCAGGGCCTTATGCCTCTGAGCTGCACTCCCAGCCCTTTTTATTTTTCATTTTGAAATGGGGCATTGCTAAGTTACTCTGCATCAGCCTTGAATCTGCGGTCCTCCTGTCTCAGCCTTCCAAGTACTGGGACTACAAACATATGCAGTAGTGCCTGGCTGTATCTCAGAATTTTTGCTTTATTCAATTGCATTTAAACCCTCTACCTCCTGTGAGTGCCAGCCAACTCCAGGAAAGCCAGTCCTGAGGTACAGACTGACTTTCAGCAGTTTAATAAAGTATTTCCTCAAAGGAAGACTGCATTTGCTTTGATGATAGCAATAAGTCACGCAAAAGCCACACAGAACAATTCCTGGGAATCCACGATGGAAGAGAGTTCCAGACCCAAGAACAAAGGATCACAAAGGAGAGAAAACGATGCACTGAACAGTCAAGTGTAGTGGACCTCAGGCAGGACAGGTAATAAATCTATTTATTAAAGTACTATAAATAGAAAATTATAAATTAAATAAAATAAAAATTATAAATTTATTTATGCACTACTTAAAATCCATAACCCCCTCCCCCAAATAGGTAAGGAGAGAAATCATTCTCCCCCTTCATCCCATCTGGCAAACGACCACCATGACAATGACTACAAAGATATCACTTTACTGCTCAGCTCAATTTTAAAAAAAATCACACATGGTTTGCCAGATGTACTAAAGGTCAAACATCAGTAAGACCCCAAGAACAGCCCCACCAGGCAGAATTCTTACCCTTTCCATCCAACACCTTGTACTTTTCCTTCTTTTATAAGTTCCAAATAAGTCTGTCCTTTCTGGGAGGAAAAAAAAATAACCCACTTGCCTATCACCTGATCACCAGTTTCCCCCTTCTTCCTAAAGCTAGATTCCTGAGCAAACATCTGTCTTCCCTCCTGTACCCCCTCCTCACCTGCACTTCGTAGGAACCTATGGCCTCGCTTCTACTCCATTTGCAAAACTGAGCTTCCAGAAGGTGATAAGAACACGGGGTTTGAACTCAGACAAACCAGGGGACAAAGACTGGCTCCCCTGCTCCTCCCTGGTGGCAGGATTCTTAACTTCTTTAAGCCTCTCTTTGGGCTTTGGGGACAGTTGTACAATGGAAACAACAACAGGATCAATGTCATAGGCATGATGTGAAGACAAAACAGGACAAACACATACATGACACTAACTAAATGCTCATGGCTATCAAAGGTCACCAATCAAACTCTGTTCTCCAAACCCAGTGGCCTCTTCCCAAGTCCCCTTCTCCTGACCCTGACATTTGACAGGAAGGACCATATTCCCCTTCTTCGACAGCCGCCATCATCTAATGCTGCTGCAACTCCCTCTACCTCTCTGATGGCCTTCCTTTGTTTTGTTTTGTTTGCAGTACTAGGGGTAGAACCCTGGGGCATTCTATCTCTAAGCTACACCCCCAGCCCTATTTTTTTAGTCTTTATTTTGAAACAGGGTCTCACTGAGTTGCGAAGGGACTTGCTAAGTAACTGAGGCTGTACATGAACAGCGATCCTCCGGTCTCAGCCTCCCGAATGCTGGGATTACAAGCATGGGCCACAACGCCTGGCTGATGGCCTTCCTTTCTTGAGGACTTCTTCTTTAGTAGCCCCTTTTCAGTCCTTCCCCACCCATACCTCACATTCCATTATCCCACATCCATTTCTTCAATTCCTTCAAAAGGAACTAACTATAGGTAGTTGAAGAAATCATAGAAAGAACTGCTCATTCTTAGGAGTTTCTTGTGTGTGTGTGTGTGTGTGTGTGTGTGTGTGTGTGTGTGTGTGTGTGTTTCTCAACTTCTTGCAAGAGTAACAAGTAACAAGGCAGCCAGACTTGCAGATATTAAAAACCTAAATTATTCTGACTTCTCAAATGAAGATTTCTATGTGTTTTACATGATCTACAGTTTAATTAGTCGCAATTGATACTTCTATCACTTTACACTTGAGAAAATCATGACTCAGAGACTAATTTTCCAATCAGCCTGTTTAGCCTGATGAGATACAGGAAGTGAACTCTCTTTGGTCATGCAATACGGTTCAATTCCAGGAGCTCTCTGTGTCGGTCAATCCTGCACTCATTCAAGCAGAGACTAGGACAGAACTGTCTGGATCTAGTTTACTCCCTCATCCCTACCTTGTATCCTGTCTGCTTCTGTCGTAAAATAGTATATTCTACCAATGGAAATTGAGAGATATTATGACCTTGTTTTACTCCTCCCACCTCCACTCAAAAAACATACTACTGTCTGTTTTAAAGTCTTCAGCTCAAATCATCTCATTGGTACCATCACTCTGGAGAAATAAGCACTGGGGACTGAACCCAGGGCACTGGTAAGCTGTATAGTAAAATACAGTCAGCACCTCCCCTTAAGGTCTCTATCCAAGGCGCAAGACAGAAGGCCCCTGAGAGAAAAGTCTTCACTAAACTTACTCAAAATGATTTGAAATGATTAGAAGTAGGGACACCTAATCTTAAACTATATTAAAAATCCAGAGATCTCCAGTTGAGAAAGAGGTATACAGTTCTCCATGTACGATGTGCATGGAGATGGTGCCTGGCATGAGTGGCCTTTGCCTGCAGCCTTTCCTGGTCCTCAGACGCTCATACCCACGGATCTCAAACACGCCTCACTCTGCACACAGTACCGTAACCTGGCCCGGTTCATCCTGAACCCACTTCTTCCTCTCTGGTCCCTTACTCATTTCAATTATAGGCTGTGTTAGAAATCAAGGAGCCTATATCTTTCTTGGTTTCTACTCGTCTTGCTTTGCTCCAAACAAAACAAAACATCATGCTAGGGTTCAGACTCCTCCATGGTGAATTAACTCTACTAAATATTTAGGCTCAAGGACAGTTTTCATAAATATAGATTCTATGGTTTGGTCTACAGTTTGAGAGATTTTAAGCAAAAGCAGACCAGCACCAGAGTGAGATCAAGGAAAGAGTGGCCTTCTTTACACCTATAAATACAGTCTGCCTCTGCTTGGTCTCCAGACTGGAAACCTGCTGGATGGGGCTTGGGGGAACCTAAGTTAGAGAACAGCTCAGGGCCTCTGCTGTGCAAAGCTTCTCATTCCTCTGCTCCAGGCTCATTATGTCTCATCCCTGTGCCAAGTACCTTACCTAGATCTCCCTCCCCTGAGGGCCAACGTAATGGCAGTAAAATCACTCCCCGCCCCTTAATGCCCTTAATCCATCTGTGCAAAACGAGTCTCCTTCCAGGCAACTAAGGCTATCAAATCCAAGGGCATCTCTAGGTCTCTCTGCTCACAAAAAGTTCAGGCTGAAAGCTGAGCTTCATAAAGTACAGGAACTGGACCTGGGAAGGTGCTTACACCATGGTGACAGCCACTACAAGGCCAGAGAGAACAGAAGATCTAGTAAAAACAGGCCAGAGCTTCCTCCTAGTCCTAGAAACACCTTCCTTCCCAGGAACGAGGCCACCTTCACTCTACCTCCATTCCTTCTCTCATTGAAGCACTCCCTTTGGCTTTCCCCTGGCTCACTGATTTCTCCTTCTGCCTCCTGGGACCTGTCTTCACTTCTCAAAGCTTCTCTCATGGACAAGGCACCTGTTTATAAGGTCTATCAAGTCATTCTCCAGCAAGTGACTTAGCAGAGCTACATTTGCTTTCCGGAGATCCTCTGCCATTTCACTCTGAGCATTCAAAGCAAAACTCACCCTTCTCTCACCAAACAAGCACCATTCCTTCGCTGAGGCCTCTCTTAATCCACTCTTGTCTTCAGCCTCCATGTGCCCCTCCACACTCTGGGAAATGTCACCACCACTCCACTCCAATGGCCCCATCTTTGTCTGCATTTGTTGCCATGGTCTGCCTTAACCTTTCCACTCCATCCCTCCCAATCACCACAGGTAAGACCTCCCTCAAATACCAACTCTGCCATGCCCTAAAAATCTACTCTGAGGAGTTCAACTGTGCTTCACCTCATGAAATCATTCACAGAGGTTCTTCAGCACACCAGTTTCCCAACCATGCTCTGAGCGGTCCCCTCAAGAGCTTCCAGTAGGGGGAGGAATCAGAGCAGGTGAGATAAAACTTAATAACCTGCTTTATCCAGGGCAGCTGATTTTTATCTGGTTTTCAATTGGGTCTAGCATGTGTTTTCATCTGAGTAAAGTTTAAAAACGGAAGACTTCTTCCAAATGACCAAAGGATTGCTATCACAGCCCCGGTAGCTGGTCATTCAGCTGGTCTTTGAGCAGTGACAGGTGAACACTGCTTTCCTCTTCTTTTTCAGTACTGGGGATTGAACCTGTGGGTGTTCTAGTTTTACCTCTGAAAGCCCTTTTTTTTCCTAGCCCCTTTTTACTTTTTATTTTGAAACAGGGTCTTGCTAAGTTTCTGAGAGTCTCACTAAGTTGCTGAGGCTGGACCGGAACCTGAGACCCTCTAGCTCAGCTTCCCAAGTGCTGGGATTATAGGTGTGTGCCACCGCGCCTGCAGAGCACACTGTGTTTCAATCCAGCTCCTGTCGCTGTTAAAGCTGCCAGCTCTATTAGAAAGTCTTACTGAACAAGAGTCTGCTTCTCTGTCACTTTCACCCATAGGTCTGTGTTCAGAACTAATACAGAGCAGGTCTACCTCTCGATTATAATTCTATCTAATACTCGTGCTTTAATCTGGAAGCACTTCACAGTTCCAAAGTACATGTACTCTAACTTCAAACAATCCTGTGAGGCTGAGCTGATTAGTTATATCCACCTCACCTGCTTGTCTTCATCTCCCATTGTTCTCACCAAACTCCTGCTCTAATATAGCCAGGAAAGATCAAACAACTCTAATCCCTAGGCCTCTATCCGTGAAGTTTCTAGTGCTGGCGAGTGACCACCTGTCCACTCCAAGGCCTGGCTCAGATCCCACAGCTTCCAAGTTGTGAGGCCCTAGGTGAAAAGAAAAAGCAAAGGTCCTCAGGTCAACTGCCTTGGAGTCAAGTCTCAGAGCTTCTTGAAGCAACAAGACCTTGGGGAAATGACCTCTGCATGCCCTTCGCTACCCCCTTGGTATATAAAAGGGAAACGGTCTGTCCATCACAGGGAGAACCAAATGAAGTAATGATTACCACTCGGAGGGACTAAGAAAGGCCAACCAAACTCCCTTTATCTTTATTGCTCTTAGCCCTGTCTGAATTCCCAGACGGTACCCTGTTCCATTTTCTTTTGGAACACAGATGTGCACTAAGATGTACAGTCTAGAACTGCTCGCTCATTTTCCTTTCTAATCTCTGTTTCGTGGTAGTGGGGGTTAAACCAAGGAACATGCTATGTCCGAGCTGCACCCCTAGCCCTGCTGAGGTCAAGCAAAATGTGGCTCACTGAGTACAAAGGATAAAATCACAGAAAAAGTACCAGAGAACATCAAGGCATCGTTTCAACACTTTCTACATGGCCTTGGATTTGGGGGAAACTCTTTTCTGGGGTTACACAGAGCAAAGACACATCATCCAAGTGACCCAGGAGAATTTCTGGTACTTGGCTGGCATGGCCTAGACATTGTTTGACAATTAAAACTTCAACTGGAAATAAAAACTGGGAAGAGCCTGCTTCAACATCAAGTGTCCATAGCTAGTTGCTAAAGTAGGCATACACTGAGTTTTCTTAATAGAAAATATCTATCCAGTCTATTCAGCTGTATGGTTGCACAGGATATGAACTTGGAACTTTGGTGGTTTTGTTGTTGTTATTGTTGTTGGTGGTGGTGGTGGGTTTTTTTTGCCTGTCTGGGGATGGAACCCAGAAGCATCTGACCTCTGAGCTACACCCCCTGCCCAATTCTTTATTCTTTATTTTGAAACAGGGTCTCACTGAGTTGCGGAGGGCCTCACTAAGTAGCTGAGGCTGGCCGCAAACCACAAACCTCCAGCCCCAGCCTCCCAAATGCTGGGATTACAAGCGTGCGCCACCACGCCAGGCTTGGTGTTTTGACATTAAGCAGAAAGTGAGGTATTAACAGTTCAATGAGGCTAACGCCCTTTCTATACCATTCCAGGCCACCTGAGGATTAACCTTAGAAACAGTCTACAGATCCACTTAGTCAGCACAGTGACTTCAGCAGCCATGAACCACAGAACTTGGGAAGCCCAGTGGCTGTATCCACGTTTCACTGCTACCCTGCAAGACATATGCAAGTACCTGAAATTTAAAAGTTAGTCTTGCTCACGAATCCTCTGCCTTCTGGTGAAGGAGCAATATCCCGTGAATGACACATCTCAGGCGTTAACCACAGCTTAATCACACAAGGATTTCATAGCAGACACTTTGCTGAGAGGGAGCTTGATCCACATATTGCACCAGAGGGACCTCTCACTCACTTCCTGGGCCAACATGGCCAAGCCCTACCCAAGCTGAGCTGCTTCAACTTGCTTCATCTTTTTAAAAAACTGGGGACTGAACCCAGGAGCATTCTACTCCTGAACTACACCACCAGTTCTATTTTTATCTTCTGATTTTGAAATAGAGTCTCACTAACTTACTGAGGCTGTCTTCAAACTGAGATCCTGCTGTCTCAGCCTCCCAAGTACTGGGGTTATAGGCATGTGCCACCGTGCCTGGCCAAAACTTGCTCATGTCAGTGACATGTGGAAGACACCTAAATGCTGATTTGACTGGAGGTACCCTTCACTTGTGTGAACATCTCATGTGCTTCTTCTAGGAGAAACCCTTCCTCACTTTCCCACATCCCAGAAATAGACACGCCTTTTATCAACCGAGGGTCACAGCTTCCCTGGAGGATTTTCTTCCTCAGAGATACATACAATAATGGCGCATCTTCTAATCACAGGCATCTGACATCCAATGGAATACTGTGGTTATATTTGGGCATAATGTATTGACAAGTGGACATGTTACTCCATTCTTGTATCTCTGAGATTATATCATATGTATTAACTGCGATTAACTGTATATCACATGTATTAACTGAGATTATATCATATATGTATCTTAATGTAAAACCTCTTACTATACCACACATCATATATTTATGTATCTATTCAAAATTGCTCATGCATCATTCATTTGATTTTTTGGCTTGTTTTTCTTTGGGGACTGGGGATTGAACCCAGAGGCATTTTACCTCTGAGCTATACCCCAGCCCTTTAAAAAAAATATTTATTTATTTATTTATTAATACAGAGAATGGAACCCAGAGGCATTCTACCACTGAACTACACCTTCAGTCCTATTTTTTATTATTTATTTTGAAACAGGGTCTCACTGAGTTACAAAGGGCCTCACTAAGTAGCTGAAGCCATCCGCAAACCACAACCCTCCTGTCTCAGCCTCCCAAATGCTGGGATTACAAGTGTGGGCCACCATGCCTGGCTTCCCAGCCCTATATTTTTTATTTTTTATTTTGAAACAAGGTCTCACTAAGTTGCAGAAAGCATCACTAAGTAGCTGAGGCTGGCCAGGAACCTTCAATCCTCCTGTCTCAGCTTCCCAAGTACTGGGATTACAAGCATGTGCCACTGTGCTTGGGTTTTTTTTTAAGGGGTTTTGCTAAGTTGCTAAAGGTCTCGCTAAATTGCTGACGCTAGCCTTGACCTTGTAACCCTGCTTCTGCCTCCCAAGAACTGGGATCGCAGGTACACTGTGGTGTACCACCACACCTGGTCTGCATCATGCATCATTTGTAAAACGTGTTTTATTTGTTCTGTGCCATTTACTGAGCTAGAAAAACAGTAGTAAATATAATAAATAATCATACTTGAGATTGTAGCAAACTCTTCAAAATCATATTTTTGTGGAAAAGTTATTTATATTTTACTAAACAATACTAATGAAAAATGTGGGGCTTAAAAAATCCACACTGTGGGAAATTTGATATGGCTAACATGTAGTTTTTTACAAGTGCAAGGACAAACAAATTTTTTAAGCAGTGATGTAGAAAAACCCTATAGATTAAAAGAAAAAGAAAAAAACTCAATTCATATCCAAGAATCACATGTGGGCTTTATATGGTTCTTAATTCAGATAAATTATATAGAAGTTCTAATAACATTTATGAAGTAACTGGAAATCTGAACACTGGATGGGTATTTGGTGATATCTGAGGGATTACTATCAATGTTTTCAGGTACAAGAATGATACAAGTATTGTTATAAAGTATTTTCTTTTAAAGATATGTACTGCAATCATAGTACCTGGGAGGCCAAGAAAGGAGGACTGCAGATTTAAGGACAGTCTCAGCAAGTAGCAAGACTCTCAACAACATAGTGAGACCGTGTTTCAAAACAAAATAAAAGGGTTGGGGGTGCAGCTCAGAGACAGAATGCCCCCGAATTCAATCCCTAGTACCAGTAAAACACACACACACACAAAAAAAAAAAAAAAACAGTGCTGTGGGTATACCCCTGGGTTCCAAAAAAAAAAAAAAAAAGGAAAAAGAAAGGTGTGTACTTATATTTATGGAAGAAATAATATATTATTTGGAATTTCCTTCAAAATATTAAGCTAAGACAAAAAATTGTTTTTCTAAATCAGAATGGGTTAAATATCTATGATTCCATACTGAAAGTTATGCGTGGAAATGTTAATGAAGCAGCTATAGCCAGGAACTAATTAGTACTGACACTGGGGAGATGATCTAGGGAGTAAATTTTACTTTTCTGTTCCCTTCCAATGTGTATAAAACTTTCATAATAAAAAGCTACAAGTCGGGCATGGTGGCCCACGCTTGTAATCCCGGTACTTGGGAGCCCGAGACAAGATGATCACATTTAGCAGACACCCTGAACTACTTAGTAAAGCCCTCCACAACTTAGTGAGACCCTGTTTCAAAATAAAGAATAAAAAATAGGGCTGAGAGTGTAGATCGGAGGTAGAATGCCCCTGGGTTCCATTCCCAGTATTGAAGAAGAAAAAAAGTTAAAACAAAATCAGGCCTTAATACTGTACTTTATTTAAAATAGGCCCCAAACTAAAAAGAACAAAAATGAAACTGGAAGTATCACTGTTAGAAGCCTCCAGCTAAAATATATAAAATTTTCCATTGTAGAGGTAACTATCTCTGAAACTTAAATAGTTTTCCTTCCAAATCTAAATCCTTTGTATCCAAGGGTCTACATCTGTAGATTCAACCAATCACAGATCGGAAATAGATTTATGTCTGTGCTAAATATAATCAGACGTTTTTGTCATTATTCCCTAAATGCATATTTATATATTCCCTATGTACTATTTATGTAGTGTTTATATTTTATTAGGTAGCATAAATGATCTAGAAATGGACTTTATCAATGGGAGGATATGTGTGGGTTCTATACAGATATTGCGTCGTTTTATAGGAGGGATCTAAGCCTCTGAGGATTCTGGTATCCATGGGAGGTCTTGGAACCAACCCCCCGTGGATAACAAGGGATGCTAAGCTGAACTTTCTCAAGTCTAATCACATATCTGAAATAAACTATTTTGTATTTTTTCTCAGTAATTTTTTTTATTTTTTGGTGGTGGTACTGGGATGGATCCCAGAGGTATTCTACCTCTGAGCTACCCAGCCCTATATTTTATTCTTTATTTTTTGAAACAGGGTCTCACTGAGTTGCAAAGGGCCTCACTAAGTAACTAGGCTGTCCGTGAACTGCAATCCTCCTGTCTTACCCTCCCAAATGCTGGGATTACAAGTGTGTGCCACCATGCCCGGCTCCTTTCTCAATAATTTTAACTTACTTACTGGTTTGTTTTTAAAAATTATACTGTCTGAACAATTTAGGTTTTTTCCTTCAACAGTTATCCCAGATTATAAATCAGAATTTTTATCATCTACTTCAAATTCACGTTTTTTAGTGTGTGTGTGTGTGTGTGTGTGTGTGTGTGTGTGTGTGTATGAGAGAGAGAGAGAGAGAGAGAGAGAGAGAGAGAGAGAGAGAGAGAGAGAGAGAGAGAACCCCCAGAGGTGTTCTACCACTGAGCTACACCGCCAGACCTTTTCTTTTCATTTTATATTTTGAAAAAGGGTTTTGATAAGTTGTTGAGGGTGGCCTCAAACTCGAAATGCTCCTGCCTCAGCATCCTAAGTACTGGGATTAAAGGCAGGTGCCACACACCTGGCTTTAAGTTCAGTTCCAAATAACCTCCTGATCTTGGTCATATGCCACTCAGTGCTTGCAGTTCAGTTTCTTCCTCTGCAAGTGGAAGCCAGTGAATGAGATCATCTCTCAGTGGTCTAGGAGCCTGTGACTGTACTGTCTGCTGTTTGCTTAGCCACGAAAGCCCATTCTCAGTTGTGCATGGGATTAATCTGGCTATTCTCAATACAAAACAAGGGCTATACAATCCATGCACAAAGATCCTCCAACCATAGCAGAGTTCAGATTACCTTGTCTACTGAAAAGTGCACACACACACACACACACACACACACACACACACACCCCAAATCATTCTAGAAAGCCCTTGGGAGTCATGAAAGATGTTGTTTTCAGCAGAAAACAACAATTGAGAACTATACTAATACAGTGCTTCAGCTGACTACTATATCCCAACCCAATAGCCAGTGATGGAATATATATAAAATATACGTAATACATTGTAAAAGAAGTACATAGTATTTAGTATATATTAAAATTTTAAGCCAGGCATGGTGGCAAACTCTTGTAATCCCAGCACTTGGTAGACTGAGACAGGAGGATCGCACAGGTTGGAAGCCAGCCTCAGCTACTTAGTGAGGCTCTCAGCAACTTAGTGAGACCCTATTTCCAAATAAAGAATAAAATATGTCGGGGGTATAGCCTGGAGGTAGAGGCCCCTGGGTTCCATCCCCAAGACCACAAAAAAATATTTTAACAGCCTGAAATATATTTCATAGTATCAGATATAGCTGGTTGCTGGTGTCAAGTGACTAGCTGGCAAGAGCTGTAGTGATCAGAGAGGCTTCAGATTGTCACTCACAGTGGTAATTTGTGACTTCATTCATAGACTTCTCAGTGACATTGAGTTAAGTGAGGGCAATGTGAACCTATGTCTACAAATGGGTATGCATCAAAGAGTAGACATGTAAAGCACATAAAACACAACAGCAAGAGAAGAAAGACTGAACACTCTGCAGAAATCATATTACTTTTTTTATGTGTGTGTGATATTGGGGGTGGAATCCAGAGGCACAGAAAGGTTAAGTAGGATTCTGTTTTTTGTTTTTTGTTTTGTTTTGTGGTACTGGGGATGAAACCCAGGGGCCTCCTACCTCCAGGCTATACTCCCAGACCTATTATATTTTGCTTGGAAACAGGGTCTCACTAAGTTGCTGAGCGCCTCACTAAGTAGCTGAGGCTGGCTTCGAACCTGTGCGATCCTCCTGTCTCAGCCTCCCAAGCGCTGGGATTACAGGCGTGCGCCACCATGCCCAGCATATTACTTGTTTTTATGAAGTAGAATATAAATTACATGGTCATGACTTTAGCTTTCTCCCTGAACAACCAACGATTACCTTGATGTGCTTAACTCTGTCTTCTTTTTCTGTCTTTGGTTTCTTTCCTGTGGCAACAAAAGAGTAGTTTGGGATTAGCTCATGAAGGGCACAGAGAGAAACCTTTCCCTTACATTAAATCCTTTCTGAAACTCTCAGTGAACCTGTTGCTTTAATCTGTACATGATCAAAATTCCAAAATTTTATGGCTTTGGTACCTTGATAATTGTTTTTCCAAGTAAGGGAAGAGCGGAATTATCAACTATAGTATGATCAGACATTCTGCCCTTGCAGTGACTACTAATGCAGAAGTAAACACATCTTGAAGGTCCCGCAGTAAATAGAAAGTGATCATAATTTTAGTCAGCAATATTTTTACCTTTCTTAGAAGGCCGTTCAGATAAGGGCAACATCCGGTATACTCTAAAAGCATTGTTTCCTTTCTTTATACTTTTATCTTTAACTTCTTCAATATCAGGCAAGGAATTCATGGCACATCGGAAATTTGCCTTCCATGTTTTTGGATCAGGTTTATCCACTCCTGGTTGATGCTTTCCTAACAAAACAGACAAAGGTTTAATAAAAAGAGAGAGAGAGAAATTATAGTTAAAAATTTCTGGAAACAGAGTATTTCTGACCAGGTAGAGAGAACCCTTTCATTCCAGGTTCCTTCTATAGTGACCAACCATTTTTGTTTGCCTGGGACTGTAGATAGAAAATACTAGGGAAAAAAAAAAACAAAAAACCTGTCAGTATTGAACATATACAGACTTTTTTCTTGTTGTTATTCCCTAAACAATACAGTACTTTAAAAAAAAGTTTTTAAACCAAGATAGTTTGGAGCAAATGAAGACAAGTGGGGATAGTTTCTACCAGACTGCTTAAGAGAGAAATTAAGCAGCAGAATGAAAATTGATGTTAAGTTAAACAGACGACTGAAAGGATGGAAAGCCAAAAAGTAGGCATAATTTCTGATTTTCAACCATTAATTAAAAAGTCAATTCCTGTAAATAGCTTCCTATTTAAATTCTGTAACAAATAAATATATTCCTGATTACCTTTGGGGGAGATAAACTCAACCCATGTCAATAGCTACCGAACAAATGAGTTTATATTCCCCTGGTAACACTAGAAAACTTTTCAGAATACCACATTTTTGGGAAACTTAGGGCCTAAGAGTCTATGGGGTGGTTGGACCACCACTTCTGAGAGATGTAGCTTGTACCCATGAAGCCCGAATGTGTCTGGAAATAAGGCACGGAGTTTTCAGAGCTATCTCCACGAGGCTATAGCCATGATTTTATATGCCAGGAGATTTTTATATGTGCAGCAAAAACAGAAATACATGATAGCACCCGCCTCTATAAACAATGCAGAGGAATTAGTACCTGTATGGATTGCCCAGTTTCTAAATAGTGGTGCATCTTTTTCCACATCCCATCCGTGTCTGGCTGCATGCATCCAGGGGATCTGGAAAATCTTCTTTTCCTGGAACAACAAAAGGGTAAAGAAGAAATTCAGTCATAGGGTTTGGACAGCCACAGCAGAAGATTCTGAAGTTCTAGCTAGTAAGATTACCTACAAAGTACCACCAGGTTTGTTGAGTCTCTATGGTAAAATGGACTGTAAAGCAAACTCACTTTCCCCATTGGGTGCCAGATGTTGACAGTCTACCCCAGGAGACAGTGAGAGTCTCATGGAGCCTGGAGAGCAAAGTCAAAGGTGATGACCTGGGATATGCCAGTGAGTTCCAGCATTTAAACCTCTCTTCCTTTATAGGACCACAGATTATTTACCACCAACTGAAACTTTTAATGTTTACTCTTGTAACCTTTTATTGTCATTTGGCAAATAGTAAACTCCAGCTGCCTTAGGTAAATTAAAAATTAGACAACTTTCCAAAATAACACACACCCACTTATGCAGCTACAGGGAAGTTGATTGTACCTGAGGATACTGGCACCAAAATCAGATAATCTCCATCTGCTTGTGCAAAACAGAAGGTTCTGTCTACTGTCCTAATCCCTAGTGGCCTACCGCCTTGCATGGAGCAGTGGGAAGTACAAGTGCAGGTGTGGAGACTGTGAGGGGACACTCATTTTCTGGGGAAAAGTTCCTCAATACAATCCTTATGTCAGACTTTATTTTTGTTACAGCTTGAGAAGTAACTCCAAATGGCTTAAACCAACCCCAGCAAAACCATTAGAAACTAATGCTCAGAAACAAAGCCACACTCATAGCAGAAGCCTGGCTCCGTGGGCCCTGACAGTGTCAGGCATTCTGAAGAAGGTTCCCTGGTACTGTGCTTCTGACAACTCAGGACCACATGGAGCTCAGCTGTTTCTTGCAATCACCTAACAAGCTAGGTTTATGTAATAATTTCCATTTCACAGTTGAGGAAACCAAGAGACAGAATTAAATTGTTTAGCCAAGGAACTTATAGTTACAAGTTCAAAACTAAGTTACAAAAAGTTCAAAACTTATAGTCTAAGTTCAAAACTAAGGTCACATGACCCCATAGTCACAGCACACATGTCTCCAGAGTTAGAAGATCCCTTCCTGTCACAGACCTGCAGACTCAAATTGTGTGGAGATTAAATCCCAGGAAATGATTTCCTTGGAAGCTCCTGGGTAATTCTGATGATTGCTAGGTGCAGGCATCTGCATGGGGAAGGACAGGACGTGTGGGTAGGGATTTTCCACCACTTCCGCCTCATAAGGTAAATCTAGAAAGGGTCCCAGCAGTCCCACATGGGGCTTGGCACCTCTCCATGGCACTGGTCAGAAAGATTGAACTAAAAATACTTCAGAATGTTGGAGAGTTGCCAAAAACTGTTACAAGGGAAAATTCTACAATATTTTTAAAAGTCAGTTAATAAAGAAGAACTGAAAGTAAGACAGTTTTTCATAAATTCATTGTTCATTCTGTGTCATCTAGAACTAAACCAGGGTCTTGTCTCAGGTGGGCCAAAGAGCTGAGGGCCAGAAAAGGGCCAAGTGAATTTTTATTTTTTAAATGTACATGAAATCAGAATAAGATCACTTAACACAGCTTTTTGTTATTCACATAAAAATGAACAGAAATGAAAAGAAAGTGATTTCAGAGAAAGAAACTTCCTGAAAATTCCGCAAAATCAAAGCTTTCTGTTTCAAGATAAAGATCCTGAAGAATTTGACATAATTTTTCTATATCAAAAGAGTTCTGGGGCCGGGCATGGTGGCGCACGCTTGTAATCCCCTTGCTTGGGAGGCAGAGACAGGAGGATCACGCAGGTTCGAAGCCAGCCGCGCTGGCTTAAGAGACCCTGTTTCCAAATATAAAAAAAGTATAAAATAGGTCTGGGAGTGTAGCCCGGAGGTAGAAGGGCTTCCAGGAACCCCAGTACCACCAAAACAAACAAACAAATAAAAGAGTTCTGGGGTGACAGAACTGAAAATCTGCCTTGCAAGGCACAAAGCTGGTACTGGTACAGTGGGTCTTTATAGCCAAGCACTTATGTCTCACAGAAATCGTACAAAAATCGTGAAATCACACAAGCAGCTACTGAACCTTGCCATACCCAATATGGAGGGGTACAGGTATAGCTCAGTGGTAGAGGTGCGGGGTTTAATCCCCAGCACTGGGAAAAACAAGAACAAAAACAAAACTATGGATTCTCTTGAATAGGCAAAAGACCTAACAGATCTTTCTCAAAAGAGACAAAAAGTACATAAAAAGATGCTAATGACACTAATCATTAAGGAACTGCAAATCAAAACAACAAACACCTCATAGCCACCAGAATGGCTGGAATTAACAAAAAAGCAGAAAACTTTAAAAGCATGGTTGAGTACATGGAGAAACTAGAGCCCTCCTACACTTCTGGAGAGAATGTAAAATAATGAACCGCTATGGGAAAATTTGGCCATTCCATAAAAATCTAACATTCCGGGGCGTGGTGGCGCACGCTTGTAATCCCAGCATTCAGAAGGCTGAGACCGGAGGATCGCAGTTCACAGACAGCCTCAGCTACTTAGGCCCTCTACAACTCAGTGAGACCAGGTTTCAAAATAAATAAATAAATAAATAGGGCAGGGGTGTAGCTCGGAGGTCGAATGCCCCTGGGTTCCACCCCCAAACCCCCACCCCCCAAAAAATCTAACACATATAATTAACAGATGATACAGTAATTGGACTCTTGGATATATACCCAAATAATTACAGCAGGTATTCAAATAAAAAAGTGATGCATAAATGAGCCATTACTCATAAAACCTAAAGATGGAAACAACCCAAATGTCCATCACTTGATGAACAGATAAACAGAATGTTGCATATGCATACAATGGAATATTATTCAGCCACAAAAAGGAATCAGTACTGCTACATATACCATAGATAAACTTTCAAAACACTTGAGAAAGAAGCAAGACACAAAAGGAAAAATGAGAAATGATCCATTTACATGAGAAATCCACAGAAGGAACGAACAGTCACAGGGACAGAAAGCAGCTTGGTGGCTGCCAGGAGCTGGAGGTTTAGAAAAACAGGCGCAGTGACTGCTTAATGGTATACGTTTCCTTTAGGATGAAAAAGCTCTACAGCTACATGGTGGGGATGATTGTATGACAATGTGACTCTACTTAATTTCACCAAACTGCAGACTTTAAGATAGTTTAAATGGTAAACTAAAACAAAATAATACAACTGAGCTGGGTATGGTGGTGCACATCTATAATCCTAGTACTTGAGAGGCTGAGACAGGAATATCGAGGGTTTGAGGGCAGACTCAGCAAGTAGCCAGACTCTCAGCAACCTAGTGAGACTCTGTTTCAAACAAAAAATAAAATAGAGCTGGGGGTTTAGCTCAGAGGTAGAGTGTCTCTGGGTTCAATTCTCAAAACAAAACAAAACAAAAACCTGCATGTGCTTCTGACAAGATTTTCATATTGCATAGAAAAGGCAACTACAAAAAAAAAAAAATCACAGATGGCTTAAAAAAAAAAAACCTTGTTGAATGATAAAAGGGTGAGATTCATTTTAACACTGAAAGATTCCGATGAGTAAACATTCTCAGCATAGATCCTGCGTTCTAAGGGACAGTGCTGGTGTTGCTACTTGTCCTTGTAGATACACCCGGGGCATCTTTTAAGAGCCTGGTGGCTCAGGATCCCCAGTGACCAGTCCTGCACTGGCAGATGGACACAGTGTGTGGAAGGACTGCATGCACCATAGTCCTCTCTTGTGTACACATACAGACCTCTGTCCCACTGGGGGCAGAGGACATGAGCACTGCTGAGCTCACAAAAGCACCTGAGATTCTTCAGCACAGTAAAGAACAAACATACCTGGACCCCCAGGATACTGGCTTTGTTATCTCCCTCTGCCCCCCACCCTCCCCGGTTATTAAGATGTTCAGATGAGCTTGCTCTCTGTTTGGACTTCTTCTTACCCTACGCACAGGCAGCCTGATGTTTACACTATCACAGACCTCTTTTAAACCAGAGAAAAGGTCCTTGTGTTCGGGAGTGGCCTGGTGCCTGGGTCCATGTGATCTCCAAAATGGATTAAGTACATCAGTTACCAGGGTGAGAGTTACACAGAGCTAGGGGAGCAGCAATGACCTGGAAGGTGGCTACCTCCTCCCTTCCTAAAAAAAATGGCCCAAGGAAATCAGGAGCAAGTGTTTGGCCAAGGCAGAAGGAACCTGGACTTTTCAAGAAGTAAATGGCAAGAAGGAAAACACAAGGAGCCCAGGACACTATTTATGATCAGAGAAGGCTTGGTCATAAAACCAAACACAACCTGGGGGATTCATCTGGGTTTTCATTTGAACAAATCAACTGAAAAGAGGCATTTGGGAGCAAGGCGTGGGGGCGCACGCTTATTGTAATCCCAGCACTTGGGAGGCTGAGACAGGAGGATCGCTGTTCGCGGACAGCCTCAGCTACTTAGAGAGGCCCTCTGCAACTTAGTCAGACCATGTTTCAATATAAAGAATAAAAAATAGGGCTGGAGTAGCTTAGAGGTAGAATGTCCCGGGGATCCATCCCCAGTACAATAATAAATAAATAAATATTTTTAAAAGGCATTTGGGGAATATTCAAGACATTTGAATATGAATAGGGCAGTGATGATATTAAAAACGACAAGCTTTGTCCAATTGATAATGGCACTGTGGATATGCATGAAAATGTTCTGAAGTCTTATAGATGTGTACTGTCAGAGGGTGGCTTTAAAATATGACATAGAAGATGGGCGTGTTGGCGCACGCTTGTAATCCCAGCATTCGGGAGGCTGAGACCTGGAGGATCGCGGTGAGACCCGGTTTCAAAATAAAGAATAAAAAATAGGGCAGGGGGTGTAGCTCAGAGGTCAAATGCCCCTGGGTTCCATCCCCAGACCCGAAAAAAAATTAAAAAATAAATAAAATATGACATATAAGTCAGGCATGGTGTCACACACTTGTAATTCCAGTACTTGGGAGGCTAAGGAAGGAGGATAACAAGTCAAAGGCCAGCATACTGTAACTTAACAAGACCTTGATTCAAAATAAAAAATAAAAAGGGCTGGGCATGGTGGGGCACTCTGATCATCCCAGCATTTGGGAGGCTGAGACAGGAGGATGGTGGGTTCTTAGACAGCCTCAGCTACTTAGTGAGGCCTTTTGCGACTCAGTGAGACCCTGTTTCAAAATAAAGAATAAAAAATAGGGCTGGAGGTATAGCTCAGAGATAGAATGCCCCTGGGTTCCATCCCCAGTACTACAAAAATAAAATAAAATAAAATAAAATAAAATAAAATAAAATAAAACGGGTTGGGGGTATAGCTCAAAGGTAGAATGCTGCTGGGAACAATCCTCAGTGTCACACAAAAATAAAAATAAAATACCACACACACATGATACAATAAAATATTAATAAATCTAAATGTAAACATTTGGGAATTTGCTATCCTATTCATTCTAGTCATTATATTATCCAAAACTACCATACACACTTGTAAATACTCATAAAAAGTAGATGGCACTTCCGGGAAGATGGCGACCGAGAAAAGCGGGGCTTAAGAGTCCCGCTAACAACCAATCTCCATTACCACAAAAAGAGCGCCTTTCATAGCCAGAAAACACCATCACCAGAAAAACAAAAAAAACCACCAGGCTCCAGAGAGAAAGCGGACTGATAACAGAGCTCAGGGCCACAGAGGAGACACACGCGCCCGAGGACGCGGCAGCAGCGCCATACTGCCGGCGGCAGCGGCGAATTCAACGGACGGCTACAGCAAGCCAGGTGAGCCGCTGCGGAACAGCCAGGCGGGATCTTTCGGCGCAGAGAGGATTTAAAGCTCCCAGTGGCTGAACTCAGCACACGCTGCAGGGATTCAGAGTGGAAAACAAAACCAGAGAAGAAAAAATACGCCAGCCTCATGGCCGAGGGCGTGGCAGAGGCGCCATATTGCCACCGGCGGCGGCAGCAGCAGTGAATTCACTGAGTCCAGTACAGCTACATCTGCGTACTCAAGAACAGTGAGTCAAATTGTGGGCCACAGAGGAGAAATCGCAGTATTGTGCCTCCTGGGACTTGACCCAGTGAGGGAGTGGTGGTGGCAGAGATATCACACCATAGGAGAACGTGCAACCTGGCACCCCCCATAGTTTAAAGCAGCCTCTATCGACTCCCTGGGTCGGAGACTCTGTGATACAACACAGTAAAGAAGTAGTGGGGTCTGAGATAATACAGACTCGAGATCCAGAGCACCTTAAGTGAAGCCATAGTGACCCAAGGGAAGAACCCAGAGAAGGCACAAACCTCCGAAATCATGGGAAAGAGGAATAACACTGGAGTAATGAATGTGCACAACCCCACAACATCAGAACCTGATAAAACAGAAAATCAGAGATTTCTAGAAGATCAAATCAGGAAAATAACTGTAGAAATAATAGAGGTGCTTCGAAAAGAACTCAGAGAGAGCCAAAAAGAGATAAAGGATGCAATTAATGAAGTAAAGGCCTCAATTCAAAGCACAAACAACCGATTAGACCACATGGAGAACAGAATCTCGCTCTTAGAAGATGAGCAATCCAAAAATGAATGCATAGTTTCTAATCTAGAAAAAAATTTCCAACAGCAGGAATCTGACATTGAAGAAATATGGGCCCATCTTAAGAGAGCTAACCTAAGAATAATTGGAATAGAGGAGGGAAAAGAAAGTGATACCAAAGGGATCAACAATCTCTTCAAGGAAGTAATAGCAGAAAAATTTCCAAATATAGAGCAAGAGGTTGATACACAGATCCAGGAAACTTATAGAACTCCCTTTAGACAGGATCGGAGAAGAGGATCCCCACGCCATATAATTGTCAAAATGACCAATGTGGAAGCCAAGCAGAGAATCTTAAAGGCAACAAAAACAAAGGGCCAACTGACATTCAGAGGCAAACCAATTAGAATCACTCCAGACTTCCCAAACCAAGTCATGAGAGCCAGAAGGGCTTGGAGTAACATATTCCAAACTCTGAAAGAAAACAACTTCCAGCCAAAAATTTCCTATCCAGCAAAACTTTCTATCAAATTAGATGGAGAAATAAGAAGCTTCCATGACAAAGAGAAACTGAAGGAATTTATGTCTTCAAAACCAGCGCTAGAGAAAATACTCAAAGAGATTAACTACAAAGAAGAAATAGGTAACACTCACCAGAACCAGAGAAACAAGAGTTTCCATCCAACAGACAACTAAGATTGGTTATCTGTGGAGATTCATTATTTATGTTAGTCTTTTACCTATCTCTAAGTTGTATTGTTTGCCTTTATTGTTGTTAATTTTTAGGATTTCTAGTTGGAATATTAATATACCTTCAGATATAGCATTTGGAAATATTTTATCCAATTCTATTAGTAACTTTTAACTCTGTTTACATTGTCTTTGGATATACAATATTTTTTTTATTTTTTAGGGAGTTTGTATATTCTTCTGTTGCCTGTGCCATTGAAATCATATCCAAGAAATCACTGCCAATTTCAATGTTGTGAGGTTTTATGACCCAGATTTTCTCCTAAAAGTTTATAGTCTTAAGATTTATATTTAGGTCTTTTATCTAGTTTGAGTTAATACTTGTATGTGGGATTAGGTAAGGGTCCAATTTTATTCTTTTCCATGTAATTATTATTTTTCAACAATATTTAGTTAAAAGATTATTATTTCCACCACCAAATGTTCGTGGAAACCTTGTCAAAAATAACTTGACAATATAGGGAAGAATTTAGCTCTAGGCTTGTATTTAACTCCAATGGTCTATATATCTGCCTTTAGAACAGTACTACACTGTTTCAATTATTGTAGCTTTATATGGTTTGAAATTAGAAAATATATATCTGCTAGCTTTGTTCTTTTTCAAGATCGTTTTGGGTATCTAGAATTCATACTCCATATTAGGATAGATTTTTTTCTGAAAAATAAATATATAAATATATGATAGTTTCACCTAAAAAAACAGAAAAAAATATGCTCTAGTAAGAAAGAAAGCAAAAAGAAATATTGAAATGCTATCTTTAAATCATCAAACGCTTGGTATCAGACAAATGAAACTGTTATGTGAGATTATCATTTTTAATTTTGGATAAATTGCTATAATACTAGATGTCAACCACTAAGCCAAGCATGGGAAGGAGGGATGGGGAGAGAATGGGGTGGTAATCGGGTGGGGGCTGACTGGGCGATGTGTGCATGTATGTCTACAAAAGTTTGTATCCCACTATGATGTATGAATACAGTGCACCAATAAAATAAAATTAAAAAAAAAAAAAAAAAGTAGATGGCCCCAATCATAAGCTAGATATATTACTACTTTGCCAAATTTTCTCACTATTCTCTTAAAGGAAACTCAAGAACCCATTCCATTACCACCCTCTTCCAAATTTATTAGAAGCAGGAAATGGAAAAAAATAAGGCAGCAATTAATCATTCATTTGTTTCCTCCTGAGAATGTACTGGCCTGGATAGACTCTTCATTGAGGAGAGCAACAGCCGCTGTTCCTAAGATAATCTTAACAGATTCAGAGCACAGCCACCAATCCTGCTCCTCCTCAAGTACACAACCATGCCTTAACAAAACAATCCTTACGGAGTGCCTCCTACTTCCCAGCCACTAGGCCTTCACACTGAGCACGCAGGGACGATGAAGGCAGCCATGCACTGTACACGTGGGCTTCCAGCCAGAAGCACTTCACCATAAACAAGAACACATGCTTAATACCAACTACTATGGTTTCTTTAGTGTGTACCCTAAAGTTTCCCTGGTTCCCAATGCAAAGGTGTTGAGGTGGTAGAAATTTGAAGAAATGGTGTCTAGTAGTGGATAATCTGATGACCAGGGCTCTGCTCTAGCGAATGTACTGCCTTCACAGAAGTGGATCAGGTCTCCTAGGAGAGGACTAGCTCCTTCAAGAGTGAGTTATTATAAAGAGAGCAAGCCAGGCCCCACTCAGGTCCCTTTCTTCCTGGCTTTCTTCCCTTTCTCTACCATACTGGTAAGCAGTCAAGGAAGCCCTCACCAGGACACAAGCACCATGCCCTTTGAACAGAATAGACACCAATATTGTGGCCCAAATAAAGTTTGTAATTTTGTTATAGCAACACAAAGCAGACCAAGACACCGACTCAGGCATAAATGAATCCCAAAGTCTCAAAGACTGTCTATTTTCTTAGTCATTATGGTCTTCAGTGTGAGAATAGACTTTGGAATGACCTCAAACCACAGAAAATATAAATAGGGATTCTTAGGCAGAATGCTCGTGAATGGAAATGGGAAGAAAATATTGGGCTCTCAATGAACCATTATGTGGACAGATAAATGCCAACAGGCCCAAGTTAGCTGGAAACCTATAAAAAGATGCTTGTGGGAGTACAGGTAGGGAAAGAAAACCTCCTGACCCGACCAAAGCCTGCAGTACAGTGACAGCACTGCCTTGTGCACACACAGCCAGTCCCCTGCCTGCTGCAGCCAGGTCCCAGTGGGCCATCTGCCTCGTAGGAATCCCAGCCACCAGGCAGCCCAGGGATTCCCTTGCCAGCCGAGGCGGTGATGGCCAGCAACGACTCAGAGACTCCACTTCCTTCAGATGTCTTACTTTATCCCAAGAGCTCACAAGATGACAGAAAGGTTGCCTTCTCTGCTCCTTCCAAAAGCTAAATGAAGACCAGCAGGGAAGGGAAACCTGCATGGGTCTGAGTATTAACTGTGCAAAAAGAAACCCATTTGGTGAGTGTAATGGCACACATCTATAATTCCATACAACTTGGGAGGCTGGAACAGGACCTCCGGTTTAAGGTCAGCCTTGGCAACTTAGTGAGACCCTCAATGACTTAGTGAAAAGCTATTTCAAAAATTAAAAACAAAACAAAAAACAAAAAAAGAGCTGAGGATGTAGCTTGGAGGTAGAATGCCGTGAACCCAATACCCAGTGTAGAAGAAAGAAGGAGGAGGAGGAGGAAGAGGGGAGGAGGAAGAAGAGATATCTATTTGCCTTCTGGTTCTACATTAGAGAAACATGGACAAAGTGGATGGACAAGAGTCGTTCTCTATGGAGAGTTGCACTAAGGAAACAACCCTTAGAGGACACGCTTTCCTGGGGCTGTTATAACAAAAGACCACAACCTGGGTGGCTCACAACAACAAAGCTAGCCTGTCATCATTCTGGAAGCCAGAAATCCAAAAATCAACGTGAGAGCAGGGCTGCACTCCTTTCAGAAACCCTGGGGAGAGCCCTTCCTTTCCTCCCCCAGGTCTGGCTGTGGCCATGGCACTCCAGGCTCCTCTGTCTTAGTGGCTTCTCTTCTGTCACTGGACTTAGGGCCCAGTCAGGCAGTCCAGAATGATCACAACTTGAAGCACTTCACTGCATCTCTAAGAGCCCTTTTCCAAGTAAGTTCACCTTCACAGGCCTGGAGATTAGAATGTAGACACATGGGGCGGGGGGGGTAATCACTCAACCTACTGTAGTGGGCAACTGGCTGCAGGACGTCAAGGCCCTGCTTGATACAGGGGACACGATGGCACTGTAGGTTCTTATTATTACTATTAAGAACTCTATACCTCTTCAAATCCTTTTTACTACCATTTCCCTTTCCTTAAGCTTCCTAATGTACCCCTGTGAACTGAGCAGGCAAAGAACTGACCTAGTTTTCTGTTTCTCTGAAGGAGGCTAATTACATATCTAAAACACAATAGATACAGCAAGCACTGTTTGCCACAAGACCTTGAGGTACCAACACACATAAAATAAGCACATAGTTTATATATTTCTATTGTCTCTGTACTCCACCTTGTTTCAGAAAGGATTGGCTTAGGTACGTATTTAAATACAGTAACATGAAAGTCAAAGTAAATGGACAAGGGGAAAAGAAAAAGTACAATTTAATAGATAGATGAAAAGATAAAATGAAGCCAGGAAGGATATTTGTTAAAAAAAAAAAACAAAAAAAAAAGCTGCAATATCTTTTTCACTTGTTAGAAGCCACAATCTGCAATCTGGCTCTAAGCTCCTGTACCTGGTACAAAGATAATGCCTGACCAGCTAAATTATTCATCGTGTCCTTAAGATTAAAAACGAAAAGGGGTGGGGGCTGGCGGAGAGGAAAAAGACATTCACTCAGAAGAATTACAATTGTTCCTGGTAGTAGGAGAGAAACTTCTCCCTTGGGCCTCCTTAAAAAAGGCATGATTTTTTAGATTATGGCTATATATTTTTAGATTTTTTTTATTTTTACATACATTATCTGCTCCTGACTTAACAGTCAAGATTAATTGGTAGTTTTGAGGTTACCAAAGGAAGGGAGTATTTATGTATATACATGTTTGTTGGGGGAAACTACAAATTATAAACAACTACTTTTTTTAGGGCAGGTGGGTGCACAAACAGGATTTCATATCAAGATAAAGACATGTTTTTAAAGGACACACCCAAAAGTTCTATACAGAGAGAACATTACAAATAAAATCAAGCCGGGTGCGGTGGCGGATCCCACACTTGGGAGGCGGAGACAGGAGGATCGCACAGGTTCAAAGCCAGCCTCTCTGGCTTAAGAAACCCTGTTTCTAAATAAAATATAAAATAGGTCTGGGAGTGTAGCCCGGAGGCAGAAGGGTTCCATCCCCAGTACCACTAAAAAAAAAAAAAAAAAAAAAAAAATAATAATAATAATAATAATAATAAATCAAAACAATGTTTCTCTCCCAATATAAAACGGTGGGGCTTCTATGTCTTTTTTTTTTTTGGTGGTGGTGGTGGTACTAGGGTTCCTGGAAACCCTTCTACCCCCGGGCTACACTCCCAGACCTATTTTTTATATTTTTATTTTGGAAACAGGGTCTCTTAAGCTAGTGAGGCTGACTTCGAACCTGCACGATCCTCCTGTCTCTGCCTCACAACCACAGGGATTACAAGCGTGCGCCACCACACCCAGCTTCTATGTCCTTTAATCACAGAAACCGAAGAGAAGCAAAAGAGGAATCTGGAGCAGCAAGGGGGTGAAAGCCACTAAAGGAAACCACAGCCAGGGGCTTCCCATAAAGTCACACAAAATACCAAAGGTGACTGCAGCTAACAAGACCAAGGCGGCAGTTGGCGATGTAGAGAGCTCTGTCGTGGAACCGCATGCACACGGTGCTCTTACCTTGTTGAGCCACTTCAGCCCTGGTATTGTGTTGGAATTTATCTGTTCCTCCAGCCAGGGGCGCATTCGCATCCTTTCCACCGGCATGGTACCCTTCTGCAGAAGAGAAACACAACATTAGGTATCTCTGCTACTGACTATCCTTGTCAAGACTACCAAGTTCCACACCTCTGCCTGGTTCTTTCCTGTTTTTCCTCTTCCTTGGGGCCGGGTGGCTGGGTGAGTGTACCCAAAGGTGCTTTCCTCTAGCCACCTGTCCCTGCTCACCCACTGTGCTCATCCTGCCTCGGCAGGGCGGTAGAATGGCCTGGCCTTGCCATTCTCTGGACCAGACCACAGCTGAAGGGGCCTAAGGACATGGTAGGCCTGGCCTGCTGGCAGACACGTAGCTAGTTAGAGGGCCCAGACACTTCTCAAGCTACACTTCACCTGCTTCTACCCTGGCTGTTTTAAAGCAAAAAGCTTCACGGTATCAGGCACTCCATTCTGAGGGTGGGTATTTCACAACACCTTTAAGTTTATCCTTCCAAAAGCCAAGAGTGGCCAGAGCAGAACAGTTTGGTGGGAAAGAGTTATGATAAGCAATTGGTTCTTCTGGGGTATCTGGGTTATATAAATGTTTTGAACCTCCAATGTTGGCACTTAAAGCTCTAAAGGAATCAGTTCATTTGGTTCTCTGAGGTTTCTCATCAACCAGCCATCCTCTCCTGACTCACTCTTGTCTTCGGAGCTCACCAGCTTCTTGCCCCTTCATCACCTGTGCTTCTGCCTTTCTGCCAATGCCAACAAGATCTTGTTCAGGCCCCTGAGCAGTCCAGAGTACCCCTCCCACCTGACAGCAGCCCTTTCTCCTCTAACTTACTTTCCCCTTGAACATCATCCTATGGTCTGAACCTCTTTCCACTGCTGTCCCACTCAGTGCCTCTCCCCACTGTTTCCAGATTCCTTTCTGAGACAGTCCTCTTGTCCACCAAAATAAAGAGTGGAATCATTGATAAAGCATCTTCCCAAAGGCCTAACACTCATCTTTTCCCTATGTATGCCTAAACTAACATTTAATCTGAGATCTGAAAGCAAAGAGGATGCTGATTCAAGACTCCACTTCCCAAGACTTCGTGGACAATGTGACATTATAACCCTCTCTTCACCCCTAGCTGCCTTATTTCTGTAACTCCTTTCTTCTCTGAAAATTCTATTTGGATGAATGTGTATGAATGTGGGCTCAGATGATCTATGCTTCCTAACTTCTCTCTTTGGCTCACCAAGAACTTCTCTCCTCTATGCCTGACCCAGCTCGTGCCAAAGCACAAGTGAGGCCTCTCCTTCACCTGGGGGAGCCAGCGGACTGTCCCTCACTCACTGCCGTGGACGCCTCCCACTCTTGCTCATCCCAAGCACTCCGCTCCTCTCTTCCTGGCTCGCTAACCTCTGAAACTCAGCCTCCACCCTCCTTCTCCACAGACCTCTCCAGACCAATCCAGTCCCAATAATCCTTCCTCTTCCACACCTCTAACACTCCCAAATCTCACACCATTCATTTGAAAGTCAAGCACTGCTTTAGGGCAGCCATTATAAGTAAAGTCTTTTACCTACAAACTTAACTACCCATACCTTTTCTTCCTAAGTAAATTGTAGTACCTCATATAGGTCTTTTTATAATCCTACAAAGTCCAAATGCTGCGTTCTACACAGGAAAGGTCCAGTTCAAGGACCAGGAAGTTCTGAAAGTCAGCCATGGTGAGGGAGGCTGGCCCCGTAAGCTCCAAGCCACCGTTCTCTGAGGCAGTAAGATGAACCTCAGAGACATTATGGAAGGACAAGGAACGGCCAATGAAGAGTTCCCAGTACAGTTTTTCATGGGCCCCAGGCTGTTTCATTCATCTACCCATTCAAAGATCATGTACTGAAAATAAGCTTCCGGAAACTAGAAAAGATAAGTTATTCCCTTGATTTCAGTCTATCAGGACACCGTAAACAAGGGAATTGCCAACACGAAGAATATGTGTACAAGATGACAAAAACTTGCATTAGTGCTCTGGGAGTGCTGGGCAAAGCTATACACAGAAGGTCATACCAGGTGACCACTGGGCAGGCTCTGACTTATGGGGTGGTGACCACCAACCTACACAGATCTCAAGACACAAGGTGAGGCAGAGGAAAGAGGAGAAGACAGACAGCCACGGTAGTCAGGAGCAGACAGCAGCAGACTCTCATTCACCTAAGGGGACAAAATAAGATGCAGAAGTGCTGGTGTTGGGCCCAAATAACCCCAGGAATATGGAAACACAAGAGGCCTGAAAAATGGCCTGCTTCCATCTCCTAATCATAATAAATGATGTTTCTTCCCATATCTTGTCACAAATAATCCATGTGGGGGAAAAATTATCACCTGAACTATTTCAAAAAGCCTTCTGACATTAAAACTATAGCCTGTGAGGGGAGATACAGTTATTCTACCCAAATTCTGTAAATCTGAACTGACCTACTCAATAAAATTTATTTGTAACCACAACATCAATCCGCATGGTGTTTTGTGCTCACTGCAGACACACACAAAAGGGCAAAAAGCAAGTTACCTGATTTGCATGCGATTAGCTGAAACCCAGCAAGACAGCTCTCCTAGTACAAACAAGTGTCCTTTTCATGGTCTATTAAGTGACATTTTTCACAGTGTGTGTGTGTGTGTGTGTGTTATGGGGGGGTTGACCCCAAGGGCATTCTACCTCTGAGCTACAACCCCATTCCTTTTTTTTTTTTTTTTTTTTTGAGGTACTGGGGCATTCTACCTCCAAGCTATATCCCCAGCCCTAATTTTTATTCTTTATTTTGAAACAGGGTCTCACTGAGTTGCAAAGGGCCTCAATAAGCAGCTGAGGCTGTCCGCAAACCATGATCCTCCTGTCTCAACCTCCCAAATGCTTGAATTACAAGCATGCACCATCGCGCCCGGATCCTTTTTTAAATTTTTGAAACAGGGTCTTGCTAGATTGCTGAGAGCCTCGCTAAATTGCTGAGGCTGGCCTTGAACCTGTGATCCTCCTGTCTCAGCCTCCGAAGCACTGGGATTACAGGAGTGCGTCATCACACCCAGCTAGTTTGTGGGATTTTTATTGTTCATTTTGCCATTTTAAATGGCCCTCAAGCGTGTTGTGGAGTGATGTGTAGTGTTGCTAAGCACAGAAAGCTGTGATATGCCTTGTGAGGAAAACACATGGGGCTTAATAAGCTTCACTGGGGCTTTGAGTTATAGTGCAGTATATGGTGTCTATGGGTTCAGTAATCCCAGCATTCAGAAAGCGGAGACCGGAGGATCGCGGTTCGCAGACAGTCTCAGCTACTTAGCAGGGCCCTTCACAATTCAGTGAGACCCTGTTTCAAAAATAAAAAGACGCCGGACGTGGTGGCGCACGCTTGTAATCCCCGTGCATGGGAGGCAGAGACAGGAGGATTGCGCAGGTTCGAAGCCAGCGTGCTGGCTTAAGAGACCCTGTTTAAAAAAAAAAAAAAAACAAAAAACAAAAAAACCTATAAAATAGGTCTGGGAGTGTAGCCCGGAGTAGGATTTCCAGGAACCCCAGTAGCACCAATAAATAAATAAATAAATAAATAAATAAACAAACAAACAAACAAATATAAAAATAAAACGACTAAGCCGGGCGTGGTGGCACACGCTTGTAATCCCAGCATTCGGGAGGCTGAGACCGAAGGATCACGGTTCATGGACAGCCTCAGCTACTTAGTGAGACCCTGTTTTAAAAATAAAGAATAAAAATATAGGGCAGGGGGTGTAGCTCGGAGGTCAAATGCCCCCGGGTTTCATCCCCAAACCCACTAAATAAATAAATAAATAAGTAAATAAATAAACTAACTAAAAAATGGGGCTGGGGGTGTAGCTCGGAGGTACAATGCCCCTGGATTCCATCCCCAGTACTGTAAAAAATAAAATTTAAATTTAAAAAAGTATATTATATAGGTGTATTTAAACAGAAAATGTACATAACATGTGCACTGAGCAGTTGAGGGCAATATTGTGGGCATAGGTTCAAAGGATCCTGCCATCCTTATAAGAAGGGATTGTAAATACAGACACACAAAGAATGGCATGTAAAGACACATAGGGCAAATGGACACGTGAAGACAGAAGCCTAGACTGGCCTGAAGCCAAGGAATGACTGGGCCTACCACAGCTAGAAGAGATGAGAAGGGATCACCTAGAGCCTTCAGAGGTGGCATGGCCTTGCCGACACCTTGATTTTATTTATTTTTTTTATTTATTTTTGCGGGTCTAAGGATGGAACCCAGGGGCATTTGACCTCCAAGCCACACACCCTGCCCTATTTTTTTCTCACCAAGTTGAGGAGGGCCTCACTAAGTAGCTGAGGCTGTCTCTACCAATGATCCTCCAGTCTCTGCTTCCCGAATGCTGGGATTACAAGCGTGCGCCACCACGACTGGCTGACACCTTGATTTTAGACTTTTAGCCTCCAGAACTATGATGGAGCAGTCTTCTATTGCCTTAAGTCACATGGTTTCTGGTACTTTGTTCTGGCAAATCTGAGAAACTAAAAACATAAAGGAGACAATGCAAATGTCTCCAGGCCAAAGAACCAGTTACCAGACAGCAACAGGGACGGTACCAAAGACCCGTCTGACCCTGCAGGTCCTAGAAAACTGTGTCTGGGGCTGGAGTCAACATCCTAGGACTGAAGAGAAAACTGAAGAGCTTAAGCGAATAAATAAAGCTCTTCAGTTCCTTTTGTCAATAGTAAAGGTTCAAACCTGATAACGAAATCTAGACCAGTCCACTTGTGACTCTCAATTCAGTAGTTCTAGGCAACCTGTGATCCTACATTTATACTGAGCTGCTAGGTCCTATGACCACACTGAGAAGTAAGGAGCTAGAGTCCCTTTAATTTTTCCACATGAATTGCCTGGATGTTCTTGACTTCCTACATATTCCTAGAATATTCTGTGATTCTGGCCACCAGATCCTCTCCATTAGTCTGTGTATCAGGTTTTACCTTATCGCCCATCCGTTGGTGTATCACTTATTTTTATACCATGAATTTCTAACTCAAAATTCATCTCTTCCTTAGCTAAAATACTATGGCTCTGTGGTATAGACGTGGTTTGAATGTGTCTCCCAAAGGTTTCTGTGCTGCAAGCCTGGTCCCGTGTGGTGGTGTGGAGATGGTGGAACCTTTAAGAGGTAACTATAAGATAATGAGGTAACAGCGGTTCCACCCTCACAGGTGGGTAATGCTGTCTCTCTGGAGCAGGTCAGGTCCGGTGGAATGGGATTCGTTGCTGCATGAATGGGTTATTATATGTGAACCTGGCATCTCCCGTGTCCCTCTTCCATATACACTCCTGCCACTGTGATGCCATCTGCATGAGGTCTTCAACAGAGCCAGGCAGATCCTGGAGCTAATCTCTTAAATCTCCAGACCAGTGAGCCAAATAAACCCCTTTTCTTTATAAAGTCCCAACCTCAGCTATTTTGTTATAGCAATAAGAAATGGACTAAATCATATAAAGTAAACATGTAAAAAATTTTAAGAATTTTTTTATGCTTTTTTTGTGGTACTGGGAATGGAACCCAGGGGCACACATATCCGAGACACACCTCCAGCCCTATTTTTTAGTTTTTTTTATTTTTTGAAACAGGGTCTCACTGAGTTGCAAAGTGCCTCGCTAAGTAGCTGAGATTGACTGAGAACAGCAATCTTCCGGTCTCTGCCTCCTGAATGCTGGGATTATAAGCGTGTGCCACCACTCCCAGCCTTACGCTTCATATTTTATTCAAGATGCTTATTTAAAAAATTATAGGGTAGACTTGAAGAAAGTATCAGGGATTCATTCTTTCTTCTGTTTTCCTTTAAGAGTCTAGATCTAGCCCTTTTTCCTGATATGTGCCTGCCCTACATGTAGCAAATACATCAAAAGAAGTGATGAAGCAGGGCATGGTGGCACATTCCTATAGTTCCAGTACTTAAGAGACTGAGACAAGAGAACTGCAGGTTCAAAGCCAGCCTTAGCAACTTAGCAAAACCCTGTTTCAAAATAAAAAATTTTAAAATAGGGATGGAGTTACAGCCTTGAGGTAGAATACTTCTGGGTTCAATCTCCAGCACCACAGGAAAAAAAAAAAAGTAAAACTGTCCTTGGTTTTACAATCATCTATAAAAAATATTAAAACTCTTCAATTGTACAACATACATGAAGACTATGTTTTTGTCTTCATCATCATCATGTTTGTTAAAAGCAGAACCAAATAAAGTCCCTTCCACCGTCAATCCTGCCACTGGGTCAATGTATGCTCTATACAACACCATACCTTGAGTATCAACAAAATCAACAAAGTCCCAACTCCTCAAGAAACAACTGGTCATCCACATCCCCACCCAAAAGAATGGCCAAGGCCAAGGCCCAGCTGGCAGGGGAACTGCTGATCAACCCAAATTTAAAATCTCTTAAATCAGTACTGCTTCTAATTATATGTGGATATTAAAGAAACACAAACAGAGCAAATATTTTCTCAGAGTAGAGAAAACTGTTATAAAGGGTTTCATTTATTTCAGGATTTATTTTTTGATAGCTAGGACATCCTCAATGATATATAAGGAAAAGCTTATAATTTGCATAAAGGCATATTCTCTATTTTACTTGACATTATACTCTGGCCCCATCTCCCACACACTGAACATGTAATATAATAAATTACTAGTGGTCTTACCGCATGACATAGAGCAAAAAGTTTGCTGCTTAATATTGATTTCTCTTAACTATCAAAGGATGGGCACATATCATATCTTTACTTCTTTCTATGAAAGAAGAAAGGAGGAATTCTACCTTGAGCCTATAATCATAACCTGATCACTTAGGTGGCAATGAAAATAGAATCTATTTCTAGATATTAAAAGGATAGGATGAGAACCACTGAGAGACAGAGGACTAAGTACTGAAAGTAAACATACTAGGCATGAAATTCCTAGTTTCTAGTACTGAAATTCAAAGTGACACATTGTTCTTCTCTCTGTAAGGCAAGTCTTCCGTGAGCACAAATACCCTGGCCATGTGAAACCTAAAAAGACCTGTGTAAGTCAAAAACTAAGTGGAAAAGATGCTGAGGTGCTAGTTTTGCCTAAGAGAACCAAAGCACACAGAACTCAGGACATTTGTGTTCCAGTCCGGACTCTGCCACTGTTGGTGTGTGTCCTCGGGCTTGTCATTCTATCCTTTGGTCTACACTTTGATCATCCAGAAAAATGAAACACTTCAAAAAGACAATTTCCAAGGTTATCTATGATTCTATGAATCTTTTGGTACCATGAAAGTCATAATCTGATTTATGTCTTTTTGTAAATTTCTATTCTTGTACACTGGGTTGTTTATAAAAGTAAAATGCTAAGCTTTTTTATTTCTATAAACATAAAACCTGTGCAACCTCTGCTTCAAAGGAAGTGAAGAATTGAAACATCTATCCTCCAGCCTGAAAAAAGATACTGTAAAATCAGCTATCATTGTACTTTTGAGATTGGGAGTTGGGATCCATCTTAAAAACCACGGCACCTACCGATAAATTAACTCAGCACATGGTGGGTACAGGAGATCCCTGCTCTTCCATGGGCGAGTTCCATTCCAAGACCCCTCTGTGGATGCTCAAACTATGGATAGTATTAAACCCTGTGTATACTATTTTTTTTTCCTTTATATACATACCTATGATAAACTTTCATCTTTTCCCTTAAAGAAAGCTTCTTTTTGGCATATCCAAATAGCTAGACTCGCCGGACGTGGTGGCCCATGCTTGTAATCCCTGCGCTTGGGAGGCTGAGACAGGAGGATCACACAGGTTTGAAGCCAGCCTCAGCTACTTAGTGAGGCTCTCATCAACTTAGTGAGACCCTGTTTCCAAATAAAATATAAAATGGGTCTGGGAGTAGAGCCCAGAAGTAGAAAGCCTCTGGGTTCCACCCCCAGTACCACCCCCCCCCCAAAAAAAACCAAACAAACAAATAGCCTCAATACTCTTGCTTTTTGGAAGTATTAATAAGTAAAGTAAGAATTACTTGAACGCAAGCACTATAAATATTGTGATGCCTGATTTGGTAACTGAGATGGCTCCCAAATGACAAATGAATAGGTAATACACCCAGCATGCATACACAGGACAAACCGGGGGTTTACATTCCAGGCAGGACAGAGCAGAAAGGCAAAAGATTTCATCAAATTGCTCAGAAGAATGTGTAAGTTAAAGCATATACATTGTTTATTCCTGGAATTTTGCACTTAATATTTTCAGCCCACAGTTGACTCAAGGTTGGCTGAAACCACAGGAAGCACAGCCTCAGATAAGGGGGAACTGCTGTATTTTGAATATCACTGGTTGCCAGGGTTGCATAAACCTGGGAGCTACTCATTGTGATGTACATAGCACAAGTGGGCCCCCATGAAGTTGACAATCTTATTGTCCTGATTATTGCCATTAACAGTGATGTTGAATTTCACCTAAGTACCTGAGGTTTGGGGTCTTGGAATAGTGAGGCAACTGTTACTATATACTGAGCACTTACTATGAGCCAGTTATTTTCCATATAAAACACCAGAGTTTTATATGAGATGTTATTTCATTCTTATAACCTGAGGAGGTACAGACTTGGTTATTTCTTATACGAAATGAGGAGATAGTTTGGGGAACTGCTAAAAGGCAGCCTGTTGTAAGTGGGATAGACAAGACTCATTCTGGTCTATCAAGTGTGAAAAGCTCAGGCTCACTCACCCACCTTTGATCTTACTCAGAAGGTCCTCTGTAAGATGGCCACTTCATTACTTTTAAAGAGCCTTTCTCAGACCCCTGTCTTACACAACACTGCCATGTTTGAATTCCTAAAGGCCACTTAAATCATATTAATTCTCTGTTCTAGAGTCTTCTAAATATTCCTGCTGGATTTAAGATAATATAGGTCTTGGTTCAATCCTTGGTAGCACTTCTGGTAACAGCACACTGAGTAAGTAATACAGAACTAACTCCCATAGTGAATAACTAACATGGACAGAATATATTTTTTAAACTCTGTTTAAAAGCATCAGAGCACTAACAAGGTAGTAAAAAAAAAAAAAAAAAAAAAAAAAAAAAAAATTAGGAAGGTAAAGTCTTGAAGAAAGAAGAAATCCCGGATGGTAAGCCTGATATTTGAGGCTGCTCTTCTAGCACAGTGGCTATCTGCTGACTCCCAAAGAGGAGGACATGAGGCTCAGAAGCTAAACAGAGCTTTGGGCATATTCAGGTGACAAGGAGACAAAGATTAAAGATCAGTACCCAACCAGGAAGAGGGGATCCTGAAAGTAATCCCCAAAGCTTTTTTTTTTTTTTTTTTTTTTTTGCGGGTCTGTAGATGGAACCCAGGGGCATTCGACCTCCGAGCTACACCCCCTGCCCTATTTTTATTCTTTATTTTGAAACCGGGTCTCACTGAGTTGCAGAGGGCCTCACTAAGTACACTAAGTAGCTGAGGCTGTCCGCGAACCGCGATCCTCCGGTCTCAGCCTCCCAAATGCTGGGATTACAAGCGTGCGCCACCACGCCTGGCTGCCCCAAAGCTTTTTAAAAACTAAACAGAATTAAGCTGAGCGTGATGGCGCACACTTGTAATCCCCGCGCTTGGGAGGCAGAGACAGGAGGATCACGCAGGTTCAAAGCCAGCCTTGCTGGCTTAAGAGACCCTGTTTCCAAATAAAAAGTATAAAATAGGTCTGGGAGTGTAGCCTGGAGGTAGAAGGATTTCCAGGAACCCCAGTACCACACACACACACACACACACACACACACACACACACACACTAAACAGAATTAGACTACTGTCAAGGAAAGCCCCACTTTTAATAATCTCAATTTTTAATCGAAAGGATCTGGAATAATTAGAAGTAAACATTAATCTTGAGGAAGATAACATTATACAGGAGTTCATATTATCTTTCGAGTGTTTTCTATGCAGGAATGTAAGGCGAAAAAGAAAGGAAGAAAGAGAGAAAGACAGGAAGGAAGGAAGGAAGGAAGGGAGGGAGGGAGGGAGGGAGGGAGGGAGGAAGGAAGGAAGGAAGGAAGGAAGGAAGGAAGGAAGGAAGGAAGGAAGGAAGGATAGACAATAGAAAAAGACCCACAGGGATGCAAGAACAGATCTTCAACTGATATGTTCTGCCCTACAGAGCCATGTATGGTTCATCAGTTTACAGTAATGGAGTCGCAGGAGATAGGTCATAACTTGGTGGCAGAGAAGGAAAAGGGATGGGAGCTAAATTACAAGGAAGGGCTTGAGTCTGAGTGTTTGCTGACAACAGCAGTGCCCTACCCCTGCTCTTTTGAAGCTGCATGGGCTCTTATCACGTAACAAGCATCCTACATGGCCATATGCCGGCTCCTCTTATCAACCTCTACAAATTTTGCCCTTCTGACAAAACCAAGCTCAAGTGTATTTTCATCCATTACACCTTCTTCTCACGGCTAACCATCCAATACTCTGTCTTATGGCATGTGCTGTCTCAGTCACCCAGTTCATCAACAGTTATTTCTTAAACACTTAATAGTACAGGGAACTGTGCTAAGTGCTGTGGAGGACTCAAAGATGTAGATGTGATCACTACCCTCGGGGAACTGCTGTTAGCTGGGGATAGGAGACATAAATCACATAAAGCTAAGTGCTAATATTATAATTATAATAATAAAACGATGCAATAGAGATGAGAAGGCGGTGTATGATTAATTACCAACTAAGTTAACTAGTTCATAAGGAATATATAAATCATTATTAAGTGCGTCTGTCAGGGAAAGCTTTCTGACCCAGGAAGAGTATTTTGGATGGGCGGCAAAGCAAGAAAGTAGCTGGCAAGCTGGACAAGGCAAAATGATGGTATCAATGGTCAAAGCAGGGCCAAGGGAGGCTGTTTAGCAATGGGCAAAGCAACGGATTCCATGCCAACAGAGACAGGGCTTCCTAAGAGTCACCTGGTGTATGAGGAGCAAGTACCAGATACTTCACATCAATCATCTCTAAACTCACACATCAGCCCTCACTAGTTAAGACTATTATTCCCATTTTAGAGAGGAGGAAAGTACAGTTAAAAGGGAAGGCCACAGGCCAGGCATGGTGGTGCACGCTTGTAATCCCTCCGCTTGGGAGGTGGAGACAGGAGGATCGCGCAGGTTCCAAGCCAGCCTCGCTGGCTTAAGAGACCCTGTTTCCAAAAAAATAATTATAAAATGGGTCTGGGAGTGTAGCCCAGAAGTAGAAGGGTTCCATCCCCAGTACCACCAAAAAATAAAATAAAATAATAAAATAAGGTTGAGGATGTAGCTCAGAGGTAGAACATCCCTGGATTCAATCCCTAGTATCAAAAACAAACACATAAACAAAAAAAGGAGCTCTGTTAAAGTCTGAGCTTGTCCACATAAGCTATTTTGAGTGTGTGACTTCTGAAAAGCCATGTTTTACTATCATAAGCCAAGCAGCACTCGCTATAACACCAAATGGAGGCAAGGAGATAAGCAAGAAAGGACTGCTGTGGTTCAGGATGGTGGCCATGGAAATATACAGAAAATGTGCGTGTGGGTGCGCGCGCACACACACACATACATGCACACACAAGTGCCAACATAATAATAGAAATATAATAGAATTTCTTGGTAGTAATTTTTCCTGTGCACACAAGTACAAGTTCCTCTTGCACGATACCCTGTGCTTCTTACACTATTATGTTTCTTTCGGACAAAAGGAAGAATTTCCATGCAGAATTTTATGAACTAAGAGAACGCTGGAGATGAACAGTGAAACTCATCATCATCATCATTTTCCTATAACAACATTTGTTCCAGTGCTTACTAGGAGCCAGATGCTAAACCAAACGCTTCCTGTGCATTATTTCATTTAATCTTCCAACACACCGCATGAGGTATAGTATCTTATCTCCATATTGCAGATGAGGAAAGGAAGCAACTTTCCACGCCCAACATCTATCAAGTGGAAAGCTAAAATTCAAATCCAGATCTGCCTGCCTCCAAAGAATATGCCAGAAACCAGTGTTTTGTAAACCTCTGGTAACAACCCACAACAGGGTCATGGAATCAGTTTATTGGATTAAGGTCAGCATTACTGAATTAAGATAGACACTTTAATTTAATTTTAATATACTGAAATAAAAAATATGAGTGAGAACCACAAAAAGAAAAAGCATTACCTTATAAAATTTTGTTTTAATTTTATATTATGTGATATCATACTGGTACTGCAGTTAAGAGTTTAAAAAGCATTGCACCAGGCTACACTGCCTCCCAGGTGTGTACAGGTGAGTGTGTGCATGTGTGTAGCTGGGAGAAAGTAATGGTAGAAAATGGAAAGCAGAACAGGAAGATATAAGCAGAACAGGAAGATATAAGAAGACAGCAAGATACAAGAAGACAAGTGCCCACAGTACTGTACTGGCTACAGGGAGACAGAAATAAACGTATAAGAGAAGCTTAACAGCACATGCTTGATATAGAAGCACCATGTTCAGAGCTAAAACAATATGACTGTATATCAGAGGAGGTATATAATATATATTTATATAAACATATATTTAAGGCTTACTTTCTCTTTCTGGATGAAGAACTCATGTTTTCATTAGTCATACAAACAACTCTATATACTACGGTGGGACCCTGGAGGGTGAAGTCAACAAGTGTCACTCATGAAATCAGAAAGATGCTTAAAATGGAGTGCTAGAGAGAAAAAAAAATATATGCTTCTCAGTGTACACATTATCTGCTCCAACACAGAACTGATTTTTTAAAGTTTCATTAAACTTCAGGGAAATTAATAAGTGATGGGAATCAGTTGTATTGTATTCATATTATCACTGCTATAATCCTTATTTCATGCATTTCTTGTATTTTGAATTTCTTAAAAATGCATGTCATGGATCCACTGAAGATTCTGAGTCCCTCGCCCATTTTTTCTCACCAAGATTTTAAGCAACTGAACCATGAATTCTCCTCATAGATATACTTTTCAGGATGATTGATGTGACAGGATATTGCTGCAAATGGCTACCTCAAGTACTTCAAAACCCATAGTTGTACTTATGTGTTCTATTTATACCAGTATCCTAAAACTGCTATGCAACATTATTACCCAGGGAACTTAAAAAATATACTCCCTAGCCCCACCCTCACAAGAATCTCCAGGGCTTAGGAACAGGAGTTTCATTTATTATCCTAATTTGGGATAATAAGTTTGATATGACACTAAGAATGTGATCACTGCCACTTAGCCCCAATTAACCCAGTGGCTTCCAGACCCCAGATGTTCAACAAGCATCTCCAGCTGACTCAGGGGAAAAGGGAGAAGCCAATGGTGACTGGATTTCATTATTAATGGGAAATAAATGCACATAAAATTAGAATTCTAAAGTGTTCCACAAAACAAGTTTCCCATGCTGAGAATCCATCCAGATTATAGTTCAGCATTGTTTGCCATCCTATTCATCATTTTCTTATTAGATGAAATGTTTTGTGTGTCTCTTTGGAACATATTATGATAGCTACTTTACAAAAGTTACCCTGTCTCTGACCAGGGACTATTTCTGATACCTGAAGTCGTGTGATTTCACCTCTGATAGCAACTTGTGCTATTCCTCACGACCATACAGAGACAGAAAATGGACTTAGCTCCACCTGTGAGCTCCACCAGTACATCACTGATTTCTGGTACAGCAGCTGACACAAGGGTCATTCCCAGGAAGAATTCTCAGTGCAGCCTAATGAGAACATGAGTTCTTCAATCCAGAAAGAGAAAGTAAGCCTTAAATATATGTGTATATGTATATATATATTGTGTTTAGCCAGGCATGTTGGCACTGAACTTCATACTAACCCCTTTCTAGACTTTCTATGACCCTACCTGTAGTCACTTCAGTCACCAAGTGGTGCAGTCTCCTTCCATCTTGTTGAAGGCCCTTGTTACCTGGTCACCTTGTTATCTGTTACCCTCTTCCAGTGCTCACTAGTGTAGCCAGGCTCAGGGGCGCCTCCTTTCTCACCAGAGCTGCTGTAGCATCCCATTTCAGGTCATTCTGCCTTTTATTCATTTCCACTTTTTGCTTAGCATTCTCAAAAACACATTTGTGATGGTCACACACAAGCTTAAAAACCTTTCAGTGGTTTTCCATTTGACACCTTTAGGAAAAAGCCCAGAGTCCTTACCATGGTTTGCAAAGGCCTTCCCTAGGTTTCCAATATTTTTTAGTATCCTTTATCTTTGCACTTCTAGAACCCTACACTCCATTGCTGCCCAGTGAAAGCCACCTCCCCAGCTTGCCTTTCTGAATCTTCACCTGGCTTTCTTGTCTCCTGTCTCTAGAATGTCCATTCTCAGGCCACATTTACCTACCAACACAGAAGATCTACAGCTTCCTCACTACACATGGGCATCACCACCTCCCTCTTGTTATTTGCTCATTTTGTAAAAATTCACAATAGGTTGAATAATCTCATGACGGATTTATGGTTCATCGTCTCTGCAGATCTCCTTGAATATTCTCTTATTAGCTCCTGTTCCTGTTTCCCACAGGAGTGATTTCAGATCTTTCTATCCCTATACTTTCTAATTCACTGCTGCCCTCATCAATCACAGCAAATGATCTTGCCTCTAATTTTCTGGAAAAAACACGAGCCACCAGGCCTTTCTTTTCAAACTCTTCTCCCTCCTCCCTTTTCAAATTTAACTGAACTTCTGTGAGCTCCTTTCTTCTTTTTCAGACTTAGGTGAAAAGTAATGTCACTCTCTGCAATACAGATTGTTGAAAATTTTAAGAGGAAGGAGACTGAGACTGGTTTTAGGCTTATAGGCTTTATCTCTTTGGTGTATCCAAAAAGAGATGTTGGACAGATAATTAGATGTGTGCGGCTAGAGCTCTGGAGAAAGGCCCAGCCAGGAAACCTCCAACCATCCAAGACTGTTCGAATGCTATCTTTTCAATACAATGCTTATCCTGGACAAGCCTACACATGTATGCCTCCCGTTCTTTTGACTTCATAAAACACACTGCTCTAATACTTATTTAACATGTTTCTTACACTACCTTCCAGCCTGTTTCATTTTTATGAATCCTCCAAGACCGATGCCTCTCTGGAGCTGGGAATCTGTTAACACTGCTCCGTGTGATAATACACAGGACTGTAGAGTCTTGTACTTTGCACTCAGCAGGCACCCAAGTACAGACCAGCACTATCCAGTAGACACTTTGCAACAACACATTTATTCTTTATCTGTGCAGTCCAACGAGGTAGCTGCTGAAGTCACGTGTGACCACCAAACATCTCCAATGCCACTGGCATGAATGAGGAAGCCCTTGTCACCAAAGATGGAAACATAGTTTGGGCTGTTTCTAATTTTCCTAAATCACAGTGAATGGTCAGGTGTCTGGCAGAAACAAAATATCTGCACAGGACATCTCAGGTGGAGCTGTGGGAAAAGCCAGGTACCCATCTAATATCGAAATTATCCTTTATTGAGAAAAGCTCAGTTTTAAAAGGCCTGACTCACACCTTACATTCTGCATGCTTAATCGCCTTTTGGAACACAACCTTTTGGTAGTGGGGGCCTTCCGTGTGAAAAACTATTACCATCCAGGCCTAGACCTGCAAGCTAGCAGGGACGGAGTATCCCCATGGTCCACCATTAAAACATTAACAACAGCTAGCAAATATTAAGTGCTTAACTGTGTTAGGCAAGTTCTAAGCATGTTAGGAGTATTAGTTCATTTGATTTGCAACAGGCCTATGAGGTAGGTACTGATGAAGCTCCCATTTCATAGGTCTTGCCTGAGGTCAAAGAGCTGCTAGGTTGCAGAGCTCAGACTTGAACAAGCACCTTGGGCCTGTGCTCAGCCTTTGGGCGAGGCATACAGGTTCAGGCTAAACTGGAGTACACCTCAAGAGGCAATGAAATGTTGGACTTACCATATGACTGGATAAAGAAAATGTGATATATACACACAATGAAATTTTACTCAGCCTTGAAGAAGAAAAAAAAATGTGTCATATGCAGGAAAATGGATGGAACTAGACAATATCATGCTAAATGAGATTAGCCAGTCTCAGAAAGTCAAAGGTCAGGTCAGGCGTGGTGGCACAAGTTTATAATCCCAGCATTATATATGAGACAGGAGGATCGTGGTTTGAGAACAGCCTCAGCTACTTACTTAGTGAGGCCCTTTGCAACTCAGTGAGTCCCTGTTTCAAAATAAAAAAAATAGGGCTGGGGTGTAGCTGAAAGACAGAATGCCCTTGGGTTCCATCCCCAGTACCAAAAAAAAAAAAGTCAAAGGTCATATGTTTTCTCTCATATGCAGAAGCTAAAGAAAAAAGGAAACAAAAAAGACATTGGATAAATGAGGAATACAAATAGAATAATAGAAGAGGATTGGGGGATGCAGTTGGGTAGGACACTTAGAAAGGAAACAGTTAAAATAATATTATGTCCATATATCATGGCATCACTACCAAACTCACTAACACAGAGGAGGGAAGAAGAGCAAGTAGAGAAGTGGAAGGACACAGACCAAGGGATGTGTGAGGTCATCTGTACCACTTTGAATCTCACGATGATGTATAATTACAATGCAGAGATAAGACAAAAAATTAAAAAGAGACACAGAGCCAGTGCCTCCGTCTGGTTGGCATTCACACGGGAGCAGTTTCCGAGCCTCCTTTACCCAGCCCCCTCTTAAATCCACACTTCCTGCCCTTTCAGTGCTTTCCTGGCAAGTGGGAAACAACAGAACATACTGTATATCCCGACCAACCAGAGCTTTATTTTTGTAGTTTGCACTAGGAAAACAATTCTTTCCCTACACCACACTCCAAAATAAAAGTATTTTCCTGCTCTCCACCCCTTCTCCTCCTCGTTCCTTTGAGAAAGTGACCAGAAAGAATCAGCAAGTGCAGTGCGCAGTCTATTCTCCAGTTTAATCTTCTCTTCTACCACACAGCAGGGTCACCTGGCTCAGTGCTCAAGGACTGGGTCTCTGAGGTGTCTTTCTAAAGCAGAGGAAGAAGAAAGTGCACCCTGCGCAGCCTGTTACTAATTAACCTGGAGAACTAATTCAGGAGCACAAATAAATCCCACAGAAAGCTAATGTTCCACTACCTTAATGGTGATTTCACATTAACATTTATTTAAGGTATGAAGAACCACTAAAGACTAAGCACTTTTAGTATTTGCCCAGTTCTAACTCATGATATTTCAGTGTTATGAAGAGCAAATACTAAGCTATTTTGCTTCCTACTCTAAAAATGATCAGTTTTAGGATTAGGACCTCTCACAAACAAGTGCCAAACTCCCATCCCTGAAAATTCTACTGACTTACTTAACCCCTCAGCACCCTATTGATCCCACACCACTAAATACCAAGTCACCTCTCTTGACTTTCAGAGGACAGTCTTTTGTTTTGGGTTTTGGTACTAGAGATTAAACAAGGTGCAGGGGACATTCTACCTCTGAGCTACAACCTCAGCCCTTTTTATTTTTATAATAGAGTCTCACTAAGTTGCTGAGGCGGGCCTCAAACCAGTGATCCTCCTGTATCAAACTCCCAAGTACTGAATTAGAGTCATGCATCACCACTCCCAACTCAAGGGACAGTTTTTTGTTGATGTTATTTGTTTTTTGGTTTTTGATTCCCCCCCTCCCCCCGGTACTGGGGATAGAACCCAGGAGCATTGTATCTCTGAGCAACACCTCCTAGCCCTATATCTTAGTCTATTTATTTATTTATTTATTTGTTTACTTATTTTGCAGTATTGGGGATGGACCGAGGGGCATTCTACCTCTGAGCTACACCCCCACCCTTTTTATTCTTTATTTGGAAACAGGGTCTCACTAAGTTGTGGAGAGCCTCACTAAGTAGCTGAGGTTGTCTGGGAACTGCAATCCTCCTGTCTCAGCCTCCCGAATGATGCTGGGATTACAAGCATGCGCCACCACACCCGGCCTTAGTCTTTTTATGTTTGAAACAGGGTCTCATTGAGTTGTGAAGGGCCTCGCTAAGTAGCTGAGCTGTCCACCAACCATGATACTCTGGTCTCCGCCTCCCGAATGCTGGGATTACAAGTGTGCGCCACCCCCTCACCCCCCTAACCCCAGCTCAAGGGACAGTTTTAAACCTACCCTTCTGAGAAAGCTTTCCCTGGCTACTATAGATTCAACTGTGACCAAAACTCTTACTAATATGATAGCCCTAAAAATTTCTTGGACATGAATGACCACCAATCTTGTCTGGCTCTTAACTAGTTAACTTGCCAGGATCATGACCTCCAGAGGGCGCAGAACTGGCCTCATGTATCAGGGAGCAGGATGGTGGCCAAAGTGCAGCCCAGCTCTGACAGCCACTGTGGGCAGGCTGGACCAGAGAAGACCTCCTCAACTCCTGCGCCCATCACAGTGGGCAGGGGGAAACCTGTGGCAAGTACAGCCTCTTTTTGTGTGTGTGTGATACTGAGGGTGAAACCCAGGCGAGGTTCTACCTCCAAGCTACACCCCTAGCCCTATTTTTTATTCTTTATTTTGAAACAGGGTCTCACTGAGTTACAAAGGGCCTCACTAAGTAGCTGAGGCTGTCCTCAAACCGGGATCCTTCTTTCTCGGCCTCCCAAATGCTGGGATTACAAGTGCGCGCCACCAACCCCGGCTAAGTGCTGCCTCTTCACCACTATACTTTATATGAGATGTGGGCTGGAGGTTTGTGACATTAGAAATTTACCTGCCATTTCTCCTAAAAGTCTCAGAAATCCTCTAGCTGCCTCCGCCCTCTCCACACCCCTGGAAGCTGTTCCAGTCTGGTGGGAGGAGCAGAGCGTCCCTGAGAGAGGAGCCTCCTGAGCCTTTATAACCAGCTATAGGACACTTGAGGAACCAAATGTACAAGGTTGTAGAACACAATATCCTTCTGCCTCAGTTTCTCCTCTGTAAAAGGAGGATAGCTTCATTAGGGTTTCTGACAAGGAAGATGTATAAAGTACCTAGCTTTGTATCTGATTGGTTAATAATCAATAGCCTCTTAAGACAAATTTATGATCAAAGATGTTTGGAGCATTATAATAGCAGAAAAGTTAAGTTGATGCAGGCACCCAGACAAAAGGAAGATGTTAAAGATGTGACAGAATCTAATAATGGAATTTTAGCATTATAGAAGCATATTTATTTGGTATGGGAATGCTCAGAACATAAAATGGGGAAAAACATGGTGGAAGAGGTGAGAGTTTAGGGGTTGTGGGTTTTTTGTTTTTTGGTGGGTTTTTTTTGGTGGTTGATACTGGCGATTGGCCCATAGGCTTTCTACCTCTGATCTACATCTCCAGCCCTATATTTTTGTTCCGAAACAGGATCTCACTAAGTTATATCACACTGGCCTTGTAACTGTGATCCTACTGTTTCAGCCTCCCAAGTACTGGCAGAAGGGGTCTTTTAACCAAGAGGGTTCTAATGGGCCATGCACACACTCACTACCAGGGTTGCCGTGCTGTGAGGACTCCCCCAGGGCAGGTGAGTCTCATGGTGACACATCTGTGTCCTCTGGTAATGCTGGTGACAGCACCTGTCCACAAGTGCTTGAGGCAAATGGCAGTTAGAGGACCTGGGGCACACACTTGGCTGACAACATGCACCCAGAGAAAATCTTTGGCCTGGGACTAGGCAGCTGAAAGTGGGGGCACAGCCCAACTCTAGGGTGGCACATCCAATAGCTAAAGATGTTTCCTGAACAGACAGAGGAAGGGCTCACAGTGCTTTACAGCACGGGGGTCTGGAGGTCCCATGTCCCCACCGTGTGTGGACCTGTGGCTTGCACTCAGCTGAGGCCCTGAGTTTTCCCAGAAAGCAGTGAGATCAGCAGAGTGCCCTACTCTGAGATGGGAAAATAAGAACGACAAGGCAAGAGAGAACATTCTTCTCAAAACAACTGAGAAAGTCCCTTCTACCTGGCCTTCCTTCACTCAGTGGAGCTAAGTGGACACAGTAGGTAGAACAGTGTCCCCAAAAGCATTCGTGACCACCCAGAACCTGCAAACGTGACCTTATTTAGGAACAGGGTCTCTGCAGAGGTAATCAAGTTAAAATGAGGTCATACTGTATTTAAATGGGCCTATAACGTGCCGGGCGTTGTGGCGCACGCTTGTAATCCCCGCGCTTGGGAGGCAGAGACAGGAGGATCGCGCAGGTTCGAAGCTAGCCCCGCGCGCTGGCTTAGGAGACCCTGTTTCCAAATAAAAATGCAAAAATAGGTCTGGGAGTGTAGCCCGGAGGTAGAAGGGCTTCCACGAACCCCAGTACCACCAAAAAATAAATAAATAAATAAATAAATAAATGGGCCTATAACAGAGGAAAAAAATGGCTCCCCTCTATCCTTCTAGTTCTTTGGCATATTAACAGGAGAAAAACCATATTTAATTACATATGCATGCATGGGGTTCCCAGAAAATATGACTCCAAGAAGAGCAGGATAGAGTGGTTCATACCTGTAATCCCAGTACTTGGGAGACTGAGACAGGAGGACTGCAGGTTCAAGGCCAGCCTCAGCAACTTAGCAAGACTCAGCAATTTAGCCAGACCCTGTTTCAAATTAAAAAATAAAAAGAGCTGGGCTGTAGCTTGGAGGTAGAACATTCATGTAATCAATCCCCAGTACCAAAAAAAGAAAGAAACACAAAGAATGTGACTGGAAGAAGAGTCAGATGACTGAAGCTACACAGGACCCTAAGCCACAGGAAGGAAGAAGAGTTTGGGGTTTCTGAGAGAGATGGCCCCACAAGTTGTGGGTATGAAGGGAGCAAATGTATAGGAATGAACTCTGTCTTGTTATGCAGATACAGTTTCTGGGGTAATAAAAGTTATCAGAAGCAAACTTCTTCCAGACATAAACACTCTTACTAATGTACATTTCCTTCATAGATGTATTTTCCAAAAAGCACAGCTTCCCAGAGCTACTTCCATGCCTGCAGTGTCTCAGAATAATCAGCTTTGAAAACACCAAAGAAGCACTTTTTACAGTGGCATATTCCAGCTCACAGTCATATTTGGAGGTGGTTGTGTTCTAAGCCCCAGTAGGCCCTAACTCCAATATGACTGACATTCTTCCAAGAAGAGGGAAACGTGGACACTGACACACACAGAAAGAAGAAAGCCACGTGAAGACAGAGGCACAGATTGGAGTGATTCATCTACAAGCCAAACAATGCCGAGGACTGCCAGCAGCCAGAAGCTGGGAGACAGGCACCGCACAGTCTCCCCGCAGGGCCCCCAGCAGAAAACAACTGTGCTCACACCCTGACGGCAGGCTTCTGGCCTCCAGAATAGTGAGAGAACACATTCTGTTGTTTCAGCTGCCTAGTCTGTGGACATTTTTGATGGGAGTCATAGATGAGTGGTCAGTGACGGGGACTGGCAGAAAGAGCACCATCGAGGCAGAAGGAGGTGGAGCATCCCATGTGTACAGTCAGGAGCCCATGTGGGCAGCGAGGACAGGTGCAGGAAGGAGACTGCAGCCCAGAGGCAGGTTACAGGACTTCCTGCAGGAAGGCAGCAGCCCTGTGTAAAGGGTAGAAACCAGAGGAACAAGATACAGGGGGCATCCTCACTGCAGCAGAGCAACCATGGGGACATGAGGCTAAATATGTGCAGGCAGTCGAGTAAATTATTTAACACAATAAGGACAACAGGACCTGGCTTCTCACTTCTGGGGAAGACTGATACAAATACAGAAAATTAGAATAATTCAACGTGTTGAATTTGGATAGAAGGGATAGCTTTGAACTGATGGTTTTTCGTCTACCTCAATAAATACAGAAATTAATTTACAATCTTTTTTTTTTTCTTTTTGCAGGTCTGGGGATGGAACCCAGGGGCATTCAACCTCTGAGCTACACCCCCTGCCCTATGTTTTTTTGTGTGTGTGTGTATGATACTGGGGGTGGAACCCAGGGGCTTTTCTACCTCTGGGCTACACTCCCAGACCTATTTTATTCTTTATTTGGAAACGGGGTCTCACTAAGTTGCTGAGAGCCTCACTAAGTAGCCGAGGCTTGCTTCCAACCTGTGTGATCCTCGTGTCTCAGCCTCCCAAGCACTGGGATTACAAGTGTGCGCCACCATGCCCAGCTCCCCTGCCCTATTTTTTAATTCTTTATTTTGAAATAGGGTCTCACTAAGTTGCCAAGGGCCTCACTAAGTAGCTGACACTATCCTCCTGTCTCAGCCTCCCGAATGCTGGGATGACAAGCATGCGCCACCACACCCAGCTCCATACAAGAATTAATTTAGATGCAAAAAGTGTGAGTATGTGTATGTGTATGTGTGTGTATATACACATACACATATACATACATTATGTAATACATATGTTCTCTAATCCCAATCACTAAGAGGGCCTCAGAACCGAAACACACAGCAACACACACTCATGGTGCCCAAAGCTTAGTTCCTAAATACCATTCTCTACTAAAAGAAAAAGCAGATGCCAAGGCTGCGACAAGGAAAGTAAAGGCAGGCCCGAAACAAAATATTTACTAATTTGGGGCCAGAAAGTAAGGCAGTCCTAAAATGATCATAAGAAGCTATCACAAGGACACAGAGGCCAACCTGATGGGGCTTCCACTGGCCAAATCTGACAAAATTTGAGCATCCAATGAATAATGAAGTTGGTCATGGTGGCGCATGCTTGTCATCCCAGCATTCGGGAGGCTGAGACCTGAGGATCGCAGTTTGCCGGCAGCCCCAGCTACTTAGCGAGGCCCTCTGCAATGTAGCGAGACCCTGTTTCAAAATAAAGAATAAAAAAAAAAAAAATAGGGCAGAAGATGTAGCTCAGAGGTCGAATCCCCCTGGGTTCCATCCCTAGACCTGCAAAAAAAAAAAAAAAAAAAAAAAAAAAAGAAAGAATGATGATAAAGAGTAGGAACCCAGCCTCCTGAGGTGGACAAACACCTATAATCTCAGTACTTTGGAGGCTGAGACAGGATTGTAGGTTTGAGGCCAGCCTCCGCAGCTTAGGAAAATCCTCAACAATTTAGCCGAGACTGTTTCAAAACAAAATAAAAAGGACTGGGGTAAGCCGGGTGTGGTGGCACACACTTGTAATCCCAGCATTCAGGAGGCTGAGACCGGAGGATCCCGGTTCCCGGGCAGCCTCAGCTACTTAATGAGGCTCTCCGAAACTTAGTGAGACCCTGTTTCAAAATAAGGAATAAAAAAATAGAGCAGGGAGTATAGCTCAGAGGTCAAATGCCCCTGGGTTCCATCCCCACACCCGCAAAAAAAAAAAAAAAGGCTGGTGTGTAGCTCTGAGGCTCGGAAATAGCATACCCAGTATTCCCCCCCACCCCCCGAAATGTAGAAATCCATGAATATGTAAAAAGAAAAGAGAGACTAAGGCATGGTGGTGCATTCTTGTAATCCCCATGCTTGGGAGGCTGAGTGAGACAGGAGGATCGCACAGGTTTGAAGCCAGCCTCAGCTACTTAGGCTCTCAATAACTTAGTGAGACCCTGTTTCCAAATAAAATATAATATAGGTCTGAGAATATAGCCCGGAGGTAGAAAGTCTCTGGGTTCCACCCCCAGTACCACCAAAAATAAAAAATAAAAAGAAATAAAAAGAGAGAAAGCTTTTCCATAAGGTAGAATGCCAGTTAATAAATATAAAAGAATGCTATAATTAAAAGATCGGCATTTTGTAGCTATCAAAACAGCAACTGTTGGATCAAGAAATGGACGCTATGCAGTCGTGAAAGTCTGATGAGAAATGGGATAAGTGAGTAACGTTAAAGTACCATCCAGCCGGGCGTGGTGGCGCACGCTTGTAATCCCCGTGCTTGGGAGGCAGAGACAGGAGGATCGCGCAGGTTCGAAGCCAGCCGTGCGCGCTGGCTTAGGAGACCCTGTTTCCAAAATGAAAATGTAAAAATAGGTCTGGGAGTGTAGCCCGGAGGTAGAAGGGCTTCCAGGAACCCCAGTACCAGAAAAAAAAAAAAAAAAAAAAAGGTACCATCCACAAAATAGTAATGTTATGAAGGGAAAAAGGGTAACTTTACAATGGAGACTTGATGTAGAATAGAGAAAATTTTTTAAAAATTGGTAGAACACAAAACTTCAATATAAGAACCTGGTACTAAAGTTCCTCGTGCCTCTACTCTCCAAACCAGTTCTCTTTCCCAGCCAGGTCTGTCTCTTCTGAATTCCTGGAAAATCTGTTGATCCTGGAGTTAACCGGAAAAGAAAAAAAAAACAAAACAGTTGCCCTGTGTACTGTTAACAAGATAGATATCTTGAGAAAACTGTAATTTAGGGGACTCTCTAGATTATCTATTTATCAGATCATAGAGCCCTCAATCAGCCTGAGGATCATAGGGATGGCCAGACCACCAGGAACCACCCTGTGCCCAAACTGAGGCCATCCTCTCGTACCTTCCCACATCCGCCCTTCACCATATTTCTCTTAAAAGAAGAGCCATGAACCCCCAAAGGGGCCCTCTCACTTTAAGGTGGCCCACATTCTCCCCCGAATGTGTATTTCATACTTTCCTGAATAAATCTGGCTCTGACTAGCATGTGCTGCAGTTCTTTTCCGTTGTGTAAGCCAAGGACCCTGCCGGTCCTGAGTTAAGGAATCAACACTTCTCCCATGACAGCCTGACAGATACTTAGATACTTCCTTAATCAAATGATCAAATGGATATCACAAATAAAGGGACAAATCAAAGCTACATAGCATCTGAGAATAAAAGAATAGGACATCATGCCTACAACATTCTTTTGCAAAATGTATGCCCTGATTCTCACCAGGAGGAAATGTCTAAGTCCACACTGACAGACCTTCAGTAAGACAACTGGCCTGCAATTGTCAAAAACATCCAGTTCATGAGAGCTGATGGAAGATTAAAGAGGCAGGACACCTACAATGCCGGCTCTGGATCCGACTCTTGTCACGGGGGCATTATGGAGACAATCGGCATACTTCAGTGGAATCTGTGGATTAACGGTATCAATGTACCAGTGTTAATTTCCTGACTCGGATGGTTATGTTGTGGTGAAGTTAGAGAGTGTTCTTGTTGTGGGCAAGACACACCCATGTGTTCAGGAGAGTCAATGTTGGCAAGTTACACTCCAAAGATTCAGGGGGAAAAAATTCTTTGTACTATTCTTGCAACTTGAGCATGAGTCTGAAATTGGTTCCAAAGAAAAGCCCTTGGCAGTAGCAAATTGCAAAGATAATAGCAAAGTACACAGTGATTTATAGTGCAGGGGGAAACAACAGCATTTCTGCAAACACAACAAACTCTAGAACAGTCCCTTTGTGGTGCTTAAACTAAACCACTGGTGGTTTACTCCTAATCCCAGCATTAAATAATATATCAGTCAGTTATCCATCCACCCATAGAGATGGCTCAATCACACAACAGTTGTCTGAACAAGGAGCCTCTGAGCTCATTTCCTGAGGAAGAAGGGCCTTGATGGTCCATAATTCACTTAAAACGTTAGGTTGGGTAAAAAACTAAAAATAAGATAGTTAAAGAGCTCCCTTGCATGCTTTAGAGAAGGCTTTCAAATTTAGGCAACAAAGACCTACCTCCTGTGAAAGAAACTTCTGGACTAATAAGTGTGGCCATTTAAATTTGAAAACATAAGGTTGGTTTCGCAGCACTACTGCCTCACCTCATAGGTTAAGGTGGCAGTAAAGAAAAAAACAACAGAAGCCCCATCACTTGCTGCAGGTTTTTAGGTATTTGCCATTCAGACCCCCCCACCCCACCCCACACACAGACCACACTGAACTCTGAGCAGGACATTTCCAAGCTGCACAAGTTTTCACCAGAGCCCCAAACTGGCATTCCCAGCATAGTTTCACTTCCTAACTTGACAATAGTTCCCACTCCCACAGCCTTTCAGCATTTGGCTCAAAAAAGGCCCACCATGAGTAAGGGTTTTGCTTTTTGTTTCTCATGTGGAACCTTTCCCATTTGCAGAGGACAGAAGTCTGAATAAACCTTCAGTTCTACTTGCTCGCGCCTGGCTGCAGACTGCAGTCACTGCTCTGGCCTCAGAGGACTAAGCAGAGCACACAGAACCATTGTCTACGCAAACAGCTAAGACACTGTACGAATGGAAAGTGAAACCACTGGATGGAGAACAACTGTTTCCTTCTACAAAGGCTGTACCAAGCAGCCATTCTGACCCTCCCTGCCACCCCCAACCCTGCTGGAGCTTGACCCTACAACAAGAACACTCTTAAAAACACAAATAAGGCTCTGTCGTTGGGCTGCTGAAAACCCAGTGTCACATCATGGGCTCTTCTTCTAGCTCATGGTCCTTACTGCACCACGGGGTCCACGGGCCTCTGCACCTGTCATCCCTCAGCTTCATGCCCCCTTTCACTGTTAACTCTGACTCGCTTTTCAAATTCCAAACCCCTTCCCCAGCAAAGCCTCTTTGTCTCCTCAAGCCAGGCCCCCAAATCTAAGTGCCCCGCTAGATAAGAATCTCCCGGAAAATGGACACCAATTCTGTTTTGTTCATGGCTCTGTCCCCAAGGCCTAGAGTACAGCAAAGACCAATACTAAATAAATAAACAATAACTTATTACAGTTGTCCCCTCTTACCCATGGTTTTGCTTTCTGTTGTCTCAGTTGCCCGAGATCAACCGTGGTCTAAAATTATTATATGAAATCCAAAAATAAACAATTTTAAGTTGTAAGTAATACTTACTAATAGTATATTGTTATAATTGCTTTTTTTTGTTACTGTCAATGTCTTGCTATTCCTAATTCATAAGAAATATATATATAAGCACTATGGGTAATTCTGCTTATGAAGTCAGAGATGCATATATTTTTAAGTTATTTCTTATAAGTAGTACTTTATTTCTATTATTTTGTGTAGTTCTGGGGATTGAACCCAGGGGCATTTTACCTCTGAACTACACCCCCAGCCCTATTTTTTTTTAATTTTGAAACAGGGGCTCACTAAGTTGTGGAGGGCCTCACTAAAATAGCTGAGGCTGGCCATAAACCTGTGATCCTCCTGCCTCAGTCTCCCAAGTACTGGGATTACAAGCATGTGCCACCACACCCAGCTTAAATAATGCTTTAAATAAGTTTAGGCTTGTAAAATATAATCTGGACTCTTACCTATTTCAAGGTTTTATGTATAGGACTTCACAAGAAACTTATTAATGCTCGCCAGTACCTCTTTGCCCATTACCAGGTATGGTGACCATATAATTTACTGGCCTAAATAGGACACTTTTGAGTGTGAATGGGGCCTTACTAATGACTATCCTGAAAAAAGATATAAAGAGGGACTGTTCTTGGAAAAACCAGAATGTGAAAGTCATCTGGTTGGAGGAGCTATGGCACTGAAACAGGTCGTCATCTTTTATTGAAAATTACAGGCATGGTGATGCACCCCTGTAATTCTAGTGCTTAGGAGGCTGGACATGTCTGAGGACAGCCTCAGCAACACAGCAAGACTCTTAGCAAAGTAGCAAGCTCCTGTTTCAAAAAAAATAAAAAATAAAAAGGGCTGAAGGTATAGCTTGGAGGTAGAATGCCCTGGGATCGATCCCTAGTATCACCAAAGAAAAAGTCTTTGGAAGCCGGGCGTGGTGGTGCACATTTGTAATCCCCGCGCTTGGGAGACGGAGACAGAAGAATAGTGCAGGTTCGAAGCCAGCTGCGCTGGCTTAAGAGACCCTGTTTCCAAATTTTAAAAATATTAAAAAAATAGGTCTGGGAGTGTAGCCCGGAGGTAGAAGGGTTTCCAGGAACCCCAGTACCACAAAAAAAAAAAAGTCTTTGGGGCAAGGATGTTTCAGAATTCAAAAGCGTTTGGATTTTGGAAAGATGACACAATATCATATAGAGCACAGCACCTCTCGCAGGATTTGGGGCAGAACCTCTTAATCCAATACAGTACTATTTCTGCAGCAAAGCAGGTACATTCATCCTGCCTGGGATAAATAAAGCTATGAATAGCTTTATGTCAATTCAGGGCAGACTACACTGCCAAATGAGTCATGATAATAACTTTCAGTTTTCAGAGCTTTTTGGATTGCAAATAAGGGCTTTTGGACCTGTAATAGATTTTAAGTTATTTCTATCCTTGGAATATATTATTGTCACCATGCTATACAGGAAAATCAACATCTTGTTCCTTGAATTGTACTTATATTACAAATTAATCTGGCACACATTAAGCCTAATTTGGTGAATAATAAACTTTTTTAATTCCAAAAATGCAAAAGTTTAGTATAATGTGGGAAAATGTTTCCTGAATATTTTTTTATAAAATTTAAAATCTTAAGTTCCCATTTAAAAATATTTCCTTTAACCACTCCTGGGTATCTTTCCAAAGGGGTTGAATTCAGAGAAATACAGCAACATATGCATACCTATGTTCATAGCAGCACAATTTGTAATAGCCAAAATATGGAACCAACCCAGATCACCATCAACAGATGAATGGATAGCAAAACTGTGGGAAATACACACAATGGAATTCTATTCAGCCATAAAGAAGAACAAAATTATATCATTTGCAAGAAGATGGAAAGCCCTAGAGAACATTATGTTAAGTGAGATCAGCCAAGCACAGAAGGAGAAGATACATGTTTCCTCTAATATGCCCAAACTAGGAAACACAAAGGATACCAGTGGGACTCCAGATATTGGAGAGGAAATACTAGCTAAGTTTGAATGGAAAGATAGGAGAGGAGGAAGGCCGATCTTGATTAATGAGGGTCTACACCTGAACATGTGTAAAAATTATGAATAAGACATGGTTAACCTGGACAACCATTGGTGGGAGGGGGAAGGGAAAACGGGGGCGGGGGGGCACCAAATATAGTTTAAATGTATACTATTTATGTTCAATAAAAAAATTAAAAAAATAAAAATTAAAAAATTAAAAAATAAAATATTTCCTTTAAATCAGGTTTACCTAACAATACGGATAAGTGTCCTATTTTACCAACCTAATACATAAAACAGTTATAAAATAAGAAAAGATTTAAATGAGATACAAAACATCTTTAAAATATTTTCCTAAGTTTCGTTTACATTTGAAATGTCATTGTTCTTTCTTCTATGACATTTCAAATATTTGGTTTCACAAATTAAATTTATTATAAAGAACACAATTACGAGTATCAGATTAATGAGTTTATTTTCTATTTATTTATATATGCACTATGAATGAATCCACATCATTTATTGAGTTTGGTACGGGACAGGGTGCTGCTATTCCATTCACAGAAGCCCTGCTCCTCTGTGGAGGCCATGGTATGAAACAAAAAGACCAAATACAGATAGTGGCACAAATGCAAATTTACCTTTAAAAATGTCTGGAAAGTTTATCTCCTTCATTTGTTTTAGCATTTATTTTTTAATGAAAGGGCAAATATATTATTGCAATGTGAGAAGTATGATACACATTGAACTGCTTAGGTTCTACAAGTCTTGGGTAGAAATTCAGTTCAGTAATTCCTGGCCCACACTTCCACCTGGGAGTATGATGAAAGAAAAACACGAAGGCTAGAAAGGGTCAAGGGGAAGGAGCCCCAGAGACATTCGACCGTAAAGGCCAAAGTACTTACACCAGTATTTATACTACATGTACCCAACTAAATTGTTCTTAAACATATACAAGCAAAAGTCAAAACTTGCCTCAAGAAAATGCTGTCCTGATTCCTAAGGAGATGGTGGTGGTGGTGATCAGGACAACAATGACCACTGGGCACCTCGATGGCCCTGGCAACTCTACACATCATTTCATTAGCCTCACATTAACTCTATGAGGTTGTTATATTGCCAGCTACGAGGTAGGTACTATTCCCAACCTCACTTTAGAGGACTCTGTGGCTTAGGCCATGCCAAAGCTTATTCTTGGTCACTGAGCCACTATAACAAGAACCAGGTATACAAAACCGGGTTTCCACCTTTTTTGGCATCTTCTTGGTAATATAAGACCTGTGTTTTCTACATGCTCTTTCGGTCCTCAAACATAAATGCCAGGAAACTGGTGTGCTTGAACACCTTACTCATTCGGGCGGCTGTCTCCTTATGTCAAGAAGACGAATGTGAAGTCCCCCAGGCCCACAAATCAGAAAGGAAAACACAAAACCGGAGTGTTCACTGTGCCATTTCCCTACACTTTCTGTTTGGTTCAATTTTGTTCAGAGTGAATGGCAAATAAAAATAACAAATCACACACAAAGAAAGATGGAACAAGAGATAAGTGAGTTGTCTGGGACTTTTCCTAAAAGAGGAAGTCTTCTGACCTCATGTGACCCCAAAACTGTGCTGATAAAAACTGAACACTTTTTTTTTTTTTTTTTTTTTTTTTTGCAATCCATCACAACAAATCCAGCAGCAAAGATAAGCCAGGGTTTAAAACCTGAAATCCCTAAGTACACTCTGTTAAGCCTTCACACCTCTATTTGGCATTATTCCTTGGGGGATATAAGGAACTAGCTAGGACAATGTGCAGCCTCCCTGCAAGTACCAGTCTCACCAACATCTGGGTGATGGAGAATGAGGCTGGGACTCTCAGGGTTAGAGACTTGGCACTGGATGCCTTTCTTAGCCTGGCAGTCAGCAGAAAGAATAAGGAGAAGAGAGTAGGAGGACCAAGGGAGAACTAAGGAAAGGAGCCCACTCTCCAAAGTGACCACTGTTGCTTGCTTGTTTTTTGTTTTTGTTTTTGTTTTTGTTTTTGTGGAATGGGGATGGAACCCAGGGGCATTGTACCTTTGAGCTACACCCCCAAACCTATTTTTTGGTGTTTTTATTTTTGAAACAGGGTCTCATCAAATTACAAAAGGCCTCGCTAAGTAGCAGAGGCTGTCTGCGAACCGCGATCCTCCAGTCTCCACTTTCCAAATGCTGGGAATACAAGCGTGCACCACCATGCCTGACCTGACCCCTGCTGCTTTCTAAAAATCGCTCTCTCCAGCCGGGCGTGGTGGCGCACGCTTGTAATCCCTGCGCTTGGGAGGCAGAGACAGGAGGATCGCGCTGGTTCAAAGCCAGCCTCACTGGCTTAAGAGACCCTGTTTCCAAATAAAAATATAAAATAGGTCTGGGAGTGTAGCCCAGAGGTAGAAGGGTTTCCAGGAACCCCAGTACCACCAAAAAAATAATAAATAAATAAATAAAAATAAAAATAATAAAAATCGCTCCCTCCAAATTATAGTTTCATAAAGACTGTAAATAGCAAAGGTTTTGCCCCAGGGAAATCATTCTACGTCTATCCTACCTGATGAATGAAGAGTTATAGAGGTCAAAGGAAGACAGCAACTTGGCCATAGGTATCAAACAAGAGACGCAAATTACTGCAAAAAACATACAAGCTAAAAAGATCATTTTACTGTATATATTGATGGGAACTGAACCCACAGACATTCTAACTCCAAAATACACACGCAGCCTTTTTTTCTTTTTTTCTTTTTTTAAAAAACAGGGTCTCACTAGGTTCCTAACAGTCTTATTAAGTTGCTGACGCTGTCCTCAAACCTTTGATCCTCCTGTCTCAGCCTCCCAAGTACTGGGATTACAGGTGTGCTCTACCACACCAAGCTCATTTTACTATTTTAATGACACTTTTCAAGGAAATCAAACCAAGTATGTAAACAAATCTTTTTTTTTTTTTTTTTAGTGGTAGCTAAAAAATTTTTTAAATTCTACCTCTGAGCTCCATCACCAGTTCTATTTTATTTTTTATTTTGAAACATGGGCTCACTAAATTTTTGAGGCTGGCTGAAAACCTACAATTTTCCTGTTTCGGCCTCCCAAGTACTAGGATTACAAGACTGTGCCACCATACCCATCTAAACAAATATCTGAATTAAATATATTCAACATTTCATTCAAAACCCTTTCTGAGCCAAGACCCATAAGGAGCACCATGCATGGCGCATCCTAAAGACCCGAGGACACAGAGAAGGAAGATGTGGTCTCTGCCCTGGGAAGGCTTGCACCAGTGACGGAGGTGAGCACATCATCGCAAGAACAAGGTAAGATGTCCTGAGAGTGATGCTAGAGGCGCCAACTTAGGATAACCAAGCTTGTGCCGATGACAACCACCCCCAATGACCAAGCATGGCCACATAGCCACCTCTGTCATCTCATTCACCTTGCAGTAATGTGACCCAGCATTTTATCTAGCTGAATTATTTGAATTCACCCAGTGGGCTGTTTTACTATATTATATAAAAGCCCTGGAGAAAGAGGTCTCTGGAAGTCTTCAAAGAAGAGACGGTCTTAGAATTGGGCCTGCAAGATAGGGATCCTCAGGTGGAAAGGAAGAAAAAACATTCTGAATAAAAGGAAGAAAAACAAGGGGGAGGAGGAGGAAGTATAATGGCATGTTTGGGCCATTGTTAATATGGAGAAACTGTGCCGTGGAAAAAAGGGAGGAGGGGAGGATGTGCTGGAGAAACAGCTGGCAGGCTTGACCGAAGCTGGCTAATACAGAGAGGAGACTGTCCTTGCGCCTTAACAAAAGTCCCTGTGGACTGACTGGGGTAACCACCTCCCATTAAGGCCTCATCCAAAAATTGCCCATGCCTTTCCCACTTGCTGTGTGGCCCTGGATCCTTACTGGAAAACACAACTCATAGTCATGGTCATCCGTAGAGCTGTAGACCCGAGCAGGTCTATGTCTGGACAGGAAATAACAAATGGAGAACTAAGTCAATCATCACAACTGAATTCAACCAACATTTATGGAGTGCCATGCATACATGAATCACTCTGCTGAGCCTAATGAGAAATACTTCACTCCGAATTCACTGCTGGTTCAAAAGGGCAGTTGTTTATAATACAGAGGAAAATGTGATATATTGAAATAAACCCCAGAAGCTGGCCGTGGTGACACGTGCCTGTAATCCCAGCTCTTGAGAGGCTAGACAGGAGGACTGCAGGTTTGAGGACAGCCTCAGCAAGCACTGAGACAATCAGAAACCTAGTGAGATGTTGTGTCAAAATAAAAATAATACTTGGGAGTTTGAGATTAACTGCCAGATCATGCCAGCTTCAGCTATTTAGTGAGGCCCTCTGTAACTTAGTGAGATCCTGTTACAAAATAAAGAATAAAACAGTAGGGTTGGGGATGTGGTTTGGAGGTAGAATACTCCTGGGTTGAATCCCCAGTACCAAAAACATAAATAAGTAAAATAAAAGTATAATAAAATAGGGCTGGGAGTGTAGCTCAGAGGTAGAATGCCCCTGGGTTCCATCCCCAATACCAAAAAAAAAAAAAAAGAAAGAAAGAAAAGAAAAAGAAATCCAGAAATATCCAGGGCCTTTGAGTAAGACCTTCAAACCTTTTTCCTTATTCTGACAGTGACATGAAGAGTCCAGCAAATATCCAGTAAATGGTCTCACTGTAGCCAGTCAAGCCCAGGAGAAGAGCATGGACTCTACACCCCAAAGCAACATGTTACCACTTCAGTTGCATTTTGGGGAGCAGATGGAAGGAGCCTCAAGGTGGGGTAGCCCATACTCTGCTTCCTCCAGTCTTCCAGGGTTAGGCTTGAACTTGAGGTGCTTGCAAGCCCTTCTCTGACCTTCCCTTAGGTGTGGTTCCCAAAATCTCAGAGCAACTCCTACTTGGGAAGGAAGAGGTGAATGGCTCCCACGGTTAAGGGGAAGCTGGGTCCTAAAATCCCCTGCCCTGGTCAGGCATGGCTTCCAGTCCCTGGCCATTCTCTCGGCTCCCCAACTTGGACCTCTTATCCAAATTAGAGATGAGCATTATAAACCTGTTCATAATTACTGCATCCTCTTTATAAACTAAATCAAAGCAAACAGAGAGAGTACAAAAAACATTTTTGTACATGAGTATGACTCCTCTTAGAAACAATTTGGAAGTAAGGCTGGGGGTGTAGCACAGTGGTAGAGTGTTCGTCTAGCATGTGCAAGGCCCTGAGTTCCAGCAGCAGCAGCAGGAGGAGGAGGAGGAGGAGGAGGGGAGGAGGAGGAGGAGGAGGAGAAGGAGGAGGAGGAGGAGGAGGAGGAGGAGGAGGAGGAGGAGGAGGAGGAGGAGGAGGAGGAGGAGAAGGGGAGGATGGATGCCAGGCATGGTGATGCATACCTGTAATCCTAGTACTTGGGAAGACTTAAGACAACAGGATTGCAGACCAGCCTCAGCAATTTAGCAAAGCTCTCAGCAACTTTGCAAAATCTTGTTTTAAAGTCAAAAGTAAAGTAGAACTGTAGTGTAGCTCAGAAGTAGAATGCCCTTGGGCTCAATCCTAAGGAAGCCAGGCAGGCAGGCCAGTCCATCAGCCAAAGACCTCAAAAACAGGCCTGGTTATTATCAGAAGCACAATTGGTCCTTTCAGCAATGCTCATCCATGTCTATGGACTCCAAATGCATAACCCTTATATCTCCTTTTACATGCTGCAGGTGCACAGACGTGATATACCCAGGTGCTGTCATTATCCATCGTTTTCTAAAATGTAAAGGGTGGAAATACTGCAGATCCTCTGTAACTGTCCTTAAAACTACCCTGTTCTATCCTCAGAACAAAATCTTTCCTTACTGGGAAATCGGAGGAATGCATGCCCTGAATCAGATCTCAGGCGGTGGCCATTTGCTCCAGGCATACCAGAGAACTCTCCAGGAACCAGGCACATAAGGACCTTTCAACCTTTCTTTTCTTTGCTCTTGCCGCTCTTTCAATCCAAAATGCCTTGCTCTCACATTGCCACCAGCCAGCAACGTGGCCTCCCTCCCCCAGAAGCTGGCGGTGAAGCACACCCATTCATCCTCTCGCCCTCTCTCAGCCTTTTGCTTGCTTTGCTTCTTCGAAGCCTGTGTTTCATTGTTTTTGTGACTGCAGACGGTTATTTACCTGCTTGTCTCACTAACTAAACTACAAGCTCTTTGAGAATATTCTTTGAGAATGTAAGTTGGAAATTTTCCACTTACATTTTCATGGCACAGTGCTGCACACACAGCTGTTCAAAAACGTCTGCTGAAGGACTTGAACATTTTATTTAAAGTATTTGTTTGCAGGAAAGAGTCTTCAAATTAATTTCATCACTATCATTATTTGTCTTCACAGTACTTACAGCCAGTTTTAAGAATCTTTTTAAACCTCGGCCCCAAGCCTGGGGGAATAAACATTTTCCACCTCCTCTTAATACCTTGCCTTATGTCAAACACAGACATTGTTTGTCTCCTTCCCAATTATTTACAATTCATCCTTGGTTATAATCCATATGTTGTCTTGTCTGGCTATGCTACTCAATAAAGGCCAGCTTTCCACAGGATTGAGTAAAATGAAAAATTGGGGCAGAACATACAGATAAACTAGCAATAAGTTTACTACCACACAGTGGCTATTTCACTCGACTTCTTCATCCACTGTAGCTATTGACACAATGCTGTTTGGGGTCTTTTGTTTTGCTTAGGTGCTCCAGATGAAACCCAGGGGCATTCTACCTCCAAGCTACGCCCCCCAGCCCTTTTTAGTTTTTTTTTTTTTTTTTTTGCTTGTTTTCTTTGGAGCATTGCTTTTGGGTTTCACTAGATTGCTGAAAGTCTCACTGCCGTTGCTGAGGCTAGCCTCAAATCTGTGATCCTCCTGTCTCACCCTCCTAAGTACTGGGATTATAGGTATACACCACTGTGTCCTGCCCTTCATGCTGTTAATAATTCACAATAATACACAAATGTTTTTAAGTTAATTTTATTTAAAAGACCTGTTGCTACAGCCATAAGTTGTTCCCATCACCTCAAGTAGTAGTACTGAACCATTAAGAGGATTATGTTTAAATTCTTAAGCCGCTCATTGTTTTCCTGAGGCACTTCTAACTCACCCTTACCCTGAGACATTAGAGTCTCTGAGCCCAGAAGTTTTCTCAGGAGTCTCTAGCACAGAGGTTACCCTACTAGGTGCTGCTGTAATTAATTCTCTTCCATGTTCAAGCCTTGCTGTTTTCCCTCACCATAAAGCTTAGAATTAAAAATACAACAGATAGAGAAATGATTTACTACACAGTAAACTTATTACTAAACTAAGTACTAAATAATCTAGCCACAAAACCCTGGGCAGGTTGCTTGATCTTAGCAAAGTATAATTGTTAAAGAAACTTCCAATTCTAGCTGGGCGTGGTGGTGCACGCTTGTAATCCCAGCATTCAAGAGGCTGAGACAGGAGGATAGAGGTTCCCATACAGCCTCAGCTACTTAGTGGGGCCCTCTGCAACTCAGTGAGAACTTGTTTCAAAATAAAGAATAAAAAATAGGGCTTGGTGGTATATCTCGAAGGTAGAATGCCCCTGGGTTCCATCCCCAGTACCGCAAAAGAAAAAGACAGAAAGAAAGAAGAAAGAGAAAGAAAGAAAGAAAGAAAGAAAGAAAGAAAGAAAAGAAGAAAGAAAGAAAGAAATCCCAATTCTAACATTCTATAAGAAGACTGGGTGCTTTTATCTGATTTTCCACGTACCAGTGCACTCTGACTTACCTCATTCTGGCATAACTTAATTCCCCAATGTGCTTTTTATCAGCTTTACAACATCTTAAAATTTTGAAACTGATTGAGTTGTGCCACATTCTACACATAGTATAATGAGGGAGTATCCTGGTTAGTTTTTCCGACTGTACATTATTTTGGAAATCATAAAAAGAATGACTGGATCCGATAGCTCAACAATAAAAAAAAATTCAAAAAATAGGCAAAAGACTTGAATAAACATTCCTCCTCATGAAAAGATGTTGTGCGTCACTAGTTATTAGGGAAATGCCAGTCAAAACCATAGTGAAGCTGGGCGTGGTGGCGCATGCTTGTAATCCCAGTACTTGGGAGGCTGAGACAGGAGGATCTGGGTTCACTGCCAGTCTCAGCTACTTAGTGAGGCCCTCCACAACTTAGTGAGACCCTGTTTCAAAATAAAGAATAAAAAACAGGGCTAGGGGTATATCTCGGAGGTAGAATGTCCCTGGGTTCCATCTCCGGAACCGCAAAAAAAAAAACACAGTGAGCGACTCTTCACATCCATTAGGATGGCTCTTGAGCACACACACACTGAGAAAATAACAAATGTTGGTAAAGATGCGAAGGAATGGAAATCTTTGTGCATCACTGCTGGTGGGGATATAAAATGGTACAGCACAAAACAGCTGAGTCTTCAAAATGTTAAACATAGAATTGACATATGACCCAGTAATTCTCCTGGATTAAATTAACTGCCAGCAGGACTCCAACAGGTATGTTTACATCCACACTCATGGAAACCCTCATGTTCATCAATAGGTGAACGGAATAACAAAATGTGGGGGCATTATTTAAGCTTTTTAGAAAGGAATGAAGCGCTAACTCATGCTACAACATGGATGGACTTGGACGTTCTGCTAGGTCTGTTTTATTAACACACACAAGAGGACAAATGCCGAATGACTCCACTTACAAGAGGTACCTAGCAGAGTTATATACCTATTTTACATTTTATTAAAAATCTGCTTTTCAGCCGGGCGTGGAGGCTCACACCTGTAATCCCAGCATTTGGGAGGCTGAGACAAGAGGATCCAGATTTGCGGCCAGCCTCAGTTACTTAGTGAGGCCCTTTGCAACTCAGTGAGACCCTGTTTCCAAATAAAGAATAAAAAATAGGACTGGGGGTATAGTTCGGAGGTAGAATGCCCCTGGGTTCTGCCCCAGTACTGGAAAAAAAAAATCTGCTTTTCAAAAAATAAAATGTATACCCTTGGGTCAAAAATCTGCCACATTAGCACTGTGTCTTCCTGTGACAACCTGATGTGGCCCAAGGAAGAGGAACTCTGAAAGGGGTTCACAGATAATCTCTAGTCCCTGCTGGAACTAGCCTCCTGGTGCCTAATTGCTGATTCTCCATGGGAATAATTTAAGATTACTAACAATGATAAGTGAATGAAGATCCATCAACTTAGCTGACTAACTCAAATCCAAACTGATTTCTTTTCTTCCTTTTTATGCCTCCCCAGCATACAGTTACCACAATAAACACCCACCACATGACTGACTACAAGATCAAAACAATCAGCTGCTTCAGTTGAGCTCCCTCCTCTACCCCACCTGCCAAATTATAAGCCGACTTTAAGGAGTCATGGAGAAAAAACCATGATGCACTAAAAACACATGTAAAGGAAGCAAATCCAGCCAAGCCTGGTGGTGCACACCTGTAATCTCAGTACTTGGGAGGCTGAGACAGAAGGATTGCAGGTTCAAAGCAAGCCTCAGCAACTTAGCAAGGCCCTTACCAATTTAGCAAGACTCTTGTTTCCAAATAAAAAATGAAATAGAGCTGGGGGCATAGCTCAGAGGTAAAATGCCCCTGAGTTCAACCCCCAGTACCACAAAAAGGAAAAAAAATCCAATCCTCTCCTATAATATTTTCATCTCACCCTGTATCCGCATGTCATCAGTATTATCATACCCAAAAGTGGAAGGAACGGTTCATCTACATTCCCTACTGAGGCCCTCCTTGCAGGCTCCCCCAGTGTCCACCTCCATTCTACAAGAGAGAGAAGGACGGGAGCAGCAGCACCACTGTGGGTCGGTGTGGGTCCCAGAACACCCCACATCCCTAGGCAGTCCTCTTGAGGATGTAGGCTTATGTCTGACTTCTCTGCTCTTCCTTCCTAATTAGAGGTTCTAGACTTTAAAGCTCAGCTGAGCAGTGCATCCGAGTTAAATTTCCCCATGTGATTGGAATCCCAAGAAACAATCAATAAGAACTTGCCCTCAGGATTATAATTGTAAAGTGAGATTATACTTTTGTGTTCTTCTGTCAGTTGTAAATCCCTAAACCTACTAGAATTCACTTAAAACTAATCTGCAGTGTTTTTATTGGAAGGAAGCAATCAGGAAAGCTCTGACCCACTGAGCAACTGGGAATTTTGTTGCTGAAGGCTTGGTTTAGTCTTTATTTTTCTAGCTGCTGGCCCTGCTAACATGATTCCGTGAAGGTCGCATTTAATCTTGCAGAGGAAAGCTACCTAAGCACTTCTTAGGTAGGCTTCAGTAAAAATAAATTGCCTTGGCTCTATGAATAAGTCTGTTGCCTCAACCCAGCAATTATATTCAGAGAGAACAAATGAAGGCAACTGTAAAAGACCACACTTGATTTCAAAAGAATTTCACTGCATATACATTATGGGCTGAAAGCGTTTGTTCATAACAATAACAAAATTATTAATAAGGAAGCCATAGAGAAACTAGCAGCTCTCAAATATATACCTCCAATTTATCACAAAATATAGCTTATTTATATGTACAAGAAGCATCAGTATCGTCATTGGAACTCAAGTGTCAGAGAAAAGGACTAAAAAGATTCTGGGAAGGTCTGGGTACACAGAAGAAAAGCCAAAGAAAATTTTCACTTTCTACATGTTGAACCTTGTACAAGGTGACAAGTCCAAGCTTAGAGTGACAAATCTCAATGTTCATGTGCTTAATACATATACCATTAGGTTTCTAACACAAAGCAAAGCCGTGCCATCCCTCCTGAGCTGGCACTCAGCTTTCTGAGCTAACCTTTGCTTTGCAACTGAAAAAAATCACAGCAACAAATATTTATCTAGTTCTTACTGCATATCAAGTACTGGTGGGGAATGCAAAGAAACGGGACCTGATCCGGACTCTCAAATAACTCCCAGGGAGGTGATAGAAACAGAAAACTCCAAGTAACCAAGGTTTCCACAGTAAACCAAGAGGCTAGAAAACACTCCTCAGGATGTCTACAGTCATGGCCATAGGAAGGACACATGCTGCTTCTGTAGGACTTCAGAGCATTTTATTGCTTTAGGCTCAAGAGATCTGTGGGAAAAGGCAAAAGGAGATCCGTGCAGTTAAACTAAAACCGTTACTCTGCTTTCCTTCAGTCTTTAGGTTTAGTCACTGTATTAAACTTTGTCCCCATATTTCTTTTCATATCTTCACTTCCTAATCCTACACCATCCACAGCCACTAGCCACATGTGTCTACCGAGCACTTGAAATGCGGGTAGGCTGAATTAAGACAGGATGCAGGTGTAAAAGACACACTGAATTGTGAAGATAATGACATTATCTCAGTAACGTTTGTAAATGAATCACATATTTTTATATAATGAGTTGAACAATATGTTGTATATAAGTTAAAATTTAATGACTATGAAAATGTATTTCATCTGTTTCTTTTTACTTTTATAATGTGGCTACTAGAAAGCTGAAGAGATGTGTGGCTCACATTGTGTTTGTATTAGACTGTTGTCCTAATCAATTCTTTTTTTGGGAGAGGGCTGTACTTTGGCATTCGGTCTCTGAACTCTGAATGGTTACACTCAAAACTAGTTTCATAATAATCCCCAAATATCTCCATATTCATAGAATGAAACCATTCTAAATTTTTTCTGATAATAATTAGGCATTTGGAGTCTTCTTCAGTTGTAAAAATTCAGAGGCCATACTCTTAGTATGTTAGCACAGGCCTATAACTCCAGTACATGGGAGACTGAGAAGAATCACAGATTTGAGGCCAGGCTCAACAACTTAAGTGGGACTGTTTCAAAATAAAAAGTAAAAACTGTTAGTGTAGCTCAGAAGTAGAAAACCCCTGGGTTCAATTCTCAGTGTCACACACACACACACACACACACACACACACACACCATTTCTAAATCAGTTTACAACAAGAGACTTATAAAGATTGGTGTGTAGGGAAAATAAAACTTCCCCAGATTCATCAATGCTACTGAAAACTGCTCTAGCCGTCTATAACATGGGTATGGACATGATAAAAATGGTAGGACTGCCAGGCATGATGGAACAAGCCTGTAATCCCACTACTTGGGAGGATGAGACAGGATGATCATAAATCCGTGGCCAGCCTCATCAACAAGGCTCTCAGCAACTGAGAGATCCTGTTTCCAAATAAAAAATAAATAAACGATAGCAGGGGTGAAGCTCAGAAATAAAATGCCCTTGGGTTCAATTCCTAGTACCCCCACCAAAAAAAAAAAAAAAAAGAGTAGAGAGAGGACAGTATATAAATACAGGTACAGGGAATGTTTGCCAGAAATATTTTACTCTTCACATACTTCAAGAATTAAATCTGTAGTTAAAATTAATTGCCTTCATCCAAAAGGATACTAAAACCTCTTATCTCTTCAAAAGGACTAGATAGTTTACTGCCTGCAACAGTTTCCTTGGTTAAGTTTCCAAGGTGCTAGAAATACCTCTGTCTGAAGGCATGTAAATTTGTATAAAGTCAGCTGATGTCTTCCAGTTTCCCACTCAAGACTTTATCATCCCCAGCATAAAAAAGTCTAACTCCAAAGTCAATAGCACAGAGTCCTCTCATATTTCAGCTTGTCCTTGAGTCCCTGTTAACTACCAACTTGCTCCCCTCACCTCCACAACACTTTCAATGACATCAGTGCAAAGACAGAAAACCGACCCGGCTGGTCGCCTCTTCTCTCCTCCACTCAAGTCAAGTGCCTTCTTGAGTGGGGCACTAATCTGCTCTCCACCTTACTTATTTTCTTTTTTTAATCCTCCATTCCCCAACTCTCACTTCCCAACACCCTCCCCATTCCTACTCCATCATCCCACTGACACCATCTAGGTGTTAAGGACACTTTCTTCTCACCACTGTAATTTTTCTCAACTATAAATCCAGGTAAAGAGAACAAAAAATCTTTCAAAAATAATATTAGCTAACACTTGAACACTTGAAATAAAGCAATTTGTACGCAGTTCTGTCTTATTCAAAATGTCAACCTCATGAAATGAGGAAGTTAGTAGGACTCTAAACTATTGAGGCCTGGACAGCATCTATCTGCAAAGTACTTCTTTGGATGCTCCAACACTCTGACATTCATAAGCTCAATAAGGACAATTTAAGTATAAACTCTCATTTTCCTTTGATCACATTAAGCATGCAAGTATCAAATGCTCTTACACAGATAAGTATGCTTGAAAGAAATTATTTATGAAAATTAGATAGCAAGTAGTTAACTCTCAAAAATGTTTGTTTAATGAAAACTACTGGACAGATTTTTAACCAGAAAAATCCTAAACTGAGATTTTTGTTGAACTAAATTGCTCATGTCCTTGACATACAAATGCTTAGACCCCACCCTCAAAATGACCCCTCTCCCCCAGTCTGTTTCTCATATGAAAGACATTCTTTGCCCAACTCTAGTTCTTTCTTATCAAAACTGAATACTAAGCTGATAAAGGGGGCTATAAGCCTATAAGCCAGAACAGAAATAAAACACAACACACACACACACACACACACACGCTCGCACACACACACATGCACACATGCACACACTTTCTATGGCCTTACTGGACAAAGAAACCAATCTATAAAACAAAGTTCTCCTTGCTTCTTCAAACTGTAAAACTTACAGTATTACAACCATAACATCAACACCATTTTTGTTATGACAAGCAAGGTCCATATGAGAACTGCCAACCTAAGAGTGACCACAGGTCCCCTATTCAAAGCACTGCTTAATATGTGGAAATAGGTTCTCTCTGCTGGCTTGACAGTATGGCATGGTCTCAGAGTTAACGCAAAGATCAAAGACTTGCCGCTGGGAAGAGATCCTTTATTCAGTGCTTCTCCACCTTTGCCCTGCTCCATGCACTTGAGGGAGGCAGGGCTTGGAAATCGGGCACACACCAGGGAATAGGCATTCCCCATAGGGGCAGTCTCATATCTAATGAGGTCTTGCATGGTTTCTAAGAGTTCCCTTCTCCTGGGTCATTTTGTTAAGAGACAGACCTCTTGTCTCTTAAGGATAATAGGATCACCTAACCACATGTTTTGTTGGTTGGTTGGTTGGTTGGTTGGTTTGGTTGGTTGGTTACTGGGGATTGAACCCAGAATCATTCTATCTCTGAGCTATACCCTTAAGCCTTTTTTTATTTTTTTGTTTTGAAAAAAGATCTTGCTAGGTTGCTGAGTCTCACTAGGTTGCTGAGGCTGGTCTCAAACCTGTGATCCTCCTATCTCAACCTCTCAAGTACTGTGATTACAGGTATATAGCACCACACCCAGCTCTTAGCAACATTTTATAGATGTGAAAACTAAGGTTTCAAAGGGAATCAGTACCTAGAGAGTTAATAAAAGAGCTAAAAGTCAAGGCCTCAAAGTTCAAGCACCTTCTACCACAGAGAGCCCTGTACATACCTGGTTGCAAACAAATATTTAATAAATAACAGCACATTTGTGTTCAACAAAGTAAGCACAAGCTGTTGCACTTAGAAAATTAATTACTCCCCTAAAATAATTGCATGGAGTCCCTGGATCCCCAGCAGAACTCAGAGTTCTAAGGAAAGGTCCTTAGTACCCCCCCCCCCAGGCAGTCTAACAAAACTAACACAGATCTGCCCAGTTTCTCTCCATTGGGCTAGCATGAGATTAACTAAACTTGATGATATTAGTTTTCACAAGCGGATAATAAAAATGGGTACACAGAAGCTTACTAAATAAACACAATTTGTTTCAGAGATACTTCGTGAAAAGATGATGCTTACTAGCCAGGCTTGGTGGTGCATGCTTGTAATCCCAGCATTTGGAAGAATGAGACAGGAGGATCATGGTTCTTGGACAGCCTCAGCTACTTAGGCCCTTTGCAACTTGGTGAATACTGTTTCAAAAAATCGTGTGTGTGTGTGTGTGTGTGTGTGTGTGTGTGTGTGTGTGTGTGTGTGTACACGCATACATACTGGGGGTGTAGCTTGGAGGTAGAAGGCCCCTGGGTTCATCCCCAGTACTGAAGAAAAAAAAAAAATGCTTACAAGGAGGAAATTCATCTAAAAGCATCCCTGAAGGCAAAAAGCTGGAGATTACAGGACTGTTTGCTCTGATTCCAGAGAGAGCCAGGAATCCTCAAGACAAGGTTGTCACCGAGCACCAGCCACCTGGGGGATGGATTTCCAGACTAGTTCCCTTGGTATTTTATATTAAAAAAAAAAAAATGGCTTCAGGTTTAAATCTGGTCCCAATAGATAACATCATTTTTTGTAGATAAATCAAAGTTTAACCAAACCTCCTCACCCCCTTTGTCCACCAGCCACTTCCACCATGAGAACCACACTCCTCGACATAGCCCATTAGTATGAAGCTGAAATTCTATACTAAATATTGATCCACTCAGGCCAAAAGTAGGGCATAATTGGGGCAGGCACAGGCAGAAAAGTCCTGACCTTCCACTCCTGTGTGAGATGAAATACAATGTTCAGTACAGTCAGAACGAACTGAATTTTTACTACTAATAATAACAATTGATATTTCACAGCATTTCATTTTTATATGTTACTTTGTGTGGTTTTGTTATAAATACACACTATTATATTTATTTTCACATATGTTGTCACATATTTATTTCCACATATGTAATGCTGGGCACATAAGTATTCAATAAATACAAGTTAACCAAGTCCCTTTAAAGATGATGAAGCAAAATAGTGGAATCAGCTAAGTGTAAAACTTTAAGTCTCACACAACGGTAAAGAAAATTCAGACTATAAGCACAATGAGGCTTGGGAAGAGGTTTCATCTGATAGAAGAAAAATACACTGGTCCAATCACTATTACTTCCATATCCTTTGGTCTACATGGATACCACCTAACTTTTCTTCTGCCAGAAAAAAAGAAAATTCACTGATAAGAATAGTTTGCTGTTAGGTATTTTCTTGATACTTTACATATAATAGTTATCCCATGTCTAATGCCTAAGCATTGTTTATACACTCTCTGAAGAAGTAAAACGCCTTCTTGCTGGAAATCCTATGCACGATTGTCAATGACTGATATCCAGTCATGATTCCCTAGTGTTTTCTGCCTTAATAATAATCAGCTGCTCTATAAATATGGTGAAATATTATTAACTTAAATAGAACTAACCCCCAAAGGTAATTACTATATATTTGTTGTCGTTACTATTGTCAGCTTACCAACTAGAATGCAGTATCTGTAGTGTCTTTCTTGACACTTTTGTCTGTCTTGATTTCATAGAGCGTAGTACTGTGTCTGGTGTACAATATATATTCTATGGACATTTACCAAGTGTCTAAATAAATTCTCTTGACTGCTTTAAGCCCTACTGGCAGAGGGCAGATAAGGGAACCTTGACCTAGATACCCCATTTAAAGTTTAGTGGTCTGTTCACTATCAAAAGGAAATTATGTGAAAACACTCTAAAAACAACAGTTTACACTAGATAATGCTAGTAAAAATGCAATATCCTTGGTAACACAAGAATATAAGTGCACATCAAATGGTGAACATCCAAAGTTTGAAATTTTCCATTACCAAGTTTAAACATCTTTAGCTCTGGTGTATTAAATATTTGCCTAATAAAGTATTTCGGGAGGCAGGGTAAGAGAAAAGTAGGACCATAGTTCACAGAGCTGTCACGACTTTATGACAACCATTTGTACGCTACGATTTGCCTCCAATTTGACTACAAACCTTTACTTTTGATTGTGATGACATTTTTACAGGTAAATCTGAAATACATGGGCTTATTTCTCACTTCTGAAGGCCAACAGAAAAAGGACAACTCATTGAGAACGAAATATGTAAACGTTTAATTTTAAGAAGCAGTTACAAATCCTAACAGCAAAGAACTCTTGGATTCAAGAAGCCAAAATCTAACTTCTTACACAACAGACTAAGTTATAAATTATAATCACTCCCTAATTGGAGTGAAATTCTGGACTTTGCCACATCAATCAACAGATGTTCCAAGGTTACTCTTAGGAGATGATGGGCTAGGTCCTAAGTATTCTATTTGCTGTTGAACTTGTCTTAGAAAAGACAAGTTTTTCCAGGGTATTTTAGGTTTCCATTTTTGTCCTTTCTTTCCACCCTCCCACCCCCCAAAAAGAGAATAAAAAGGTGCTGGGAAAATCAGAGAATCCTGAATGTGTGTGTGTGTGTGTGTGTGTGTGTGTGTGTGTGTGTGAGAGAGAGAGAGAGAGAGAGAGAGAGAATGAGAGAGGGAGAAAGAGGAGAGAGAGAGAGAGAGGATGAAGTTAAACAGGGTCACCCTCAAGGCCCAGGGAAGGGCGCGCGTGCCACCACCCGCCTTCCAGGGGCAGACAGACCCCGCCTGCACCTGCCCCCAGAGCCCCAGGACGTGCCGGCTGCTAAGTTCAGATGCGACTCGCAGTGGGGCTGAAAACTAATAAACGACTGCGGACTTAACGGCAACCTCGGTGATTCCTGAAAATCCACAACAGGAAATGTAACTATCCTCCACCCTCCGGAGGCCATTCATCAAAAGCAGAGCGAGCCGCGGCCACCGGGAGGCCGGTGGCAGAAGGCACCACCGCCGGCGCCGCTTCTGCCCGAGTGGACAGCCGCTGCGTCTCCTCTTCCCCTCCAAGGGCAGGCCGTGCTGCCCGGCGCCCCGGTGGCCGCGGGCCGGGGGAGGGCGCCCGGGGTCCGGGGCCGGGTCGGGGTCGGGCCCGGGCCCCGCGGGGCCGCGCTCGGAGGGCGAGGGAGGAAGCGCGGCCTGCGCGGCGGGTCACGGGGCGGCTTGGGCGCCGCCGCCATGGCCCTCGGAGGCCGGCAGGGGCCGCGCGGGGCCGCGCTAGGCCGCGGCCGGCGGGCGGGCGGCCGGGCCCGGAGCCGCACGGCCCGTCCACACCGCGGGCCGCCCGCCCGGAGAAGGAGCCGCGGCGGCTGCACGCGCACACGCGCATCTTGTTCTAAATGAGGCCGGCTCCGGCGGACACGCGCGCACACGCACACACACACACACGCACACGACACCTGGGGCGCAGAACCACACAGAGCAGGTCTGTGTCCATGGAGCCACCTCTCCGCATCTGCAAATCCAAAAGTGAAATCAAACCTCCGCCGCCCTCCTCCTCCGCCGCCCTCCTCCCCTCCTCCCTCTACCTCCTCCTCCTCCTCCTCCTCGCAGCCTCGGCGGCCCCGCGAGCGGCAGAACCTGCTTCCCCCAAAACCAGACGATCCAGGACCGCGCCGGCCGCTCCTCTGAAAAATCGGTGTAAATATTGATGAACCCCGGCATATGTTATTTTTTTTTTTACCCCGGTCTGCAAAACACCGTGTCAAGGCATCAGGACACACACACACGCACGCACACGCAGCTCCTGCGGTGCCCATACACATGCCCACCTCGAGAGAAACACACGCGCCGTCACAAGTATTATCTGAAGCAGCAGCAGAAGAAATAAAAAGAATGTTACCTCTCAGTGTGCTTTTTTTTTCACGCTACCAATACAATCCCGCAAGGTCTAAGTGTTGCTAGGGTGTGTGCAAGGGGGATGGACGCCCGGCAGCTGAATAATCGCAGGAGCAAAACTAAAAGTTACTCCCCGGCTGGCCTGCGAGCAGCCCAGATCGAAAGCAAAACAAGGAGAGGAAACTGCGGCGCCGAGCGGCCGCGCCCGCGCTGCCTCCGCCTCCTCCTGTGTTTGTCTCGGCCGAGCGCCGGGAGGCGGAGGCCGGGGGCGGGCGCGGCCGGCCGGGGTGCGGAAGTTCGCGGGCGCGCTCCATTGGCAGGCCGCGCCGCTTTCATCATTTCTCAGAAAAGTCAATTTCATTTTCACTTCCCCACGTCGCGGCCGCGGGAGCAACAAGCGGCGGCGCGGGAGCAGCGGGCGGGCGGGCGGGCCTGGCTCCGTCCCCGCCCGGGCCCAGGTGCGGGAGGAGGCCCCGCGCCCGCCGCGGGGAGCCGCGGGGTGAGGGGGAAACGCCCGGGGAACACTGCCCGCCCCCGGAAGCATTGCCCGCCCCGGGGAGCACTGCCCCGGGGAGCACTACCCGCCCCGGGGAGTACTGCCCGCCCCCAGGAGCATTGCCCGCCCCGAGGACCACTACCCCCGGGGAGCACTGCCCGCCCCCAGGAACATTGCCCGCCCCGGGGAGCACTACCCCCCGGGAGCACTACCCCCCGGGAGCACTACCCCGGGGAGCACTGCCCGCCCCGGGGAGTACTGCCCGCCCCCAGGAGCATTGCCCGCCCCGAGGACCACTACCCCCGGGGAGCACTACCCGCCCAGGGGAACATCGCCCGCCCCCGGGAGTACTGCCCGCCCCCAGGAGCATTGCCCGCCCCGGGGAGCACTACCCCGAGGAGTACTGCCCGCCCCCAGGGAGCATTGCCCGCCCCCGAGAACGCAGGGCCTAATTGGCCGGCTTGACGGAGCCCCCTCGCGTTGTTGTCCCTAGCACTGGCCTGAGGGACCCAGCCCTCTGGCACTTCTGGGAGCTGGGCGACAGGCAAGGCCTTCCCCTAGTTAGGCTAGTTACTGCCACAGTGCCACGACGCCCGCCCGTGGCTGTACTGCGGTGAGATGGGCGAGGTGCTAGGCACTTCGACTTCCTATGTCCTGATGGAGTTGGGAAAGGGGGCTGTTTAGACTGTAGTACTTGCAGCCTGAGGCCAAATTTAGCCCCCTGGCTTCATTACCTGGGCGTCTTCAGCCTCAGTTGTGCTTGCTGTGTGCACTGGAGATAAATGAGAGAAAGCAAGAATACAGGTATACAGGTACAGCACCTGGGACAGGTGCAGCCACTGTCACCGGTTAGCGCCCCACTTGGGCCTAACCTCTCTTTAGTCAGTTGCTTAAATAGTAGGTCATATCTAGTTCTTCCCTCAGGTATCGCTTCACCAGACTTCTACCACCAACCTTCTCCACCCACCAGAGAAAGTCCCTTCCTGGGTGACCCTAGTTATCTACATGTAAACACTTCTTTAAAAATTAAACTTTAAAGCCTGGCTTGGTGGTGTACACTTGTAATCCCAGCACCTGGGTGGCTGAGACAGGAGGATCGCACAGGTTCGAAGCCAGCCTCAGCTACTTAGTGAGGCTCTCGGCAACTTAGTGAGACCCCTGTTTCCAAATAAAATATAAAATAGGTCTGACAGTGTAGCCCAGAGTTAGAAAGCCCCTGGGTTCCATCCCCAGAACTGAAAAAAAAAAAAAAAAAAAAAAATTTCAACTTCATAGCCGGGCATGCTGGCACTCGCTTGTAATCCCAGCATTCCGGAAGCTGAGACAGGAGGATTGCACAGGTTCCAAGCCAGCCTCAGCTACTTAGTGAGGCCCTTTGCAACTCAGTGAGACCCTGTTTCAAAACAAAGAATAAAAAATAGGGCTGGGGGTGTAGCTCGGAGGTAGAATGCCCCTGGGTTCCATCCCCAGTACCAAAAATTTTTTTTTCAACTTTACCTCTCTTTGTCACAAAAGTATTGAATTTTATTAGAAAAAGGGAAATATCCAAACATGTAGGTGTGGCAAGGAAATAGCTAAAGCTTTAGCACTTCATCTTGTGGCTGGGGTCTCAGAACTAGATCTCACATGCACACATTATTTCTTCTATAACACTATCTCTCCTCTTTCCTGTATCAATAACTATCTACAACCTGTAAAAAAAAAGTTGACACTCTGCTCACCCGGGGACCTAATATCATCAGTCCTTCCTTTCCTCCCTGTGCCAAAACTATTGTTTTATTTTTCCAGAAGTGGGAAGAGGGTAGTGAAGAAGAAAGGACCAAGGCAAGGTATCCTTTTAAACTTTGTTGTACACACGGGACTCCCATCTCACTTCTGCAGCCTCCACCTGCAGCCCCAAGTGTGAAAGAAGCTAGTTGGGCCGGTGGATGCCTGCCTTCCGTGTCTCTGGCAGGTAGCTGTCTCTGTGGTGTGATTTCAGGGGAGCCAGGCAGGGCCTTGCCCACAGTTCTCTACCCTGCTTTCTATTCACTTCTTGCTATGCATGAGGTTAGTCCTGGAAACTTGAGCACTGGGTGGGAAAAGCTTTCAGACCACCGTGATTCCAGTGCTTCACTTCCTAAGTGACTGTCCATTTGCTTTGAACTGCCCTGTATAAACACTGTCCCAACTCCTTGTCAAGAAAGGGCACTGCCCTAATTATGGTCTTTAATGAACAGGAAGAAGTTTATCAGACTGTGTGTGTGTGCGTGTGTGTGTGTGTGTGTGTGTAGTACCTGGGTTAGAACCCAGGGGCATTGTACCTCCGAGCTACACCCCCAGCCCTATTTATTTATTTATTTATTTATTTATTTATTTATTTATTTATCTATTTATTGTGGTACTGAAGGTGGAACCCAGGGGCTTTTCTACCTCTGAGCTACACTCCCAGACCTATTCTTTTATACTTTATTTGGAAACAGGGTCTCACTAAGTTGCTGAGAGCCTCACTAAGTAGCTGAGGCTGGCTTGGAACCTGTTCAATCCTCCTGTCTCAACCTCCCAAGTGTTGGAATTACAAGCATGGGCCACCACGCCCAGCCAGTCTTTTTATTTTTGAAACAGTGTCTCAGGGAGTTGCTAAGGGCCTTGCTAAGTAGCTGAGACTGCCCAAAACCGTGATTCTGGAGTTACAAGCATGCACCACCACGCCCAGCTGTATCAGATTTTTCCCCCCACAATCATTGTGATGTTTTCCTTCCTGAACTACACATCCAGTCAGCTGTGTACTATAATATCCATCCAGTCAACCATAGCCTACTGCCCTGTTGTATCCCAGTGTCTCTGGTTCTGGCCCATCCCTAGGATACTGCCTTCACTTATTATAGTTCCTGGGAACCAGGCTGTCTGACTCCTTCCTTGGACTCCTCAAGGCCAGTGGCCACACAACTACACAAGTTAAGTGGAAAATAAACTTTAGGTAAAGCCCATTTTCAGTTGTTTTTCTGTCTCTTGAAAACCTCTGTACAGCTTTTAGATATTATCTGATAGGACACATAAAGTCCATTTTTTTTTTCAGTACTGTGGATGGAACCCAGTGGCATTCTACCTCTGAGCTACTCCCCCAGCCCTATTTTTTATTCTTTGTTTTTTGAAATAGAGTCTCACTGAGTTGCAAAGGGCCTCACTAAGTAGCTGAGGCTGTCCGCAAACCACAATCCTCCTGTCTGCCTCCCAAATGCTGGGATTACAAGTGTGCGCCACCACGCCCGGCCATAAAGTCCATTTTAATCTGGTGGCAGGTGACTTTTGCAGTGTCATCCTGCCCTTGCACCCCACAAGCCCTCCACCCCTCTTTTGCCAAGCCCCCTGCCTTCCTGTCTGTGGCAGCTGAACCATTCCTTGCTCTTTCTTTACCCTTAGAATGGGGATCCACATACAGACACGCAAATACTTGTGAGTTAATCATCACTTTAAGTTGTCATTAAATATTTTTGGCTTTATTAGAGGATATATATAATTTGGGGGTGGGGGTTACTGGGGATGGAACCCAGGGGCTTTTTACCTCCGGGTTACACTCTCAGACCTATTTTATATATTATTTGGAAACAGGATCTCACTATGATGCTGAGAGCCTCACTAAGTAGCTGTGACTGGCTTAAAACCTACATAATACTCCTGTCTCCACCTCCCAAATATTGAGATTACAAGCGCCATCACACCCAGCTCATTATATATATATATATATATATATATATATATATATATTTTTTTTTTTTTTTTTTTTTTTTTTTTTTTTTTTTGCGGGTCTGGGGATGGAACCCAGGGGCATTCGACCTCCAAGCCACACCCCCTGCCCTTTTTTTTATTCTTTATTTTGAAACAGGGTCTCACTAAGTTGCTTAGGGCCTCACTAAATAGCTGAGGTTGTCTGAACCGAGATCCTCCAGTCTGGGCCTCCCAAATGCTGGGATTCCAAGCATGCAACACCACACCCGGCTAATCTTTTTTATATTTTAATAACTTTTAATATAAATGGAATTGATATTTATTGTACAGAATTCAAAAAATATAGAATAGGTCAAAGAAGAAAATTAAGCCACCTGGCTAGGCATGGTGGTGGATACCTGTGATCCCAGTACTGGGGAAGTTGAGACAGGAAGATTGCAGGTCAAAGAAGCCAGCCTCAGCAACTCAACAAGTGACTTAGTGAGACCCTATTTTTCCAGATAAAAAATTTAAAAAGATTGGAGGTAGAATGCCCTGGGGTTCAAGCCCCAGCATCAAAAAAAACCAAACTGGAAATCTCACCAGTCAGGGATAGACCTATTGGTATGTTTTTAGTACTGGGCATTGAACACAGAGGCAATCTACCTCTAAACTACATCCCCAAACCAATTTTATTTTTTGTTTTTTGTAACAGGGTCTTGCTAGGTTGCTGACAGTCTTGCTAAGTTGCTGAGGCTGTCCTCACACCTGCGATCCTCCTGTCTCAGCCTGCCAAGTACTGAGATTGCAGGTGTGAGCCACCACACCCAGCTCAGGTCTTTATTTCTTATTACTAACTTTTCTAACGGTCCATTTCCAATCCTCTATATCTTTTAATTATGCTAACTGTGCTCTCCATTCTCCACATTGTTTATGTGACATCCTTCTGTCCTGTTTCTGGGCTGGCTCCTCTTCTACCTCCAGACCCTTAAATTATGGTGTTTCTGAGCATTCTCTCCTCAGCCCTTTTATTTTCTCATTCTTTATGCTTTCTCTTTGGATGCTTTCATCCACGCCCAAAGCTTCAAATGCTCCTACAGTCACTCCCCAACTTACAGTCATCCAACTTACAGTTTTTCAGCTATATGATGGCATGAAAGTCATAAATACTCCAAACTTCAAATTTAAAATGTTGATCTTTTCCTGGACTAGTGATATGTGGCCTGATGCTCTGTCACCACACTGAGCAACAGCGGCCAGCCAGAGGACATAAGGGAACACAGTCAATTCCCTACTGTGTACTAGTTGCTAAGCTATTGATGTGCCATAGGTTATAGTTATCACGTGCATTTTTCAATGTACAGTATTCCCATTTTAGGTTCACAGGGACATAACCCCATCATAGGTCGAGGAACATTCATATTTGGTGATATAACTTCTGAGCTCTGGACACAGTACCTCCTAGACATTCCTCACATGCAAAAAATTATACATATCTAAAACTAAACTTACAACATCTTTCCCCACAACCTTATATTTGTCACTTCATTGACTAGCCAGGAAACTGGGAGACGTCACAGACTCTCCCCTTTCCTGGGTCCCTGGAGCTCCCTGAAGCATGGGTATATCTTGTAATTTTCCAGGCTCCTAAACTCATAAAACCAAATGAATGTTACTCTGTTGGTATGCTCTTGATGGCGTGTCACCGCAGAACAGCAATATAAATATGACCTCACAAATCCACATGGTATCGATATACACAGTCAAGAAATATTCCTTAGCTCTTTGATGAGATGCATATAGTTGTAAATCTCTGTGGTAAATGGATTAATATAACACAATGACTTTTTGGAAGTCTATGGGGAAAGTATCACTTGCCATAAACAGATGTCTGACCAACCAGCTTTGTCTATATACACACTGTTGCTTGAGCAATCTTGTAAGACTCGAATGTTCTTATGGGTATAGTATATTTCACCTATGGAGTAGAACATCCCAAGAGATCTACCTGAGCACAGAAGGACTAGTTTCTTTGCAGGAAAGCTGGGTAAGAATAATAATTATTTGAACAGGGCAGTGATAGATCTCTGCATGAGTGGCTCTTAAGTAAGGAGAAAATTTAAAGATATACTCAAGCCAGGTGCTGTGGTACAATTTGTAATCCCAGTATTTGAGAGACTGAGAAAGGAGGACCCCTGGTGTAAGGCCAGTCTCAGAAACTTAGTGAGAACCTGTTTCAAAATAAACAATTAAATAGGGCTGAGAGTCAAGAGGTAGAATGCCACTGGGTTCAATTCCCAGTAAAACACACACATACACACACACACACACACACACACACACACACACACACTCAAAGTGAACCTTAAAATGAACTAATGAACTTTTGGAAATTTGTCTTCTGAACAGAAGTAGTTAAAATAATCATTCAAGACAGATATTTGCTGGGTGTCCAGGAATGCTACACAGCACTGGGAATATAACAGTGAACAAGTGGATGAAAACTTGCTGCCTTTCATGAAGTTTTCTTACAGTCAGGTCAACTGAAATGTTAATTTCTATGGTAGCATCCCAGCAATAGCACAGACATCACTTCCATCAACAGATCCTTTAGAACTGTATATTCCTGTTAGGAATGTGTAATGTGATGGCATACCAGCTAAAGTGTCAGTGTATGTGGCTGTGATTAAATCAGCTACCCACATCAATCTGTCGGCTCCTGTTGCAGTGTTTCCCACAGTACCAACTGGTACCACTTGTGTCCTGGCCACTAGGGCTCTTCTTTGTGGAGCTCTTATAATTTCATGGGCTAAAAGATCAAGGAAAATGAGTATTCCACACTTGCCAGAGCAGCTGAACCATAATAGATAATCATCCTGCGTGGCAAAGAACATGATTGTGAAGTCCAAATTGAATAAAAATAGAGCCAAGTAAAACTCTAGTTGAGGCAATAGAATTGTGAGGAAGTTTCAAAAGCCTTTAATCCAAGTTCAAAGGTGACTGGCACCATGTTGGAGAAATCCTTGAGCATGTTTGACCTTCAATTTTACTAGAAAATATGTGGTTCCTTCCATTTTACTAGAAACTCTGAAATGAGGTTCATTTTGCCATAATTATACTCTGAAAACCAAGAGTTTTAAGTTGAGTAATATATTGCCCAATCATTAGTAATAAATATTCATTTTGTCCTGTTCTCATGAAGGAAAGGAAGACATACTCTCCAAAAGTACCAAGATTTCAGTGTATGTGTGTGTGGAAGGGTCATTTTTCTTGCCCAAAGGGAAGACTCTCAACTTTGAAAAAACTTGGTTTTTTTGGCATAATTTCCCAAGTTCCTATGAAATACCCATTTTGCCTAGGGTGACAAGTTATAAAGTGTTGCTTTCCCCCTTAAAGATAAATGGGAAAAGTGTCCATAGCTTTATCTGAAGTTTTTTAAAAGATGCACCATAACACTTTAACAATACAAATTTCAAATTTATAACCTAAGTTCTAACAAGGCACTTGATTCACTGATCACCAGTATCTTTGAAGAATCTTTTGCTACTTACTACTTCTACCCATCCTTTGTAAGATTCTCTTGGCTGGAGCAAATGAAGATTGAGGACTTGGGTGTGTTTCTTCCCCAAACTTCGGAGCACTCAGAATGCTACACCTTTGCTCTATTTGTAAATATTTGGAAATTTGCCAATCAGGAAGACCAAAAGAGTGACAAAAGACTGAGAGTTTTTTTTTTAATTCTCTCACTTCCTCTGAGTGAATCTGAAATACCCAAGGCAATTCACACACAACAGCTCTGTCTCCTCTGAAGCAGCTCTGTACCCCTCCCACCACTGTGGTGCTGAGATCAGGAGCCAGAAGACTCTCCTCCCCCCTGCAGCTAAGGCCTTATGGGGGGTGAGAACAACAGAAAAATAACAAGCAGGCCAGTCAGATAGTTACTGGTGCCCTACAGAAAATATAAACAACTCTGGTAGAAAATAGTGTGCATCTAGGGGATTAAGGAAACTTCCTCCAGGAAATGATTTAAGTCAAGACTTGAGGAAGAGAAGTTTCAGTTTGGGTTTCCTACGCTAGTGTTGCAAAGTACCACAAACTGGCTTCAAGGACAGAAATTTGTGGTCTCACAATTATCTGGGGCTAGAAGCAGGAGATCAAGTTGTCTGCAGGGTTGGTTTCTTCCCAAGCCTTAGAGGAGAATGTGTTTTCTGCCTCCTGGCTTTGATGGTTTGCCAGAAATGTTCTCTGGTTTGGTAAGCACAACACCCTGATCTCTTGACTTGACATTCACAGGGCAGCATCCCTATGTGTGTGTATCCAAATATCCCCCTTTAAGGACATAAGGTGTATCGGTCATCTTGCATTAGGAGTCCACCCTACTCCAGTGTGATATTATCTTAGCTAAAAGCATCTCCATCAACCATTTTTCCAAATAAGGTCACATTCTGAGATACTAAAGGTTAGGACTTCAACATGTGAATTTGGGAAAAGAAACACAATTTAGCCCATAAGAAGTATTCATTGTACAGTGAGGTAACAAAGTAGAGCAAATAGTGGACACAGATGCCTGAAGAATGATGCACAGGGGTCTGTCACATTCTGGGAACTGAAAGAAAGTATGACTTCAGACTTGAACACGAAGTGGACAGGTAGGCAGGATCCGGCATGAGGAACCTGGACTTCATTTCGGAAGCAGCAGGGAGATTTGAAGGATTCTAAACAGAACCCACTTGTGGTTTTAGTTAGTCTTTCATTTTAGATCCTTGGCGATAAGAAAAAACACAAGAAGAAGAAGACAGAAGGAGAGAAGGAAGTACGTATATGAGCAACCCAGGTTGTGTCGGCATGAACATAGTTGAGTAAGTTCACGTTGGTGAGCTGAGCGGCCTAGTCAGTCACATCAGACACCAGCCTTATGGGTCCATCATCGATGTCTACATGGTCCAGTTCTTCTTTGTTCTTATTATCATGGTGAAAACTTTCATCTATCCTTTTTTCCTTTTTTTGTGGTACTGGGGACTGAACTCAGGTTTTCTACCTCCAAGCTACACTCCCAGCCCTATTTTTTTATTCTTTATTTTGAAACCAGGTGTCACTACATTGTGGAGGACCTCACTAAGTACCTGAGACCAGCCACAAACTTGTGATCTTCCTGTCTCAGCCTCCCAAGTACAGAAATTACAAGCATGAGCCACCATGGCCAGCTAATTTTTTTGTCTTTTCAATAATGTGGAACCAGCAGAATCATGGTCACAAATTTCACAGTGTATATGGTTGATGTCCCGCTTTTCTTTTTTTTTTTTTTTTTTTTTTTTTTTTTTTTTTTTTTTTAAAGCCTACACATATCTTTAATTGTTGGCATATTGTTAGATACAAATATTTTTTTTTCTGACTTATGATTTTATTTTTTTTTTAATTTATTTTTTATTGATGTAATGTATTCATACATCATAGTGGTATAAAGAAAATACTTTTGTAGACATACATGCACATCTCGCCCAGTTAGCCCCTACCACGATCCCCACCCCATTCCCTCCCCATCCCTCCTTCCCACGCTTGGCTTACTGGTTGACATCTAGTATTATAGCAATTTATACAATATTAACATTGATAATCTCACATAACAGTTTCATTTGTCTGGTACCAAACTTTTGATGACTTAAAGATAACATTTCAATATTTCTTTTTGCTTTCTTTCTTACCAGAGAATATTTTTTCTTTTTTTTTTTTTTAGGTGAAACTATCATACATTTATTTATTTATTTTTCAGAAAAAATCTATCCTGATATGGAATATGGACTCTAGATACCCAAAACAGTCTCAAAGAAGAACAAAGCTAGAAGATGTATGTTTTCTGATTTCAAACCATATAAAGCTACAATAATTGAAACAGTGTAGTACTGTTCTAAAGGCAGATATATAAACCATTGGAGCTAAATAAAAGCCTAGAGATAAATTCTTCCATACATTGTCAAGTTATTTTTGACAAGGTTTCCATGAACTTTTGGTGGAGGAAATACTAGTCTTTTAACTAAATATTGTTGAAAAATAATAATAAATGAAAAAGAATAAAATTGGACCCTTACCTAACACATATACAAATATTAACTCAAAATAGATAAAAGACCTAAATATAAATCTTAATACTATAAGCTTTTAGAAGAAAATCTGGGTCATAATGGACCTATGCCCTCTTCAAGGAGCTTCAAGGTCTCTGGTTTAATTTCCAAGTCTTTGATCCATCGTGAGTTGACTTTTGTACAGGGTGAAAAAGTGGGATTAACATCCAATTTTCTGCATATGGTTAACCAGTTTTGCCAACACCATTTGTTGAAGAGGCTATCTTTTTTCCAGTGTATGTTTTTGGCCCCTTTGTCAAAAATCAATTGGCTGAAAGTGTGTGGACTTGTTTCTGGGTCTTCTATTCTACTCCATTGGTCTATATATCTGTTCTTTTGCCAGTACCATGCTGTTTTTATTACAATGGCTTTGTAGTATAGTTTAAAGTCAGGTATTGTGATTCCTCCTGCGTGGTTTTTGTTGCTGAGAACTACCTTGGCTATTCTGGGCTTTTTGTTATTCCAGATAAATTTAAGGACTGATTTTTCTATGTCTGTGAGGAATGATCTTGGTAGTTTAATGGGCATTGCATTAAATCTGTAGATCACTTTTGGGAGGATGGCCATTTTAATGATATTAATTCTGCCAATCCATGAACATGGAAGGTCTTTCCATCTTCTAAGATCTTCTTCGATTTCTTTTTTCAGTGTTTTATAATTTTCTTTGTAGAGATCTTTTACTTCCTTGGTCAAGTTTATTCCTAGGTATTTTATTTTTTTGTGGGAGATCCTGAGTGGAAGTGTTTTCTGAATTTCTTTTTCATTGGATTTATGGTTGGTGTACAGGAAAGCTTCTGACTTTTTAAGATTGATTTTGTATCCAGATACCTTGCTGAATTTGTTGATCAGTTCTATAAGCCTTTTGGTTGAGTTTGTTGGGTTTTCTAAATATAGTATCATGTCATCTGCAAATAGTGAAAGCTTAAGTTCTTCTTTTCCTATTTGTACTCCTTTGATTTCATTTTCTTGCCTTATTGCTCTGGCTAGAGTCTCTAGTACTATATTGAAGAGAAGTGGTGATAGTGGACATCCTTGTCTCGTTCCAGTTTTTAGGGGAAATTCTTGAAGTTTTTCCCCATTTAATATGATGTTGGCAGTGGGCTTATTGTAGATTGCCTTAATAATGTTGAGATATGTTCCTTCTATTCCAATTCTCTGCAGTGTTTTTATCATAAATGGATGTTGAATTTTATCAAATGCTTTTTCAGCATCTATTGAGATGATCATGTGGTTTTTGTCTTTGATTCTGTTTATATGATGAATTACATGGATTGTTTTTCGTATATTGAACCAGCCTTGCATCCCTGGGATGAACCCTACCTGGTCATGGTGAATGATTTTCTTGATGTGGTTTTGAATGCGTGTTGCCAGTATTTTGTTTAATAGTTTTGCATCCAAGTTCATCAGAGATATAGGCCTGTAGTTTTCCTTCCTTGAACTGTCTTTATTCGGTTTGGGTAATAGTGTGATGTTGGCTTCATAGAATGTATTTGGGAGAGTCCCGGTTTTTTCTATTTCCCGAAATAGTTTGAGTAGTATTGGGATTAGTTCTCCTATAAAGGTTTTATAGAATTCACTTGGGAAACCATCTGGTCCTGGGCTTTTCTTTGATGGTAAGCTCTTTATTGCTATTTCAATCTCTTTGATTGTTATTGGTTGGTTTAAGTGTTCTATATCTTCTTGACTCAGTTTAGGAAGGTTGTATTTATCTAGGAAGTTGTCGATTTCCTCCAGATTTTCCATTTTGTTGGAGTATAGTTTTTCAAAGTAGTTTCTGATAATCCTCTGGATTTCTACGCTGTCAGTAATAATGTCTCCTTTTTCATCCCTTATCTTCATAATTTGGGTTGATTCTCTCTTTTTTTTAGTTAGGTTGGCTAGTGGTTTATCAATCTTGTTAATTTTTTCAAGAAACCAGCTTTTGGTTTTGTTGATTTTCTGTATTGTTTTTTTATTCTCTATTTCATTAATTTCTGCTCTAATTTTAATAATTTCCCGTCTTCTGCTGGCTTTGGGGTTCAATTGTTCCTGCTTTTCAAGGGCTTTGAGGTGTGTCATAAGGCTATTTATTTGAAGATTTTCTCTTTTTCTTATGTGAGCACTCAGTGCTATAAATTTTCCTCTTAATACAGCCTTCAAAGTGCCCCAGAGGTTTTGATATGTTTTTTCTTTATTTTCATTTGTTTCTAGAAATTTCTTGATTTCACCTCTTACATCTTCTATGACCCATTCTTCATTCAGAAGTGTGGTGTTCAGTCTCCACATGTTTATGTTGTTTCTCTGGGTCTTCTTATAGTTGATTTCTAGTTTCATTCCATTATGGTCTGAAATGACACAGGGAAGTATGTAACATTTTTTAAATTTGCTAGTGCTCATTTTGTGTCCCAGGATGTGATCTATTTTGGAGAAGGTTCCATGAGCAGCTGAGAAAAATGTAAACTCTGCTGTAGTTGGGTGAAATATTCTATATGTGTCCAAGAGGTCCATTTGGTTAATGGTGTTCTTTAGTTCTGAGACATCTTTACTGACCCTTTGTCTGGAAGATCGGTCTAGTATTGTGAGTGGTGTGTTGAAGTCTCCCAGTATTATTGTGTTGGGATTTATGTGTGGCTTCATGTCACAAAGAGTTTGATTTATGAAAGTAGCTGCCCCTATGTTTGGGGCATAGATGTTGATTATTGTTATTTCCTCTTGCTGGACTATTCCTTTTACCAGTAAAATGTGACCTTCTTTGTCTCTTCTAATAAGTTTGGGTTTGAAGTCTAACTTGTCTGATATCATAGTTGCTACTCCTGCTTGTCTTCGAGTACCATTAGCATGGATTACCTTGCTCCAGCCCTTTACCTTGAGTTTGTTCCTATCTTTACTTGTGAGGTGTGTTTCTTGTAAGCAGCAGATGGATGGATTCTGGCTTTTAATCCATTTTGCCACTTTATGTCTTTTTATTGGGGAGTTGAGGCCGTTTACATTCAGTGTGATTATAGAGAGATAATTTTTAATTCCCAACATGTTAAGATCTTATTTCTGTTTGAGATACTGTTTATTCTTCTTTGCTTAGTTGTCTGCTGGATGGGAATTCTTGTTTCTTTGGTTCTGGCGTGAATTACCCATTTCCTCTTTGCAGTTAATCTCCTTGAGTATTTTCTCTAGCGCTGGTTTTGAAGACATAAATTACTTCAGTTGCTGTTTGTCATGGAAGCTTCTTATTTCCCCATCTAATTTGATGGATAGTTTTGCTGGGTAGGAAATTTTTGGCTGGAAGTTGTTTTCTTTCAGAGTTTGGAATATGTTACTCCAAGCCCTTCTGGCTTTCATAACTTGGTTTGGGAAGTCTGGAGTGATTCTAATTGGTTTGCCTCTGTATGTCACATGGCCTTTTGTTTTTGTTGCCTTTAAGATTCTCTCCTTGGCTTCCACATTAGTCATTTTGACAATTATGTGGCGTGGGGATCCTCTTCTCTGATCCTGTCTAAAGGGAGTTCTATAAGTTTCCTGGACCTGTGTATCGACCTCTTGCTCTATGTTTGGAAAATTTTCTGCTATTACTTCCTTGAAGAGATTGTTGATCCCTTTGGTTTCACCTTCTTTTCCCTCCTCTATTCCAATTATTCTTAGGTTAGCTCTCTTGAAATGGGCCCATATTTCTTCAATGTCAGATTCCTGCTGTCGGGTTTTTTTTTCTAAATTAGAAACTATGCGTTCATTTTTAGAATGATCATCTTCAAGAAGCGAGATTCTATTCTCCATGTGGTCTAATCTGTTGTTTATACTTTGAATTGAGGCCTTTACTTCATTAATTGCATCCTTTATCTCTTTTTGACTCTCTCTAAATTCTTTTCGAAAGTCCTCTATTATTTCTAAAGTTATTTTCCTAATTTGATCTTCTAGAGATCTTTGGGTTTCTGTGTTATCAGATTCTGATGTTGTGGTGTTGTTGGCATTCACTGCTCCATTGTTATTTCTCTTTCCCATGATTTTGGAAGTTTGTGCCTTCTCTGGGTTCTTCCCTGAGTCACTACAAGTTCACTTAAGATGCTCTGGATCTCTAGTCTATGGTATCTCAGTCACCACTACTCCTTTACTGTGTTGTATCACAAAGTCTCAGACCCAGGGAGTCAATCAAGGCTGCTTAGACCGTGGGGGGTGCCAAGTTGGGCGTTCTCCAGTGGGGAGTTGTGACTATGGTATGATATCTCTGCCACTGCCACTCCCCCACTGGGCTGCACTGCTAAAATCTCCGACCCAGGGAGACTATCTGCGCAAGTCCCTGGGAGTGCAGTACTGGGATTTCTCCCCTACGGGCCGCAATTTGACTCACGGTTGTTGAGTGCGCTGATGGAGCTGTAGTGAACTCGGTGGATTCGCTGCTGCCGCCACTGGCAATATGGCACCACTGCCACACCCTCGGCCGTGATGCGGCGTATTTCTTCTCTGGTTTTGATCTCTGCTCTGAGTCCTTGCCAATTGTGCTGCGCCCAGCCCTTGGGAGCTTTAGATGTTCCCTGCACCAACAAAACTGCTGACTGCCGCCCGGCTGTTCAGCACCTGCTCACCTCGGCTCGCTGTCCACCCCTCCTCTCAGGCGACTGGTGGCTGGTTGAGTGGGTTGGTCTAGGGCTGTCCGGTGAACTCGCCGCTGCCGCCGGCAGTAAGACACTGCTTCTGCATCCTAGGCCGCGAGGCCAGAGTACCTCCTCTCTGGATTTGAGCTCTGTTTTGAGTCTCCCTTCTCTCTGGAGCCTGGTGTTGCTAGGGGAGATGTAGGCCGCGCCGCTCCGGCCGCTCTGCGCCGCGGCTCTGGCTGCTCCGCACCACGGTTCTGGCCGCTCCGGCTGCTCCGGCCGCTCTGCACCGCGGCTCTGGCTGCTCTGCACCGTGGGTCTGGCCACTCCGGCCGCTCCGGCCGTTCCGCGACGCGGCTCTGGCTGCTCCGGCTGTTCTGGCCGCTCCGCTCCGGCTGCTCTGGCCGCTCCGCTCAGCTGTTCTGGGCACTCTGCTCCGGCTGCTCCGGCCGTTCCACTCCGCGGCTCCGGCCACTTCGCGCCGCCGCTCCAGCCAATCCGCGCTGCAGCTCTGACTGCTCCGGCTGTTCTGGCCGCTCCGCTCGGCTGCTCTGGCCGCTCTGCTCAGCTGCTCGGAACCGCGACTCCAGCTGCTCTGTACCGCGGGTCTGGCCACTCTGGCCGCTCCGGCCGTTCCGCACCGCGGCTCTGGCTGCTCCGGCTGCTCAGGCCGCTCCGCTCAGCGGCTCCCCCCAATCTGCACTGCGGCTCTGGCCGCTCCGGCTGCTCCGGCCGCTCCGCGCCGCGCGGGCGCGGCACTTCGGGCTGGTTTTTTTCCGGTGACTTGTTTTTCCAGCCCTTTTTCTCTGTCCCTTGTATTTACCGTTTTTATTTCTTTGCTGTGGTGTTTTCTGGCTCTGAAAGGCGCTGGTTTTGAGGTAGTAGAGTTGGATTGTTAGCGGGACTTGTAAGTGCCGCTTTCCTTCCGATGTCCCGCTTTTCTGACCCTTTCTGAAAACTCTTTTTTCCTGACTGAGAAATTGAAGAAACATTATTTCTAATTCTGTGGTGTTCACAATGCTTATTTATACCTGACCACATAACACACTTTATATTTGTGGATAGTCTTGCTTATTGTGAACTTAAGTGTGATACTGCGAAATATTTATGCTCTGAATTAAAGGTTAAAAATAAAATTTTATATATACAGTAAGAGCAGCACAAAAAGGGTCATATATAAAACTAAAGGGAGGCGCATCAAAACTTTTAACAGTAGTGGTCTAACAGGGGCGGTCTTTGTTAACACTACGCGTGATTTCTTTGTCCTATTGAAAAATGAAAGAAGATTAAAAGGATTTTCTCCTCTCTCTGTCTCTCTCTCACTCTCTCTCTCTCTCTTTCACACACACACACACACACACACACACACACACACACACCAGAGGAGGGTTCCCTGCACCCAGATCCTCTTTTGGAATTCAGAATTATTTTTTCTTACAGAAATAATAAGAAGTACTAATAAACATATATTTCTTCATTCTGGGTTAAAAATAAAAGCTTGTGGGCTGGCCTGGGAATACACTATTTTATTACATTGTGTACATGAGGAAAATTTCATTCTGCATCTAAACAGCTATTTTCAGCAGAAACTAGGAGCACAGTAGATGTCTAGGTCGGGGACTGCTTGCCCTTGGCAGAGCTGTGCTCAGCATTTTGGAGGAAACAAGGGAAAAAAGACCTGGTTCCTGATCACAAGGCACTTGAAGAGTGTATTGGAAGAAAGAACCTACCTTGGAAAGATTATTATTGCAAGACAGAAATGGTGTGGAGCCCCATCCCAAGTAACACTAGTAACACTCTCATGTATTCATCTCCCTGTACATCCAAATTTGTTTCTTGACTTTGTAGTATAATCATTTCTCTTTTGCATATATATGAAGAGAGACAGACAGACAGAGAGGCAGAGAGAAACAGAAAGGTAAAAAGAAAACGAGAGAATATGGGGGTACTGGGGATGGAACCACCCAGGGGCATTCTAACTCCGAGCTACACCCCTAGCACTATTTTATTTTTTATTTTGAAACAGGGCCTAAGTTGCTGAGGCTGGTCACAAACCTATGATCTTCCAGTCTCAGCCTCCCAAGTACTGGAATTACAAGGGTGTGCTAACACACCTGACTTCATTTGCATATTTTAAGTTATATTTTTCTAAAATTAATAATTCATGATGATAAAATATTAGAACACTACAAACTTTTTTTACAGTGATAAAATTACTCGAAAGAACTTGAGGGTGAATTTGTTTGAACCACCACCCCCCTTGCCACTTCTGAATGGCATGGGGCTTTAACTGTCTTCTGTATTTCTATCTTTTTAATAAACTTCTTCAAATCTTCAGCAAGAGTCCAGGCTAATATGTATTTATCCTTAGCTCAGGACAAGAACCCGCACATTTTTATCTTTTTATCTTTGTGTTTTAAAGGAAATTATGTCCGGAACTCTAACAGGGGTCCTCAGAGACAGTTTCCCCAAAACCATAGCATATTCTCAAAACTGTAACATTTTTGGCGCCCATACAAGGCTATCTTTTGAGCCAAAGGTGACTCCAGCTGACGGCCCGAAAGCCACTGCATCTTGAAGGTCAGTAACCCTCCCCAAAATGGGAACAGATCCTGGCGGATGACTGGATTGCTGGTGCCAACGGGCTCTCTGGAACCGTGGAGACCCCCCTGCCACGAACTAGCTATGGCAGAATCTCCAGGGGAGGGGAAAATTCCCTATTAAATAGCGTAGGTGTGATAGGCCCAATGAGTGCCCATCCATTCTGCCCACATCACAGATGGGACACTCTTTTAAAAGCCCTATACAAAGTTAAATCTAAAAATAAATACCCATGGCCCACCTTCAGAAAGCTCCCCAAACAGGAGATGCCAGCCAGCACCCATTTCTAAAATGGTAGTGATTTTTCTTTTCGGTAGTTGGAAACAGGTTCTAGGGAGGTAAGCTAGCTTGCTTTTAGCGACAGCGTCTAGGAAGCGTTGCCATTAGCACCTGCAGCCATGTGCACCCTGTTGGTCTGTAAACTAAGGCAGTTCAGCCCCCAACAGCCCTGAAGTCCCCAGCAGCTTTTGGAAGCCTGAATAGGTAAGCTTTTCCAAGAGCTCAAGAAAAAACCTAAGTCAAAAGTTTCAGCCAGATAACAGGCAGGCCTGCTCAGTGAACAGCCAGACCCAGGAGGCATTGGCTGGCATTCAACAGGCAGATACAGCTCATTTACATAAGAAATCCCTCAGGGAGGAAGCTCAGGAGGAGGCCACACTGACCACTGGCAGATTGGGATTCTTAGGCCCCTCAGAAATTGGAAAATATTTTCAAGGAGGCAAATTAATAAGATTTTTTTTTTAAACAGCAATATTTTCAGCTAGAAAGCCTCATTGAGAGAAGGGACAGGCAGGTGAAGGGTCAGATGCAGGGCTTCTAGAAGGGAGGTGGCTAAACTTCAAGCCTGCACTGCCTTTCAGGTGGACTGTGAGGCCATGCTGACAGTCCATGCACACAGGCATCCCAGCTGGACACCCCAACTGGGATACTAGCTTTAGGGGTTGCAGGGGACCTAATCTGGAAATACAAAGGCCACACAGACCTCTCTCTGTCTTAAGATGAGATTCGAGCAATATCCTAAATGCTAGGGTAATTGGTTTTAGATTGGGAAGCTCTGGGAAGGGGGGGTGACCTTGCCCAGACAGGCCACTAAAACCCCACCCTTTCTCTCTCAGATGGGGTCCCAGAAATCCAGAGTGGAAAACGGATCTCCACTAGCATGGGTCCTCCAAAATTGGTAAAAGTTTGATCCCAAAATGCAAAAGTTTTTCGGCACTCAAACCCAGCCACAGTAAAGCTGGATCATCCTAGGCACAGCTTCAGCGGCCTGGGATCCTCAGGGTCTTAGTGCCAAAAGACTAGCCTCTAATTAGTTCTGCCTATGGGCCTTCTTATACCACCTGGGAAGGAGAGTTTAGAGTTTGATCTGTCCATACAATCTGTCCATATGTAGTTCTTTTTTACGGACTGAGTTTAAAGCTATATCACCAACTCAAACAGTAAGTACTGTTTTAAAAGGTGGAGAGCAAGGGTATCTCGGGCGTAAATGCCCTCAACCATGAGGCCAAAAAGGCCCTCCAAGGCCTGGCTCACAGAGCAAAAGGGGACCATTAAATGGCTGAGCACCCCCAGTTCTGCTCCGGAACTGGGGTCTCCAGACCTAGGTTCCCAGTGAGTCCTCCCAACTACCACCACCTGAGTTAAGACTAAAGAGCCTTAGGCAATCACAGTGAGATCTCACAGAAGGCCAGATGTAAGGTGTTACCCTCCTTTCCCAGCCCATGGTCCAAAAGGTTTGCTACGGTGAGAGGCAGATCAGACCAGCCCCCAAACTTTTTTTTTTTTTTTTTTTTTTTTTTTTTTTTTACCCAATACTCAGCCTGCGACTTCCAAGATGACTTCCAATTCTCCCATTCTCAGTTAAACTAGAGATTTCAGCTCCTCTCAGGAAACCAACTTTTTTTCTTTTTGCTGGCTGCACTAAAGTTATTGCTCAAAGTTTTAATTTCAACCAGTCTTAGCTAAAATGTAAACTCCTTAAAAGCTGTGCAATTAGAACCCTGCGAGATGTGATTATCAAAGGTGACATGCATTGTCTTTAATTTTATTCCTTTTACAAAACTAAGGTTTTAAGGTGCTAGTGATATTTACCTAATGTTTTATCATTCAATTATTAAAGTAGGGAAATGCAAAATGCAATGCCTTAGAATGCTCTTAATTGCATAAGGTTTAAAGTAACACTTAAGTCTTTTAAATGGGTTTTTAAATTGCTGGTATCTAAACAACATTATTAGATAGTATGGTTTTTTGGTTTGCTTGTATGTAACAACAAAAGATAGATGTAGAGAGTCTATAGATGTATTTCTTTATATTTTAGTAAATACAAAGAAAGGAAATTTTGTGAGATTACAAAAGCACATTGTAAGGGTTATCCTAAGATTGGCCCAAATGGGAAAGAAATGACCAGGATAGAAAAATCAGAGGGTTAAAGCAAGTTGCAGAGTGTTTGTGATAAGTTGCAGAGTGTTTGTGTTTTGTTTGTTTTCATATGTGATGAATATGGATTATTAAAAGGGTGTAGGTTTCTAATAAGCCTACCACTTGTGTATTCCCAAGAGAAACGTGCTAGAGTTCATCAGCGGGGGTGTACTATGGATAGGAAAGGCTAGAGGATTACTTTTGGCAATGAAATTGGGAGACCCCAAAGTCTATAATCATTCTTTAAAACTGGCTTCAAGATTGTTTACCAGAAAAAAAGTTGCAGGAGACTGAGTCATATCATACAGGGATTTGAAATTTTCCTTAAAAATTAATTCCAAAAATAGCTTGTTAAGTCCACCAGGCAAGCAATCTAGAGACACATGTCCAGGTGAAGATTGGCAGCTTGGTTTCACTCATATGCCAGGGGATACTTTAGGTCTTTTCTTTTTTTTTTTTTTAATTTATTTTTATTGATGCATTGTAATCATACATCACATTGGAATATAAGACTTGAGAGGATATACAAGCACACATCATCCAATTAGCCCTCATCCAGCCCCATCCCATTCCCTCCCCCTCCCTCGATCCCATGCTTGTTTGGTGATTAACTTTGATACATATGTTTATGTACCTCCTGCTTTTTAAAGAGGCTCTATCCTCCCCTATTCCATACCCTCTGATTGGTCACCTTAATTGCTTCACTATAGGGCCCTTTCTATAGCTCAACCACTTCCTCTTGCCCCTTTCCTCCTAGTTATTGCTGATTAGGGGAAGCATCTGGTTTTAATTTTCTGCGATATTTCTCTGTGCATCCCACTCTTGATGGCCCCAGTTGTGGCTTGGCTACCTGGTGGACTGATCCAGACCTCGCTGGCTCAAGCAGCGGCCTTGCCTCATGGGAGGCCCTGGTTCTGGCCTCGCTGGCCCCGACACTGGCCTAACCCCTCAGCTGGCTCCGATCCCGGCCTCGGAGGCCCCAGCACTGGCCTTCCTCACAGCAGGCTCCAATGTTAGCCGATGGCCCCAGCATCAGCCTAACCCCTTGGCAGGCTCCGATCCAGGCATCAGAGGCTCCAGCTCTGGCCTTGCTTCATGGAAGGCTCCGATGCAGGCCGCTGGCCCCGGCACTGGCCTAACCGCTCGTCAGGCTTCGATACTGGCCTCCAAGACCCCGGCACCGGCCCTGCCTCATGTCAGGCTCGGATCCCAGCCTCGCTGGCCCCAGCACCGGCCTAACCACTCGGCAGCCTCCGATCCTGGCCTCGGAGGCCTCAATAGTGGCCTTGCCTCACGGAAGGCTCCGATGCCGGCCTCGCTGGCCCCAGCACCAGCCTAACCCCTCGGCAGGCTCTGATCCAGGCCTCGGAGGCCTCAGTAGTGGCCTTGCTTCATGGAAGGCTCCGATGCCGGCTGCTGGCCCCGGCACTGGCCTAACCCCTCAGCAGGCTCCGATACCGGCCTCCGAGACCCCAGCACCAGCCCTGCCTCGCGGCAGGCTCCGATCCCAGCCTTGCTGGCCCCAGCACTGGCCTAAACCCTCGGCAGGCTCTGATCCCGGCCTTGGAGGCCTCAATAGCAGCCTTGCTTCACGGCAGGCTCCGATGCTGGCCAGTGGCCCCAGCACCAGCCTAACCTCTCAGCAGGCTCTGATCCAGGCCTCGGAGGCCACAGCACTGGCCTTGCCTCACAGCAGGCTCCGATCCTGGCCTTGCTGGCCCCAGCACCAGCCTAACCCCTCGGCAGGCTCCGATCCCGGCCTCGGAGGCCCCAGCACCGGCCTTGCCTCATGGCAGGCTCCAATCCTGGCCTAGCTGGCCCCAGCACTGGCCTATCCCCTTGGCAGGCTCCAATCCCGGCCTCAGAGGCCTCAATGGCCTTGCCTCATGGAAGGCTCCGATGCTGGCCAGTGGCCCTGGCATCAGCCTAACCCCTCGGCAGGCTCTGATCCCGGCCTCAGAGGCCTCAATAGCAGCCTTGCCTCATGGAAGGCTCTGATGCCGGCCGTTGGCCCCGGCACTGGCCTAACCGCTCGGGAGGTTCCGATCCCGGCCTCGGAGGCCCCAGCACCGGCCTTGCCTCACGGCAGGCTCCGATCCCAGCTTTGCTGTGCCTGTCGCCATCCTTACCCCTTGGCAGTCTCTAATCCGAGCACCCTCTTCGCCCAACTATTTGTCCCACGTTCTCGAGGTTGCGTGGTGGTGGTAGCATTCTGCCTCTTGGGTCATTACTTCAAAGGTTCCAGGTGTAATGCATCAGATCTCTGCCTCCCCTGAGTACTGGCCACTGCCATTGCCACTGCCTCCACCATTTCAAATCTTTCCCAAGCTCTTTTTCCACTCTGAGTGTTGCCAGTCTTCCTAAGCATGCGCGACGGTAGCATTCAACCTTTGGTGTAATTTCTCCAAAAAATAAATAAATAAATAAATAAGGTTGGTAGGCTCCGATTTCTGCTTCTCCTGAATACAAGTCTCTACTGCCAACGTGGAGACCGCTTTCAGCACCGCCTTTCTCCTTGGTCTCCGCTAAAGTCTCTCTCCTTACAGGTGATGTCCAAGATTCTTAACAATGTAGAGAAGAAGCAGTCCTCCTTAGCGGGGAATTTTTCCAATAATTCCAGTTCATTTGGATAAGTTTTGTCTGCATCTCCAGTATCCTGGCCTCTGCCACCTCCTTGACCCCTCTCCGGTATTTTCCTTTTTTCTTTTTCTTTTCCTTTTTTACAGGGTCCTTCCGGGTGGAGAGGGGTTCGTCTAGGGGTGCCCCACCAGCGCCTGTCCACCCGCACAGGGTCGGGGCCAGGAGCCCGGACCACGGGGTCCTTCCAGGTGGAGAGTGGGGTCGCCTAGGGGTGCCCCGCCAGCGCCTGCCCACCTGCCCAGGGTCGGGGCCAGGGGCCCGGACCACAGGGTCCTTCCGGGTGGAGAGTGGGGTCGCCTAGGGGCACCCCGCCAGTGCCTGCCCACCGGCCCAGGGTCAGGGCCAGGGGCTCGGACCACAGGGTCCTTCCAGGTGGAGAGGGGAGTCGCCTAGGGGCGCACTGCCAGCGCCTGCCCACCCGCCCAGGGTCGGGGCCAGGGGACCCTAGGTCTTTTCTGACTGGGACATAGTCCTAGATAGCAATGTTACTCTATTGTCAGCGTACCAGCAAGTTTTAAGTAAACTTCAAACAGTGCCGGAGCAGAAGGGGAAATTTTGTTTTGTCCAGGTGACCTGGTACTCATCAAATCATCTAAAATCTTTATTCCAAAGCCTATTTCAGGTCTCTACAGTACTAATTCCTGGATTCACGTGGTGCAAAATAAACTAAATACATCTCACTTTTGTGTGTTTCCGCTTAATTCAAAACAGGTTTTATTTTTATTTTATTTATTTATTTATTTATAGGTCTGGGGATGGAACCCAGGGGCATTTGATCTCCGAGCTACACCCCTGCCCTATTTTTTATTCTTTATTTTGAAACTGGGTCTCACTGAGTTGCAGAGGGCCTCACTAAGTAGCTGAAGCTGTCTGCGAACCACGATCCTCTGGTCTCAGCCTCTCAAATGCTGGGATTACAAGCATGTGCCACCACGCCCAGCTGGCAAAATAGGTTTTAACTTCTCATTTAAGTGCTATGCTTAGGTTTTCATGGTTAACCTGTATTGTGTTGTCTCATAGGGTTGAAGCTTTCAGATGTCAGATGGTGGTATGAGCACCCAAGAGAAACATCTACTGAACCCCTTTGGATGGTCATAGATGCACACGGCATGGACCCATCTGATTCCCCCATGCCAACTACATGCATGAATGTTAGCCTAAAGCTGGGGCCCTCAACTTTGTCCCTGTTCAGCTTGAAGCAGTTTATGACCGACTCGACGTCCTTATTCCTTCGCTAAGGGGTACATTCATGTGATAGAAATGAGGGAAAAATTAATGGGAATTGAGCTCATGTTCATTGTTAATAAAAATCGTAAAAGTCAAAATGTACTTTCTACATTTACCTTTGGCCTGACGGGCGTCAGAAAGTTATTAGAGAGAGGGGAGAATGTACCAGTATTGGGAATGGCCTGGAAGATTTGAGAAAGCTCTAATTATTAAGATATTTCAAAAATTGTGTGAGGGGCAAATTTGTGAAAGACCTGGTCTTGGTTTCGGTCAGGAAGCAAACAGCTATTGAAACTTAGATTGACTTATCTAAAAGTAATTAGCAAATCCATAGGAGAGAGGAGTTAGGACTTCCTCTTTCTAAAGACAGATCTACATAATAATCTAGCTAGGATGGGAGGAGGGGATTGACCTTTGTGAAAGTACACCTTGGGGGGGTACCTTATAGGGACGTGTACTACCAGATGTGAACAAGATGGAAGTCATGTATATAAAAAAGTCTGGTCCACATGTTGTATCTTTGGTGAATTCATTCAAACCACCCCACCACCACTTCTGAATGGCATGGGGCTTTAACTGTCTTCTGTATTTCTATCTTTTTAATAAACTTCTTCAAATCTTAAAAAAAAAAAGACCTTGAATTCTATAAGTACTGAATGTTTGAGTAAACTGTGGTTAATCCTTTCTGTGGGATGTTATACACCAACAGAAAAGAACCAATAAGAGTATCAGTTGATCTTAAAAGGATGATACTACGAAGATGCATTGTAAAGAATGAAAAGCAGCCTGCAAAGAAGTTTTCATTTTATGATATCTTTTGTGCAAAGACAACTGCCAGGGTCCCGCCCTAGCAAAAGTCCAGGGTCTGCGAGCGGTGGAGTGAGGAGTTGGTGAAATACGGCGGAGAAACAGCACACAGACTCAATGGAGAGTGAAGCTGCTCTCTTTACTTTTCATTTTTGCTCTCCCTACTTTAGGTTTAGGCAAGCATTTTATACTTTCTTTTTGGCTACATTCTATTTTTACAATTTTTTCTAGAATTAATACATCAGTAAGTATACAAAGAACTAATACATCAAGGCAAGGTGACAGATGGCCAGTTTCTTTTATAAGGGAACATTTCCTCTTACAAGCAACTATGGAAAAGATAAAAAATTTATTATTAACTACTAATGTAATATCAAAATAATATCCTATACTAAGCATTATACTCTCTGATTGATATACATCATTGTTTTTAATTAATAGGCACTACTAAGGAGAGGAATGTTTCATACTTTCCCATGTCCCAAGGCTGTGCCTGAGTACCCATCTATTCTGCTGCTGTCCACATACCCATTGTACAACCAAGGGGGTAAGGTTACTAGGGGGTCAGTAGGCACTCTACCATGGCCTACTTCTGATGGTGGCCTCCCAGAACTCATGACGATGGGAACAACTTGTCTTGGCTCTGTTTTAGATGTATTGTTAATACTTGCTTGGGAAAAGCCTGGGAAGAATCGGTTGCCTTTAAGGCTGTTCTGCTTGTTATTGTCTGAGTCTTTATAAAATTCTTGTTAGATCGGTCATTTAGAAATTTAAGTGCAACCCATATGTAAATGTTAAAGCTTCTGGGAGTAAATCTTGAATTATTTTAAACAATTTGGGGCCATTAATAACATATGTCTTAAGTATCTTTTTGGTAACAAGGCCAATTTTACAAAATCCCCAAATGCCCATGGCTAATACTATTCCCCAGAAGGAGATGTCGTGCGCCCATTCCAGGGAATGTCTGCCATGCAGTATTCCTGCTAAAATGAGCCTTGCTCAATTTTAGACTGGGAAAAAGGCGCGGCAGACAACAAAAAGTATGAACTTAAAAACTTCAAGGTTAACTAAAATAATATATGCATACCCATGTTCATAGCAGCACAATTCACAGTAGCCAATTTATGGAACCTGTTACGAACTGAGAGAATATGGTTGTGGAGAAACTGTTCCCAGGGACCCCTGTTAGGGTCCCGGACACATTTCCCCTCAAACCACAACAAAACCCAATATACAGAAAAACAGAAAAAGAAAAAAAAAAAAACGCGGGTTCTTGTCCTGAGCTAAGGATAAGTATTCATAGCTCAAACACTTGCTGAAGACTTAAAGAAGTTTATTAAAAAGATAGAAATACAGAAAATAGAAATACAGAAAATAGTTACAGCCCCATGCCAGAATGGCATGGAGGAAGGGTGGTCTGGGCCAATTCACCAACCCCCAAGATACAGCACGTGGACCGGACTTTTTATACCCATGACCTCCATCTTGTTTACATAATTCTGACGTAGTGAACATCCCTGTAAGGTACCTCCCCCAGCAAGGTATGGCAAGGTGTCTCCTTTCATGAAGGTCGACCCCTCCTACCATCTTAACTAGCTTATCTACTCATGTAGATCTGTCTTTAGACAGATAAAGGCCTAGTTCTCCTCTCCTACTGACTTGTTAATTACTTTTAGCTAGGTTAATTTACATTGGAATAGTTGCCTGCACAGATTTGCCCCTCACCCAATTTTTGAAACATACTAATAATCATAGCTTTCTCAAATCTTCCTAGGCCATTCCCAATACTGGTACAGAACCAATCTAGGTGTCTATTAACAGATGAATGGATTACAAACTTATGGGAAATACACACAATGGAATTCTATTCAGCAATAAAGAAGAACAAAATCATGTCATTTTTCAAGAAAAGGAAGAACCTAGAGAACATTATGTTAAGCGAGATTAGTCAATCACAGAAAGTAAAGGGTCATATGTTTTCCCTAATATGCACAAACTAGGGAATAATTAAGATACAAGAGGGACTCCAGATAATGGAGGAGAAATCTCAGTGGAGCTAAGTAGATGGTCTAAGAGAAGGGAGGAGGAAGACTGAGGTTCATTATTGGAAATGCTACCATTGACTATGTGTATATACATGAACATACCAATGTCAATCTCAATACTCTAAATTGAGGAGGGGGCCCATCAAGTGATGTTTGCATGTATATCATTGCCAACATGATTTACATTATATTGTGAGACTATAATGCACCAATAAAAGCACATTAAAAGTAAATAAAAAGTAAAACATAAAGGTATACATACTAAGCTAGTAAAATTGATTACCTGTGTGTGTTGAGAAATAAATGCTAATTTTAAAACAAGATGGAAATGTACAGAAAACTAAATGGAAAAGTAGAGAAAACTAAATAGAAAAAAATTAAATAATTTTTATTCCCAATTTTCATTTTATTTGAGTAGGTAGTCTACGTGTGTGTGTGTGTATGTGTGTGTGCATGTATGTATGAAGTTCTTTAGGTAATTACTTATAAAAAGATATCTCTTGGCTGCCTATTATGTTTATATCACTTCAAGAGCTTTCTAGCAGGAGTCTTTTCATCCACGCTCTCCCAGTAGACCCATGGGACACTCATGGGGAATCCACTTTGAGGATATGAGTTACTTTTAAATAGGTAGTAATTTCAATACCCTATAATCTCTGCCCACTTTCCCTGTGGGTAGGGCTCATCTTAGCCCGCTCTGCATTTCTCCACAGCCTAAAGGATAAGAGTTTCCTAAACTTTTAAATGCTTGGGACTGAAGGGCATTTCTCTCATGCCACCCTGAGCCTTGCTCCTTCTCTAAAAGTCCTCTGTCTTGAACTAATGAGTTCTTCCTCGTCACTTTGAAGGATCAGTATGGCTTCCTTCCAACAAATCTAATGTACTCACTTGAAGGAAGCAAGTTGCTGGTGGAGTCCATTGCATGAACATGATACCTTCATTAGTCACAGACAAAGCTAAACAATTGCAGATAGTGCTCTGGTTTGGTATAGCTTGAATATGTTCCCTAAAGGTGCATGTGCTAGAGGTGGGGGGTCTCCTGGAAGGTAGTTAGGTCCTTGGGTATGCCATCTTCATAGGGGTTAATGGGGTTCTCTTGGGACCCAGGTTAGTTCCCAACAGTGGATTGTCATTAAAAGCCTGGCCCTGAATCCTTCTAGCCTCCTGTCTTGTAATTGGTCTCTACCTCTTGCATGTGTTCCCACCAAGACGCCATTGGCCATATTGTGATGTTATCAGAAAGCCCTCATCATGGTGCCATGCGATGCTGGCACCATACTTTGAATGTCCAGACCTGTGAACTAAATAAACCTCTTTTTAAATAAGGACCCACTGTTAAGTATTCTGTTATAGCAGCAGCAACAATAACAAAAAGTAAAAAAAAAAAAAAAAAAGACTAATCAGATAATGAATAACCAAGCATAGCAAGGACTACCAAAGAAAAGACATAGAAGGCTGTGGCAGGTAGCATAATTTGAGCTGTGCCTTAATAAATAGGATAAATAACAGTAATTAAAATAGATTTATATATGTGGATTATCTAGTATTAACAAGCCTTGATAAAAGCTTTCAGTTTTCTAAGCATCCTCTCACCCCACAGAGAGCACCAATCTGACAAACTCACTTGGTCCTATAGTCCAATCCAGTTCTGTTTTCAAACCAGAGGGATTTTGTTGAATTATATATATTGAAGATATTTGTAGAGTTATGCAACTTGTTTTTTCAACTAAAAATTGGGGATGGGAGAGGGAATCCTGGGACCAACATGTGGAAGAAATGTGTGCATATAAAAAGATCACTGAAGCAGTTCTTCAGACTCTGAAACTACAGATTGGAAACTCTTTCCTTGTGACACTTGAAATGATTCGTGAGGAATTAAAGGGAAAAGTTACAGTCACCAGATGAGTGCCTGCAGAGGTGAATTCCTGGACCCTCGTAGAGCTTTCATTAGTAGACAGGCTGAAGGGATGATGACGGTGGACTTATTCACAGTCACATTCAGAACGAACCAGAGTGGCCTCAGGTTATTTGCTAACTCAGCATTTTACTTGCAAGTTACTTTGATTACTGCCTAAGTCTATTCCATAACACCAAACATCTGAGGAAAACTAAAGAAAATATTTTACATCCAGATGTTTAGCTGGTGGTCATACGGAAAGAACACCTGTGTACTAAAACAGTATTTTAGCCAGATGCTTGGTAATATGTGACTATAGCCCAGCTCCAGCTCTAACTTAGGCTCTAAAAGGTGCCCGGGACCCTGTGAAGGCTTCAGAGAAAAGGCCTCTGTCTGTTAGTGTGCTGACAGGACTGGGGTGTCCCCTGGTCTGCCGTCTGCAGGGGTTGGGTGTACTTTTATGCTATTTATACAAATAAACCTGAGGCAGGGAGGGGAAAAATACTGAATGTGTTTTAAGAGCAATAAAAAATCTAGTAATCTTGATATCTTGATAAACTTTAATCATAAAAAGTTAGCTATTTCATATGGCTCAATAAAATATTAAAAATATATATTATTACCACTCTAATACTACAAATGTATATACACCATATTTTCATATACAATATATAGTGTATACCCATGTAAACATACACATGTATACTATATATACAGAAATTTTCTACAGATATCAGCTCATATAGTTACAGATACCAGGAAATCTCACTATCTGCAATCTGTAACCTGGAGACCCAGAAAACTGGTGGTATAAATGAGTCCCAGTTTGAAGGCCTGAGAAGCGGCAACATGACGGTGTAAGTCCTAGTCGAAATGAAGGCTCAAGACCCAGGAACACTGATGTCCAAGGCTGGGAAAATATGGATGTCCTAGACTGGACAGAGAAATGGAGATGACACTTTATGTTCTATTCTGGCTTTCACTCAGCAAACTGGATGATGTTTCCCTGCATTAGTGAGGGCAAAGCTTCTTTAATCTACCAATTCAAATGTCAATCTCTTTCTGGAACACTGTCACAAACAGAAATAATATATGGCCAGTTATCTAGGCATCACTTAACCCTGTCAAGTTAACACATAAAATGTGTGTGTGTGTGTGTGTGTGTGTGTGTGTGTGTGTGTATGTCACAGAGTCATTAACAAAACTTATACATGTGCCTACTAATTTTGATGACATTTCTGATCTACGTTTAGTAGAATTGCCATTTTTCTGAGGCCAGTGAAATATCTATATTTTAGGGAGGATACTAGGAGTCGAACCCAGAAGCATTCTACACTCAAGCTACACCCCCAGCTCTATTTTTTATTATTTATTTTGAAACAAAGTCTCACTAAGTTGCAGAGGGCCTCACTAAGTAGCTAAGGCTGGCCTCAAACCTGCAATCCTCCTGTCTCAGGCTCTCAGTACGAAGCATGTGCCCATGCCCAGCTTGAAATATTTAGAACAAGTAAAATATCAGCTTTAATCACTAAAGAAAGGAGATTATATAGAACTAACACTCACTGAGTATGAAGTATATGCCACATGCTCTATCAGATATTTAAATATCTTATTGCCCTAATAGGTCATTTCCTTCATGAGAAGGGATCTAATTCCCAGTTTAGCATTTATCTCCTTTGCTTAAAAGCCTGAGAATAAGCTTCCTACTGGTGCCTCCACTTATACTTTTGCTTCCCAACAGTTCATTCTGCTCAGATGCACCAGCATTATTGGAATATATCATGCCACTTTCCTGCCCACAGCTCTTCACATGTTTCCCATAAACACTAGAATAAAGTTCATTCCCTTCAATGGCCCACAAACCCTCTCTCAGCATGTAGTCAAGCCCGTGCCTACTTACCTCTCCAGAATTTCATCTGAGGCCATTCTCCTCCCTGCTTGCAATGTTTGAGGACAGAGGTGAATAAACTACAGCCTACAAGCAAAATTCAGCTGTCTGCCCATTTCTCCACAGCTCTTGAACCAAGAACAGCTTTTATATTTTTAGATGGTTGGGGAAAAAATAAAAAAGAACAATATTTTGTGACACATTAAAATTATATGCAATTCAAATTTCAGTGTCCATAAATAAAGTTTTAAAGAAACACAGCCATGCGCGTTCATTTATGTATTGTCCAAGGTTGCTTTTGTGCTAAAATAATAGAGCTGAACAGTTGCGACCAAGACTGGATGGATGGCCCATGAGGCTTAAAATATTTACCAGCTGGCACCTTGAAAAAGAAGTTTGCTCATCCTGCTTTCGCCACACTGGCCTCCTTTCTGTTTCTAAAATCCAGCTTGTGTGGTGCCTCTTCTGGGCTCTTCCTGGTCTCTCTTCCTGGAATGTTCTCCAGCTTTCTTATGGCTGCTTCATTTTCATAAGGTCTCATTTGCACAAAACCAGCAGAAAGTCACATACTATCAGACGGTATCTCTTGCTAAACAATGACAATTTCTGAATCCTGGGTAGAGAGATTTGGTTTAAGTTTCTTTCATCTCTATCCGGCTGTAGTGAGGTGATTTCTTTTCCTTCATCTTTTTTTTTTTTTTTTTTTTTTTTTTTTTTTTTTTTGCGGGTCTGGGGATGGAACCCAGGGGCAGTTGACCTCCGAGCTATACCCCCTGCCCTATTTTTTATTCTTTATTTTGAAACCAGGTCTCACTGAGTTGCAGAGGGCCTCACTAAGTAGCTGAGGCTGTCCACAAACCGCGATCCTCCAGGTCTCAGCCTCCCAAATGCTGGGATTACAAGCGTGCGCCATCACACCCGGCTTCCTTCATCTTTTTATTGTTTATTTTTTTGTTAACTGGGGATGGAACCTAGAGACATTCTACCTCCAAGATATATACTCAGCCCTTTAAAAAAATTTTTTTGTTTTGAAACCAGTTCTTGTTAGGTTGCTAAGAGTCTCACTAAGTTGCTGAGGTTGTTTTGAACCCATGATCCTCCTGTCCCAGCATCCCAAATTCTGAGATTACATCTTCATTCCATCATAGCTGGCAATACAGCAAGCACATTTGGTTTTAATTGGTACATTATAATTGTACATAATAGGTTCATAGCAATACATGATGTCAAGAATCTTAATGTAATTTTGGACATAGGACCTCCAACAGAGATTTTCTCTTTATTATAGCCCACTGGTCTACCAAACAAGGAATCAGGAGCCTTCCAGACTGAAGCTTAGGCCATTTAGTATGAAGTGTAGTCAATGTCCACAGACCTTAGATCAGAAGACCTCCTCTCTCCATATCAGCTTGCAGGATCACACCAAGTCGTTCACTCACGCTGAGCTTGTTTTCTGTCTCTGAGATATGAACTGGCTTAGTCTCTTAGGATTGCTTAAGGGTCAAATGATAAAAATATTTGTAAAATTGGTTTTTAAACCAAGTTTTTAAGGAGTATACACTATTACTAGTCCTCTCTTAATCCATTTCTGTTGGGATGTGTGTGTGTGTGTGTGTGTGTGTGTGTGTGTGTGTGTGTGTGTGTGTGTCTGGGCATGGTGACACATGCTTATTATAATCTTAGTCCTTGGGAGGCTGAGACAGTAGGATTACAGGTTCAAGGACAGCTTCAGCAAGTAGTGAGACTCATGAACCTAGTGAGATCCTATTTCAAAATTTAAAAAAAAAAATAGGTCTAGAGGTGTAGCTCAGAGGTAGAATGCCTTTTGGCCCAATCCCCAGTACCACATATATTTAAAAAAACTTAAATATAGTATGTAAGATATATTATGACATGATATCAATATAACATATAAACTCAAGATTATGATTGCCAACTTCTTTTAATGCACCTGTGTCAATCTTGTTGAAATAGTCACAAAATTGAAAACTTGAGGACTTGATACCATGAAACAGCAACACATGTTCTACTTAAATATAACTGACAGACTCCACAATGCTGTGTCTTAGAGTATATAATTAAGTTGGCACGTACTTAAATGTATTGCTTATGTTTGAAAAAAATATAGTAAGAAAAGATGTGTCTGAGATATTAAGGAATATTTCTAGAATGCAGATACATTCTGAGATGCTGGGGACTGTCTGTCCTGGACAAGAAATGAGAAATGGAGATTCTAAAAAAGCAAAACTCTAGAGGTAAAAGATTCAGGCCAAGGCAGAGAGAAATCCATTATGATCTCCTAGGTAAAGTAGCTCTTGCATTACGTGACAGTTTTAATTTAGAAAGCATAGATTTTGCAAAGTAATTCAGGGAATGGGGTTTACTTTGGGAATTGAGTGTTACTGAGTACAGCAAACACAAAGAGAAACATTCTGACAGAGACCACTGAAATGACTTTTGAACTGGGTCTTAGAAGAAAAGGCAGTAAGTCCTCAGAGAGTGAGGACCAGGCTGGGCTGTGGGCTAGCTTCTGCACATGCTGGGGCCAGTGTGAAGGTCCCCGGTGCCCTGGCCTTGGATATGGGAGATGTGGGTCCCAGTTCGTCCTCTGACATTCTAGCTGTATGAGCTGGCTCTGAGAGCAGTTTTCTTTTCCATAAAATTAGGACATTGTATTTTTTTTTCTTTCCTGGGGGTTTTCAGGAGAAGAAATAATGCCTGAAAAACAACTGGCCTTCACCAGACCTGGTGGCGCATGCACATAAACCCAGTAATTGGGAAGCTGAGGCAGGAGGATCCCAGGTCAGGAAAGTCTCAGCAATGGAGTATGATTCTCAGAAACCCAGCAAGACCCTGTTTTAAAACAAAAAAGGGCTGAGAGATACAGCTGGGAGGTAGAACTCCCCTGGGTTCAACCCCTAAGGAAAGAAGAAAGGAGGGAAGGAAGGAATGAAGGAAGGAAATAAGGAAGGAAGGAGAAGAAAATGGAAGGGAAGGAAAGCTGGTATCCTGCCCAAAGGAAGCTATCAGTACTGTTCTAATATGCCAGGTCAGTTGCTGTAGAGACAGACATGCACATCATTAAAATAACGCCATCTTCATTAGGCTGCAAAGATCCCAGTGCTAGAGCAGAGCTGATATTAAAAGCTAACAGATCCTCTCGGGGAGACCTGGAGATGATTCATGATAAGCACTGCAAGAACCCAGAGGCCCATCTGCTTCCTCGGCGCTGAGGTGGCACGCAGAATCTTCGTAGAGCTGCAGAGTAGATGATAGTCTGGGTCTGAGTCTGACGCCTGATGCAAGGCCAGAGTCATGGGAATTGATCTGAGTGCAGATGCAGGGCCTATGGAGGGGTTAACTAATTGTAGTCAAGATGGAGAAGCAAAGTCTGAGCTAGAATAGCTGAGCCGGGCACCAGGTGGGCTAAGATAGGAGTAGGAATAGAAAGCAGAAATTGGGCAGCGGCAGGAGAGGCCGGGACAGGTAGTATGCATAGCTATGGCTGTTGCAAGATGTCAGGAGCTAGAGTGTGGTGGGGGGCGCTCCTGCATAAGTAGCTGACTGTGGGAGGCCAAAGCCCCTGATCACTCACCCCACCACTCCTGCTCACACCTTCCCGGGTGGAGCTTTGCCCAGCCTGTCCACATTCCACTGGGATCCACAGCTCGGCCCTTTTTCTCTTCTGCAAAGTACAAGAGACTTAAGGGAATGGCAGAGATCAGGCCAGGTAGAAGGCCGCTCACCCTGGTCAGTTGTAGGTGAAAAAGGAAAAGCCAGATCTTTAGGAATCCACAAGGTCCCCTTGGAATGATGGAAGGGGTAAGTGTGTCTAGCAAGGACCGGCCCTCTCGCCCACTCACTAATCCCGTCTCTCAGCCACTCCTGAGCCTCTTCAAAGTCTGAGGCTTAGAAATGGTGAGACCCACATGGTTCTAGAGATACAAACCTGGGTTCTAGTTCATCCCCTGCAGGTTCCAGTTTGTGCTCCGTCTCCTCTGCATCATGTCCAATCTTCCCTCCCTGACTGCCAGCAACAGCCACCACAGATAGTATCACCGCTCGATAGCTCATACGATCAGTCAATGGATAAAAGAAGGTAATTGAAGGTTATCAACAAATAATATATAAAACCCCAAGGTATGTGAAAGATGAATACGAGATGTTTTTCTGGACTTTGTGTAATCTTTCAGTGCAGATGTTCTTTGTGAGTTCCCCAAAAAAGAAAATGTAGCATGTAGCAGATCTCAAACTAGATTGTCCTACAGTAAATGTTAGGGGCTGGATCATGTAATTCCCCGAAATCCCTATGTTGTTGAATATCCAGGGCCATTACCTCAGAATGTGACTGTATTTGAAGATAAGATCTTTAAAAAGATAATTAAGGAGATGGGAGTGGTGGCACATGCTTGTAATTCCAGTATTGGGGAGGCTGAGACAGGAGGATCACGGTTTTACGGACAGACTTGGCTACTTTGTGAGGCCCTTTGCAACTCAATGAGGCCCTGTTTCAAAATAAAGAATAAAAAATAGGGCTGGAGGTGTAGCTCAGAGATAGAATGCCCTTGGGCTCCATCCCCAGTATTGAGGGAAAAAAAACATAATTAAGGTAAGATGTGGCCATCAGAGTAGGCCCTAATCCAATATGGCTGAAGTCCTTATACGAAGAGGAGATCAGGACATAGAGAAGCCAGACCTGTGCACACCCAGATAACGACAGTGTGAACAGAGAGAGAGAGGATTCACACACTCTTTCATTTCCAACTCCTTGCCTCCAGAACTCTGAGAAAGCCAATATCTTCTCTAAGCCACCCAGTTTGAGGTATTTTTTTGTGGCAGTCCTAGCAAATCACCATAGAAAATCAATTCAGAGCTTAATAATCAGTTTGGGGTAGACTGCAATAATTTCAATACTATTCTATTAAAACTGATTCTGAACATACACTAATTTTTAGGTATCTGTTATCTAGCACCACTGATTTTTACATATATATTTTTATTTTATATTTATTTAATATATATTATATATTTAATATATAATATATTTATTTAATATATTATATATTTATATATAATATATAATATATAATATAATTTATATATAATTATATAATTTATATATTTATATATTATATATATATATATATATATATATATATATATATATATTTGCAGTGCTGAGGATGAAACCCAGGGGCATTCTACCTCAGAGCTACACTCCCTGCCCTATTTTCATTTTTTATTTTGAAACAGGGTCTCACTGAGTTGCAAAGGGCCTCACTAAGTAGCTGAAGCTATCTGAGCACCATGATCCTCCTGTCTCGGCCTCCCAAGTATGGGGATTACAAGCGTGTGCCACCACGCCCGACTCTCTCTCTCTTTTTATTGGTGCATTATAGTCTCACATCATAGTGTAGATCATATTGACAGGGGCATGTACGCACACTGTATTTGGTGCCCTTCCTCCACCTCCCCAGACTCCCCATTTCCCTCCCTCCAATTCCAAGTGTCCAGGTTGACAATGTTATATTCACATGTATACACATAGTTGTAGGTAGCATTTCCATTCATGAATCTCAGCCTTCTTCCTCCTCTACCCTTCCTCCTGGCTCCACTGAGGTTTCCCCTTCATTGTCTGGAGTCCTCCTGGTATCCCCAATACTCCCTAGCCTGAGCATATTAGAGAAAACATATGTCCCTTCTCTGTCTGTGCTTGGCTAATCTCACTTAACATAATGTTCTCTAGGTCTTTCCATCTTCTTAACAAATGATATCATTTTGTTCTTCTTTATTGCTGAGAATTCCATTGTGTGTATTTCCCATAATTTTGTAATCCATTCATCTTTTGATGGAGACCTAAGTTGGTTCCATAGTTTGGCTACTGAGAATAGCATCACTGATTTTTTTTTTTTTTTTTTTTTTTTTTTTTTTTTGCGGGTCTGGGGATGGAACCCAGGGGCATTCGACCTCTGATCTACTCCTTCTGCCCTATCTTTTATTCTTTATCATGAAACCGGGTCTCACTGAGTTGCAGAGGGCCTCACTAAGTAGCTGAGGCTGTCTGTGAACTGCGATTCTCTGGTCTATCCTGAATGCTGGGATTATAAGCGTGCGCCACCACGCTGGCTGTATCACTGATTTTTTTTGTGTGTGTGGTGGTACTGGGGTTCCTGGAAGCCCTTCTACCTCCGGGCTACACTCCCAGACCTATTTTATACTTTTTTATTTTTGGAAACAGGGTCTCTTAAGCCAGCAGGGCTGGCTTCGAACCAGTGCGATCCTCCTGTCTCCGCCTCCCAAGTGCGGGGATTACAAGCGTGCGCCACCACGCGCGGTTGCATCACTGATTCTTAAACACTAATTTTCCCTATCTCTGTGTGAGTTATTTATATTTTGCCATGGTTTAGATGTGACTATCTTCCCAAAGCTTGGAGGATAAGCTTGTGCTGGGGTCTAGACCATGTGGGGATGTTATGAGGTGGCGGATGTTCCAGGACGCGGGTCTAGTAAATGGTGATTAGGTCATTGGGGGTGCTGCCAGCAAAAACAGGTAATGCTGGCCTTTCAGAGTGAGTGAGTTCCTTTCAGAATGCGTTGCTAGAAGAGTAAGACTGGTTCCTTCCAAGTCTTTGGCTTCCTGTGTCACCATCTGATGATCTTGTAAATGTCCCCACTCTTGTGATGCCATCCACCATGATGTCCTCACCATCATGACAGTCTACACCAGTGAAGTCACTTGATTTTGAACACTCAGCCTCCAGCATTGTGGGAGACTAAGCAAACCTCTTTTCTTTATACATTACCCAGCCCCAGGTATTTTGTTATAGTTACGGAAAATGCACTAACATACGTGATGCACCTGAATCCACAAAGGGCTTAGTCCCTACCACTACAAATGGGCAAATCCTGTAAGTTCTCTAGCTGTACTCCTAATTTCTGGGCAGGAGCTTTGGGATTGTGGTAGCCTTGTATTGTGTTAGTGTAGCTAGGACAGGACTCTGTTTCCCAGAAAACGGAGCAAGATTTGGAAAGCAAAAATGAAATGGCAACATATTTGCCATCAAAAAACTCAGCCTAGAGCCATGCCACACATGGTATTCACTGATGGGCACGGGGCGGCAGCTGGGCCTGGAGGTCCTGCAGCCCCCACCAGAGCTGCTTCTTTAGCTTCTCTTAATCCTGGGCTAGGTTGTGGGCAGTCCCACAGTGGTGCACTGTCGTGGGAGCAGCATGGAAGCATCCTTCTGGTTCATCCATGTGGCTTCCACCCCACAGGTACAGATGCTGCTCAGTGCTTGGTCTCTGCCCCTCCGTATCCCTCTTCCCCTCAGGCCCAAGTTGGAACACAATAATGACAGGCTGGACTGCTGAACCAGCTCCTAAAGCCATGGGCATTCTTACAACAATTTTCTTGGTTTGTTGAAGGTGGCTTTGCTTCTCTGATCAGACTTTTAACTGCTACAGATGTGGGGAACAGAGTAAAAGCTGCTATAATAAAAACCTGAAATGAGTTGGGCATTGTGGCGCATGCTTGTAATCCAGTACTTGGGAGGCTGAGACAGAAGGATTGCACGTGTGAAGCCAGTCGCAGTAACTTAGCAAGGCCCTTAGCAACTTAGGGAGACCCTGTTTCAAAATAAAGAAAAAAATAGGGTTGGGGCCTAGCTCAGAGAGAGAATGTCCCTGGGTTCAACCTCCACAGCAAGGGGGGAAAAAAATCCTGAAATGTGTGACCGTGGCTTTTGGACCAGGCAGTGGATAGGAGGCAGAGACATTACTATGTAGTAGTAGGAAGTTTAGCAACATCGAAACCTGGGATTAACTTGGAAAAACAGAATATATACCAGTGAACTGCATAATTTAGTTCAGGAGTTTTCCAGGCACAGTGTTGAAAATGACACTTGCCTCCCAGTTGCCTGCAGTAAAATAGGAGAACAGAAATGAGTTAAAGAACAAACAGTTAAATATAAAGGTGACAAAACTTGCTGGGTTTGAAAATGAAATGGCTTCTTGCTCTTAGCCTCTCCAGATGGCAAACAAATCTGAAAATGAAGACATGGCTTCTGGATCTGCTTCCAGCTAAGACAGGGCCAGCAGATGCCAGTATCTCACCCACTGATTACATTTAAGAACCCTGGAGAGGATGAATGAAGCAACCAACAAGGACTCTAAAAGGAAAAGATACAGGTGGGTCGGGGAGAGAAATCAAAACCCCAAGAAAGACCAGTAAGGTGGTGAGCGCCTCTGAGTTCTATCCCCAGACCTGCAAAAAAAACAAAAGATTTCTTTTGAAGTTCAAATAAGATAAGAATACTGTGAAAGTATTGCCAAGCCACACAAATGTATGGGCAATATGCAGATAACTTACAACAAAAATAATCAGGTAGTCCTGCACTCACATCCAGGTAAATGTAGCCTCTGTGCCTTTCTTGCATCGGAATAAATCAAGAAAATGTCAGATGTAGGATTCCTAGGGTTCAAGATTTTTTATTTGTTCGGCATGATAAATTGTACTCTCAAGTGCTTTGGGGATAGGATCAATTTGGTTTTAGCTATGCTCCAGAACTAAAGCCCTACCTAGAATATGTATGGCTTTTATCCTCTTAGCCATCTTTGATACTAATGTAGAAGAGTTCCGTAAGGATGACTATTCTTTTTTTATTTTTATTTTTTTTGACAGTATTGGGGATGGAACCCAGGGGCATTTTACCTCTGAGCTACACCTCCAGCCCTATATTTTTTATTCCTTATTTTGAAACAGGATCTCACTGAGTTGCAAAAGGCCTCACTGAGTGGCTGAGGCTGTCCACGAACCTCGATCCTCCTGTCTTAGCCTTCTAAATGTTGGGATTACAAGCATACGCCACCACTCCTGGCTAAGGATGATTATTCTAAATATATATTACTTTATTTAATGAGCATCTTCATTAATAGTTATGGTTCGTTGTGTGATGAACATCTTCAAAAGCAAAATGGATGGGTGGGGGAGCAAACCCTGTGCTTGCCTGGGGAAGAAAATTTGGAGACCCAAATAGATAAATTTAGTTAAAGATTGTACATGGAATGATTATGAAATGTGGGCAGATTTTATAGTAGGAAGGCTTGTCCTGGTGTGTAACATTTCAGAGGGCCTGTTTCTGGGAGGTTTTGGTACTATTGCAGCTGCTGTTAAGGTGCAAGGATTTCCTTTTAAATACAAAATGTTCTCCAGCTCTTGTAATAACCTGCAGCTGTCTGACCACACCATTAAAAACTGTGACTGCTGCTCCTTGTTGTCCCTGGAGCTGCTTCAGACCCAAAGCAAAATATTTTCCAGTTTCAAGAATCAGTGAAGGGCCACCTATCAGTGGAATTTAAAATATTTCTTTAATGAAGCTCCAGACCTACAGAGTCAGTTTTGAATACCAGAAGAAAGGGACATCAAGTTAGCAGAGTTAAAGAAAGACAGGGAGGGAGGCAGGAAGGAAGGAAAAGAAAAGAAGGAAAGAAAGCTGTTCTTGAGATGAAAAAGCTCTCTGTTGCAGCAGTCTTTGGTCCTTTTTCTGAATAAGGAAACACCTGCCAGCAGGAGGAGTGCAAAGTCCTCCTTCCCTCTTGGCTAACAAGAGGAAAGCCTGGATTTTGCAGAGTTGTTATCTAACACTCAACACCTAGAAGAAGTATGTGCCTAACTCACAAGTATATAGAGTTATTGGCCGAAAACGTCAGTTGAGCTAGGCATGGTGGCGCATGCTTGTAATCCCAGCATTCGGGAGGCTGAGACCAGAGGATCGCAGTTCACGGACAGCCTCAGCTACTTAGTGAGGCCCTTTGCAACTCAGTGAGACTCCGTTTCAAAATAAAGAATAAAAAATAGGGCAGGGGGTGTAACTCAGAGGTAGAATGCCCTGGGTTCCATCCCCAGACCCACAAAAAAAAAAAAAAAGAAAGAAAATGTCAGTTGAGATAATATATTAATTAATATCATAATATTTATAAGCTTTAGCTTTAAAAAGGACTTTCTTTACAAAACCCCACCAGTTCAAGTTTAGCTGTTCCCTATTAATCCTAAAACTACATGGCTAATCTGGTATGGTGGCACATACTTTTAATCCCAGTACTTGGGAAGATGAGACAGCAGGTTCGAGGCCAGCCTCAGCAATTTAGTGAGGCCCTTAGTAACTTAGTGAGACCCTGTTTCAAAAATTAAAAAAAATATGTAAAATAGGGCCGGAGGTATAGCTTAGAGGTAGAATGCTCCTGTGTTCCATCCCCAGTACAAAAAAAAAAAAAGGAAGAAAGAAAGGAAGGAAAAGAAAGACCATGGTTGTGAGGTTGTAGCACAATCTATATTGATAGATGGGAAGAGAAGAGGGGATACTTGCCTGCTGAACCAGATCAGCTGCCTGGAGCCTGACTTGGCATCTCAGGGACGAGACAGGTCCCGGAGGGCTTCCCTTCAGTCCCCTGATACTTTCTACCCATGAGCATCAAGCCTTTGGTTAGACCTGGTAAATTGCTATGCTATTACTTGTTCTTCTTTCCAATTTATTTGGAATTGACCACACAAAAGTTAGCAGATTCCAAATGCTTGCACCAAATATCTGTAACCCTGAGTGTCAAATGAAGGTATTGAGTTGTGTTTTTGAAGGGATAAGTGGGTAACAATTATAGAGTCTACAGAAATAGAAAAAGGAATATTAGACTGTCTCCCACTACTCATCCAACCCCCCCTACCTGGCATTTTGTTTTTGTCCGAGATAGAACAGAAACAAAATGCCAAGGCCTCCTTTATGCCACTTGGTTGTCTCATATATCCATTCAATTTTTCTTTTCCCAGTTGGGACTCAGATGACAACTTTCCGAAAAATATTTACTTTTCAAGAGAACCAAGATGAACTCCGGGAGCAGTGATACAAGGTTACACGTGAGAGTTTGTGTAAAGAGATGCTGCAGCTAGACTCCCTTCTCTCCTGGTCCCCAACCTGAGGTCCTTATCCAGCGACCCCTGGGGTTTGTCATATTGTAATCTCCGCGGATAGCAAGCTGTGTGCCTGATAAGGCCAACTTTGCTGGGGCTTCCCATTAAGTGGTAGATAGCATCTATCTAACTTCCCTTTGTGCTGAGCAACTTAGAGACACTATGGTATGGTGTGCAGAGTTTCTCAGAGTTGGACTCTGGGCCCCAAAACCAAACGCCTTAACTCAGAGCAAGAGCCTCTGCAAAAATCCCATATCTCACTGCATTTGCCCAGGAGCCAAAGAGCCCTTAACAAGAAAGTCCTTCAACCATGAAGGGAGAGACATTCTGGGACCCTTGTAAGGTACATGGAGAGGTTAAAGGAAAGAGAGAGAGCAAAAGAAAGGGGAAAGGCAGCCTTCCTTCATTTGCCCCTAACCTGTTAGCCTCTCCAAGATCATGGGTCACAGAGCCCTGCTGGGAGCCCTGAGAGCTAGCAGCCTCTGTGGGCAACATCTGCTGACTAAAGCTGCCCTGACTGATTGAACAGTGGATCCAATCTGCAGCTACTTATCTTCTGTTCTCCCTTTATCTCGGACATAGCTGAGCCTCTTTCCAGAGAGCTCACTAGTCCTTGAGAGTGACTAATGAAACGTAACCACATTGTGTATGCCTCTTTTTTCAGCTTTTAAAATCATCATCATCATCATCATCATTGTACACTCATCTTTCCTAACACATTTCATGTTGTCATGCATAAGTTTACATGTGAACTTTGGATTGAATGGAGAAAAAATGACAAAGCATTAGACTGGCCTAGCTTTGAAAATGCAATATCCTCAGGTCCTTCCATTTAACTCTCTAAAGAGGGCGAGATTCAGTGTATCCCAGCCTCTGTCCTGTTTGTAGCCCCTCGTTCAGGTCCTTCCTGTGAGTTCAGCTCGATAACCAACCTCAGCCACTGGCCATGACTGGGGACAATACATGAAGTTACATTTTCTAGATGTGGAATTTCCTATTTCAGGACTTTCCAGCTCATTCCTGTCCACCCCACCGGGAGGAGTACGGACAGATTCACTTGCTAAAATGGCAAAGCCAGGGCCCTGCAGCTGGCCGGACTGAGCTGTTTCTGGAGCTCAGAGCAGTGATGACTCATCCCTCCTACAGTCCGTTAACTTCCCACTCCTCTCACTAGCCCAGATACTCTTCTCACTCTGACTCCTACAAACCCACTTATTTTCAAATTTGCTCAATAGCCATGACATTCAAACCCAACCTGCTTCATGCACAGGATGCAGAGGAAACCCAGAGTGAGAATCAGGAGTCCACAGAATAGATGAAGACCGCAGGGTGAGGACTGTTTCCTTGGACTTTGGGTGGTGGGAAATAACTGCTAATAAGAGACAACAGGAAGTTTTAGGACGTGTGCCATCCTGCCCAATTGAGTTAAGGGAATGCAGTCATCCTAACCGGTGATCTTCAAGAAGCCACACCACGTTTTAATTGAATGCACAGGTTCCTGCGTGATTAGGAGCATAGTACTTTGGTGCCCAGGCCGAGCTGAGCGGGAACAATGAGCTAATTGGCTTCCTGCCATAAAGCAAGGATACTCAAGCTTATTTTCCCTGTGACAGCTCCAGGCCCTATTGCCAGTCACAACAGGAAACAAGGGAATTCAATTTTCAGAGAAGTTACGGGTCTTTCCTGGATGATTCCTAACTGCCAGTGTGATAAAAAAAAAAAAAAAAAATGCAACATCTCTTTAAGAGAAGACTGTGGCTAGGCTTAGAGAAACTTTAAGTCAGTCGTTCGGTACAAAGCTGATGGGCCAAGTAACAAGCAGCACCAGTTCTTCTCATCCCCTCACTGAGGCACTGAGTTCAGAGGGGTGCCCCATCATTTCTCAGAGCTTACATCCTAAACACACATACAACCTGCCAGAATCTAAGGACTCCGGAAGCCTCTGATATTTTGGGAAGAGGAAGTATTCAACACATTCAACAGATTTATTCAACAAATGTTTGTTGAATGCCTACCATGTTCCAGGCACTAAGAAACAAGAAGTTCCAGGACCATCCCTTTCCCACCAGGCCAAAATTAAAGGATGCTCAAGTTCCTCAGATAAAATGTCACTGTACTTGCATAGAACCTAAATACATCCTCCCGTATACTTTTTTTTGTGTGTGTGGTACTGGGGATGGGAACCCAGGGGCATTCTACCTCCAAGCTACACCCCCAGCCCTATGTTTTTATTCTTAGTGAAACAGAGTCTCATGCCGGAGCCAGCGGCAAAAAGTACAGGTTCCGAAGAGAGGAGTGAGGATCAAATAATATAACTGTTAAGAATTAAATTCCAAATATGATTTATTCCTAAGCATGGAAGAATCGCCAGTCAACTCCCTGGGTCGATATCTCTACTACTGGCCGATACTGGGGCTTCTTCTCTAGTGGTATTTATAGTTTTTTGCTTTAGGTTACCCTGGAGGGAAAATTCCAATGTCCGGGCAGGTCAAAGAATACCCTGATGCAACACAAACCTAGTCTTAGCTCAGACAGAACAATATCATCATTAGCATTAGTAACCTTGAAGCTTTCAAGGCCCCAAACCTTGTTGACTCTGGGCGAGGACAGTCAGAAGTTAAGACAAAGGGAAAACCTTAATGGCTCCCCACAGTCTCACTAAGTTACAAAGGGCCTCACTAAGTAGCTGAGGCTGCCCTCGAACCATGATCCTCCTGTCTCAGCCTCCCAAATGCTGGGATTACAACTGTGCGCCACCACACCTGGCCTCCCCTATACATTTAATCATTTATAGATTATTTATAATACATAATACAACACAAATGCTATGAAATAATTGTTATATCATTTAGGAAATAATAACAAGGAAAAATGTCTGTACATGTTCAGTAGAGATACAACCAAAGTAGGCCTAACTACATAATAAAAATCAGCAACAATGGAACATATTTTAAGTAGAATGTTTTCCATCCAGTTTCAAAATATTGATTAAATTTTCAGGTGTGGAACCTACTGATACAAAGGCTAATTTGTTGGCTTGGAAATGAATCCAATAAAATTAACCACTGGACTATCAGGGGGAGCCCAGAGACATATATTCAACATGATCCTAAAGTGCAAATACAACTTCTTTTCCATGTTTTGAATTATTTATTTATTTAAAAATTTTTATTGGTGCATTGTAGTCATACATCTTAATGAAGTACAAGATGGTAGAGGCATAGATGCTCAAATCACTCATTAGCCCTTACCCAATTCCCTACCCCCTCCTTCTTTCTCCTGTTTGGCTTAGTGATTGAGTTAGATATATTCACAGTGTGCAATTGTCTTTCACTTTAAGCTGAGCTCAGGATGTTTATATCCAACTCTCAGTGGAAGGTTCACAAAGACGTCCCTCAGAGCACCTACTTAATCTCAGTATGCTTAAACCTGAACTCAACATTGTCCCTCCAAATCTCTGTGTCAGCTAGTGGCACCCAGTCATCCAAATCAGGACCTGTGAATTGGCCTTGTCTCCTTCTACTTTTTTTTTTTTTTTTTTTTTTTTTTTTTTTTTTGGTGGTACTGGGGTTCCTGGAAGCCCTTCTACCTCCGGGCTACACTCCCAGACCTATTTTTACATTTTTATTTGGAAACAGGGTCTCCTAAGCCAGCACGCGCACGGCTGGCTTCGAACCTGTGCCATCCTCCTGTCTCTGCCTCCCAAGCGCGGGGATTACAAGCATGCACCACCACGCCCGGCTCTACTTCCTTTTTTTAAAATTTTTTCTTGTGGTCCTGGGAATTGAAACCAGGGGCATTCTACTCTGAGCTACATTCCCAGCTCTATTTATTTTCTTTATTTTGAAACAGGTTCTCACTAAGTTGCAAAGGGCCTCATTAAGTAGCTGAGGCTGGCCAAGAACCTGCGATCCTCCTGTCTCAGCCTCCTAAGTAATAGGATTACAAGCGTGTGCCACTAGGCTTGGCACTACTTTCTTGTTTCTGAGATTCAAGCAATCATGACACTTTCCCGCTCTTACCTCTTAAATACTACTCAGTACAATCATTGCCCCTTGGGAGACAGTGCACAAGGCAAATTATCATTACCCTCATTTTAGAGATGAATAAACATGACTGTAGAGGCTAAACAACCTTCCTAGGATTACACAACTCATATATGGTAAAGCCAAAAATAAAGCTCAAGGCTGTCTGATTTTAAGGATAAAGATCCTTATTTATTTATTTCCTTTCTTCCTTCCTTCCTTCCTCGCTCCCTTCCTTCCTTCCTTCCTCCCTCCCTTCCTTCCTTCCTTCTTTCCTTCCTCCACCCCTCCTTTCTCTCCCCTCCTCTTTCTTTCTTTCTTTCTTTCTTTCTTTCTTTCTTTCTTTCTTTCTTTCTTTCTTTCTTTCATACTAAAGATGAACCCAGAGGTACTGAGCTATACCCCGAGCCTTTTTACAATTTATTTTGAGACAGGGTCTCACAAAATTGCCCAGGATGGCCCTGAACTTATAATCCTCCTGACTCAGAAGGATGAGGATTCTTAAACCCTGTGCATCTAATTCAGTGTTCACTGTCCCAGTTTGAGCCTGCCTCATGCCTTCCTCAGTCTCCTTCCTGGTCTCTGTCTTTACTCTTTTCTTTTTAGTTCCTTTTACTTTTATTACACATTTTTAAAAGTCAAGCTTATAAAGACGTAATATATAAAATAAAATTCCTCCCTTTTGGTAAATACAAGGGACAGAGAGAAGGAAGGATGGAAGAATGGCCAGACACCAGAGAGGAAACCAGCCCGCATTCTGCCAGCAGCGAAGCCATGCTGGCACCATCTTCCCTTGCAGCGCCGGGCTCCAGAGAGGAGGGGGACTCAGAATGGAGCTCAGAACTGGAGAGGAGATACACTGGCCTCACAGCCTGGATGCAGCAGCAGCACCATACTGCCGCTGGCAATGGATAATTTACCGGACAGCTCCAGATCAGTGCACTCAACAACCCACCAGGCTCCAGACAGGAGGGGTGGACAGTGAGCTGAGGTGAGCAACTGCGGAACAGCCGGGTGTAATTCAGCAGTTTTTTCAGCACAAGGAGCGTCTAAAGCTCCCAGGGGCCAGGCTCAGCACACTCCTCCAGAGTGGAGCTCAAAACCAGAAAAGAAATACACCAGCCTCATGGCTGAGGGTGTGGCAATGGTGCCATATTGCCTTCAGTGGTGGCAGAGAGTTCACCGAGTCCGTGACAGCGCCACATCAGCGCACTCAACAACCTCTGGCATTGGCTGCTGTTTACTGTCATTTGGTGAAGCAGAGAAACAAAATTTTGGTGTCCATGGTTCCTGACTTCTGACCCCTGTTACTCCACTATCACCCAATCCTTACCACTCAAAAAAGAACTGCTTACCTGTTGACTCTTCTAAATCCCTACTACTAAGACTGGACTATACACAATACCCACAATCAGTGGGAAGACAACTGAAGAACAGGCCTGAGAACTTTGAAAATATGAGAACCAGGAATAGTGGAGAAACGACAGAAGTCACGAATACTGACCTACAAGAAATGCAAGAAGGGGAGTTCCGAATCTTGATTTACACTATGATGAAAGGATTGAAAACAAGTCTAAAGGAGATGAAAGATGAGTTAGAAACACTAAGAAAGAATCAAAAAGAGGTCTGGAATGAAATGAAAGAGTTAATAAGTGAAATGAAGACAGCAATAGAATGCAATTCTGGAAGATTAGATGAAATCCAAAACTGAAAACACGGTCAGCGATATACAGAAATCTTTACAGCAACAAAACCTAAACATCCAGCAAATATGGGATAATATGAAGCGTCCTAACTTACAAATAATAGGCATTGAAGAAGGGATAGAGGTGCAGACCAAGGGCATCTGTAATCTCTTCAAAGAAATAATTTCAGAGAATTTTCCAAACATGGAAAGAGACTTGGATCTTCATGTCCAGGAGGCATAAAGAACACCATAGACACAGGGCCAAAGAAAGACCTCCCCACACCACATAATAGCCAAAATGACCAACATAGAGGACAAGGAAGGAATCTTAAAAGCAGTGAGAACAAAAGGACAGATGACATATACAGGCAAAACAATAAGAATCACCCCAGACTATACAACCCAGGTCATGAATCCTAGGAGAGATTGGTACGACATGATTCAGACCCTGGAAGAAAATAACTTCCAACCAAAGCTTATTTATTTAGCAAAACTACTATTCAAGATCAATGGAGAAACCAAAGTCTTTCAGGATAAACAGAATCTTAAAAAATTCATGAATTCAAAGCCAACACTAGAGAAAATTCTTAAAGAAATAAACCATAAAGAAGAAAAAAGAAGCAGACTTCAGAACCAGAGAAGAGAGGAAGTTAATAAGTGGGCCATTTAAGTAAAGAAGAAAGACCAAACCACCCAATAGTAGACAAAACACAAAATGGCAGAAAACAAAAAACATATTTCAATAATATCTCTTAATGTCAAAGGACTTAATTCACCAATCAAAAGACATAGACTGGCAATGTGGATTAAAAAACATAATCCAAATATATGCTGTCTGCACAAAACTCACCTTATAGCCAAAGACATTCACAGACTGAAAGTGAAAGAATGGAAAAAGATACACCATGCTATTGGAGACCAAAAAAGAGCAGGGGTAGCAACCCTGATATCCAACAAAACATACTTTAAACTAAAACACATCAGAAGAGACAAATCAGGGCACTTCCTTTTATTAAAAGGAACAATACACCAAGAAGATATAATGAGAGTAAATATTTATGATGCAAACGTGGGTGCAACCAAAGTTGTAAAACAAACCCTTCTGGACATCAGATCCCAAATAGACCCAAATACAATAATTCTAGGAGACTTTAATACACCTCTCACACCACTGGATCGATCTTCAAAGCAAAAGATAAGTAAAGACTCCTTAGAACTAAAGAAAACCATAAACCAAATGGACCTAATAGATATTTACAGAATATTTCAGCCAGGAACTACAGAATACACATTCTTCTCAGCAGCCCATGGAACCTTCTCCAAAATAGACCACATCCTGGGACACAAAGAAAGCGCCTGTAAATTCAAAAGATGTAATATAATTCCTTGCATCTTTTCAGACCATAATGGAATAAAAGTAGAAATCAACAACAGGAAACTCAAAAGAAATTATTCAAATACATGGAGATTGAATGATACACTATTGAATGATGAATGGGAAAGAGCGGAAATTAGGGAAGAAATAAAAAATTTATGGAAACAAATGAAAACAGAGACACAACCTACCAAAATCTATGGGACACTATGAAGGCAGTATTAAGAGGAGAGTTTACTACATTGAGTGCCCACATAAGAAGGACAGAGAATAACCAAGTAAAGACCCTAATGACACAACTCAAGGACCTAGAAATACTGCAACAGTCTATTCCCAAAGCCAGCAGAAGGCAAGAAATTGTTAAAATTAGAGCAGAAATAAATGAAATAGAGAACAAAAAAAACAATTTAAAGAATCAATAAAACAAAAAGTTGGTTCTTTGAAAAGATTAATAGAATTGATAATCCCCTGGCCAACCTAACCAAAAGAAAAAGAGAATCAACTCAAATAATCAAAATTAGAAATGAAAAAGGAGATATCACCACAGATAGTGAAGAAATTCAAAAGATAATCAGAAACTACTTTAAAAATTTATACTCCAATAGACTAGAAAACATGGAAGAAATTGATAGATTTCTAAGCAGAGTTAACCTACCTAAACTTATCCAAGAGGACATAGCAAGCCTAAATCAATCAATAGCAACCAAAGAAATAGAAATGGCAATAAAAATTCGTCCACCAAAGAAAAGCCCAGGCCCAGATGGGTTTCCAGCTGAATTCTACAAAACCTTCAGTGAACAACTAATACCAATACTTCATAACTTGTTCCGGGAAATTGAAAGAGATGGAACTCTCCCAAATTTCTTCTATGAGGCTAGTATCACATTAATCCCCAAACAAAATAAAGATACCTCAAGAAAGGAAAACTACAGACCAATATCCTTAATGAACATAGATGCAAAAATTCTAAACAAAATAATAGCCATACACATTCAAAACTATATCAAGAGAATAATACATCATAACCAAGTCAGTTTCATCCCAGAAAAACAAGGCTGGTTCAACATACACAAATCAATACATGTTATTCACCACATAAATAGAACCAAGAACAAAAACCACATCATCATAGCAATAGATGCTGAAAAAGCACTCGACAAAATCCAACACTCATTTATGTTAAAAAACACTGCAGAAAATTGGGATAGAAGGAATGTACTTCAACATCATTAAGGCAATATACTGTAAACCCAAAGCCAACATTATATTGGAAGGGGAAAACATGCAAGAATTTCCGCTAAAATCAGGAACAAGACAAGGATGCCCACTATCACCACTCCTTTTCAATATAGTCCTTGAGACTCTTGCTGCAGCAATAAGACAAGAGAAGGAAATCAAAGGAACTCACATAGGAAGAGAGGAATTAAAATTATCTGGAAGACCCAAAGAACTCAACAAAAAGACTTCTGGAGCTGATTGACAAATTCAGCAAAGTCGCAGGTTACAAAATCAACCTAAAGAAATCAGTGGCTTTTCTTTATGCCAACAATGAATCCACAATGAAAGAAACAAAGAAAACAATTTCATTCACTATAACCTCAAAACCAATAAAATACCTAGGAATAAACCTAACCCAAGATGTAAAAGACCTCTACAACAAAAACTATAAAACATTAAAGAAAGAAATTGAAGAAGACCTTGGAAGATGGAAAGATCTCCCGTGCTCATGGATAGGCAGAATAAATATCATCAAAATGGCCATTCTGCCAAAAGTGATCTATAGATTCAATGTAATTCCCATTAAAATACCAATGACATTCTTCATAGACCTAGAAAAATCAATCATGAACTTTATATGGAGAAAGAAAAGACCCAGAATAGCCAAAGCAATTCTCAGCAATAAGAAACATGCAGGAGGCATCACAATTTTAAGTCTAATTTTATAGACTTAAAATTATACTATAGAGCAATAGTAGTAAAAACAGCATGGTACTGGCACAATAACAGATATACTGACCAGTGGATTAGAATAGAAGATACAGAAACAAATCCACACATCTTTAGTCAATTAATATTTGACAAAGGGGCCAAACTCATACACTGGAGAAAAGACAGCCTTTTCAACAAATGGTGCTGGGAGAACTGGCTATCGATTTGTAGAAAGACGGAACTAAACCCCTATATCTCACCATGCACAGGAATCAACTCGAGATGGATCAAAGACTTAGAAATTAGACCTGAGACTGTGAAGTTATTAGAGGAGAGCATAGGCTCAACACTACAACATATTTGCACAGGCAGTAAATTTCTCAACAAAACCTCCAAAGCTCAGGAAATTGAAGCAAGAATAAATAAGTGGGATAGCATCAAACTAAAAAGTTTTTTCTCATCAAAGGAAACCATAAATAACCTAAAGAGGAAGCCTACAGAATGGGAAAAGATCTTTACCAGCCACCACTCTGATAGGGGGCTAATATCCAGAATATACAAAGAACTCAAAAGACTCTTCAGTAGCAAAACAAACAACCCAATCAAGAAATGGGCAAATGAACTAAATAGACACTTCACAAAAGAAGAGATACAAAGGGCCAATAGATACATGAAAAAATGTTCTACATCACTGGTCATCAGAAAGATGCAAATCAAAACTACACTGAGATTCCATCTAACCTCAGTCAGAGTGGCAAGCATAAAGAAATAAAATAACAACAAATGCTGGTGAGGATGTGGGGAAACAGGAACTCTTTTACACTGTTGGTGGGAGTGCAAACTAGTTTAGCCACTATGGAGATCTGTTTGGAGATTCCTAAGAAAGGTGGGAATAGATCCACCATATGATCCAGCTCTACCACTCCTACTACAGCAACATATGCATACCTATGTTCATAGCAGCACAATTTGTAATAGCCAAAATATGGAACCAACCCAGACCACCATCAACAGATGAATGGATAGCAAAACTTTGGGAAATACACACAATGGAATTCTATTCAGCCATAAAGAAGAACAAAATCATATCATTTGCAAGAAGATGGAAAGTCCTGGAGAACATTATGTTAAGTGAGATCAGCCAAGCACAGAAGAAGGTACATATGTTTCCTCTAATATGCCCAAACTAGGGAACATAGAGTGGGACTCCAGGTAATGGAGGGGAAATATCAGCAAAGTTTGAATGGAGAGATCGGAGAGGAGGAAGGCTGAACTTGATTAATGAGGGTCTATATCCGAATATGTTTAAAATTATGAATATGGCATGGTTAACCTGGACAATCATTGGTGGGAGGGGGGAAGGGAAAATGGGGGCGGGGGGAGAGGGCACCAAGTATAGTTTAAATGTATACCATTTATGTTCAATAAAAAAACTTGTTTAATAAAAAATAATTTTAAAAAACCAAGACCTAAAAAAATCCCTCCCTTTTTATTTCTGTTTGGTGATTTTTAACAAATATATGTGGTCACATAACCATCAGCATAATCAAAGTTCAGAACATTTCCATCACCCCCAAAACTTCTTCATGATCCCTTAAGAGTCAATCTGTTTCCCCTGACTCCTGACCTTGGCAATTACTAGCTTAATTTTTCTCCCCATAGTTTTTCCTTTTAAAGAAAGTAATATAAATGGAATTATACTGTGTAAAAACCTTCAGTGTCTAGCTACCATCACTTAATATAATTTTTTTATTTTTTAATTTATTATTATTATTATTATTATTATTATTATTATTATTATTGGTGGTGGTGGTGGTGGTGGTGGTGGTGGTGATACTGGGGTTCCTAGAAGCCCTTCTAGCTCCAGGCTACACTGCCAGATCTATATTTTATATTTTTTAAAATTTGGAAACAGGGTCTCTTAAACCAGCGAGGCTGGCTTTGAACCTGCGTAATCCTCCTGTCTCCACCTCCCAAGCGCGGGGATTACAAACGTGTGCCACTACGCCCAGCTCAAAATTTTTTATTTTAATCCATGTTGTTATAGGTGTCCTTAGTTTAGTACTTTTTATGATTGGTGATATTTATTCATTATTTAAATAAAAGACATTTATTTCCTGTTGAGTGCTACTACAAATAAAACTACTAGAAATATTCACATATAGGTTTTTATACTACTAGAAATGTCCACATACAGGTTTTTCTTTGAACACATATTCTCCTTTCTCTTGGGTAAATAAATGCACAAAAGTGGGGTATGGATCTTAGAGAAAATATGTGCATATACTTGACTTTATAAGAATTAGTCTAACTGCTTCCTACCTGGCTATATAGGTCTTCATAGCAATCAGCAATAAAAGAGAGTTCCAGTTGCTCTACATCCTTACCAACACTTATTATTGATAATCTTTTTAATCTTAGCCATACTGACATGTATATAGTGGTATCTCATTACAGTTTCTAGTTGCATTTCCCTAAGAACAATGGTGTTGAACATCTATTTCATGGGCTTATTTATCCATTTATCCATTTGTCTTTCTTAGTTATGTTTCTGTTCAAGTGTTTTGTTCACTTTTTAATTGGGTTTTTTCTGTTTTATTGAGTTTAGGGAATTATGTATTCTTTTTTGGGGGGGCGGGTCTGGGGATGGAACCCAGGGGCATTCGACCTTCAAGCTACACCCCCTGCCCTATTTTTTTTTTATCATTCTTTATTTTGAAACTGGGTCTTACTTAGTTGCAGAGGGCCTCACTAAGTAGCCGAGGCTGTCTGCGAACTGCAATCCTCTGGTCTCAGCCTCCCAAATGCTGGGATTACAAGCGTGCGCCACCACGCCAGGCTACAAGTTCTTTTATCAGATATCTTTTGCAAATATTTTCTCCAGATCTATTGGTTGATTTTTCATTTTCTTAGTAGTGTCTTTTAAAGAGAAGCAGTTTTAAATTAAAATTAGTGCAATGTATTGATGCTTTTTCTTTCATGATTCCTGCTTTTTATGTTTTATCTAAGGAATCTCTGCCCAAACCAAGGTCACAAAAATTTTCTTCTGTATCTTTTGTAGTTGGCTCACATATTTTAGTCTATGACTTATTTCAAGGGGACTTGTGTATGGTACAAAGTAAAGGCCAAGGTTCCTTTGTTGGACTAGCCATGATCAGTTGCTTGAACACCATTTATTGAAAAAGATTATCTTTTCCCCATGAAATTATATTGGTAGCTTTGTTAAAATAATTAGCAATAGATATGAATCTATTTCAAGTTTCTTTTTTCTGTCCCATTGATCTATCTTATGTTTTTGACAATAAGATATTGTCTTTAATATTATAAATTTAACAGTTTGTAATCCCAGTATTTGGGAGACTGAGACAAAAGAATTGCAGGTTTGAATTCAACCTCAGCAACTTAGTGAGGCTCTCAGGAATTTAGTGAGGCCCTGTTTCCAAATAAAAATATACAATTGGTCTGGGACTGTAGCCCAGAGGTAGAAGGCCCGTAGGCTCCATCCCCAGTACCACACACACACACACACACACACACACACACACACAAATTATAGATATAAAATTTCTTATACCAAGTATTATAAGTTCTCTAACTTTATTCTTCCTATTTAAAAACATTTTGGCTGTATTAGGCCCTTTGCTTTTGATATAAATTAAAAAATCAACTTGCTAAGCTGGGTGTGGTGGCGCACACTTGTAATCCCAGCATTTGGGAGGCTGAGACCTGGAGGATCACGGTTCACAGACAACCTCAGCTACTTAGTGAGGTTCTCTGCAACTCAGTGAGACCCGGTTTCAAAATAAAGAATAAAAAATAGGGCAGGGGGTGTACCTCAAAGGTCGAATGCCCCTGGGTTCCATCCCCAGACCCGCAAAAAAAAAAAAAAAAAAAAAAAAAATCCACTTGCTGATTTTGACAAAAAGCTTGCCGAGACTTTGATTAGAGAGAACTGGAAAAAGAAAAAACAATTAGAGAGAATTGACATCCCAACAATACTGAGTTTCCAACCCATAAACATGAGTTAAGTATTCTTTTTTTTCTTTTCCTGGAAACCCTTCTACCTCCAGGCTACACTCCCAGACCCATTTTTGTTTTATATATTTTTATTTGGAAGCAGGGTCTCTTAAGCCAGCTCAGCTGGCTTCGAACCTGCCGATCTTCCTGTCTCCGCCTCCCAAGCTCGGGGATTACAAGCGTGCGCCACCAGCCTGGGAGTTAAGTATTCTTTAATTTCAGCTATGTTTTGTAGTTTTCTATGTAAAGGTTTTGATTTTTTATTAAATTTAATTTATCCTAAGTATTTTCCCCCCATGATACTGGGAATGAAACCCAGGGGCATTCTATCTCTAAACTCCCAGCCCTATCTTTTAGTCTTTTTTTTTTTTTTTATCTTTTGAAACTGGGTCTCACTTGAGTTGCAAAGTGCCTCGCTGATTAGCTGAGGCTGTCTGCAAACAAGCAATCCTCTGGTCTCCACCTCTGAATGCTGGGGTTACAAGCATGCGCCACCACACCCGGCAGTATTTCATTTTTAATGGTATTGCAAACAATTCTTAATTTCACCATCCAATTGTTTATATTGAACTTGAAATCTGTAACATGTAACATTGATAAATTCACTTATTAGTGAAACAGGGGTTTTTTGAGAGGAACCCGGGCGAGTTCTTGTCTATGGTGAGCGAAGAATGACACCTGCAGACCTCAGGAAGGGGAGTAAAAGGTTTATTGGAAGCAGTAGGGAATGGGGGGAGAGTGGCTGAACACCCCCAAAGGGGCTGGAACTCTGGGTCCAGCAGCTGCCTTCAGGACAGTACTTGAGAGTAGCCCAAGCTGAATTGCCTTCAGGTGCAGGCTGCTTTCTTCCAGCGTCCATGCGATCTGCCAGAAGGGAATAGAGAAAAGTGGCAGAATACCTCATAGGGGCGGTCAGAACTCCGGGGTCCAGTAGCTGCCTTCAGGGTCACTACCCGAGTGTCGCCCGAGCCAAGTGCCCTTCAGTTGCAAACTACTTTCTCCCAGAGTCCACGCGATCTGCCAGAAAAGAGGTACAGGTCACCCCTAGGGGCCTGGCCAGCCATGATGTCCAGCAGAGGTCTTCAGGTCACTACTCAAGAGTCGCCTGAGCCACGTGCCCTCAGATGCACTCTGCCTTCTCTCAGGGCCAACACGACCTGCAAGAGAGAGAACAGCTCCCCAAAAGGGGAGGGGGTCCCGAGCGGGAAAGTCCCCCTTTTGCCATCTGGTCAGGCCTTGCTTGACCGCTTGCAAGTTCTTTGGTTAGGGTGACTTTTGGGATTCCAAGGAGAATTTGCATAGGGTATTTGCAAGTCCTTTGAAGGGTCTCCTTTCATTCAGTAGGAGTTTCCAACTTGCTCTGTGCTGGCTCCTGGGTTTGTTGATTAGTAAACAGATGGCTTTGTGAAGCTCTGGCCTTCTTATCTCTGAGCCTTTGGAGTTTCAGGCATTTGTCACCCCTCAGGAAACTCAGGAAATTAACTTTTTTCTACCAAGGCCTTTTCCCTATCTGCCTATTTCCTTTCTACCTCCTCATTAGTTCTAGTAGCTTTATTTGTAGATTATTTGGAATTTTCTATGTAAACAACCAAGTAATCAAAGAGTAAGGACAGTATTACTTCTTTTCAAATGTATATGCATTTTGTGTACTTTTCTTACCTTATTGTACTGGGTAGCACTTCTAATGCCATATTGAGTGGAAGTGGTTAGAGCTGGCATCCTTCCTCACCAGGAGCATTTTACCTCAGAGATACACCCCCAGCACTATTTTATTTTTTCTTTGGAAACAGGGTCTTGTTAAGTTAAGACCCTGGCTTCAAACCTGCAATCCTTTATTTTATTTATTTTGGTGGTACTGGGGTTCCTGGAACCCTTCTACCTCTGGGCTACGCTCCCAGACTTATTTTTATACTTTTTTATTTGGAAACAGGGTCTCTTAAGCCAGCGCATCTGGCTTCAAAGATCCTCCTGTCTCTGCCTCCCAAGCGCGGAGATTACAAGCGTGCGCCACCACGCCCAGCCCTGCAATCCTTTTATCTCAGCCTTCTAGGTACTGGATTTCAGGAGTGTGCCACCACACCCAGCTTTGTCTTCATTCTTAAGGGTAAAGCATTAAATATCCATTATACATGTAGTTATCTGTAGGTTGTTCATAGGTGGACTGTTGTGTTTAAAATTTTAGGTTAAAGTTTTATAACAAAGTGCTATGAGAGTGCAGTGTGATGTAGTTGCTAAGAAATTGCTTAAACTAATAATGTTGATCAATAATGTACAAGAGTATTTTTTTAAGTTAAATAGTCCTAAATAAGTTTAAACTTTTCATCCGCCCTAGCTAAGGGCATCCGCCCTAGCTGAGAGCATCTGCCTGACCCAAGGTCGCATACCTTAGATAAGAGACCCTCTTTCAAGTGACCTTCTCTCCTGTGACCCTGTTATCTTCGGGAACATCTGTGTGCTTTGTATAGCTGCTTTAATGTATAGAGTTGTAAATGTTAAAAGTCAAGGCTGACTTAATAAGAATGACTTTGCAACATAATAGTAGATAAGATAACCCCTACCCCTACCCTATTATCTTAAAAATGGTCTGTACAAGTTACCTTATTGGATGGAAGCTGTAAATTCAAAAAAACATCAATAATGTAACAGACTTGCAAGATGTATAAAAATCCCACCCAAATGGCCAACTTGGCCCTTGCCGCTTATGTGGAGACACATGCGCTTGGGTCCAGGTTCGAACCTGAAATAAAGTGTGGCTTGACAACAAATAATTGGCTGTGGACACTTATTCTTGCCTGGATAATGTACAACATGGACTTTATTTATCTATAGATAAATGATGCTATTATTTAGCCCTTATTTCCTGAGAACAGTTTTGTTTTATCATAAATTGATATTAAACTTTATAAAATATCTTTTTTTTTTTTTGGTGGTGGTACTGGGGGTGGAACCCAGGGGTTTTTCTACCTCCAGACTATGCTCCCAGACCTATTTTATACTTTATTTGGAATCAGGGTCTCACTAAATTGCTGAAAACCTCACTAAATAACTGAGGCTGGCTTTGAACCTGTGAGATCCTTCTGTCTCAGCTTCCCAAGCGCTGGGATTACAAGCATGTGCCACTACGCCCAGCTATAAAATACCTTTTCTTCCTCTATTAAGATCATCGTGTAATTTATCTTTTATCATGTTAGTAGGATGAATTAAATTGATTTTTGAACACCTAGCGAGTGTTACTTTCCTCAGATATATACCATTTAGTCATGATATATTCTTCTTTTAATGTGTTGCTGGATTGTATTTCCTATTATTAAGATCATTACATCAGCCAGACTTGGTGGCACATGCTTGTAATCCTCGCGCTTGGGAGGCGGAGACAGGAGGATCACGCAGGTTCCAAGTCAGCTGCGCTGGCTTAAGAGACCCTGTTTCCAAATAAAAATATAAAATAGGTCTGGGAGTGTAGCCCGGAGGTAGACAGGCTGCCAGGAACCCCAGTACCCCCCACACACAAAAAGATTGTTATATCTGTGCTAATGAGAATATTGCTTTGTAGTTATTTTTTCCTTATAATATCTTTATTTTGTTTGGTATCAAGGTAATGTTGGCCCACTTTTTGGGAAAATTTGTGGATAATTAATACTATTTTTCCTTAAATGTTTAGTAAAAATTCACCATTGGATTCATCTGGATCTGAAGCTCCTTTGTGGAAAGGTTTTTATTATGAGTTCAATTTCTTTAATTCAATTTCTTGGCTGTTGAGAATGTTTCTTCTTGAGTAAGTATTAGAAGTTTATATCACTCAGGAAATGTAATTTATGTTATTTAAATTATCAAGCTTATTGGCATAACACTAACCACAAAATCTTATTATTATAGTATCTGTAGGATCTATAATTGTTACGGTTTTGGGGTGAGTATGGTTGTGGGGGAACTGCTCCCTGGGAACCCCTGCTAGGGTCCTGGACACACTTACCCCCAACCCATACTCACCCCAAAACCGTAACATTTTTGGCGCCCAACTTCCTTGGGCAACGTGGGGTCCGTGGCTCTGTATTTTTCATGGGACTTTTGGGCCTGTGGGTCGGTGGGTCGGTGCGCAGCAGCAGTTTTAGCTCCAGCTGGTGAGCTGTTGAGCTTTCAAACAGCTATAGAGCCGGGTGTCGTGGTGACGCTTGTAATCCCCCGCGCTTGGGGGGTGGAAACAGGAGGATCGCGCTGGTTCAGAGCCAGCCTCGCTGGCTTAAGAGATGCTGTTTCCAAAAAATATAAAAATAGGTCTAGGAGTGTAGCCCCACGGTAGAAGGGCTTCCAGGCCCCCCAACTTCGCCCCTGTACAGCTTGAAGCAGTTTATGACCGACTCAACATCCTTATTCCTTTGCAGAGGGGTACATTCATGCAATAAAAATGGGGGAAAATAATGGAAATTGAGCTCATGTGAAATGTTTGTAAAATTGTAAATGTCAAAATGTATTTTCTGTATCTACCTTTGGCCTGACAGGTGTCAGGAAGTTACTAGACAAAGGGGGGAATGTACCAGTATTGGGAATGGCCTAGGAAGATTTGAGAAAGCTATGATTATTAATATATTTCAAATATTGGGTGAGAGGCAAATTTGTGCAAGGACTTGGTTTCTGCCTAAAAGCAGGCAAGTATTCCAATGTAAATTAACCTAACTAAAGGTGATTAACAATTTCATAGGAGAGGAAAACTAGGCCTTTTCTCTCTAAAGATAGATCTTAGGAGAGGAGAACTAAGCCTTTATCTAAAGACAGATCTACATGATAATCTAGGGAGGATGGAGCAGGGTTTGACCTTGCCCTTCATGAAAGGAGACACTTTGCCACACCGTGCTGGGGGAGGTACCTTACAGGGTTAAGGGGAGGTACCTTACAGGGACGTTCACTATGTCTGAATTACATAAACAAGATGGAGGTCATGGGTATAAAAAGTCTGGTCCACGTTCTGTATCTGGGGAGTAGTGAGTTGGCCTGGGCCACCCTCCCCCCATTCCATTTTGGCATGGGGCTGTAACTATTTTCTGTATTTCTATCTTTTAATAAACTTCTTTAAATCTTCAGCAACTGTCCAAGCTATGCATATTTATTCTTAGCTTAGGACAAGAACCCGCGGTTTTTTTCTGTTTTTGGTCGTTTGGGGTTTTGTTATGGGTTGGGGGAAAGTGTGTCTGAGACCCTCGCAGGGGTTCCCGGGGAAAAGCTTCCCCAAACCATATTCTCCCAAACCGCAACAATAATGATAATCTGTCTTTCCTTCCTAATCATGGTCATATGTCTTTTTTTCCTGTTTTTCATCAGTCTAGATAGAGGCTTATCAGTTTTACTGATCTTTTCAAAGACCCATTTTTGTTATATTAATGTGGGGACCCAGAGGAAACACAGGCTGGTGATAAGGACATAACCCTACTCATCTTGCATAGCCCCAGATGAGCAGTTAGTTATATAAAGATGACTAGGCAGGTCATCCTGCATGGCTGCAGAAGTGTATATAGTTATATAACTAGGCAAAGCTCTACACGTGTCACACTGGCGTGGATACGCGCCATTTTTCCCAGAACTATATTTAAGGGACAGGTCTATAGAGTAAAGTTAATGTTCTCCTCTGCATGGTGACTCTGCATGTTTTTTCTCTCTGGGGATCTCACCACTGAAACCTCCCTTGCAACCACAGCTGGCCCCTGACAACTTATTTTTTTCTGTTTTTTCCTGTTTTCTAGTATATTGACTTATGCTTTTATTTTTCTTATTCCTTTCCTTCTGCTTGCTTTAGTCTTAACTTTCTCTTGTGTTTCGAGTTTCCTAAGATGAAATTTAGATTAATAATTTGAGAACTTTTGTGTGTGTGTGGTACTGGAAATTGAACCCAGGAGCATTCTACTTCTAATCTACACCCCAGCCCCCCGCCCTTTTTTGAAGCAGGTTCTTACTATGTTGTGGAGAGCCTCACTAAGTTGCTAAGGCTGTCCATGAACCTATGATCTTCCCTTCTCAGCCTCCCAGTGCTGGGATGGCAGGTGTGCACCACCATGTCTTGCTAATTTGAGAACTTACTATCCTTCCAATATATGTTTTAATGCTATAACTGTCCTTGAAAACCCCTGCTTTAGTTGTGTCTAAAAAATTTCATATGTTGTATGGTTTATTTCATCCAAGTCATTTTCTAATTTTCTTGTGATTTCTTCTTTACTCATGAATTATGTAGATGTCTGTCAACTAATATTCAAATGTTTAAAGTTCTTTCCAGATAGAGTTGTTAATGTGCTTCAAGTTTAATTTCATGAAGCCAGAAAACTGACTTTATATGAATTTCTGCATTCCATCTATTTTTCCTCAAAATCATAGCTGATGAGTATTTCTATACATTGTTATGGAGTGATCTATAGAAAATTGTGTGAATTAGATAAGGGAGAAAATAACTCAGATATGTTTGAAGTGAAAGGAAAATCTACAAAATAAAATAACTATCTATAGGAAGGACTGAAGAAGGTGGTCAGGACTGAGACCACCTGGCTTAAAATCCTGGCTCTGCCACCAAGTATTTCTATGACCTTAGGCAAGTTACTCAGCTTGCAATAGTCCCTTTTCCTTTTCTTTTTATCATTTCACCTACCAAACCCATTATTTTCTTTCCTCAAGTAATTTTCTGTCACTTCTACTGTAAAACACACTAGACCCCTGCATACCTGTACTGTGATCCATTGCCAAGATGGCAAAGACAGACTTCTCCTCAGTGGAAGCAGAGGATAAGAAGACCCTGTGAGTATGTTACCTTTTCCTTCCACATTGCATTAATCTCCCAAAATCACATACCTAGTAGTGGAGGAGGAAGTGGGTTTTTTTTCCAACTCCAAAATCCATAATCTTTGCAAACACCATGAAGATAAATCACAAAGCTAATAAAAGCAGAGCTGTTTCAAATTATAGTGGCCGAGTATAGATCCGTAGTTGCTAGAAATTAGTGTGACTGCACCAGGAATTTTGTGTGCTGACAAAATTGTTCTGTATCCCAGTTGTTGTGATACTTACCAAAACTTTCCCTTTTTCTCTCTCTTTCTCTCTCTCCCTCTCCCTCTCTCTCTCTATATATATATAATACATATAACATATATACACATATATGTATATATAACATACATAACACACACACATATATATACATATATATGTAGAATGCATAACTCTTCAAAATGTTCATTTTTCTATGACATAATTTTTTAAAAAGCAGAGCTGTTTTATTTTTTAATTTATTTTTTATTTTTATGTGGATCATATTGAAAAAATGGCATACATTCAGACTGTGCTTGGTGTCCTCCTCTACCCCATTTCCCCTTGCCCCCTCCCAACAATTAGTGTCCAGGTTGACCATGCTACATTCATACTTTTACACATATTCGAATGTAGCTCCTCCATTAATCAACCTCAGCCTTCTTCATCTCCTACCCTTCCATTTCAACTTTGCTGAGGTTTCCCCTCCATTATCTGAAGTCCCAGCAGAGCTGTTTTAAACACTTAGAATTTTTCTACCATATAATTTGGATAAAATTGAAACTGACTCCCAAGTTTTAAAATCCAGGCTGTCTTTTCTTCTCTAGAACTGTACTCAGTCATCCCGAGGCAAAGTTGTGACTAAGCGAAAGTTTCTTAGGTTTCTTGTTATCTTCCATCTACCTTTCAAAACCTTTCCTTCCTCCCTAATCCGCCCAAACAGCCCTAAAAGCAGGTTATCCATGGGCTGAGGCTGCCCTCCTCACCTTGGCGGAGCCAAGAGCCTACTAGAGGCTGCAGGCAGACCCACTGCCCCTGAATCCCTGCACTGGGGAGCTCCACCTCCCCATTCTCAAATTATAACCCTAATCTGTTTATCATAACTCATTTCCTCAACATGAGATTCTGCTCTCAGTTAGCTGTCATAGCAGGAAGGATCTTAAAACTAATGTTCCCCATGTGGAGGGGTTAATAAACATGAATGACTGAATAGGATACAAACCTCAGTCACACGTAGGCAGGTATCTGGGAAATTTGCAGGGCAGCTTTCACATCATCCAACTTGTTTTTTTGTAGGTCTGTCTGTTCTGGCCTCAAAATATACACAAGCCACCTCCAATAGTCATTCTTTTTCTTAAAAGTTTTCGTAAGGAGAGGCTGTGGATGTATGTGGGGGCAGAGGGAATAAAGGAACTCGTTATACTTTTGGCTCGGTTTTGCTGTGAACCTAAAAATGCTCTAAAAAAAATGCAGTCTTTTTTTTTTTAACTTTCTAAAACCTTCTCAGTATATACACCGCATCATAATTCTTTAGAATAGTCTGGGTTAAGATGACTATATTATTTAGTACAAATAATAATCTCTTCTGAACATTTAATATATGACAAGCACTGTTCTAAGTATTTTCTATATATTATCACATTTAATTCTCTAATAATCCTGAAAAAATAAGTACTATTATGATCTCAATTTCACAAGTAAGGAATTGTTATGGTTAGATATAGGCTGGCCCCTTGAAGAGCTTATAAAATGGGTATTTGGAGCGGATCTATTGCATCTTGAAGGCTGTAATCCCAGAAGTAGTGGCCTGGGCCAGTAAGGTGTGGCTAGCCGGGGTGGATTCCTGGGGGTGCAGCCTTTGTGATTATATATGTTTCTCTCTCCTCTTGCGCTCTCTCTCTCTCTCTCATCTCTCTCTTTTTCTCTCTCTCTCTCTCATCTCTCTCTCTCTCTCTCTCTCTCTCTCTCTCTCTCTTTCTCTCGCTCTCGCTCTCGCTCTCCCCCCCCCTCTCTTTTTTGCCCCCCACCCTGTGTGAGGAGCACAGCCCATGTGCTCTCTCTTTCTCTGCACCTTCAAACTACCAAGCCTGAAATCCTTGTCCCCCTCCTCACATGGACTAAACCTGAAACTGTAAGAAAATAAATCTTCCTCCCTCTAAGTTACATGGTCAGGTCTTTAGATTATGGCTGTGAGAATGCTGACCAGAACAGGAATGGAGGCAAAAGAGGTCAAAGCAGCTTGCTATGCGAGACCCAGGAATATAACAGGACAGGCCTGTTGCACCGCTACAGGGAACCGAAGATGTAGAGAGCCCCTCACTTGAGGTCATGCCCTTCCCAGGCAGCACAGAGCAGTTTATCGAGTGAGGCCAAGGCTGCTGCATAAAAGCCTGACCATAGCTGGGCGTGGTGGCGCACGCTTGTAATCCCAGTACTTGGGAGGCTGAGACAGGAGGATCGCACAGGTTCGAAGCCAGCCTCAGCTACTTAGTGAGGCTCTCAGCAACTTAGTGAGACCCTGTTTCCAAATAAAATAGAAAATAGGACTGGGGGTGTAGCCCAGAGGTAGAAAGCCCCTGGGTTCCATTCCCAGTACCACAAAAAAAAAATAAATAAATAAAATAAAATAAAATAAAATAAAAGCCTGACCATTGCAGTGCCAGTCCAGAGCTCAGGGTTGGCCCAGGGTTTGTTAAGCCTCCTCTCACTTCTGCTCTTTCTTGCAGCCTATCCTGCTTCTGTCCCCTATTTTCAGAAGTGCTAAAAACTTACTAGGCATCCTGCACCCCAAATTTTGTCTTGGCATTATCTTTTGGAGGACCCAACTTATTGCACTTGCCAAGGGTTGCATAGCAGATAGGTGGTAATATCCCACATCACACTCTAGCAGTCTGATGCACTATGATATATACTGTGTCCAAATGCAAAAGCACATCTAGAACTCTCCTCCAGCAGTAGTTAAATTCTTACTAGGCATATATGAAATTTTGCCTTTAATTTTTATAGCAGTTTTATTGTGAAATAATTCACATGCCCTAAAATCCACCTTTTCAAGTTCTACATATAATTCAGTGCTATGAGCACATTCACTAAGTTTTCCAACCACCACTGCTATGTATTTCCAGAATATTTCAATATCCAGAAGCAAGCTTGTACACTCTAGCAGTTACTCCCCATTTTCTTCAATTTAGGTCCACCTAAACAATAACTAATGTGGTTAATCTGTTCTTGCTAATTATGAAATATATCCCCCATGATCAGATATATAAACAATTCAAAATAAATATGTCCAAATTCTTGTTTGGTAATCTCACACCTCAAAATTTACTCTAAGAAAAAAATGACAAAAGTGATGGTGGATGTCTTCAAATAGTTTGTTGCAGCACAGTTTATAAAACTAAAACAACTAGAAGCAAATTTTACCCATTGTGGGCGATTGGCTAACTAAATCATCTCACATGAACACAATGGAATATCACTAACATTCCATTTTAATATGGAATAATGGATCCATTAAAGACTAAATAGCAAAAAGGAAAATATCTGGTATACTATTCAGCATAAAAGCAGAATATAAAATTGCATCTACAACTATGTAAAGTATGTACATATGGATAGAGATTGAAAGGAAATGGAGAAAAACAAAAACAGTTGTTGCAACAGGATGTTGGAACTGTGAATTATTTTCATTCTTCTGAGTTCTTTTATTATTGTCAGAATGTGATCTTTACAATAAATTAACATTGGAGGGAAATATGCCCATATCGACTCTTGACAGTAACACTTCTCCTTTATAAGGGATAATGGTCTGAAATAACAATTCAGAGCAAGGACTTTGGAGTCTCGAGGACCTGGATTTTCATTTGGGCTCTGATTCTTCTGAGGTGTATCACTGGGGCAGTAGCAGTCTAGCGCTGTAAGCATAATTTTCCAAAAATTATAACCGCTAACAGGGGCTAATCTACTTCAGAGGGCTGTTGTGAAGATGGAGATAGTGGCGCCTAGCAACACTTAATAAATAGTAACTGCTGTTGTTTTTGCTGCATAGGTAATTAATGATGTTGAAAGGGATGATGGAGGCAATTGACAGGGGGCAGGGAATGGAGGACAGAAGTTATTGTTTGCAAGAACATTGGGGGAAAAATTGAATGGCAATGTAATCTTACACTTAATACACAGGCAGAGGACTTCCCAACATCCCTAGAAATTGATTACTCCAATTCAGCAGTGAGCATTGCTTCAGTGGAGAGTTGGAGTTGTGGGCATTGTCTTTTCTTAGCAAAAAATACAGAGAAATCTGTACCTAATCATGAACTCATCGGAGGCTTTGTGAAAAACTTCATCCAAGAAACTCAACCAGTGCTGAGTCCTTGTGACTCATTTTGTTACTGACTACAAAGGCCCATTAACTCTTCTCGTTGCTATAATTATTGATATTATCATCACCAATAACAAAGAGTCAGTGTGGTATACTAAGTAAAGCTATTCATGTCTTTGCCTTCCCTGCTGTTGTAGATGAACTGTCCTGCTCTCTCAGGCCCGTCCCTCCCTTACACACAAGACACAAGGCAGCCTCTCCTGCCCACTGGGGGGTCCCAGTCAGTGCTTCCTACTCTTGCATCGTTTGTCCTCTCATCAACACACTGTACCATGTCCTACCTTAGTAAAACTAAATTTTTTGTTTGATGCCCTATCTTTCTAGGTACAGCCCATTTCCCTGCTATGTTTTTTTTTTTTTTTTTTCGGTACTGAGGATGGAACCCAGGGGCATTCTACCTCTGAGTGGCACCCCCAGCCCTATTCTTTATTCTTTATTTTGAAACAGGATCTCAATGAGTTGCAAAGGGCTTCACTAAATAACTGAGGCTGTCTGTGAACCGAGATCCTCCTGTCTCAGCCTCCCAAATGCTGGCATTACAAGCATGTGCCACCACACCTGGCTTCCCTGCTATCCTTTTTAAGGAAAACTCCTTGAAAGAGAAGAGTAGAATGCTTAGAATTATTGAATCTGGTGGATGGGAATTTCATATGTTATATTATTCCTGCTGCAGCAAGTATAATGTATTTTCTCCCCTGGGTAGTGTTTTTTCAATTTTTTTTTGTTGGTGCATTGTAGTCATACATCTTAATGAGATACAAGATGGTAGAGACATACCCGTCACCCAATAAGCCACATTAGACACATCACACAATTAGCCCTTCCTTACCCAATTCCTGCCCATTTACCCCCTCTCCCTCCTTCTCATGTTTGGCTTGGTGATTGACATTGATATGTTTGTTAAAGTACATCATGTGCTTTAGAAAATTTCTCTCTTCTCCCCTCTCATCCCCTCAGTTGGGTCACCTTATTTGCTCATCTATAGATCCTCCTTCTTCCTCTAGAGTTCCTCCTATGACCCATTTTCTCCCTAGCTTCTGCATATTAGGGAGAGCACTCGATTTCTTATTTTTTGTGACTAATCTCACTTAGCATAATGTTCTTCAGTTCCATTCATTTCCCTGTAAATAATGCAATTCTCTTCTTCTTTATAGCTGAGTACAATTCCATTGTGTACATATCCCACAGTTTTGTAACCCATTCATCTCTTGATGGACATCTTAGCTGGTTCTCTAGTTTGGCAATGGTGAATTGCATTAGTTTAGTAGTTTGATTTTCTTTCTTTTGGGTAGATACCCAAAGGTGCTATTGCTGTATTTTAAATTAAATGTGTCTTAAATTTAACAGAATTTTTAGCTTAATTGAAATTCAATAAACTTCATATATTTTAAAGGTATGACTTAATAAGTATTAGCACATGAACATACACATGAAACCATCATCACGTTAAAGATGATAAACATATTTGAGTTGGGCGTGGTGGTGTACACTTGTAGTCCCAGTACTTAGGAGGCTGACAGGAGGATCCCAGGCTCATGGCCAGCCTCAGCAATTTAGTGAGGCCCTTCACAATTTAGAGACTCTGTTTCAAAATAAAAGAATAAAATAGGGCAGTGAATGTAGCTCAGAATAGAATGCCCCTTGGGTTCCATTTCGATATCACAGGGGGAAAAGAAACATCCATTATCCTTGAAAGATACCCAGCCTCCCGCTGAATTGCCCCTCCTGTTCTACCTCCCTGGGGAACCACCAATTTGCCTTGTGTCACTATAGACCTATTTGCAATTGATAGAATTTTGGGGGGATGGGGTCTCACGTTGTTGCCAGGATGGGTAACTACTGGGCTCAAGCCTTGTTCTCCGGGATAGCTGGAACTACAGGTGCACACCACTGTGCCTGGGTCAGTTTATAAAATTTTTATCAACGAAATCATTCAATGTGTACCCTTTCTTTTGTCTGGCTTCTTTTACACAGAATAATAATTTTGAACAATAATTTTGCATCCATGTTGCAGCACACACAAACAGTTCATTCTTCTCTCCTGCTGAGTGTTACTTTCATTATAGTTTAACTTACCCATCCATCTGTGGATGGCATTGGGTTATTTCCACTGTAGTGCTATAACAAGTAAAGCTGCTATGGCATTCGTGTACAGGTTTTTCTATAGACATGTGCTTTCATTTATCCTGGATAAATACCTAAAACAGAATGGTCATATGTCAGGTATGCATTTAAAATTTTAAGAAACTGAAAAAATGTACTCCAGGGTATTTGTAATTTGACATTCCCATTCATAGTGTATGAGTTCCAGATCCTCCACAGCCTAAGCAACACTTGGCAGAAAGTCAGATTTTCTATTTTTACCACTCCAATAGGTATGGTTTCTTGTCGTGGTTTTAATTTGCATTTCTTTACTAAGGAAGTTAAGCTTTTTTTTTTTTCATGTCCTTATTTGCCATTCAAAAATTTTCTTTGGTAAAGTGTCTGCTCAGATCTGTTGCCTATTATTTATTCAGTTGTTTTCGTATTGTTGAGTTTTGAGGAACTTTTTCATTTTTAAATCCTGGATATAAATCCTTTATAAGATTTCGTGTTTTCTCCCAGTTTGTATGTTTATTTGTGGTACTAGGGATTGAGCCCAGGGACATTCTACCTCTAAGCTACATACCCAGCCCTATTTTATTCTTTTATTTTGCAAAAAGTTTCACTAAGTTGCTGAGGCTAGCTGCAAAACTGTCTCCTGTCTCAGTCTCCCAAAGACTGAGATTACAACGTGTGCCACCACACCCACATTTTTAAATTCTTTTAACAGTCTTTTGTAGTGTGTGTGTGTGTGTGTGTGTGTGTGTGTGTGTGTGTGTGTTAGTGGGAATTGAACCTGGGGGGAGGCATTCTATCTCTGAGCTACACCCCCAGGCCTTTTTATTTTTTGTTTTGAAACAGGTACCTTAAAAGGTTGCTGAAAGCCTTACTACATTGCTGAGGCTAGCTTTGAACATATGATTCTCCTGTCTCAGCTTCCCACGTACTGGGACTGCAGGCATGTACCTCCATACTTGGTTTTAATGGAGTCTTTTAAAAGGCAAAAGTTTAATTTCGATAAGTCTAATTTACATATTTTGTATCCGTACTGCTTTTGGTGCTGTATTAAAGAAATCTTTGCCACACCTAATGTCATAGATGTTTTCTCTTAAAAATGTATAGTTTTGTGTATTGTATATACATTTATACACACACACGTACATACTGAGGATGGGTAGAATGCACCAGGAGCATTCTCCCTCTGGGCTATTTTTTTCAGCCCTATGTATTTTGATATGTGGTCTCACTATGCCCTCCAGGCTGGCCTTAAACTCCTGCGTGCAAACATTCTACTGCGTCAGCCTCCTGAACATCTGGGACGTAAGGAGGCCACCACATCCAGCAGCATTTATCTGCTCATTCACTGACTTACTTGTTTGGCTGGGAATCAAATTCAAGGCATGTGTGTGCCAGGCAAGCACTTTACCACGGAGCTTCTCCTTGAGGAGTGCATGGTTTTTTGTTTTGTTTTGTTTTGGGCACTGGGAATTGAACCTAGGAGCATGCTACCTCTCAGCTATACCCCTAGCCCTGTATTATTATTACTATTATTATTATTATTATTTATTTATTTATTTATTTTAAAACATGGTCTTACTAGGTTGTTGAGATTCCTGCTAAGTTGCTAAGGTTGTCCTTGAAACTGCAAAACTCCTGATTTAGCCCCCAAGTCCTGGGATTATAAGTGTGCACCACCATGCTCAGCTAGGAGATTGTATTTTTAAAAAGTCTGCTGAGTTGGGTATGGTGGCACACACTTGTAATCCCCGTGCTTGGGAGGCAGAGACAGGAGGATCACGCAGGTTCAGAGCCAGCTGCTCTGGCTTAAGAGACCCTGTTTCCAAATAAAAAAGTATAAAATAGGTCTGGGAGTGTATATGTAGCCTGGAGGTAGAAGGGCTTCCAGGAACCTCAGTACCAAAAAAAAAAAAAAAAAAAAAAAAAAATCTGCTGAGACTGTGAGTAGGATTATGTTAAATCTATATAGACCTACATATTTAACTAAAATTTTAACAATATTGAGATCGTAGATGTATGCTCATAAGTAAAGTATATTTTTCTACCTTTGTAAGTCTTCAGTTTCCCTCAGCAGTGTCTTGTGGTTTTTAAGGTACAGATCTTTTCACATCTTGGTGATTTACCCCAAAGATATTCATATAGTTTATGCTCTTGTACATGGCATTTTAAAATTTTGACAACAATGCTTATTGTTATCACTTAAAAACAAAATTGTTAGCTGGGCATGATAGCACGCACCTGTAATCCCAGGACTTGGGAGACTGAGACAGGGAGATCACAGGTTTGAGGCTAGCCTCAGCAACTTAGCGAGGCCCTTAGCAACTTAGTGAGATCCTTTTCATAATAAAAAATAAAACAAGGCAGGGAATGTAGTTCAGAGGTAGAATAACTAGGTTCAATTCCCAGGAATATAAAATAATTTTTATATTGGCCATATGTTAGAAATAGATTCTAGGGAAGCCACAAATAAAAACTCATGAAATCGGAAGTAACTTGGCCAGGCAACGTACTTCTGCAGAAGGGTATGTAATTGACAAAGGGACAAAAAGCAAGGTTACCCTAGTGGTACAATGTCAAAAATGAGTAGTTGCAATAGAGACTATATAGATAAGGTGCCATCTACAAATCAGACAGCTTTGCTGCTACAGCCCTCAGTACAAGGCTAAACACCTGGTGAAAGTATGCATCCTTGTCTCATTCCTGATCTTAGGAGAAAAGCACTCAGTGTCTTACCATGATTATGTGAGTATAGATTTTCTTCTAAATGTCCTTCTGTTTCTAAATCATGGATATTTTTTTAAACCAGTGATAAACATGGGAATTTGTTAAATGCTTTTTCTATTTCTATTGAGATGCTCATTGGAGTTTTTTTAGTTTGTTAATGTGGCAAATCAGACAATGGATTTCAAGTATTAAACTTGCATACCTGATCAGTTCCAGTTGTTCATGATGCATTTAAAAAATATTGTTAGCCCCAGCCCATAATAAAAAAGACTCGGCTCTATCATAGGACTCAGGAAGAGCCTTCCAACTTCCTCTTGGCTGTTGAATGCTACACCTGTGGAGATAAAGTGTCGGGGTTCCAATCCTCCACACTTGTGAAGGATTGCAAGTGTTTCTTCTGGAAGACCATCCGATTGAAGCTTATTTATGACACGTGTAACCTTAACTATAGGATCCACACAAAAAAAGTAGAAATAAGCTGGGTGTGGTGATGCACACTTGTAATCCCAGCATTTGGGAGGCTGAGACAGGAGGATCGCGGTTCGCCGACAGCCTCAGCTACTTAGTGAGGCCCTTTGCAGCTCAGTGAGAAACTGTTTCAAAATAATGAGTAAGAAATAGGGCTGGGGGTGCCCTATTCTTAGGAATGCCCCAGTACCACAATAAATAAATAAATAAATAAATAAATAAATAAATAAATAAATAAATAAATAGAAATAAATGTCAGTACTGTCGGTTTCAGAAATGCCTTGCTGTGGTAGATGCCACAGGCCAAGAAGGAGAAGCTGCTGGCAGAGATGACCAGCTGAACCCAGAGTCTGCCAACCTCCCGGCCCTGGCAAAGCATTTGTATGACTCATAATAAAGTCCTTCCCGCTGACCAAAGCAAAGGCGAGCAAGGGCAGTCTTGACAGGAAAGCAGCAGACAAACCAGCTCCTTCTCTTCTGCTGTCTTCACTGGGGGTGTCTGGGGTGGGGTGGGGAGGTTGTTTCCTTTACGTAATGACTTGTACCATGTTACACATGCAAAGGCAAAACACTGTTTAGGTGCTGGCTGCTAACATATCCCAGGTCAGTATGAAATACAGGAAATGTCTTTGGATAGGATAAGTAAACATCATTTTGAAAAAGGAAAAGTCCACCAAGTTGTAATAAAACCTTTGAGAATAGCTGTAATGAATGAACTCAAAGCCCTCCCTTGGACTTCTTTTGGGATCCATCTCCTTTCTTGGCATGAAAGTAACTCACCACCACAAAAGCCATTCAAGCATCTCTGCTTTCCGTTGGGAAGAGCCATAACACTCTTTAACCTTCCAGGAAAACTACCAGTCACCACTCTGTGCGTGCGTGGGTGCGTGTGTGTATTGGTTCTAGGAATTGAACCCAGGAGCATTCTACACCTGAGCTACATTCCCAGCCCTGATTTTCCAATTTGTTGTTATGAAACAAAATTTAAGGGCCTTGCTAAGTTGCTGAGGCTAGCCTGGAACCTGTGATTCTTCTGTCTCAGCCTCTCAAACACTGGGGTTGCAGGCATGTGCCACCACGCAATTACTTTGTGTGTGTGTGTGTGTGTGTGTGTGTGTGTGTGTGTGGTAGTGGGGATGGAACCTGGGGGCATTCTGCCTGTGAGCTATACCCTCAGCCTTACTTTTTATTCTTTATTTTGAAACAGGGTCTCACTGAGTTGCAAAGGGCCTCACTAACTATCTGAGGCTGGCCGCGAACTCAGATCTTCCTCTCAGCTTCCCAAATGCTGGATACAAGTATGTACCACCATGCTCAGTCATCAGTTTTGAGGTTCATCACTGAACATAAAAATACATTCCAGATGTTATACAACCTTCCTTATTTGTAGCCCTTATTCTTGAGGAACTAGAAGCCCTATGAATTTTATCTTCCACAGTGCTCTGAGCTGCTTGGATTGCTCCAGTAAATTTTTTTCTTTCCTTGTGCTGAAGATAAAACCCAGAGCCTCACACATGATGGAAAAGTGCTCTATCACTAAGAGACACCCCAAACTCTTGCATTCTTAAAACATCTGTGGGCCCATCCAGTAGCACTGCTTAGAAAACTCAAAATGGGTTATAATTGTTACTGAGTCAAATTCTCCAAGAAGCAGAACTCGTCCCTGATAGGAGACTGAGAAAGCAACATGAATTATATTAAAACAAAATGAAACTGAACCCAGATTCTGGTCCGAATTCTGCCGTGAGCTGGCAGTGTGACCTGAATCATGTCCCTTTACCTCAGTTTTACAGACAGGCTCTGGTTTTCATAATGAGGGCTGCAGAACGTTCCTAGCGCAGTAAGAGCTGCAGCATGCATGAAGACACTGTCCCAGCCCTTGAAAGCCCTGCATGCAACCGCTGACTTTCAAGTGAACACCTCCAAGAGCAGCCACCTGATATGTGTGTGTAACTTTTTGCATGCTCAGACATATTTTAGGGAAATCTCATTGTCCTTCAATACATTTTAATGAATATCACACGATGTTACTTTTTTTTTTTTCCTTTTGGCTAGGCTGTTTAGTACAAGTAGAATCAACTAACTAAAAACTGTGGAACAGAGGCACATGCTAATAAGGACACATTTTCTACTTGTAAGAGAGATTGTTGATATCTGAACAACAATATATCTGGATCCATTTCATGACAATTTTTTTTTTTTTTTTTTTTTTTTTGCGGGTCTGGGGATGGAACCCAGAGGCATTTGACCTCCGAGCTACACCCCCTGCCCAATTTTTTATTCTTAATTTTGAAACAGGGTCTCACTGAGTTGTGGAGGGCCTCACTAAGTAGCTGAGGCTGTCCGCAAACTGCAATCCTCCTGTCTCAGCCTCCCGAATGCTGGGATTACAAGCGTGTGCCACCACGCCAGACTTCATGGCGATTTTTTAAGTGTCACACATTCATTACATTTAAGCTACATTTTAGGGCTGTTATTATTACATACACAAGGCTACCGAATGTGGGCTGCTAATAAACCTGCATCTCTGCACTTTAAATGAAAACTTGGGACCATAGCAAATCAAACATGAAGACATATGTAACTGATCTGATTATAGAAAATAAACTTCTAATCATATCAAAGTAGTAAAATAAAGGGAAAACCAGAGGAATGCGACTAGAGTTAACACTCTAAGGCAATTTCCAAAAGCTTGCCAAGAGCAGGCATAGGAAAGGGGGAAGGAGGCTGGGAGACCCACAACTGGGGATGAGTTGCTGAAATGGAATGATCCCTAAAGCAAATCCTCTCTGCTTCAGAACTCTGCCTACTGCCTTTAGACCTGCGATCCATGCTAGAAATCCTATCAATTTAATAGTACCTGAAGGAAGAATAAGAATAAGAATAAGAATAAGGGGAAGGGGAAGGGGAAGGAGAAAGAGAAAAGGAGGGAGAAAAATGTATTAGTCAAGAATTTAAATTTACACTGCTGATGGCCAATATACTTTTATCTTTGTTCTGAAGGACATAGAGCCCAAGTCATTATAAATCAATTCAAAACCTCATTCTGGTTGTTTTGTTGGCTCTAAATCTTTGAGTTAAAAATAAGATAACTGGAGTCCCTTTATGGAATAGAGAACTATTAAGCTATTTTAAGGAAAAGAGATACAAAAAGTTTCATTATAAGATTCTCAACTTGAAAAGCCATGAGTTTATAATTTTTTTTTCCTCTGCAGAAACTAGGTTTGTCCTTTGCTAGGTCTATCTATGCTTTGTACATATACTTACTCAGACCGTATTCGCTTAGTTAATTAAAACTGCTGAAAATATTCTTAAATGCTGTTTGCTGAAATTTTATTTAGAATTTCTTTGTTTATATTAATGGGAATTTGGTCAGTAGTTTTCTTGAAATGTCTTTGTTTTGGTATCAGGGTAATGCTGGCCTCAGAGAAGTTAGAAAATAATCTCAACTAACCAATATTCTGGAATCATTTGTGTAGAACTTGTATTATTTCTTAAGTGTTTGGTAAATTTCACCAGTGAACTTATTTACATCTAAAGTTTTCTTTGTGAAATGCTTTTTAACCATGAATTCCGTTCTTCTGTACATATAGGGAAGTTAGGGTACCTACTACTTCCTGAGTCAGTCTTTGTAGTTTGTGTCAGGGATTGTCCGTTTCATCAGTGCTGGCTTTATTGGCATAAAATTGTTTTTAGTGTTCCCTTATCATCCCTTTACTATTACAGAAAATGTAGTGATGCTATCACTTTTGTTCCTAATACCGATAATTTTTCTTCTATTTTTCAATCTTCCTAGCTAAAAAAGTATGAATTGTATTAATTTTTCATTCTTTTTCTCTACCTTTTTGTTCACTGTTTTATTAATTTCTGCTCAAGTATTTATTTCTGTTTATTTTCAACTTAGTATGGGTTTAATTTGTCCTTTTTTTCTAGTTGCTTAAGGTAGAGGCTAAGATTTTTTTAAGACTGTCTTTTTCTTTTTTTTCTTTTTTTTTTTTTTTCTTTTTTGGTGGTACTGGGGTTCCTGGAAGCCCTTCTACCTCCGGGCTACACTCCCAGACCTATTTTTACATTTTTATTTGGAAACAGGGTCTCCTAAGCCAGCGCGCGCGGCTTCGAACCTGCGAGATCACCCTGTCTCTGCCTCCCAAGCGCGGGGATTACAAGCGTGCGCCACCACGCCCGGCAAGTCTGTCTTTTTCTAACACAAGCACTTAGTTCTGTAAATTCCTTCTAGGTATTATTTTAGTGGTATCATATGAATTTGATACGATAATTTTGCATTTTCATTTGGTTCAAAATACTATGTCCCTTTCAGTTTCTTCTTTGACATAATTGTTAGACTAAAGTATATGGAAATTTTCTAGTAATCTTTCTGTCACTTCTTTCTAATTTAATTCAATATACTTTGTCTGAAATGAATCCTTTAAAAGTTATTTAGAATTATTTTATGAATCAAGATATTGTCTATGTTGGTATATTCTATCAATACTTGAGAAGAATGTATATTCTAACATCTTAAGTTAAATATTCTACAACTATCAATTAGGTCAATTAGATGGGCGAATTTGTTTCAATCACTATTTTTCTGTCTTGATGAATGTCTTCATGATAAATTATAGATTTATCATTATGGAATATTCTTATTTATCCATGGTAACATTATTTGCTTTAAAATCTACTTCATTACTTTTTTAATACCTCCTCTTTCAATTAATATTAACTGGTAAATACTTTTTATTATTTCACTATTAATATCTTTGTATTTGAATTGTGATTCTTGTAGGCAACATATAGTAGGGTTGAACGTCTCAAGATCAAAACCAAGTCTACTTTATCCAATCTGGAAATCTATCTTTATATTTAGGTCATGTACATTTAATGCAATTATTTATACAGCTAGGCTCAAATATTTTTCTATTTATTTTCAATTTTTCCAATCAGTTTTTTCCCTCTTTTGAATTTTCTGGCTTCTTTAACTTAACACATATATTTTACTTCATTTTATTGGCTTATTGACCATAATTGTTTTATTTTAGTTATTATCATTTATAGTATATGTAATTTACCAGAAAGTTAAATGAACTTAATATAACCTATCTTCAAGTGATATTATACTATTTCATGTGTAGTAAAAATCTAAATGAGCATACTTCCATTTGTTTCATGCTATTAGTATCAGAGAATATACTTTGTATCAAAGAAATCTTTACTTTTATACACATTATAAATTCTTTAACTCTACAATCCTTTTAATGGAACTATGCATTAATGAGTACTCAGATAAATAATCAAGGGATGCCTTCTTCAGATCTCTGAAGTTCTGTGTGCAGCAGTCTCCTCTCTAGTAGCCTGTTCTGTACCCCTAGCTACCTTGATCTCCCTAGACTTCCAGTTCCCTTTTCTTTCCTTCTTATTCAAGATACCACATAAACTCTCTGGGGTTTGCTGTTGTATGTATCTCTTTTGTTGTATCCTTTTCTTCTTCTCAACCTCTAAAATTATAGTTCTCCACAAGATCAGTCCTGAGATCTTTCTCTCTTCACACCCTTTCTTTCATTTAGTCCCGAGATGTTGAATGCCATCTGTTCAATCACATCTTCAACTCTGCTCTTTCCCATATATTTAAAATCATATGAATATTCAGATATTACATATATGTGACTTTCTATAAGGATTTCTAATAGGCATCTCAAAGTCTTGATAACTTGCAGCTTTACAGAATGTTTTGAGATTGTGAAGTATGAGTGCTTCAACTTAGTTCTTTAGCTTCGAGTGTTTGATCTACTCAGAGTTCCCTAATATTGCATATGATTTTTAGAATGATGTTATCAATTGCAGCAAAAAATCCAACTGATATGACTTATCTTTAAAAGTTATGACAGTCGTGTGGAGAATATATTGTGGAAAAATTAGTTAAAGGGCAATGTTAGAGTCTAAGATAAAGATGGAAGATGACTTTGTACAGGGTATTTACTCTAGAATTGGTAGGAAATGATAGGCATTGGAAGATAAAGTTCCCTGGGGTTGAAGATGGATTGTATATGGGCATGAACAAAGGAGAATTAATGGTGATTATTCATTTTGACCCAGGAATGAATTGCACACTGTTGAATACTGTGAATGCTGCTGCATTTACTGAGATGGGAATCATGAGGAAAGGGACCAAGTTAGAGGAAAAAAATCAAGAATTTTCTGTTGGGCATACTACATTGAGTATTAGAAATCCTTATGAAGATCACAAATATATGTCTGCATGTGCATCTGATTTCATATATATGGGAAAGATCAGAGCCGAGGATGTGCGAGATGGCATTCAACATCCTGGGACTGGATGAAAGAAAGATGAACAGAGAAATAGCGCTTCCTGTATAATGACTGGTCTAAGGCTATGAAACAAGGTTATTAACAAAGGAAAGAGTTCCATCCCTGCCAGAACTGAAACAGACTTATACATCCCACCTTTAAACAAAACACAAAAGGGAAATATAGAGTCCTGCGTGATTGTACCCTAAGCTGTTTCTGTTAGCGTTTATTGAGATATTTCAGTACTTTGAATAGGACATTAATTAGGTATATCCTAGATTTGAAAAAAATAAATCCAGGCATAGTGGTGCATGCTTGTAATCCCAGCATTTAGGAGGCTGAGACAGGAGGATCGTGATTCGTGGATAGTCTCTGCTACTACTTAGGCCCTTTGCAACTCAGTGAGACCCTCTTTCAAAATAAAGAATAAAAAATAGGGCTGGAGGTGTAGCTCAGAGGTAGATTGCCCCTGGGTTCCATCCCCAGTACTGAAAAAAAAAGGAAATAATAAATTTGAAGGTACTATTTTACTTCTTAATTATAAACAAGTCTAAAATTAGCACATGGAACCACAAGGAGTAATTCAATTTAAATCAGCATTGTTTACCACTTGGAAAAGAAAGCTCAAAACAGTGATCTTTTCATGATCCTATCCCTAACAATTCAATTTTTTAAAAAAGCTTGTAATGAAGAAAGGTCGAGGTGACTACTGTTTTCAAAGTCCAGCCATATTTCATTGAATGACACATGAAAGAATGTTATTTCTAAATTCCACACTGTGCAGAAATGGCCTTGGGTCAAAAAAGAATGGTTGAAAGAATCTATCATTCTTAAACTCTGACTCCTTTCCATTCATTTCTCAAAACAACAGAGCAAAGCAGAAATCAAGAAGCAAAACAGAGCTCAGAATGCTGCAGCCAACCACCTATGATTTCACAATCTCCCACACCTTAAATAAACATGAAACATTATAACTAAATATAGTCAGATACTACAGAAAACAAAAAGACCAGAAGAAAAAACTCAAGCATCAGGCCTTCATGTATCTTCCAAATGAAATCTACTTTTCTTCATGACAATAAATATCTCCCTGCAAGAAGTTAAAATCAGGCCGGGCGGTGGCGCACACTTGTAATCCCCCCGCTTGGGAGGCAGAGACAGGAGGATCGCGCAGGTTCGAAGCCAGCCGTGCCTGCTAGCTTAGGAGACCCTGTTTCCAAATAAAAATGTAAAACTAGGTCTGGGAGTGTAGCCCGGAGGTAGAAGGGCTTCCAGGAAACCCGGTACCACCAAAAAAGGAGAAGGAGAAGAAGAAGTTAAAATCAGGCATTTTATCTCAGAATGACCAGGTTCAAATTTGCCTTTTCCAGAATTAATTTTCTGATAAACATATGACCCATTATTAGAAGGGACCAATACTAAAACTACTGTCTGAATACTAGAATCATATTGATATATAAGCAACAAGACACATTTAATATTCGGTTTGAGTGTATATTTCTTGGGATCTTTAAAAAAAAAAAAAAGATTCTGCAGGGCATGGTGGAGCACGCTTGCAATCCCAGCATTTGGGAGGCTGAGACTGGAGGATCATGGTTTGAGGACGGCCTTAGCTACTTAGTGAGGCCCTCTGCAACTTAGTGAGACCCTGTTTCAAAGTAAAGAATAAAAAACAGGGCAAGGGGTGTAGCTCAGAGGTCGAATGCCCCTGGATTCCATCCTCAAAAAAAAATTTTTTTTTCAGCCAGCTGGGCATGGTGGTTCACGCTTGTAATCCCATCATTTGGGAGGCGGAGACAGGAGAATTGTGGTTCGAGCTTCAGCTACTTAGTGAGGCCTTTTACAACTCAGTGAGATCCTGTTTCAAAATAAAGAATTAAAAATAGGGCTGGGAATGTAGCTCGGAGGTCGAATGAAATCAACCTGACAAGACAATTTACTTCTGCAGAAGGGTGTGCAACTGATAAAAATCTAGTAAGAAAGCACACTCTTGACGTGATTGTGTGATTGGTGAGGGCTTGAGATCACAAATCTGTATGATTGGCTATTCTCTCAGACAGATAGAAACTCTGAAATAAAGTTTACACACATACACACAACAACAACAACAACAACAACAACAACAACAACAACAACAACATTTAAAGTATAACTCTACTTGGACTGCGAGTGTTTTTTTGCTTTTTGAAAGGTGGAGTGGAGACTGTTGTTTCCCATGAATTACATATGTAATGGCTGTCAGTTAAGCACTATTGAGACTTATTTCTCCTTAAATAAGTATTCACCCAGGGTTCTGTTTTCAGAACACATTAAAAATAATCAATTAAGCCGGGCGTGGTGGCGCATGCTTGTAATCCCAGCACTTGGGAGGCTGAGACAGGAGGATCGCACAGGTTCGAAGCCAGCCTCAGCTACTTAGCGAGGCTCTCAGCAACTTAGTGAGACCCCGTGTCTAAATAAAGTATAAAATAGGTCTAGAAGTGTAGCCCGGAGGTAGAAAAGCCCCTGGGTACCACCCCCAGTAGCCCCCCCCCCACAAATGAATTAAAAAATCAGAAAAATAAGAATTCTAGCCCAACTCTAACAAAGTACAAAACCATTTAGGAACAATTTGTTAAAGAAAGTGTGCATGGAGCCGGGCATGGTGGTGCACCCTTGTAATCCCAGCATTCATTCGGGAGGCTGAGACAGGAGGTTCAAGGCCAGCCTCAGCTACTTAGTGAAGCCCTCTGCAACTTAATGATACCCTGTTTTAAAATAAAAGAATAAAAAATCGGGCTAGGAATTTAGCTCTGAGGTAGAATGCTCCTGGGTTCAACCCCAGCACCACACACACACAAAAAAAGTTTGCATGGGTTTTCAGGGTAAAATATCTGACAGCCAATAAAACCCGAGACCTCAGAAATCTGGTAAGTCCAAGGGCAACGTCAGTGAATGACAAGAGCTAGCAGCTAACCACCCTTGCTGGGGAAAGGTGCAAGGACTGCTTCCAGATAAGAAAGGCGCATCGGAAAACTAGATGTTTCCCAGTTGTGGCCTGCTGCTTTTTGTCCCCAGGAAAAGGTAAACTGTCCTCAATGCTTTTCCAAGCATCAGCCCTCAAGCTCCTTCCACTTTAAGATTTTCACTGATTACGTCGGGTCACTACCACTCAGGAAACGCCCTGGCCGGAAGCGGAACTGAGCCGGCAGCGGTACGGTGCATTCTGGGAGTTGTAGTCTGTGCTTCGAGTGCGCATGCGCGGAAGTAAATGGGAGGTGGTGGCAGGAGCAGGGCTTGATGGGATTGTAGTTTTCAGGAAAGACAAACATCGCGGGTGTCAGAAAAATCCGTCTAGGCGCTTAGGAGAGCTCATTTCACACAGCACGGTGATCTCGACGAATCCCTGCCGCGTTAGAGACATTTGGATTCGGAACGCAGTGTGATGGCTTCCGCCTAGTTGTGGATCTGAGATGGGATGAGATAGCCCCCGCGTGGACAGAATGAGGTGAAGGACAGTCCATGTTCACAACAGACTGAACGCTCGCGAAATAACAAGGATCTGAGTATCATTCTCCTCCTGGATATAAGAACGCTTTTGAAGTTATTGGCCTGTTCAAAAAAGATACCAAAACCAAACCAAAATTTTAAAAAAAGTCTATATTATGTATATGATATGAAGACTAAGCAAAGTATGGCACGGTCTGAAAACATATACAGCAAAATGTTAACATTAATTTTCTTTGGACAAAGGGACTTACACATTTATGCACTTCCCTAGTTCACAAAGCCAAAGTATTCTTTTTGGGGTAAAATATTTCATGTATAAAGAAACGAATATAGAAAAAAAATTCAGTACCCTAATAACTACCACAACACTTTGTCATTTACTTTAGGTCCTCCCTTCCGCCTTCCCTTTCTCCTTTCATTCTTCCCTCCTTTAAGAAGAAAGAGGAGAGGCCGAGTGTTGTAACTTGGGAGGCTGAAACACGAGGATCGCAGGTTCGGGCCAGCCTCACAACTTAGCAAGCTCCTGTTTCAAAATGAAAAATAAAAACCGGGAGGGCTAGGGGTGTAGCTTGGAAGTAGAATGCCTCTGGGTAAACCTCCAAAAAAAAGAAAGAGAAAGAGAGAGAGAGAGAGAGGAAACAAGAAAAATTTTAAATACTTCAGTGTGTGCAAATAAGAATACTAATGATTTTAAATATTAACCTTGTATTCTATGACTTTGCTTAACTCATTATTTCTAGTAGACTTCATGCAGATTCTTTGGAATATTTTTATATGGACAGCCATGTCATCTGAAAGCTTTACTTTTTACTTTTCCGCATATGTGCTGTATTTATTTTGGTTGGCTTATTGTAATAACTAGAAATCACAAGTACATTGTTGAGTAGAAGTGGTGAGAGTGGACACCCTTCCCTTCTTCCTCTGATTTTAGGAGAAAGTCATTCAGTCTTTCACTATTAAATATAACATTAGCTATAGGTTTTCAACAGATGTCTTTTGTCAGGTTTAGAATGTTCCATTCTGTTTAAGTTTCTGGAAGCTTTTATCATGTATAAGTACTAGATTTTGTCAAATTCTTCTTTGTATCCATTGAAATGATTGTGTTTTTTCTTCTAAAAGTAAATTGATATGATGAATCTCTTTATTTTCAGCTATCAAACTGGCCGTACATTTCTAAGATAAACACCACTTGGTCATTGGGCATTTGACTTTTCATTCATTACTGAATTTTATTTGCTAATATTCTATAGAAAATTATCATGTCTGTGTTCATGAGGGATATTGATATGTAGTTTTTCTTTTTGTAAATGATTGTTCTAGTTTTGATATAAAGGTAATAGTATTCTTATAAAGTGAACTAGGACATATTCCCTCCTATTTTCTTGGATAATTGTGTAGAATTGGCATCATTTTCTGTCAGCGATGTCATCTGTGATGGTTAATTTCATGTGTAAACTTGGCTAAGCTACAGTACCCAAATATTTGGTCAAATATTATTCTACATGTTTTTCTGGAGATGCTTTTAGATGATATTAACATTTAGATCAGTAGAATTTTGTTAAAGCAGATTAGAATACATAATGCATAATGTGGTTGGACTTCATCAAATAAACAACAACAAAAAGAATGACCTTCCCAGAGGAAGGACTATCAGCCAGCTTGAATTGCAACATTTTCCTGGATCTCTACGCTCATGGCCTACCCTATAGAGTTTGAACTTGCCAGCTTCTAAAATCATAGGAGCCAAGATTTAAGAGAACATCCTTTACACAAATACATTATGCACACGTCTCATTGGTTCTTTTTCTCTGGAGAGCCCTGACTGATTATACTACCTAAGCTTGGAATGTTAAAACAGAAAGAGTTTCAAGTACAAGTCACTCCTTTTACTATTCATGAGATTACCTATTTCTTTTTTTCTTTTTTTGGCGGGGGGGGGGGGGGATACTGGGGTGGAACTCAGAGGCTTCTATCTCCGGGCTATACTCCCAGACCCATTTTATATTTTATTTGGAAACAGGGTCTCACTAAGTTGCTGAAAGTCTCACTAAGTAGCTGAGGCTGGTTTCAAATTTGTGCGATCCTCCTGTCTCAGCCTCCCAAGCGCAGGGATTACAAGGGTGCACCACGCCTAGCTTATCTATTTCTTTTCTAGTGAGCTTTAATAGTTTCTCTTCTTTAAGAAATTTGTCCATTCATCTGTGTTATGAAATTTATGGGCATAAAGGTGTTGGTAATAATTACTTATTATACTGTTAGTCTCTTTTAATTCTGTGATAATGTTACATTTTCATTCCTGATATTATTTATGTGTTATCCAGCAGCCCTGGCCTACCATCAGTCACACTAAAAGTTTGTAAAATTTTATTATTTCTTCAAAGAAACATTTTTTTTCCTGGTAGTCCTGGGGATGGAACCCTTCTACCTCCAGGCTATATTCCCAGACCTATTTTTATATTATTATTTAGAAACAGAGTCTCTTAAGCCAGCGAGGCTGGCTTCGAATCTGCACCATCCTCCGGTCTCTGTCTCCCAAGCGTGGGGATTACAAGCATGACACCACACTCGGCTTCAAAGAACCATTTTTGGAAGTGGATTTTCTCATTTTTTTTCTGTTTCTAGTTTTAAGTTCTCCTCTCTTTTTCCCCCTTCTACTTGCTTTCATTTAATTTACTATACTTTTTTCTACTTTCTTTTAGTGGAAGCTTGGATCATTGATTTAAGACCTTTCTTCTTTTCTGAGATTATAAATTTGAAAAAAAAAATGTATTGACTTATTCTTCACATACAACATTTGAGGTTTTCCCCATAATTTTAGGTTTGTGTCATTTTTATTCTTTTGTAGGCAAACTTTTTTCCCCTTCGGCGTTAGTGCTGTCAGGATATTTTCCTTTATTTTTAAAATTCATGCATTTTACACGGATATGTAAAGGTAGAACTTGTAATCCTTAATTTTTCATGTAAAACTGCCTGGTATTTTTATTTTTTCAGACTTAGAAATTTAGGGATCCAGAGAGAACATGAGTCTCTAAAGGAAAAAACATCCTTTTGAAGTGTAGAACAAGGAGCTCATAAATAACCCAAGAGCCAGACAAAGGTGCCTAAGGTTCAGAAAAGGATCAGAATATAAGGATGCACTGAAAATTACATAAATGATTTTTAAAATGTAGTTTTCTTTAATGTATTCAAATAGGCACAAGACCTCCACAGAAAGAGACCATTATCCTCATGAGGCTAAAAGCTAACATTTAATTGGACCATGAGTCTCTGGCTCCATCACCCAAATGACCACCCAGCTGCCAGAAATGTTGATGTGAGCCAAAACCTATATACCAGACCAGATCCCTTAGTAGGAAAACAATCTTTCTCAATATTTCCCACCCATGAAAGAAGCCCAGCCTCTTTGGAACATATATATTTAACCTAATTATGTACCCTAATAGAAAATCTGGCCTTAAGCCTTGACAGCACACCCTCAAGGTTGCCCACTATCTGCTCTGAGAGTGCATACCTTCACCTCTTCTCCTCTTTTCTAAGTCTTGACTAATCTGTAAACTCTTTTCTCTAATAGAATCAAGAACCTAGAGGATTTGAGTAGAAGTTTCCACTGGTTCTGGAGAAACTTCATGAAACCTCTTATACGGTAACAAAACGGTGCATCAGTTTACTTCTTTTTCAGTAATTTTGGGATCTTTAGAAATAGCTTTTTATGTTCTTATAATTTAATTGTTTTGATTTCCCCCTATATTTTTGGAGAGCTGCTCAGGATTATACTCTAAGTAATTGGTTGAACTTCTTCAATGTGGATTCTATGCTTTCCATAATTTACTTTGTCCCACTAATATACTTTTAATTGAGATATAACTTATATACTGTTATATGTTAAAGAACATATAAATGCCACACATATCAAGATATGAACACTTAGCATCCAAAAGTCTCCTTCAAGCTTTCCTAGTCAGTATCCCAAAAGATACCACTCTTCTAATCTCTGTTGCCTTGTACTGGTTTTGCCTTCTTTGAACTTCATGGAATTATAGAGATAATTTTTCAGGTGTTGCTCCTACATATGTTTTATTTATTTATTTATTTATTTTATTTTTATTTTTGGTGGTACTGGGGTTCCTGGAAGCCCTTCTACCTCTGGGCTACACTCCCAGACCTATTTTATATTTTTGAAACAGGGTCTCTTACGCCAGCGCAGCTGGGTTCGAACCTGCGCGATCCGCCTGTCTCCGCCTCCCAAGAGCGGGGATTACAAGCGTGCCACCACGCCCGGCAACATACATATGTTGTTTTAAAAAATCTGTTCAAGTACTTACTTATAGCTAGAATTCATTCGTTTTTATTGCTTTGGAGCATTCTGTCATATGAACATATAAATAATACATTTATCCATTTTACTTTCAGTGGGCATTTGGGTTGTATCTAGTTTTAAAATTAATTAGTTTAATGGTACTGGGGCATTCTACCTCTGAGCTACACTCCCAGACCTTTTAATTTTTAGTTTGAAACACTAAGAATCTTGCTAAGTGACTGATAGTGTTGCAAATTGCTGAGGCTGAGCTCAAACTTTGAATTCTCCAGTCTCAGTCTCCCAAGTACAGAATTAATAAGTATGCACCTCTACACCTGGCTTAGTTTTTGTTTATTTTGAATAAAGCCTTCACATTCTTCTATTATTGATAAATACAAGTACTCATTTTTTTAGTTAAATACCCAGTAATGAAATTGCTAAATTGTGGTGTATGACAAATACAACTTTAAATTAAATTGCTATTATTGCTGTTCTTGTTTCCAATTTTACTTGCATTCTTGTTAAATTTCAACCAGTTCTAATTTAAGTTTGTGCTTTTGTTTTGAAGATTAGTACATATGTAGATGACCAAATGTCATGCAAACTATTCCCATATGCTCTGTATTAAATGAAAAATTCCTCAGAGTCTAACAAATGATAGTTTTATGTCTTGTTTCTAAAGTTACAGGGATTTTTATTTTCATGTGAATTTTTATTAATATCGTAATAGAACCTTGGGACTTATAATCTTCAACCAGGAGCTACTTTTTTTGCCCTTTGACCTTCCTTTGCCTGTCCTATAAATGTGTATGCTTCCTAGTATTTTTTGGCTTTCTTTTCATGCTGCTCTTTATTATTCTCCAGACAGTGTTAACCACTCCCTTGGATTTTGCTAAGTGCTATTGAACTCTTACTAAATGGCACTAACTCTTGTTTTCTTGCACGTATATCCATTCCCTGCAGAACAAAAGATCTATCTTCATATTTCTATAGGTTTGCCCAATTTGTCTGACATATCAAACCAATTTTACCATCTTTAACCTGTTCTTCTCTGTCATTGATCCCATTCTTGAAAAACAGTTATCAGGAAGTAGTCTAAGCTTCTCTTCTTCACATTCATACCCACTATGTTTTATGAATTCCAGTTTTGTTGTTGTTGTTGTTGTTGTTGTTGTTGTTGTTGTTGTTGTTGTTACTGGAAGCTAAACTTGGAGGCAGTCTACCTCCAAGCTACACCCCTAGCCCTATTTTATTTTTTATTTGTAATCAGAGTCTCCCTAAGTTAACTAAGAACATCACTAAATTGCTGAGGCTGACCCCAAACCTGTGATCCTCCCGTCTAAGCCTCCTAAGTACTGGGGTCACGGGCATGTGCCACCATGCCTGGCTAGATTTCCGATTCTTCCTCCCTTTCCATTGTTGTACTATGGACAATTTAGCTCAGAACCTGTGCTATTCTTCTACACTAGCCCATCTACTGACCTCTCTGCTTTGCAACAACTTTGCTTTGTCTCAACTTTTCAACAACCTTGGGGTTGTTGTCTAAGTGTGTCCCTAATCTGCCTGGCTCTGCGACCACCTCTTCTACTTACCCAGTGCAGTCCATAGGTTCTATGTGCACCAAACTATTAGCAGTTCTTTGGGGAAATTATGTTGCTCAATAATTCCCTCTCCTTGTACTTGCTTCCCACTCCACCCTGAATAGCTTCTAAATTCAACTCCCACTCCTGTCTCCCAGTATATTTATATAACTTCCCAGGGACTTGAGTTCCCTTGTTCTATGCTCCCACCAAATTGCATTTTATGCACAGATTTTTTTGTGTTTTATCTGTGTTAGTTTATAGGAACCCAATGCGTCATTTAGTACTTGAATTTCAGTGCCCAGAATTTGAGTTATAAACAATGCTTCACATTATGTTTAGGTTTGTCAAACTATTAAATGTCCATTAATTATTATGTAAATAATCTCATTAATCCTTCACAAAAATAAGATAACCAATTATAGCATTCATCTCAAAAACAAAAACTATTATTGGCTTTATCATGTTTTGGAAGACAAAAATAGAAGAAAATATTTTGATGTCATTATTTATACCTTCAGATAAAAATTTTTAGTCATGTATTTACTAAGTTTATATAATATCTTATAAAACACGTTTCTTGACTAAACATTTCTTAACTGGAGGGCATTTAGGCAGAGTCTACTCTGTTATAAAATGTACTAAAATAAAATTTTTAGTTTAGAAGTTGAAAATTATATTGCACATATAAAGTTTGGAGGTTAAAGCTTATACCCTTAAGTTTAGAAGTTGAAGATTATATTGCATATGTAAACATTATTAATAACTGTTGATGAGAAGATCTTTATTTCTTTACATTGAATAGAGGAATCTCACAGGATAGAAAACTTACTACTTAAATAGAACAGAGTTAAATTGGTTTTATTGGGACTATGCTTTAGCTTAATTAATGAGTTCCTGCCAGAGGAGAAGAGGAGCAGATTCTGGTGAAGCAACTACTTGGGAATTTGAATCTACAATCATAGAATATATGATTTGAGCCAAAGGATAAGGCTATTATTCAGAAAATTGAGATAAAACCTTGGAAATTCGTCAAAGAAAGGGCTGGAACTTTCTAAAATGTAGGTATAAACAGGTAAATATGTTTATCAGTAAAGAGCATTTGGCTTGTGATTCTTATTTCTTCAATTACTTAAAATTTCACTCTTAGGGGCTGGGGGTGTAGCTTAGTGGTAGAGCACTTGCCTAGCATGTGCAAGGCCCTGGCTTCAACCCCAGCACCACAAACAAAATAAGTAGAGGCCCATTAAATTTTTTTTATATTTTTATTGGTGCATTGTAATCATACATCACATTGGGATACAAGACTTGAGAGGATATACAAGCACACATCATCCAATTAGCCCTCATCCAATCCCCATCCCGTTCCCTCCCCTTCCCTCGATCCCATGCTTGATTGGTGATTATCTTTGATATATTTGTTTACGTAACTCCTGAATTTTAAAGAGGTTCCATCCTCCCCCATCCCATCCCCTCTGATTGGTCACCTTAATTGCTTCTCTATAGGATACTTTCTTCAACTCTACCTCCTCCTGTTACCCCTTTCCTCCTACTTTTTAATAATTAGGGGAAGCATCTGGTTTTTATTTTCTGTGATATTTCTCTGTGCATGCCGCATTGCAAGTTCCAATCCCACTCTTGACGGCCCCAGTAGTGACCTGGCCACCCGGAAGACTCTGATCCTGACCTTGCTGGTTCCAGCACTGGCCTTGCCTCATGGGAGGCCCCAATCCTGGCCTCGCTGGCCCCCGCACTGGCCTAACCCCTTGGCTGGCTCCAATCCCGGCCTGGGAGGCCCCAGCACTGGCCTTGCCTCATGGCAGGCTCCTATTTCAGCCTCAGAGGCCCCGGCACCGGCCTTGCCTCACGGCAGGCTCCAATCCCAGAGGCCCATTAAATTTTACTACTAGTATTATTTATAACATTGGTTTTATCTTTATATTTTATATTGATTTGGTTTATTAGATTATATTAAGAAAGTTATACTGTATAATTATTAATAAATATGTAAAATAGTAACTGTCAACTCTTAAATTTCCCTACTAAGAGAGGGATAGGCTAGGTTCAAATCATTGAGAACTATTAATCCCTCCAGCCAGGCAGAAGCCGAGGTTCTACTTGTAGGGGCAGTGGCACTGTCCTCCCAGTCCAGGTGTCCACCAGACATCTACTGAATGGTTCCTGTCCTATATAAATTTGCTAATTAAAAATAAATTTTGCATAAGAAGAATCACACTTTGACTACAACCATAGCAAAATTTTGGTTGAATATACATGCTGCTGCTATGGTATCTTTAGCTTTTGAAATTTCAGTAAACATGAAGCATATACTATGAGGACTTATGTGCTGAATGCTATGGAATTGTGACTCCCCACCAGTGCATATCAGACTCACTGGGAGGTACTACTGCAAGGGATCCAAGAACACTGCTTGTGCATGCTTTCATTTTCTCAACCAGCAGATACATAAAAGACAAGTATTATCCTATTCACAGGACTTTTTTTTTGTTTTCTGTTTTTGCGGTACTAGGGATGGAACCTAGGAGCATTCACAGGACATTTTTTTTTTTTTTAAGGAGTCATCTTTCTAAAGATGCTGTGGATCACAAAAATGAATAGGGCATGGTTTCTACTCCTAGGAACACATCTGCCAATGTGTTTTCTGAATATCACAGTGAGGCTATTTAGTAAGTAAATCAAGAATGACTATTCCAGTTTGACAGAAGAAGAAACTTAGTTGCAGGGAGATTAAATACCTTTAATTTGGCCAAAGTACTATAAAATTATCCTTGAATAAAAGGCTAAGACTCAGTTCTCCTAACTTTAAATTTTTTTTTCTTTTTTTTACTACTAACCTGTCCAGTGCCTTAAGTTCATGGTATCTTTTTTATCCAAAATATCAAAGCACTTTGATTACTTTACCCAAGCTTTTTTTTTAAATCTCTGCCCAGTTATGTTTTAGCTCTTTTCTCAGCTTATCTATCCCAAAATGAATTTTGCACCAAGAGCCTTATTTTAGTATATTTTATAGCAGAGTAGACTCCGCTTAAGTGACATTCATTTAACTAACTCTCCAGTGAATTGACCTGTACTACCTAGAACCTCAACAAGATGCCTGACTAGTACCATTGGCATGTGTATACTAGCTTCCTTCTTCCAGTAGTTGAGATGCTACTTTTCCAAAGGCAATTGTGGTTGTCCTCAACTCTGTACACACCACTTGTACTTATTGTTAGCATGTAATTTAATTAAGTTTCACATCAAACAATGAAATAAGAGTCTGAAACAAAATATTCTTGCTGTTTCTATGAAACTTAAATTGAGTTCTTTGGGAAAAGGCAAGAAAGTAAAGTGACTAAAAAATGCTGTTGAATGAGACTGTATTCAGAGTGCTTTGAAAATGTATTGACATTTTTAATCCATTTTATAGAAACAGACACTGAAAATTGAAGACGATACATAAGGGGGGGGCTGATTCATGCAAGAAATACTTAATCAATATTCAGGTAGGAGGGCCATACAAAAAGAAATAATCCTGGTCTTACCTTGAAAAGATTGGTAAGTGAGTATAGGTTTGCATATTTTCAGTTAAAATGTTTAATATATGTTAAAAATATATATATATGTATATATATATATTTGTTTTTAAAAGTGTCACAGCAGAGGGAATGCAAATGTACACATGCAGGCCCTTAAGAAGCAGCATATTACAATAATCCCTTCTTTAGAAAATTATCATTTCTATCAGTGATACCACAGGCTAAATCATGTATTAAGCCAACCTCAAGTAATCACTGAGGCAAGAGAATGCAGAGGCATCACAATGTGGCCCACATAATACAAATAACTAGACAGGCCAATACTTCTCTGCAAATTTTTTTCTGATTGCCATTTATATCGAGTTTTAATTCTACAGCTTAACAATGAAGGGTCATACACTGAAATCAACACATACACCTAGCATTGCAATCTAAGCTTGTCCATGTACACAAGCTGAAATCAGTTACAGGGTGTGGTCTAACAGATGTTAGGAGAAATTCATTTTAAAGTAGTTTTTACAGGTATTAAACTTCATCCTGCACACTGAAGTCATCATACATGCAGGGCAAGGTCAGAGATTTTATATTTGTGTTTATTCTTCATTTAACTTTTCAAACGCTGCTATACTATAATTGAATATTAAAACAAAAACAATAGCAAGTAGTGAGCATATTATGTTTACAGTATTTTTCACTCAATCACTGCTGCATATAAATGCCTGCCCTGAGTGTTGTTCACGGGCCCATTGAGAGGCCTGACACTGAGCACCGCCTCTGGGTGACGTTCATCCTCCTCACGGGCTTCTCTGTTATAATGGCGCCGTCTTTCCTGATTTGGATCAAGTCCACCAGTTGGACTTGATCCGTCTCATCAGTCTCTTCCACTTCCTTCCTCTCAGGCAGGAGTTTTTCCAGCAGAGAGAGTCTATCAGGAGAAAGAAAGCCATTTTCAGGAAGGTTTACCTTAAACTCAACGATTAGGTGATCCTTTTCATATGGTCTATAGTGAATTGGCATGCCTTCCTTTAGCACACACTTCAAATCTCCATGCTTGACAACCTGACCTGGATGAGAGGTGATGACTGGGATTCAGTTATCAAGAGCAGACACTGGCTTTCGAAAGCCACACAGCGCTCCAACCAACTGTGTGTCCATACACATGAAGAAGTCTGCTCCTTGTCGAATAAAAACAGCACTGTCCTTTGATCTAACACAATGATAATATCTCCCGGCTCTTGGTCTTCACCATGGAATGTTATCTTCTGGCCATCTTTCATGCCTTTGTCAGTATGAACTTCTAGAATCTTCTCTGGAACTGTCTTCCTTCCATTGCAGGTTTACATCTGTCTTTAGGTCTGATCATTCCCCACGGCCCTGGCACTCCATGCACACACACTGAATTTGCTGACCCATTCCAGGTCCTATTTGATGAATCTTATCTGCAGTCCAGTACCTCGGCAGTTGGGCCGGCACTCTACTGCTCCTCTCTTACCACCTCGGCCTCCACATTTGTCACAAAGAACATTCTTCTGCAGAACCAGTTTTCTTGTTGCACCATTATATAATTCTTCTAAGAGTGCTGAGAACTGATGCACAACATTTTTGCCTCTCCAATCTCTCTGCATCCTTCTTCTTCCCCCCAAAAAAAATTATCGAAGATGTCCATGGGGGAGCCAAAACTACCACCTGCCCCATCCGCCTTAATTGCCTGTTCTCCTCCTTTGTCATTTAATTCCCTTTTCTTGGCATCAGAGAGAACTTCATAAGCTTGCAAAATCTGTTTAAGCTTTTCTACTTCATTGGGATTCTTATCAGGGTGGTACTTCAAGGCCAGCTTCCTATATGCCTTTTTCAATTCTTCCTGGGTATCATAGAGTTTGACTCCCAAAACATCGTAGTAAATAGTTTCTTTCACCATTTTATATAACCTGTGAGCAGGCTGGGGCCGGGGTGAGGGAGTGGGAAGGAGCTCATAGTTGTGTGCAGCTCAGACAGCCACCACAATTCCCTAAATATTTAGGAATCAATCTTATAAGTTAGACAAAAGGCAAAATCCTCAAACAGATTAAGCACAAAAGAATGAATATAAATGAACAAAAATTGTAAAAGTGTTCCAAAAATATTTTTAAGGAAAAAATCTTAAAAATTAATAATTTCGCCGGGCGTGGTGGCACATGCTTGTAATCCCTGTGCTTGGGAGGCAGAGACAGGAGGATTGCGCAGGTTTGAAGCCAGCCGTGCGCGCTGGCTTAGGAGACCCTGTTTCCAAATAAAGAAAAAAAAAAGTAAAAATAGGTCTGGGAGTGTAGCCCAGAGGTAGAAGGGCTTCCAGGAACCCCAGTACCACAAAAATAAATAAATAAATAAAATGAAAATAAAATAAAAAATAGGGCTGGGGGTATAGCTCAGAAGTAGAATGCCTCTGGGTTTAATCCCCTGCTCTACAAAACAAAACAAACATTGATTGTCCATCAGAGTTCAAATGAAACACTAGCTTCATTTCCTTAATGCACCAGTTAATAAATCTACAGAGTCCTATTTCTGGGGCCAGAGATTTAAACCGGTACTGGGGATGGAACCCGGGGGCATTGTACCTCTGAGTTACATCCTCAGCCCTATTTTTTAGTCTTTTTATTTTTGAAACAGGGTCTCACTGAATTGCGAATGGCCTCACTAAGTAGCTGAGGCTGTCCGCGAACTGTGATCCTCCAGTCTCAGCCTCCCAAATGCTAGGATTACAAGTGTGCCACCACGCCCGACTCTAAACTGACTGCCTATTAGACCACTAAGAGGGGCTGAGGGGTTCTGTAAAGAGTTTTGAAGATTGTGAAGAGTTTTCTCATCTGTATAAAAGTGATAGAATTATAACTTAACCCAAAAAGTAATAACAATAGAATGTAAGTCAGAGGTAATTAGGAGGACTGACATGGTTAGCACAATACCCAGAATATGATAAGCACTCAATAAATAGTAATTAAGCTATGGAGGTAACTCCCTAGCATAGGAGTTTGGAATCCAGGAGGCTGACAGCCCTGTGTACACAGTCCAGCTGTAGAGGTCTGTTCATCAGGTCTGACTGCAGACAAGCAGAGGGTGAGCTGCTGTATACCCCTGCTGGGGGACAGCTGAACTGGAGAACACCTGACACCGCTCTGTCTGATTTGAGCTCCACCTCCTCCCAGGGAATCTGAGAACTGAACTTACCTATGGTTTATTCACCACTGACTAAAGCAAATATGCCACGTTAAGAGGAAGCACCCATGTAAAAGCTCAAGATGGAGCAAGAGAGCATCCTGGGAATTCAGCCGAGCCTAGCATCCTGGCAGCTCTGGGAGACAAGCTTTGCCAACTTGGGGCAGGTTGTTCTATAGGAAGGAAGCCCTGGGTATGGCTGGCTGACAGCAGGTGGAAGTCATCTGGCTGCCTGGCAACAGCACAGTGCATCTTATCTGATTACCAGGGAACTGCCTAAGACACTTTTCTGTCCCGATTCTATAGAATCTCAAAGAAGCATTTCCTTCCTTCCTTCCTTCCTTCCTTCCTTCCTTCCTTCCTTCCTTCCTTCCTTCCTCCCCCTTTCTTTTCTTCTCCCTTCCTTCTCTCCTTTCTTTTTTGGTATTGGAAATACCAGGGTGTTTTATCTGTGGGATACACCCTTTTTTATTTGGAAACAAGGTCTCGCTAAGTTGCTCAGGGTCTTACTGAGTTGCTGAGGCTGATTTGAAACTGTGACCCTCCTATTTCAGCCTCCCAAGTCCTGAGATTAAAGGCATGTGGGGACCTTTTCTTTAAAACTTAAAATGTAAAGACCAGGTAATGGTGGTTGTTGGGAGTGAATGAGGGGGATATAAGCATACACTATTTTGTTTTGCTTAATTTTATATGTCTTTGAAAAACAGAAAACCAAGACAATTGAATTTTTTAAATGAAACTTAATTATTTATTTATTTATTGGTGGTACTGGGGTTCCTGGAAGCCCTTCTACCTCCGGGCTACACTCTCGGACCTATTTTTATATTTTTGGAAACAGGGTCTCTTAAACCAGCGCCCCTGGCTTCAAACCTACGCAATCCTCCTGTCTCTGCCTCCCAAGCACCGGGATTACAAGCGTGCGCCACCACGCCCGGCTAAATGAAACCGATTTAAAAACAATCCATGGGCTGGATATTTTTCCTCTCCAGGTCTTTTTATAAAACTCACCTGCCCCTCACTTTATACACGATCATTGAAATCTGTCTTAAGAACTGTGTTTCTTATTGTAATAAACTACCACTCAAAAGGGATTATACAGACATAGCGTCATGATTCAGGAAAGTCCAAAATGTCTGTATAAGTAAAAGATAAAGAGTTCTCGATTTGTACGTCAGGTGGAATTCCTCTGCTGCTTGAAATCCCTCACAAGTTTTCCAGGATGTGTGTGTTCCTTTGAGAGCAACAGCAGGTCCTTTATGACCAGGATCCAGGCAGGTCCTTTATGACCAGGATCCAGGCCACATTTGCTCTCCTGTTTGTAATCCTCATCTTCTGTCTCCTCCTTTTCTCCCTCCAATCACACAGATGATGCGCTGTTTCTGGGGGACGCTCTGCCCTTCTCATTTCTCCTCACTCTGCCCACACACACCTCTTTTCCTTGTCCATCGCCTCTTCTCCCTGCACTTCAGATGGAAGCCTTTTCCTCTTCTGCAAGGACTTCCCCACTCCCCAGTGACCTCTTCTCCTCCCACATTCTACCTGGGCCTGGCCTCTATTATAGCACTTAACCATTTTTATTATTATCTATTGGAGAGGCAAAGCAGGAGGAATTGTTACTCTTTTTCTTCGCTCCAGTATTTGACATGTAGGAATATTTGAATACCAGTTAGCAACAGCAATGATTGATAAAACGCTTGGCAGTTTCTGAGGCATTTTAAATATATATATATACATATATATATATATATATATATGTATATATATATTTTTTTAACTGATTCTTTAAACAAATCAGTTCTTTTATGTTGTTTGGGGGAAGGGGTACTGAGGACTGAAAATAGGAGTATTTTACCTCTGAGATACACCCCCAGTCTTTTTTATTTTTATTTTGAAACAGGGCCTCACTAAGTTGCCAAGGGTCTCACTAAATTGTTGAGGCTGTCCTGGAACCTGTGATCCTCCCGTCTCCGCCTGTTTTGACCTCTTATGAGTAATCCATGGTCAGCCGGAGCGCTTTGCAAATGAGGAAGCTTGGGTTCAAGGAAGGTGAGAACATTGGCTCTAGCTGTTGGGCTCCTTTGCTTCAACTCAGCTTCAGTGCTTGGCCATCTTGACTCCAAAGCCCAGGGGCAGACACAGCAGAGCTGCATAGACTGGAAACCTCACTGCTGCTGAGTACATCGGGTCTTTTTACTTACAGCCCTGGGAAGAGAGCTAGGGGGCCTGGGTATTTATGCCTTGTTGTTTTGTTGTTTGTTTATGGTACTAGGAATTGAACCCACAGGCATTCCACCTCTGAGTCACGCTCCCAAACACTTTTTATTTTTTATTTTGAAACAGGGTCTCACTAAGTTGCTGAAGCTGGCCTTGAACCTATGATCCTCTTGTCTCAGTCTCAAGTCCTGGGACTGCAGGTGTGCACTACCACACCGAGCTCCTAGCTAGTTTTAACATTTTAACTTTGCTAAGGTGACACTGAATAAGAAATTCCCACTGATGCTGAGCTTGATGGCGCACGCTTGCTGTGTGATCCTCTTGTTTCAGCCTCCCAAATGCTGGGATTACCAGCGTGTGCCTCCCACACCCGGTTTAGAGGTTTCTTAAAAGACTGGGAATAGAGCCGCTTTAAGACCCTCAAAATTTAAAAATAACCTACAGTGCCTCTGTAAGCTGTGTCAGCCCAGGCTGCTTTAGCAATGATTTAGGAATCCTGTGTTCACTGAAGAAGTGGGGTTCTACTCTGATAGAAAGAGAAGAAAAAGGAAGGTTCTTCAGTCAAACTTATTTACATAAGCGTGTGTGTGTGTGTGTGTGTGTGTGTGTGTGTGTGTGTGTAGATGTGGTACTGGGAATTGAACTCAGGGACATTCTCAATATACAAAGGTATATTGAGCTACACCCCCAAACTTTTTTTTTTTTTTTTTTGCGGGTCTGGGAATGGAACCCAGGGGCATTCTACCTCTGAGTGACACCCCCAGCCCTATTGTTTATTCTTTATTTTGAAACAGGGTCTCACTGAGTTGCAAAGGCCTCACTAAGTAGCTGGGGATGGCTTCAAACCGCAATCCTCCTGTCTCAGCCTCCCAAATGCTGGGATTATAAGCATGTACCACCGTGCCCAGCTCAACCTGATTTTAATTTATTTATTTTTTAATTTTGAAACTGGGTTTCACGTGGTCCTGGGAGCTTCTGAAACCATGGTTTATGGTGTAGACTTGGCCAATCCAAGAACCACACCATGCACAACCAGTCTAGAAGTGGCACAGAAATGTCATCGAGAAACCCTGATCTCAAAGATACAAATCCCTTAAGGGGGTGGACCCCAAGTTCCTGAGGAATATGTGTTTTGTCAAGAAGCACAACAAGAAGAGCTTGAAGAAGATCCAGGCCAATAACGCCAAGGTCACAAGCAAGCATGCCAAGGTCATCAAGGCCTTTGTAAAGCCCACGGAGTCTAAGTCCATGAGCTCAAAGGGGCCACCCGCAAGCTCGACCGACTTGCTCTCATTGCCCACCCCAAGCTTGGCAAGCGCATCCGTGCCCCAATTGCCGAGGCTCACAGGATCTGTCGGCCAAACGCCAAAGCCCAAACCAAGGCCCAGGCCACAGCTCAGCTGCAGCTGAAGCTCCAGCTCCCAAGGGTGCGCAGGCCTCCATGAAGGCTGTGCAGTAAAGGCCTCTTTCTGCAAATGAGGACAGAAGGACTGGTGTGACCCCTGGTGTCTGTGCAAGTAGCCTGAGCTGTGGGATCTGAAAGGAAAGAAAAGAGAGAAGAGGAGAGGAGAGGAGAGGAGGGGAGGGGAGGGGAGGAGAGGAGAGGAGAGGAGAGGAGAGGAGTCTCACTAAGTTGCTGAGGCTGGTTTTGAACCTGTGGTCCTCCTGTCTCAGCCTCCCAAGAACTGGAATTACAAGCATGTGCCACTCCGCCACATAAGTTTTAAAGACGTTATAATGGCATCATTGAGGATATTATAGAATCAGAAACTTTCCTACCCAAAAGGTCCAAATAAAGCAACTACTTAAACTTTAACCAAATAACATTTTTGCTTCTATATTTACCCTATAAAAACCTTCCCTTGTGTTTCTTGGAAGGAGTCCTGAGCCACATGGAGTTTGAAGCAGTTCGTGAATTGCTATTTGCTTAAAAGTTCTTTAAACTTTTGATGTGCCTCAGTTTTTGTTTTGTTTTGTTTTGTTTTTGGGGAACTGATGATTGAGCCCAGGGACATTCTACCACTGAGCTATAGCCCAGCCATTTTTTATTTTGAAACAGCTTCTTACTAATTTGATAAATTGTTGAGACTGTCCTGGAACCTGCATTCCTCCTGTCTCAGCGTCTTAAGTACTGGGATTACAGGTGTGTGCCCCATGCCTGGCTCTGTTTACCTTTCAGCAAGGGGTTCACCCCTTCCTGAAGTGTACTTGCACTAATAAGTGAGCTCTGCTGGGCATGGTGGCACACGCTTGTAATCCCAGTACTTGGGAGGCTGAGACAGGAGGATCCGGGTTCGCGGACAGCCTCAGCTACTTAGTGAGGATCTTCGCAGCGTAGTGAGACGCTGTTTCAAAATAAAGAATAAAATCGGGCTGGGGATGTAGCTCAGAGGTAGAATGCCCCTGGGTTCAATTCCCAGCACCAAAAAGAAAAAAAAACAAGTGGGCGAGTGAGCCCTAAGTGATACTGCAGGCTTCTTTTAGACTATTGGGTCCTTTGACCTTTGACCACTATTTGCCTGTTGCTGTCTGCTCTCCTGATAAATTCAAATTTCCATTCATGTTAGTTTACCCTCTGCTGATCAGGAAAGTTGCTCTGGGGGCAAACTCTCAAAACAGACACCTTCCTACCAGCTGCCTAAGAGATGCAGCAGGAGAAAGCTTGCCTCCGCCGGCCCAGGCCAGAGCAAGGCCTCCTCACACCCTTGGCCTACAGACACCCTCCGTGGCGCATCTCCCCGCTGCTCTCAGTCACCTGCACTCAGCAGAGTACCCTGCTCCTGTGCTGTCTTAGAAATGCTGCTGCTCCCAAGAGCTCTTGACGTTCTACTGCTTCTCCAATACAGCGCCCCGGGGAAGGGAGAAGGTGGGAAATGTCCGAGGGTGCCTAGATTATTTTACCACTCCTGTCAGGGCTTCATTAACTCAGTCGCCTTGCCTGTCTCCTGGGCAGATGAGAAATCTTCCTGCCCATCCCGACGTGAGCATACAGCCAGTTCAGCCTCCGACTTGATGGAGAAGGGCCCCGGCCTCTGCTCAGGCTGCTCCTGCCCATTGGCTGAGTGTCAGGACACAGGCGTGTGTGTGTGTGTGTGTGTGTGTGTGTGTGTGTGTGTGTGTGTATATATATATATATATATATATTTTTTTTTTTTTTTTTTGTGGTACTGGGGATGGAACCCAGAGGCTTCCTAACTCCAGGCTATACTCCCAGACCCATTTTATATTTTATTTGGAAACAGGGTCTCACTAAGTTGCTGAGAGCCTCACTAAGTAGCTGAAGCTGGCTTTGAACCTGCACGATCCTCCTGTCTCAGCCTCCCAAGCGCGGGGATTACAAGCATGCGCCACCATGCCCGGCTGGACACAGGCTTATATAAAGTGTCCACTCGGGAGAAAATGTGGAGCCAGAAGAGAGGCAGTGTAGCCACCAAGTATTCATCTTTTTTTTTTTTTTTTTTTTACCGGGGATGGAACCCTTCTACCTCTGCGCTCTGGGCTCCACTCCCAGACCTATTTTATATTTTACTTGGAAACAGAGTCTCTTAAGCCAGCAAGGCTGGCTTCAAACCTGTGCGATCCTCCTGTCTCTGCCTCCCAAGCGTGGGGATTACAAGCGTGCGCCACCACGCCCAGCCATCATGGTTTTTAAGCAATGATACCTTGAACCCACGGGAACTCACTAAAACCAACCTGGGGCAGAACATCTGTGGCTTGCAGGGTTTTTATTTTCCTCTTAGCCAAATATGTGTGTTGTCAGGATGATTGGAGACTAGGAAGTCAGCACCAGCCCCGTGACCTGGTGAGTGTGTGTGTGTGTGTGTGTGTGTGTGTGTGTTACTGGCGACTGAACCAGGGACATTCTGAGCTACACACCTATCCTTCCTTATTTTTTGTTTTGAAACAGGGTCTTACTAGTGCTGAGGTTTTTGCTAATTTGCTGAGGTTGATCTTGAACCTACAATCTTCTTGTCTCAGGCTCCCAAGTACTGGGATTACAAACGTGCACCACCACGCCCAGCCCACATGATCGTCTGCAAAAATGTTGAGAACAAAAACTCTAACCTCCTGTCTTCTCCTGATTCTGCTCTTTTCTTTCTTTTTTTTTTTTTTCTTTTCTTTTTATGGGTGTGGGGATGGGACCCAGGAGCATTCAACTTTCTAGCTACACCTCCTGCCCTGTTTTTTATTTTGAAACAAGTTCTCACTAAGTTGTGGAGGGCCTCACTAAGTAACTGAGGCTATCTGTGAACTGCAATCCTCCGGTTTCAGCTGTGCGCCACCACGCCTAGCTTTTTTTTTTTTTTTTTTAACTAGGAATTAAACCCAGAGGCATTCTACCTCTGAGCTACATGCCAGTCTTTTTTTTTTTTTTAAATAGGTTCTCACTTGGTTGCTGAGAGCCTCTCTATGTTGCTGAGACTGTCCTCAAACCTGCAATCCTCCTGTCTCAGCCTCTCAAGTACTGGGACTACAGGTGTGCACACCACACCCAGCTCTGACCCACTGTGGAATATGTTTCTCCTGCCTGTTTCTCTCCGTTCATCCAGGAGCTCTAGGAGAGCTCAGTTCTTGTTTGTCTTTACTTACATCAGAGTCAGGCCCTTTGGAGAAAAGGCGGTAACTGAGCAACTCTGAGCAGCGGAGAAGAATGTGAGGACTGGCCAGGTGCTTGCAAGAAAAAGAAAACAGATAACAATAAAAAATGATAATAAATTATACACACAAGTAAGTCCACTAGGAAATTTTGTCACTATTTTTAGTATTTCTAGGGAAAAAAAAGTAGCTGAGCATGATGGTGCACACTTATAATTTCTAATACTGGGAGGCTGAGACAGGAGGATCACACGTTTGAGGCCAGGGTCAGCAATTTAGCAAGACTCTCAGCAACTGAGTGAGACTCTGTTTAAAATAAAAAGTAAAAGAGGCTGGGGGTGTAGCTCAGAGGTAGAATGATCCTGTGCCTAATTCCCAATACTGAAAGGAAGAAAGGAAGAAGGAGGAAGGAAGGGAGAGGTGAAAGGAGGGAAGGAAGGAAGGAAGGAAGAAAGGAGGGAAGAAAATACAGCACTTTGCCTCCTTTTTTTATTTTTGGTAGTGGGGATTTAACCCAAGGGTATTCTACCCCTAAACTGTACTCTCAGCCCTGTTTTATCTTTTTTTTTTTTTTTTTTTTTTTGGTGGTACTGGGGGTGGAACCCAGAGGTTTTCTACCTCCGGGCTATACTCCCAGACCTATTTTATATTTTATTTGGAAACAGGATCTCACTAAGTTGCTGAGAGCCTCACTAAGTAGCTGAGGCTGGCTTCGAACCTGTGCGATCCTCCTGTCTGAGCCTCCCAAGAGCTGGGATTACAAGCGTGCGCCACCATGCCCGTCTCCTGTTTTATCTTTATTTTTATTTTGTGGTACTGGGGATGGAATCCAGGAGCATTTTACCTCCAAGCTACACCCCCAGCCCAATTTTTTATTCTTTATTTTGAAACAGGGTTTCATGGGGTTGCAAAGGGCCTCACTAAGTAGCTGAGGCTGAGTGCAAATCCGGATCTTCCTGTCTCAGCCTCCCTCCTACATATTATCTTGAAGGACGCACGTATTCCACTGAAGTTAATTGCAAAGAAAAATGAAAACTAGGCCAGGCATGGTGACTCACGTCTCTAATCCCAATCCTTGAAAGGCTGAGACAGGAGGATCGCAGGTTCAAGACCAACCTCAGCAACTTAGACTCTCAGCAACCTACCAGAACCCTGTTTCAAACTAAAAAAAAAAAAAAAAAATGCAGTGTGGCTCAGAGGTAGAATGCCCCTGGGTTCAATCCCCAGTATCTTAAAAAAAAAAAAAAAAAAAAAAAAAAAGAGAATTGGAAACTGAACTGTGGAGTGGGACGTGGGAATCACAGCCTGGACTTTCTTCCTAAGCGCTGCACGTGTGAGCTGCACGGCTTGGGGCTGTATACTCAGCACCCGGCTTTCAGCTAATCTTTAATAATAACAGCACATCAGACATTGGCAATAGGAAGGGGAGCGACATTGGGATGTGTTTCCCATTGCTAAGCTGGTTCTCTTAGCCCTTCTAGCTCTGCAGGCCCCACTGTAGATCCATGGCCCACCTTTTTGGCCTTTCCTCCTAAAATGTCTTCTGGTAAGATTCCCCCTGACTTTAAAGGGCTGCTCCTTGGCTCGCCTTCCTTGCTGTGTACCATCTCAGAAGTGACTAAGTACAGGTAAGCAGTGGACAGGTAAAACTCTGAGTTTCAACTTCCAGGTAAGTAATGATGCTCCTGCTTCTAGTTATTTATACCCATCTCTCTCTATTTCCCCCCCCCCCCACACACACACAAACACATACATACACATACACATTTGAGTCTGGTACCTTCTAATTGCTGACCTAAATAATATCGCTCAGTTTCTAAATGTAGTGCATTTTAGTAACAAGTGTGAGTCATCACAGAAGTGAGTAACTTGGGAATTGTATGAAACCATCCAAGCATATAAAGCCTACTTTCCACAGTCCTTTTTCTTAGTTCTAGGCCACAAAAAAAAAAAAAAAAAAAAAATCAGAATATGATGGAATTTGACTTTCAGCCCACATTTACATTGTTTAAATAATTAGGAGCTGTAAATCAAGCTGACAAATAGTTATATAAAGTATGTTCTACTTTTACAAATATATTTCTGTAACAACCTATAAGGCCAAATTTCCACTTAGAATTCTCAGGCTCCTTGGCCTTTTTTCCAGGAGTGTGGTAATACAGGGAGAGCTGCCTGTCAGCCCCAGGGCAACCCAAGGGCAGCCCCTTTTGGCAAGCACATTCTGCCCTTTAAAAATGGACTCAGAGGTCCGGTATGGTGGCGCATACATGTAATCCTAGCATTCGGAAGGCGGAGTCCAGAGGATCACAGTTTGTGGACAGAGCTACTTAGCAAGGCTCTTCGCAACTCTGTGAGACCCCATTTCAAAAAATAAATATTAAAAAAATAGAACTGGGGGTGGAGCTCGGAAGTAGAATGCCCCTGGGTTCCATCCCCAGTACTGAAAAAAAGGACTCAGGGACACACACATGTAATCCCAGTACAGCAATCGCAACTTCAATGCCAGCCTCAAGAGTTTATCTGAGACACTCAGCAACTTAGTGGAACATGTTTAAAAATAATAATAATAATACTAGGGCCAGGCATGATGGTACACACTTGTAATCCCAGTACTTGTGAGGCTGAGACAGGAGGATCACAGGTTTGTGGCCAACCTTAGCTACTTTGTGAGGTACTCTGCAATTTAGTGAGACCCTTCTTATTTCAAAATAAAGAATAAAGTAGGGCTGGAGTGTGGCTCAGAAGTAGAATGCACCTGGGTTCACTCCCCAGTACTACAAATAATAATAATAATAATAATAATAATAGTAGTAATAATAATAGACTGGGTATAGCTCAGAAGTAGAATGCCTCTAAATTCAAACCCCAATACCAAAGGGGGGAAAGAAGGAAGAGATTCAGGCTTAAGACCACTTGGTTAGAGTACTGCGCACCCAAAGCATGGGCTAGAAGAGGGGGCCCAAGCTCCGGGTGTGCAGGGGTCCAGTCAGTGGAGCCAGGACAGCATCCGCTTGCCTGAGTGTATGGGTGCCACTGCTCAAGCTGGTCATGCCCGCCTGCATGTCTTTTCAGCTCACCCTTCATTTCATACCCAACAGAGTGGACAGTTTCACAGAAGCTCAGCCCTTCCTCGGCCGCCAGCACCCCATCTCAAACCCAAGCTAAACATTCTGCCCCGAGGCCAGCTCCACCGTTAGAGGAGTTTGCCTGCACACGAATACAGCCCAGAAAAGTTTGAGAGTTAGCAGCCTCAGAGGAAATCCTCAGCCAGGGTGGGATGTGGGACAGGAGCAGTGGTCAAGTGCTCAAGCCTCTCATTACTTAGGTGGACAATCCTGGAGGCCGAGCCCACTGAGGTCCCCGCTCAAACAACCCTGCTGCTGCAGCTTCGGTGCCAGCGCTCCTGGCTCTGCCTTCTCGCCATCCCACTATTTCTGCTTTCTCACTCTTGTTCCCTGGGATCACTTCCCCAATAAACCCCACACCGATGCCCTGACCTCAAGCTTTTAGGATGCTCAGAGACGAAAGGGACAAATCTAGGAAACGGAAGGAGCAGTCCACTCCCAGTGCAGCAGCAGCGTCCGTGCAGTCTCCTGGAATCCTTCACCTTCATCAGCAAGGTTTGCAGAACTGATGAAGAAAGTACTCTCCATACAGTGTTATTATAACCTAACCTCTGTTAGAGAAGCTTGGGAGCCAGCCCGGGTGTGGTGGTGAACGCTGGTGATCCCAGCATTCGGGAGGCTGAGACAGAAGGATCTTGGTTTGCGGACAGCCTCAGCCACTTGGTGAGGTCCTGTGCAACTCAGTGAGACCCTGTTTCAAAATAAAGAATAAAAAATAGGGCTGGAGCCAGGCCTGGTGACGAATGCTTGTAATCCCAGCATTCAGGAGGCTGAGACAGGAGGATCAATGTTCACAGACAGCCTCAGCTACTTAGTGAGGCCCTTTGCAACTCAGTGAGATCTGTTTTGAAATAAAGAATAAAAAATAGGAATGGGGGTGTAGATCGGAGGTAGAATGCCCCTGGGTTCCATCCCAAGTACCAAAAATAAATAAATAAATAAATAAATAAATAAATAAATAAATAAAAGCTTGGGGAGATGCCTTCCTTTCTCTCTCTCTCTCTCTCTCTCTCTCTCTCTCTCTCTCTTTCTTTCTTTCTTCCTCTACTAGTGACTGAGCTCAAGGTTTTTTTATTTTGAAGTGGGGTCTTGCTAAGTTACTATGGCTGCACATGAATCAGCCTCCCAAGTACTGGGTTTACAGGCATGTACTGCCTGGCTTGAGAGATTTTTTTTTTTAAGGCATAAGCCTTTGTTTTGTTTCTCTAGGTTAATGTGTAACTCCTTTCATAAAGCTTCTTTCACGGTTAAAGTTTCCTGACTTGAGTGTGGTCGGTTCAGAGACAAGATGGAGGAGGCTGCTTGCAGAATACACACAATGAAAGGAAGCAGAACACAAGTGAGAAGCTTTTATTTTGTTATTGATTTGGTATCAAAGATTCCAGTGAAAACCAAGTGTGGGTAGGCCTTTTCTACAACGGACTGTGGGACTGAGGACTGCTTATACCAGATTTTCCAGAGATTCATGAGTACATTCCTACTAGTTAGGACTCTGTGCGTGTGTGTGTGTGTGTGTGTGTGTGTGTGTGTGTGTGTGTTACTGGAGATGGAACCCAGGGGCATTCTACCTCCAAGCTATACCCCCAGCACTATATTTTACTTTATTTTATATATATATTGGTGGTACTGGGGATGGAACCCTTCTACCTCCGAGCTATACTCCCAGACCTATTTTACATTTTTTATTTGGAAACAGGGTCTCTTAAACCAGAGAGGCTGGCTTCAAACCAGCGCGATCCTCCTGTCTCCGCCTCCCAAGCGAGGAGATTATAAGCATGCGCCACCACGCCCGGCTTTATTCTTTATTTTAAAATAGGGTCTCACTGAATTTTAAAGGGCCTCACTAAGTAGTAGCTGAGGCTGTCCTCAAATCTGCGATCTTCCTGTTTCAGCTTCCCAAATGCTGGGATTATAAGTGTATGCCACCATGCTGGGCTCTAGTCGGGTATTTATTTACATTTATGCTTCATAAAATCAGGTGGCCACACAGTGGAAGGCTTGAATAGGGTACTGGTGGCCAGTGGCTTTTCTTCCTCAGACCCTAATTCTGCCTCAGGGCCTCTGTCACTGCTGACGTAGATATCAACTTGGCCAACTACTATTTACCTCCACACTTTGAAAACCCAAGATCAGATGGGTGGCAGAGAATGGGTCCACCTGGGAAAACATCAGTCTCAGAGCTAGAAGGAGACTCAAACCAATCCCTCCTTCAATGGATAAGGCTCTGCCACAGGATTATAGCGTAGGGTTATGCATCGGGCTTTAGATTTGGGACAATCAGCCCTCGAATCTTTAAGTGTAATGCAAGACCATTTGCTATTTAACAATGTTTTCTACCAGCAAAATAAGGAGTTATTTTGTAGTGTAAACTTGGTGCAGAAGAATCCTGCAAGGGGTGAGCCTGTGGAGTCAATGTTATTGTCTGTGCTGCCCCCCAGTGGTTACTGGGAGATGGCACACCCCGAGGAGGGCCTTAGCTGCCTGGGCTTCAGGTGACTAGATAGAGATGTGAGCACCATTACTATACATTATAATCAGTTCTACAATAAATAGGCTTGGTGTTTTAATTCAGAAATGACAGTATCATCCCTATAGTTAGGAATAAACTTCTTTTATGTACAAGTACTGGAAATGTTTAATCTCCAGATACAAGGCCATGGAAAAATGTTTTAAAATACCAGTAGTTTTTCAGCATTTATTGAAACTAACCTCATGGTGAGCCAACCCTAGGCCCTTTAGACAGGACCTTTGGTGAAGAAACTCACAGTTCTTGCCCTGGAGTTAAACACTAGGGAGTCACTGCAATTTGTAATAGCACTATAGTGTTTTTTGTTTGTTTGGTTGGTTGGTTGTTTGTTTTTCTGGGTCTGGGGTTGGAACCCAGAGGCATTTGACCTCCGAGCTACACCCCCTGCCCAATTTTTTATTTATTATTTCAAAACAGGGTCTCACTAAACTGACGCTGTCCGTGAACCGCAATCCTCTGGTCTCAGCCTCCCAAATGCTGGGATTACAAGTGTGCGCTGTAGTGTTCTTTTTAAATTTTTTTCATATTTGTCCCTGGGTGGAGGCAATAGTTCAACAAAATGTAAATGGTGGTTATGAGGATATTCTGTTCTTTCCTGCAACACCTAAAACAAGCCAGCACTAACAGCCTCTCCTCTTTTAAGATGCAAATATAGAACTCTCAGGTGTGAGGGGGAGTGGCACCAGGCCTCCTCCCCCCAGTGCACCAAACTCCTGAAGAGCTCAAGTACCTCATGTAAAATGATGGAAGGCCTGGCCTGGTGGTACACACTTGTAATCCCAGTACATGGGAGGCTGAGACAGGAGGATCACAGGTTCATGGCCAGCCTCAGCTACTTAGTGAGACCCTCCAAAACATTGTGAGACTTTGTTTCAAAAATAAAGAATAAAAATAAAAAATAGGGCTGGGGTGTAGCTCAGAGGTAGCATGTTCCTGAGTTCAACCCCCAGTACTATAAATAAATAAATAAATAAACCCTGTAGGGTAAAGACAAATAATATGAAGCTTCTAGATTTTAAAACTATAATTTTTCCTTCCTGTCCAGTTTGTCTCTTTTCTACCTATTATTTTTATTTTTTTCCTATTCTTCCTCAGTTTGAAAATATTAACAAGTTTCCGTATTAAGTCCTCAATTTGAATATATTAACAAGGGAGGTTTTAGATTTAGGTTGAAAGAATGTGAGGAGGTAGAATAGAAGAAATAAAATTTTAGGTAGAAAGGAGACCAATTGGCCGGGCGTGGTGGCGCACGCTTGTAATCCCCGCGCTTGGGAGGCAGAGACAGGAGGATGGCGCAGGTTCGAAGCCAGCTGCGCGCGCTAGCTTAGGAGACCCTGTTTCCAAATTAAAAAAATGTAAAAATAGGTCTGGGAGTGTAGCCCGGATGTAGAAGGGCTTCCAGGAACTCCAGTACCACCAAAAAAAAAAAAAAAAAAAAGAGAAAGGAGACCAATTGGGAAGGAAAGGAAAGTAGTAGTTTTAAAATCTGGAAGGTCATAATCTCTAACTTCCGTAGAGTGTGGGTTAAGCAGAAGCCTGGATGAGCCAAACCTTAATCACATCGGCCCCTTTTCCCCACCTGAGATTCCTGAGAGGCCTAGTAAACAAAGGATCCATTAGAAGGGAAAGGCCAGATACTACTCCACCACCATCCATGGATTCCAGGCGGCAAAAGTCCAGCCTCTCAGTCCAGTCACGTGTCCCTAGTCAGCTCCTGCTCTAGGACCCTATAAAGGAAGGATCCCAAAGACCCCTGAGTCTCTCACACTCTTGAGCCTCTCATGATCTCGCGATGGCCAGCATTTCCTTCGAACATGTTTCTTTACTTTACTTGAATTAAAATCTCCGCCTTTATCTCTGACTGACACGTGTTGAAATTATTTTCACCACGGAAGTCAAGAACCCACAAAAGTTATTGTGTTGTCCTTGACACATGTACCAGTATTGGGAAAGGGCTTCAAAATGTATTTAAAAAATAGCTTGGGTACTAACGTGCTGATATTGGGAAATGGTTTCAAAATGTATTTTAAAATAACATCCGTATTGCCGGGCGTGGTGGCGCACGCTTATAATCCCTGCACTGGCTTAAGATCCGCGCTGGCTTAAGGGACCCTGTTTCCAAAAAATAAAAATGGGTCTGGGAGTGTAGCCCGGAGGCACAAGGGCTTCCGGGAACCCCAGTACCACCAAAACACACACACACACACACACACACACACACACACACACACACACACAACCTCGGTATTAGAAAGCCAGGACTACAAAATTCCGGGCACCAAGGGTGATTAGCAAGACAACAGAGATAGTTCCAGGGCCCTTTTTTTTTATTGTAAAGATAAGATTTCCCAAGGATGTAGGAGGATGCCCTAAACCTTCAAGAAATCCCAGACTCTGATCATTGTGGGAGGATGCAATAAGCCTTCAAGCGATCAGACTCCAATGATCTATTAACACATTTTGAAGTAGAAGGCTTGAGGTCTGTACCTGAGACAGGGCAGGTCTACAGGAAGGAATCCCCACATCAGAAGACCTGCTCCAGAGAACGGGCGGATCTAGTCTGGTCAGAAGACTTGGTGTAAAATGTCCTGGGTCATGAAAAACCTCGGGTGACTTCTTTTCAGGTCAACCCCCTATACTACCTCTGGTATAGGACTTTATTAAATCTATCCTATCTTTACATCTTTGTAATAATAAACTCATTTCAGCTTCCAGCAAGATTTCGGGCTAGTGTTTTCTATACATAGCTCAGAACAAGAACGGCGGCTACACCTCTCTGTAACAGTTTAAGGAGCCCAACAGGGCCCCTGGAACACATCTGCCACCGTAACAACATAGTCTTTGGCTAGCCCAACATGGGGCATCGGGGACTGGTATTTATAAGTCCACTTATGGCATATTCTTTGTAACTAAACTGCGGAACTTTGGAGAAACCGGCATTCATAAGTTTACTGAAAATGTTTGGATTGTTTTTATCCCTGCTTTTAAATATTCTGTTTGTGTGTTCAGATGGTGGGGAGTGCCCGGGGGATCATGGAGGTGTATAGATTAGAGAGGCGAGTGATGAGGCTGAGCCCCCAATGTGACCCGGCCACCTTCTTCCCTGGAGAAGGGAGGGAGGGCCAGGCCCACCCCTCTGCCTCACACAGGGTTGAGCCCCAGGATTTTGCGCCCAGCCTCAACCCACAGGACGCAGCCGTGAAGTCTGCGGTGCGGCCTGCAGTTGCACAGGTGAGTGCCCCCACCTCCTCTTGTTGCTTTTGGGGTGCTAGCAAGGCCGCATGGTGCAGGCAGTTGCCACCCCCAGCTGAATTCCTGTCACTGCAGGAGACAGCCAGCACCCTAAGAGATTTCTCTCTTTCCCTGCCTGTCTGTCTCACAGGCTCCTTCCCTTCCTGGCCAACCCTATTCTCCCTTATTAGGTGCTTGAAAGCACCTAATTAGGGGCCCATGCTTTCTAGGTGAAAACAGCACATATATTTGGGCCACGGCACATTTTAGCAGCCAATCTGTTGGTCTTAAGCCTTTTGTTATAAGTATGAGCCCTAAATCGTTTCTTTTGTCTCGTTGCTCTAGTTAAGCCATGTGGGTACTGAGGGACACTTGCAGAATTTTTGCCTTAACTAAAGTATGTTAAGCCGGGTGTGGTGGCACACGCTTGTAATCCCAGCATTCGGGAGGCTGAGACCAGAGGATCGCGGTTCACGGACAGCCTCAGCTACTTAGTGAGGCCCTCTGCAACTCAGTGAGACCTGGTTTCAAAATAAAGAATAAAAAACAGGGCAGGGAGTGTAGCTCAGAGGTCAAATGCCCCTAAGTTCCATACCCAGACCCACAAAAAAAAAAAAAAAAAAAAAAAAAAAGTATGTTAAAATACTTTTTTCCCCCCTCTGGGGCCAGGGAAGAGGGAACTTACCTTGCTTAGATTGCCTAATTAAGGGGAAAAGCCCAGTATCTACTAGTGACAGAAACTGCTTACTGAAAATGTGCTTTGTCGCTGGGTATGGTGGCGCACGCTTGTAATCCCCGCCTTTGGGAGGTGGAGACAGGAGGATCGCGCAGGTTGGAAGCCAGCCACGCTGGCTTATGAGACCCGGTTTCAAAATATAAAATAGGTCTGGGAGTGTAGCCCGGAGATAGAAGGGCTTCCAGGAACCCCAGTACCACCAAAAAAATAAATTAATAAAATAAAATAAAATAAAATAAAATGTGCTTTGTCTTGATCTCTTGTTAATTTTTAATTTTGTTCTACCTAGGAAATGTTCTCAAAAAGACTTTTGCAAGTTATATAAAGATTGTTCATTCTGCTTTTTAGATTATTTGCTCGCATGGTTTATAGGTATGAGGTTATAAATTCTTAAGAGCATTCACATTACTGGGAATGAGATAAACTTTGTTGTTGTTGTCTGTCATTTTCTGTAGGGGTCAAAGAAGGCTTGAGTCTGGAGGGGTCAAAGAGGGCACCCTGATCCAGTAGGAATCTGGGCTGCAGCGTAACAGGATGGTCCACCCTGGTGCAGCTGCGTATTTCCATGGCTGGAACACTGGCTATGGAAGATACTGACAGCAGGATTAGGACAGATAATAATCGGATCCTAATTGTCTTTTCTTCTCTCTTGTTTGCTTGTTTTAAAATCCTACTTTTGTGTTTTTCTCTTTTCTCTTTATCTTTTCAGAAAAAAAAAACTTTAAAGTACACAAACAAGATCATGAGTAAATCTGCTTCTATCTCTAAGAATTCTTCCTTTGAGTATATATAAAATACGTAAAAAGCAAAAGTAAGAAGACTTCTTAGTTCATTGTGACTTAAGTTTTTTGTAAGTTTAAGTTTGTTGGTAAAATTAAAGCAAGAGATGTCATGAAAAGATGAACATATTTTGTTTTCCTCAGGTTAAGCTGATTAATATTGTTTCATCTTCCTAGTAGATGTTTCAGAAAATTGCAATGTTCATTGCTTTTTAGGATTTATTTTGTTAAATTAATGGCTTAAGCCAGACATGGTGGCACATGCTTGTAATCCCAGCATTTGGGAGGCTGAGACCGGAGGATCGCAGTTCACAGACGGCCTCAGCTACTTAGTGAGGCCCTTCATAATTTAGTGAGACCCTGTTTTACAATAAAGAATAAAAAATAGGGCAGGGAGCCGGGCATGGTGGGGCACGCTTGTAATTCCCACACTAGGGAGGCTGAGACAGGAGGATCACACAGGTTCAAAGCCAGCCTTGGCTACTTAGTGAGGCTCTTAGCAACTCAGTGAGACCCTGGTTCCAAATGAAGTATAAAATAGGTTTGGGAGTATAGCCTGGAGGTAGAAAAGCTCCTGGGTTCCACCCCCAGTACCACACACACACACCAAAAAAAAACAGGGCAGGGGGTGTAGCTCAGAGGTCGAATGTCCCTGGGTCCCATCTCCAGACCCGAAAAAAAATAATAATGATGATGATGATGATGATGGGTTAAAGTACTGACTTGCAGTTAAGATGGGCAAATTAGGTAAATATAAGTAAATAAATTGTGTCTAAATAAGTTAAAAGCTTATACCACATATTGACCTGCCTTTTAGTTTCTTGTGCCTTTGGGATCTTGTTGAAGAAGTTTTTATCTGTGTCTATATGTTGCAGTGTTGGACCTATGCCCTCTTCAAGGAGCTTCAGGGTCTCTGGTCTGATTTCCAAGTCTTTGATCCATCTTGAATAGATTCTTGTGCAGGGTAAGAAAGTGGGGTTTATTCCATTTTTCTGCATATGGTTAACCAATTTTTCCAACACCATTTGTTGAACAGGCTATCTTTTTTCCAGTGTATGTTTTTGGCCCCTTTGGCGAAACTCAGTTGGCTGTGTGTGAATTTGTTTCTGAATCTTCTATTCTACTCCATTGGTCTATATATCTGTTTTTGTGCCAGTAGTACCATGCTGTTTCTATTACTATGGCTTTGTAGTATAGTTTAAAATCAGGCATTATGATCCCTCTTGCATGATTTTTGTTGCTGAAAACTACTTTGGCTATTTTGGGTTTTTTGTTTTTCCAAATGAATACATGGCATATATTAACAAACATATCAAAGTCAATCACTAAGTCAAACATGAGAAGGAGGGAAGGGAGTGGGAATGTGGTGGGAATTGAATAAGGGCGAATTGGATGATGTGTGCATGTATGCTTCTACCATCTTGTACTCCATTAAGATGTATGACTACAATTTACCAATGAAAATATTAAAAAAAAACTAAAGCTAAACATCAACTGTCAAATATAAAGTATATATCTATGACCACAGATGTGTAAATATCTAAAAAGTAAAAGTGCTGTATGTCTAGGTTTATAAAATAAATATTTCATAAGAGCTTATAAAAGTGTATGAATTTTATATATGTATACAAGCTAACTAATAAGTGATCTCCTTATGCAATGTGCATTGTATTTGTACCGTAAGTTACTAAAACTTTCATCATCTATGTTTAGTACCATGCAAAGATTCACCATTAAGACCTGGTTTACATGAGCCGGGCGTGGTAGTGCACGCTTATAATTCCAGCATTTGGGAGGCTGAGACAGGAGGATTGTGGTTTGCAGCCAGCCTCATCTACTTAGTGAAGCCCTTTGCAACTCAGTGAGATCCTGTTTCAAAATGAAGAATAAAAAATAGGGCTGGGGGTAGAGCTGGGAGTTAGAATGCCTCTGGGTTCCATCCTCAGTACCAAAAAATACTGGTTTATGTTGTTTGCCTTGACTGAGCAAATGCCTTAACAATCAGCTGGGCATGGTAGTGCATGCTTGTAATCCCCATACTTGGGAGGCTGAGACAGGAGGATCGCACAGGTTCGAATCCAGCCTCAGCTACTTAGTGAGGCTCTCAGCAACTTAGACCCTGTTTCAAAAGAAAATATAAAATAGGTCTGAGAATATAGCCTGGAGGTAGAAAGCATCTGGGTTCCACTCACAGTACCGCCAAAAAAAAAAAAAGATAACAATCATCTATCAGGTTTATTTCTGATTAAAGTTGTTCTCTAAGACTATAAAAAATCTAGATATATTTGATTTTTTTGTCAATACTGTTACCTTACATAGACTTGTAGTTATAGTTACCCTACTGAGCTACTCCAGTATAAAAAGATTGAGTTAATTTTCAAAGGACTCTGATTTATAAATGGGTTTCAAAACCTGGCTATTATTTTTGGTCTAATAAAAGTGAGAAGATATATATGCTACTGTGTTTCTGGGACCACAGACTCCCATTAATCACTTTTATTATTTTTTATTATTTAATTAATTTTTATTTAATTATTTTTATTGGTGCATTGTAATCATACGTCACGTTGGAATACAAGACTTGAGAGTATATACAAGCACACATCATCCAATTAGCCCTCATCCAGTCCCCATCCAATTCCCTCCCCCTCCCTGGATCCCATGCTTAATTGGTGATTATCTTTGATATATTTGTTTAAGCATCTCAAGAGTTTTAAAGAGATTCCATCCTCCCTCTTCCCCTCCCCTCTGATTGGTCACCTTAATTGCTTCTCAATAGGGCCCTTTCTACAACTTGACCTCCTCCTGCTACCTCTTTCCTCCTACTTTTTGCTAATTAGGGGAAGCATCTGGTTTTTATTTTCTGTGCATGCCGCATTGCAAGTTCCGATCCCACTCCTGATGGCCCCAGTAGTGGCCTGGCCACCCGGAAGACTCTGATCCCAACCTCGCTGGTTCCAGCACTGGCCTTGCCTCATGGGAGGCCCTGATCCTGGCCTTCATGGCCCCCGCACCGAACTAACCCCTTGGCTGGCTCCACTCCCAGCCTCGGAGGCCCCAGCACCAGCCTTGCCTCACGGCAGGCTTTGATCCCGGCCTCACTGACCCTGGTACCAGCCTAACCCCTCAGCAGGCTCCTATCCTGGTCTCACAAGTCCCAGCTCCGTCCTTGCCTCATGGCAGGTTCTGATCCCGACCTCACCGGCCCCATTAATCGCTTTTAAATATGGCCTTTGGAGTTTTCAACAACATACAAGGTAGACAAAATTATGCACAAGAGGAGGTAAATGCAGACACAAGGACAACCCCATTTAATTGTCCTAGCAACGGGTAATAAGTCCCTGCCCCTCAGAGATACCCAAAGGCTCCTTCCAGAGAGATGGAAAGGAACTCGAGCCCTGGCACCTGCCATTACTGCAAAAGGCCTGGGCACTGGGTCAAGGACTGCCATGAGTGGAATCCTTCTACACCTGGGTTGTGCCCCCTCTGCAAAGAGGAAAACATTGGGAAATGTATTGCCCTCACCTCTGAAGGGAAGTGAGACCATCTGCTCCTACCATGGATGCCCTCAAAGACTGAGGATGCCCAAGGCTCAACAAGACCCCTTCTGATCAGCCCTCTAACCAGCTGGACATCACAATAGAGGAACCTGGGTAAGTCTTGACGTGGCAGGTAAAGATATCAATTTTCTTTAAATACAGGGCTTAATTCTCTGCTTGCTTTGTCTCTCCTAGAATTCTTTTCTAAATAGGTCTGCATTGTAACCAGGATTGACAGCACCTGAAGGCCAAATATATTTATAATGTCTTAAACCTGTATAAAGATAATCTATTCCACTTTTATATGATAGCAGGTCTGATCCTAAGGATCAGCCTCTAACCCTGATGTGGAATAGTTTACTGATGAGAGCAGGTACATGAGTGAGGGAACTCAGAAAACCAGGCTATGCAGTAGTAATGTTACAGTTTGGAAACTGATGTTACGGTTTGGGAAAACTGTCCACAGGGAGCCCTATTAGGGTCCCGGACACAATTTCCCTCAAACCACAAAAAGATAAAAAGCACGGGTTCTTGTGCTGAGCTAAGGTTAAATACACATTAGCCCAGACTCTTGCTGAAGATTTAAAGAAGTTTATTAAGAAAGATAGAAATATAGAAGACAGTTACAGCCCTATCCCATTCAGAGTGGCATGGGGGTATGGTTCAAATGAATTCACTGAAATGCATGGAACAAACTTTATACATGATGTCCTCCATCTTGTTCTCGTAATTCTGATGTAGTAAAAGGCCCTGTAAGGAACCTCCCCTTACTTTTCCCGCCAAGGTGTACTTTCCCACCTAGGTATCTTTCACAAAGGTCAATCCCCTCCTCCCATCCTAGCTAGATTATTATGTAGATCTGTCTTTAGAAAGAGGAAGTCCCAGCTCCCCTCTCCTCTGGACTTGCTAATTACTTTTAGCTAAGTCAATCTAAGTTTCAATAGCTGTTTGCTTCCTGACTGTAACCAAGACCAAGTCTTTCACAGATCTGCCCCTCACCCAATTTTTGAAATATCTTAATAATTAGAGCTTTCTCAAATCTTCCTAAGCCATTCCCAATACTGGTACAGTAAGACTTCAGGAGGTACATAGAGGAAAAGCCACTAGCTCTAAACACCCCAGATCTCTAGTTTCGCCTACTGCCTATTAACCTATGTGGCAAAAGTATAACCAGGTGATTATGTCTTACTCAAAACCTGGAAAAAAGACTCACCCTTAGATCAGCTTCTCTCCAAGTGGAAAGACATTTTCCATGGCTCTTAAACTACAGGGACACAATTCTGGATTCATATGTCTAAAATTAAACCTATCCCCTTTGGGACTTTACAGAATCATGGATCTAAAATTAGAAATAAGCCTCCAGACACTGGCGAAAGCTATTCCCATGAGCCTTTGGAAGATTTAAAAGTATTATTCAAAAGGACCAAGAAGACTGGATCAGGATAAATTTTTAAAGTACCTGTTGGTTTTGTGGGCTAGTACCCACTTCTAGTTCATATAAATTACCTTGGTGGACACCCCCATTTCTAAAAATGATTAGTTAACATCTTGGTAGGATAAAACTTTTATTTTCTTGGCCAGCATACTTTGCATGGGTATACTCTTTTGTTGTTTGATTTGCTATTATCTAGAGCTAATATACCTTCTGTTATGGATAAATATGTTACCAGTTGGGAGAATATGGTTTTGGGGAAACTGCCCCCGAGGACCCCTGTTAGGGTCCTGGACACAATTTCCCTCAAACCACAACAAAACCCAAAAAACAGAAAAACAGAAAAAAAATGCAGGTTCTTGTCCTGAGCTAAGGATAAGTATATATAGCTCGGACACTTGCTGAAGATTTAAAGAAGTTTATTAAAAAGATAGAAATACAGAAGATAGTTACATCCCCATGCCAGGATAGCATGGGAGGAGGGTGGTCTGAGCCAATTCACTACCCCCAAGATACAACACGTGGACCTGACTTTTTATACCCATGACCTCCATCTTGTTTATGTAATAAATGTCCCTGTATGGTACCTCCCCTTATCCTGTAAGGTACCTCCCCCAGCAAGGTGTCTCCTTTCATGAAGGGAAGGTCAACCCCCTGCTCCATCCTCCCTAGACAATCATGTAGATCTGTCTTTAGAAAGAGTAAGCCCTAGCTCAACTGTCCTCTATTGACTTGTTAATTACTTTTAGCTAGGTTAATTTACATTGGAATAGCTGCCTGCTTTTAGGCAGAAATCAAGTCCTTTCTTTACCCAGGTCTGCTGCCATTTTGACACAATTATTTTTGAAATATATTAATAATCAGAGCTTTCTCAAATCTTCCTAAGCCATTCCCAATACTGGTACACCTTCTGTTCCAGAACATCAGAGGATGGTGGTTCTGCAGCCAACAAAAAGACCTGACCTTCCCATGTCTCCTTCAGATCAGTTAGGATGAAACTTTCAGTCCCTGGATGGGCAGGGTCAATGCTCCCTTATCAGACGAGAAGAAATTCAGAAGTTGGAACTTTGTCCTTCAGCAACTCTTATGATTAAGGGGACCAAATGTTTCAGTGGGGGGAAATGATGAGGTAGAATAGAAGAAATAGAATTTTAGGTAGAAAGGTGACCAATTAGAAGCTGGGTGTGGTAGAGCACATTTGGGAGCCTGAGACTGGAGCATTGCAGTTCACAGACAGCAATCAGGTACTTAGTGAGACCCTGTGCAACTTAGTGAGACCCTGTTTCAAAATAAAGAGTAAAAAGCTGGGCATGGTGGTGCACGCTTATAATCCCCGTGCTTGGGAGGCACACAGGAGAATCACACAGGTTCGAAGCCAGCCACATGTGCTAGCTTAGGAGACTGTTTCCAAATTTAAAAAATGTAAAAATAGGTCTGGGAGTGTAGCCTGGAGGTAGAAGGGCTTCCAGGAACTCCAGTACCACCAAAATAAATGAATAAATAAATAAATAAATAAATAAATAATAAAAAATAGGGCAGGGGGTGTAGCTCGAAGGTCAAAGGTTGAATGCCCCTGGATTCCACCCCAAGACCCACAAGAAAGAAAGAAAGAAAGAAAGAAAGAAAGAAAGAAAGAAAGAAAGAAAGAAAGGGGAGACCAATTGGAAAGGTCATGATTTCTAACTCCAATAGAGTGTGTATTAGGCAGAAGCCTCATGGAGCCCAACCCTTAATCACAAGGGCCCCTTTTCTCCACCTGAGATTCCTGAGTTGTCTAGTAAACAAAGGATGCATTAGGAGGGACAAAGTCCGATACCACCCAGCCACCACCCATCATTTCTGGGAGGTGAAAGTCCAGACCCCTCCCCATCCAGTCATGTGTCTCTAGTCACCCTCTCTAGGGCTCCTATCAAGGAAGGAGCAAAGACACTCAAGCCTCTCTCTCATGCTGTTGAGTCTCTCCTGCTCTTGCGATGGTCAGGATTTCCTTTGAATGTTTCCTTTGAACGTTTGAACTTTACTTGAATTAAAACCTCTGCTTTTATCTCTGACTGACATGTGTTGAAATTCTTTTCACCGCAGAAGCTAAGAACCCACAGAAGTTACTGTGTTTTCTCATGACATGTGCTTTGGTGCCCAATTGTGTTTTCCCATTGAAGGGTCCAAGAATTGCCCACCAACCCAAATATCGAAGGACTCACAAGAGATGTAAAATGCAAGCGAGGTTTATTGTGCTGCAGCTCTGTCCCGGCTAGCCAGGGTTCAAGACCAAGACACTAAATGGTCGAGGTTCGACCCCTCCCCACTCCACGCTCTGTATTTTATAACCCTACGAGGGAGTGGTTACACACAAGGGAGTGGTTACACACATCAGAGCCTGCCAAAAGTTCGAGCCCGCCAACCTTAGAATACAACCAATCAGATACAAGGACAAACAAGTACAACCAATAATGTTAAAACATGCATCCACACACGTCAGAGCCTGCCGGCAAGCTGGAGATTAAAGGCTTTGACCTTGTGGGTCCCCTACCCTCGTCCTTGAATCCTGCAATCTGGGCAGCTGGGCTTATGGATCTTCATTCTATTTCCAATCTACCTTACTTCTATATCTTAACTCTATATTTTAATACCTTATTTCTAATCCTAATATGGAAGAAGACTTCTCTAGTTAACTTCTCATACTGGGGGGAAAGTGCTTCTTCCAGCCTACTTTCCAGCACCCCTACACCCATGACAGATGAAAATTATTTTGAGCCATTTAAAATAAAAATAATTGATCCAGATAGGGTGGTGCAAGACTGTGAAACCAGTGTTAGGTACCTAAATAGCTATGAACAAGACAAGGAGAAAAATGGGATGAAGACTGCCCCGCCCAACTGTGGTCAGAGACTTCCAGCCGTATTGCATTGCAGCTTCAGATTTCCTACAGGACAGGATACCATTGTGTGTAGTTCCACTAAGTCATGGAGTGAGACCCAATAGTAATCACCCCAAGTTACTATGCATGAGGAGGGGTGGAATTTCTGGACAGTATAAGACACTCACCATGTGGCAGAATGGACCCTTTTTTTCTCTCTTCTTTACTCCTCTCCCAGATTAGCCAGCTCTGTAACTCTCCTGTAGAATCTACCCAATAAAACCTTTTATGCTTACCTGGTCTGTGTCCCCAAAATGAAATCTTTCTTTTGGGTAGACAAGAACAAAGAGAAACTCATGGCCCTGTAACACCAGTACTTTTGAGGCTGAACAGGAAGACCACAGATCTGAGGCCAGCATTGGCAACTCAGCAGGGCCCTCACGTGGAGAACATGATGTTAAGTGATATCTGCCAGTCACAGAAAGTGAAGGGTCAAATGTTTTCTCCCATATGCAGAAGCTGGGGAGTAATTGGGGTACAAGAGGTGTACCAGTATTGGGAACGTCCTAGGAAGATTTGGGAAAGCTATGATTATTAATATATTTCAAAATAGTTGTGTCAAAATGGCGGCAGACATGGGTAAAGAAAGGACTTGATTTCTGCCTAAAACAGGCAGCTATTCCAATGTAAATTAACCTAGCTCAAAGCAATTAACCAGTCAATAGGAGAGGAGAACTAGGCTTGTCTCTAAAGACAGATCTTAGTTGAGGAGAACTAGGCCTTTATCTAAAGACAGATGTACATGATTGGATAAGCTAGCTAAGATGGTAGGAGGGGTCGACCTTCATGGAAGGAGACACCTCACCACACCTTGCTAGGGGAGGTACCTTACAGGGTAAGAGGAGGTACCTTACAGGGACGTTCACTATGTCAGAGTCACGCAAACAAGATGGAGGTCATGGGTATAAAAGGCTGAGTCCACGTGTAATTCCTTTGGTGTATTCATTTCGAGTCACCCCCTCATGCCATTTTGGCATGGGGCTGCATTTCTATTTTCCGTATTTCTATCTTTCTAATAAACTTCTTTAAATCTTCAGCAACTGTCCAAGCTATGCATATTTATTCTTAGCTTAGGACAAGAATCCACGGTTTTTCTTCTGTTTGGGGTCGTTTTGGGTTTTGTTATGGGTTGGGGGAAAGTGTGTCCGGGACCCTCGCAGGGGTTCCTGGGAAAAAGTTTTCACAAACCATATTCTCCCAATCCATAACAAGAGGTACATTAGGCAATGGAGGAGAAACACCAGTGGAGGGAGGTGGCCTAGGGGAGAGAGATGGAGAGGATTAATGAAGGAATCACTTCCACTGACAGTATGAACATGTGTGAGAATACCAGTGCCAACTTCAGTATCCTGTATGGGGAAGGACGAGTGGGGAAGGAGCGGGGGGAAGCCCACCGAGGGCTGTGTGTTCTTGTATGTCACCATCACTGTGAACTACATTATGATGTGAGTTTATAAGAATTAATGCACCAATACTTTTTTTTAAAAGCACTTTTGAAAAAAAGGTTTGAGTGTGTTTCAGAGATAGAATGCCCCAGGTTTAATCCCTCATACCGCATACACACATAAAAAGGAAAAAATGTAAGATTAATTCAACTTGGAGTGATTTAGGGGAGAATTGTCTAAAAAAATGACAACCAGCTGGGCATGATGATGCATGCTTGTAATTCCAGCATTCCGGAGGCTGAGACTGGAGGATCGTGGTTCAAGGACAGCCTCAGCTACTCAGTGAGGCCCTCTTGCAACTCAGCGAGACCCTGTTTCAAAATAAAGAGTTAAAAATAGGGCTGGGTGTGTAGCTCGGAGGTCAAATGCCTCTGGGTTCCATCCCCAGACTCGCAAAACAAACAAACAAAAAATTTTTAAATGTTAGCACTGATTTATAAAAACTCTTTCAAAAACTGTGTAGAAAAGTTGTATTTAATGTATACTGTTTGATTGCTTTAATACATTTGATATTGAAATGGGGGGGGGGTTCTTAAGAAGAAACCCGGCATTTCCTTACCAGGTTCTTGTCTACGGTGAGGGAAGAATGACACCCGCAGACCTCAGGAAGGGGAGTAAAAGGTTTATTGGAAGCAGCAGGAAATAGGGAAAAGTGGCCGAACACCCCGAAGGGCTATAGGAACTTTGAAGTCCAGCAGCTGCCTTCAGGACAATACTTGAGAGTAGCCCAAGCTGAATGCCTTCAGTTGCAAGCTGCTTTCTCCCAGAGTCCATGCAATCAGCCAGAAAGGAATAGGGAAAGTGGCAGAATACCTCTAGGGCTGTTGGGGCTCTGGTGTCCAGTAGCTGCCTTCAGGTCACTACCCGAGTGTAGCCCAGGCCACGTGCTGTCAGTTACACTCCACCTTCTCTCAAGGCTAATGAGACCTGTGTGTGTGTGTGTGTGTGTGTGTGTGTGTGTGTGTGTGTGAGAGAGAGAGAGAGAGAGAGAGAGAGAGAGAGAGAGAGAGAGGAAAGCTCCCCAAAGGGGAGGGGTTCCCAGAGAGGGAAAAACCATCTTGGTGACTGCACTAGGGGTTTATATATGTCTGCATGTCCTCTGTTGCTTGTGGTTGGAGTTTGGGATTCTGGGAAGCACCTCTCAGAATTTGCATAGGGTATTTGCATGTCCTTTGAAGGGTCTCCTTTCAGTAGGAGTGTCAGACTTGCTCCAGTGATGTCTCCTGGGTTTGTTGATTAGTAAACAGATGATTTTGTGAAGCTTTGGTCCTTCTTATCTCTGAACCTTGGAATAACTGATCTCAAAAGCCTTGGAAGTTAGTTAGAATTCCTCGCCCCTCAGGAAATTGACTTTTTCTACCAAGGCCTCTTCCCTATCTGCCTTTTTTCTTCAACCTCCTCAATATGAGAAGTACTATTAAACAGTATTCCCACTAATTCCTGTATTAAAGAGAAAGGGAATGAAGGATGGGTTGATCTCATTATGCAGTGAAAAAAAAGTAATTCCTCAAAAGCAAACACTGATTTTGCAGGGCATGGTGGCACAAGTTTGAAATCCCTGTTACTTGGGAGGCTGAGACAGGAGAATATAGGTTGATGGACAGCCTCAGCTACTTAGTGAGGCCCTCTGCAACCTTGTGAGACCCTATTTCAAAATAAAGAATAAAAAATAGGGCTGGAGGTATAGCTTGGGGGTATAATGCCCCTGGGTTCCATGCCCAGTACCGCAAAAGGAAAAAAAAAGCACTGATTTCATTTTTAGTTATGTCTTTTTTTTCCCTTTCCAATTAAATTCAAGCATCTTGCAGAAACAAATATCTCAATTATGTGAACTCTACATTTGCCAGTGGTTTAACTTAGACAATTTGCCTTGTTTTTTTTTCTTGGTGGTACTGGGGTTCCTGGAAACCCTTCTTTCTCTGGGCTACACTCCCAGACCCATTTTATACTTTTATTTGGAAACGGGGTCTCTTAAGCCAGCACAGTTGGCTTCGAACCTGTGCGATCCTCCTGTCTCCACCTCCCAAGCGCGGGGATTACAAGCGTGTGCCACCATGCCCGGCTTGGCAATTTGCCTTTTGAAAGAACACAAATCCAACCAGATTTTAGGTATATATAAATGCTTATTTATTGACAATTAAAAGGAGATGCCGCCAATTCATCATTTGAGTAAGGCAGAGTATCTGATCTATGTTCCGGGACTCCAACTGGCAGGCATTGAAAATACTGCTGCCCTCAGTTACCAGAAAGGCTCAGAGGGGCCGGACCACTGGGACCCCTGGGCCAGCCACCTCTGGCCACAAATATCACTGTTTATTCTCAGCTGATATAGAAGTTTTATTTTCTGTTCATCAAAAGATGCAAATGAAAAGGAGCAGGGAGATGTATTGCACCTTTATGCTCTTGTTAGTAAAGGAAACTGAAACCTTTCTGGCTTAACTAGGAAACCTTACTAATGTTTGCAGGTTTTAGAAAAATGGAAATGCCCATTTAAAGATTCAACAGAACACCGGGCGTGGTGGCGCAGGCTTGTAATTCCCATGTTTAGGAGACGGAGACAGGAGGATCGCGTAGGTTTGAAGCCAGCTGTGCTGTCTTAAGAGACCCTGTTTCCAAAAATATAAAAATAGGTCTGGGAGTGTAGCCCGGAGGTAGAAGGGCTTCCAGGAACCCCAGTACTACCAAAAATAAATAAATAAGTAAATAAATAAATAAATAAATAAGATTTAACAGAACAACTGATATATAAAGGTAGCCAATTAGAATTGCAGAATTGTAGGAGTTATAGGTTACATTTTATAGAATACTTTTTCATATCAGTCATCTTAAATCTATGCTAAGCGATTACCTAGTTAAGCAAAAACTGAAACAAAATTAATAAAACAAGTGAAACCGTAACTACCATCTAGAATCAAAGCAGTATCACACCCAACAAGCGCTGGGGTTGATTGAACCCCAGAAGATTGAACCCAGGGCGTTCTACCTCTGAGCTATACTGCCAGCCCTATTTTATGTTTTATTTTGAAACAGGGTTTCACTAAGTTGCAAAGTGCCTCCCTAGGCTGCTGAGGCCTGTCTCAGACTCCCAAGTACTGGGATTACAAGGGCGTGCCACCACACATGGTTTGGGTTGATTTCTACATCAATTAAATGCTGGTTCCTCACCATATGGATTCATTGATACCTTAGCAACACTCATTTAATATATCAGTTGCTATTTATCTCTGTGTTTCTCCCCTGAGTTAGAAAGGAAAAGTACAAATTCTGTTAAGTTAGAACAGTTTTCATTCCCATTACATTGGGGAGCTCTTTTTTTTTTTTTTTTAAACTTTAGCTGTTTAACTGTCACAGGAAACTTGTCAAATGAAAAGCACTTGCCTTATGAAGACTTTCCCTAAACTCTGTGGCACCTGAGATCAGAGTTAGGTGTTTTGTATATCAACATGGAAATCAAAGGAACGAACTATTATTGTCTGTTTAGCTCTAGAAGATAAGATCACAGAGGCAATAGCTAGGTCAAGGCATGTTATTTAGGGTGGATTTGGTCTTTGGAGTGAATCCCCATAGCTCACTGCAGTGAGAGACCAGGGCAGTGCAGTAGTGAACAGGGTGGTGTGTGCTCCCTGCCCGTGCCGGTGCTGTTTGTTATGGTCAGCACATCTGCCTTCTTGTTGATTAAGTGCCTCCTTGGAGAGCTTTTGATCCTGTTCAGTTATACTAGGATGAAATGCCTTCTGGGAGTTGTGCAAGAAACTCAACAGTACTTGTGTGTGTGTGTGTGTTACTGGAGATAGAACCCAGGGGCATTTGAACTCCAAGCTACACCCCCAGCCCTATTTTTTATTCTTTATTTTGAAACAGGGTCTCACTGAGATGCAAAGGGCCTCACTAAGTAGCTGAGGCTGGCTGCGAACAGCGATTCTCCTGTCTCAGCCTCTCAAATGCTGGGATTACAAGTGTGCAACACCACACTTGGCTCTATTTTTTTTTATTATTCTTTATTTTGAAACAGGATCTCACTAAGTTGTGGAGGGCCTCACTAAGTAGCTGAGGCTGGCCACAAACCTTCAATCCTCCTACCTCAGCTTCCCAAGTGCTGGGATTACAAGTGTGCACCACCATGCCCGGCTTCAACAGTATTTTAAGAATGGCCCAATCTGAGCCAGGCATGATGGCACAAGCTTGTAAGCCCAGCATTTGGGAGGCTGAGACAGGAGGATTGCGGTTCGTGGACAGCCTCAGCGATTACTTAGTGAGGCCCTTTGCAACTCAGTGAAACCCTGTTTCAAAATAAAGAATAAAAAAATAGGGCTGGGGTGTATCTCAGAGGTAGAATGCCCCTGTTCTCAATCTCCAGTACCACAAAAAAAGAAAGAAAAAGAAAAAGAAAAAGAAAAAGGAAAAAAGAAAAGAAAAGAAAAGAAAAGAAAAGAAAAGAAAAGAAAAGAAAAGAAAAGAATGCCCTAACAAAGGTGGTGCATGCCTATAATTCCAGACAAAAGGATCAGGTTCAGTGTCAGCTCTGCAATTTAGCAAGGACCTCAGCAACTTACATGGGGAGACTGATGGGTTTTTATAAGCTGTAGATTTCATATTTTTAAGAGTTATGGGTAGAGCTGGTTTTAACACATCGGCAAGTTTCTTTTCCAAAATGCCATTGAGATATTTGCCATTGCTGTTGGGGCTGGATGATGTGGGTAGTGGAAGCATTGTTTATGCTACAAAACTTCACAAACTGCCAGGCGTGGTGGCACACGCTTGTAATCCCCGCACTTGGGAGGCTGAGACAGGAGGATCGCGCAGGTTCGAAGCCAGCCTCAGCTACTTACTGAGGCTCTCAGCAACTTAGTGAGACCCTGTTTCCAAATAAAATATAAAATAGGTCTGGGAGTGTAGCCTGGAGGTAGAAAAGCCCCTGGGTTCCACCCCTAGTACCACCAAAACAAAACAAAACAAAACAAAAAAATCAAAAAACTTCACAAACTCTGTTTATACTGTCCTATCCAGAGCTCATTCATGCTTAATGAACAAGGCATTTTAAACATGGAATAAAGTCTTTTATAACATTTGCTACAGGTATATTGAAACGGGGGTTTCTTGCGAGAAAACCCCTGCGGCCGGGCGTGGTGGCGCACGCTTGTAATCCCCGCGCTTGGGAGGCGGAGACAGGAGGATCGCGCAGGTTCGAAGCCAGCCGCGCGCGCTGGCTTAGGAGACCCTGTTTCTAAATAAAAATATAAAAATAGGTCTGGGAGTGTAGCCCGGCGGTAGAAGGGCTTCCAGGAACCCCAGTACCACCAAAAAAAAAAAAAAAAAGAAAACCCCGGCGAGTTCTTGTCTACGGAGAGTGAAGAATGACACCCGCAGACCTCAGGAAGGGGAGTAAAAGGTTTATTGGAAGCAGCAGGGAATGGGGCAAGGGTGGCTGAACACCCCCAAAGGGTCTGGAACTCTGGGTCCAGCAGCTGCCTTCAGGACAATACTTGAGAGTAGCCCAAGCCGAATTGCCTTCAGGTGCAGGCTGCTTTCTTCCGGAGTCCACACAATCTGCCAGAAGGGAATAGAGAAAAGTGGCCGAACACCCCATAGGGGCGGTCGGAACTCCGGGGTCCAGTAGCTGCCTTCAGGGTCACTACCCGAGTGTCGCCCGAGCCAAGTGCCCCTCAGTTGCAAACTACTTTCTCCCAGAGTCCACGCGATCTGCCAGAAAAGAGGTGCAGGTCACCCCTAGGGGCCTGGTCAGCCATGATGTCCAGCAGAGGCCTTCAGGTCACTACTTGAGAGTCCCCCGAGCCACATGCCCTCAGATGCACTCTGCCTTCTCTCAGGGCCAACACGACCTGTGAGAGAGAGAACAGCTCCCCAAAAGGGGAGGGGGTCCTGAGCGGGATAGTCCCCCCTTTTGCCATCTGACTGGCCGATGCCTGAATGCCTGACCGCTTGCAAGTCCGTTTATGGTTAGAGTGACTTTGAGATTCCAAGGAGAATTTGCATAGGACATTTGCAACTTCTTTGAAGGGTCTCCTTTCAGGAATGCCAGACTTGCTCGGTGGGTTTGTTGATTAGGAAACTCAGGATGGCTTTGTGAAGCTCTGGCCTTCTTATCTCCTGAGCCTTTGGAATTTCAGGCATTTGTTGCCCCTCAGGAAATTAGCTTTTTTCTACCAAGGCCTTTTCCCTATCTGCCTATTTCCTTTCTATCTCCTCAATATGAGTTTCTTTAATCCATTCTAGAAAGATAGAATTGCTAAAGCCTATATTTATAAGGCTTATATTTTGTTTGAACAAAGTCTGAATAACTATAAATATCCTTCAAGAAGAATGAGCTGCTTTCTTTGATGTTTTTCTCACCCTATGGGCTTGAAAAACAGGGCAGTGATTTTATTTGTTTTGTTTTGTTTTTTGTTTTTGTGGTATTAGGGATTGAACCTAGGGGTGTTCTACCTCTGAGCTATACCCTCAGCCCTATTTTATTTTTTAGTTTGAAACACAGTCATCCTAAATTGCAGAGGGACTTACTAAATTGCAGAGGCTGACCTTGAACCTGTGATCTTCTTCTCTTAGCCTCCTAAATACTGGGATTACAGGCATGTGCCACTTTCCCCTGATTGGGCCATTATTAAGGTACTATTAAAGCTGGGCGTGGTGGTACAGGGTTGTAATCTCAGTACTTGGAGGCTGAGATAGGAGGATCCAAGGTTTGTGGCCAGCCTCAGCTACTTAGTGAGGCCCTCTTCAACTTAGTGAGACCCTGGTTTTGTTTTGTTTATTTATTTATTTTATTTTTTTGGTGGGTCTGGGGATGGAACCCAGGGACATTCAACCTTCGAGCTACATCCCCTGTCCTATTTTTTATTCTTTATTTTGAAACAGGGTCTCATTGAGTTGCAAAGGGCCTAAGTAGATGAGGCTGTCCTTGAACATGATCCTCTTGTCTCAGCCTCCCAAATGGTGGGATTACAAGTGTGGGCCACCATGCCCGGCTCTAGTGAGACCTGATAAGTAAAATAAAAAATTAATGCGAGTAAAGTAAAAATAATGTGAGTACGGCGGAGTGTGAAAAACACGAGAGAGGTCCGGTACATGTGGCATGTAAAGTTTTAATTGCACGGCACCGTGGGGCCCGTGCGCCTGTCCGAAGCTTGAGGACACGGGCTCTCCTTTTCAAGGTATGCATCTCGCGAGAGGAGGGTTTACTCGCGGGAACGCCCAATTCTCACGGGGGTTTCAGCCCCTCCCTTGCCCTGCAGAGGTCATGTGACACAAAGTCACATGAGTGCAGGACCCAACTTATCATCCCGGCCTTTTGATGGTAGGGATAAAGGATGATGATTGGACCCTCTAGCTTCTTCCTGCTGTCAAGGGGCGTCGTCAGGGGGCCCCAGGCCGGGAGGAGTCAGGAGTTCAGTCCCCCAGAAGGGGGTGCAGGTGGGTGCATAGCTGCAGTGTGAATTGGAGGTTACCCTGAACAGCTTAGTGATGTGCGCTTGAGGAGGCTTGAACAGGCAAGGGCTATTAAAGAAAAAAACAAATCATGAGATTGAGCAGGCGACCAAAAAGGAGACTGGCTTACTAAGTACCTGGAGAGCTACCCTGAGCTGGCAAAGAGGATGGAGGTTGAGGGATCCAGGAGCCGTCAGTCTTCAGCCAGGCTGAGTAGGGCCAGAGGCGGGGCCGGGTCTGGAAAGGTGCTCCCCCTGTGTTGAGGCACCTGGGGCTCACCCTTTTCCAAGGGCACTGTTCCAGTGGCCCTCCTGGCCGCACGCCGGGCACAGTCTGATTGGTGGGCGTGGCTTCGCCCCACTTCAGGCAGGCTCCTGGAGGTAGTCATCGTTGCAGTCCTCCACATCTAGGTGGTGCTCCAGAGGGCTGAGCCGCCACCACCAGCCGAAGGGCAGCTACCAGGGATCTGCTTTTTGGCAAAGTCGGAGTGTACGCTCCATTTCCGCCTGTTTCTCTCTGGAATTAAAACTTTAGATGCCATGTTAAGGTTCTGTCAGCTGTGATGGACCTACATTCACACACAAAGAGTGCGTCCCGGGGCGGGTGTCCGGCAAGAATGGCAACGCAGACTCCCCATGGGCAGACAGAGGGTGTCGCCCCAGCCCTGGCCTGGCCCCGGCGTTTCCCACAGCACCTAGGGTGTTCCCAAGCGGGCTGGAAAGGGAGCCAGAAGCCGAGCGCGTTTAGGACCGTGTGGAGCGGCCGGGCAGCTGCCCAACAAAATTGCAGTCTGGCGCGGGCCAAGATGGCAACTGTGATGTCACCAGGCAGCGACTGCGCGCCATCACAAAATGGTGGCTGGTGGGAAAATAAATGGCAGCTGATAGAGGAGAGCATTTGGAGGGATACCAGACCGCTTAGAAAAGTTCCTAACTATTCCTGGGCCACCGCAACCCATTTCCCAACTCGTATCAAGGCAGACAGGCGCTCAGGGCATCTGCTAGTATAAAGGTTCGACTTCCCATAATTGGTTCGCGGGCGGAAACGAAGAACAGGAAGTGGGCGTCCCCGATTTCCCTGCTCAATCGTTCGGAAACAGAGGTTAAGAGATAGAGAAGAACGTCTTCATCCCTTCTCAAAACCGGAGGATGACCTGGTCATCCGGAGGGTGGTCCCAGTGGACTGGGGGACAATGGGTCACCAAGCGCTTGGATTTTGGGGTCCCAGTGGACCGGAAGACCCAAGTCCGGAACCCGCTAACCAAGGGAAGGAGGCAGTTTACTGGAGTGAAGCGTTGCCAGCCAGCGCTGGCTGCGACAGAAGCGCTGAGAAGCTGCTGGGGGCGCGGTGGAGCTGGGGCGCGTGGATGCCGGTGGCTGGTGTGGATGGCATTGGCGGCTGGCACAGGCGGGATCAAACGGTGGCACACAGGTGGCATGGCTTGCCGGGCCTGTGGCATGGAGACAAAATGGCTTCCAGGCATGCGGCAGTCACTGAGGCTGGGCCCCGAGGAGCACCGCCAGTGAGCCTGGCTTGGGCGGGCGAAACGGAGCAGCAGCAGCGAGTAGAGCTATGCCTGGCGCGGGTGACTGTGGCGGACACCGAAGCCGGCTGTGCGCCGCCCAATGAGCCTGGCTCGGGGCGGGCGGGGCAAACCGGCCAGAGGTCCCGGCGGTGACTGGAGCGCTGAGCTGGAACGGCGGTTTTAGGAGGTCCAAGAGGCAGGCAGAGGTCCTGGCCCGTGCAGGAGGTCGGCAGGCAGAGCAGGTGCCAGCATTACCCAAGGAGCCTGGCTCGGGGCGGGTGGAACTGGCAGCCTGGCGGCCGGCGGAGCCTGCACGCCCCGGCGGTGGTAGCCGCAGCCGCGGTGGCAGTGGAAGATGGCCGCCGGCGCTCCGGAAGAGAGCACGTGGGTGGGAAAAGATGGCCACCGGCTCTCAGCAGAGCGCAGGGCCGGAAAGATGGCCGCAGACTCTCAGCAGAGTATGGGATCAGAAAGATGGCCACCGGCTCTCAGCAGAGCTCGGGGCCAGAAAAATGGCCACCGGCTCTCAGCAGAGCGTGGGGCCAAAAAGATGGCCGCGAGCTCTCAGCAGAGCTCGGGGCCGGAAAGATGGCTACCGGCTCTCAGCAGAGCTTGGGGCTGGAAAGATGGCCGCGGACTCTCAGCAGAGCCCGGGGCGGGAAGAAAGCCGCCGGCTCTCCCGGAGAGCGCGGGGCTGGGGAAGAAGGCTTACGGTCCGGGCAGGCACGGGGCGGCAGCGGCGGCAGTGGTGGGAGCAACGCCTGCAAGCGGAGCGCTGGTGTGGGACCTCGCAGTCGAGCTGCTGGCGGGTCGGAGAGTCCGGGGCTCAAGAAGAGAGTAAAAATAAAAAGACAAAAAGGAAAAAACTGGGGAGGGACCCAAGAGTTCTCCCGGTTCGGCACCAAATGATAAGTAAAATAAAAAATTAATGCGAGTAAAATAAAAATAATGTGCGTACGGCAGAGTGTGAAAAACACGAGAGAGGTCCGGTACACATGGCATGTAAAGTTTTAATGGCACGGCTCTCCCGGGGATCAGGGCAAGGCACCGTGGGACCCGTGCGCCTGTCCGAAGCTTGAGGACGCGGGCTCTCCTTTTCAAGGTATGCATCTCGCGAGAGGAGGGTTTACTCGCGGGAACACCCAATTCTCGCGGGGGTTTCAGCCCCTCCCTTGCCCTGCAAAGGTCATGTGACACAAAGTCACATGAGTGCAGGACCCAACTTATCAAGACCCTGTTTCAAAATTAAAAAAAAAAAATTAGAGCTGGGGCTGAAAGTGGGAGGTAGAATGCCCCTGGGTTTCATCCCCAGTAAACACACACACACACACACACACACACACACACACACACACACACACACACAGCTGCTGAGCTACCCTGGAAAGATTATGGAGCATCTTCCTCACACCTTTGTTTCTGTGCATCAGGCTGTGAGTAAAGTTAGTGTGAAATGGAGTAAACCCTTTGTCAATGCCAACAGGCCATCTCAGTGCCAATGATCATTTGGATACAAAGTCATCCTGACAGTTTGCTAAATATCTTCCCCCTGAATCTGAGCTTTCACAGAAGTCTCTCCTTCCATTTTGAAAAATCAAAGGTCCAGTCTGAGAATGAGGAAGAGCCAAGACTTCTATTAGAGGGCGGGCAATGTCAGAGTTACAGAAGATAGTAACTTGAGGACCGTTTGTATTATCGTCTAGGGGGAGGCCCCCTTACTGTCTTGTTACTCTCCTTAGTCAATGGCTGGGGCCACTGTGATGCTGTCACCAGCCAGCATCCCTAGAAAGCTGACATTTTCCTTAGAGGAAACAGGCCCTGTATGTGGAGGAACAGCTGGTTCTACAGCACAGTTGTGCCTTTGCCGCCATGTTGGGCTGGGCCATGCTTTGGCTGTGTTTGGCTGGAGTAGAGTGCTTATTATCTAAAATTTTTGCTTGCCTCTTTCCTGGCCCTGGTGTGGGGAGCCATTAAGGTCTTCCCCTTATCTTTACTAAAAGAGTACTTCTGACTGTCCTTCTGCCCAGAGTCAACAAGGTTTGGGGGCAATGCTGCATGTATTAGTAGATGCTCTTTTTATTGGTGAATACTATTCTACTGCATACGATACCTCAATTTGTCTGTCTCTTCATCCACTGGCTGTACCAGTATTGGGAATGGCCTAGGAAGATTTGGGAAAGCTCTGATTATTAATATATTTCAAAAGAAAATAATTGATATATTTCAAAATAGTTGTGTCAAAATGGCGGCAGACATGGGTAAAAAAAGGACTTGATTTCTGCCTAAAACAGGCAGCTATTCCAATGTAAATTAACCTAGCTCAAAGCAATTAACCAGTCAATAGGAGAGGAGAACTAGGCCTTTATCTAAAGACAGATGTACATGATTGGATAAGCAGCTAAGATGGTAGGAGGGGGTCGACCTTCATGGAAGGAGACACCTCACCACACCTTGCTAGGGGAGGTACTTACAGGGACGTTCACTATGTCAGAGTCACGCAAACAAGATGGAGGTCATGGGTATAAAAGGCTGAGTCCACATGTAATTCCTTTGGTGTATTCATTTAGAGTCACCCCCTCATGCCATTTTGGCATGGGGCTATATTTCTATTTTCTGTATTTCTATCTTTTAATAAACTTCTTTAAATCTTCAGCAACTGTCCAAGCTATGCATATTTATTCTTAGTTTAGGACAAGAACCCACGGTAATTTTCTGTTTTTGGTTGTTTTTGGTTTATGTTATGGTTGGGAGAAAGTGTGTCCGAGACCCTAGCAGGGGTCCCCGGGGAACAGTTTCCCCACAACCATATTCTCCCAATCTGTAACACTGGCCAGACATCTGTGTTGTTTCCATTTAGGCTATCATGAATAAAAGTGTTATGAATATTTGTATGCAAGTCTTTCCGTAGATGTGTATTTTCATTTCTCATTTTAGAAAGGCTGATTCATACAGTTAGTGTACACTTAACTTTAGAAAAACAACCAAACTCATTTCCCAAGCACTTAGCTAATTTTGCATCCTTAACAAAGGTGCACAATAGAATCCTGGTTACTCATCTCCTTGGGTTGGCACTCTGGTCCCAGCACTAGTGAGAAGCCATCTGAAGCCAGCATGGTTTTGGAGCTTGGCTCCACCAAGGGCACTTTTTTACTAAACGAGCCCATGCTCACATCATGGCAACTCTTCAAATCCCTTTGCACTGAAAGTCCATGGCGGGACAGGCTCTGGGATTGGCCTATGACATACAGAACCATTCTTGCCATTTGACTTTGAAGTTCTAGGTTTAACATCCCACACACCTTTCTCCAGCCTAACCCTGTTTTTCTGTCACTATGATGGATTCTTCCCTAAGCTCAAAACTAACACTGTGTGCCGCGATTACTTCCTCTTCCTTGGCATCTGCGTGAAAGATTTCCCACACAGGAAATTGGCTAAAGCTTAAAGTAAGCGGAGCCCCGAGGGGAAGTGTTGTCTCTGGCCAAAGTATTCCCCCACTCTTAGATATTCTTTCATAACTATTATTCTTTTGGTAATGATTCTTTTAACTTTCCATAGGAATTGCTCTAGTGATGTAAGATCAGGACTGTGAGAGAAACTGAGTCCGTGAAAAATAAATTTTCTAGTAATTTGTCTAAGCCTCTAAACGCCCTTGGCTTTGCTCAAATGGTAATAAAATCTAGTTAGAATTCAGATGCTGTGGTAGCATTCCAGTCACAGCAATTACAGACGCAGATTTCCCCTCTATCTCTGACCTTCATTCTAATCATTAACTTACAGTAAAAGCCTTAAGAGTCAGCTGAAGGGAGGCAACTGGTGCCTCTGTTTACCCCCTCTCCTTGTGAGCCGGCCTAGATACAGAGAAGATAAACTTTATGTGTGACATCAAAGTAGCCTAGTTGATGAGCAGCTAATACTGCACAATACAATAGAGCTGAAGGCTAGGAAGATTCTTGACCTTTACACTCAGTATGTGCGCTTCCCGAAACAGAGAGGTGCCACGTGGCTAAGAAATGAATATGTCAGAACAAAGGACAGATATAATAAATGTGTAAGTGTGAAAGAAAGGAAATATGGTGAGAATAAGAAAGCATTTTTGTATGAAGAAGAGCTTATCCTAAGATTGTCCCAAATGGGAAAGAGAGAATCAGGGTAATCAGAAAAGAAAAGGAAGTTGCAAAGGGTCTGTGATAGGAATATGGATTATTAAAAGAGGAATAGGCTTCTAATAAGCCTATCATTTGAGGAAAAGTGCTCAGCAGCTAGAGAAGTACATCTGACAACTAAATCTAAAAACTTCATGTTACTTTTTGGTGTTTATCTGCTAAATTGTGTTGTGAGTTTGTTTAGGCTTTCAGACTTTGGATGGCAATGCAGACGAAACCTGGGAGACCTCCATTGCATCCCCTTGGATCGCCATATCTCCCCATGCCTGCCATATGGACTAAGCCCTAGAAACAGAAAGTTCCGAAAAAAGTTAAAGGAGATTCCATGAGAGGCTGTATTCTCCAAGCCCTGGGCATGCCTATGCCTTCTGGAATTTGCCCTTTGGAGCCACCTGTCTGCAAGGGCAGGGGGCTCAAGGACAGGGGGCTGGATCTGGTCACAAGATCCGAAGCTAATCTTTTTACTTTGTTTACATGTCCTTCACTATTGTTTTGTGGTGATTGCACTTCTCTTTTTTTTTTTTAACTATTAATCTCACTGGTGAAGGATATAAATTTTCTGGGTTCTTGTAATAAAGTGTCAATTGCACTAGAGGCTTTTGTCCATGTCAGATTCTTTCCCGGAGAGAAGTCTCCACCTTTAGCGCCGTGAATAGGAACTTAAAGGAGTTTATTTCATAAAAGGGAAAGAATTGCTGCAGATAAGTGGCTGCAGAACTGCACCCAAAGCCTTTGCACACCTTTCTGAGAAAATCGGTCTCGAATGGACTCAGTGGCCATATTCAGTGCTGGATTTATTATTCCAAGTTGAGCCAGTCTGCCGCAACTGTGAAGGTGACTTTCAGAAGTCCAACCTAAAAGAGATGCAGAGGTTACTTGGAGGGGTAAAGGTGGTCCGGCTCGTAGGCCTGCCAGATATCAGCAGCCTGGGTAGAGGAAAATGACCAAGGTAACTGTGTAGCTGTTTACATCTTAATAAACCTTAAAAGGCTTTTAAAGTCATTTACTTAAAAAATATATTGCATCTTGTGGAGCCTATCAATATAATTCAATTTTTTCTATCATAAATGAGAATAGGTTGTACTCCTCAATTCAATTAGTTAATTCAACTTCAACAAATGTGAAAACAAGTCATAAAAAAGTCTTTCTCTGTAAAGTAGTAATTCCAAAAATTTTAAGGTTTTTTTTTTTTTTTTTTTTTTTTTTTTGCGGGTCTGGGGATGGAAGCCAGGGGCGCTCTACCTCTGAGCTACACCCCCTGCCCTATGTTTTATTCTTTATTTTGAAGCAAGGTCTCACTAAGTTACGGAGGACCTCACTAAGTAGCTGAGGCTGTGCATGAAATGTGATCCTCTGGTCTCAGTCTCCAGAATGCTGGGATTATAAGCATGCACCACCACACCCAGCCCCCAATTTTTTTTTTTTTTTTTTTTGCAAAAAGAAAATCATTTAGTAAACAAAAATACAGGATGTTCAGATACAACTGAATTTCAGATATTTAGCATTTATAATTCATTTAGCATTCTCATGTTGCCTGTATTTTATTTGGCAACTTTAGATGCCTAGATAATCTTTGAGACTTGTCTTTGAAATAGGACAAAGTTTCACACTCAAACTTTTATGTAATATAACACTGTTACTCAAAACATTTCAAATATTTTTTAAAACCCTTTTCTTTTTTTTTTAACAATTTTTTTATTGAACATAAATAGTATACATTTAAACTATATTTCGTACCCTCTCCCCCCCGTCCCCGTTTTCCCTTCCCCCCTCCCACCAATGGTTGTCCAGGTTAACCATGTCTTATTCATAATTTTACACATGTTCAGATGTAGACCCTCATTAATCAAGATCGGCCTTCCTCCTCTCCTATCTTTCCATTCAAACTTGGCTAGTATTTCCCCTCTAATGTCTGGAGTCCCACTGGTATCCTTTGTGTTTCCTAGTTTGCACCCAGCCCCAAATTTTAAATTTTATGTGAAAAATGCCCTAGTCATCCCTCACTGGCTAGTACTCCCCCCCCATCCCCAATTTTCTAGCTGCGAACCATTCATTAGACTACTCATAGAACTCCTAACCAATTACTACATCTCTTCTTTGACAGCCAGACCCAACCAGCCCTTGGGAATCTCATTCAAGACAGTGCTAGGAAGCCAGGGGTGGTGGCGCATGCTTGTAATCCCAGCATTTGGGAGGCTGAGACAGGAGGATCACAGTTCACGGACAGCCTCAGCTACTTAGTGAGGCCCTTCGCAATTCAGTGAGACCCTGTTTCAAAATAAAGAATAAAAAATAGGGCTGAGGGTGTAGCTCAGAGGTAGAATGCCCCTGGGTTCCATCCCCAGACCCACACACACACACAAAAAAAAAACAGCACTAGGTAGTCCCAGAGCAGGGAGCTGGATGAGCTCGATCCTGTCTTGAGTTGTCTGAGCTATAGTTCTCCCATATTTAGATTGAGGGTATTTCCAAAATCAGGCTTTGTGACCTGTTCCTCCAGCTGTACACTATGTTGAGATCTTCTGTGGGACACAGATCAAAGAACAAAGAGCTCTTTGATGACGAAAGACGCTTCCTCCAGGGTCTGACATTTCCTGGAAGATAGCATTCTTAGGAGGATGCGTGGCATCTGAATTGTCTGCTGAGATTCTGTAGAATTATGTAAATGTGGCAAGAAGAAAATTCATCTGGTGAACTCACCAAGGGAATCAAGAGCTGAATCACAAGGCATCTGCCAGGTGTTACCCACCGGTAGTGAAGGCTTGGCTCTCCCTGGGAGGTGGGTGTGGAGTGGGCAGGGTAGGCAGAATTCTGAGGTGTACCCTATTGCACAGGTCCTGTGTGATTGCTTGCACTGCGTGTGGGTGGAACTGTGAATATGATGGGATTCCCCTCCTGTGAGCATCAGCTCAGCTCTGGTGAGGATCTCACAGCACATGGTAAATAAGACTAAGACAACGCTAAGAAAGGGTATTGTGAGTGTGTGTGTGTGTGTGTGTGTGTGTGTGTGTGTGTGTGTGGTGTGAGTGAGGACTAACTCAGGAGCATTTTATTTTTTTATTTTATTTTTATTTATTTATTTATTTTTGGTGGTACTGGGGTTCCTGGAAGTCCTTCTACCTACGGGCTACACTCCCAGACCTATTTTTACATTTTTATTTAGAAACAGGGTTTCCTAAGACAGCGCACGCAGCTGGCTTCGAACCTGCGCGATCCTCCTGTCTCTGCCCCCCAAGCTCGGGGATTACAAGCGTGCGCCACCACTCCCGGCCTCTCAGGAGCATTTTATCTTTGAAGTACAGCCCTAGCCCGGTTTCATTTTTTAATTTTTTTTTTTTTTTTTGGTAGTACTGAGGGTGGAATCCAGGGGCTTTTTTTTTTTTTACCTTGGGGCTATACTCCCAGACCTATTTTATACTTTATTTGGAAACAGGGTCTCACTAAGTTGCTGAGAGCCTAAGTAGCTGAGGCTGGCTTCAAACCCGTGTGATCCTCCTGTCTCAGCCTCCCAAGTCCTGGGATTACAAGCATGCGCCACCACGCCCGGCTCATTTATTTATTTATTTATTTATTTTATTTTTTATTTTTTTCTGCGGGTCTTGGGATGGAACATAGGGGCATTTGGCCTCCGAGCTACACCCCCTGCCCTATTTTTTTTTTAATTCTTTATTTTGAAACCGGGTCTCACTGAGTTGTGGAGGGCCTCACTAAGTAGCTGAGGCTGTCCGCGAACCGCGATCCTCCAGGTCTCAGCCTCCCGAATGCTGGGATTACAAGCATGCACCACCATGCCCGGCTTATTTTTAAATTTTGAAACAGGGTCTTGCTAAATTGTTGAGGCTGGTCAGCCTTCTGTCTCAGCTTCCCAAGTACTTGGGATTACAAGTGTGCACCGCCGTGCCCTGGCAAACAAAGTTTTTTATTCCAAATACTTTCTATCTGTGGTTGTTTGAATCCACAAATCAGAAACTTGAAGATACAGAAGGCTGAGTGCATTTTACCGGACTGTTGAGTCATTCGTGTTTCTTTTGCTTTCTTTTTTGACAGGTAAACAGGCAGCGATTCAGAGATTAGGATAAGGAAGGGTTAGAATTCTCACGTTCTCGAAATTTCTTTGAATCAGACCTAAAGGGCCAATAATTTTGGCTGCAAACTTTAAATCCTTCAGAGCTGTATACATTTTTAGAGCTAAGCCTACCGATTCGGCTGCCATGTCCTCCAGGACCTCCCTTCCCCCTCCTCTTGCTTTCCCCCTCTCTCTCTTAGCTTAGCAGTGAAGAGCTTAGCAGTTAAGACAGCAAACTCCCAAGATCAAATCCTGACCCGGCTTCTTAATAATGCCCTGTGCCCTTGGTCAAGTTACTTTAGTTCTGCCCTCTGTTACCTGGTGATATCTCATGACATTGATAAGAGAATTAAATGAGGTAATATTTATAGATAACTGAGCACAGAAGCTGGTACAAGATTGAAAGCAGTATATGTGTTGATAAGTAAATAAAACAATTTCCTTGGTCTTGTTTAGTATGGACTGAGGGCTGGAAAAGAATTTCCAAGACAAGGATAAAGCTACAGAAATTCTTTTTAGGAAAGCAAGAATTAGATATTCAAAGAGCTGGGTGTGGTAGCAAATGCCTTTAATCACAGTACTTGGGAGGCTGAGACAGGAGGATCTCAGGTTTGAGGACAGCCTCAGCAAATAGTGAGACTCTCAACAGAGGGACAGCCTGTTTCAAAACAAAAAAATAAAAAGGACTGGGTAGAATGCCATTGGATTCAGTCCCTAGTACTGAAACGGGGGTTTCTTGAGAGGAAACCCGGTGTTTCCTCGAGATGAAACGGAGTTTCCTAAGAAGGAACTCGACGTTTCCTTACCGGGTTCTTGTCTACGGTGAGTGAAGAATGACCCCCCGCAGACCTCAGGAAGGGGAGTAAAAGGTTTATTGGAAGCAGCAGGGAATGGGGCAAGGGTGGCCGAACACCCCCAAAGGGGCTGGAACTCTGGGTCCAGCAGCTGCCTTCAGGACAATACTTGAGAGTAGCCCAAGCCGAATTGCCTTCAGGTGCAGGCTGCTTTCTTCCGGAGTCCACGCGATCTGCCAGAAGGGAATAGAGAAAAGTGGCCGAACACCCCAAAGGGGCTGTCGGGTCTCTGTTGTCCAGTAGCTGCCTTCAGGTCACTACCCGAGTGTCGCCCGAGCCAAGTGCAGTCAATTACAAACTACTTTCTCCCAAGGTCCACGTGATCTGCCAAAAAAGAGGTACAGGTCACCCCTAGGGGCCTGGTCAGCCTTGATGTCCAGCAGGGGCCTTCAGGTCACTACTCGAGAGTCGCCTGAGCCACGTGCCCTCAGATGCACTCTGTCTTCTCTCAGGGCCAACATGACCTGTGAGAGAGAAAGAACAGCTCCCCAAAAGGGGAGGGGGGTCCCGAGAGGGAAAGCCTCAATTTCTGATCCCCAAGGGCCATTGCCCGACCGTTTGTAAGTCCTCTTTTGGTTAGGGTGACTTTTGGGATCCCAGGAATTCTGGGAAGCAGCTCTCAAAATTTCCATAGGGTATTTGCAAGTCCTTTGAAGAATCTCCTTTCAGCAGTGCTAGACTTGCTCGGTGGGTTTGTTGATTAGTAAACAGATGGCTTTGTGAAGCTCTGGTCCTTCTTATCTCTGAACCTTTGGAAATTCAGATATTCTTCACCCCTCAGGAAACTCAGGAAATTAACTTTTTCTACCTACGGAGGCCTTTTCCCTATCTGCCTATTTCCTATCTCCTCAGTACCACATAAAAGAGTTAAAAAAAGAAAGAAAGAAAAAAAAAACTACATATTCAAGGGAGAATGCAGGCCACCTCCAGAATGACAGAGACACCTTTGGGGCTCATGGGTTCCTCTTTCATAGGAGACTTTTGTGAGGAATGGGTAGGAGCAGGTATGTGAGAATGATATCAGTTTGGGAGTCACAGGTGATTCAGGGTGTTTTGTCCATCTCCTGAGTCATGATGGGGACTTCAAGGACATGTCAGGCTCTGTTATTTTGATTGTAACGCAGCAGGGCTAGCGGACTGGGCTATACTGTTGGTGTTCCAACATAGAGGTGAGGTCCACTGGGGCCTGCAGTCAGAACACTCACTCTTGAAGCTTCCTGGAGCCTTTCCTGGTTGCCTCCCAAGGGGAAGCAGGGCACTACATTACTGACATTTTCAATGATGACAAAAGGCAATGGATATCTAGAGTAATTTACCATGTTTCTGACATGGGGTGTCTCCTCTTACTGGGTTCTTGTCCGAGAGATTTTGGCACATGAAGTTCAGGGACTGATGAAGAGTATAGAGATAGGAAAGTTTATTTTAATTCAAGGAAACATAGAAAACAAAAACAGCTCCCCACACACAGGGGGAAGGGCCCCGACAGAGAGTAACCATTAAAGTTCTTAGGAGGTAAGCTTTTACACCTCATTGGAGTTCTCCATTGGCTCTTTTGTGATTTGTCAGAATTGGGTCTTGGGGATACAATGCCTTCTGCCCAGTTTCAATCCTTAATTGGATTATTTCTTGGCTGGTGGCTCTAATCTCCTGGCATCCCTTGGCTGTTCCCCTCCCCTCCCATCCTTGTTTACACAGGTTGTCCTCAGAATACAGCCCATAGGAAGGCTGAAATTTTGTTTTGATTTTCATAGTCCTTGCCACCTTTATGTCTTATTAACCTTCCCTGTTTTTATTCTTTATACAGATGGCCTTTTTTTAATTTTTTTTTATTTTTTTGCAGGTCTGGGGATGGAACCCAGGGGCATTCGACCTCCGAGCTACACTCCCTGCCCTATTTTTTATTCTTTATTTTGAAACTGGGTCTCACTGAGTTGCGGAGGGCCTCACCAAGTAGCTGAGGCTGTCTGTGAACCGCGATCCTCCTGTCTCAGCCTCCTGAATGCTGGGATTACAAGTGTGTGCCACCACGCCTGGCTCTGGATGGCCTTTCTTAACTCTTCCTGTTCCCAGGTCCTCTGCCCTACTTCAGATCTATAATACTTTGACAGTCAATATTTCCATAATCATTTTATTTAAAAGTTCTCATGTCTTTCCTACTGGACACTGCTAAATTAAATTTATGGGAGACTGTTGTTTTTTCTGTGCTAGGCCCAAAAGGTCCAGACCAAACCAGAATGGACTCATTCATTCATGCTGGGGTGCCATGTAGTCAAAAGGAACTTTGAAATACTCTAGTTTTCAAAAAAGCAGGAGAGGCACAGCAGCCAGTCAGAAGGGGACCAGTTTACCCCAGCCAGCATGACAAGGAAATCCCCTCTGTTTTAACCCCTTAAGGAAAGTAACTTTGAAATAACCGATCTTCTCTCGTTTCCTATTTCTGCTTGCTCTTGCTCTTTTCTGCTTGTAAAGACAACCTTCTCTGCTCAGCTCATCAGAACATCTTTTTTTTTTTTTAAATAAATGGGTGGCTACATTCATGAATTGCTAATAAAGCCAGTTAGAACTTTAAGCTAAATTTGTTGTAATTTTGTCCTTTGATTATATCAGTGTCCCCATTTTAGAGATGCAGAAACTGGAGTTCAGACTACAGACGTGGCAGCCATCTGGGACATTGGAATTGGCACCACCCAAACTACACACCACCAGTGGAGAAAGGGTAGATGTGGGGGGTGGAGCAGAGAGGGGAGCTGCAAAAATTTCAGTTCTGAGTTGAAATGAACAGGGACTGTGCTTTGCCAAAAATATCTATCTCTTAGTCATATTTATCTGTACATCTCACATGCTGGAAAAACAGGTTTCAAAATACAGTGCAGACACCAACATGGAGTTTCCTGGAATTTACTTAACACAAGTTGAAGTTATTCCTCTCTCCAAGGAGGCTCCAGAGTTGATATAAATGCAGAGATTTGAAGGGACATTCACACCAGGGTCGTGAACACAAAGTAGAGATCGGCTGATAAGGCTCTTAGAGAAATGTTCACAGTAAGCCTCCATCAGTGATTTGGTGAGTTTTTAGAAGAAATTGGTAAAGAGAACTCATAGTAAATCGTCTTACATTTCTGTAGGGTAACTGTAAGGATATGGATGTATTCGAGTGGTCCTGAGTCTGTCAGAGTGGCCGCAACTTTGCCAGTTGTCCCCTGAGAAGCGACATTTCTTCCCTTTGCCTTTTGAAAGGTTATGGCCCCTCCTTTGGCCTGGTTTCTAAATTCTAAAGAAAAGCCATGCCTGAATGATTAAGATATTAACTGCTAAATCATCTTCCTTTAGATTCATAGAATTCAGAACATATTGTGACTTCAGATAACATCAGAATATGAAACACCTCCTTGTCTTTAGTTCTACACATCAGCTAACACAAAACACGTAAATTGCCATGAGGTTTAACTTGCAGAAGGGTAATATGTCTGTCTAAAGAACTACAGGAACTACTCTCAGGAGGTGGAGGTCTATTGTGATGTTCCAGCTCCAGAAGAAATAAGAAAAGAGTCACGTGCTCTCCCGCAAGGGAAGACCCCCTAAAGACCCTGTTAGGCTCCGGGAGGCGCCCTTACCTCAAAACAACAGAGGAACCCAACAGAGACTGCAAATCGCAAGCAGAGTTTAATAAAAAGGAGCTGGCTGGCCAGGGTCAAGCCTCTCTCATGGTGGCCACGCAGGCCCGGTGGGACAATGAGGCAAGACCCCGCGTGCTTCTCCGGGGCTGGCTCTCAGGCCAAGAGCGCGGAATTCACAGCCAATGGTTTTTAAAAACAAGCGCGCGCGGTATATACAGCCAATGATTTTAAAGAGAAGCACATTCCAAAAGTGAGTTACAGCAACTAAGGTTGAAGGTCGATCCCCACGTCATGGCCCGCCAAGAAGCGACCCCTCCCACAGGGGAGCTAGCAGAGGTGGTGAGGTCGGGCCCTGCGCAGGGCCGGGCGGGGGAAGGGGAAATACATTTAGCACACTCTGACAACCCCTGCTCTTCCTTCTCCTCCTTGTAAAAGCACTTGCACCTCTGGGTTCCACAAGATAGGGCTTTGAGGACAATAGTGCCCTTAATTGATCTCCCCTCTCCACACCAGCTCCCTTTAGTCTGTCTGGGCTTTCAAGTAGTGAATGGTCAGACCTCGGTCCAGTAACAAATTTAGTCCATCTTCCGTGTGTGTGTGTGTGTGTGTGTGTGTGTGTGTGTGTGTGTGTGTGTAATAATGGATTACATACAGTGGCGCTGTACCTCTGAGCTACATCCCCAGACCTTTAATTTTATTTTTAATATTGAAACAAACTCTCGCTAATTTACCACATGAATGCAATCCTCCTGTCTCGGCCTCCTATGTCCTGGGATTTCAGGCCTGTGCCTTTCTGCTGGGTTCCATCTTTCTTTTTCACAAGCTCATGGAATAAACCAATATGCTGTTTTAGAGTCATTGTTTCCATCTTTTTTTTTTTTGGTGGTACTGGGGTTCCTGGAAACCCTTCTACCTCCAGGCTACACTCCCAGACACCTATTTTTAATATTTTTATTTGAAAACAGGTTCTTTTAAGCCAGAGAGGCTGGCTTCGAACCTGCGGGATCCTCCTGTCTCCGCCTTCCAAGCCCCGGGATTACAGCTTGCGCCACCACGCCCGGCATTGTTTCAATCTTTGAACACTGCTCTGTTTGAGGAATATGAGGGGATTGACTGGGGTGGAAAAAAGGCAAGAAATAAGTCAGCTTCCAATTTTGTATGATTTTTGTACTTATACTAGAAGTTCAACTACCATACAGAGAATATTTAAATACAGTGCTCATCAGAGAGATATGTCCTAAAAGTTTATATTAAATTTTTTATACATAAAAAAGATTTTTGATAAATTTTTTTCAGATGGGTACCAAGTTGATCAGTGGAGATAAAGTGGTAGAAAGTAAAGCAAAACCATGGAATCTGTAAATTAAAAGCAGATTTCCCAATATTTATTTACTTATTTTATTTTATTTTTTATTTTGGTGGTACTGGGGTTCCTGGAAACCCTTCTACCTCCGGCCTACACTCCCAGACCTAGTTTTATATGTTTTTATTTGGAAACAGGCTCTCTTAAACCAGCAAGGCTGGCTTTGAACCTGCACAATCCTCCTCCTGTCTCCGCCTCCCAAGCACGGAGATTACTAGCCTGCGCCACCATGCCCAGCATTTCTCAATATTTAAATTATGCTTGGTTGGGCATGGTGTTGCATGCTTGTAATCCCAGTACTTGGGAGGCTGAGACAGGAGGATCACAGGTTTGTGGCCAGCCTCAGCTACTGAGCGAGGCCCTCTACAACTTAGTGAGACCCCGTTTCAAAATAAAGAATAAAAAATAGGGTTGGGGGTGCAGCTTGGACGTAGAAGGCCCCTGGGTTCCATCTCCAGTACTACAAACAAAAAAAGAAAAACAAAAAAAAAATTGTTTGTTTTGTATCAGCATGGGTTGGGGTAAAAGACTAGTGAGTCAGACCCCAGGAGAGAGCATATGGCAGACAGGTCTGAACCACTTGTCATTCCCTGAGTTCATCACAGGGGATGGGAGCCTTGGGAGGGAGCGGCAGGAAGTGGGAGGCAGGCAGGATCCTGTAGGAACCTAGCAAGGTTTTGAAGCCAGTGTCATGAGACTCATTCTTACGGAGCTATAAATAGATCCACGAGCAGATCTTATTTCTCACTCCTTTCCTCTTGAATTTGCATCAGCAATAATGGCCCTGGAGGCAAATGTTCAGAAAAGAGATACAGCCACATTGGCTGGGAGGAGGGACTGCTATTTCTACATGGTGCTTTTGACTATATTATGCTCTGATTAAAAATTGGAGACAAGCCGGGCGTGGTGGTGCATGCTTGTAATCCCAGCATTCAGGAGGATCACGGTTTGCAGACAGCTTCAGCTGTACCAGTATTAGGAATGGCCTAGGAAGATTTGAGAAAGCTATGATTATTCATATATTTCAAAAACTGGGTGAGGGGCAAATCTGTGTAAGGGCTTGGTTTCTGCCTAAAAGCAGGCAACTATTCCAATGTAAATTAACATAGCTAAAAGTAATTAACAAGTCAATAGGAGAGGAGAACTAGGCCTTTCTCTAACTAAAGACAGATCTACATGATAATCTAGGGAGGATGGAGCAGGGTTTGACCTTGCCCTTCATGAAAGGAGAAACCTTGCCACACCTTGCTGGGGGAGGTACCTTACAGGGTAAGGGGAGGTACCTTACAGGGACGTTCACTAAGTCAGAATTACTACATCAGAATTACATAAACAAGATGGAGGTCATAGGTATAAAAAGTCCGGTTCACATGTGATCCCTTTGGTATATTCATTCGAGTAATCCCCCGCATCCCATTTTGGCATGGGGCTGTAACTATTTTCTGTATTTCTATCTTTTTAATAAACTTCTTTCAGTCTTCAGCAACTGTCCAAGCTATGTATATTTATCCTTAGTTTTTTTCTGTTTTTGGTCCTTTTGGGTTTTGTTGTGGTTTGAGGGAAACTGTGTCCGGGACCCTAACAGGGGTCCCAGGGAACAGTTTCCCCACAACCATACTCTCCCAATCCGTAACATCAGCTACTTAGTGAGGCCCTCAGCAACTTAGTGAGACCCTGTTTCAAAATAAAGAATAAAAATAGGGCAGGGGGTATAGCTCTGAGGTCAAGTGCCCCTGGGTTCCATCCCCAGGCCCGCAAAAAAAAAAAACTTAAAAAGGGTAGTTCCAATAATTGGGAAACTGAGACAGGAGGACCAAAAGGTCAAGGCCAGTCTCAGTAACTTAGGATGACCCTCAGCAACTTAGTGAGATGCTGTTTTAAAAAAAAAAAATGAGTTAAGCCGGGCATGGTGGCGCACGCATGTAATCCCTGCACTTGGGAGGCTGAGACAGGAGGATCGCACAGGTTCGAAGCCACCCTCAGCTACTTACTGAGGCTCTCAGCAACTTATTGAGACCCTGTTTCCAAATAAAATAGAAAAATAGGTCTGGGGGTATAGCCCGGAGGCAGAAAGTCCCTGGGTTCCACCCTCAGTACCACCAAAAAAAAAAATTAAAATAAAAAATGAGTTAGGCATGGTGGTACTCACCAGTAATCCCAGTACTTGGGAGGCTGAGATAGTAGGTTTGCAAGTTCAAAGTCAGCCACAGCAATTTGATGAGGGTCTCAGCAACTTAATGAAACCCTATTTCTAAATAAAAAAAAAATAAGCTGGGCGTGGTGGTGCACACTTGTAAACCCCATGCTTTGAAGGCTGAGACAGGAGGATGGCACAGGTTCAAAGCCAGCCTCAGCTACTTAGTGAGGCTCTCAACAACTTAGTGAGACCCTGTTTCCAAATAAAATATAAAATAGACCTGGGAGTATAGCCTGGAGGTAGAAAGCCTCTGGGTTCCACCCCCAGTACCACCAAAAATAAATAAAAATAAAATAAAATAAATAAAAAAATAAAACAGGGCTAGGATATAGCTCAGTGGCAGAATGTCCCTGGGCTCAACCCAGTACCAATTTTTAATCAGAGCATAATATAGTCAAAAGCACCATGTAGAAACAGCAGTCCCCTCTCCCAGCCAATACTGCTGCATCTTTAATCTTAATATGCCTCCAGTACCAATAAAATAAAATAAAAATGGCTGAAGGCCTTAGAGAACTGGGAAGTCATGAAACTAAACACCATAAATGAATATAGGATGTGGATATTTAATAAAGTTACTTAAAGATTGTTAGATAATATCGGACAGATGCTTTGTAGAGTATTAGGTTTTACCAGGTGTGATGGTGCCTATGGGTGGGGGAGACAAGAGGATCGCAGGTTCAAGGTCAGGCTCAGCAACTTATTGAGCCCCTCAGTAACTTAGCAAGCCCTGTTTCAAAATAATTTAAAGAGATGTGGGTGTAGATCAGAGGTAGAATGTCTCTGGGTTCAATCCCCAGTACCAAAAAAAAAAAGAGGCTTTGTCTTCTTCCTGCCATCTCCTCTACTATCTTCCAAGTCTCCATATCATCATTTTTTTTTTTTTTTTTGGTACTGGGGGTGGAACCTGAAGGGTCCGAGAATCGCCCACCAACCCAAATATCGAAGGACTCACAAGAGATGTAAAATGCAAGCGAGGTTTATTGTGTTGCAGCTCTGTCCCAGCTAGCCAGGGTTTGAGACCAAGACACTAAATGGTCGAGGTTCGACCCCTCCCCACTCCACGCTCTGAATTTTATAACCCTAGGAGGGAGTGGTTACACACGAGGGAGTGGTTACACACGTCAGAGCCCGCCAACCTTAGAATACAACCAATCAGATACAAGGACAAACAAGTACAACCAATAATTTTATTTTATTTTATTTTATTTATTTTATTTTTTTTGGTGGTACTGGGGTTCCTGGAAGCCCTTCTACCTCCGGGCTACACTCCCAGACCTATTTTTACATTTTCATTTGGAAACAGGATTTCCTAAGCCAGTGTGCGCGGCTGGCTTCGAACCTGCGCGATCCTCCTGTCTCTGCCTCCCAAGCGCGGGGATTACAAGCGTGCGCCACCACGCCCGGCACAACCAATAATTTTAAAACATGCATCCACACACGTCAGAGCCTGCTCTGCCTTTCCCACCCACCTTGGCTGGGCCAGGCTTATCTCTGCACTGAAGAATCTGCCTGGAGAGCAGATTAGCCTGGCCTTGTTTGCTGATCTAGCTCAGAGATATGGGGATGGGGTCCCATTTACAAAGACCTTGGCCGGCCAGCTGGAGATTAGAGGATTTGACCTTGTGGGTCCCCTACCCTCGTCCTTGAATCCTGCAACCTGGGCAGCTGGGCTTATGGATCTTCATTCTATTTCCAATCCTACCTTACTTCTATATCTTAACTCTATATTTTAATACCTTATTTCTAATCCTAATATGGAAGAAGACTTCTCTAGTTAACTTCTCATACTGGGGGGAAAGTGCTTCTTCCAGCCTGCTTTCCAGCACCTCTACAGAACCCAGGGGCTTTTCTACCTCCAGGCTATACTCCCAGACTTATTTTACACTTTATTTTGAAACAGGGTCTCACTAAGTTGCTGAGAGCCTCACTAAGTAGCTGAGGCTGGCTTCGAACCTGTGCGATCCTCCTGTCTCAGCCTCCCAAGTGCGGGGATTACAAACTTGCACCACCACGCCCGGCAAGCCATCACTTCTAACATCTCCCACATGGGTTTCTTTCTTCCTCCTCCACCTCCACCTCCACCAACTTCTTTGGTCAGCTCTGTTAGCTACTTAAAGTTATCACTGTGTATATAGTTAAAGGTTCAGAGCCAAGTTATAAGTTGTAAGACTTTGATATATACCTGTGGCAAATCAAGAAATACAATTGCTCTTTTCCCCAGTTCTGGCACAGGGCTCCTTGGGATTTCGTGAATGCTAGGACTGACTTTTGTTAATCATAAGGAGCTCCTTTATTTTATTTTATTTTATTTTATTTTATTTTATTTTTTGTGGGTCTGGGGATGGAACCCAGGGGCATTCAACCTCCGAGCTACACCCCCTGCCCTATTTTTTATTCTTTATTTTGAAACTGGGTCTCACTGAGTTGCAAAGGGCCTCACTACGTAGCTGAGGCTGCCTCACTAAGTAGCTGAGGCTGTCTCAACCTCCCAAAAGCTGGGATTACAAGTGTGCACCACCACGCCCAGCTGTACAAAAACTTTTGAGCAATGCCATTCAGTTTGCAGGCTGCTAAACCCATTAAAGTATTGGGATGTCAGTACTCCTGGAGAGACCTTGAGAGCTCTGGGCCCTTCCCCACCACGCCTTGCCCTGCACATCTTTTCTTTGTGGCTGTTCCTTAGTTGTTCAGTAAGCAGGACATGTATATGTTCCTGAATTCTGTGAGTCATTCTATCAAGTTATTGAACCTGAGAAGGGAGTTGTGAGAACTCTTAATGTATAGCCAGTGGATCAGAAGAATGAAGGTACCTCACCTTAGGCATATGACTTCACCCTGGTCAGGATCAAGTCAGCTTCACCTCCAACTCAGACAGCCCATTTCTGACCATAATCTCTTATAATTTTAGTCTGATTATTCCTCCTGTTCCATTGGGTCTTCAATTTCATCAGGACTCCCAGCTCATGTACCACTCCTTTTATTACCTAGAATTAGAACTCTTTTGTCTCATTTCCCTGTCTTCCCAGCTTAGACTAAGGTTTACTGATTAAGTCATTTCAAAGAACCCTGATACAGTGATTCTTCCCTTTTAAATAAATTCAAGCAGAAGCCCAACACTGGAAAAGCCAACACCAGCAATATCTGTGCCATCACCCAGACAGTTGAGTGTTAATAGATTAAAAACACACGCTGGGGCAGGCTGGTGCCACAGAACAATACTAATTATTGTTCTGCTAGGCCTCCCACCCAGCAATCTTACTAATCACTAGTCAATTCACCTCCCACTTTTTTTTTTTTTTTTGGTGGTACTGGGGTTCCTGGAAACCCTTCTAGCTCCGGGCTATACTCCCAGATCTATTTTTATATTTTTATTTGGAAACAAGGTTTCTTACGCCATTGCTGGCTTCGAACCTGCCAGATCCTCCTGTCTCCGCCTCCAGGGGGGATTACAAGCGTGCGTCACCACGCCCGGCTTTACCTCCCACTCTTGACAATGATTTCAGACCTTCCGGACTCTTCTAACCCTTTATCTCACAATCTCCTCCTTCACTCTGGGTGAGTTTGCTATCTGCTTCTTGGAAGATGTAGAAGCTATCAGAGAACATCCTACCACAAAATCGACTAGCCTAGCTTCATTCACACCCACACTCTCATATTTTTCCTGTTAAAAACTAAAAAAGTTTCTCTTCTCTCTGCTATGTCCTCGGCTTTGTGGGTTTACCTTTCTTAGGGGCCTCAGGAACCCAGCACTGTCAGTTACTTTCCTCGCCAATTGGATTCTTGCTAGCAGCATTTACATATGCTCAAACATCTCACACTTAAATAACAATTTTTTCAACTAAATTTTCCCTACAAGCACTTTTCTCTCTCTCTTGTGTGGATGTACCTGTATATTTAACCTTCACAGATGTCATTTTTTTTTTAATCTTTAAAACAATGTTGTGATGAACATCTTGCATTGAATTTTATATGTGTAGGTATACGGGTAGGCTGGATTTCAAGAAATGATGAGATTGCTACTTCAGAGTAAAGACTTTGATAGGTATGGTCAGGTGTGTGTGTGTGTTAGTAGTAGGGATAGAACCCAGGGCATTCTACCTCTGAGTTATATTTTCTTTTTCAAAACAGTGTTTCGCTAAGTTGTCAGCGGCCTCACTAAGTTGCTGAGGCTAGCCTGGAACCTGAGACCCTACTACATTAGCCTCCCAAGTACTGAGAATATAAGTGTGCCCTCACTCCCAACTGGTCAGATTCTTCTTCACAGGGGATAATACCATTGCAAGTTCCCATCAGTGAGAGGGTATTACATTTCCCACAGTCTTGACAACAGAATATGTTTACCAGTCTGACAAATACCTTAGTTTTATTTGCCTTTCTTATTATGTTGAAGATTAAGCTCTTTACCTGAGTTTAAGGGGCCAACTTTCCTTTTTTTGTGGTCTGCTAATATCCTTGGCCCATTTTTCTGTTTATCTTTTTCTTTTTAATATCTAAGACCTCTTTATATGGCAGGGAGGGATATTGGAGCCAGCAGATTAGAACAGGCTGTGAATTTTTTCTTCAACCCATTACAGAGCCACAGCTTAAAAAGAGGCTTAACGAAGTCATCCAAGCCACTCTTCTCCTTGGAAACAAGAGCGCTCTGTTCCAATTTTATTGTTTCTGACTTGAAAATAGCATATGTTCCATAAGACATATTGGAAAAATTTAAAACAGCCCCTAGCTACCGCCCCCTGTTCCTTTTTTTTTTTTTTTTTTGCAGTACTAGTGGTGGAACCCAAGGGCTTTCTACCTCCAGGCTCTCCTCCCAGACCTATTTTCTATTTTATTTGGAAACAGGGTCTCACTAAGTTGCTGAGAGCCTCACTAAGTAGCTGAGGCTGGCTTCGAACCTGTATGATCCTCCTGCCTCAGCCTCCCAAGTGCGAGGATTACAAGCGTACGCCACCACGCCCGGCAAATATGATCTTATTTAGAGACTGAGATCTACACGAGCCTAGTTTCCTTCTTGGTTAATGGTCACCTTGGGGACAGAATCTTCTGAGGAGACCAGAGAGCCATTTGCCAGTACCTCAAAATATTAGATTAGGGTCCTATTGCATCCTCCGATTCTTCCAAACTAAGCTCCTGGCTAAAAATATTTTAACTTCCGCTTAGCAGCAAAAACATCAAACATATCAACAACAAAAAACTCAAAACACATTGGTAATTTTAGCAATGAATTTATGTTTTGAAATAAAAAAATGAAATAACAAAATTTTATAAAACGGTCACACAGGAACACACCTTATGTACCAGTACATGCTACATTTACTTAGAAAAAGTTAACAGAGCCTGTTGAAACAATTGTCAATAATAAATTTGAGTTCTTTGAGCAAGAAGAAAGCTCATGTGAAATTCTGGACTGAAAGTCAGTGAGTGGAGCCCGCCACGCAGTCAGGAATGGCTCATTACCTTCAGGGGTGCGAAGGCTTGGACTCTGGCCTTGCTGGCTGGAGCTGAGCTCAGGCCCTCAGTTTCCCCACATGCACAGGAGGGGCTCTGACTGTATGCTTCTGAAATCCGGTGTGCCAAGTCTTTATTTCAGTTAACTGTATAAAACATTACCGTTATTTTTCTTGCTTTTGTGTGTGTGTGGTATTGGAGATTAAGCCCAGGGACATTCTACCTCCGAGATATACAGCCAACTCTATTTTTCATTCTTTATTTTGAAACAGGGTCTTACAAAGTTACAGAGGGCCTCAGTAAGTATCTGAGGCTAGCCTCAAACCTGTGATCTGCCCGTCTCAGTCTCCCAAGTATGGAGACTACAAGCATGCACCACCTCGCCCGGCTTATCACTATTTTCCTTTGTAAACTTCAACAACAACAAAAAATAACTTAACATTCTTAAAGATTTTACTATAAGGAGTACAATGATTTCTATCATGACTCTCATCGCCTCCGGAAAATCTCCATTTCAGAAGTTTCTGATTTGGTTCACCTTCTCGAACCTGGCGATTCTTGCCTTGAGGGCATCCTCTACACACCTATATGTGTCTGAAGAAACCGGCTGGCAGTCCCTTTCTGAGTGCGTCTGTGGCTCTGTCTAGACTAAATAGGCTGTGCCACACTTCTCAGGCTCCGGCTTCTCTTCAATGACTAAAGGTCCAGCGGGTCCTTCCTTGCATTCCACTATTATACAAACGGTATTTAAGTCTGTTCCTGTAGCACTTGTTCAAATCATCCCAATCATCAAAGAGTTTGAGGTTTTTTCATCATAGCTCTCAGACATTTTGCTGGTTTGTAAATCTCATCTGATTTGTATAAGAAAAAAAGGGAAGAAACATATGCTGGTAGATCTTAGCACCTGATAGTTATGTCTCTGTCCCTCTATCAATGTTGCTTGTTGAGGTCTGCTCATATTTTCTCCCAGATAAAATATTTAGCCTCTTTTTCAAAGGTAAACATGATTTTCTACAACAAAGACATGCTCAGGACAAACATCACAAAACAAAGATTTGTGATACGTGATCTAAAGATGCGGCTGGAATCACTTCCATATATCAATTCTAAATGAATGTTCAGGACTTGAACATGCCCATCCATGGATCCTCCAGTTCTGAGATACACCATTTCACAGCATCATTTCTAGAGTTTGACAAAAACAAGAATGCACAGTCTCAAGCAGGCAGGGGACAGATCATTACAATTCATTAATGCAATGTGCAACTTCTTCATAAATTACTTGAAAGCTCATAGCATTGCATCACTAAGTCTTGCTAATTATGAAAGATGAATATTTGCAGTTATTTTCTCTCATAATGGTCGCACCATTATTCACAGTTATTTACTCCTAATTAAATTCAATTCTGACTACCTGATTTTGAGTTTGAGGTAGCTTCATTGTGGTTCTATTACTTGGAAAGTGGTATATTTGAAAGTACCTTCTTGAATTATTAAATTTAGATTTGCATGAGAGGGAAATAGAAGTATTACTTATCCTGTTATCTCACTTGGCATAAAACTAAAAAAAAAAAATCAATCATCTTTTTAGTGATAAAAATATAGTTCTTTTGTGAGCATGGACATAATACATGGAATTTGTTTCTTTGCGTGAAAATAGGTGTCGAGGGAAGAGGACTCAAATTCTGTCGCCACCTTCCGGTTGACCCGAGTGAGAATGTGCATGAACTCAAGCTTGTGCGCGTACAGCTTCAGCATGGCACAAAGTGACTGGATGAACCAGGATCCCTCCTTCGCATTTCGCCAGGAATAGTAACCTACAAGGCAAGATGTAACCAAAATAATACAGATGCTGACTTTGGTTAACTCTAATATATTATTATACGATCACAATGATAAAATGCCAAGGATATCTGACTTTAGCCGATTCTGCAATTTATTACATAACCACAATTTTAAAAATAAGCATAAACATCCGCAGGTCCTATTAGTCATAAAAAGAAGCAAGAGCTGGGCGTGGTGGCGCTCGCTTGTAATCCCAGCATTCGGGAGGCTGAGACAGGAGGATTGTGCAGGTTCGAAGCCAGCCCTCACCTACTTAGTGAGACCTTTTGCAACTCAGTGAGACTCTGTTTCTAAATAAAGAATAAAAAATAGGGCTGGCAGTGTCACTTGGAGGTAGAATGCCCCTGAGTTCTACCCCCAGTACCACACACACAAAATAAATAAATAAAAATAAATTAAAGGAGAAATATGGTGCTTTTGGTTTCAGGAGAAATGATACTGGAGGTGGGAAAAAAGTGCTTTGTGCACACACCTCTGCATTTGGTATGGTGAGTTGAGAATGGTAGACCGACCTTACCACTGAGTTATTGAGAGTTTTGCTTTCTGAATTTTATCTCTCTCTAATATTAACTTAGCCAGGAAATAAACTCATTATGTATACACATACATTTGAAGATTTCCTAAGTTTCTCTTTGGAATACCTGAATAAAGTGTCATAAACAGAGTATTTGAAAAAAGTCTAGGCGCCAGGCTTGGTGGCACATGCTTTTAATCCCAGCATTTGGGAGGCTGATAGGAGGCTAGTGTCAATTTTGAGGACAGCCTCAGGTACTTAGTGAGGCCCTTTGCAACTCAGTGAGACCCTGTTTCAACAAATAATAAAAAATAGGGCTGGGGTGTAGCTCAGAGGTAGAATTCCCCTGGGTTCAATTCCCAGTACCACAAAAAGAAAAGAAAAAAAAAAAAAAAAGAAAAAGAAAAAGAAAGAAGTACAAAAAGAGAAAATGGTGTATTTATTATGCATTTTTCAGATTAACTGTTGGGCCCATTGCATTTAATTTAGAAGTACTTTGCCTAGAAAGATACCTAGAAGATACAGGAAAACATATTGGGCACATATTAGAAATATAACAGTATTTAAAAATACATTTACTTTGTTTCCAAACTCTTTGACACCTTGAGATAGTTGTGTAAGTAATTAGTTATATAATCAATAAACATTTATTTATACGATGACATGTATAACAGCCACAAATGTGGAGGTGAATGGTATATTTATATATTATTTTTACCTTTTATAACTTCACTCCACTTCTAGCCTTTCCTAACACTAGTCCTATTTCTCATCACCTGTAGAATTCCTAGTAAACATATAGCAGTCAGCCCTTATGTGCAGGGTTATATCCAGGGTATATATATGTTCCAAGATTTCCAAGGGATGTCTGAATCTTTTGTATAATAGTTTGTGCATTCATGCAATGTGTGCATGTACACACACACACACACACACACACACACACCTGCCCACAAACTTAATGCCTTTTCCACCTTTATTAAGCACTCATCATGAGCTATGCCTATAACTTTTGCAGTTTGGTATGTGGCAGCAAAACTCACATGAATTTATTTTTCCTTCACAGCTTCAGAGAGAAGGGTCACTCTTACTGCATATCTTAGAAAACTCAGCATAGAGACGGGCGTGGTGGTGTACACTTGTAACCCCAGCATTTGGGAGGCTGAGACCAGAGGATCACAGGTTCATGGACAGCCTAAGGTACTTACTGAGGCCCTTTGCAACTCAGTGAGACCCTGTTTCAAAATACAGAATAAAGCTGGGTGTGATGGCGCACGCTTGTAATCCCCGCGCTTGGGAGGCAGAGACAGGAGGATCGCGCAGGTTCGAAGCCAGCCGCGCTGGCGTAAGAGACCCTGTTTGTTTCAAAAATATAAAAAATAGGTCTGGGAGTGTAGCTTGGAGGTAGAAGGGCTTCCAGGAACCCCAGTACCACCATAAAAAAAAAAAAAAACAATAAAAAATAGAGGTGGGGGTGTAGCTCAGCGGTAGAATGCCCTTGGGTTCCATCCCCAGTTAAAAAAAAAAAGAGAGAGAAAAGAAAAAAGAAAAAAAGAAAAAGAAAACTCAGCATATACACAGGGCGTGGTGGCCATGCCAGTAATTCTAAATTCCAGCACTTGACAGGCTGAGACAGAAAGATCGCAGGTTCAAATGAGCAACTTAGCAAGGCCATTAGCTATTTTTTTTTTCCAGGTCTGGGGATGAAACCCAGGGGCATTCTACTGCCAAGCTACACCCCCTGCCCTATTTTTATTCTTTAATTTGAAACCGGGTCTCTCTAAGTTGCGGAGTGCCTCACTAAGTAGCTGAGGCTGTCTGCGAACTGCGATCCTCCTGTCTCAGCCTCTCAAATGCTGGGATTACAAGCATGCGCCACCATGCCCAGCAAGGCCATTAGCAATTTAGCGAGACCCTGTTACCAAATAAAAAATAAAATAGGGCTGGGGGATAGCGGTGTAGTTCAGAGGTAAAATGCCCCTGGGTTCAATTCATCTTACCAAAATAAATAAATATAAAGGCCAACTCAGCATTTTTTTCTTTTTCTTAAGAAGCCAAGAACTTTTGTCTTTTCATTTAAAGGAACCACTTCATGACTTCTCTCTGGCATATGTGCATGGCCAGCACTACTCTTGCACTTTCGGACCCTGATTAAATAAACGAGGGTGACCTGAACACAAACACCGACCAGGCACTGGATCTGATGACTGAGGCAAAGTTACTAGATTTCATCATGCTAGCCACTGTGAAATTTAAGACTTAATAACAGATTACTTCTAGAATTTTCCATTTGATGTTTTCAGACTGCAGTTGATCATGAAAATGCAAGAGTGAGCCTATGGATAAGGGGACTACTGTCCCTCTCTTCTGTTCTCGTAAATGGGTGAAGGTCTGACTTAGCCTCTGAGGCCCTCTAGTATACGGTCTGATGTTAAGTTCATGAATGAATGACATTGTGTTAGTCTATAATTTCTTGAGATTTCTTTGTGTTGAAGGTACCCTAAAATGTAGACAGGTCAGTTATCTTTTTAGGGCTATCAAAATCTTGACAACTTCTGGAACACGCTGTTCATAGCTTAATTCTACCATTCACTTAAAATCTACATAGACCGGGCACTGTGTGCGCCTTTCTTACCTGGCGCCGTGGAATACGCATACAGGAAGTCGGCCTCCACTGGTATTTTCTGGCATGGCATGTCTTCATCGGTGCCACTGTCCGTCTCAATGCCACAGTCTAGTTCTGTCCCTCGGCAGGCCTGCATGTGAAAACATAATCATGCATTTAAAAAAATGTGTACGCACATAACATATACTTAAGAATTGTAAAAAGGCTGTGTAAAAACTGACGTTAATTAGAGCTTGGGCTGTAGCTTGGAGGTAGAATGGCTCTGGATTCAATCCCTAGCACCACAAAAAAAACAGTAGTGCTACAATCTGGGATGGGGCGGTAATCCTTTGGATATCCATAACTGAGTAAATTAATCTGAATCTTCAGTAACAAAGGCGCTCAGGTATACACTACCTGAATGATAAAAAGTTTGGGTTTTCCAGTTAGAGTTCTACAATAATCCCCTCTGAAGAAACTTGTTAATTTTTTCAGTTCAACAGGTCCATTTGTTCCAAAAATTCTTCCTTCCTCTCCATGGCTTAGGATTACACAAACAAAGCTGCTCCTTTTGCTATGATCTTCTTTGGAAACTAGAAAGATATTAACAAATGAAAAATCAAAACACAAAAAACCTCTTGCAACTTTATTCGACAATCTCAGACATATCATACGAGAAGATGACGAAGAGAAGGAAACTTGAACTATGAGATTATCTAAACCCAACTTGGGCAGAACCACATACCTGAAACCATGTTAGGGGTTTGGCAAGAATACAATTTAAAATATGTGAGATTAGAATTATGTGCAGTAGAATTCCACAATGCTCACACTTTATTTATATATACATTATATATATATATTTTCATGTATATAATTAAAGATAGACTATAATGTAAAACTGGCCAATGAAGGTCATTCTTTTAATTATTCCTTACCATTATGCAACAATGCCACAATTTCTTCACTCGCAAGATCATTTTTATTCCTGACTTCATATTTCAAGTTCATAAATGTTTCTCTGAGGTTTGCTGCATCTACATCTGTACCAGTCCGACATGACATGCCTTGGAACAGAAAGAATTACTTATAATTGCATTTTAATAGAAGGATAGCTACTTCAAAATGCAATGAACTATGTAGCAATTCACAAAATAAATCCTTCCTTCTAAATGATAAGAAAATTCTAATTATTTTGATCATGGTGATGAAAGTCTCTTTCATTTCTTAACAGATTCATAATATAAGCTATTTCAGTATAATAGACACAAGATAACTTTCGCAGCTGCTTAGAGAATAAAAACAGAAAGGACTCCTGATGCCTAACAAAAGGGATTTAGTTAGCCGGGCGTGGTGGGGCACGCCAGTAATTTTAGTATTTGGGAAGTTGAGACAGGACAATCACAATATCTCTCTCTCTCTCTCTCTCTCTCTCTCTCTCTCTCTCTCTCTCTCTCACACACACACACACACACACACACACACACACACACACACACACAGAGTGGTGAAACACTTGTCTAAATTTTGAGAGCCACTTTGCAGAATGAAAAATGCTGCCAGTCATTTAATTTTATACCAGGCAAAATTAAGGCAAAAGTGACTATTAGTCTAAATACTTTTTTGGGGAAATGCAATGACATGTATTTTAAAAGAAAGAAAAAAGAGAAAGAGAAAAGAAAGAATAGGCTTAATAAGTATAAAAAAATTATACAGGAAGAAGTTATCATTAGACAACGAGGCAGAATATCAATAAGTAATATTTTGTGTGTAATACTGGGGATTGAACCCAGAGGCATTCTATCTCTGAGCTATAACCTCAGCCCTATTTCTTTCATTCATTCATTCATTCATTCATTCATTCATTCACTGTGATACTTGGGGGTGGAACCCAGGGGCTTTTCTACCTCCGGGCTACACTCCCACACCTATTTTATACTTTATTTGGAAACAGGATCTTACCAGGTTGCTGAGAGCCTCACTCAGTAGCTGAGGCTGGCTTTGAATGTGTGCAATCCTCCTGTCTCAGCCTCCCAAGCGCTGGGATTACAAGCGTGTGCCACAACACCAGGCTCTATTCTTTTATTTTGAAACAAAGTCTCACAAGTTACAGAGGGCCTAAGTTGCTGAGACTGGTCTTAATCCTTTGATCTTCCTGTCTCAGCCTCCCAAGTACAGGTATTACACATGTGGGCGACCACACCCAGCTTTCAATAAATAAATTTTTAAAACTTCATAAAGTAAAAGGAACAAAGTTTTTCATCTTTTATCTTATTTATTTTTTGATATTGGAAATTGAATTCAGGGGCATTCTACTTCTACACCCTCATGCCCTTTTTATTTTTTTATTTTCGAACAGGGGTGTGTAAGCCACCAGACCAGGCTATTTGTCTTTTATTTAATAGTCAAAGCTTACATCTTAGCTCACAGCCAAAAGCAATAAAAATGCAGACTCAATAGGCTCATTTTTCAACTATTCTCTCCTTATTGGTTTTAATTAATCTAACACTAAATCTTGTTTATCTTTCCAATATAATCTGGCTTCTTTCCATTTTCACTATCACTCTGGTAGGGAGTCTCCTAAATTAGATTGACTACATGTAGTTTCACAAATTAAAATTTAATTCTAAGCCAGGTGTGGTGGCTTATGCTTGTAATCCCAGTACTTGGGAGGCTGAGACAGAAGGATCACAGGTTTGTGATCAGCCTCAGCAACTTGCGAGGCCCTCTACAACTTACTGAGACCCTGTTTCAAATACAGAATAAAACAGGGCCTTTATTTTAACTTGGAGGTAGAATGCCTCTGGGTTCAACCCTTAGTATCACAAAGAAATAAAACAAAGTTAATAATTAATATGCCAATGCAAAAAAAAATTACCATAGCATCATCTTAAAGATGAAAAACAAGGAAACAGCCAAAATGCTCATTCATATGGTAATCAAGCCAAACAACTGGGGGACACCGTAATATAAAACCATGAAAATAACACAAAGGAAAATTATGTAGCAACATGGAAAAATGCTTACAGTACTTTAAATGGAACAACAGGATATCCAATAATGTGCACATTATGAATAAAATACAACTTAAAAAATTATTAACAAAATCAAGTAATACACTAATATCCTCAATGTTCATTAGTTTTTTGGGATAGTAAAGGATTTCTTTCTGTGTTTTGTTTCTGGTAGGAGGGATTGAACCAGGGGCATTCTGTCCCCAAGGAATACTCTCAGTCCTTTTTCATTTTGAAACAGGGTCTTGCTAAGTTGCTGAGGTTCTTGCTAAATTGTTGAGGCTGGCCTTGAACCTGTGATCCTCCTTTCTCCGCCTCTCAAGTAGTGGGATTACAGGTGTGTGCCATTACGCCTGGCTAAGGATTTCATTTTCCATACCGTCTAAGAAAATACCCTAAAACCCATTATACTGAGAATGGGACTAGCTTCTCAGGCCATGGTAAATGAAGTAAATATGGCAAGCTTAAAGTACGTTTATTCAAAATTTAGGGAAGAAGAAGAGGAGACAAATATTAGAGTTTATTAGGAAGCCGAGTGAAAGAAAGCTGTCCTTAATATTCCTCGTCTTTATCATCTTTCTTGGGTAAGAGGAACAGGGTGAAGATTGAAGAAGTAAAGCAGAACAAGGACGATTAAGAGCTCAGACTCTGGAGCCAGGTGGACCAAGGCCCAGACCCCTTGTAGGCAGCTACCATACTGTGTGCCTGTGCAAGGTCTTTAGCCTTCCAAAACAACAGTAGGCACTGTTCAGAGTTTTTGTAGAAATGAGACAACATCTATGATGTGCCTTTCAGGTTCTGGAAAGGAAAAATATACTATTTCATTGGTATAAGAGAAAGCAGCAGGATAAAGAAGCAATGCTACAGATTAGTTAGGGCAGAAGAACCATGCACATAGGAGGCTCACTGTTGAAAGAAAGAGAGCTTCTAAACATGGGTATAAACACGAAGAGTGTTTTACAGAACTGCAGGGTCCCGTCTTTTCTCTGTTATGTCTATTCTATTTCAGTTTACTGACCGATTTACACATCAATCCTGCTTTTTATAACATATCAACTATAACTGGCACAAATATTTGAAAAAAAAGTTACAAAGATACATACCAGTGTTTTTATCAAAGTTTTTATTGTTTATGATGATGCATAATCCCATTTCGGGATAATCCATCTTGTAACTATTATCCAAGGTGATTCCAGAGTCCACTGATTTGCTTCCATGTATAATTTTTCTGTTTGGAAATCAAACAATAGTTTTATAAAGATGGAAAAGCTCGATCTAGTGACCCAAACTTTATGCCTCATAAGAATGTTGGTTTAAGGCTATGTGCCAAAGTTTGTGCTGAAGGCTTTTCCTCACTGAAATTTCACAAGCCAATTTACAGACGAGGAAATAAATAGCCCGGGACTGAGTGATGTACTGAAGCCATGGAGAAGTGTCAGAGCAGAGGAAAACCAGTTGCTGGGTTTCAGAGTTCAGAACTTTAACTTGTGTGTTTCACATTTTCCTCTAAATTTCAGTAAAGCAGCCGGGCGTGGTGGCGCACGCTTGTAATCCCAGCATTCGGGAGGCTGAGACCTGGAGGATCGCGGTTCGCGGACAGCCTCAGCTACTTAGTGAGGCCCTCTGCAACTCAGTGAGACCCGGTTTCAAAATAAAGAATAAAAAATAGGGCAGGGGGTATAGCTCAGAGGTCAAATGCCCCTGGGTTCCATTCCCAGACCCGCAAAATAAATAAATAAATAAATAAATAAATAAATAAATTTCAGTAAAGCTACATCAAGTATATTTTATAATTTAAAAATTTCTTGTAAATCGTTTATCCTTCAAGGTAAGAATAACACTTAAAAATTATGCTGAAATGACAGGAAATCACCAAATTATTCCTCAAAATCTATGAGCTAAAAAATTAATGGCCTATTAGCACATAGAAGTACTATTATAAATAACTGAAAATATTTGTCTGGAAGTCAATTATCTAAAACCTTGCTATTAAGTCGGGCGTGGTGGTGCATGCTTGTAATCCCAGCATTTGGGAGGCTGAGACTGGAGGATCATGGTTCGCAGACAACCTTAGTGAGGCCCTCTGCAACTCAGTGAGATCCGGTTTCAAAATAAAGAATAAAAAATAGGGAAGAGGGTGTAGCTCAGAGGTTGAATGCCCCTGGGTTCCATCCCTAGACCTGCAATAAATAAATAAATAAATAAATAAATAAATAAATAAATATATTTTGAGATGGTCTCACTAAGTAGATGAGCATGGCCGTGAACCTGTGATCCTCCTCTTTTAGCCTCCTCAGTAGTAGGATTACAAGTGTGTGTCACCATGCCTGGCTAGTGAACAGTCTTTTTAAGAGGTCAAGTACCAAATATTTTAGGCTCTAGGCCATCTAATCTGTTACAGCTGCTTAATTTTCCTTCTGAAACTGGCACAGAACTCTACATGAATGGACCAGTGTGTAGCTATGTTTCAAAAATATGTGACAAAAACATACCATAAGCCTGACCATGATCTACCATGAATCTAGAAATAATGGGTCTAGGAATGGCCAGATACCAAAATCTTAAGTCCATGTGCTCATGTACTTAACATATTTCAGATTTCATTCAATTCCAAAAATACTGTTGGATAAAGATTAAAATTGGCCAATTAAAGGAATCTGGATTGTATTTGGCTAGGATGAGCTTCACGTTTATTAGAGAAATTAAGAATCTAAAAGCTGAGTGATTTTACAGGTTGAACATCCCTAATACAAAAATCTAAAATCAGAAATGCTCTACGATCTGAAAACAATTAGAAAATTCCATACTTGACTTCATGTGACAGGTCAGTCAAAATGCTAAGTACAATTAAAATGTCATATAAAATTACCATCAGGTTTTGTATGTAAAGCTTACATGAAATATAAAGAAAATTTAGTACCTAGATTTGGGTCTTATTCCCAAGTTATCTCGTATGTATATGCAAATATACACATATCTGAAAGAATCTGAAATTCAAATCACTTTGGTTCTCATCATTGAAGATAAGGAATAACCAACTGGTAATAGACCTAACTCTCATCTGATACCCATTCCTCACTCCCTTAGGAGGTAAAGTCCTCTATCAGCAATATATATGGCTAGACCCAGAGAAGCCATGCTTTAATAAAGAACAGAGATTCAGAAAGTCTGGAAATATAAGGGTAACTTGTCATAAGAACATAACAACCCTAAACCTGTTTGTAATTTGCTGTTTACATGATGCTTGTATGAAAAGCAGGGAGAAGGTGGGCATGGTGGTGCACGCTTGTAATCCCCACGCTTGGGAGGTGGATACAGGAGGATCGCGCAGGTTTGAAGCCAGTCGCTCTGGCTTAGGAGACCCTGTTTCAAAACATAAAATAGGTCTGGGAGTGTAGCCCGGAGGTAGAAGGGCTTCCAGGAACCCCAGTACCACCAAAAAAAAAAAAAAAAAAAAAAGAAAAGAAAGAAAGAAAAAAAGAAAATTAGCATTGCCATTCAGTCTGACCTATTAAGCAAGAGATCAAAAAACTCCCAACACAACCTCTCTAATCCTGTACAGTAATTTGAGAAGGCACAAAGCACCCAAGTGGTGGGTCCTTTTACATCCTACAGGACAGTTTCTGGCTATGGGCCAGGCACTGTACTAGGTCTTTCCCTTCACACTTCTTGTTCTTGGAGAGTTGTATTATCTCCATGGCTCCATGTTCTTTCTGCTTCCTCATCCCTCAAGGCCTACTGTATTATACAGAACCCATCTTTCTCTGATTATATAGGATTTCATATAAATACTCACGGTTCATAATTTTTAATGGATTTTGAATCCACTGAATTTTCAATGTTCTCCATGGCTACTTTTATCACCTAGAATATATGGAAAATAGAGGTTAATGAAAAAATCTGCCTTTATGAATTTAGTGTATTATGAGTCATCTCAGTGATTATTTCTCCAATTTTATTTTTTGATCTCTATTGTTAAAGGTCTCTGTGAGTCAGGCCAACAGAGAATAATCTTTTGCAATGGTAGGTACAACATAGGACCTTTGTGTTTCTCTCATTCTTTCTTAACTGAGCTACAAATTACATACAATGACTTAAATCAAGTACTCGGAAAAATGTGCAATTTGATAAATTTTCCCATACCCTGCCAGATCAAGACAGAGGCGGTAGCTTGTGTTTTAATTTGCCATACAACAAATCAAGCAATCCCACTTACTGAACACTGACAGGTCTCTGCTAGACATCTCATCCTTATTTTTCCCAATAATTCTAAAGTCAGGAAACCTAAATTATAATAATTAAATCACTTTGTCACAGACGCCAGTTGAGTGGTAGGGCCTTTTCTTCCCACTCTGCTGTGCTGCCTGAGGAGGCCAGGTCCTTGCTCTTCTACTAGGTGGTCTCTAGCTTTCCAGAGCAAAAAGTACTTGCTATGGTAAGAAGAGACAAAAATAAGGATAGAAGTAAAGCAAAAAATAAGGACAAAAAAAATCTTGCATGAATTTCTCCAGACTCTAGGAGCTATGTCAGAAATTTCAATTAAGAAACAACTGTAGCGGGGCGTGGTGGTGCACGCTTGTAATCCCCGAGCTTGGGAGGCGGAGACAGGAGGATCATGCAGGTTCGAAGCCGGGGCTCTGGCTTAAGAGACCCTGTTTCCAAATTTAAAAAAGTATAAAATGGGTCTGGGAGTGTAGCCCAGAGGTAGAAGGGCTTCCAGGAACCCCAGCACCACATACACACACAAAAAGATACAACTGTAACCTCACACCTATTGCTAACATCAGAAACACAAGAATATACAATTCCACCAACAGGACTCATTCATCTGCAAAAGGCTTTTTGGAAAGTCCTAGGCATTTTTTCCTACTTTTCACATTTTTTAAATGGTGCAATATACATAGATTTATCATTTTGGCCATTTTTAGGTGCAGTTCAGTGGCAGTAAGAACAGTCACACTGTTGTGCAAACGATCACCACCATCCTCTCTAGAACTTCATCTCTCCAAACCGAGACTTCACACCACAGCTCCTAGGTGCAAGAGCCCTTGGAAAAATAAATTCCTTCTCTTCTTCAAAGCCAGGCCCCTCCATCCCCACTCCCTAATTTTGCATACACTTATGATGGCGAAATGTAAAAAAAGAAAAAAGAGAAAAGGAAGTGGTCACAATTTCAATTTAACCACAGTAGAGAGAAGTGTTTAGCCTTTCCCAAAGCCTACTGTGTAGCTACGTTTTGCATTTCTATGAAGGCTCTTTGCTTTTCTACCTTCCTTCCTGTAGGCATTCTAGAAAACCATGGGAGGATGTGAGTACAATTGGGATCAATAGTCTCTTAGGCAGTTAGCAAATATTTATTGAGCATAAACTTTGTGCTAGGTACACTCCTGAATTAGACACTTCAACAGAGTGGAAGATGGGACAAAACTTCAAGAAGCTTTCAACTATTCCAATGTAAATTAACCTAGGTAAAGGTGATTAACAAGTCCATTCGAGAGGAAAACTAGGCCTTTATCTAAAGACAGATCTTTCATTCTGGAAAGGAAGAATAATTACAGACTGGTGATAAAATCTGAGATATTGGTAGGGACTATGAAGAAAGAAAAAATAGGGTAAAGTCATAAACTGGGAATGTAAGCTACTTTGCTCGGGTGGTCAGGGAAGTCATCTCCAGGCACCTGGGGCCCTGGAAGAGTTTGTTGTTCTCATAGTACAGAAAGGCCAGTTTGACTAGTGCATGGTAAATAAAAGAAGGGAAGGAGTGAAGGGAGAAGACAGGAAAGGTAAAATCATGTAAGGCCACAGCAGCCAAGAAGAACTTTGCCCAAATTAGAAGGAGAAGCCACTGGAGCCTTTAAGCAGAAGAGGGAAAGCAGGGTTTAAAAATATCAGTCTGGCTGCTGAATGGAGAATCAACTGTGGAAGGTCGGAATGGAAGCACACAGTCCAGCGGGATGATGGCAGCCTGAAGTGGAGCTGAGCAATGGATATGGAGAGGTAAGTCTAGAACTTAGGAAAGAGATCAGGGCTAAAGCTATACGGGACACCCTGCTATTTGGAGGCTGAGCACAAGAAGAGACCAGCCAAGAGACCAAAGTAAAGCGAAATCTCACCACTGTGGTGACCAAGCATGCAGAAGTCTTTCAAGGAGAGGCTTTCCTTGATGGGGTCAATTGGGTGAGGATAAAAGGCCACTGGTTTCCTCAAGAATGTTATGATGGGCACTTTCAGGGAATGATTGCTTTACCAGTATTGGGAATGGCCTAGGAAAATTTGAGAAAGCTATGATTATTAATATATTTCAAATATTGGGCGAGAGGCAAATTTGTGCAAGGACGTGGTTTCTGCCTAAAAGCAGGCAAGTATTCCAATGTAAATTAACACAGCTAAAGGTGATTAGTAAGTCCATAGGAGAGGAGAACTAAGCCTTTATCTAAAGACAGATCTACCTGATGATCTAGGGAGGATGGAGCAGGGTTTGACCTTGCCCTTCATGAAAGTAGACTCCTCGCCACACCTTATTGGGGGAGGTACCTTACAGGGTAAGGGGAGGTACCTTACAGAGACGTTCACTATGTCAGAATTACCTAAACAAGATGGAGGTCATGGGTATAAAAGTCTAGTCCATGAGTAATCCCTTTGGTGTATTCATTTCGAGTCACCCCCCCCCCATGCCATTTTGGCATGGGGCTGCATTTCTATTTTCTGTATTTCTATCTTTCTAATAAACTTCTTTAAATCTTCAGCAACTGTCCAAGCTATGCATATTTATTCTTAGCTTAGGACAAGAACCTGCGGTAATTTTCTGTTTTGGGTTGTTTTGGGGTTTTGTTATGGGTTGGGGGAAATTGTGTCTGGGACCCTAACAGGGGTCCCCGGGACCAGTTTCACCACAACCATATTCTCCCAATCCGTAACAATTGCAATGGTTGAGACGAACAAAATTGAGTAAAGACTACTCTTCCCAGTTTTTAAAAAAATTGTGTGTGTGTGTTGCTGGGAACTCACACATGCTAGGTAAGCACTCCGCCACAAAGCTACATCTCCAGCTGCAGCTCTTTCCAGATTTGCTGTGAAAGAGAAAGGAAAATGGGACAGTAGCGGAGGAGGAGCACAAAGGGTAGAGGACATTTCTTGACTCACTTTATTTTAAAGGCAAACCACATTGAGGACTTATGCTGATGAGAATGACCCAGTGGAAAGTGAGAAATTAATAAGGCAGGAGGAAAGATTTAGGTTCTTGAAGGGATGAAAGGGGATGTCACCTCCTCGTGGAGAAGCATTAGCCTCAGGTAAGAACAGGGGCAGCTCATCCAGTGCAATGGGAAGGAGGACAAGTATTTCCATGTAACCCAGGAAGGCTGGTGAATGTGATGGAAGGGTGAGTCACTTCCCATGTGATGGCACCTATTTCCCTTAGATTTAGCAGATAAACTATGAGACAAGAATCCCCAAATGTCCTTTGCCGATATCATAGAGGTCATAAGACTCACATGTACTTGTATATTATCAAGTAATGCCCAAAACTAATCATGTACAATGCTAGCCAAAGGTGTACTAGATAGGCATTCTCCTCAACTGCTGAAAGGAACATAAATTTGTAAGATTTTGGCAATATTTTGACAATACATTCCTATATTCACTAGTAAAAACTTTTAGGTTTGATGTAGTAATTTCACACTATTAAGAATGCATACTAGCCGGGTGTGGTGGCGCATGCCTGTAATCCCAGTATTTGGGAGGCTGAGATGATCAAGGTTCAAGGACAGCCTCAGCTACTACTAAGTGAGGCCCTTTGGACTCTGTGAGACCCAGTTTCAAAAAAAAAAAAAAAATAGGGCTGGGGGCATAGCTTGGAGGTAGAATGCCCCTGGGTTCCATCCCCAGTACCACACATATACACACACACACACACACAAAGCATCTTAAGAAACTAATCATAGTGGGAGGTAAGAGTGAGGAAAGAAAATAAAAGCTTTTTCTTACAGAACTTATTTTATTTTAGTACTGTGGATTGAACTCAGGGGCATTCTACCCCTGAATTACAACCTTAGCCCTTATTTTGAAACAGGGTCTCGCTAAGTTGTTGAGGCTGGCTTTGAACCTGTAATCTTTCTGCCTCAACCATGTCCGGCTTTTTTATAGAACTTGTTAATGACATAAGAAATATAAGGCTAAACAAAAATAGGCTATTGATCCCAATTAAAATATACACAAGAAAGAGAGCAGAAGTGCTTCTACAAATCTTTACATGTTAACATATTTATTAACAGTGGCTATCTCTGGGTGGTGAGACCACTCACAACTTACTTACTTCTTAATAGTCTTCTGTATTTTAAAATGTTCCTATAACATCTGCATTTTTTTAAAGTTAGAAAATAGCAACAATTATTTTAAAAAATAGTATCAACACTGGCAGGCTGTTTTAATCAGGACTGTGCTAGACAATTTCACCCTCAGCCCTGTTTCAAGAGTGAAAAGCTTGGTATGGTGGCACATGCCCATAATCCAAGTACTTGAGAGGCTGAGACAGGAGGACCATAGGTTCGAGGACAGCCTCAGCAAGTAGTGAGACTCTCAGCAACCTAACGAGACTGTTTCAAACCAAAAAATAAAATCAGGGTGGGGATGTAGCTTGGAGGTAGAATGCCCCTGAGGTTCAATCCCTAGTACTTCCAAAAAAGAAAAGAAAAAAATAAGTGACAATAATAAGGGTCCTCTCCTACCACGAAAGCTGCTACCCCTCCTAGCTTTACCATGCTCCAGTCTATCTGCCTTTGTCTTTTTCCTCATATGGACAATAAGCATGCATTAGGTACAAGAACATCTCCAACCTCCATGAGTTTAACCACCACAGAGACAACCTATCCCCACACATGGCAATTTATAGTGTGCAGATCACAAGCCAAATTAATTATCCACTTAAGGCAGAGAAATGAGGTGTGGCTAACTTCATTAACTGAGATACAGTGTGGCGAGCAAGCCTGGAAACAAGCAAATACATTGTGAATAATTTATTAATATTTTGTTAAAATGCATGAGAAAATAGTATCTTTATTTCAGGACCTGTTTGGCTAGTCAGCAGAAAACCTGGAATGAAAGCAGATACACAGATGTCAACAAAACACACGAGAAGATGCTCCCTTCTCCGCTGCACACAAGTCTTGCAGTAAATGCAAATTTAAAACACTGATATACCACTGCACACCTATTAGAACGGCCCAAATCCAGAACCCTGTCACAGCAAATGCTGACGTGGACGCAGAGCAAACAAAATGGTACAAACGGTGGAAACCCATTTGGCCGTTACTTAGAAAAGTAAACATTCTCTTATCATCTGATTTTTGGTATCTGCCCAAAGGAGCTGAAAAACTTAGGCCCACATAAAGAGCCTATGTGCGTATGTTTACAGCAACTTTATTTACAATTTGCAAAACTCAGAAGCAACCAAGATGATCTTCAGTAGGTAAATGGATAAAAACACATGGTTCATCAAGGCAATGGGATATTTCTCAGTGCTAAAAAGCAATAAACTATCAAGCCATGAAAAGACATGGAGGAAACGACATCTTTCTATGCCAAAGGAGCCATTCTGAAACGGCTGTTTTTGTATGATTCCCCTTATATGACATCTGGAAAAGGCAAAGCTATAGAGGCAGCAGTAAAAAGATGAGTGGTTGCCAGGGGCTAGGAGGGAGAGCACATAGAGGACCTTTTAAGACAGTGAAACTAGTCTGTGTCATACTAAAATGGTGGATACATGCAATTACAAATTTGTGTTATTCATAAAATATGCAGCACCACGGCTGAACCCTGAAACGATGGATGTTGGGTATAATGATGGAGTGTAGGTTCAGCAACTGTAAAAAATGTGCTGCTTTGGTGGGGGATGTTGATAATGGGCTGGCTGTCCAGCTGTGGAGCTAGGGGTTATGGGATATCTCTGTATCTTCTTTTCAATTTTGTTTTAAATCTAAAACTGCTCAAAATATAAAGTCTAATTAAAAAAATTGAGGAACAAGACTTGGATAATTTCTGGAGCTGAATCTAGAGCTCCTGACAGTATCTTTATTGGCCCTATGGTTTATACTGTGTGCCCAGGAATCCCCAAGTGCTGATCGGTTTACAGCAACAAAGCCCTAAAGATCTCTTTCCCAAAATGTCTACCAACAGTGCACTAACTCTCAGACTGAAATACTGGCATTTAGTAAACTTTTGCCTCTTGCCTGCAAACAAGCTATGGAATAAAACTATTCTTTGTGAGTGGTAATAGAAGCTTTAAATAGTGACTAGCTTTCCAGAGTTTTGTAATATTTGTTTCTTGGCTCAGACCAATGTAAGAATTTTATCCAAGCAGCAGGTGACTTTAAAGTAGTCATTTCCAAGCCGGGCGTGGTGGCGCGCGCTTGTAATCCCAGCATTTGGGAGGCTGAGACGAGGATCGTGGTTTGTGGACAGCCTCAGCTACTTAGTGAGACCCTCTGCAACTTAGTGAGACCTTGTTTCAAAAAAAAAGAATAAAAAATAAATAGGGCAGGGGGTGTAGCTTGGAGGTCGAATGACCCTGGGTTCCATCCTCAGACCCCCCCCCCCCAAAGTAGTCATTTCCTGTTCATACAACAAACCAACTTTCTCTAACCAATTATTGAAAATAAAAAGTTCAGATTTAATGCAAATAACTATAATAGTTTTTTCATATCAGACTAAAGTAGCTAATTGCTAAAAAAAATTAATGCTTCTAGAATAGGAATTAAAATATTGTCTTATTTGTCCAGAATTTCTCAGGAATAAATACTATGTTTTTATTTTCCTTCATTATTAGTATGGATCATGACTTGTTCATTTGATTTTGATAGACTACTAAAATTTTATGATGGTAAATCAAAATCCTTCTAGCATCAGACATGTGCATATTTACTCTCTGTCATCATCTGCCTTTCCCACAGGACCAAACCCACACTCTTGGGAGCGGAGCTTTGCTTTCCACAGAATTCACTAACGCGGTACACTCAGCATTGCATCACCTCCATTAGCTAGTGGCTGGCTGAATAAAAATTATTCTGGGAATGGTGATCTCATCTTAGATGAATAAGAAATGATCTCCTAAGGGAAATGTTTACTTACCTAAATGATCACAGGAGTTTGAGTTCTTACATTTTCATTTGACAAAACATAAATGGAGAAAATAAGCAATGGGGTTTGTTTATTAGGTCATGGGGAAGTTGTAGGTAGACCAATTGACATTAGATAGCAACTTGGAACTTTTCTCTTAAAATAACTTGGCTCGTTCCTGGATCCCTTAAATATGTGCCACCACAGCGACAGCAGTCACTGTTCAAAAGTTTAAAAATCTTGTCAGTATAAATTTACTGTCACTTTAAAATAGAAACTTAAACATTTCAAGCTGTTGTTTTCCTAAGGAAGTAAAACGTTGAGATGTTTTCCCTATTTATATGGTGGTTAGCCAGTTATTCGTTACAACAGTGGAGTAAAACAGAATAAATTATCTATAGAATTAAAGCAGAGTAGAAATTTCTAAAATCAAAATTTCTATATTAAGATATAATGGATTAACACTTTGAAATAAAAACCTTAAACACTCTATTACTAGAGAATAAGCACCATGAAAATATGATTAGGGAAGGAATTTCAAAATGAATAACTTAGTATAACCAATTTTAAAAGAGTCTTGGGAATCTGTCCCCATGAGCTATTTTTGGTGCCTGTCATATATGGACCCCATGAGGTAAGTGATAAAACCTGGCCCCTGCCCTAAGTTCTTCTAAGTCTCGTAACCAGAAATAAGATGGACACTGTCCATCTTTCAATCATTCCCATGAATATGAATACTTTGAAAAACCGCAAGTAAAGATTTACCTAAGCAGTAGCCAAAGAAAAGGAGCAATGTCATAAAATAATATTCCTCTTACTCTTGGCTTATACAGGCTAGATGATGAGCTAAACAGTATGTATAAACTTGTAGTCCTCCCAACAAGACTCTGAGGCATTTTTACAGTTTTGTTAACTGAGACTTAGAGAAGTTAAGTAGCTTTTAAGTGGCAGAGCCAGAATTTAAGCCGGGATCTGTCTGACCCAAGAGGGTGACTCCCACTACGTATTCTATAGACTGCTTACTACCACATAGGAATGATCATACTATAGCCAATTTCAAGGAGCAATGAAAAACTAATCACTGAAGCTCTACTTGAGATAAGGTACCTAAATGACACAATAGAAAGGGCAGAGAACTTAAATAGCATATACAGTTGTCTCATAGTATTTGTGGTGATGTTTCAGGAACCCACATAGATACCAAGACCCAAGGATGCTCAAGTCCCAGGTATAAAACATTATGGTCTTTGCACTAATCTACACATATCTCCTGCATACTTTAGATTATCTCTAGACTACTTATGATACCTAATACCATGTAAATGCTATGATGTTTAGGAAATTAGGACAAGAAAGTGTCTATACGTGCTCAGATGCAATTTTTTCCCTAAAACGTTTGATCCACAGTTGGTTGAATCCATAGATACAAAGAGCCAACAGTAGTACACTTACCCTAAGTAATAAAGGAATGAGGATTATGATGTTTCTGATGTCACTGGGTAATTTACTTCTAAAAGTAAAATAACTGGTTTCACATTCAGCATTCACTATAAGCCTTAAGACAAGTCTTCAGACATTTTCTACATCTCTCCCTGCCTATGTTGGAAAGGTGAAGCCACTCCAACATGATTTCTGGGAAAACTACATCTCTGATAATTTTCTTTTTTCTTTTGCGGTACTGGGGATGGAACCCAGGGGCATTGTATCTCTGAGCTACACTCCTAGCCCTATTTTTTAGTCTTTTTGGTTTTGAAACAGGGTCTCACTGAGTTGCGAAGGGCCTAGCTAAGTAGCTGAGGCTGTCTGCAACCCCCGATCCTCTGGTCTCCACCTCCCGAATGCTGGAATTAAGTGTGTGCCACCAGGCTCTGATAAATAATTTAAAAAATACTAGTAAGCTGGGTGTGGTGGCGCATGCTTGTAATCCCAGCATTTGGGAGGTGGAGACAGGAGGATGGCAGTTTGCAGACAGCCTCAGCTACTTAGGCCTTTTTAATTCAGTGAGACCCTGTTTCAAAATAAAGAGTAAAAAATAGGGCTGGGGGTGTAGCTTGGAGGTTGACTGTCCCAGGGTTCCATCCCCAGTACCAAAAAAATTAAAATTAAAATTAAAAAAATTAAAAAAAATACTAGTAGTATATTTATTTCCTATCAGTGAGGACAAAGTCTCAGAAGCAGTCACATTTCCAGATTAAGTAAATGAAACAGAAAGAACATCTGTGTCGTAATATATAGATATATAGAGATATTTATAGTTTGGGTAAGAAAATATTTCAGCTGCAAAGTACCAGAGGTTATACTGAAGTCTTTCCCATCTAGTCTCTGAATTTCCTTGGGGACACATAAAAATTACTGAATGGATTCGGGTGAGGTATAACTCGGTGTTACATTGTAATCCCAGCTACTCAGTAGATTGAGGCAGAGAGATCACAAATTTGAAGCCAGCCTGGGGAACTTAGCAAGACCCTATAGGGACAAAAGAAGACAATGGAAAAGCTCTTGCGGACTTAATATTTTATGTGAAATAAATGAAGAATGGAAGATCTTGGATATTTTTTATAAAAAATTATAGATAACCATAATAACTTAATGAACATCAACTGTATACAGAGTACATTAGATCCTGACTGTGTTTAGTAGTGGAAGGGCCGGTGAATCTACCTCTATATGGAGCTTACACTGCTGTTCACTGTTATTCAAAAGTGGTTCAAGAAGGCCAATGCCAGACTGTGTTCAGCTCCCATTAGATAACTTCACATACTCTACCATGATGCAGAAGGTCTAGAGGCAATATCTGAAGGCAGGAACAAAATATGTAGAGAAACAACATTATATTAAACTTCACATCTGCAAAGCATTGTCACAGGCATCTGTTAATGTGATCTTCTCAAGAACCCAGGTGTACATATTATACCTGATTTAGGTCTGGGCTAGTTAACTGTCACCTTTGAGACTTAGGCAGAATAAATTTTTCCTTTTCATACTATTGCAATTGTCAAGTATGTACAAAACGATACTTAAAAATTAAAAATTCCAACATCTTGTTTTTAAAGGTCCAAACACCAGCGCTTCCTATCTTTGTGGCTGACCTAACCCTCCTTCAGCCATGTTCATATTGTTACAGTGACTCCATATGTCACCTCTACCATTCTTTTGTACTGTAGATGTTTTAATTATAATCTGCTAAGGAATCCTAAAACACATCTGCTTTTTCTAGATAGGGCATTATCATTAAAAATCACAAAACTATGAAAACAAAAAAAGGAGCGTTATGATAAAGTCGGCCCCTCAAGGTGTTTACTTGGTCTAGTTGGGAAGTGTACTGTAAAGGATATGACACATCCTTCTTAGGAAATGCCTGGTATAAAAGGAGCACATAATAGAATATTGAACTGTTGAATGAAAACAGAAACCAAGTAGGAGTTATTACTTGTAAGCAAATGTGATGGGGAAGAAAGGGAATGTAAAAGTGTTCCAGGCAGAGAAGAGGTATGAAGGTGAGCACAGGACTATACAGAAGGTGGAAGGTTACTAAGGCACAAGGTTATTCAGGCCCCAATCAGTGTTTGGCTCTGTTAATCATGTTAGAGTCCTAGGTTTATCCTACAGGCAAATAAATGGCATTGTAGATTTTCATATTGTACAGAATGGACTGGGGAGGAGTGGAATTTTCCTATTGTACAGAATAGACTGTTCACTGGGGAGCCAAGGGAGGAAGCAGGGGCAGTGAGGTGAGAGCCTAGGGTGACTGAGATCAGAGATGGAGGGACATGCACAGATCTGGCTGATGTACAGGAGGCTGACAAAGCTTGGTGACTAACTGCTGAAGGAGTGGGGTAGGGGAAGGTTCCTAGCTCCTGAGGCAGCAGCTCAAGTCAGGCTTAAGAGCAGACTGGCTAAAACAAAAGTGACAAGTGTGAGAAAGGCATTCTAGTTTAACATGGCCTGAGGAGATGTCAAAGTAGCTCCTATAGAGAAAGACTGGCCATGGATCCAGAAACAGGGGCGTGAGCTGAAGCATTCACCAAAGTCTTAAGGTCTATTGGAGCTGATGCTTAAACATAAGCTCTCTGTAAAAACTGTAACCACTGGAGCCGGGATATAGCTCAGTGGCAAAGTGCCTGCTTTGCAGGTACAGCGCTCTGGGTTCGATCCCCGGTTCCAAAAAGACAAAAAAAGACCCCTTGGAAAAAAAAAAATAAGCTAAGAACAAACAAAAAAACCTTTTGCAGCTGGGCGTGGTGGCACATGCTTGTAATCCCATCATTTGGGAGGCTGAGACCGAGGATCATGGTTCGTGGACAGCCTCAGCTACTTAGTGAGGCCCTTTGCAATTCAGTGAGACCCCTGTTCAAAATAGAGAATAAAAAAAAAACTGGGCTGGGGGTGTCTCTCGGAGGTAGAATGCCCCTGGGTTCCATTCCCAGTACCGCAAACACACACACACACACACACACACACCCCTGAAATCACATAGTCAACCTGAGAAAACACTAGACCGTAGACATAGAAAGGAGCAGAGACCAAATAAATAATCTTGCAGTAATGAGAGAATCAGTTTCCAGGGCCAGCTCCTAACTATCAGCATCTAGGCGACCTTCCCCCGCTACCCCTCCCTGCCCCGGGGAGAGTGTTTCCCGAAGCCACTCCTCCTTTACCCCCTTCGGATCCACGCCTTGGTCTGCAGTTTCGGCCGCCACCACTTCTCCAGCATCCCGCTGATTCCCGCTTCCCGGTCCTTCCTCCTGTTGCCAGGCCTAGGCGCTCCAGGCCTAGCCATCCAGCCGCAGCCCCCTCCCCGCCCGGCCTCTCTCTGCCCAAGCACAGCATCTCCCGGCCGGCCTCTGTTTCCAGGCCTCCAAGTAACCAGCCTGGCCTCCCAGCTCTTGGGTCCCGGCCCCCAGCTAAGACTGTCGCCCCCCCAGCCGGGCCTCTGGCCCTGCCGCCTGCATTACTCGCCCCTACAACCCCAGCTCTATCAAAACAAAGGATCCGCAGCCCAGACCGCCCATCTCTTCCAAGGCTCTTGCAGCTGCAGGCAACGGCCAGGTCCCCGGGCTGGCGCTGGACTTTGGAAGAAGGACCGAGCGGCCTTGGGGCGGGGGGCGGAGAGGAGAAGGGCCGAGGGCTGCACGAACTCACCTTACAACGCTCACAGCCTCCAGCCAGCAGAACCCACAGCTACACCCCGCGCCTGCTCCGCTTCCGCCGCCTGCAGCCAGGAGAAAGAAGTGGAGGGCTAGGCCCCGCCCTAAGCCCGCCCCGGCCCCGCCTCTCCGACCTCGCACTCTGGTTGGCCGGCTCCCCCCCACCTTAACACGCCCTCTCGTAGGCCCCGCCCCATGACGGGCTTCCGTGGTCCCAGCCCGCCCCGCCTTCAAACAGCGCGCTCTGGTTGGTGGAGACATATAAGTCAAGCCCCGCCCCGACACGCCCTCTGCCATCTCCTCGCCCCAAGCACGTCCCTCTAGCTCCGACCCCGCCCCTCAGCAGGTCCCCCCCCGGGTGGGCGGAGCCACGCGATTCCATCCCGGGCCCGCTCCTCCCGCGTCCGCGCCTTCCCGCCCAGTCCGCCCGCCCTGCGTGCTGGTCCCGCCCCAGCGCCGGGTTTCAAGCCGCTTCCCGCGCTCTGCTGAGTGCCTGTAGGCTTTCGTCCTGACCTTGATTTCCTGAGGTAAATTGAGGCAGACCCCTAGGCCGCGCCTGGTCTGAGGGGCTCGGAGAAGAGAAGGAGGCTGCTTCCCAGTCTGAGCTCAGGGTGGGGTGCAGCAGGCTGAGAACCGCCTTGGTATTCTCTGCTTCCCTTCAAATACTCTCAGGCCTTTCCTTATCCCGTCTCTCTCTGCTTCCCTGCTCCTAAATCAAACTGCCCTCCTGGTTCCCACCTATTTTGAGTCATGCATTGGTTTCGGACCCAGATGTAGACTTGTGAAGTATTTTCAGAGAGTATACCAACACACATGAGCAGAAAATTCTGCATCAGATTTAGAGTTTATGACAAACTGACAGCAAATCAGGGACCCCATGGCAGAATCAGCTCGCCTCCATCCCCTTTGCCTACTTTGGTATAAGTCAGGCACTATATTCTGTATAAAAAAAGACATGGTTTTACATAGGGCTGTTATTTGTTTTGTGTTTACTCTAAGCTCTTACATTTTCATAATATATTTTCTTATTTTATCTTTTCAGCAACCCCTCAAGGAAGGAATTCCAGTTCCCATTTGTGCTTATAGAGGTTAAGTGGTTTGCTCTTGCTAAACTGAGAGTCATAGTAGTTAAACTGATATCCCAGAAATAAAATTTAGGTCTTTCTTTATTCCACCCAAACAGAGTAAGGACCAGTGTTTGGCTGTCCTTTCTCTGCTGCAGTAAAGTGAGGACTAGGACCCACTCAACCTTAATAATGGTTCAGCCAGACAGTAATTTGCAAGGAGGGGGTTAGTATGGCTGACCAAATCCTCCTTATCCAGTTGTGGTGCCCATACCCCTTTCTGTTACCAAAATGATGCTTCAGAGAAAGTATCAGTGGCAGTTTTCTGTTACTTGGTCTAAAAAAACCAAAACTTTAATTACAGAAAAACTACTGGAGTCAGTGTCTTCCAACTGACCCTGTAATTTCTCTTTACAGAGGTGTCCCAGAGTTGGTAGAATTTGATCTGGGATTTGAAAGGGAAGGATTCAGGAAAAGCAACTGTGAGGCCATCCAGGGGAAAGAATTAAGAGCATGACAGCTTCTTGTGTGGTGTAGGAGCCGGAAGTGGTCCTGACCATTCATCTGATGAGAAAGCTGAATGAGAAATTTAACAGGTAAGTGATTTAAGACCAGGTTCTGGAGGGAAGTTTAAATTTCCTGAGGTAAGCTATAGTATAAATTAAGTGATGCTATAAATCATTGATTAGTATTCCTGTGAGAAATTTTGAAGATAGTTTAAGGATCATTAGTTTGGTGGAATTAATGCTGTTTGGATGGGGAAACCCTTGGCAGAGGAGAATAGAAAAGACAAAGTGGAAAAGGATCCTCTATGGCCATAAAGTTTCTTATCCCATGGGATAGGCTTTTGGAAAATTTAAATATGTGTGGCTTCTCTTCAAGCATAGAGAGACAAAGTGACTGAAGTGTGTGTGTGTGTGTGTGTGTGTGTGTGTGTGTGTATGTGAAATTATGTTCAATTTCTTAAGATGTTATATTATCCAAGAAGTTAATTAATTAAATTATTTTTTTAATTCTTTATTTTGAAACAAGGTTTCACTAAGTAGCTGAGGCTGCCCAAGAACTGCAATTCTCTTGTCTCAGCTTCTCAAGTACTGGAATTTCAAGTGTGCGCCACCATGCCTAGTAGAAGTTATAACAATTCTGTAAGTGAATTTTAATCACATATTTTAGGATGAATACTTAAGCAATGAGAGAAATACAATAAGTGCATTAAAAGGGGCCAGAAAGGGATAATTTTAAGAAAACACCAGAATATTATTAAATATTACAACTAGAATATTGCCAGGAAACACAAAATACTGATGAATATAATCCCAGAGGAGAGGGAGAAGTTGAAATCAGGGAATAGGGTTGATCGGTGATTAGAAATAAAAAGACTGGGAGATCTGGGCTAGGGAAAACCATGGCAAGGTTTCTAGAAGCCAGAGAATATGAAACATGTGTCCCCCTGGCCCAGCTACTCCTGGGAGCCAGGCCACAGAGTCATAGCTGGGCAAGTCTGGGCATAAACCTAGGGAAGCCAGAGTTATTGAGATTTGAGCCATCTCTCCATTTTTATCCTCATTGCCCCTTCTACTATTACTCTGAGATAACTAACCCATCCTTTTTTCTAGCTTAACCACCACCTTTAGTTGTAAAATTGGCATCAAATGTGGTTAAATATTCTTGTACAGTATTAAGAAATAAATAATGGAGCTCCATAAGCTAACTCTTCTAAAATACAATTACTTTCCACTAGAACTTGGAAACTATTACCTCAAATAATTTGGATATCTGGGTGAAAAGCAGCTCCAATATATAATTATATAAAAGAACAGCAGTACTCTTTCCCCACCAGGATTTAAAAGCATTTCTGATGTGGTAATATATTCCCCCAGAGGGTAGGGATGAGGAATATGATAGTCCCAAACCAGAATGTCGGATGCCTTCCTCCTCTCCAGTTCCTTTGCTTTTGTCATTTAACCCTCCTACTTAAATAGTCCAAGTTCTAGTTGTCTTCTGATCCTTATTCCAGCTGTTAAAATTTTTAAGCTGTTCAAAGAATTGGAGGACAGAATATATACTGATTTTTTTTTTCCATTCTTGATGCTTATGGTTTTCCCAGACGAGTGTGTCTTCAACTGGTTTTCCCATTGTACTCTGTGATTTTCATGATGACATACTCCCATGGCCATATTGGGATTTTTACATAATAATAATAATAATAATAATAATAATAAATTACTGATAAGATTTCAGATCAGGTACATTGTGACTCATGCTTGTAATTCTAGCTACTTGGGAGGCTGAGGCAGGAGGATTGCAAGTTTGAGGCTAGCTGGGGCAACTTAGTGAGATCCTGTCTTAAAAGTAAACAAATAAATAGATAAATAAAAGAGTTGGGATGTAGCTCAGTGATAAAAGCATTTGCCTAGGATGCAGGCAGACCTGTGTTCAATCCTCAGTATTGCAAAAAGAAAAATCATAAAAATATTTCAGTGTTATGATGTTTGATTATTCACATGATTATTCCTAGTCGGTTATTGGTTAGATACTATGATTTAGGTATAATTGCATTCTATGTTTATTTCTTCATAAGCAATCAGTGGACTTAGTTGAAAGTTACAAATTTTATAGAATAAAATCAATTTCTTAGGTTTCTCTGAGTATAGTAGATTTTTATCTGGATATGAAGCAGATTAAAGTAAATTGAATACTTAGAAACTAAGGAACTATAGCAGTGCAGTGTGTGTGTGTGTGTGTGTGTGTGTGTGTGTGTGTGTGTGTGTTGCTAGGGATTAAACCCAGGGCCTCATAATGCTAGGCAGTTTCATACTGAGCTATATTGTATCTCCTTTTTTGTATTTTTGAGATGTGATCTTACAAATTGCCCAGGGTGGCCTTGAGTTTTTGATCCTTCTGCCTCTGATTTCTTTCTTTCTTTCTCTCTTTTCTTTCTTTTCTTTCTTTCTCTCTTTTCTTTCTTGTTTCTTTCTTTCTTTCTTTTGTGGTACTGGGGTTTCTGGAAGCCCTTCTACCTCCGGGCTACACTCCCAGACCTATTTTATACTTTTTTATTTGGAAACAAGGTCTCTTAAGCCAGCACGGCCGGCTTCGCACCTGTGCGATCCTCCTGTCTCTGCGTGCACCACCACGCCCGGCTCTGCTTCCGATTTTCAAGTAGTTGGGATTTCAGGCATGTGCCACAACACCAGACTTAGAACCATAGCACTTTGTATGGACAAGACAAGTTAAAGCTGTTTTTTTTAATTGCCAATTTCCTCAGTCCAGTGAAGTAATTTTTTAACTACATATATCTGTTATGCAATTTATATTGATACCTCTAGAATTATTATTATTACTGTTATTTTGATTTTTTGTGGCACTGGGGATTGAACCCAGAGGCATTCTGCCTCTGAGATATACCTCCAGCCCTATTTTATTTTTATTTTGAAATAAGGTCTCACTAGGTTGCAGAGGGTGTCACTAAGTTGCTGAAGCTGGCCTCAAACTTGTGATCCTCTGGTCTCAGCCTCCCAAGTACTGGGATTATAAGCATGTGCCACCATGCCTGGCTATACCTATAGAATTAGGTTTTCTTGGTTTATGTTTATAATTTTCATGTAGACTAGGTGGAGTTGGGGTGAAAATAATCTCATTTAGTTCTATCTGGTTGGTGTCAAATTTGAAACCTTGATAATAAGACTTTTTCCTAAAAGATCATAATATTCCTCTTTTCTTTTAGTCTTTTAGGATATTGGATCATTTGCCAACAAGCTTGTGTTTTTATAGTTTTCTGCCACAATTCAATGTTTTCTGACAAAAACATTGCCAGGAGTAAATAGGAGTTTACCCTCAATACCTAGTATATATTATTGTTTCACTTAAAACCAATATATCTTTTTTTCTACATGGATAAATTGTGAAATTAATAATATTAATGAAGATAAATTGTATAAGTTATATGTTTCTCTGTAAAAACTAGCCCCAGACTTACCAGCTTAAAACTCAGCAATTTTATTTTTGTTACAGTTCTCCAGGATGAGTGGACAGTTCGGAAAGTCTGTCCTGGACTCACTGGGGCAACTCATGCATTGAGCTCAGATGATAGCGGGGTGATCTGAAGTGGCCTAGCTCACATATCTGACAGCCGTGCTGTGGGCTGGGTGGCCTTGGTTCTTGTGGCCTTTCATCCTGTGTGAGGCTAGAGTTATGGCAGGGCAGTCTCAGGGCAGAACTCCGGGATAGCCAAAGCTGATGCAAAAACACCTATTAAGTCTCTGCCTGTTTCACACTTGTCAGTGTGACCCTGGCCTTACTTAAGTCCAGAATCAGTATGGAGTGAGCTTAGATGGCATCTTGCTGGAAAAATTGTCAATAAAATGTTTATAATGATATTTAAGTAAAGTTATGCTTAAGAGAGAGTTATTGTCCTTACTAAAAGTTATATGGAGAAGAGAGAAGAACAGAGGAAAAGGGAACTGAAAGCTGCAGGTTGGTCCTTAGAAGTGAAGTCTACCTTAAGAAAGAATAGCAGAAAAGTGATGGTCAGGGTAGCACCAGCTGAGCCAGGTAGGTGGCAGTTGATGCAGTAAGATGGTTATAATACAGGTCATAATGATACAGAAAGCATGAGACATGAGGCTTCATAATTTATAAGACATTTTTATATGTCTTATCACATTTATCCTCAAGGTACTGCATAAAGTATTCAAGATGATATTGGTTCTTATTATGCAGTTGATTAAACCAAAGTTCAGGGAGCTTTGTTAACCTTTTTATGGTCATAGCACTGTTAGATGGAAGAGTTGGATCTAAGGATTTCTGATAACCAGCCCTGGTTTTGGTTGATGGTGAACTTCATGGACAAGATAAAATATAAAGCAAACAAAGTCATATATGTCAGGAAATGAGTTTTGCAATTTTACCAAACACAATATATTCCAAACAAAGAAACTAATGGCCTTTTGTTTGTTTGGTTAGTAATTGAATCTTACACAGGAAGATTTATTCTTCTCATGCTTCTGAACCAATGACGGGAAAATGGGAAGCAAAATTGAGACAAATTGAAGAACGAGCATCTTACTATGAGAGGAAGCCACTGTCCTCGGTGTATAGACCAAGATTATCTAAGCCAGAAGAACCACCCTCCATTTGGAAGCTATTTCATCGACAAAATGAAGCATTTAATTTCGTTAAGAGTTGTAAAGAGGTAATTGCCTTATCCTCTTTTTTTTTTTTGAGCAACTGTAACAAAATATCTTTGTTCTCATTTCAGACCATGTTCTTTATCAATAGAATTTAGTGGCAATCTTAAAATCACATGAAGCTGGAAAAATATCCCTTCAAATCATTAACCATTTAATTGACATTAGTGATATAAAGAATCATACACTTAGTCCCAATTGGTTTAAAAAATATGAAATGACTTTTTTTTTTTTTTTTGGTGGTACTGGGGGTGGAACCCAGAGGCTTTCTACCTCCTGGCTATACTCCCAGACCTTTTTCATATTTTATTTGGAAACAGGGTCTCACCAAGTTGCTGAGAGCCTCACTAAGTAGCTGAAGCTGGCTTCGAACCCGTGCGATCCTCCTGTCTCAGCCTCCCAAGCGCGGGGATTACAAGCGTGCACCACCACGCCCGGCTATGAAATGACATTTAAATGTAACTATGTTTGGAGGAAGGGTGGCCATATAGTCAACACGAGAAACAAATGCTTGAAACATTCTAAATTTGTGAAGACCGTGATGCTAAAAAAAATTAATATATCAAATAAAAGATGTATATTGTACGTCCTTTATTGAGCACTGTGGGAAATAAAAGAAGTATAAATGAAAGTTAAAATGCACAAATGAATCCAACTTAAATGTATTGTGATTCCTGACCACTGATGCTATGTAGAAGCTCAAAATGCCTGTGTTTTGGGAGAGGGACCCTATTATCCATAACATAGAAAGACTCACTCAGATCTCTTTAGAATAGTTAGAAAACACAAGAAAATTTTTTCTTACTCATTTCTTACAAACTTAATTCATGTATCAGAAATTAAAATATTGACATATATTTGAACTTGCATTTTTACTTATTTAATTTAATTTTTTTGTGGTACTAGAGATTAAACTCAGGCCATTCTACCTCTGAGCTATATCCCCAGCCCTGTTGGAGTCTTTATTTTGAAACAGGGTCTCACTAAGTTGCTGAGGATGCCCATGAACCTGCGATTCTCCTGTCTCAGCTTCCCAAGGGCTGGGATCACAAGCATGTGCCACCCTGCCTGATAAACTAGGATTTTTAAAAATGGTAAAGGGTGCCAGGCATGGTGGCACACGCTTGTAATCCCAGTACTTGGGAGGCTGAGACAGGAGGATTGCAGGTTTGTGGCCAGCCTCAGCTGCTTAGTGAGGCCCTTTGCAACTCAGTGAGACCCTGTTTCAAAATAAAGAATAAAAAATATGGCTGGGGGTGTAGCACGGAGGTAGAATGTCCCTGGGTTCCATCCCTAGTACTGCCAAAAGAAACAACAAAATAAAAAAAACAAAAACAAAAATAAAGAATAAAAAATAGGGCCGGGTGTGGTGGCGCATGCTTGTAATCCCTGGGCTTGGGAGGTGAGACAGGAGGATTGCTCTGGTTCTAAGCCAGCTTCCCTGGCTGAAGAGACCCTGTTTCCAAATAAAAAGTATAAAATAGGTCTGGGAGTATAGCCCGGAGGTAGAAGGGCTTCCAGGAACCCCAGTACCACCAAAAAAAAAGGAATAAAAAATAGGTTGGAGGTGTAGGTAGAAGTAGAATGGCCCTGGGTTCAACACCCAGCAATAACAACAAAAAAACCCCCACATTCCCAAATATACTTTTATATGTACTAGAGAATTTACTATTTTTAGATCAAATGATTTATAGTAATATTTAGATAATTTTTAAAAATAAATTTATTTTATAAACTTAGAAATAAAATTATAGGAAGTTTAAATGAGGGTAATGGAATTAAGAATTTTTTTCTCTTTTTAATCTGGATATTCTAGTTGTTTCTATTTGTACATGTATTATGCGGATGATTAATAAGTATAAATAGAATTTGAATGCATAGGTGTAGTGACTCTTGTTTTCTTCCTTTCTTCCTTTCTTTCTCTTTCTTTTTTTTTTTTTTTTTTGGTGGTACTGGGGTTCCTGGAAGCCCTTCTACCTCCAGGCTACACTCCCAGGCCTATTTTTACATTTTTATTTGGAAACAGGGTCTCCTAAGCCAGCACACGTGGCTGGCTTCGAACTTGCGCGATCCTCCTGTCTCTGCCTCCCAAGCGCGGGGATTACAAGCGTGCGCCACCACGCCCGGCTTCTTTCTTTTCTTTTCTTTCTTTCTTTCTTTCTTTCTTTCTTTCTTTCTTTCTTTCTTTCTTTCCCTCCCTCCCTCCCTCCCTCCCTCCCTCCCTCCCTCCCTCCCTCCCTCCCTCCCTTCTTTCTTTCTTTCTTTCTTTCTTTCTTTCTTTCTTTCTTTTTGCGATACTGGAGATGGAACCCAGAGGCCTTCTACCTCCAAGCTACACTCCCAGCCCTATTTTTTTTTTTTTTTTGGTCTTTTTATTTTGTGAAACAAGGTCTCACTGAGTTGCGAAGGGCCTCTCTGCGTAGTGAAGGGCCTCTCTGAGTAGCTGAGGTTGTCTGTGAACCGCAATCCTCTGGCCTCTGCCTCCTGAATGCTAGGATTACAAGTGTGCACCACCATGCCCGGACTGTCTTGTTTTCAGTAATATAAATGTTCATATTTCAGTTTCTGAAATGCATATGGCAATATTCTTTAAGAACATTTAATAACTACAGTTAAAGTGATATTCGCATTTTGTGATTTGAATATTACTTTTTATTTTATGTAGGATGTTCATGTATTTGCTTTGGAATACAAAGTGGGAGATGGACAGCGGGTTTACCTTGTAACAACCTATGTTCAACTTTGGTTTTACTATAAATCCCGGTAAGTAGTTTGTAACAGGACAATATATTAACCTAAAGTGACATTTCTTTTATCTAATAAGTTTGGTGAAATTGACATTTCTTTTATCTAATAAGTTTGGTGAAATTGACATTTCTTTTATCTAATAAGTTTGGTGAAATTAATTCAGGCTGATTTGGCATTCACAGTTTTTAACCATATGATAGTTACTCCTTCACTAATAGAATTGAGTTCTGAAGTTCCTGGTTATAGCAGGACTCAATCTCACTAGGGGAAAAAGTCACACACATACATATTTGTGTATCCAAAGGGAATTTTGTGAAGTTTCTCTTTTGCAATAAATATTAAGTTGTGCTATGATCATAAATGAATATTTACCTTCTTAATTATCTAATAAAGAAATACTGCTTTATTTGAGTGATGAATTCATATCTTAGACCTAAGTAATATATGGAAAGGGGAGCAAAAGAATATGGATACCCTTTATGACTTAAATTACTTTGTTTATAATGTTGTTTACGTAGCTTCAAATTTATTTATATTTATATACCTGGAACACCAGTTAGAGGACAACTGAAATTCTTAAGCTGGGTGTGATGGTACATGCCTGTAATCTCAGTACTTGGGAAGTTGAGACAGGAGATTGCAGGCTTGAATATAGCTTCAGCAATGTAGGGAGACCCTGTTTAAAATCAAAAAGGCCTGAGGGTGTAGCTCAAAGGTAGAAAGCCTCTGGCTTCAATCCCCCATTACTGCAAAAAAAAATTCTTAAGATAGCGTGACATATGTTTTGCCGAAAATAGATCTCTTCTTGCAATGTAAATATGGTACTGATTTATAAAACATGTGTGTACATGTTTTGAATTCCTAAACTACTCATGTCATGTATTGATATAATTCCCCTATCACTTTTCCTTTGTCAAGTTACTACAAATTTTTTAATTGTATAGTATGTCATCTGAACTTCACTCAGCCCAAATTATTATTTTTAAGTCAGCATTTATTCTTATTACCCTATGTCAAAGTCATTACTCCAGTGCCAACAAGAATATAACTACTAATGTGAGCATTGAAAACATTAAAGTCAGGTCATTCAGAATATTTTTTAACAATTTTAAGAACATTATCTTTCTAATTAAAATACAAATTTTAAAATTCTCATGGCATGCTCGTGGAATTTCAAGAAAATATAACCCTGGAGTTCCATTTAGCTTTTTTGTCACTGTGGCCAAAATATCTGACAGGTACAACTTAAAGTAGGGAAAGTTTGTTTGGCTCACAATTTTAGAGGTTTAGCCCAGAGGGCTGCCTACAAAGCAGAAATCCCTGGGCAAGGCAGGACAGAGGAACTCTACTCAACTGTGGGGAGAGAGGACAGAGAGAGAGAGAGAGAGGGAGAGAGAGAGAGAGGGAGAGGGAGAGGGAGAGGGAGAGGGAGAGGGAGAGGGAGAGGGAGGATGAGGCCAGGAACAGTTGCCATCCCCAGGGCCATGCCCCCAGGATCTATTTCTTTCAGCCCTGCTCTTCCTCTGAACCTGGCTGCATAGCTTAACACTTTAGCTTCTCTGGGGGACATTTTATATCCAGACCACAACTCCTAGGATCCTACTTTGAGAAAATACATTCTTTTCTCAAGTTAAATTTGTTTCATGATGCCGGGTGTGGTGGCGCACGCTTGTAATCCCCTTGCTTGGGAAGCGGCGACAGGAGGATAGCGCAGGTTCCAAGCCAGCCGTGCTGGCTTAAGAGACCCTGTTTCCAAATAAAAAAAATTATAAAATAGGTCTGGGAGTGTAGCCTGGAGATAGAAGGGCTTCCAGGAACCCCAGTACCACCAAAATAAATAAATTAAATAAATAAATAAATAAATAATTTGTTTCATGATGACACCAAAAATAAATACAGAGATATTACACAATAGCAAAATCATTTGTGAAAAGTAACATTTTAAGATTGACCTTGTTTTCTGGTTACACATGTTGTAGAATATGATTGAATTGTTATATCTTGTTTGATGAAAACTCTTGATATGTTGAGCCATAAATCTATTGTAAGCACATTCTCTTTATTGTGTTATTTCATAGTTACATGTGATTAAAGCATAGTTTACACTGTACATTAGATATAAGATCAACTCCATAATTTAAAAGGTAAAAGATAAAAATTTAATGATATTGAATTATTCAATTTAGAAAAAATCTCTTGCACTGCTATGAAGTTATTCCTGAAAATACTGTGTGCAAGCTTTACTTTGATTTGGAATTCAATAAATCTGCCAATCCTGGAGCTGATGGGAAAAAGATGGTTGCATTACTCATAGAGGTAAATGACAGATTCAAGTTTTTATCCTACATATTTCTATTCATGAACTTATTAATTGATTCAGTAATCTGGCCTGATCTGAATTTCTCCTTCTTTTTCTTGATACCCTTTGCTAAGTTGCTAAGGGTATCACTAAATTTCTGAGTCTGGCCTTGAACTTGTGGTCTTGCTGTTTCAACCTTCCAAGTTCTGGAGTATACATCACCACTTCTGGCCGGCCTTCCTTCCTTCCTTCCTTCCTCCTGTCTATCTTTTCTTTTCCTTCCTTTCTTCCCTCCCTCTCTTTCTTTCTTTCTTTCTTTCTTTCTTTCTTTCTTTCTTTCTTTCTTTCTTTCTTTCTTTCTTTCTTTCTTTCCAAGCAACATCCCAAGGCCTATTTTTTATTCTTTATTCTGAAACAGGTTCTCACTGAGTTTGCAAAGGGTTTCACTAAGCAGCTGAGGCTGTCCACGAACCTTGATCCTCCTGTCTCAGCCTCTGGAATGCTGAGATTACAAGTGTGTGTCACCATGCCCAGCTTGACTTTCATTTTTTAATAGCACTTCTGTGAGTAAACTGTGAAAAGAAATGATAGTTCAATTTATGTCCATGTGTTTTATAATATGACTATATCTGGTAAAAGAAAAGGTTTGAGAAAGATGTGAATTTGAGAAGTTTCTGTTTTCAAATTATACATTAATTTTCTGATTTCCATTATAAATTGTTCAGGTAAAAGCCAGATAAAGTAATTTTTACTGTAAAAAATTGGGTACTGAGACAAACTTCAAGAGAATTTTTACTAAACAGCAGTATTTTATTTTTTAAACTGGCAGGAGTTTTGGAAATCATTGTATCTTGTATTTTCATAAATGAGGAAATCAAGACTTAGAAGAGACCCATACTTCCTCAGGCTGTACAGTTATTTGGCAAAACCAAAGTCAGCTAAAAATATAGTTGATCTTGTTTTCATCTAAAAGAAAATAGCATCGTTCTTGTATTTATTTTAATTTAGCTGTGTCAACTCGGAAATAACTAAAAATAGGAATATTATGGGCTTGTACCGTTAAATTTTATTATAATTATATATATATATATATATATATTTTTTTTTTTTGCGGGTCTAGGGATAGAACCCAGGGGCATTTGACCTCCGAACTATAGCCCCTACCCTATTTTTTATTTATTTATTTATTTTTTGGTGGTACTGGGGTTCCTGGAAGCCCTTCTACCTCTGGGCTACACTCCCAGACCTATTTTTACATTTTTGTTTGGAAACAGGGTCTCCTAAGCCAGCGCACGTGGCTGGCTTGGAACCTGCGCGATCCTCCTGTCTCTGCCTCCCAAGCGCGGGGATTACAAGCGTGCACCACCACGCCTGGCTTTATTCTTTATTTTCAAACCGGGTCTCACTGAGTTGCAGAGGGCTTCACTAAGTAGCTGAGGCTGTCTGTGAACTGTGATTCTCCGGTCTCAGCCTCCCAAATGCTGGGATTACAAGCGTGCGCCACCACGCCCGGCTTATAATTATATTTTTAGTGTCATAATTACTGGGAATGGTGGCCTACACCTGTAATACCAGCACTTGGGAGGCAGAGACAGAAGGATCACAGGTTCAAAGCCAGCCTCAGCTATATAGTTAGCCACTTAGCAACTTAGCAAGACTCCATTTCCAAATAAAAAATAAAATCGATCAGGGGGTATATCTTGGGGGTAGAACATTTCTAGTTTCAGTTTCCAACAACACACGCGCACACACACACACACACACACACACACACACACAATCATGATTGTATTGCATGAAGTTGTATTAAAATGTATTATTATTTGATCTTAAAGTAGGTATTAACACTTGTTAATATTTTTTCTTTAGATGTTAATTAAATAACTGTTTTCTTTTACTTTATTTTTTGTTACTGGGAATTGAACCAAAGGGCATTACTCCAAGATATAACCTAGCCCTTTTTTTAAATTTTGAAACAAGGTCTCATTAGTTTGCAGAGGTTGGCCTCAAACCTGCTATCCTCTATTTCAGCCTCCCAAGTACCAGGATTACAGGCATGTGCCACAATGCTCAGCTAAATAGTAATTTTATAAGTGATAATTTTTTTATCACTTTTTGGCCTTTTAGCTAAGATTAAGTGTAAGTGATAATTTTATAGCTTTTAAAATCTATCCAAATTAAAATGTTTTGGTAAAAGATATTTGATAATTGTGTTAGATCTTTACATGCTTGATTTTAAATTTATTTGAAAAATGTGTGCAGATACCTCTGAAAAAGTACATGTAGAGCTGGGCGTGGTGGCCACACTTGTAATCCCAGCATTCGGGAGGCTGAGACAGGAGGATCACTATTTGCAGACAGCCTCAGCTACTTAGGCCCTCCGCAACTTAGTGAGAACCTGTTTCAAAATAAAGAATAAAAAACAGGGCAGGGGGTGTAGTTTGGAGGTCGAATGCCCCGGGGTTCCATCCCAGACCCGCAAAAAAAAACCAAGTACATGTACACACACACACACACACACACACACACACACACACACACACAAATGCTAACTTTCTCCTGCCATGAATCATATATACAAAATTTTCCTAATGCGCCAGGCATGGTGGCAAACACTTGTGACCCCCGCATTTGAGAGGCAGAGACAGGAGGATCACTCAGGTTCGAAGCCAGCCTCGCTGGATTAAGAGATCCTGCTTCCAAATAAAAATATAAAATAGGTCTGGGAGTGTAGCCCAGAGGTAGAGGGTTTCCAGGAACTCCAGTACCACACACACACACAGAATTTCCTAATGCCCATAGATAAAATCAAGTTATATATATTTTTCAAATAGCCATTGAAACCTTAGAAATAAATTTAAATTATTTTAAAGTATTAAATGGTAGCCGGGCATGGTGACATGCGCTTGTAAGCCCAGCATTTGGGAGGCTGAGACCAGAGGATTGTGGTTCTTGGACAGCCTCAGCTACTTAGCGAGGTCCTTTGCAACTCAGTGAGACCCTGTTTCAAAATAAAAGAATAAAAAATAGGGCAGAGTCTGTAGCTTGGAGGTCGAATGCCCCTGGGTTCCATCCCCAGACCCGCAAAAAATAAATAAATTAAAAAAATAATAATTAAATGGTAATGTACTGAAGAAGAGTAAACTCAGAATATCATGAAGGGCAGTCTAGTACTCTAATAATGCCAAAATAATGTTAATAAATACAACATTGCATAACTATTAGGTAAGTAAGTGCTTAGCAAAAACATTTACAAACATTTCCCACATGGTCATTCTCAGTAGCTTAAGTTTGCAAATGAGACGACAGAAGCTTTGAGAGAAGTGCTTGTCTAAAGGCCACAGAATCAGTATTTTTTCAGCAGTTGCATGTGCCAGGCACTTTGCTAACTCATCAATTTTATTTTCTCCTCAAAACTCCAAAAGTTAGGTGCTTTATTATTCTCACTTAGCAGTCGAGGAATCTAAAGTTTAGATTTCACCATAGTCATAGAGCTGATAAATGATAGAGCCCCAGAACTCAATGTTAGCTCTGTCTGACACCAAATCTTGGGCCCTGCCCCATATACAGTGCAGGATGGATGTCAATACCATTGTCATCTAACCAAGAAGCTGCATTCTTGTAGGCAAATTTGGGCTCGATATGAGTGACAAACTTTGTAAAAGTTAAAACTATAAAAAATGGATTAGTGACTTTTAAACTCATAGATAATATTTAAAGAGATGTTTACAAAGGGGTATTTTTATTGTCATTTTATGAGGTTAACATGTATGTTGACTTCTAAGAAGCCTCTTTAGACCTGAGAGCCAGTGGCTTTTTAAACATAAACACATATAATTTTAAAATGATATATATTTCAATTTGTAAATACATTGGTAAGATTTTTATATTGTAAGTATTTTGATAGTAAATTTTTTTACTCTTTTAATACTAGTTAAATTTATTGTACAAAGATATTTGCAATGTGTTTATAGAAAATTACATTTTATTTGTGTTTTTAGCATGTTTGTAAAGAACTTCAAGAGTTATACAATGTTCATTGTTCAACTGAAGATGTTTTCAACTTAGATTCTAGCACTGATGAAAAGTTTAGTCGCCATTTAATATTTCAGCTCCATGATGTGGCATTTAAAGATAACACCCATGTTGGTAAGTGTACTGCCTTTTAAAACAACATAGTTACATTAGCAATTCATATTTTCCTATTTCACTTAAAATTTTGTAAGTACTTGTCAGTTTTTATGGTTGTTAACCTGTCTTAAGATGAATGTGTGTGGTGTAGTGGTGCATGCTTGTAATCCCAATACTTGGGAGGCAGAGACAGGAGGATCACAGGTTCAAGGACAGCCTCAGCAACTTAGGGAGACCCTGTTACAAAATAAAAAATAGAAAGGGCTAGGGGTGTAGGTTGGAGATAGAATAGCCTAGGGGTCAGTCATTAATAATAATAAAAGAAAAAAGAAAAGGAAGGGAGGGAGGGAGGGAGGGAGGGAGAGGAGGGCCAAAGGAAGATTAAGTGTGACTTTTCATATTTCTTGATTTGCCCTTGGCTCTAGACCAGTCTGTTCTAGTAGGCAGGTTAGCCTACTCAGGAAATCTTTGGCATTAGTACCTCTGCTCATCAATATTGGGATGGGCATGTGTGCCCTGGTTTTGGTTTCACCTTCAAATAACTCGTGAGAGGCCTTTTCATTTTCAAGCCTTATCTTAGAAGCCTCCTATCTGGACTCGTGATTCTTGCTTCAGCTTTACATTAACCTTAGCTTTAAGGTTTAGGTCCCAAGTCACATCAAAGAAGGCTTGTTCATTGTTCCAGGTGGAACTACTGGGTTGAAATGAAGCCTAGATGTGTAAATGTCACCAGAGTATTTGTTTTAGGACTGGGCATTTAAGAGCAACAGGTCCAGTTATAAAATGAAGTCACTCCAGAGGAAAATAGTGTTTATCAAAGCAGGGGTAAGACAAATATTCCTAGGTCTAAACATCAACAGCTGACTGCGTTTAGATAACAGGAAGCCCATTTCACAGCTACAAGTGTCTTTCAGTTTAACAACCACCCTGGTTAAAGGGCAGGAGCAGTCACCACAGGAATGGCCTAAAAGTTAGGAACCTAATTGCTAGATTAGGGTGATTAGTACAAGGTCACAGTGACCTAGTGTGAGACACACCCAGGGCATGTTATCTTCCTGTGTTCTGTTTGGCTAGATTTCCCTTCTCTTTCTTTTGTCTCTTAGGTTGGAGAATCTATCCTTGATCCCCTTTGTACTCAATCCTTACCCTTGAGGAATGCACTATCGTTTATCACCTGTGTTGATAGCTCTCAGGTCTTCAGCCCTGATTTTTTTCCTAGACACCAGATTCATACAGCTGACTGCCTCCTGCACGCCCCACAGACACTTCAGACTCTGTGTGTCCTGCACTGCGCTCCTCCTCTATGCCTCCTCCTGGGATGTGTGTATCAGTGAGTGGTTCACCACCACCCCAGGCACCCCAGTGCGTGTCTGTCATCCTCGCCCTCTGTATACCTGTCCACTGTGTGCCTCGAACCCTTCAGGGATTATTCCTTGCCTTCAGGAGACAGTGCGCACGTGCTCCTTGTACAGCGTCTAGCTTCATCACTCCTCTCCGTTAGCTCCCACTGCGCACGTTTCCTCTGGTCCTCCAATCTTTGCGCTTTTTGTTGCAAAAAAGTTCACTGGGTCTCTTAAGACTCAGTGTAGATCTCAAGTCATTGGGAAGCTGTTTCTTTTTCTTTCTTTCTTTCTTTCTTTCTTTTTATTTATTATTTTTTTTTTTTTTGCAGTACCAGGGGCATTTTACCTCCGAGCCACATCCTCACCCCTATTTTTTATTCTTTATTGAAACAGGGTCTCACTGAGTTGCAAAGGGGCTCACTAAATAGTACCTGAGGCTGTCTTCAAACTGTGATCCTCCTGTCTCTCCTCCCAAATGCTGGGCTTACAAGCGTGTGCCACCACTCCTGGCTGAGAAGCTGTTTCTGTCACATCTCACATCCTAAGTGCGATTCAGACCAGGGTTCTGGACTGAAGAGTGTCAAGTGCTTATTACATCAAAACATTTACCACTTCCTGGAAAGTTTCCTGTTTTCTTTATCTTCACCTTTGTTCCCCTTCATGTTTCTGTACACAAGGGACTGTTTCCAGAGCTTAGCATATCTCAATAGATAATTAAAAAATTAATGTAACCATAGCAACAGTAATAATGCAAGTGAGACTTTAATAAATGTTTGCCGATGGAATGAGTGAACATCAAATGTGAGAACAGAACCTTGAGCAAGCTGTTGCTTCAATTCCTGTTTATTCCTCAGTCTGCTCTCTGATATTTTTTTGCCACAAGAAACTTATAAGCGAGACTCTTGCTAGGGAAGAAAGCAAGAGTAGAAATTTGTCAGATAACTAGCAGTCTCTGCTGTGGATATTATAGCAGATGAAATTCAGACTGGGCTTTAAATACAATTCCATTAGACAGAGGTAGAAAAGTCTTTACTGTGAGCATAGGAAAAGTATAGAAATGATTTTGTAGTTATTTGCGGAGCATGGATAGTCTTTTATAGCTAAAGTGAATATTTAGTGAGACCTGATAGATGGGATGTTTTCTTAGGCTCTTTCTTTTAAGATTATAAATGCCACAGTCCAGCAGAGAATATGGAATAGTCTACGTTTTCCTCAGTTCCTCTCAGTGTTATCTTTTGATGAAATTTCAAGTCCTGCTTTCAGCTTTTAGAAAGGGGAATTAGATTAAATATAAGAGATCAGACAGTTTGGCCTGTAAAGTACTCTTCTAGCCTTAGTACCTGAAGTTTCCATGATTCTTTAATTCTTCTGGATGATTCCCAGACAAAAAGAGTCTAATGAGGAGTGGGCTATGCAGTTGGAGAAGGCCGGAAGCAGAGTGGTTTGCTGGAGCCAGCGTGTGGGCCGTGTGGGCCGTTAAGCTGCTGAGGGGCAGCGCCTGCCCTGCCTTTTGGCACTATTCTTGTCACAGCAGTTTCTACAACCTTGCAGTTTCTTTCTCTTACTGCCTCAGGCCAAGGAGATGCAATTTTAAGTTTCCGGTAAAATTAATCCATCATGTTTATGTTTTTTTTTTGCTGTCCTTTAATGTCATGATTTCTCTGTGTTTAAGTTCTTTCTCTTATTCCAGAAATAACTATAACTATATGCTATTGCAAGGATCAAATGATTTTGCCTTTTTTTTTGTACTGGGTATTGAACCCAGGGGTATTCTCCCTCTGAGATTCCCCCCCCAGCCTTTTTTATTTTTTGTTGTTGAAACAGGATTTTGCTAGGTTGTTGGGAGTCTTGCTAAATTGCTGAGGCTGTCCTCAAGCCTGTGATTCTCCTGTCTCAACCTCCTAAGTACTGGGATTATACGTGTGCAACAACATGCCCTGCTTTTTTGCTTTCGTTTTAATGTTTAGTGTTTTGTAAAAAAGAAGTTCTTTGAATAGGAAGGTAATTAAGTCTAATTTGGAGAAAGAATTTCTCCAAGACCATGAGTTATACTATGATTTAAGGATTCAAGCCTTTATGTTAAATAAAGTGATAAGTAATTCCCAACTATGACAATTCTAGATATTTAAATTAATTTTTTCTTATGTTATTGTATTTCTTCTTTTTTTTTTTTGGTGGTACTGGGGGTGAAATCCAGAGAATTTCTACCTCCAGGCTATACTCCCAGACCTATTTTATATTTTATTTGGAAACAGGGTCTCACTAAGTTGCTGAGAGCCTCGCTAAGTAGCTAAGGCTGGCTTCGAACCTGTGCGATCCTCCTGTCTTAGCCTCCCAAGCACGGGGATTACAAGCGTGTGCCACCACGCCTGGCATGTTATTGCATTTCTGAAGAATCTTTATACATGAAAAAACTTAATAGCCACATTATTACTTGATGCCATGGTATAAATCAAACAGGTGAGTTTAAAGAAGTTCCAGGTTGTCTTAGCTTTTTGCCCTATTTTTTTTTTTTTTCGGGTCTGGGATGGAACCCAGGGGTATTCAACCTTCGAGCTACACCCCCTGCCCTATATTTTATTCTTTGTTTTGAAACAGGTTCTCACTGAGTTGCAGAGGGCCTCACTAAGTAGCTGAGGCTGTCCGCGAACTGTGATCCTTTGGTCTCAGCCTCCTGGAATGCTGTGATTATAAGCCTGCGCCACCACACCTGGCTGAGACAGGACCTTATGAACCAGAGCTCTTAAGATAAAATGTTCAAGAGCAAAATGTAAAATGTATTTAATTGCTTTAGTTCTGGACTTTAGATCTGAGGCCATAGTTCATCCAGTAACCAGTTTGAGGAAGAAGTAGGATTAGTAACCACCGTAGAACTGTCAAAGTCAGGTTCATGTGGCCTGTCATGGCAGGTAAAGGAGAGAAAAAGAGCTTGTGAGAAATTTGCTGACATGCTGACCCCGAGAGCAGCTGTCTGTGAAGCTCTCGTGTTTCTGTCCATCATCTCGAAAGCACAGATCCTCCTGTGAACCCTTCTGCTGAAGTCACTGTGAGAGGCGGCTACTCAGTTTCTGTGAATGAAAGTAGTGCTCTTTTGGTGACAGCGCCCCAGGCTCAGACCCACAGTAGCAACATGTAAGGATTTGTTTACATCTGAAGTCAAGCTCCCATGCAAATGGGAATTAAAAATGCTGAGAGTGCACAAAAAGAAGGAAGCAGTAGGAGACACTTGTGACAGTTTATGGCAACTTAGTTTTCAAACCAGAAATAAAAAAAATGAAGCTTATTGTATAAAGTTGTCAGGTGTAGGTTTGTGCCTAGATCTTAAGTTATAGTTGGCAGAAAAGAAGACTTAGATTAATCACAATACCTTTTTTCCTTAGGTAACTTTGTGAGAAAAATTTTGCAGCCTGCTCTTCACTTAATTGCCTGTGAAGATGGTGGTAAGATTCCAGAGGCAATAGGCCATTTTTCTGAAGCACCTTTAGAACAAGGAATTTCCTCTAACAAAGTGGTCACAACCCAAGATATAGGAGAGAGTGAGACATTGACTTCAGAGGAATTGAAGAGGCTGGGGTCAGCTGGGGAAAGTGGTCCTGATCTTTCATTTTTAGTTGTGAAGAATAACATGGGAGAAAAGCATCTTTTTGTGGATCTAGGTGAGTAAAGCTGGTATCTTTCTCTATTAGACTGTGCAGTGTACTTTGCAAAAGACAAGTCAGTGCCTGCTTGTCGCCATGCTCCACAGTGACATTGCAAGTCACCAGCAGGATGTGATCGACGAGCTCGGGTGCTGGGAATCTACCAGGTTTCTGTTCAGACATCTTAGAGAGGTCCCTGTGAAACGGAAGGGCCAGGCTGGCATCCAGGAGAGAGAGAGCTGTGGCTGGCTGAGCTCTGAATGTCCAGAGGAATCTTGTCAAGAGAAGTTTGATGGGAGAGTTGGGTCAGAAGCCCTAACCCTGCTGAAAAGTTCACTTAGATGAAATCGGATTTTTTATTTTTATTTTTTTTTATGGGTCTGGGGATAGAACCCAGGGACATTTGACCTCCGAGCTACATCCCCTGCCCTATTTTTTATTCATTTTGAAACAGGGTCTCACTAAGTATAAGAGGGCCTCACTAAGTAGCTGAGGCTGGCTTCAAACCTGTGCGATTCTCCTGTCTCATCCTTCCAAGAGCTGGGATTACAAGCGTGCACCATCACTCCCGGCTATGAAATCGGTTTTAAGAGACACAGTATAGAAATGGTGTTCATGTGGCAAAGCAAGGCTCTGCCTGAGAGCTTTGTGGGAGTGGCTTATTGGTTAGTGGCAAGGGCCATTGTATCAGCCTTCTTGCTATGACTGAACTGGTAACTTTTTCAAACTGGCCAATCTCTGCTTGATTCTGATCTCGCCTGCAGGAAGCATTGGACTGATAAGACTGCAGCCTTATTCAGCACAGAGGCCTAATGTAACAGCCCCAACTTGGTGAACGGAGCCTCATTTTCATGTGGAAGTTGTAACATGTGAAAAGTTCTAAGAACAGCATTCTTGCTGTGGATGCCCAAGCACCAGAGAGCTCTGGTGTCTAAACCAGAGAGCTCTGGTGTTCCTGTTGTGTATCTTTCTAGTGCTTTGATAACCAGATGCTAACATTTGGAAACAGACAAGTGCAGGTTCTGGTGTGGGTGTGAACATGCACATGAGTTATGAGTAAAGGGGCATTCTTGCACATGACAACTTTTATTAGCAGGGTATTGATTCTACGTTGAACTAGTCTACAATAAACTAGGGAAGAACACATAATAGGGAGTGATAGAGGGACAGCAGCAAGGCTGATAAATATACTCCACCCCAATAGACACAATGCCCTAATTCATGACACTCTATTCTTGAAAGCTGGGTTAGTAGACAGCAAGAGTATTTCCCTCAGAGTCTTAAAAGTAATATATTAGCTGTATACTCAAGAGTTTTTGCATGCCAGAGAGAATGAGGAAACCATTTGCTAAACTCTACTCTGGAAATTTCCAACTTAATAGTACATACAGAACATTTTTATCATCTTTATTCAAGTATTTCACAGCAGTTATATCACAAGTTACAATAAATGTTCAAATTCCAGAATTCAAAATTAAATAATTTACTTTAAATTAGTGTAAAATGAAGTCAAATGCAAAACATAAATTTAACACAATTCTAAATAATAAACCCAAAACAGTCCATAGTTTATGAATTCTACTTATTCTACAAAGTAGACATACATGACTGAAATCAAATGGGACTCCCAAATCCAAGTAACCAAATGTACAAAATACGAAAGATGCAGGTACAATTCCAACATGCCAAAATTTTTTCAATAATTTATTTCTTTTGTGGTACTGGCTATAGAACCGGGGGCATTCTACTTCCAAGCTGCACCCCCAACCCTATTTTTTATTCTTTATTTTTTGAAACAGGGTCTCACTGACTTTCAAAGGGCCTCACTAAGTAGCTGAGGCTGTCTGCAAACCTCAGTCCTCCTGCCTCAGCCTCCCAAATGTTGGGATTACAAGCATGCACCACCATGCCTGGCTTCAAGAAATTTTTTTAATGGATATATAACACCCTTTATATATAAAAAAACACATATACTATATATATATATATAAAACTACATAATTTGTGAGTGCCCAGTCCAGTAAATTACTTCAAAGTGAATATACCTTGTTGTCATTCCACCCCAAACAAGAAAAAATTTGTCCAGACCCCATGACCTCCTGCATGCCCCTCGCAGGCAGTGGCCCTGCCCCTCCTGGAGGTTACACTGTTCTCTCCTCTACCACTATAGTTTAGTCTGTTTTTGAATTCCTTATATTTGGAATCATGTAATATGTGTTTATAGCTTGATTTTTTTCACTTTCTTAATGATGTCTTTGATTAGTAAAAGTTATTAACCTTAAATAGTAGTGGTAGTCTGGTTTATCAGTGTTTTCCTCTATGGTTAGTTTATTTCATCTTGTTACCAAAAAAAAAAAAAAAAAAAAAAAGTCTTTCCTTGAGCCAGGCATGGTGGCGCCACGCATGCTCGTAATCCCCGGCCTTGGGAGGCTGAGACAGGAGGATCGCAGGTTCATGGGTAGCCTTAGCTACTTAGGCCCTTTGCAAGTTGGTGAGACCGTTTCAAAAATAAAAATAAAATAGGGCTGAGGAATGTAGGTTAGAGGTAGAATGCCCCTGGGTTTAATCCCCAGCACCACACACACACATACAAAAGAACTCTTTCCTTATCTCAAAGACATAAAGTCATGAAAATATTCCCCTGCTTGCCTTCTATAAGTATTATTGTTTTACCTTTTTATATTTAAAGCTACAGTCTACTTGGAATAGAGCTTTGATCACTGGGGAAGAAGAACCACACTCATTTTTTCTTATGTGGATGTGCAGCTGTCTCAGAAACATTTGTTGAAATAACTCTCCCTTTCCTACTGCTCAGCAGTGACCTTTGCCATGAATCAGGTGTCTGAATATGTTTTAGTCAGTTTCTGGATTCTGTTCTGTTTCCATTTTCCTATTGATTTATTCTTCTGTCAGTGCCGCACTGTTTTAATTAATGTAGTTTTGTTTTAAGTTTTCATATCCGGTAAAATAATTCCTCTAACACTGTTCTTTGAAATTTCCTGGATAATCTTGACTTCTTGCACTTCCATTTAACATTTAGAATCAACTTGTCAGTTCGCATAAACATATAAGCCTTATTACAATTTTGATTTTGATTGCATTGAATTTAGGTATCAGCTTAGGAAAATTCATATTTTTATAATATAGAGTTTTCCAATTCATGCACATGTCATGTCCCTCCATTTACTTGGATGTTATTTAATTTCTCTCCATTTTTTATAATTTTCTAAGTAGAAATCTTGCTCATCTCTTTTAAGATTTATTCTTAATATTTGGGGGTATTCATGCTTCACTTTTCTCTAGGATTTTGGTATCACAAATCCTTACAGCCTTGGCAGTTTCTATAGTCTCAGACTTATTTTGTTATTTCTGATATCTTTGTCCAGCTTTTCTATTTGTTTTCTTTTTTTTTTTTTTTTTGGTAATGGGGATTGAACCTAGGGGCATTCTACCTCCCAGCTGCACCCCCAGCCCAATTTTATTTTTACTTTGAAGTAGGGTCTCCCTAGGTTGATGAGCATCTCACTACTTGCTTAGGTTGGACTGAAACCTGTGATTCTTCAGTCTCGGTCTCACAAGTACTGGAATTACAGATGTGGTCCACCACACTCAGCTCTATTTGTTTTCAATTGGACAATCGCTCCAAAATAATATGGTTTTCTCGGTATGGTGGTACATACCTGTAATCTCAGTCTGTGGGAGGCTGAAACAGGAAGATCATAAATTCAAAGCCAACCTCAGTAACTTACTGAGACGCTGTTTCAAAATAAAAAAAAAATAAAATAAAATAGGGCTAGGCATGTAGCTTAGATGTAGAATGCTTTTGAATTCAATCCCCAGTACCAAAACAAACAAAAAAAACAAACAGATCTAGTTTGCCATTTCTGGATGACATTCGTGTGTGTGTGTGTGTGTGTGTGTGTGTGTGTGTGTGTGTGTGTGTATGTGTGTGTGTTTTATATTGGGGATTGAGGATTGAACCTAAGGGTGTTTTACCTCTGAGCTACACTCCCAGCCCTATTTTATTTATTTATTTATTTATTTATTTATTTATTTATTTATTTATGTGGTACTGGGGGTTAAACCCAGTGGCATTCTACTTCCAAGCTACATCCCCAGCCCTATTTTTTTTTATTCTTTATTTTGAAACAAGGTCTCACTGAGCTACAAAGGGCCTCAACAAGTAGCTGAGGCTGGCCGCGAACCACAATCCTCCTGTCTCAGCCTCCCAAATGCTGGGATTACAAGTGTGTGCCACAATGCCTGGCTTATTTTTAAAATTTTTGAAACAGGCTCTCACTAAGTTACAGAGGGCTTTGCTAAGTTGCTGAGGCTGGTATTGAACCTATGATCCTCCTATCTCAGCCTTCCAAGTACTGGGATTACAAACGTGTTTCTGGCTTATGTGTTGCTTTAATTTTGTTTACAACTATAAGAGAGAATAGTTTTCTTCTAGTAAGTTTATACAAAAATAATATTTGCTAATAATCACAGAAAAACATTAATTTCTTTTTTTAAATTAATTTTTGGTATAGGAGTTTATACAAGAAACAGAAACTTTCGAATGTATAAATCATCAAAAATAGGAAAGTGTGTGTTTTTGGAAGTTGCTGAAGATAATAAATTTTTTCCTAAACAGTCAAATAATATTTCTGAAGAAAATCAGTATTTCCTGTCTTCTTTGGTCAGCAATGTCAGGTATGTAGTATGTAACACAGTTAAACTATTGTGTATTCATGAATATTTATTAAATAGTAATCACATACATTATTAAAATGTGAATTGTCTTAACTTATTCTACCTTAAGAAAAGGAAAGTTCTTAAAATTCTCTTTTTCCGCTGGGCGTGGTGGCGCATGCTTGTAATCCCCTCCTTGGGAGGCAGAGATGCAGGTTCGAAACCAGCCTCGCTGGCTTAAGAGACCCTGTTTCCAAATAAAAAATATAAAGTCGATCTGGGAGTGTAGCCCGGAGGTAGAAGGGTTTCCAGGAACCCCAGTACCACCAAAAAAAAAAAAAAAACAAAAAAAAAACTTTTTCCCATTAACTGAAAAATAATAGTAAAAGGTATTTTAACCACTTAGTTTTCTTCTAGTTTCTTCTTATGGTTATTTTTGTATTTCCTGATTTTTTAAAAATGCCATCACTTCTGTAAAAAAGGAAATATGGCTTATTGCAATTGAAAATACAATTACTGTTAATATCTCATTTTTTCATGTATATGCATAGGTACTTATAGTTTACATAGTTCCTTTATTAAAAAATAAAAAAAATATGTCTTGGACAGGGGGTGGAATTTGGTGGTAGAACACTTACCAAGCATGCTCAGGACCCTTGATTTGATCCTAGCACTGCCTCCCCATTTTTTTGACGTCATTACTTGTATGGTTTTGTCACTTGATTTATCTGTTCAACATTACATCAAGAATATTTACCAAGTTAGTAACTTGCCGACAGTTAATTGTTAATAAAACTTTTAATTCCAGTCTTTTTTTATAGTGACATACTTTTAATGTATTTTCAGATCTCTTGTTGAACATTTAGGTTTTTATGTTTTGGTTGTGTTTCAAAAGTGTGAAAGTCATCTTTATTCCCCATTTCTGTGCGCTGGCAATTTTGTCAGCCTAGAACATGTAAAACATGTGGTTAATGATCAGAATAAAGAATCATTGCTGCAATTCTTTTCCCTTTGCCTTATATAAATATTTTTCTAAGGAAAAAAATTCCATAGAAAATAACTTTGAGAATAAATATTTAAAATCACTGCTATAGGGAAAGTTGTATCAGGATATGCAGCTGTTATACAGGAGAGTGGAAAGATGTGGGTTTTTTTTTTTAATGTATCCTGTATTCTTTATTCCTTTAAGGTCAAAGTCTAGTTTCCTTTTGTAAAAAAAAAAAAAAGTAGAAATGACAACATATAGGAGAATTGTTGAAAAAATTAAATTAACACTGCACACATAAAACAGTCACAGGAGTGCCCAGCGCATGATGTCTGCCAAGAAATGCATTGACAGTAGTGACAGTGTCTACAATTCTAGTAGACACTAGGTAGTAGAGTAGGGTACAAGTTCTGTGACTCTTGCTGCAGTTATAGTATTAATCTTACAGAAGCGAAAGATTCATCTGAATTAGGTTACCTTGTGCTTTTAGTATCCAAATAAATATGAGGTATTGTAATCCCAAGAATAAAGGTTAATTTCTTTATGGTTATAAATATACCTTTTCAAGCCAGGCATGATGGGGCACTCCTGTATGTAATCTTAGTACTTGGGAGCTGAGACAGGAGGATTGCAGGGAACAGCCAGGCTCAGCAACTTAGCAAGACCGTGTTTCAAAATAAAAAAAAGATGGGACTGAAGGTGTAGCTCAGAGGTAGTATGCCCCTGGGTTCAATCCTTAGCACCAAAAATAAATAAATATATTTATTTCAGTTAATTTTAATTGATTTGGCTTTCCATTTTTTCTTCATTTCTTCCTAGTATTCATACTTTAAAAATTATTATAACAAAAATTTTAAAGACTCTGGAAAATAGGTTTATACCTTATCACTAGAGTAGTCCTAGAATCCTTTGAGGAAATTATTTTAAATGATCATCAGTTCTTTAATTTTTTTTATTTTTGTAGTACTTACAATTGAACCCCAAGGGCATTATACCTCCAAGTTGTATCCCCAGTCCTGGTTATTAGTTCTGTATTTTGAAACAGGGCCTCACTAAGTAGCTGAGGCTGGCTATGAAACTTGTATCCTCCTGTCTCAGTCTCCTAAGTACTGGGATTACAACCATGTATCATCATGCCTGGCCTTTAAAATTAAAAAAAAAAAAAAAAGTATTTAGCCGGGCGTGGTGGCGCACGCTTGTAATCCCTGAGTTTGGGAGGCTGAGACAGGAGGATCACGCAGGTTCAAAGCCAGCCTCAGCTGCTTAGTGAGGCTCTCAGTAACTTAGTGAGACCCTGTTTCCAAATAAAATATTAAAAAAAAAAAATTTGGGGGAGCATAGCTCAGAGGTAGAAAGCCTCTGGGTTCCACCCCCAATACCACCAAAAAAAAAAAAAAAAAAAAGTTATTTAGTTGGGAAATCTCCCCTCTTTGGTTCTAGGGATTGAACTCAAGGGCATTCTGCCTCTGAGCTACATCCTCAGCCCTATTTTATTTTATTTTGAAACATTCTCACTAGGTTGATGGCAGTCTCACTGCTTGCAGAGGTTGTCCTTGAACCTGAGTTCTCTTGTTTAGCCTCCCAAGTGCTGGGATTCCAAGAGTGCACCACCACACCCAGCTTCATGGTCTTATTGTTAATTTTTTTTATTAGTATTTTGACCCTGGGGAATTAGTCATACTCTTTTTGTGTTTTTTTTTCCCCCTGTACTGAGGATGGGACCCAAGGGCATTCTACCTCTGAGCTACACCCCAGCCCTATTTTTTTTTTTTTAATTCCTTATTTTAAAACAGGGTCTCTCTGAGTTGCAAAAGGCCTCACTAAGTAGCTGAGCTGTTTTCAAACCATGATCCTTTAGTCTCAGCCTCCCAAATGCTGGGATTACAAGTGTGCGCCACCACACCTGGCTTTATTTATTTATTTATTTATTTATTTATTTATTTTTTAATGGCAGGATTGGTGTTTTTGTGATCGAATGTGGCATAAAAAGAGAACTGCTTGGAATTCAGTCCCTCCCTGTTATCATGCCCCTTTAACACATCTTTGCTTCTTTTGTGTGTGTTCTTCTTCAGGTTCTCAGACACTTTGCGAATTCTTACATGTGACACATCTCAGAGTAAACGAAAGTGGGCTGAGTTTTGTAGCAGTCCTAGCACTTCAGGTAATTTTAAGAAAATAATTTTCTATCAGAATTTAAGAATATAAAAGTTCATTGTGCCTTAAGACTCTTAAGTTTTCAGTATTCATATCTGTTAATCAAATAAAACTACTTCTTAAGCCAGGTGTGGTGGCTCAGGCTTGTAATCCCTGCACTTGGGAGGCTGAGACAGGAGGATCACCCAGGTTCGAAGCCAGCCTCAGCTACTTAGTGAGGCTCTCAGCAACTTCGTGAGACCCTGTTACCAAATAAAATATAAAAAATAGGTCTTGGAATATAGCTTGGAGGTAGAAAGCCTCTGGGTTCCACCCCCAGTACCACCAAAAATAAATAAATAAATAAATAAATAAATAAATAAATAAATAAAACTACTTCTTGGTTTCTACCCAAAATAGAAATACTGTTAAAAAAAAAATGTGCTTAGCCAGTCGTGGTGGTACACACTTGTAATCCCAGTATTCGGGAGGCTGAGACAGGAGGATACTGGTTTGTGGCCAGCCTCAGCTACTTAGTGAGGCCCTTTGCAACTCAGTGAGACCCTGTTTCAAAATAAATACTAAAAAATAGGGCTGGGAATATAGCTCGAAGGTAGAAAGCTCTGGGTTCTATCTCTAGTACCACAGAAAAAGATGCTTATTAAAATATTATTCACTAATTTTCATTTTATGGTATATTAAAAAGTATGATAGTAGTATACATTATTAGTATAGAGTAAGCATAATACAAATAAAACTAAGTTCTCTTTCCTCTTTTTTCCACAAAGATAGGTAACTACTACAGTAGTTTCTTATTTATCCACCCAAGCTTTTTCTGTATTTTTTCTTTTTTTTTTTTTTCTGTACTGGGGATGGAACCCAGGGGCATTCTACCTCCGTGCTATACCCTCTGCCCTACTATTTTCTATTCTTTATTTAGAAACAGGGTCTCACTGAGTTGCAAAGGGCCTCACTGAGTAACTGAGTCTGTCCTCGAACTGTGATCTTCCTGTCAAAGCCTCCCAAATGCTGGGATTATAAGTGCGCCACCATGCCCAGTGAAATACAGACTTTTTATTTTTATTTATTTATTTATTTTGGTGGTACTGGGGTTCCTGGACCCCTTCTACCTCCGGGCTACACTCCCAGACACCTATTTTTTTATATTTTTATTTGGAAACAGAGTCTCTTAAGCCAGCGCTGCTGGCTTCAAACCTGCGCTATCCTCCTGTCTCCACCTCCCAAGCACGGGGATTACAAGCGCGTGCCACCACCAGACTTTTAAAAAATAGATTTCTTTCTCCTCTTCTTCCTCTCTCTCTCTCTCTCTCTCTCTCTCTCTCTCTCTCTCTCTCTCTCTCTCTCTCTCGTTGTTGTGGTACTAGGGATTAACGTCAGGGGGTTTCTACCTCTGAGCTACACCCACAGACCCATTTTTTTTTATTCTTTTATTTTGAAACAGGATCTCACTAAGTTGTAGAGGGCCTAAGTAGTTGAGGCCGGCCGCAAACCCAGATCCTCCTGTCTCAGCTTCCCAAGTACTTGGATTACAAGTGTGCACCACTATACCCAGATTAAAAATATATTTTTCTATCTTTACAAATCGAGATTATAGATAGATCATTACAAGTAATTGCATTAGATTCTTAGGTACAAGGTAAAATTGAGTTGTTAGAACCTTCCAGTTAAGAGACCACAGGCTGTAGAACAAACCTTTTCAGAGCACGTTGAGTTTATTAGTCCTCAAAGCAACGAGAACCACAGGTAACTCAGTGTGAGGGTGTTAGAAGGACTTAGAGGATTTGGGCCTGGATTAAGTGACGGGGGAGTGAGCAAGGGAACAAGGGTTTGATCTACATTGGGTGTGGTCAGGGGTTACTCCATGATTGGCTTCTAACTGAGAAGGAAGGTGGACTAGATAGAGACTAAGCTGTAGCAGTTACTTAGCTTAGCCAGGATGGGGGTGGTATCTGACCATTCTTGTGGTTTGGAAAATGTTGATGTTTTGTCTGTGTTCAGACATGATACTGAGAGGTCTTGTTTTTGTCTTGATTCCTCATGACCACAATGATCTTATCTGCTGTGAAGTTCTGTGAAGTCACTTATGTTCCACAGGAGCTCGCCAAGGCAAGAGCCAGCGGGCGGGCGCCACTCAGCCGAGGAAACCAGGCCAGCTCTGACAGGAGGGGCTGCTTGTCTCTTTGCCAGTGAAGAAAGCAATTAAAATAAATTATCTTATAAATTATTTGAAAGGCATTTTATGGAAATTAGTTAATATTTAATCTCGAGATTTTGTGTGTGTGTGTGTGTGTGTGTGTGTGTGTGTGTGTGTGTGGTACTGGGGGTGGCACCCAGGGTTTTTCTACCTCCAGGTTATATTCTCAGACCTATTTTATACTTTATTTAGAAACAGGGTCTCACTAAGTTTCTGAGAGCCTCACTAAGTAGCTGAGGCTGGCTTCAAACCTGTGCGAGCCTCCTGTCTCAACCTCCCAAGCACTGAGATCACAAGTGTGCGCCACCACGCCTGGCTTTCATTGTGATTTGAGGTTTACCTGCTTCCTTGTGGGGAGCTGAGTGAAGTCAAATTTGGCAACATAATTATACTAAATAATTTTTTTTCTTTTTTGTGGTACTAGGGATCGAATCTAGGAATGTATTACCTTTCAACTATACTCTCAGTCCTATTTTATTTTTTAAAATTTACCTTCTCAACTTTTAGCTGTTTTTATTAATAAATAATTCTTCTTTCTGTTACAGTAGAAACTATTGAAGGTTTTCAGTGTTCACCCTATCCTGAAGTTGACCGTTTTGTTCTTTCTTTGGTGAATAAAAATGACATTAAAGGAGGTAAAGTTAATCTTATTATTTACTCCATGTTATATGATAGAATAATAGTACTTTAGAAACATTCATTGCATTTTAGGGATTCGGCGCTGGAACTACTTTTTCCCAGAAGAATTATTGGTTTATGATATTTGCAAATATCGCTGGTGTAAGAATATTGGAAGAGCCCACAAAAGTAATAATATCATGTAAGTAATATTGTTTATTAATGTGTCGTATGTATTTAACCTCTATTATGTTTTATTATGTTTGTAACTTTAAAGGAGAATATAAATTTTATTTTAGTTTTGTAACACATTAAATTGTAGTTAGTTTTTGTTATATTTAATGTTTTATAATATTTGAATATCTTAGTATTATACAACTTCTAGCACGTATCAGCTTCATTCGTATTCTGATAAAATATCCCCTTAGATGGTATAATCTTGAAAAGACTAAGGTAGAATTGAGTCGGGAAGGCAAGAAGGTGACAAGCAGGTGAACAGTGCATGGGCAGGTGTGCCTCTTCTTTTCTCTTACCATTAGTTTGTGACACCTTGTGGAATATTGCTTTAATTGGGCAGATGTGGGCAAGAAGGAAGTTCCTCAGTGGCTGTGAACTTGTCGGTTAAGGTGATGTTAACTTGTTCAAGACAAAGCATGGTATTGAAAGGAACCAGTATTCTGGGTGGTTATTTGATCTATAAATTACCAAGTGAATATACTTTTTTTTGTGTGTGTGTGGTACTGGGGGTGGAACCCAGAGGCTTTCTACCTCCGGGCTATACTCCCAGACCTTTTTAAAATTTTATTTGGAAACAGGGTCTCACTAAGTTGCTGAGAGCCTCACTAAGTAGCTGAGGCTGGCTTCGAACCTGTGCGATCCTCCCGTCTCAGCCTCCCAAGTGCAGGGATTATAAGCATGCGCCAACACACACCCTGCTTACTTTTTTTTTTTTAACATCTTGAATCATGGTAGAAAATTATGTCTTTCTGGGTAGATTGTCTTCCTGGGAAAAACTTTGATCAATGTGTACAACATTTTTGTCTGAAAGTTTCTTGTGTGTGTGATATGTTTGGCAGTCAGTTGTCTTTTGATTGGTGTTACCTTTTTAGTTGTTTTGCATTTTAATTCTTTCCATTTTTAAGTCTCAGTCACATCTCTTATAAATAGCATATAGCTAAATTGTTCCTAACCTATGGGGCTTAGTTCCTTTTTTTTTTTTTTTTGACATAAAGGATTCTGGTTGATCTGAAAAATGAAGTTTGGTACCAAAAATGTCATGATCCAATATGTAAAGCAGAAAACTTCAAGTCTGACTGTGAGTAAATCAATTTTTATATTAATCACAAAGTAAAAATTAGATATGGATATAAAAGTTTTACTATCTTTCTCATTCAGGTTTTCCATTACCTGCTGAAGTAAGTCTCCTGTTTCTTCTCAAAGAGGTGAGTGCAGTATTTCATCACTCATTGGTTTCTGGTACCATAGACTAACTGAGCTGTTAGCAGTGTTTTGCTGTGTCCAGATAGCTTTTAAACCCAAGGTTTGGTACCTGTCTTCATTTAGGAACATATTAATTTTCCTTGTCTCAGCACACAGCTAATAATATGCATTTCAGTCTATTTCAGTGCTAAGGAATTATCTAAGAAATGTATTTTAGTCCCAGACATTTAAGTTTTTCATTTTCCACTTTACAAAGTAAGCAAAATACCCAATTTTGTGTTTCTTTAGACAACTGTACTCTAGGATGAATTTCTAGAATTGTGTCAAAGGGTATATGTAATCCTAATTTAATTACCTCAATGATTAACATTCATTATAGAATAAATGGAAAATATATAAAAAGAAAGAGGATAAAAATTCTTTGCTCTCATAATTTGACCTGATGTTAAGGTTTTGGCATATATCTTCCAGAGTTTATAAATGTTCATATACTTTAAAAATCATAATACACATACTATTTGGAAGGTTTTTGTACTTAAAGTATGACAAATGTCAGCCAGGTATGGTGGTGCACCCCTCTAATCCCAGTACTTGGGAGGCTGAGACAGGAGGATTGCGGGTGCAAGGCCAGCCTCAACCATTTAGCAAGATCCCATTTCAATAAAAAATAAAAAGGGCTAGGGGTGTAACTCAGAGGTAGAACACCCCTGGGTTCAATCCCCAGTACCAAAACAAACAAGTATCACAAATGTCTCCATAAAAACAGTAGAAAATTGGAGTTCTACAATCGATCCAGACTTATTCCTGCTCACTCTTCCCAGCACTGTTGATGTTTGCCAGCTAATGTCTTCCAGCCTAGTAAGCAAGTGGTATTTCACTTGTCTTAGTTTGCATTTCTTCAGTAATGAAGTTGAACTCTCTTCTGGTTAACTGTTTATATTTTACATCACAAATATCTGTTCTCTGTCTATTTTTCTAAGACATCTTAATAGTATTTTGCAAGAACATCTTACTAAGAACTTCTTTTGTCACATTGTACTATTTAAAAAAAAATTTTTTTTATTGGTGCATTATATTCATACAACTTATTGAGGTAAAAAACTTGTGTGTACAAACATGTACTCATCGCTGATTTAACCCCTACCCAAATCCCACCCCATTCCCTCCTCATCCCTCCCTCCCTTGCTTGGTTTAGTGATTGACTTCGATATGTTTAAGTACATTGTGAGCTTTAGAGATTTTCCTCTTCCCCCCTCATTTCTCCTCCTTTAGGTTGTCTTGTTTGCTCCTCTTTTCTCCCTAACTCTCACATATTAGGGAAAGCATCTGATTTCTTATTTTTTGTGCCTGACTAATCTCACTTAGCATAATGTCCTCCAGTTCCATCCATTTCCCTGAAAATGATGTTATTGAGTTTTTTTTGATGGCTGAGTAAAATTCCATTGTGTACATATCCCACAGTTTTGTAATCCATTCATCTGTTGATGGACATCTTGGCTGGTTCCATAGTTTGGCTATGGTGAATTGTGCAGCTATGAGCATACACACACATGTATGTTTGGTAGCTTGGCTTCCTATCTTTTGGATATATACTCAGAAGTGGTATTGCTGGATCAAATGGTAGATTTTTTCCCATTCTTCTGAGGATTCTCCATACTGTTTTCCAAAGTGGTTGCACTAATTTGCAATCCCACCAACAATGTCTTAGAGTTCCCACTTCTCCACATCCTCGCCAGCATCTGTTGTCGTTTGTGTTTTGAATGATGGCCATTCTAGTTGGTGTTAGGTGAAATCTCAGGGTAGTTTTGATTTGCATCTCTCTGATTGCCAGTGATGTTGAGCATTTTTTCATGCATTTATTGGCCATTTGAATTTCTTCTTTTGTTAAGTGTCTATTTAGTTCATTTGCCCATTTTGTTATTGGATGCTTTGTTTTCTTAGTGTTGAGTTTCTTGAGTTCTCTGTATATTCTAGATATTAGTCCTCTATCAGTGGTGTAGGTGGCAAAAACCACAGACATAGAAAAATCAGTCCTTAAATTTATCTGGAATAACAAAAAGCCCAGAATAGCCAAGGTAGTTCTCAGCAACAAAAACCACGCAGGAGGAATCACAATACCTGACTTTAAACTATACTACAAAGCCATTGTAATAAAAACAGCATGGTACTGGCAAAAGAACAGATATATAGACCAATGGAGCAGAATAGAAGACCCAGAAACAAGTCCACACACTTTCAGCCAATTGATTTTTGACAAAGAGGCCAAAAACATACACTGGAAAAAAGATAGCCTCTTCAACAAATGGTGTTGGCAAAACTGGTTAACCATATGCAGAAAATTGGATGTTAATCCCACTTTTTCACCCTGTACAAAAGTCAACTCACGATGGATCAAAGACTTGGAAATTAAACCAGAGACCTTGAAGCTCCTTGAAGAGGGCATAGGTCCAACACTACAACACATAGGCACAGACAAACATTTCCTCAACAAGACCCCAAAGGCACAACAAATTAAAAGGAGAATCAATACATGGGATTGCATGAAACTGAAGAGCTTCTGTTCAGCAAAGGAAACTATCAAGAATCTCAATCGAGAGCCAACAGAATGGGAGAAGATTTTTGCCACATTGTACTATTTTTAGATTTAATTGGACCTTTTTTGCCACTTCTATCAGCATTTTAAGAGTATTATGTTAGAATAAGTCACCTACTACAAGCTGAGCAAGTGCTTGAGTGTATAGTCTAGAAGACTTAAATGTTATCTTATTCAATCTAAAATAAACTATCTCCTGAAAAACTTATGCATCCAAATTTAAGATAGTAGAAATCCTTTTCTTGGTCTCTAGAAGCTGGACAGTAATACTGATAGACAAAATCTCTGGTAAACTGCTGTGTTAAAAACATTTAAAATAACTAAGATTTTTTTTTGAGTATAGCCCTATTTTTTAAATTTTATTTTTGAAACAGGGTCGCACTGAGTTGCAAAGAGCCTCACTAAGTAGCTGTGGCTGTCCACAAACCACGATCCTCCTGTCTCTTAGAAGTGTGCAGTACCATGCCTGCCCTATTTTTTGTTCTTTATTTTGAAATAGGGTCTCACTGAGTTGCAAAGGGCCTCAGTAGCTGAGGCTGGCTGGGAACCGCGGTCCTCCTGTCTCAGCTTCCCAAATGCTGGGATTATGAGTGTGTGCCACCACACTTGGCTACTAAGAAAAAAAAATTTTTTTTTTTTTTTTTGGTGGTACTGGGGTTCCTGGAAACCCTTCTACCTCCGAGCTGCACTCCTAGACCTATTTTATATTTTTATTTGGAAACAGGGTCTCGTAAACCATCAAGGCTGGCTTCAAACCAGTGCAATCCTCCTGTCTCCACCTCCCAAGCATGGGTATTACAAGTGTGCGCCACCACGCCCGGCCCAAGAAAAAAATTTTAAATTAAACTTTGTCTCTTAGAGGAGGAAACTGTCAAGGTTAGTAACAATGTTATGCTGATTTCAGTAGATTTTTCAAAATTACTTTTTCTGCCTATCTAGTAATACCTCAAAAATGTCATTTGAAAATACTCTTGGTGTATACTATTATTTGGACATAACTTAGTTTGGTGGTTATTTAAAATAAAAGAACAACATAATAAAAATTCATGTACCTATTACCTTGTTTTTTGTTTTATAATTTTTTCTATCACTTAGTTTTAATATTTTGTTATTTATGCTTCATCATTTAAAAATATTTTAGCCAGGCGTGGTGGCGCACGCTTGTAATCCCCGCGCTTGGGAGGCAGAGACAGGAGGATCGCGCAGGTTCGAAGCTAGCCGCACGCGCTGGCTTAGGAGACCCTGTTTCCAAAAATAAAAAAGTATAAAATAGGTCTGGGAGTGTAGCCCGGAGGTAGAAGGGCTTCCAGGAACCCCAGTACCACCAAAAAAAAAAAAAAAAAAAAAAAAAAGTTGTTTTAAACTAGCCTGGCGTGGTGGTGCATGCTTGTAATCCCAGCATTCAGGAGGCTGAGACCTGAGGATCACAATTCGCAGAAAGCCTCAGCTACTTAGTGAGGCCCTTTGCGATGCAATGAGACCCTGTTTCAAAATAAATTTAAAAATTGGGCTGGGTGTGTAGCTCTGAGGTAGAATGCCCCTGGGCTCCATCCCCAATACCTCAGAAACAAAAGGATAAAAATATTTTAAACTAAATTACAAGTCAGTGTTACCACTTTCTACTATTGGTCATCTTATTGATTTAAAAATCTTCCAACCTAGCCGGGTGTGGTGGCGCACGCTTGTAATCCCCGCGTGTAGGAGACAGAGACAGGAGGATTGTGCAGGTTTGAAGCCAGCCTCGTTGTTTCCAAATAAAATATATAAAATAGGTCTGGGAGTGTAGCCCGGAGGTAGAAGGGTTCCATCCCCAGTACCACCAGAAAAAAAAAAATCTTCCCACCTACAGATGTTGCATAAGAGTAAGGAACTCTCCTGTTTGACCTTCATTTATCATTTGTTAACATTTGTCCACATTTGTTTTCTCCCTCTAATGTACACATATGCCTTACTATTTTTATGAATGTACTGAGAGTTTTAGATAACAATAGCCTTCATTTCTTAATAACTACACATGTAGTTCGTGAAGAATAAGGACATTCTTACACAGCTATGGTAAATTTATTAAACTCAGGAAATTTAACATTGATGCAATACTAGTGTTTAGCATACAATCCATATATATATATTGGTGGTACTGGAGTTCCTGGAAACCCTTCTACCTCCGGGCTACACTCCCAGACCTATTTTTATATTTTTATTTGGAAACAGGGTTTCTTAAGCCAGCGCGGCTGGCTTCGAACCTGTGTGATCCTCCTGTCTCCGCCTCCCAAGCGTGGGGATTACAAGCATGCGCCACCACACCCGGCTAATCCAGTCATATTTTGACATTGTCCCAAAACAATGTTCTTTGTATCAGTTCTCTTCTATTTTTGTAATTTTTAAAATACTTTATAAATTAGGGAAGTAAGTTTGTTGTCAAGATAGCAAATGTATTTTCCAATTTATCTTCAGCTAGATTATCCACTTGTTAAAAAATTAAATCTCCCTTTGCTGTAGGCCAATCTGGGGATATTGAAAAGTATCAGAGAACTGCAGGCAATTTCAAATTTGGAGTTTTAAGAGTGTCAGAGCTACAAAGGCAGCAACCTTTAGTTAATGCACTCATCCACAAAATTCACCTAGCAGACTGATCTTTACTTCATACCTTAATTCTACATAGACTGACAGTAGGGAACATCACAGATTCTGAATCAGTAACCTTTACTTTTCTATCCTGTTCCCTCCCCCACTCTTCCCTACTGGAATAAAGGAAGAAGAATTTACAGCAGATGAAACTGAGCGCAGCGAAACCAGGAGTCCTCATAACCGGCCGCCCCGTCAGTGGTCAGCACGAGTGCCTCGTGATGCTGACTGGGGTAATGGGACTGATGATGCTTATTTTTTAGAAGCTACTGAAGATGCTGAATTAGCTGAAGCTGCAGAGAACAGCCTTCTCAGTTACAGTAGTGTAGTGGATGAAATTCCTGATGAGCTAATTATAGAAGTATTAAAAGAGTAGCTAACTATGGACATCCCTTAGGAGACCAGGAGTAATCTGTCTTTAGTCTTTTACCTAAATTTATTAAATTAGGCCTGGGGGTGTAGCTCAGTGGCAGAGCGCTTGCTTGCATAGCATGTGAAGGACCTGGGTCTAATGTCCACCTCCACAAGAAATATATTAACTTATTATTAAATCTGTTTATATCACTAAGTTTTGTCACTTTGTTTTCCTGTATTCAAGCCAGCTTTAATGAAAACTAGCTTTCGTATATTTAAATTCACTAGAAATCTTATTAACCAAAACTGATCTGTGTTCAGAGTAAATTAATTTTACAGGTTTATTTGTATATTAAAACTCATTTGTCTGGGTATGACCCAAAAAAGGTATCATTTTATTTATATTTATTTTTTGTATCAACATCTCAAAGTTTATGAGAACACTAATCAGGAAAGATGACTATTAGACAATTGAACTAGTGTTATTTAATCTGAATGACAAATTAATTTCTATAATATAAAATTCGATATTAAATTATTATATTACACCATACTTATTTTCAAAAAAGCATTATTTATAAAAGTACAGTCTGAAAGGTAATGGACAGTAGCATGAGATGTGTTTACGTAGGCACGTTTTAGTAGCTGGGTGTTTTCATTTCTGATCAAGAAGCTTTCCTAATTGATGGTTGATATTTTGTAGATGTTTTTCAGCTCCCAAAAGGGTTCTTGCTTTAAATAGTAGTGCTGGAATGCTGGATGAATCATACTGTTGATGAAAGAAAATCATTTAAACTTGCAAATATCGAAACCATTATAGTTCTTTTATTTCAAGGCTCAATCTTAGGACCAATGCCAATTTAATAGAGCTTTCTGTAGCTACTCCTTTGATTTTTTTTAACTAAAATTATTCAGAAAATGCCTTTAAGTCATTTTCCCCAGGATATAATTTGATAACATAAAATGAAAAGGGAACCATTTTACAAAACTTGAACCAATGTCATCCTAAAAGACCAGTTGCTTCAAAGAGAAACTTGGCATCTGAATTATTTAAGACAAGCCAAAGCTTGATTTGGGCAAGCCAAAGCTTGATTTGGGCACGCGGGGCCTGCTTGATCTCATGTCTATTTTAGGCATGTGCTCTACCATGAGCTATCCCCCCTGCCCTTTATGTCTATTTTAAAATACAAAAAGGTTTACTTTCACTGCAAGAACTGATGGAATGAGAACACTAGCCTTATAAAGTTTCAAAATAAAAAGCCATCATCTAGAAAAATTACTGGGAGGATCAATTAAATGTTGCCAATCCAAACTTGTTAATGATTAGATATAGAACACAAAGTCTATCTCATAATATTCTAAAATAATTAGTAAAACCAAACTTGCTGTTGCTAGTACGCACACAAAAATTTTGGTTTTAACCAAAGTTGTTATGTTCAAATTGAATCAGTACTACTATTAATTTCACTAAACAAATTCCTAACTCCAAATAAAAAGCTTTAGACTAAGTACATTACAAAAAACTTAAAATATTCTATTTCTGAATCTCTAAATATATGAACAAATCTTTGGCTCAGGAGGATTAACTTAGGTGTCAAAACCTTAAAATTGTATTTAGAAGCAAAGAGTACAAATCTGATAATGAGATGTATGTATACATTACATGTAATTTTATATGTGCATTTTATGTAAAATTATATTAGTTATAATTATATTAGTTATGTTTTAAGTGATATAAAATATTTGTATATTTATAAATATACATATTTATATTTACATATATATCAATATTTTATATCACTTAAAACATTTAAGTTTATACATTTATAAATATATATGTAAATATAAATATATATTTATAAATATATAAATATTTTATATCACTTAAAACATTTCTATTATTCTGAGTGGGATGTTATAACAATAGCAAAACCTGTGGTAAGTATTCAGAAGCAAATGTAAAATTTATTAAAACAGTAACACACCACATTTTCCTTACTATATTTTTTATGTTTCTCAACTTGTAAAACTGCATCCACTATTTATATGAGATAATAGCTTACTTCTCAGATAAAAACAGTACTATGAATATGAGAGACAAAGAATAGAGGTTGGTCTTAAGAGTATGTCTAAGTGATGTTCTATTGATGAAAATTATAATAAAGCAAAGCATGGCTTTTCAATTAAGATTTATGCAGATTTCATACCTCCTTTGGTAAAATTTGGTTATCTGAAGTTTAAATACCTTAATAAAATGGTGCTTCTGGATTTTTTCTACGCCCTAGCATTCATTAAGTAGCTAAAAGTGTTGATATGGTAAATTTTCATTGATTTAGAGTGATACTGTTCATTGTCTTTCTTTAAAGCTTCTGTTACTCTACTGTGAAAATGCCCTTTTATCCCTGAAGCACAGAAGAAATAAAAGTGCAGCTTACCACTTCCTTCACATTTGGTTCTTTCTCTTGAACAACTGAATAATCTTGATAGAGCTGTTTTAAATTTGATAAGAAACACACTGCATTTCTAAGGGATGACCTTTTCTCCTTCAGCTGATCATATTTTGTCTGTAGTTGTTTCAGCTGTGGTTCTAACCTGGAACAAGAAAATAAATATTTTTGACCAAAAATAAGTGACATAGAATAAAGTAACAGCCTACGGTGTATGAGACTGAGTATATAAGTACACTGAGTGAAGTATGAAAATCCAGGTGCGGTAGACTTGATTTATCTTTGGCTCTGAAATTATAAATATATGATGGATGTTAGGTTTCAGTTTAATATGTAGGAAGAGTCCTGTGAACTATCATGTATGACGACTAATACGCAGTACACCCACAAAGGATGTGCTAAAATCCATCCTGTCAGTCTTGGAAACCACTGAACTAAAATACTGAGCATGGGGGCTGCGTATCCCTGTCATCAGCTTGAGGCCAGCCTGGGCAACTTAGTGAGACACTGTCTCAAAACAAAAAATAAAAAGGGCCGGGGGTACAGCTCAGTGATAGAATGCCGCTGGTCAAGCCCTAGTAACTAACACACACACACACACACACACACACACACACACACACACACACACACACACAAAGTGCCTGTGCTAATATTTTGTACTTTCAGGTAGGAGTAGCCAGGCATTAGGGTTTGGCAGTTTGGCATGGACAAAAAGCTTTTTCCTTGTCAGAAAAAACTTTTTCCTTGGCATCTGCTTGACAAGGTCTAATAAAACCAGTGGGAAACTATCACAGAGAAAATGTGTGACCTTGAACCAACTGTTTCATCTCTCAAATACAAGGTTTTCACCTATATATGAAGGATGACTTGGATTTTATGGGCCAGTAAAAACACGAGGAAGAAAGGCTGAGTTTTTATTCTTTATTTTAGAAACAGGGTCTCACTAAGTTGAGGCTGGCAGTGAACCTGCAATCCTCCTGTCTTAGCCTCCCAGGTTCTGGGATTACAAGTGTGCACCACCATGCCTGGCTTAAGAAAAGTCCGTCTTAACTGCTCTTCATATAGAACAGATACAGTATTGGTTCAGGGAAATAACTATTGAGCTGGTAGGGTCATAGTTGGGAGTCAGGATTGGAGTCAGTCAGTTGATGGCAGATCCTGGCTCACCCATTTCCTAGGGGTGTGACTGCAGCTAAGTTACTCCCCATGCCTTCAGTTTTTCATGTGCAAAGGTAAAAAGTGGTATGCTATACCTTCTCATGATGGCTTTTCAAAATATACTTCTCCAACTTCTAAAATTATATCTAGGGTTGGGTGTTTTGCTACACTCCTATAATCCCAGTACTTGGGAGGTTGAGACAGGAAAATCATAGGTTTGAGGCCAGGCTCAGCAACTTAGCAAGACTCTTAGAAACTTAATGAGACCTTGTTTTAAAATAAAAAGGGCTGGGGATGAATGCCCATGGGTTCAACCTCTAATGCCAACATTTTTTAAAATTAAAAATTAAAAAAAAATCTAAAAAAGGAACAAAAATATCTGCACATATCTGAGTGGTCTAACAAAGCAGAGCCTATGGTAGAGCTACCATCATCTCCCTCACAGGATTGGATGATGACTGATGGGTTAACAGACAGTTCCCTGCTTCACAGGAAGCAATTACATGTTATTGTCATTATTAGATTGCCTGTAGTTTCTTATTTTGTCCCAGGCCAATGAAAACTTAATCGTGGGCCAGCCAGCACCTGCCCATGGACTAAGTTTGGAAATCAATGGACTAGATAACCAGTTTATCTCAAACTGCTATGGAGTTTCTACTAACTTACACACTGTTTTTCCTGATAATACCACATTCCTTCCCAAGGTGCGTGCGTGTGTGTGTGCATGTGTTGCTGGGGATCAAACCTAGGGCCTTGCTCATGCTAGGCAAGAGCTCTAGCTTAAGAGGGTCACATCCCCAGCCCTCTCACACTACTTGAAAGCTCCCTAAGGGAAGAGAATAGAGCTCACCCTGCTTTACCCAAGCCTCCAGCTCACACAGCAGTCCTGGCCCCAGGAAAACACCGGAAAGGACGTGTGGGCTGCTAGGCCTGTGTGCTGCAGTCATCAGAACCAGCCCTGGCCTGCAAAGCCCTTCAAGTACTTCCTGCCCGACACCTGGGCCTGTGGATTTACATGAGTGCGACTCCTGGTGTACATTTCAACTACAACATGCATATCAGCCAGCGTGAAGCACCTTCTGTGTATTTACTCGCTTGATGCCCACAACACCCTTTGGGGTGTTATGAGGGTATTATGCCTGTTTATAAAAGACGGAACTGAGGTGTTAAGAAGTAACTTGTCCAAGGTTGCACAGCCAGAAAGTGGGAGAGGCTGGATTCTAACCCAGGCAGCCTAATTCTAGTGTCATTCTCTAAGCAGGCTGCCTCTCAGGCCAGAGCTGAGTGATGCTAGGAGGTGGATCAGGGCTGAATTCTCCTTTGGAACAAAGTTCTGCAACTAGGCAGCAATACCGGTGTACATTGGCAATCCATGCTCACAGATAACCTGGGCTTTTAATTTAATACAGCAGCAAATATCACTCCTCAAACAACATACTGTGCTGTCCTTTTAGGTAACGTTTTCAAACAGGTTTTTTATTTTATCTTACCGAAGCAGTTCGTCCTGGACTTCAATCAAACGCTGCCTTTTCTTATCAATACTGGAAATCATCTAAGTAATACAATAATTTTCTTGTTAAATTAGTCTTGCAAATGTTTGAGCATCACCAGATAGACTGGGCCAGGTATTGGAAATGCAGAGAGAAACAGGTCAGACGAGGTGTGGCCTCAGTGGGCACCTAAAGGTCATTGGGGTTTGCCCTTCCTCTTTTCTCTCTTGCTCATGATGTCAAGAGTTTTGTTTTGCCATACCCTCCCAACAGGATTTGCTGCCCTGTCATGGGCTCAAAAGCAAGAGGCCAACCAATCACAGACTGGAACCTCCAAAGCAGTGTACCTAAATAAACCTTTTTGCTTTAGAAGTTAATTATCTAAGGTATTTCATTATAGTGATGGAAAGCCACAATAGATCCCCATTCCTCAGCTTCCATTAATATTACTCATCTGGTCAACCACAAAATCATCCAAAAAAAAAAGCCTGACTAAAAAGATAAAAAATCTTACACAAACTCTAAAGGTTATAAAATCCAAAGTCTTGATGGGCGTGGTGGCGCACGCTTATAATCCCAGTACTTGGGAGGCTGAGACAGGAGGATTGCGCAGTGTCAAAGCCAGCCTTAGCTACGTAGTGAGGCTCTCAGCAACTTAGTGAGACCCTGTTTCCAAATAAAATAAAAAAATAGGTCTGGGAGTATAGCCCAGAGATACAAGGCCCATGGGTTTCATACTCAGCACTGAGGAAAAAAAAAAGAAAAAAAAAAGCTGGGCGTGGTGGCACACGTTTGTAATCCCAGCATTTGGGAGGCTGAGACCAGAAGATCGCAGTTTGTGGACAGCCTCAGCTACTTAGTGAGGCTCTCTGCAACTTATTGAGACCCTGTTTCAAAATAAAGAATAAAACAGGGCAGGGGGTGTAGCTCGGAAGTCAAATGTCCTTAGGTTCCATCCCCAGACTCGCAAAGCAAAACAAAACAAAACAAAAAAAGTATGGGCTATACTCAAGGTATGTTAGAATTGTATGACTGCATCACTCTAATCATATAAGTAATTTACCTTAGCATTCTTGTTTTTCAGATTTTTCAACATCTGGACTTCTTTAAGCTACACAAAACAAAATAATAAATATTTACATGCATTTTCCAAACATAAGTTTTAACTAGTTTTACATACATCACAGTGATATATGTAAAAATATGAATAGTTCTAGTCTATTAATAGACAGTCATCAAATACAAGCTTTTCTAAGACAACAATGTACTGCCTTAGTATTAAAAACAATTTAGGTCGGGTGTGGTACACGCCTATAATCCCAATACTTGGGAGGCTGAGACAGGAGAAGGACAGGTTCGAGACCAACCTCAGCACTTTAGTGACACTCATACATCTAATTAGACCCTGTTTCAAAATTTACAATGGGGGGGCCTAGAGTGTAGTTCGGAGGTAGAATGCCTCTGTGTTCAATCCCTAGTATCACAAAAAAAGTGAGACAATTTAATTATTTATTTATTTTGTGGTACTGGGGATGGAATCCAGAGGCCTTCTACTTCCAGGGTACACTCCCAGACCTATTTTTTTTTATATTTTATTTGGAAACAGGAGAGCCTTGCTAAGTAGCTGAGGCTGGCTTTTTTTGTGTGTGTGTGGTACTGGGGTTCCTGGAAGCCCTTCTATCTCCAGCTACACTCCCATGGGCTACATTTCCAGTATCTATTTTATACTTTTTTATGTGGAAACAGGGTCTCATAAGCCAGCAGAGCTGGCTTCAAACCTGCGCAATCCTCCTGTCTCTGCCTCCCAAGCCTGGGGATTACAAGCGTGCGCCACCACGCCCGGCCTGAGGCTGGCTTTGAACCTGAGCGATCCTCCTGTCTCAGCATCTCAAGTGCTGGAATTACAAGTGTGAGCTACCATGCCTGACACGACTTAATAGTTTAGACTAACAACTTTGTCAGTGAGCTTACCATTTTGATGAGTTCTTCTTTAATATTTATATCAAGTTTGTTGACGGCTTCCTTACAGATTTTGGATTCTATTCTTTGTCTATAAAGAAGGTAAGAAAAACACAACTAGGTATAAAGAATTTTAAAAGGTGTGTTTCATTTGCTTAGTACATAAATATACAGAATTTGGCATATAGCTTTTTTTTTTTTTTTTTTTTTTTTTTGCGGGTCTGGGAATGGAACCCAGGGCCATTCAATCTCCAAGCTACAGCCCCTGCCCTAATTTTTATTCTTTGTTTTGAAACTGGGTCTCACTGAGCTGCAGATGGCCTCATTAAGTAGCTGAGGCTGTCCACGAACACGAACCGCGATCCTCAGGTCTCAGCCTGCCGAATGCTGGGATTACAAGCGTGTGCCACCACGCCCGGCAGCATATAGCATTTTATTTATTTATTTATCTTTAAAGAAAGGCAGACTGCCATGTGCAGCGCCTCATTTGGATGTGTTTGGAGTCTTGGAAGCTTGACTACCCTACGTTCTCCTACAGATGGACCTTGAGAGCTTGTTTGGAGGTCCTAGCAGGGGAGCGCAGCTACTCGTATACCCTGACCGAAGACCGGTCCTCCTCTATTCGGAGAAGGTCGTCCTCTTCGACTGAGCATGCAGCTTCGGGTGGGACGCACATGGAGTGGTGAGGGAGGAAGGGGACACCCACCTAGCAGCCAGATCAGCCGAATCATACCTGGCGATCAATGGGGTGACAGATGTCACAGCCAGATCACCCTCACATCCCAGCATATAGCATTTTAAATATTGAAGATGGCACTGTTCTCCATCTTCAGCCCTTTCTCAAACTTAAAAAAAATACTGGAAGCAAGTCTCATCAAAAACAAAAAAACACATTTTTTTTCTAAACCTCTGGCTTGGGTCATATTTATTCCCTTACATTGGCCAAGTTCCCAGGTGATACCAAAGGATGTAGAAGTTCTTCCAGCGAATCCTAGTTTTCCTACCACTGATTTTATGGCCAGCATACCTTTTCCCCTCCCTCCTTGCCTGACAGCAACTGGAGGAATAACTGTCCAACATATTAGGACTGAGCGATGAATAAACAGCCACAAGTCAGCTGTCCAGTTCTTCAGAAACTACAGAGCTCACCCAAAGGAACTGGCTCAGGTCCCTGTCACTAGGGCATAGACCTGGCGGCCGGGCTCTTGTTCCTCTGGTTTGGCACGCATGGCTGGGAGGCAGACCAGACCCACAGTGGCTCTGCAGCAGCAGACACTGCCAGGACTCTGGCCCATTACTGACTTGGGTCGTCTTCTCATTATTTAGACTTCTGTGTCTATTCTAGGTAATGGTCCTTTGTTGTGTATATCTTTTGCAAATCTTTTCTCCTGTTCTGTGGTTTGTCTTTTAATTTAATTTTATTTTTGTGGTACTGGGGGTGGAACCCAGAGGCTTTCTACCTCCGGGCTATACTCCCAGACCTATTTTATATTTTATATGGAAACAGGGTCTCACTAAGTTGCTGAGAGCCTCACTAAGTAGCTGAGGCTGGCTTTGAACCTGTGTGATCCTCCTGTCTCAGCCTCCCAAGCACTGGGATTACAAGCATGCACAACCATGCCCGGCTTTTCATTTTAACTATACAGGTCAAGTTTATCAGTTCTCATGAATTGTGCTTTTGGTGTTATCAAGTCATTGTCACACCAATGGGCATCTGGATTTTCTCCTCTGTGATCTTCTAGGAGATTTACCATTTCACATTTAGCTCTCAAAGGCATTTTGAGTTAATTTGTGTTGAGGGTGTAAGGACTCTCTACACACTCCCGTACAATACCTATGAAATGTGTCCAGGTCCTTCTCCAGCCTGGCAGTATAGGTTTACATGCCGGAGTTAGCACTGAAGGAGGGTGCAAGTAAGTTATTCTTAATAAAGATGAGAGAGTTTATTTGCAAATTTCCTCATCAGTTTGCTCATTCAATGTATTTTGAGCATTTTCTATACTACCAGTCTAATTAGAGTTATAAATGCTGAATATATTTGAACTAAAACCACAGGACTTTAGTGATAGCATTAACCATCAATATTCTTTCCAGTTGATCACAGCGGGCACTTTGAGACTGTAACTTGATGAGGATACTGGGAAGAAAGGACCTTGCTGTGCTTCTAGGTGACTTTTGCAGAGTGTCTGAGAGCATCATGACTCAGCAGCAAAAGCCTCTAGGTCCTCTAGGTCCCGTTGTTCCAGCACCATCTGTGGAAGGCTCCACTGCATGGCCTATTCTGTTCCACTGACCTATTTGTTCTTTTACCAGGTCACACAGTAGCCTTATAGTATATTTTGTTATCAGGCAGTATCAGTCCTCCAAGTTTGTCTACCATACTGACTTAGCTATTCTTGGTCTTCTGCCTCTCCATACAAAGTTTTGAGTTGATATCTGCAAAACAACTTGCTGGGTATACTAACTAGCCACTACCCTAGTGGATGCTCTCTGGAAGGCCAGCAGGGTTCACAGGCAGTGGCTGGCTGGTTCGCATCTCTGACTCACTCTGCCAGACCACTTTTTTTTTTTTTTTTTTTTTTGGTGGTATCAGGGATTGAACCCAGGAGCATACTACCTCTGAGCTACACTCTCAGTTCTATTTTATTATTTTTTAATTTTGAAATAAGGTCTCACTAAATTCTGGAGGACCTCACTAAGTTGTTGAGGCTGGCTGTGAACCTGTGATTCTTCTGTCAGCCTGATGACTACTGGGATTACAAGTGTAAGCCACCATGCCCAGCCAGGCTACAATTTTTTTTTTTTTTTTTGCGGATCTGGGGATGGATCCCAGAGGCATTTGACCTCCGAGCTACACCCCCTGCCCAATTTTTTATTCTTCATTTTGAAACAGGGTCTTACTGAGTTGTGGAGGACCTCACTAAGTTGCTGAGGCTTTCCCCGAACCGCGATCTTCCTGTCTCACCCTCCCAAATACTGGGATTACAAGTATGCGCCACCATGCCCTGCTTAAGGCCACAATTTTTATAATACCTTTGTTATTGTTTTGTACCATAAGAACTTTTTACAAATGAATAGATCTTTAGCAAAGGAAAACACCAACAACAAAACCAAGAAAAAACTGGGCCTGTGCTTGTGAGTTCTGGAGAAACGCAGGTGGCGATGACTGATCTGGGGCAGCTGTTTCCTCAGTGTTCCTCACTGGCCCCAGGCTGGAGGATGACAGTCAGGCTAAGGATTTGCTGCCACTTCTTTCTGGAGCACGAAGGGTGAAGTCCTCACTGTTAGGTGACTGTGTGATGAGTGACTGAGGCTTCCCTGCCTAGCACTCATCTCCCTCTGACCTTACTCATGGAGCTGACAGGGACTGAAGTGTGATCTTCCTCTACACACACTGACCACGAAGCCAAAGGCCCTGTGGGAAAACTCGCTCGTAGGCTGATGTCACAACCCCGGAGGAACACAACTGCTTCAAAGGGAAAGCATGCACTATATCAGAAAGTCTATCAAAAACATATGTCACAGTAGATGATCCAAAAACGTGAAGTCAGCCTAATAAATATATATATATATAATGGAAATGCAAAATACACCTGAAGCACAACAGTAATGAAAACACTACAGATTAAAAACCGTGGGATGAATAAAAGGGGTGCTTCGAGGGAAACTTATCAGGTCCATGTGTCACAACATCAAAAGACTTACCTATACTCCAGAAAGATATTCTCAAATGCAGACAAGACAATATCCAACTCCATGATGTCACTGGTTTTCCTTCCTTCTATACACCAAATATGTGCACTGTCATCGGTATCTAGAATATTAAGATAAGTCAATTTAATACACTGATTATTCATAAGTTGACTCTAGGTTGGAGGTATTGAATGAGTGAAACAAAAATGGTGTCAGCAAACTGCTGGAGAGTTATTGAAGAGGAGCCAGTCACATCTTCCTGTCTCAGGCACAGGCCCACAGCCTGTTTACTCCGTTGCACTCTAACTGCTATCGACTTGGTTCTCCCATTTTTGCTCAAGTTACTGAAAGCATTGCTGCCGTTTAGTTACCTTGCTGGGTCTTTATTCAATAGTCTGCTGTCACCCAACATAACTGATGATTAAGCTCTTCTCTATTAGTTATATTTTCTTTTCCTTTCCTTTCCCTTCTCTTCCTCTTTCTTTCTTTCTTTCTCTCTTTCTTTCTTTCTTTTTCTTTCTCTCTCTCTCTTTCTTTCTTTATTTCTCTTTCTTTTTTGGTGGTACTGGGGTTCCTGGAAACCCTTCTACCTCTGGGCTACACTCCCAGACCTATTTTATATTTTTTTAAATTTGGAAACAGGGTCTCTTAAGCCAGCGAGGCTGGCTTCGAACCTGTGCGATCCTCCTGTCTCTGCCTCCCAAGCGCGGGGATTACAAGCGTGCACCACCACGCCTGGCATATATTTTCTAAATTTTAATCTATCTGACAGGCCAGATGTAGAATAACTCATGATTAAACAGTGTAGTAATATACAGTAATATGCTGCACTGGGAATCCGAAGACCTAGGTTCACTTTTTTTTTTTTGCGGTACTAGGGATTGAACCTCTAAGCTACACCACCAGTTCTATTTTTACTCTTTGTTTTTGAAACAAAGTCTCACTAAGTTGTGGAGGGCCTCACTAAGTAGCTGAGGCCGGCCACAAACCTGTGATTCTCCTGTGCAGACTCCCAAGTACTGGGATTACAAGTATGTGCTACCACGCCTAGTCTAGGTTCTCAATTGAGCTTTTTTTTTTTTACTAGTCTTGGGATCTCAAGCAAGTCATTTGTCTTCCCAGAGGCCCACTTTCCTCAATAATGAAGCTGAAAAATAAAGTCTGTTCTGCCAGCCCTGCACGGTGGTGCACACCTGTGATTCCAGTGAGTTGGGAAGCAAGAGGATTCAAAGTTTGAGGCCAGCCTGAACAACTTAGTAAGACCCTGCCTCAAGGTAATAAAACAAATTTTAAAAATGGCTGGGAATGGGAATGTAGCTCAATGGCAGAGCACCTGTAGGTTCAATCTCCAATACTGGAAATAAATAAATAAAGTTTTGTGTTTTATTTTGTTGTGTGACTGACTCAAGCAAGAAACTATCCATGTTAGTACGTATAGGAAAACTATAAATCCCTCTATATTTGTAAGGTGCCAGTCAATTCGTAAGGAATACCCAAATCTTCTGAATAGTGTTAACATAAACCAATGGTAGAACAGTCCATTCTTTTTCTGTAACTAATTCCATACTTAATGCTGCAAAGTGAAGGAGCATACAGATTCACACCGAGTTCAGTGCTTGAACTTTTCCATGATAAAACTTTAAAAAAAATTCGCAATTTTTATAAGTGGTAGTTTTATGCACTTAAAAGTTACTGCTTTAACAAACTAAATATAGAATTTTTTTCATGAAATTATTGAATGAGAGACAAAGTGTAAAACACTGTCTTGTACCTGAGTCTGTGGCTTCACTTCTTATCTTCTTCCTTTTTCTAGGAGACATCTTCCCTTTTTTCTGAGTTTTCTACCAAAAAATAATTTTTAAAAAGGATAGCTTTAAGAAAAGCTTTCTCTTCCTTAAAACATAAAGAATAAGACAATATTATCAATATTTAATACATTAGTTATACAATTTTTAATACATTTTAAATATAACTTTTAATATACTAGTTATATAGTTATCTACCAATATATAAAACATTGCAAACATTAAATAAAACAAAATGAGCAAGTGCTGTGTGCATATATATTTGTAACACTTTGAACCTCACTATGATGTGTAATTATACTCCACAAAGCATAAAAAAAAAAACTTTCATTGTTTAAGATAATGAAGTATGGAAGCCAGGCGCGGTGGCACACACTTCTAATCCCAGCATTTGAGAAGCTGAGACAGGAAGATCATGGTTTGCGGACAGCCTCAGCTACTTAGTGAGGCCCTCCGCAACTTAGTGAGACCCTGTTTCAAAATAAAGAATAAAATACAGGTCAGGGGGTGTAGCTTGGAGGTTGAATGCCCTTGGATTCCATCCCCAGACCTGCAAAAAGTAAATAAAATAAATAAATAAGAGAATAAAAAAAATTAGGGCTGGGGGTATAGCTTGTAGGTAGATGCCCTGGGTTCAATCCCCAGTACAAGAAAAAAAAAAAAGAAGTAAATAAATAAAATGAAATAAAGAATGAAAAATAGGGCTGGGGGTGTACTCAGAGGTAAGATGTTCCTGAGTCCCATCCCTAGTACCGCAAAAAAAAAAAAAAAAAAAAGATGTATGAAATCAGCCCCCGTGGTAAAGTGCCAGTCCTTGTAGCTTGCGTAGGAAAGAAAAATGGCTCCCTTCCATCCTTCTGTGTCTTTTGGCTGGGCTGCCAGTAAAATTGACATAAGAAAGATTAACTGGAGAAAAAAGATAATCACACATGCATAAAATTTTATATACCACACAAAAGTCCTAAAAAACATAAGATATGAAAGAGGGTCACATTATTACAGTGTATATATTGTCCTGAGCTACAGAACGAATAGGAACTTGGGCTCCCGAGAGGAGGTGGCCACAGGAGCTGGGAAGGAAACGCAGGGAAAGTGAAAGTTGTCAGGAATGCAGACAAGTCTCTCAGGTCAGTTGTCTCCTAGCAGCCCACTTCTGATACAAACACTTGTGTAAATGTAGATTTTCTTTATAGATATAAATTTATTTTACAAAAGTACAGATTTTCAGAGATACTTCTGTTATCTGTAGTTTCTCAGCTCGATACATGCCAAAAGGGTAGAATATTCCTAGTCATATATGGGGGGGTTCCCTGGTCCCTAGTAGTCTCTTGCCATAAACACCCATAAAGTGGTAGGAGATGGCAACTCTAGTCAGACATCATATAACAGGCAACACAAGAATGGGTTCCCTAAGAAAGGGGAAACTCAGAAGGTGAACCCCATGAATGTTGCACTATATCTAGGGACAATTTCTAGACAGCTGGATAGCAGCTGAAATCCAAGCAGGGAGCAGAGAGTCTGGGGCAGCTGAAACATTTAAAATAAGCTGCCCAGAGCACTGGAGTCAGCCTGGGGCTTCCCCAGAGGTCTGTAATGAGGACCTCACCTGTGCCGTGTGAGACTACATAAGGTTTATCTTCTAGAAAGAAGCTATCATGGGGTTAATAGCAGGACAGATAACAGAAGATAAGCAGTGTTGGAAGAAATTAGATGAAGAAGATGCAGAGACCTCGTTGACAACCGGTTAACCCTGGTCTATCAGGAAGAAATAGCAAACCTAAGGAGTAAGAACCATGAACTATTAGAGAATGCACTCACACAGGGCTGTACTGCTCCTAATGGGTAAAAATTGGTTCCTGGGGTGAAGAAATAAACAAACAAACAATCTTAGGTTAAGGGGTTTCAATAGATAAAGTCATATACAGAAAAGATGTGGCATTAAATTTTTTTTTTTCCTGGTGCCGGGGATGGAACCCAGAGGCTTTCTACCTTTGGGCTATAATCCCAGACCTATTTTGTATTTTTTATTTGGAAACAGGGTCTCACTAAGTTGCTGAGAGCCTCAGTAAGTAGCTGAGGCTGGCTTCGAACCTGCACAATCCCCCTGTCTCAGCCTCCCAAGCGCAGGGATTACAAGCGTGCGCCACCACGCCCGGCTTATTTATGTTTTTAGGGGAGGGTGGTTAGGAGGAGCAATGTCTAAAAATCTAAAAAGGCTTCTTAGTAAGGACAATAATGAAAACGGATTGTGAGACACTGCCCTAGAGAAGGCCCACTCCAGAGCCACCCTAAAAGCCTAAAACCAATCTCTGACCAGATCCACCAGGGAGACAGAGTGGAGGTTATGGTGAGCAGAAGTTAAGATCACCTGAGTAATTCCCTCCCCTAAGTGTGGGTGGCACCTGGGAAAATGGTGGGAGTCACTCCCCTGGTTACATATCTAAGACTCCACTACTGTGGCCTGCACAGCCTTTGGCTGTCTTGAGAACACAGCTGCTCTTCTGGGGTAGGGCCAAATGACTAGCATCTCAGGATGGCTGGCGGGAGTGAGGGCAGCTGCCAGCCTCTGACTAGAGAGAGAACAGGGATCTCAATCTTAAAACTGCAAGAAATTGAATTCTTTCCACCACTTTAAAAAATCTTAGACCTTTATTTCAGCTACATGAGACCCTGAAAAGAGATTGAGCTAAGCTAAGTCCAGATGTCCAGCCTACAGAAACAGAGAAAATAGTTGTATGTTGTTTTAAGCCACTAAGTTTATTGTGACTTTTTATGTAGCAACTGAAAACTGATATGGGGTGATCTAAGTTAACAGATACTTAGGAAATACTTTAGGCTTTCCACAAATTGACTAAAAACCAAGGTTACAGAAATTCAAGATGATTGTTAAACTTGCTTGAATAAAAGTTAACACTACTCACAAGAAGATCCAGAATTCAGGATCTCAACAACCTACCAATTAAAATGTGTATTACACAATTTTAAAAGTATGGGATTAAAAATGTCACACAGGAGCTGGGCGTGGTGGCGCATGCTTGTTATCCCAGTACTTGGAAGGCTGCGAGAGGAGGATTCAGGTTTGCGGACAGTCTCAGTTACTTAGAGAGGCCCTTTGCAACTCAGTGAGACCCTGTTTCAAAATAAAGAATAAAAAATAGAGCTGGGGCATAACTCGGAGGTAGAATGGCCCTGGGTTCCAACCCCAGTACTACCAAGAAAAAAAAAAAAAAAAGAAAAAGTCACACGGGAAAATGTGACCCATAGTCAAGACAGGAAATATGAAAACAAAACAAAACAAACATCCAACAGAAACTTTCCTAAAGGCCACAGATAATGGATTTAGAAAACAAAGACTTAAAGCAGTTATCTAATTATGTGTAAGAGAAAAAAAGAAATGATGATCTTAACTCTAAAAGAGACTCATCAGAGAAATAGAAGCTATAAAAAGAACCAAATATAAATTTTAGAAACAAAAAAGCACATAACTTAAAATAAATCACTAGGTTTTATATCAGTGCTTCTAACTGCTATAACAAATTATCACAAACTTGGTTTAAAGCAACAGAAATTTAGGCCGGGCATGGTGGCGCACGCTTGTAATCCCAACGCTTGGGAGGCCGAGACAGGAGGATCGCACAGGTTCAAAGCCAGCCTCGGCTACTCAGTGAGGCTCTCAGCAACTTAGTGAGACCCTGTTTCCAAATAAAGTATAAAAATAGGTCTGGGAGTATAGCCCAGAGGTAGAAAAGCCCCTGGGTTCCACCCCCAGTACCACAAAAAATAAAAATAAAAACAGCAGAAATTCATCCTCTGACAGTTCTAAAGGCTAGAAGTCTGGAATCAGTTTCAATGGGCCAAAATCAAGGGACTGACAGAAGGGCACACCCGCGAAGGGCTCAGAGACAAGATCCTTTCCTCGTCTCTCCCAGCTTCTGGAGGTTGGGGCATTCCTTAGCTTTCTCCGATCCCTGCCTCCAGCTTCACATGATCTTCTCTTCTGTCTGTTCTTACTCTGCCTCTCTTATAAGGACACTTATGATGGCAACTGTGGTCGACCCACAGTGTACAGGGCTATCTGGAATTAGGGCCTATCTTGGGGGGCACCATTCAACCCCCTCCACATGGGCTTAATTAGAGATATAAATGATGAAAAAACAGCCAGTGAACTTAAAGACAGAGCAATAAAACTGTATCTAGCTTACAGATTAGGGAGAAACGAGATTTCCAAAGAGAGAGTCTCAGGGGCCTGAGTAAAAATATCCAAATAATCTAAAATATCTATAAGCGTTCACAAGAAGAGAGAATTGGGTAGAAAAACTGTACTTGAAGAAATAATGACTGAAAATTTCCCAACTTACAGACCCAAAAAGCTCATCAAATTCTGTTTAAAATAAGCCTAATCTATCTAGGCAGAGAACAGTTAAACTGCTGAAAATGAATGATAAAGACATAGTTTCAACAGCACCAGGGAAAAGGAGCACATTAAAGAGGTGTGAGGACAATGAAAAAATGTGCTGCCCTCTCAGGAGAAATGACAAGAGCAACAGAAGAGCTGGAGGGAAAGCTGGCAACTCACAATTCTATATTCAACAAAACAGCCTTTAAAATTAGGGGCGAGGAGAGGCAGGTGATGTGTTTCAGTGCCAGCGCTCATGGACAGCATACACAATGCCCAGCACTTTAAAAAAAAAAAATGTGCCGGGCGTGGTGGCACACACTTGTAATCCCAGCATTCAGGAGGCTGAGACCTGGAGGATCGCGGTTCGCGGACCGCCTCAGCTACTTAGTGAGGCCCTTCGCAACTCAGTGAGACCCGGTTTCAAAATAAAGAATAAAAAATATGGCAGGGGGTGTAGCTCAGAGGTCAAATGTCCCTGGGTTCCATCCCCAGACCCGCAAAAAAAAAAAAAAAAAAAAAAAAAAAAAAAAAAAAGAAAAATGCCCCGTAGGGTTCTGTGAGCCTATAATCCTAGTACTTGAGAGGCTGGGAAAAGAGGTTAGTAAGACTGAGACCAACCTCAGCAACTTAGCAAGACGCTTAGCAACCTAGTAAATCTCTATTTCTATGGGGGTGTAGCTTGGAGACAGAATGCCCCTGTGTTCAATCCACTGTAACTAACCCCCCCCCAACACAAAACACAGTTTCAGATAAACAAAATTTGGAGAATCTATCCTTACCAGCAGACAGGCAAGAAAAAAAAATGCTAGAAGATGAACACTGTAGTCTGAGGGAAAAGATGGGAAAGTCTGATGGAAATACAGATCTAGAGGAAGGCAGTAAGAGAACTGGAAAAGAGAAGTAGGCAAAAATAAAAGAGCACAATTTCCCTTATAATTTCCTTAAAAGCTAACAGTTTTAATAAAAAATAACATTGTAAAGTTAGATTTTTTTTTTTTCAGTACTGGAGGTGGAACCCAGGGGCATTCTACCTCTGAGCTACACCCCCAACCCGATTTTTTATTCTTTTTTTTTTTTTTTTTTGGTGGTACTGGGGTTCCTGGAAACCCTTCTACTTCCGGGCTACACTCCTAGACCTATTTTTTTATACTTTTTTTTTTTTTTTTAATTTGGAAACAGGGTCTCTTAAGCCAGCACAGCTGGCTTCAAACCTGCGCCATCCTCCTGTCTCCGCCTCTGAAGCTCGGGAATTACAAGCATGCGCCACCACGCCCGGCTTTTATTCTTTATTATGAAACCGGGTCTCACTAAGTTGTGAAGGGCCTCACTAAGTAGCTGAGGTGGGCCATGAACCCAGATCCTCCTGTCTCAGTCTCACAAATGCTGGGATTATAAGCGTGCACTACCATGCCTGGTATAAAGTTAGATTTATAATTTATGTAAAACCAAAACATCTGAGAAAAAATAGCACAGAGGATGGGGATGGATAAATGCAATTATAATACTGTTATATAATTGTATTTATGTAGTGAGAAGTAGCTAATTATGAGGTGAGAAGTAGGACTGCATAAAGTTGTAAAACACTGGTTCTAAATAATCATTGTTAATTTAAGGATCTATGTTTCACACCCAAGATCATCCACTAAGAAAAGAGGCATAGCTAAGAAACCATTATAGAAAATAAAAATAAAAAATATTTAATTAGCGGGGCATAGTGACACACACCTGTAATCCCAGTACTTGGGAGGCTGAGACAGGAGGATTGCAGGTTTGAGGGCAGCTTCAGTAACTTAATGAGACTCAGCAACCTAGTGAGATCCTGTTTCAAAATAATAATAAAAAGGGCTGGGGATGTAGCTTGGAGGTAAAATGCTACTGTGTCCAATCCCCAGTACTAAAAAATTAAAAATAAAAGTGATAAAAAATAGCAGAACACTAAAAATTATTGCAAATGGATGATGAGAATATTACATGCAGAATACTCCTGGGTTTAATCCCCAGTACTGCACACACAAATCCAAAATTAGTAACAGAGAGACAAAAAATAGAGAAGTAAATGGAAAACAAAGGGGAAGATGGACAACTTGATTAAATTTAAAACTACGTAAAAATAAATGGGCTTTTAGAGGAGCAACAGAACATCAAAATACAGAAGGAACAGATGGAAAATTAATAGCAAGACAGTAGATTCAAACCTAATCATATCAGTAATTATACCAAAAGGCAGAGATTGTTTCACTGGGTAAGTAAATGCAGTCTACAAGATGTATACTCTAAATTTAAAGGTAAAGACAGGTTGAAAGTAAACAGAATAAAAAAAGACATACCATGCAAAGAAAGAGTAAGAAAGCTCTCATGGCCATATTAACATTAAACAACACGGATTTTATTTTTTTACTTTTTTGTGGTACTGGGAATGGAATCCAGGGGCATTCTACCTCTAAGCTATACCCCCATCCCTATTTTTTATTCTTTATTTTGAAATAGGGTCTCACTGAGTTGCAAAGGGCCTCACTAAGGTTGCGATCCTCTTGTCGCAACCTCCTAAATGTTGAGATTACAAGCATAAGCCACCACCGCCTGGCAGACAACATAGATTGTGTGTGTGTGGGGGGGGGGGTACTGGGGTTCCTGGAAACCATTCTACCTCTGGGCTACACTCCCAGACCTATTTTATACTTTTTATTTGGAAACAGGGTCTCTTAAGACAGCGAGGCTGGCTTCGAACCTGTGCAATCCTCCTGTCTCTGCCTCCCAAGCGCAAGGATTACAAGCGTGCGCCACCACGCCTGGACGACAACATAGAACTTAAAGAAGAATATTTCATAAAGATAATAGAAGCCATTCATCAAAAGACAAAATGACCTTAAATAGTTTGTAACTAAAAACTGCTTTAGAGAGAACAGAATGAGGCTGCAGATGGGCAGGCAGATGTTGGTTAAAAAAGAATGAAGTTTTAGTTAGCAAGAAAAATAAAGTTTCTAAGCAAAATAGTAAGAAAATACAATCATATTTGTACATGCAGAAGAAAACTCTGGAAGCATACATAAGAAATTCATTATGCAGTTACCTCCTGTGTTTATGTTTAGTGGGTGGAAAGGTGGAAATTGGAAGGCTGAGGAGCAGGGACACTTCATTATACTTGAAAATTTTTCAAACACGATGATAAATTATTATTATTATTATTTTTTTTTTTTGCAGTACTGTGGAATGGAACCCAGGGACATTCTACCTCTGAGCTACACCCCAGCCCTATTTTTTATTCTTTATTTTGAAACAGGGTCTCACTGAGTTGCAAAGGGCCTCACTAAGCAGCTGAGGCTGTCCGCGAACCATGATCCTCCTGTCTCAGCCTCCCAAATGCTGGGATTACAAGCGTGCGCCACCATGCCTGGCGAAATAATTTTTTCAAAATATTAAACCAACTAAATTGATAAAATGGCATATGAAGACCCTGACTAAAACAGATGTCAAGAATCTCAGCCAGGCGTGGTGGCACACACTTGTAATCCCAGCATTTGAGAGGCTGAGACAGGAGGATTGCGGTTCATCCACAGCCTCAGCGACTTACTGAGGCCCTGTTTCAAAATAAGTAATAAAAAATAGGGCTAGGGGTGTAGCTTGAAGGTAGAATGCCCCTGGGTTCCATCTTCATTACTGAAAAAAAAATAAAAATAAAAGATCTTAGAACAAATACTACCCAGATATTTTGTAATAGCAATTTTTTTCTAAGAAAATGATCAGTTGTGTGCCACAGATTTAGCATTCATCAAAGCACTTAAAAATCTTTACAACTGTTCATCAGTTAAAAACTGCAATTGTTCATCAATAAGAGATCAACTAACCCATGGCACATTCATGAATAGAATGGTACCCATTCATTAAAATGAAACTGTATAGTATTTCATGGCAAGTAGATGATTGCATTTAGGGTGAGAAAAACCCAAAAGGATTGAAGACTACAGATAAAGAAACCTGGTCATTTGGGGTTACAGAACTGAGGGTAAATCTATCTTCTTATCCATATCTTCTAGGTTTTCTAAAGAAGACATTATTTTAAACAAAAAAATGTAAAATTTATTGTTTTAAAAGAATTGAAGAAAGCTGGGCGTGGTGGTGCACGCTTGTAATCCCTGCACTTGGGAGGTGGAGACAGGAGGATGGTGCAGGTTCGAAGCTAGCTGCGCTGGTTTAAGAGACCCTGTTTCCAAATAAAAATAATATAAAATAGGTCTGGGAGTGTAGCCCGGAGGTAGAAGGGCTTCCAGAAACCCCAGTACCACCAAAAAAATAAATAAATAAAAAATTTTAAAATTAAAAATGATAAAAAAATTAACAAAAAAGAATTGAAGAAAAAATTTTACTTTCCTACCAAATATTTTTCAATAGCCTTTTCCCCCCTTTCCAAACAGAGGACAGGCACTGTCTTACCAGTTGATTTTGTGTTGTCCGAGTCTCTTTTTCAACAGCAGGCTGGGTCCTGAGGGGTTCTACCCTCTTAGGAGTTACTGACTGAGCTGGCTTCTCTGAGAGTCTGGATGCCGCCACAGCTGGGCCAGCCTCCTGTGGCCGTGCAGGGATTTTCTCTGCTGACTTGACTTTTCTCCTTAGGTCACCTTCGCTGCTTTCAGACTCATCACTGAGAGGCTTGTGTTTTCTTCTTCGCTATGAAGAAAACATCACAACTGGTTTAGAAAACACCAATCCTTGGGATTCTTTCTGTAATAAAATACTGCAGAATTCACAGTTCTCATTTTTAAACTTCCAAATGAAACATAATAGACAGATGGTACCATGATTAGTGGATGGACAGGTGACCTAGATTAAAGTTTCATGTAAATACACCCCAGAACTCTTTCTGCCTTTGTAAGTCATGGACTATGCAGACTGTATGAATGTAATGAAAACTGACTAGGTACATAGGGATTTGAGACCTTTTTAAAAAAATACTTCAGGTATAAAAATATTTTACTTTAATATAAAAGTATCTTCTAAAACATATACCTCTTCTAGAAGTATTGCCATAGAAAATTTTTCTATCTGCATCCAATCTAAACAGAAAATGAAAGCTCTTACAGGACATTTTTTCTCTATCTGCAGTCAACCTAAATAAAATATGATGTCTTACATAATAAGACAGAAGAAAGAATACTCTTACATACCTTTCGTGCACTAATTTTTACAGATTCATTTTCACTTGCTTCATTTTCAGAAGTGTTTGAGCTGCACCAAAGAACAAGCCATCATTATTTTGCACACATTCAATTTTATTCACATTTGTCTCATCTAAGTTGCTGGTCCAACAGGAAAACAGGATGGGTTTAATGAGATCTCCTACTTGCCATGGACAGGCCTATCACCTTCTTAGATTTACCCTCTGTCTCCTACATCTTCCCATCCCCAGGCTGTATCAGTTCATCCAAAGCAGAAAATAAGAGTGACTGTTACTGTAGCACTTTATGGTCATATCTGAGAATGCATCTTCCTCCAAGTTACCAATCCACCATGGCATGTGGAACATCATTGGTAATAAAAGCTAATTTGCTCAGCATATCATTAGGTGATATAAAAGAAGTATCTTCTTTAATTCTTTGAAAAGGAAAAATAGTCCTAACTTCTGATGGGAGATAAAAATTCTTTTATCTTTTCATTCAATTCAATACGATCAACATTTAACACCAACCTCAAAATGCAAAGTGTAGTGAATAAAATTACTTTAAAAATGAGAGAGGGCTTCCTTCAAAGGGCTCATTGCCTAGTAGGAAGGCCAAAGATAGTGCACAGTGACAATTTAGCAGCATCTGCTTAAGAGTACGTGTATACATGACTAAAAGATTAGGAAAACCAGCACAGTTATGACCCTTGAGTTGACTTGTGAAAATACTCTTCTAGACAAAGAAGTATGAGGTGAGCATTTAAGATAGAAGGAAATGGAAACATAAAAGCATGGTAATATGAAACAGCCTGGTGTATTCAAGAAACAACAGTGCAGATACTGTATTGTTCAAGAGAAGAAATTCCTAAATTAGAAATCAAGGGATGTAACTAGAAGGGGCTGAGAAACAGCCGTAAAAGCATCTCCCTCCTGCTGGCTGGCAGCCTCCAGCTATAGAACCCCTGGGATGCACTGCAGCCCTGGCTGAGGCTGCACTCTCGGGGCAGTTTCCAGCCAATTACCGAGCGTGGTGACCATGCTGCCCTTTCTTCCTAAAGCAGGCATGCACTGCAATGCCGCATGCAATGAGCAGCACACTGCTGTCTTAGGCCATCTCGGCCCAATCTGATTCTTCCAACTTTAACTTTCACAGATGGTACTAATAAAACTTTTCATTCCTTATTGTTCCTCAGTGTTCCAAACTGGCACAGGAACCTTCTATGCCATGCAGGCAGGCAATGAGGAGCGTGTAAAAGGTGGTAGACATAGGAGTAAGTTGAAATTTGCATTTCAGAAAGATCACCATGGAAGGTGGGTGGATCTGAGGAGAGAGGGTGATTCAGGGGACAAGAAGACCTGGTTTGGAGATGACTAGAGGAGCAGGGAGACAGTGGCAAGTGACTGCAGGGAGACGCAGGGGCATGGAGAGGGAAGAGTGGATCCTCGAGACTGTCTGTCACAGACCAGAACTCACTGATGGGTCAGACAGAAGATGCCAAGAATGATTCCCCGACTGCTGGATTTTATGTGACTGGGTGGGCAGTAGGACAAGAAATACCAAAGGAGTTTGTTGATACTAGATGAAGGAGAGAATGGTGGAGTTTGGTTTGCTTTGTTGAATCTGAGATGCCTGTGAGAATCTGGGGAAATACAAGGAATGTGCAGGACACCCCAGGACTCCGGAGAAAGGCTGGACGACAGAGGCGAACTCAGGATAGAGTGGCAGACAGGTAGCCGAAACCGTGAGAGTAAACTGGAGGTGGGCGGAAAAGAGAAGGTTAAAAGCAGAATCACCTACACACCAGGAGAAGAGAGAAGGAAAAATCCAGGAACAAGACAAGCAGACATCTGGGGAGGGTTTGAAGACCTGGTTGCTGACCTCCATATGTACTAGGAAATGTTGCGGGTCTCTCTCTCCAGTGCCTCCTTTCTGCTCTGACTTCCTTTTGTATTTACATGCAAACCCTGCCTTATTTTCCTGCATGATGTCTAAAATCATTCTATTACTGGGAACAGCACCGAAGGCCACAACAACCTTGAGCAAATGGAAACCTTGGCTCATCATCATAAAAGTAGCATATACCTCTAGTTTATAAATGTAGTTTGACTTAATAAAGATAGCATGTTTTCTAAGATAATCAGGTATTAATTATCATAATTATTTTATGTAATGTCAAAATTTTTTTTTTGGTGGTACTGGGGTTCCTGGAAGCCCTTCTACCTCCGGGCTATACCCCCAGACCTAGTTTTACATTTTTATTTGGAAACAGGGTCTCCTGAGCCAGCGTGCGTGGCTGGCTTCGAACTTGCGCGATCCTCCTGTCTCTGCCTCCCAAGTGCGGGGATTACAAGCGTGCGCCACCACGCCTGGCTTTTTTTTTTTTCTTTTTTTTCTTTTTTTTTCGGGTCTGGGGATGGAACCCAGGGGCATTCTACCTCTGAGCTACAACCCCTGCCCTAATTTTCATTCTTTATTTTTTGAAACCGGGTCTCACTGAGTTGCAGAGGGCTTCACTAAGTAGCTGAGGCTGTCCACGAACTGCGATCCTCCAGATCTCAGCCTCCCGAATGCTGGGATCACAAGCATGCGCCACCACGCCCGGCCTAATGTCGATTATTAAAAAATTAAGTTGTTATGTCTTAGATATCATGAGGAAAATATAACAAATTGTCTCAAAAGATATTTAACAATCTTTAGTTTTATAAGCTTCTATATTAAAAAGTTGCTCTAAAATCCCATTAAGTCTGGATAAACAACTGCTGGAAATTTAACCATACCTTTTCTTTCCTTCTTTTCCTTGAGGAGTTGAAGGGACAGATGATCCACAGTGCTTGGAGAATTCTTCTTCATCAGCATATATAGCAGTGCTGTGTAATGGAGGATCTATAACAACAACAACAAAAAAAAATACAACTTTAAGAGTTTGGCTGTTTGGACAGTATTTAAGTTTATTTTCTTATAGTGGAGCACAAAACAAGCTTTGTTTAAATGGTTAATAAAATAATTTAGAGAGGCTACTTCCCAAGTGTTTGTGATCTTATACTTCAATAATAAAAAATTAAATCATATGAGCAAGAGATAATGTGGATATTTACAAATTATAAATAAGTATTCCTATACTTTATTATTATTATTATTTACAGTTTGGGGAATGGAACCCAGGGACATTCTACCTCTGAACTATATATACCCCCAGCCCTATTTTTTATTCTCCTTTTTACTTTTGAAACAGGGTCTCACTGAGTTGCAAATGGCCTCGACAAGTAGTTGAAGCTGTCTGTGAACCGCAATTTGGTCTCCACCTCCCAAATGCTGGGATTCCAAGCATGCGCCATCACGCCCAGCTCCTATACTTATTTTTTAATGGAGCATTTAAAAGAGATCATATACACATACATATACATGTGTGTACATATGTATGTACAAATATATATACATATACAAACATGCAGGCAATCTAACCTTTTCTTCTCTTATCCCTATCCCATACTTGGGAGATCACTGCATTGATTATAAATCCTACAAGTTGGCCTGCTCCATGAACGTTACTCATCCAGTGCCAAGCACCCAGTGGGCACTCAGTATGTGTGAATGCCCTTGGGGAAAAGATTCCAGTCCTCCTTATTTCCCTTCCTCTCTACTCTAGATTGCTACAGCCTTCCTAAAAAGCAAAGGGATTTGTTTACTCTATACTGTGAATAATAAGGAAAAAAAGGGAGAAACTGACCAATCCCTAATCTCCATATATAACCAGTTATACAAGCTGGATTATTACAACTTAACAAATAATAAAAAGAAAAATAATCCATTTTTAAAATGGACAAGCTGAGCATGGTGGCATATACTTCTGTAATCTCAATACTTGGGAGGCTGAGACAGGAGGATGTCAAGTTAAAGGTCAGCCTCAGCAGCTTGGCGAAACCCTCCAAAACTTAGTGAAACCCTGTTTCAAAATAAAATAGGACTGGGGGTGTAGCTCAGAGACAGAATGCCCCTGTCCCAATACCATAAAAAAAAATAAAATATAATGATATATAAATTTTCAAAATTCTCTTCTTAATACTTATTCCAGTTAAAATCTGTGATCACTGCTACGAGTGAGGACCCCTGAGACTGTATCATTTTTTTTTTTGGCCTCTGGACTGGCCACTGACATACAGTGGCAGAGGCAGTCTATTTGGATATCTTGTGGTCATCCCTATCTACCTTACAGTAAAGAACACAACAGGTTAGATTCTACCTGGCTCTCCTGAAGCATCAATACCTCTTGAGTTTATGATAAAGGGAAATTCCCTATATCATTCCCACTAAAGTAAAGCCCCTTACCAGATGGCTCTGCCAAGTGGTAGTATGATGTGACAAATACATTTTGTATTCCCTTGTTATGAAGTACTACAGTAAGTAAACTAATATGAATGAAATGTTAACGAATGCTACTAGAAGAGTCTTTGATAATGTTCTTAGCTTCAATATATGTAGAAGACAAAAATAATACAAATTACAGAGTATTCGCCAGAATGTTATATGCAGAACACTGGTTTTTAGATTTAAAGATATCCCTATGTTTTTATTATAGTTAGTGCTTTGAAATCATTTTAGGATAAAGATTTAAAATACTTACCAAAGATTTCATAAGGTTCATCATCTTTCTCATTTTCACCCAGGCTGCCAATATTTGAGATTGCAGAACTATTGCTAAAGTCAAATACATCAGTAGGCTTCTGCTTTTGATCAGCTTTCTATAAATGAATAAAATTAAAGTCACTCAATTGTCACTATCAAACAGAGAACATTACAAAGCTGATTTAATTAGAAAGGATACTTTTGCTACGACTGCTGTCAAAAGAAGCAATCCTTCACACTTCGGGGGACAAAGACTCCTCTGACAACCTAAGAAAGGGGTTGGCAAATTTTTCCTACTAAGGAGCAGAGAGTAAATATTTTAGGTTTTGCTGGCCAGGAGGTTCCTGCTGTAACTGAATGCAGTCATTGCGGCACGAAAGCAGAGAGTGAGAATACAAAAATGAACGAGTACAGCTGCACTCCAATAAAACCTCACTGATGGACACTGTAATGAGCATTTCTACCATTTTCCAGGCCAGGACATATTTTTACTTTATGTCAACCATTTAAAAATGTAACAAGAGAGCTGGGCATCGTGGCACACACTTGTAATCCCAGCACTTGGAAGGCTGAGACAGAAGGATTGCAGGTTCTCAGCCAGCCTCAGGTCCTTGGTGAGGCCCTCGGAAACTTAGTGAGACCTTGTTTCAGAATAAATAATTTTAAAAATAGGGCTGAGGGTGTAGCTTAGAGGTGGAATGCCCCAGGGTTCAATCCCCACTGCCACACACACAAAAAAAGTAACAATAGGGGCTGGGAATACAACTCAGTGGTAAAGTGCTTGCCTAGCATATGCAAGGCCCTGGTTTAGATTCCCAGGACTGCAAAGGAAAAAAAAAAAAAAAAAAAAGTGAAAAACAGTTTTGGTTTACTGAATTATAAAAAAACAAGTGGCAGGCAGGCTAGATTTGGCCCATAAACTATAGTTTGCATAAATCCTTGATCCAAGGAATGCCATAGGCTCTGTTCCCAGAAATATACACTAGAACCAAAAGTTCATAGGTAGTTTCAAGGGTACACAGGGTAAAAACTCCTGCCTACAAGAGAGACCAGGGTTTACAGTTCAATGTACTGAGAACATTTGGTGCCCTAAATCTTTATGAGAGACCCAAACATATTAAAATGAGAAAAACTTCCATTGGAACATGTGGGAGGACAGTATTAACAGATAAGAATATTTTGGAAGACATAAAGGAGATGAATAAAACTGGCAAACAAAATAAAAATATTACCATTTATAGACCCTCAGTGAAAGACTCATTCATGGAGCACTTGGTGGTGTAATGCCACAAAGGCGTTAACATTTGAAGGCATAAGGGCCTCCGCCACTCTTCAGGCAGCCTGCTGCCAGAGCAAAGGAGAAGGCCAGTCCCAGCACTCTGGACTTTCAACTAAGGAAGGCTTGGAACAAAGCCAAAGGGCTTAGAGAAATTCCCCAAGGCACACTGGACTTCAGCTATGAAGAATCATAGGACAGGAGAGCTGACAGATGCCCATCTGGAGAACAATTGAGCTAAGGTGGGGGTGGGAGCAGAGAGCTGAGCAGAATCCCAGAGGCAGCCCCAGAGCTTCATGGCTAATAAAAGAGCTCTCCTCTGAAGGCTGGGGGTAGGGCCACAGGGCAGAGAGAGACCACCTAAGACAGAGAGATGAGTAGGAACTCTCAACTGCCCACAACCTGAAAAGCCAGTGCTCTTATACAGTGTTAATATGGATGCCATAGGTAAGCAGATAAGCCACTGGAAAATAATTTGGAATTAGCTATCATGAGTGTTATAGAAATGCACCTATCTTAATTTATATTTATTCTAAGACTCTCTCCTGAAGAAAAATAAAATCCCAATGGGGACTAAATGGAATATCATGAGATTGTAAACAATTGTTGAAAATTATAACAGTTGTTGAAAATTTGCTATATATAAAAAATGGCAAAATACAGAAAGTCACACGACTTTTACATGATGTCAATTAGCTGAAGGCAAATAAAATCAACCTTGGCTCAGAAAAAAAGAAGGTTCTAATATGTTAACAAAGATTGCTTTCTCCATTATATGGGGAAAAGTGGGAGGAAAGGAATATATTTTTTCACTACAGTAACACATCGAGGTGACCAAGAGAAGTCCTCAAAACTGAAGTTCTCACAAAATGTTTTGTCAACAATGAGAAAATTACATTAAAATGTAAAAAGATAACTTACATCTTTCATGGAATGTGTTCTTAATGCAGTGTTCTTTGAAGATCTTGCACTATTAAACAGGAAACACACACATGAAAAGTAGAATTAGGAAATATTTAAGTAATTTGGGGAAACACCTTAACTTGTGACCCTTTACAAGCATTTTCTTTCTAAATTATATTCATTAGTTGCACTGATAGTATGCAGCTAGTGGAATCCTTTTAGAAAGCAGAACCTGTATCCCATAAATATAATTGTATACGTCAAATCATATTACCAATGTATAAATATTATATATATATATCTCGTGGACATGGAGAATTTCTAATCGTATTAACCTGGTCCCTGAGGTCCTAATCAATCAGCAGTGAGTGACTATCTTTACAGAACTGAACAAAGGAGAGATACACTAACATTTATTAGGCACATGACACCTTTTCCATCCTGTGCCTGGCTCTTGGACATACATTTTCTTTTAACCTTAACAGTCCAAGAGTGTAGAAGCAAATCCCATGTGTAGATGTATATAGTTGCTCAGTGCAACACAAAGCCAGGATATAAAGAAGCCTGAATTAAAATAAACAACACTAAAGCCAGGTGTGGTGGCGCACGCTTGTAATCCCAGCATTCGGGAGGCTGAGACTGGAGGATCGTGGTTCGCGGACAGCCTCAGCTACTTAGTGAGGCCCTCTGCAACTCAGTGAGACCTGGTTTCAAAATAAAGAATAAAAAATAGCATAGGGGGTGTAGCCCGGAGGTCAAATGCCACTGGGTTCCATCCCCAGACCCGCAAAAAAAAAAAAAAAAATTAAAAAAAAAAAAAAAAAGCTGTGTGTAGAAGCACACAACCGTAATTCTGAGACTTGGGAGGCTGAGACAAGAGGATGCCAGGTTTGTAGCCAGCCTCAGCAACTTAGAGAGGTCCTCCACAACTAAGTTAGACTCTGTTTCAAAATAAAAAAATAAAATAGGGCTAGGGGTGAAGTTCAGAGATAGAATGCCTCTGGATTCCTGCCCCAGTATTCCTTCCCCCCAAAAAATCTGTAATTTTATTTTATTTTTTGGTGGTACTGGGGTTCCTGGAAGCCCTTCTACCTTCGGGCTACACTCCCAGACCTATATTTTTACATTTTTATTTGGAAACAGGGTCTCCTAAGCCAGCACACGCGGCTGGCTTCGAACCTGCGCGATCCTCCTGTCTCTGCCTCCCAAGTGCAGGGATTACAAGCGTGCGCCACCACGCCTGGCCAAAAAAAAAAATCTGTAATTTTAGAGCCTGTCTTCTTTCCGCCCCTTCACACTCCTTCCATTGGGCATTAGGATAAAAAAAGATAAAAGCTCCATATATTCAAGAAACCTATTGTGACTAGAATAAAACCGGGATACAAGAGCAGCATAAAAATATGTAATATTATATGTTATTAATAGTAATACTGTAGTGGCAGTGACTATGTACTGAGGCATATCAAACATTAGATAGAGGTATCAGGGAGACTCTGGTATAATATAGTACATGGGTTCTGACTTATGCTTAATGTTAAGCTTAACTTAATGTTAAGCAGATTGCACCAGTATTTTTCACATACTAATTTGTGAATAACAAAATCAGTTTAGTGTGTCTGAACTAATATTTCTTTGACTTTTTATTTAAAATTTACAGAAGAGTTGCAAAAATAGTACAAGACCTTCACTATACTAGTTACCTAGGTCTACCAATTGTTTGATTCCATTTCAATTGCTCTCTCTGTGTCTCTCTCTATGGTAAGCTGAAGACACTGTTGTAGCCTTACCTCTAAGTACTTTAGTATATCTTTCCTAAGAAACGGAGCATATCTTGCATAGTAATAGTACAATTTTTAAAATAAAAATGTATAGCATTATTATTATCTATAGCCCATATCCAAATTTTGTGATTATTCTATATCTTTTAAGATTTTGATCTCAGCATTTAAAAAAAGGAAATACAGAAGAATTTAAATATAGAACTGAACCATGTATACTAATTTCATAAACATTTGTTTTTGCTATTGGGGAGCTCTATCTGGTATAAAATATTTCTGTGAATCACAGTAAAAGAAAAACCTGGACAACTGTTTAGAACAGGGATAAACTTCAACAGACATGAGATTCATCTGTAAGGCTGTTAACACAAACTGCTAGAAGCCACCACACCTTACCTCTAGTGTCTAAATCAATAAGTTTGGGGTGAGGTTTAAATCTGTGCATTTCAAAACCCAAGAAAGTAGAACGAGTATTTGTTTTATGGCAATTTTATAGATTATGATTCTGGCATTCAGAAAAGTTAAATGACCAATGATCATATGGCCAAGTAATATAAATGAGACTAGAAACGAGACTGCCTGAGTTTCTTAATATAAACACTTTCAGCTGCCTGTGCTCCAAAAACCTGTCAAGGATGGTCCCTGCTTTATGCTGGATTCCAGTTGGTGCCTCCAAAAAATGGAAACTTCTGTGACTCTATAACCATTAAGAAAAATTTTGTTGTCTGTGCACCAGTGTGTTTTAGGGGGAAAGGAGGAACACTTTCAAGAGTCTTACACTTCCCCACTAAAAAAAAAAAAAAAAAAAAAAAAAAAAAGTGGGGAAATAAGACAAAACGACTGATCTGTTAGAGTTAACTACCTTTCAGGTGATGTGTCAGGCTGCCATGTTCTTTTCTAGTCCTCTTCTTCACTGGTCACAGGGTTCTAGTCTGGGTCTCCCCTCTCACCACTGCAATGCCCTCACCCCTCCCTCTCCCAGGACCAGGAGGAACCAAGAACTCCTGGGTATGGATTTTGTGACCCTTCTCTAGCAATCCAAGACCTTGCTAGCCAAGTCCAGACTGGGCCTTGGATGCACTCCAGACAATGCCTGCGGGGCACTCACCGACAAATCCGTGTCCTTTCAGAGTGCAGTTTGCCACCTATTTTCAAATGTGTGGTCCTTTTAGATACAAATAAAAATTGTTTGGCCTATCCTGGGATGCTCTTTAAGCACAGAACACAGCAGCTGGGCATGGTGGCATACTCCAGTAATCCCAGTACTTGGGAGGTCGAGGCAAGAGTCTGGCCCATTCAAGGACAGTTCTCAGCAACTTAAGGAGACTAACTAAAAATAAATTTTAAAAAATTGTGGACATAGTTCGGAGGTATAATGCCCCTGGGTTGGTTCAACCCCCAGTACCAAAAAAAAAAAAAAAAAAAAAGGAAAAAAAAGATGGTGATGGCAAGCGGCCAAATTCTGGAAAATAGGAGTACTGATGACCACCCAGGGGAATCTCTCTAGGATGTACTGTCTGGCAAACAGAAGGCACTGAACAAGCATTTGCTGAATATTTTGTTTCAAACTGCTTGAGACCCACCTACACAAAGCAGTAATAACACTAGCTAACGTTCTCTCCTACCCACAGTAATTCCTGTGACCCACGACAGACAATCCTAAAACTCTGGGATGTTTTCTACCCGGGTTTTTGGGGTATGGAACCCAAGGCCCTGAGCGACGTTGTTTACTCGGACAAGTTTCAAAATGACAGCACGAACAGTTCAGAGGCGCACAGACCGCGGCGGGACGCGAAGAAGATAAAGTCGGTCTGGGCCCGCGTTCGGAGCGTCTGGGCACTCACCGCGCTCGCCCGGACCGCAGCCATCGCTGCGCCATCCCGCTCTCCGCTCCCACTCGCCGGACAAAACTCCCGCCTAACCCCGCGCTGCTCAGAGCCAATCAGGGCCGAGCACGCGCGCGCCCCGCCCCCGAGGCGGAACCCCCCCCCCAGGGATCCGCCCACCAGAGCGTGCGGGAAAACCCGGCCTGACTATCACCACAACGGAGCTGGAGTCCGTGCCTTTCAACAGGTTGCTAACCGGACTTGCGCTCCCACCGTTACTCCACTCCAGGTGTTGGATGGTCAAAACTTTACGGGGGAAAGGGGTGGGGGAAAGGGAAGAACTGGTGCGCTGGAGAGGGTGGGCAGTGAATGTCTTTAAGGGATAACAACTGCTAGGTAGTTCAGCCTTTTTCTTGGGGAAACAGGATTTAAGCTTACCACTGCTGTGTGCATGTATGCCCCTATGCCTCTGAACTCCTTTAAGATGTATGATTACAATGCACCAGTGCACCAATTAAAAAAAAAAAAAAAAAAAGACAGGATTTGGCTTTTAGTTCCCTGCTGCCCTTAGTTGAATTTGGCATGATGTTTTACTTCTGTATCTTTATTTGTATATAGGAAAGATATCTTCTGGATTGTCTTTTTTCTGCTTTAAAATGTATTGTAATGCGAAAGAACGAAGTGAGTTACTTTGCACCACCTGTAAATATTAACTCAAAATGGATCAAAGACCTAAATAGAAAACTCGTAGGAGAAAACTAAGAAAAAGCTTCCTGACATTGATTTAGCAGTGGTTTCTTGACTATGAGACCGGAAGCTTAGTTTGGCAGATTTTCTTCTGTTCTGTAGGCTCTTCAGGCTCTCGATTATTTTCTTTGCCATGCCAGCAAAAAAAAGATTTTTGATTTCATGCCATCCCATTTACTGATTCTCATTTTTAATTTTCTGGTCTTAGGAGTCTGATTGAGGAATCTCTGCTAGTACCTTATTGATAAGTAAAATAAAAAATTAAATGCGAGTAAAATAAAAATAAGTGAGTACGGCGGAGTGTGAAAAACACGAGAGAGGTCCGGTACACGTGGCATGTAAAGTTTTAATTGCACGGCTCTCCCGGGGATCAGGGCGAGGCACCGTGGGCCCGCGCGCCTGTCCGAAGCTTGAGGACGCGGGCTCTCCTTTTAAAGGCATGCATCTCGCGAGATGGGGGTTTACTCGCGGGAATGCCCAATTCTCGCGGGGGTTTCAGCCCCTCCCTTGCCCTGCAGAGGTCATGTGACACAAAGTCACATGAGTGCAGGACCCAACTTAACATTCCGGCCTTTTGATGGTAGGGATAATGGATGACGATTGGACCCTCTAGCTTCTTCCTGCTGTCAAGGGGCGTCGTCAGGGGCCCCAGGCCGGGAGGAGTCGGGAGTTCAGTCCCCCAGAAGGGGGTGCAGGTGGGTGCATAGCTGCAGTGCGAATTGGAGGTTACCCTGGACAGCTTAGTGATGTGCGCTTGAGGAGGCTTGAACAGGCAAGGGCTATTAAAGAAAAAAACAAATCATGAGATTGAGCAGGCGACCAAAAAGGAGACTGGCTTACTCAGTACCTGGAGAGCTACCCTGAGCTGGCAAAGAGGATGGAGGTTGAGGGATCCAGGAGCCGTCAGTCTTCAGCCAGGCTGAGTAGAGCCAGCGGCAGGGCCTGGTCTGGAAAGGTGCTCCCCCTGTGTTGAGGCACCTGGGGCTCAACCTTTTCCTAGGGCACTGTTCCAGTGGCCCTCCTGGCCACACGCCGAGCCGTCTGATTGGTGGGCGTGGCTTTGCCCCACTTGAGGCAGGCTCCTGGAGGTAGTTGTTGTTGCAGTCCTCCACACCTAGGTGGCGCTCCAGAGGGCTGAGCCGCCACCGCCAGCTGAAGGGCAGCTACCAGGGATCTGCTTTTTGGCAAAGTCGGAGTGTACGCTCCATTTCCGCCTGTTTCTCTCTGGAATTAAAACTTAGATGCTATGTTAAGGTTCTGTCAGCTGTGACGGACCTATACTCACAAAGAGCGCGTCCCGGGGCTGGTGTCCGGCAAGAATGGCAACGCAGACTCCCCACGGGCAGAGGGTGTCGCCCCAGCCCCGGCGTTTCCCACAGCACCTAGGGCGCGCCCACGCGGGCCGCCCAGCAAAATTGCAGTCTGGCGCGGGCCAAGATGGCGACTGTGACATCACCAGGCAGTGACTACGCGCCATCACAAAATGGCAGCTGGCGGGAAAATAAATGGAAGCTGATGGGGGAGAGCATTTGGAAGGATACCAGACCGCTTATAAAAGTTCCTAACTATTCCTGGGCCACCGCAACCTATTTCCCAACTCGTATCAAGGCAGACAGGCTCTCAGGGCATCTGCTAGTATAAAGGTTCGACTCCCCATAATTGGTTCGCGGGTGGAAACGAAGAACAGGAAATGGGCGTCCCCGATTTCCCTGCTCAATCGTTCGGAAACAGAGGTTAAGAGATAGGGAAGAACGTCTTCATTCCTTCTCAAAACCGGAGGATGACCTGGTCATCCGCAGCGTGGTCCCAGTGGACCATGGGACAATGGGTCACCAAGCGCTTGGATTTTAAGGTCCCAGTGGACCGGAAGACCCAAGTCCAGAACCCGCTAACCAAGGGAAGGAGGCAGTTTACCGGAGTGAAGTGTTGCCAGCCAGCGCTGGCTGCGACAGAAGCGCTGAGAAGCTGCTGGGGGCGTGGTGGAGCTGGGGCGCATGGATGCCGGTGGCTGGTGTGGACGGCACTGGCGGCTGGCGGGATCAGTGGGGGCGCGCAGGCGGCGTGGCTTGCCGGGCCCGCGGCGTGGAGACAAAATGGCTTCCAGGCACGCGCCAGACGCTGAGGCTGGGCCCCGAGGAGCACCGCCAGTGAGCCTGGCTCGGGGCGGGTGGGGCAAACCGGCCAGAGGTCCCGGCGGTGACCGGAGAACCAAGCTGGAACGGTGCTTTAGGAGGTCCAAGCGGCAGGCAGAGGTCCTGGCCCGCGCAGGCAGTTGGCAGGCAGAGCAAGTGCCAAGCTGCCTGGCTCGGGCCGGAAAGATGGCCGCCGACTCCTAGGATTGGTTAGGAGTGGAAAGTGGGAGGGATTAAAGATGGCGAGGCCTCCAGTGAGGCCATGAGGTGGGAGGGGTTAAAGATGGCGAGGCCTCCAGTGAGGCCATGAGGTGGGAGGGGTTAAGGATGGCGAGGCCTCCAGTGAGGCCATGAGGTGGGAGGGGTTAAAGATGGCGAGGCCTCCAGTGAGGCCATGAGGTGGGAGGGGTTAAGGATGGCGAGGCCTCCAGTGAGGCCATGAGGTGGGAGGGGTTAAAGATGGCGAGGCCTCCAGTGAGGCCATGAGGTGGGAGGGGTTAAGGATGGCGAGGCCTCCAGTGAGGCCATGAGGTGGGAGGGGTTAAGGATGGCGAGGCCTCCAGTGAGGCCATGAGGTGGGAGGGGTTAAAGATGGCGAGGCCTCCAGTGAGGCCATGAGGTGGGAGGGGTTAAGGATGGCGAGGCCTCCAGTGAGGCCATGAGGTGGGAGGGGTTAAAGATGGTGGGGCCAAGATGGCGGCCCCCCAGTGATTCCACGTGTGCAAGATGGCGGGCCAAAGCTGGCGACCCCCCCCCAGTAATCCCATGTGGCTGCTTACCGGAATGGCCAGGCCCAGGCAGCAGGGGTGGGCAGGCACAGGGTGAAGGGCGCCAGGGCGCGAGTCCGAGTGGAGGAACCAGATGGAGCGCGGGCTGGACTTGGCGGGCTGGGGGCTGTTTAGCAGAGTGGCGGCCGCCTAGATGGAGGAGGCAGGCGGCCCCGGCAGGCGGGTCTAAGCAACGCCAGGCGTGGAGAAGACATAGGTGCACGGCGTGGCGCAGTCCGCGGGCGGCGCGGTCCCATTCCAGCGGTGGGTGGCGTGGGCAGGCGGGAACGGCGGTTTTAGGAGGTCCAAGCGGCAGGCAGAGGTCCTGGCCCGTGCAGGAGGTCAGCAAGTAGAACAGGTGCCAGCATCACCCAAGGAGCCTGGCTCCGGGCGGGTGGAACTAGCAGCCTGGCGGCCGGTGGAGCCTGCACGCCCCGGCGGTGGTGGCCGCGGAAGATGGCCGCCGGCGCTCCGGAAGAGAGCACATGGGCGGGAAAAGATGGCCACCGGCTCTCAGCAGAGCTTGGGGCCGAAAAGATGGCCGTGAGCTCTCAGCAGAGCTCGTGGCTGGAAAGATGGCCGCGAGCTCTCAGCAGAGCTCGTGGCTGGAAAGATGGCCGCGAGCTCTCAGCAGAGCCCGGGGCGGGAAGAAGGCCGCCAGCTCTCCCGGAGAGCGCGGGGCCAGAAAGACGGCCTTGAGCTCTCAGCAGAGCGCGGGGCTGAAAAGATGGCCGTGAGCTCTCAGCAGAGCTCGGGGCTGGAAAGATGGCTTACGGTCCGGGCAGGCACGGGGCAGCAGCAGCGGCAGTGGTGGGAGCAACGCCTGCAAGCGGAGCGCTGGTGTGGGACCTCACAGTCAGCTGCTGGCGGGTCGGAGAGTCCGGGGCTCAAAAAGAGAGTAAAAATAAAACGAGAAAACAGAAAAAAAAAAAAAAGGAAAAAAATGGGGAGGGACCCAAGAGTTCTCCCGGTTCGGCACCAAATGATAAGTAAAATAAAAAATTAAATGCGAGTAAAATAAAAAATAATGTGCATACGGCGGAGTGTGAAAAACACGAGAGAGGTCCGGTACACGTGGCATGTAAAGTTTTAATTGCACGGCTCTCCCGGGGATCAGGGCGAGGCACCGTGGGCCCGCGCGCCTGTCCGAAGCTTGAGGACGCGGGCTCTCCTTTTAAAGGCATGCATCTCGCGAGATGGGGGTTTACTCGCGGGAATGCCCAATTCTCGCGGGGGGTTTCAGCCCCTCCCTTGCCCTGCAGAGGTCATGTGACACAAAGTCACATGAGTGCAGGACCCAACTTAACACTTATGTGGGAGAGTTGGTCTTATGTTTTCTTAAGTTTGGAGTGGTGAAAAAGTTCTGGAAGTATGAGGCAGATGGTTAGATATTTAATGCCACGCAACCATATACTTTAAAAAATTAAAATGCTTGCTGGGCGTGGTGGCTCACGCTTATAATCCCTGCGCTTGGGAGGCTGAGACAGGAGGATTGCACAGGTTTGAAGCCAGCCTCAGCTACTTAGTGAGGCTTTCAACAATTTAGTGAGACCCTGTTTCATATATATATATATATATATATATATATATATATATATATTCTTTTTTTTTAAAGGTCTGGGAGTATAGCCCGGAGGTAGAAAGCCTCTGGGTTCCACCCCCAGTACCACCAAAAAAAAAAAAAAAAAAAAAAATTAAAATGCTCACCAGGTGTAGTGGTGCAGCTTGTAATCCCCACCCCTGGGAGGCTGAGACAGGAGGGTCACACAGGTTCAAAGCCAGCCTCAGCTACTTAGTGAGGCTCTCAGCAACTTAGTGAGACCCTGTTTCCATATAAAATATAAAATAGGTCTGGGAGTATAGCCCGGAGGTAGAAAGCCTCTGGGTTCCACCCCCAGTACCACCAAAAAAAAAAAAAAAAAAAAAGTTAAAATGCTTAATTTTATGCTATGTATATTTTACCACAATAAAATAATCGTATGTTTCATGCATACAAAGAATATAACATAATGTAAAGATAAAAAAGAATGCTCATATAATCGCCACTGAATTAATTAATAATGATAAAATCATTATACATAATTCTTAGGCAATGTGGCTGTCTTCCAAGAATAACTACTCTTGTGATTTTATGTTTATTATTCTTATTCTTTCTTTCTTTCTTTCTTTCTTTCTTTCTTTCTTTCTTTCTTTCTTTCTTTCTTTCTTTCTTTCTTTCTTTCTTTTGTACTGGGGATGGAACCCAGAGGCATTCTACCTCTGAGCTACACTCCCAGCCCTATTTTTTATTCTTTAATTTGAAACAAGGTCTCACTGAGTTGCAAAGGGCCTCACTAAGTAGCTGAGGCTGTCCTTGAACTGTGATCTTCCTGTCTCAGCCTCCTAAATGCTGAGATTACAAGCTTGTGCCACCACGCCAGGTTTATTCTTTATTTTGAAACAGGGTCTCACTGAGTTATCAAAAGCCTCACTATGTAGCAAAGGCTGTCTGTGAACTGTGATCTTTCTTTCTCAGCCTCTCAAATTCTGGGATTACAAGCATTCGCCGCCACACCCGGCTTTCTTATGCTTTTTCTACCTTGTGACATCAATAAATAATGTATAATTATTGTGTATTTCTAAACTTTATGTAAATAATATTTGGTAGATATCTGCAAGTGCCCTTACTTACTCAAAGCTTTGATCCTTAGAAGTATCCACATCTATAGGTAGAGTTCATTCACTTTTATTACCACTGAAATGCACTAGTAAATCACATTTTTTTAAATTGTCTTGTGCATGAACACATCAGTTTTCAGTCTTTTGCTTTTACCAACAATGCAGAGCTAAACATTCTTGCATGTGTCTTCCAGGGCATATGTCTTAGAGTTAGTCTAAGAATAGTAGTGATTGTATTGTTGTATAAGATTTAGGTATTTTCAACTTTCATGATGATGGCAATATACACACAGTTTTGTAGATTGTACAATGTATACCCCCACCAGCAGTATATGAGTCTCCTTGGTTCCACATATTGGATGCTTAGAATTTTTAAGAATTTTACATTTTTAGCATATCTAATGAGTTGAAATGGTATCTTACTGTGTTCCTGACTTGTAATTCCTTGAGTAAATGATATTTTATTTATTTATAGGTCATTCTGTTTCCTCTTCAGTGAAATGTAGCTTCACTCTAGCCAAAAATAATTTGAGCAACTTCCATAGAAGAGTCAGTCACCTCTGACATATCAAAGGACGTTCCCCTCTGCTGGATAAAAACGGGCTCTGGGATCCACTGAAAGTTACCCTTCTTAGGTAGTTTCATTTTCTGGGAAAATTGGTTTAATCAAATTTTTGTCCTTGCAGGTATAAAGAAAGAGAACTCAACTGTTATTTATTTGTCCCTCCCTCCCTCCCTCCCCTTCCCCGGGCTATTTTGTATTTTTATTTTGGAACCAGAGAAGGGTTTCCAGGAACCCCAGTACCACCAAAAGAGAGAGAGAGAGAGAGAGAGAGAGAGAGAGAGAGAGAGAGAGAGAGAGAGAGAGAGAAAGAGAAAGAAAGTGAGTCAGTCTGTGTGTCTGTGTTACTGGGTATTAAACTCTGGGGTGGCCGGGCGTGGTGGTGCACGCTTGTAATCCCAGCGCTTGGGAGGCTGAGACAGGAGGATCGCATGGGTTCGAAGCCAACCTCAGCTACTTAGTGAGGCTTTCAGCAACTTAGTGAGACTCTGTTCCCAAATAAAATATAAAAAAGGTCTGGGAGTATAGCCCGGAGGTAGAAATCCTCTGGGTTCCACCCCCAGTACCACCAAAAACAACAACAGAAAACAAAACAAAACAACAACAAAAAAAAACCTCTGGGGTGTTCTACCTCTGAGCTACAATCTCAGCCCTATTTTTATTTATTTATTTATTTTTTAAATTTTGAAGCAGGGCTGGGTTAGAACTTTGGATCCTCTTAGCCTCCCAAGTACTGGCATTACAGGGGTCCACCAAGCCTGGCTTTCCTTTTTAAACATATACTTTTATTGGTACATTGTGGTCTCACATCATAATGAGGTTCACAGTGATAGGGACATACATGCCTACAGCACTTGTGAGCTCCTCCCCTCTCCCTTGCCTTCCCCATTCATAAATTCCCACCACCACTGTCACCCTCCCCTAGACTCCCTCCATCACTCCACTGGGGTTTCTCTTCCTTTATCTAAAGTCTTTACTTGTATCCTGATTACTCCCCAGCTTCCACGTACGAGAGAAAACATCTGACCCTTCACTTTCTGTGACTGGCTCCTCTTTTTAAACATAATGTGCTCCAGGTCCTTCTATTTACCTGCAAATGACATAATTTTGTTCTGCTTTATTGCTGAGTAGAATTCCATTGTGCATATATCCCATAATTTTGTAATGCATTCATCTGTTGCTTGACACCTGGGTTGGTTTCATGTGACTTGGCTATTGTGAATTGTGCAGTTATGAACATGGAAATGCATATATCGCTATAATATATTCTGATTTCAATCCCTTGGGTGTTGCGAGAGCCTTTCTTCCTCCGGAAACTTCAGTCTTTGAAGGCCTCCAACTGATCTGAAGAAGTCCGCTCACATTATGAAGAACAATCTATTTTACTCAAAGCCTACTGATTTAAATGTTAATCACATCTAAAAAAAACACCTTCACAGCAACATCTAGACTGGTGTTAAACCAGAAATCTGAGCACTGTAGCCTAGCTTCGTTGACACATAACATTAAAGGTCACAGTGCAATCTATTCCTTAGCTTCCTGGAATCACATGGCTTTCCACTGGAACTGAGGTGGTGGTAGTGGGGGAGGGGCTGCAAATTGGGAAAGGGACAAACAGACATGTCGGGGACAGACCATTCAAGTCCACTACAGAAGCTTGCCTGAGGTTGTAGAGTCTTAGGAAAGCCAAAATTCTTTTTTTGGGGGGTGGCACTAGGGATTAAACCCAGGGCAATTATGCTTCCAAACTACAACCCCTAGCCCCTTTCAGTTTCTGTTTTGATACAGGGTCTTGCTAAGTTGCCGAGGATCTCACTAAATTGCTAAGGCTGGCCTCAAACCTACAATCTTCCTGCCTCAGCTTCCCAAGTACTGGGATTATAGCTGTGCGTCACCATGCCTGGCTCCAATCCAAGTATTTTAACACCCAAACTCATCTTTGTTCTGCTCCATCCGCTGCTTGTTCGGTTAAAATACCGGCTTAGCGCAGCGATTCTTGGGTTATGTGAGGGGAGAGCAGAGAGAAAGGGGTGCTCTGGGATCTGTCGGCAATAAGGCAAGTGAACATTTTAACTCGAAGAAGATTCCTAGTTTGCTCTAGCCAGACATGAGAGTCATGCCTAGGAATTTAATGTGAAATAGCAATATCAACGTTTTTATTGGTTATCTGTAACTTCCAAATAGGAAAAGCCAGGCGTAGAACGTAGCTTGGGGTGAGAGGCTGACAACAGAAAGGCTCTCTGTATGGCTCTAGTGGAGATGCGAGGGCTAGAAGCTGGTCAAGAGCAGGAGATTCTCAGCGGAGGGACCCAGCAGACAGGAGGAGTACAGCCAAGGGAGGGCCCAGCCGATGAGAGACCGCCCAGGAGCGGAGGGTGAGCTGCTGCTACAGCCTCTCATGCAGACCTTGAGGAAGCTCGGTCAGGGGATCCGCAACCGCCTAGATCCCCATGAAGTACGTCTGGCATTCCTTTCTTCAAAAAATTATTTTAGGATTATTTGGATCAATATGTATAATTGGAATTTTATGTATAAGCATTATAACTAAAACTGACGGGCAGCGGCTATGAGAGACTCAGGCAGCAAAGATTTTTTTCCCAAGGATAAAGTTTGGGCCAAACATTAAGTTCAAACTGACCTTAGTTTGGGCCAATGTATAAGATTAATTTTAAGTCAGCCTTGTGAAGTGAGACAAAGCATACTATGATTATTTAAATGTCTGGCACCCTTGCCCTAAACTCTATAAAAAATAAAACTTTTCCTGTCCTCGGAGATCCTGCTTGCATGGCTATGCCCTTGCTTTTCTGCCAAAAAAGAAAATATAAAAATTGTAACAAATCCTGAATAAAATGGAGAAGTTTGAACCTGATCTCGTGTGGCAGTTCTTCTCTCATTCAACCTCGGCTCTTCTCTCACCGACACACGAACCTCGACTCTTGCAAGGGCTGGACCCCGGCAGGCTACCCTAGGGACGCCTCGCTCTCCTGTTTTAAGATGGTTTCTGCCTTGTGCCGTGCGCTTTCCACCACAGTTACAACCTGTACAGATGTTCGCCAAACTCACAAGCCTGGTGGTGGTGTGAAGCGTGGGGTGAAGCTTGGGTATGGGAGGGGGCTGTGGACACCAGGGTGGAGACAGTGGGGTTACCCCCTCCGGGGTAACCCAGAGCAACAGCTGAGTAAGCTCGGAGATGTGAGAGCAGGCTGCTTCAAGATGCCAGAGGACGCCTTGGTGGTTGGGCTTTAAATTATATGAAGTACTTTCATGTTTGGGGAATGGGCAAGAACCCCTGTTGCTATTATAATAGCAATTATATAGCAATCCCCTCACATAACCCAATATAATAGCAATTATATTGCTATTATAATAGCAAACTACTGAAAATAACTAGGAAACTTCTTGGATGTTTGGAATAAACCCCAGTGTTTGGGCCTGGGCACAACCCTATGGAAAGGCATCTTTCCTGCAGAGTGGACTGGCGTTCATATTAGTTTCATATTTGGGAATTACTAGTTGGATGCTAATAATTGATGTTAATAAAATGAGGCTATTATTATTATCTTACTGGATCATCGTGAAGATAAGAGATTTAAAAAAATGTGCAGGTCCCAAGGTACAGAGAAGGGCTTATCATTTCTGATCCTGCTTGCTTTTTTTCTAGGGAGCGTTTGTTGAAAGTTCTGTTCCCTGCTGTGTCCACCAGAGGGCAGACAAAGAGCAGGACTGAAGAGGAGAATGTTTCCCCAGAGCTGAGTTGCTCATTTTCAAACGTTGTATGTATTGGTTCAAAGTCAGTTCAAGATTAATCAACTCTAGGGGTTTTAACTGCCCGTGATTACCTTGCTTATTCCTTTCACAGGACTTCTATTCTTCCATAATTTATCAAATCCATTCCTGTAAATTTCCCTGAAAGCTAAGTATAGGATTTTCTGTTGAAGAGAGGAAAATAATTTATTTCTCAAAATTTCCTGCTTTATTTACCTTTCTAAAGCACTTATTAAATAGTGGGTAACGGGAATATCTCACTACACCTGCAGTTTAATAAACCAAGGTGATAGCCAGGCACAGTGGCACAGTTTTGTAATCCCAATACGTTGGGAGGCTGAGACAGGAGGATTGCAGGTTTGGGGCCGGCTTTGTCAACTTAGTAAGACCCTGTTTCAAAAAAAATTTTTTAAAGGGCTGGGGGTGCAGCCCAGTTGTAGAGGTGCCCTTGGGTTGTGATTCCCAGTATCACCAAATAAACAACCACCTACCTACATAAATACATATGAATAAACTAAGGTTGTTATCTATTTTAAACAGACCAACGGCTGAACATCTGTAACCATGACGCTGCAAAACAAATCAAAATGTCCCACCCAGGAAGGCAGGGGGTGGGAAGGGAGGAGGACACTTACTCCAGTACCACAAAAAAAAAAACCAAACAAACAAAAAAAAAAAAAAACAGAAAGGAAGCACTATTCTTTTAAAGTTGAGTAGCAAGTCTTTTGCATTGTAGCACACGGCAATGACAATGGATTCCTTCCTGTGTCACAGGCTTTCTGACAGTTCCTGGCTCTCTCACCCCGCCAATAAACTTCCTCGCTTTGTAACTAACGTCCTACTTTTTCCAGACCTCACAGGAGGGCACCGTTCCCACCCCAGCTGAGCTCACAGGGCTGAATAGGTCTGCCCAGAACCTCATGACCACGCAGGTCACACGTTTCAGATTCCATTCCCGGCTCCCCCAGCGCCGGGCGGGGCTGCCGCTGGAATCCTGGCTGGAGCGACCTAGCAGAATCCCGCATTTCCCCAGCCAAGGATGAGCAGACTTCCAACCTGCTTAGGGAATAAGTTTATTATAAGTAAGTGATGTAAAAGGTCAAGTGAACGCTAAGCTGAGAAAGAGTAGAGGAAATGGAAGTGCACCCCAAGGGAAAAAATCTTAGGGAAATAAGGAAAGAAAAATAAAGACGAATGAGGAACGAAATGACAGGCCTACAGCAGACAATTGTCTCTATAACTCTCCCTCCAGCCACTGCCAGAAAAAACTTCCTGAAAAAGTTTTCACCTTTTCAATGGGACATGGGAGGCACAGCTGTGATCCCAGTCCTTGGGAGGCAGAGAACGGCCTCAGCCACCCAGGGAGACCCTGTTTCAAAATAAAAAGTTCAAAAAAGGGTGGTGGTGCACCTCTGTAATCCCTGTGCTTGGGAGGCTGAGGATTGCACAGGTTCGAAGCCAGCCCTCGGCTACTTAGTGAGGCTCTCAGCAACTTAGTGAGACCCTGTTTCCAAATAAAATATAAAATAGGTCTGGGAGTCTAGCCTGGAGGTAGAAAGCCTCTGGGTTCCAACCCAGTACCACACACACACACAAAAAGGGGGGGGGTGTCTGGGAGTGTAGCTCAGAGGTAGAATGCCCCTGGGTTCAATCTCCAGTACCTGTTTCCAAAGAAAGTATAAAATAGGTCTGGGAGGATAGCCCGGAGGTAGCTAAGCCCCTGGGTTCCACCTCTATCAACAACAAAAAAAGGAAAAAAAAATATATAGCATGGTCAAATCCCCGAGGCCAGTGCACCGAGGTGTCCATTAACAGGCGAATGAATTACAAAAGTATGGGATATACACACAATAGAATTCTACTTACTTACCAATAAAGAAGAGCAAGACCATGTCACTTGCAGGAGAACGGGTGGATCTAGAGAACTTAACGCTAAGTGAGACCAGCCAGTCTCAGAAAGAGAAGGGTCATATGTTTTCTCTCATATGAGGAAGATAGAGAGAAATTAGAAAACAAGAGGAACTCCAGGTGAAGGAGGAGCCTCAGTGGAGCAGTGACAGGGCGGCAGAGGAGACGGACGGAGAATTAGTAAAGGAGACACTTCCGCTGACATTGGGTACATATATGAAACTGTCAACGCCAAGCTCAGTATCATACACGGGGAGGGAGGGGAGCAGTGACGGGGGGGGGGGAGAAGCCCACCAGTGCCGTGTGCATGTGTGTCTATCCCTCAGGACTTCACTGTGATGTGAAATTACACCACACTAATAACAGCGTGTGTGTGTGTGTGTGTATTTGCAGTACTATGGATGGAACCCGGACATTCTACCTCTGAGCAACACCCCCAGCCCTATTTTTTATTCTTTTTTTTTTTTTTTTTTGGTGGTACTGGGGTTCCTGGAAGCCCTTCTACCTCCGAGCTACACTCTCAGACATTATATATATATATATATATATATATATATATATATATATATATACATATTTTTTTTTTTGAAACAGGGTCTCTTAAACCAGCACAGCTGGCTTCGAACCTGTGCGATCCTCCTGTCTCCGCCTCCCAAGTGCGGGGATTACAAGTGTGCGCCACCACGCCCGGTGTCTATTTTTTTATTTTTTATTTTGAAACAGGGTCGCACCGAGTTGCAAAGGACCTCACCAAGTAGCTGAGGCTGTCCTCAAACTGCAGTCTTCCTGTCTCAGCCTCCAGAATGCTGGGATTACAAGCATGCACCACCATGCCCGGCTTAATAATAATAGCATATTTTAAAAAGAAGACATGCAGAACTGCAGACCCTATTCCAGATTTACAGAATGCAAGTCTGCATCTCACTCTTCCCCTGTGCGGTGGTGTGCTAGGAGGTGAGGGCTGAGAAGCCCTCCTCAGATTCCCTCAAGCAGTTTGAACTGGAGATCAATGGGAATCCTCCGGGAGACTGAGCCAAAGAATCTCACCAGAAGGCCTGGGATTCAAGACCCCGAGACCCAGAGAAGGGACAAGGTGACAGCGAGATCACTCTAAGAGGCTGATGCCGTTGTCCTGGTGGGAGAGGGACTCTGTCTCTGCCCCACAGAGCAGTGGGCATTAGGAATGGAGGGACAGGCCACCTTGCCCTCCCTTCCTTCCTTCCTTCTTTTTTTGGTACTTGGGATTGAATCCAGGGCCTCATGCATGCTAGGCAGGTGCTCCAGTACTGAGCTATATCCCCAGCCTCAGACGCCCACCACAACTTTTAATTTTTTTGAGACACAATTTCACTATTTGCCCAGGCTGGCCTCTAACTTTGCGATTCTCCTGTCGTAGCCTCCGCAGTAACTGAGAATACAGGGCTGTGCCATTATGTGCAGCAGCAAATAGTCAGATTTTATGGGCAACAGAGAAAATATCAACAGGACCTGGTGGCCGAGGCTGCCTGGGCCAGCCCCAGAATTTCTCCCCAATTCATGGCCCTCTGACAACTGAGACTAGGTGGGGCTGCGTAGCTGGCAGGGAGCCAGGGGCGCGGGGAAGGCAGTATCAGTGGGTGTGGGAACCCAAGACACTAAAAAATGAGAGTCCCTGGTGTTGGCACACGTTGGCCAATGCAGAATGTGAGCAAACTAGTTTTTGCACACCCTTCCACGTGTCCCCCAGGTGCAGGGTGCTTACCCATCCCTGCAGCAGGGCAGCGGCCTTGGGACTGCGCCCATGATCACACCCTCCAACTTTCACAAGCCACATGCAAAGCAGGAAACCTGCCAGAGTTATGGGGGAATCCAGCAGCCCGAGTGCTGTGGAGCAGGGACAATTTTGGTCCCTTCCTCTGTTGACAGTGTGTACATATGTGAGAACACCGATGCAATCTCAATATCATGTATGGGGAAGCGGGGACAGAACCGGGGAAAAGCCCACCCAGTGCTGTGCCTGTGTCACCATCACTGTGAACGACATTATGATGTGAGACGATAATGCACCAGTAAAAGTGTTTTTAAAAAATCTCAACCAAGCCGGGTGTGGTGGTGCACGCTTGTAATCCTTGCGCTTGGGAGGCGGAGACAGGAGGATCCCACAGGTTGGAAGCCAGCCTCGCTGCTGGCTTAAGAGACCCTGTTTCAAATAAATATATATATATAAAAAAAAGGTCTGGGAGCATAGCCTGGAGGTAGAAGGGTTCCATCCCCAGTACCACCAAAAACAAAACAAAACAAAAACCAAAAAACTCAACCAAGAAAGTGGCTAAGAACTTCTCCGCACAATAAGTGTGTGTGTGTGTGTGTGTGTGTGTGTGTGTGTGTGTGTGTGTCCTGCTTTGGGCTAAGGACAGGATTCTTCTGCACCTGAAGAACACTGAATAGAAGAAAATTCATTTAGTAAGACTTCTGCTGCTTAATCTAATCAGTAGTACAAAGAAGTTAAGAATCCTCCGGGCGTGGTGGCGCACGCTTGTAATCCCCGCGCTTGGGAGGCAGAGACAGGAGGATGGCGCAGGTTCGAAGCCAGCCGCGCTTGCTGGCTTAGGAGACCCTGTTTCCAAATAAAAATGTAAAAATAGGTCTGGGAGTGTAGCCCGGAGGTAGAAGGGCTTCCAGGAACCCCAGTACCACCAAAAAAAAAAAAAAAAAAAGAAGTTAAGAATCCAAGAATACAATTTCCATGTATTTAAGCCAAATACATGGAAATAAGGCAGGTCAGTTTCTTAATAGGTTCTGCTGAGTGAAGGCGTGAGTTTGCTATGAGCCACTAAGTTTAATATGAACCAACACACATTTCTGCATCCAGTCTGGGATAAAGTGGTGAAAGAAAAGCCAGGGGGATGCTGGTGGGAGGTGGCCTTCCGGGCTCTCATATTCTGAGGATTTTCAGCATTAGGTATGACACTTGCACTACAGACAAGAGATGGAAAACCTGCCTCTGTTCCGGGGACCAGCAGGGAGTCTCCTGCAGTCAGACTCACAGTTGCAGCCAGTTTCCATGATAAATGAGGAGGGAACTGGAGGTGAAGAATGGGCCGGCCAAGGCCCCTCTATCCACCTGCTCTGCACCAGCAGCCAGGGACAGGCTGCCTGGCTTCTCTTCTGCTTATGAAGCTCTGAAAGGAAACAGCAGCTGGAAATGTGGGTGAAAACACAAAAAGGAAATTCCAGAGTGCACGGCACCTGTAATTCCTTCACCTTATAGCATAACTAACTTAAAACTGAAGATGGGTATATTAATGGTGGAAAGTTTAGCTTCACCTAAGGGCTGGCAACTTAAGAAAATGTCCAAATCCCAGTACTTGGGAGGCTGAGACAGGAGGATTACAGGTTTGAGGCCTGTCTCAGGAACTTAGTGAGACCCTGTTTCAAAATTTAAAATAGAGGTAGGGAGTGTAGTTCAGAGGTAGGATGGCCATGGGTTCAATCCCCAGTCCTGGAAGGAAAAGAAGGAAGAAAGAAATGGAGGGAGGGAGAAAATAAGACATTCAACAGCGCCTGGGCATCAGGACGTTCAAGGCACTGGGCATCACAGCCTGGGGCAGAGGGGACAGCAAAACAGGTGTCGCGGATGGAGAAGTCCTGGGGTACACAGGCCCAGCCCAGCCTCCTACTAGGCATCTGGCCTTGGACAAGTCAGATAATCTCTCTCAGTCCCATTTTCTTCATCCATAAAAAGAAGAGAACACTTCACTGAAAAAAAGATAGAAGCATTCAGGCAGAAGCTCTTGAACCTTCCATTCCAGTCGCCACGATCTAGCTACATCTACTGATGCCTGCACTCATCTTGGGTTCCAGGCCTCCCCAGTCGGCAGTCTGTTCACTTTCTCTCGACTGGATTACTACCCTGGCCCATCTTTATCCTCTAGTGTCTCCCATCTTAAGAGCCATCATCACCTGAGAGCAAATTCTCACCTTTCAACCGCACATCTTAATCCAGTTACCGCCCATTCATCTGATGTCCTTCACAGCAAAAGGACCTGCCTGCTCTTCTTCCTAATCCCGGGAGTTCATGCCCCACCCCACCCCCCACCCCCAGGCTCCATGCTCCCTTCTGTTCCCACTTTTCTGTCTCCACCTCATTTACCTTTCATCAGCATGGGGCAGAATGGATGCCCCTCGCCTGCTCCCAGAGTGCTTTTCTCTCTTGGTTTCAAGGGCTCCGTAATTTTGGTCTTTAACCTTCCTCAATGGCAAATAATTCTCACTCCTCATTGCTGGCTCTTTCTTTAACTTCCATTGAAATGTCAGAGGCGGCAGGGGTGGGTTGGGGGCTCTATTTCCTATGCAAGCAGCTTCCTTGTTACCTAATAAAGTCTCCCACCTCTGAATACCTTCTCAGGCCAATGCCTTTCCAAACCACTGTCTCCAACTCAACCTGTCTTCTGAGCACAGGCTCATCTGGATCTTCACTTGGTTGTCTAACAGGAATCTCTAATGGAAACTATCCAAATCTGAGCTCTGGATTCCCTCCCCATACATCTGTGCATCTCCGCCTCTTCCCCAGGGCGCATAGCTCCTCCATCTATCCCACTATGTTTAATCCCAAACTCTCCCTTCTCCCATGTCCCCGGTGGTTTACTTCTAAATGCTTTCAGGTTCCCTCCTCTGTCCACTGCCGCCGCCTGCCTGGTTCAAGCTGCTGTTCTACACTGTCTGCTCCTTACCTGGTCTTCAGTTTCTGCTCTTAACTCCTCTGAGCCCTTTCCAGAGCACCCAGGTATTGCGTATCAAAAGGGTCGTTCCGGGAATTTCACTTTGCCTCAAAATCTTCAATGGTTTCCTTCCAAACTCAGCATATGCTGGAGATTCCTTTCAGGGCTACCAGCTCAGGTCACCTGGAATCTCTGTTTTCAACTCCACTCTTTCCCTTGGTTATACTGTAACCACACTGGCTTCCTTTCATTTCCTTGAATCTATTGAGCTTTTCTTCACCGGCGCCAAGTCCTTTGCATTATTTTGTTTGAAAACTTTCCCTCAAAGCTTTGCAAGCTGGTTCCTATTTACTCTTCAGGTGTTCACCTATTAAATATCATCTCCCCACAGCAACCCTTTTTGATCACAACCCTCAAACACGGGCAATGACATTACAACTGTTTTTTTCAAAGCATCCATCACAATCTGTAATTGTTCATTTGCTCTCTTGTCTATCCTCTTTTTTCCATTTCTGAGGTTCTCAAGGGCAAGGACCATGTCTGCTGGATCACTGCTGCATCCCAAGAACAGCACCTGGCACTTGGTAGACAGTGTCACATAATTATGGACTGGTCACCCTTCTACAGGGTTTGGGGGTAAATTAAATGAGCATGTAGACAGCGCAGTACGTGCCACCTGGAGCAAGTCCATATTACCTACAGTTGTCATCTCTCTAGTTGGTGATTCCTAGCAGTCACACACCTGTGAAAGGACTGAACAGCCTTAAGCATATTTTCTTCCTAACATGCAGTGGCTGTCTCTATCAGGCTTTTAGTCTTCGATGGCTCCAGGGTTACCAGTATCATAATTTTATTATTTTTATTTTTTGGTGCTAGAGATTAAACCCAGAGGCATTCTATCTCTAAGCTACACTTCCAGCCCTTTTTAGTTTTTTATTTTGAAACAGGGTCTTGCTAGGTTACTGAGAGTTTTGTTAATTTGCAGAGGATGTTTTTGAATCCATGATCCCCCTGTCTCGGCCTCCCAAGTACTGACATTTTATGTGTGCCACTGGGCCAGCTTTGTATTTAGTTTTTGATGTCGTAAAGCCAGAATAAAGTGGCAAAGTGTCATTAGCCTCTTGTATGACAAAGAAAAACCATTCGATAGGAATCAATACCATTTCTACTAATGCTTAGAGGCAGAACTGCTGGCTTTGAGCAGTCTACGTCTTGTCAAGAAGTAGACCCTGCCAAAAGCTGACAAGAAAGAACACTAATCCCCAGCATGAGGTTGAGAGTCCCGTCTTGGGGAACAGCCTCCCAGCTCTATTCCGTCCAAGTGTGTGACACAGTCCAAATTATATGTGTGCTTTGATTTCCTCATCTGTAAACTAGCGATAAAGGCAGACATTGGCTCAAAAGGTTGTCAATGTAAATTGGCCTAATCTATGTAAAACATGCCTGGCATGTGGCCACAATCAATATATTTTAGTTATTTTTATTCTACATAAAGCTAAAGACATGGAAAAGGCAAAAATATTTACTGAATGTCAAACTCATTTAAAAACAATCTGCTGTTCCAAGTTTAGATATAAAATGAGGGCGTGTCCTGGCTGGGGCCTGGAGGGAGGGGCCGAGTTGAAGCCAGGGCAGCAGGGCTCCCACTTGAACCTGCCTCTCCACTGGGCCTCCTGGCCTGGCCTCCACAGAAGACCAGCACAGGGCAGCTGCTGAGGAAAGCTTAACATGCAGAGGCCTGGATGGAAGAAAAGGGCCCCCTCAGTCAGGCAAAAACCATCCTTAGTCATATTTCTTCTTTACTGTACTGGCTGGAGAGGAGGGTTTGACACAGAGACCAGTGGGCTTTTGAGTTGTGGTTTTGTTTTGTGAGAAAGAGAACCATTACATATTCAGTGCTGCTGGGCAGGTGCTGACACCAACTAGTGCACCATGGAAGTTAAGAATTAAAAAGTGTTTAGGGATTAACCATCTAAACATATCACAGCAGCACTATCTGGGAGGCTGAGACAGGAAGGTCACAGGTTTGATGCCAACATCAGCAATATAGTGAGGCCCTCAGCAATTTAGAAAGCCCCTGTTTCAAAATAAAAATTAAAAAATGGGTTGGGGGTATACCTCAGTAGTTAGAATGCCCCTGGGTTCAATCTCCAGTACCACAAAATAAAGTAAAATAAACTCCAACAGTTCAGTAACACAAAACCTCAAAGAACTCAATTTAAGAAATAGGTTGGCTGGGCACAGTGGTACATGCCTACAATCCAGTGACTCCTAAGGCAGGAGGATCTCAAGTTTAAGACCTGGCGATATGGCTCAGTAGTAAGGTACTTCTAGATTCAGTTCCCAGTGTTGAAAAAAACTGGGGTGGGGGGGAGGAGTTGAATAGACTTTTTTTCCTAAGAGGACATATGAATGGTCATCTGCTCAATATCAATGATTATCCGAGAAATGCAAATCAAAACCACAATGAAAGGCCACTTCATACTCATTAGGATGGCTATTAAAAAAAACAAGCAAGTGAGGATGTAGAAAAGAATGGAACTCTTATACATTGCTAGTGGAAATAAAAACTGGTGTCATCACTGTGGAAAATATTATGGCAGTTCAAAGACTATATGCACAGAATTACCATATAACCCAGCAATTCCACTTCTGGGCATACACCCAAAAGAACTGAAAGCAGGAACTCAGACAGGTATGAGTGTTCACAACAGTATTAGTCACAATAGCTGAAAAGTGGGAATAACTCGTGTGACCACTGACGATTGAATAGATAAAGTGTGGCACAGAAACACAACAAAATATTATTCAGCCTCAAAAAGCAAGGAGATTCTGATACATGTTGCAACATAGAAACACATTAAGATGATTATGCTAAGAAAAATAAGCTGGTCACAATGGGACAAGTGATATGTAATTCCACTTATAGGAGGTACACGGTCATAATCATAGAAGCAGAGAGTAGAATGGTGGTTATGGAGGCTGAAATGAGGAGAGATGCAGGAAGTGTCCTGAATGGATTCAGATTCTGCTTTGCAAGATGAAGAGTTTTGTGGCTGGATTCTGGTGACAACGGTACAAGATTGAGAACAGACTTAACACACTGAACTATACTCTCAAAAATGATCCAGAGGGCAACTGTGTATTCCATCATAAGAAAACAAATCGATCCCAGTATTTATCAACTTGGTTGCAAGAGGAGCTTTGTTCAAAATTTCAAGTATTTGTTCAAAGGAGTTATTGAATGAACATCTACTGTTTTCAGGCGCTATGTGAGAAAAAAGGTAATGCTTACTCTCAAGGACCTGATACTTCATCCAGCCTAGGGATGAGTTAAGAGGGAGGTAAGACAAAAAGGTTTTGTTTGTTTGTTTTGTTTTTGTGGTACTGGGGATTGAATCCAGGAGCATTCTACCTTCAAACTATACCCCAGCCCTATTTTTTATTCTTCATTTTAAAACAGGGTCTCACTAAATTGTGGAGGGCCTCACAAAGTAGCTGAGGCTGGCTGCGACCCTGTGATCCTTCTGTCTCAGCCTCCCAAGTACTGGGATTACAAGCCTGCACCACCATACGCAGCTTCAGAATTTTAACAACTAAAGAAAGCAGAATGGAATGGGAGCTTGGCTACGGCTTGTTTATCCCCTAGAATTCATGTGTTAGAAACAACCCCAAAGGCCTGTGTTAGTGGTGATCAGAGAAAGGACTTTTGGGAGGTGAGCGGCCTCTGCCCTCAAGAATGTGTCAACCCATTCATATACAATGAGTTATCAACAGGGTGGGTTAGTTTCACAGACTGGTTCTGTTACAGAAGCCAGCCTGGTTACCTCTTGTGAGCCTCCCTTGCTCTCTAATGCCCTGTACCACCTTGGGACTTTGCAGAGTCCTCTCAAGAAGGCCCTAATCAGATGCCAGTGCTATGCTCTTGAATTTCATAGTTTCTAGAACTGTGACCTAAGTAACTTTTATTCTTTATAAATTAGCCAATCTCTGGCATTTTGTTTTAAGAATAGAAAATAAAGTAAGATAAACCTTAACAGAAATATGTGCATAGGGCTTGGGCTTCAGAGAAAGGAAACAAACATAAAACACACTAAACATAAAACTTCAAGGAAGAGGGAAACAACAGGCTTGGAAAAAAAATTAGGAGTTAATACCTATGAAAAAGAAAATCTTTAAAATAGGAACAAGGAGTGGGAGAGGGATAAAGGAAAAAGGAAAATGTCGGCTGCTATAAATGAGACATCTTCTAAAACAGTACTACAATAAGAGAGAATTATGAAAATATAGTAGAATGAAGTCCACCACAGAACCACTAATCACTGCCAATGTCTTCTGCAAAGCAACTTTGCAGCAGAAAGTTCCATTTCCAGAAAGATCCATATTGCCCACAGTATGATCTTCCTCCATACACCTTAGGACTGTTGCCAGAGACAAGTGGGAGGAAGGCTCAGATCAGTGTCTGCATATGTCAGAGAACGACTGAGTTAGAGGCCTGAGGATGTCAGGCCAAGGGCCGTTCTTCCTCTTTGCTTGTCCGTGTAACGGGCCCTTCCCACATGTTCATTAAACCTGACTTTATTATGTATTTTTATTTATTTTTTGCAGTACTTGGGATCAAACCTAGGGCCTCACACATTTGAGGCACATGCTCTACCACTGAGCAATATCCCCAGCACTTAAGCCTGACTTTAAAAGAGATGCTTGACTCACTCGAAATGCAGAAATATTTATTTTGGTTTCCTTCATTGTTTTTGGAAATTCTGTTTTGGTTTATAAAACATAGAAATAGCAACACTTAAAGCAAACATTCAAAACCCCCAAGTGTGACAAATTACTGACTTTTTGTGCAATTAGGAATATACATATGAAGTTAGGCTACCGAATAGTGTTACGACAAGGACAGTTCTTTAGTGCAGACCCTGTTGTGCTTGTATGATGCATGGATGCTCACATATCCAACAACAGTGGCTTTAAGTGTATAAACAACAGCTCAAGTGAGTCAGATGCAGCAAAGACTCAATGAAGTGAAATGCTGTTAACTTCCCAAATTAACTTAAAAACAACCACACACCCTTGAGAAGTTAGTCCCAGGAAGCGATTTGTTTCAAGATTTCTACCCTCCCAGAATTTTGGCTTGTCAAATACATTTCATAGAGATCAGGTAGTATTAATGATATAAGAACATTTGCTTATTACTGTCCATTTCGATAAGTACCCAAGTCTATCTATTCCCTTAATATCTTTGAAGACATGCTTTGCCTGAGAGTTTATTTGGGGGAAAAGAAGCAGGTTAATCACTACATTATCATTTGATCTGAAAACCACATGAAAAGCCGTCGGCCGTTACAAACAGTGAGTGGCATGGTGAAGACCCAGTGGACAGTCACTCAGCCGTCACAGTTAAGCGCAGCTGATCAAGTTCATTTTTTTTTTGAGACGCTGTCTTCACCGTAGAGTCTAAGGCAGATTGTTCAGTAACCCCCGTGAAGGGTGCAGGGAGGGAGCCAGGTCTGGAGGAGAGTCCAAGAGCATCCTGCTGGGTGAGCGAGGAGCCATTTGCCCTGACAAGCCACCATTCTCCCAAGATCCAGTGCTCACACCGTTCAGAGGTGGATCTGTCCTTTGGTTTAGTGGGAACCTTATGCCCCAGCAGGAACCAACCCTTAGAAATCAGAAGGGTTGCATGAGTGTGTGTGAGACGGGGAAGGGAAGGTGGCAGGGATTAAAAAAAAAAAAAATCTCTGGTCCACTGTGACATTCTCCAGCCAGGACAGTAGTTCTTATTTCTAAAGGGACGGCTTCCCTCCAGCGCCTGGTACTCACCAGAGCAGTGGCTGGCTGCAGAATCTGCAGCAAGTAGCAGACATCTCAGAAACGGCAAAGTCCTGACTCCTTGGTTAGAAAAAGAGGGACACAGATGTTTCCACACATCCACCTTATTAACTGAGGAAGTCTTAAATAACTTAGCACTTTTATAATTTTCCCCTTTGCAATTTTTAAGGCTCACTTTGGAAATTGTATATCACCATGTACATGGTCTGCAACACGAGGTGACTGTAAGGCAGTGATCCATTTCCTCTAATATTCCTATGACAAGACCCCGAACGGACAAGTCAAACATGGACGTTTCCTTCTCTACACTTGCTGCAGTCCGAATTACCACCAGGAAGGCCATCGGGAGGAGGAGGGACTGTGGAGGCGGCCATCTCTTCTGTGCTTCTCCTCACATTACACCTTGATGGTGGAATACAGTTCGTCTATCTGGGACCTGAAATAGTTCCTCAGCTCTGGCCTTTTTGCCTTCATCGTTGGAGTCAGAAGCCCATTGTCAACAGAAAATAATTCAGTGTGTAGAGCAATGCCTTTGACCTGCAAATAAATGAGTTTGTGAAAGAAGGACAGACACACACAACCTAAACCGTCTAAATAGCAGATTTAGGCCTGAGAGTGGCCTGTACCCTCTCTAGCTGGCGAAACTGCACTTCCTCAACACAGCACAGGCATCATCCGATTAGGATAAAATTCAGGGTTGTATCCTGACTGCCAGGAAAAAAGGAGTCACACTCTTGGGTAAAAAAACCGACCCTGTCAAACCATCTCATTATTCATTCCTCATGTATACTTTTTTTTTTTTTTTTTTTGGTACTGGAGACTGAACCCAGGGGTATTCTACCTCTTAGCTATATATCTCTGCCTTTTTATTTTTATTTTGAAACAGGGTCTTGCTAAGTTGGCTAAGGGTCTTACTAAGTTGCTGAGGCTGGTCACAAACCTGTGATCCTCTTGTCTCAGCCTCCCAAGTCCTGTGATTACAGGTGTGCACCACTGGTCTGGCATTCCTGGTATATTTCTTTAGACCACCTCAATCCTCTTCTACATATAATCAATCTACTTGTAAAAAGTCTTCAAGTCAAATACTTGTTTCACAGAAATTCATGCACATAGAGCAAAGCCATACCTGTTCAAATGCTTTAAGACCAGAATCCTTCCCAAGTCTCACCATATCTTCTAGGATAGCTTTTTTGACATCCTAATAAGGTAAGAAAGAGAAAATAGTTTCTCTGTTGGAGGTCCATGCACAGCCATAGGTAAATTTAACACAAAGTGGAGAAACAGACACTTTGGAATCTTACCTTATTTCTGCACAATTCCTCAAAGGATCCTTCGATGCCTTTCTTTCGGGCCCAGGGACATAATACCTCAACATCTGGTACCACAATTGCTATGAGAAATGCCTGTAACACAGACACATGAGTTATTACAGGGCTTGATTCAAACTCTCTACTATAGTGGGTTCTTCATTTTTCTGCATTGTGGACTCCTGGAAGAGTCTGATAAAAGTTATGGGTGTTCTCTTGAGACTGTACTGTCATCCCACCAACAAGCTCACTGAGCCCAGGTGAAGGACACCTGGCTCTAAAATACACATATATATGAAATCTAACAACTAATATTTAAAAAAAAACCACTGAGAATCAAAATTAATCAAAACTCCATTTTTACTTATTTTTATGTATACTTTTTGTTTTGGTGGTGGTACTGGGGGTGGAACCCAAAGGTTTTCTACCTCCAGGCTATACTCCCAGACCCATTTTTTATTTTATTTGGAAACAGGGTCTCACTAAGTTGCTAAGAGCCTCACTAAGTAGCTGAGGCTGGCTTCTAACCTGTGCGATTCTCCTGTCTCATACTCTCAAGCGTGGGGATTACAAGTGTATGCCACCACGCTTGGCTTTATGTATACTTTTAAAATAATTTTATAAAAATTAAAATACTTTTTAAAGTATTTTATAAAAATTAAACAGGGTCAGAATATACAAAGAGCTCAAAAGACTCTACACTAGCAAAACAAATAACCCAATCAAGAAATGGGCAAATGAAATGAATAGATACTTCACAAAAGAAGAGATACAAATAGCCAATAGATACATGAAAAGATGTTCTACATCATTAGCCATTAGAGAGAAGCAAATTAAAACTACGCTGAGATACCATCTAACCCCATCAGAGTGGCAAACATAAAGAAATCAAATAACAATAAATGCTGGCGAGGATGTGGGGAAAGAGGAACTCTTTTACACTGTTGGTGGGAATGCAAACTAGTTCAGCCACTATGGAGATCAGTGTGGAGATTCCTTAGAAAACTGGAAATGGATCCACCATATGATCTGGCTATACCACTCCTGGGTATCTTTCCAAAGGGGTTGAAATCAGAACTTCAGTGACATATGCATACCCATGTTCATAGTAGCACAATTTGTAATAGCCAAAATATGGACCTAACCTAGATCTCCATCAACAGATGAATGGATTGCAAAATTATGGAATCTACACAGTGATAAAAAAGAACAAAATCACGTCATTCACAAGAAGATGGAAAGACCTGGAGAACATTATGTTAAGTGAGATCAGCCAAACACAGAAAGAGAAAGGACATAAGTTTTCTCTAATACGCCCAAACTAGGGAGTACTAGGAATACCAGAGTGACTCCAGATAATGGAGTCCATTTCATCAGCAAAGATGAAATGGAAGAGTAGGAAATAAAGAAGGCTGAAGTAATTAATGGAGGAGCTACATTCAAATATGTGTAAAAGTATGAATGGAGTATGGTTAACCTGGACAATCACTGTTGGGAGGGGATGAAGGGGAAATGGGGGATTGGAAAGGGCACCAAGCACAGTCTGAATGTAGAATGTATGCCATTTTCAATATGATCCACATTAAAAAAAACAAAATGAAGAAAAAAAATTTTTTAATTATGAAAAAAATTAAACAGGATCAAATGAATAAACAAGGTGACAGATATCTGATAACTGCTTTGAAAAAAAGAAATAAAACTAAAAGGATTCTAGAATTTCCTAAGATATCAGTCTTTACAATTTAGTAACAATAAAATTAAACAAAATATTAAATTTTAAAAGTTTATGAATAATGGATTTTATTTTGACTTTTCAGTATAAAAAGTTGTCTTGATAGTATACTATGAAGTAACACTAGCTACTGTAGGTAGCTAGCTGTCAAGAGTTAAAACCTAACTCTAGATGCTGCCATGTAGATATCAACAAATGTTCACCAAGCCATATATCGGGCATTTGTTGTATTGTACACTGCAGCTAATAAGCCAAGGGTCTACATATATTAGGTATATACAAAAAACCAGTAAGCCAAGGAATTGACATAGATGTATATAAAAACCACAAATTAAGTACAACAAATTATCAATATAGTTTAGTTCTTGCTAATTTTACTACATTCTTCTGCTATGTACATAAAGGGAAGTCATAGAGATTATAAATTCAATTTTACTAAGTTTAAAATCATATATCTTATGATAAAGTGCCTTCAACTAAGATCGCCAATGCACTGACATCATGTACTTGCTACGAAAAGAATTAGAAGGGTTTTGTTTTTCTGATATTAAAAGTTACTTAGTAAAGACTTGTTTTTGATTTTGAAAAAATATCAAAACCATGGTAAGATACTAAATCAAATAAAAGTAGGTGCAAAGCCAGGTGTAGTGGTGCACGTTTGTAACTCCAGCATTTGGGAGGCTAAGACAGGAAGATCCGGGTTTACAGCCAGCTTTAGCTACTTAGTGAGGCCCTTTGCAACTCAGTGAGACCCTGTTTCAAAATAAAGAATAAGCCGGGTGTGGTGGCGCACGCTTGTAATCCTCGCGCTTGGGAGGCTGAGACAGGAGGATCGCACAGGTTCGAAGCCAGCCTCAGCTACTTAAGTGAGGCTTTCAGCAACTTAGTGTGAGACCCTGTTTCCAAAAAATATATAAGGGCTGGGGGTGTGTAGCTTGGAGATAGAATGTTCCTGGATTCCATCCCCAGTACCGCAAAAAAATTAAAAAATTTTACAAAATGTAGGTGCAATGTAAAAGACAAGTGAATTTTTCAAAATGAAATATTCTTTTAAAATAATTTAAAATCTCAAGATTTAAGCCTGGTGTGGTGGTGCATGCTTGTAATCCCTGCACTTGGCAGGCTGAGACAGGAGAATCGCACAGGTTTGAAGCCAGCCTCAGATACTTAGTGAGGCTGTCAGCAACTTAGTGAGAGACCCTGTTTCCAAATAAAGTATAAAATAGGTCTGGGAGTATAGCCTGGAGGTAGGAAGGCTCTGGGTTTTACCCCCAGTACCATCAAAAAAATAAAATAAAATAAAAATAAAAATAAATTTCAAGATTTGTCAAAAGATTAAGCTTCAGGAATCAGATACCCTTTGCTTGCTACCATCTGTCCAATGTTTTAGCAAATTTATATTCATCGCAATATTGATTTTGCTTTTCATCTTCGAATGTGCTTGGTTCACTACAATTTGCTAAAAAATTACTTAGGATGCATGTCATAAATAAACTATGTTTAATATATTTGAAAATTTTTTTATTCTTTTTTTTTTTTTTTTGGTGGTACTGGGGTTCCTGGAAGCCCTTCTACCTCCGGGCTATACTTCCAGACCTATTTTATATTTTTATTTGGAAACAGGGTCTCCTAAGCCAGCATGTGCGGCTGGCTTCGAACCTGCGCGGCGATCCTCCTGTCTCCGCCTCCCAAGAGCGGGGATAACAAGCGTGCACCACCACGCCCGGCCTATATTTGAAAATTTTAAGCTTTATTATAATCTACATATCATTCTTTACCTTCATTAGTAAATTGGAAATATAGATTATTCCCCCTAGCATCTTTATGTAATTACTATTGGTACCCAGACCAAACTACTTAACAATTAAAATATAGAAATTAAGAGAAAAGCCAGGCATAGTGGTCCACGCCTGTAACTTCAGCTATTCGGGAGGCGGAGATCATAGGATCTAGGCCACCTTGGGCAACTTAACAAGATCGTGTCTCAAAGTGAAGTATTTTGAAAAAGCAGGGAATGCATCTCACTGGAACAGTATTTTCCTAGCATAGGCCTGAGTTCAATTCCCAGTGCTGCATTAAAAAAAAAAAAAGATATTAAAGAGAAAATAATTTTTTATGGGTAGGAAGTACCGAGCAGCAAAACCCAACAGTGAGTTAATATTTTAGCGAGTCAGCCAGTAAAGTCACTGTACACTCCTCTCAAACTGTCAGCCACATTTAAAGCCCCCAGAGTACATGGCACAAACAATGCCTCGCAACGACCGTCCACCTAGAAAGCACATACCTGCAAGCTTTCTCCATGGACAAACACCTGCGCAACAGGCTCACTTCGCATGTAGATGTTTTCAATCTTTTCAGGTGCTATGTATTCTCCCTGTGCCAGTTTAAATATGTGCTTTTTTCTGTCAATAATCTTCAAGGTTCCGTTCTGTTTATCAGAGAGGAAGGGACTATGATGAGTCCCTGGCTGGTTTGCACCCAGTATCAACCACAATACAGTACAAAGTGTCTGATATGCACTGTTCTGTAATCTTAAAAACATCTCCCGGAGGCCAGTCATTACCCCATTACAGAGAGGGAAACTAAGGCTTTCATTCAGTGACCCGCCCAAGGCCAGGCAGCCGCTAGAGCTGCCGCCCGCCTTTTCTCTTTCCCTTTTCCTGGTGGGGTGTTAGGCTTGTGAGAAGGGCCTCCACAGCTCACGCCCATCCTGCTCCACCGCTGGTCATCAGCGACTGGCCAGCCACCTGGGGTGCTCTGAATGCAGAAACACTTGCTTCCTTCATTCCCGCATTCTGCACCTAGCCTCCTACCTGAATTAGGCATATGGCACATGCATATCCGATTTGCTAAGAGAGCAAGTTCCCTGTGAGCAGGGCAGAGATGTATCCCTTGATGGTGTTCGGACAGAATACGGGCTCAAGAAATGTTTACTTCTCAAAGGCAGAATGCAGATTCCTTGGTCACCGCTAAGGGAGAGATGGGGTGCTCCAGGCCCTCTGGGAAGGGTCGTCGAACGGCCTCCCGTGATAACTGTAGGACACTGGCTAGCCTCGAGGGCAAGGCATGGCACTGACACTGTAAAAGGCCTCAGTCACTTGCTTGGGATTCCGAGGGGGAAGCAGAAACCAGAATTGATGTCAAGCATCAAAACAAGACATATTGGGCAGAGTTAAAGTCAAAATCCTAAACGAGTAGGGTCAAAGCATAGAACTGTCTCCTGAGACATTGGAAAAGTACACTGGATGACTTCTTAAGAAAAAGGGAAAGGAAAAACGCAGGGTGACACGCCTCAAGGCAGCTGTGCAGCGGGAGGGATATTTCCTTCCCTGCAGTGGAACAAAACTATCTGTGAACAGTTGAGGTGACAACTTACTGGTAGCCATTTTCCAATGTCCCCTGTGTGTAACCAGCCATCTTTATCCAAAGCTTCTGCTGTTTTTGCTGGGTCCTTCAAGTAGCCTTTAAATACATTTGACCCTTTTATACACACCTAAGCAAACAAGCAAGCAAACAGACTTGTTAATAGCATTTACTGGAATTGTCCAAAGAAAAGTGGGGTGTGCGTCCCCACCTTCAGCTAGAAGCCCTGCATTACATGATCCACAGGGAGCTCCTGAGGATCTCAGAGGCACTCCCAATGCCCACTTTCCTCCTTACCTCGGCTGCAGTCAAATTGTAGGGCTAATGCTCGCCCCCAGTTCTGGCGGACAGCTGCAGGAACCCCTCCTCCCGGGGTCAGGGGAGGAAATCACTTTTAAGTAATTAGGCTTTCCATCTAGCAGACAGTAGCTCACTGATAAGTATCCAGGGCAATTAGCAGAAAAGAGGTGTGCCCTGGGGACCTGGGCCACGGGAGCTTTTGCATCAGGCTCCTAGGCCCAAATCCCTACATGTCTATAGAAGGCAGACATTCATGTCCTCCTCTGACCCCTTGAGAGTTAAATACAATTGTACCTTCAAAAAGATGTGTCTTTGACTGCAATATTTCCAATAAAGTTGAGCTTACTAGCTTTATTAAGCAGTGTCGGAACTGGCTCTTACTGGCACTGGCCAGCTCTGAAAGGAGCCGGCAGTGCAGACCAGTGCCCAGTGGGTCTCACTTACCTCACCCTCGCCCTTGGCAGCCATGTAATTCATCTCTTCCACATCAACAAGTTTTATAAGATTGCAAGGCATGGGAGCACCAACATGGCCTGCATATGAAATAAGAGAATGATCATTCCTAAAAGGACGCCTAATAGCCTCAGGTCAGAGTGTTTTTATAACAAATAAGCCTCCTTATAAAAATAAGTGCTATAAACTTCTAGCTTCTGCAGTTGTAGCTAGAATTTCTCCCTGGTAAAGTAATTTAAGAAGGATTCTTCCTAGAAGAGAGATGAAAATATTCAAAGGTTTCTTTAGGACCTTTCCCACATTTGAGGCTCTAAATTATTTTTTCAAAGTAAAAATAAAATTAGCTGCTGATTTATTCAGTACAAATAAATAACTGGAAGCATGCTTTCTAAAACTGTTACCTGGTTTCTGTGATCTGAGGGACCCCACATACTATCAGGCATCCCCCCTGCCAAACACAGGCTTCTTCATGTCTCTCTTTTCTCTGAGAGAATACACAGAGCTCTGGCAAACCCAGATTATTCTGTCACACACCACTTGGTTCTGATCAATACAGACTCTGTCTCTTTAAATATGGATGAGCAGGTTTCACAGTTAAGTTTGTTAAGATAGGACAGTGCTTATTTCCACAATTTAACTCTTTTTGTCAAAAGGTATTATGATTGGGTTGTCTTCTCAGAAAACAAGAATAACAGTTATTGATACATTTTTAAAGATTGTAAAAAAAATGTCTCCTATGTTTTAATGATTTTAACATATAGCTTTTGCTTTTTTAAACTCTTAGGCTGTTAAGGAAGCTGAGGCTAAAAATTAAATACACCATGAAGAAGAGTCATAGATTGCAGGCATTAATCTTATTAGGCAGTGCTAGATGCTAGATCCATGCTCTTAGATGGTCCTAATATGTGTGATACACCAAATGCGTCAGGAGCGTTTATTTACTGCAGTGTGAAGTACACCACCATGTGGCAGGCAGGCAAGCACAGAAGATGTGAGTCAGACTCGGGCTGGCATCCTAGCTCCAAAAAAGAATGTTGTGTACATGCGTCTCCACTATTTATGTGCTACTTAAGCAACAATCTAGGCCTTCCTCTCTGAGGTAATGGCATTATCTCACAGGGATATTATTGGGATTACACTTAATGATTTTTTATCCTTTTTTTTTTTTTGTAGTACTGGGGATTAAACCCAGGAGGATTCTTCCTCTGAGCTATACCCTCAGCCCTTTTAATTTTTTTTAAATTTTGAAACAAGGTTTCTCTAAGTTACCATTCACTGGCCTTAAACCTGTGATCCTCCTGTCTCAGCCTCCCAGTACTAGGATTACCTACGTGCACCATTGCACCTGGCTCCTAATGTCCATCTTAAGCACCCATCACAGAACCTTACCCATTACACTCGATTAGTTATTGGTGTATTTGTTCTCCCCTTTTCCCTTCTGAGAGAAAGAACTTGTGTTTATTTCTATCTATAGTCCTTACCACCTAGCATAACACATAGTATGAATTTAATACCTATGTGTGTGGATTAAAATGACCAGGAAAGAATGAGACCCTAATTAATTATTGACAATCTCTGTTGGGCCAGACATTCCCAACTATAAGACTGTCTGGCCAAAGGCTTAATTACTTGAGACAGATCACTTAAGTTGCTTAATGAGCCATTAATGATTAACCTAATTCCAATAATTCTATATAACCCAATCCGAGTGAAAGACTCAGGAAATGGCTCTCCTGCCATCCCATCATACCTGCAGTCCAGTCTCCAGGCACACTGAGGGTGCAGCCGGCAGTGCACTCCGTCTGTCCATAGCCTTCATAGAACTGGGTCACCAAGAGAGGAAACATTAGAAAAGTGGTCCAGCCACACCTTTGCAGGAAGTACACAAGTACCTGTGCCCCACTAACTCCTGAGTAATCTGTGAACTCTCTTTTCAAATTTTGTTTATTAAATTTGCTCAGTAACACATGTACCCAAGCATCTTCACCCCCATGCCCAACACCAGTCACTGTCTATGTCCATTTTCTTCTCAATTTCCTGTGAACAAGCATGGGAGAACCCATGGGAGTAGTGATGGGCCACTGCTCCCCTGAGAGTGCACTCGCCTTGTCAGCTCCTGATGTTCCCTGCACATCCTAGCCATCACCATGCCCCTCCTTCCCCTTTAAAATAGATTCTCTGCCTGGCTGGCAGGCAGGCTCATCACTTAAGATGCAGCCCTGTATCTTCCCTGTATCTGCATGCCTGACTAAAAGCATGGCCTTTGCCTCACTCTGGAGAGAATGACACAATGCATATTCCCTGCCTGGGGCTATAGATATTTATATACACACTATTACTATATATACTATACTGTATATTATATATACCATTATATTTTATATAATATTCTATTTACATATACTGATATTATATATACTGTATATATTATTACACACACACACACACACACACACACACACACTTATTTCTCCAAACAACCCAGTAATATATCTTCTGAACAAAAATCTGATGTACACTCAAAGTGGGGTGTGGGAAGGATTGGGAAGATACTAGTCAAAGGATGCAATTTCAGTTAAGAGAAATAAGTTCACAGTGATCAATCCTATAGTGCTGTGACTACAGTTAATTACAATATATTATATATTTGGAAATTGCCAAGAAAGTAGATTCTAAGTGCTCTCACCACACACACAAAGATGAGCAAGGTAACTGTATGTTAGCTTAATTTAGCCATTAAACAATATATAGGAGATGAATTAAAGCGTAAAGAAAGAGCATCTTTCTGAGGTGATGAGAATATCCTGAAATTGACTGTAGTGAAAGCTGCAGAACTCTTGTGAAAGTATTGTAAGTCTTTGAATTGTGCACTTTAAATAGGCAAATTGTAAGGTATTGGAATTGTATTCAATAAATGTTTTGAATTCTTTTTTGTGTGTTTAATAAATGTATATGTTGATTAAAAAATTTGACACGCACAAACAAGAGAATTAGAAATGACTTCTTACAAAGAGGACTTGGCACTACAGGGATGTCACCTCACCTGACAGCCAAGGGCTGCTCTCAGAAAAGTCAGCACTGTGGCTGAAACAGGCGCAGCTCCTGTGACCATCAACCGGACTTTTCCACCCATGCTCGACTTGCAGAGTAGAGAGAAGAAGGTGAGGGTTACATATCTGGAAGTCAGCGGGCTCCTCCGCCACACACACCTTTTTGGGACTCTGTGCTCTAATCCACCAGTTCCTCTGCAGGTGACACTGGATGGGACAACCCCTCTGGACAGAGAACTCAGCAGGAACACAGGACTTTGTTTTCATTCAGGACTAACTCTTCTATTTCAACAGGAATGAACTGAGTCAACACCTCTGCTTTTTATTTTAGGGAATCAGAACAAGAGTGTAGTGGATTTGTGGCAGGTATCAGTTTTGTCTTGCCTTTTCTTTTCTTTTCTTTTCTTTTCTTTTCTTTTCTTTTCTTTTCTTTTCTTTTCTCTTCTTTTCTTTCTTGGGGCACTAGGATTGAATCCAAAGGCTAAGTTGCTAAAGCTGGCTTTGAACCTGTGATCCTCCTGTCTCAGCCTTCCAAGTAACTGGGATTAAGAGTATGTATACCATGCCTGGATTTGTTCTGGCATTCTTGAGGGAAATAATGTTATTGTACATTCTTTATTACTATGATTAAAAATTAACCTCAAGAGTGATATCATTGTTCCAAAAAAGCTAAACAAAATGGAGAACGCAAAAGGCTATAATATCCTGAATCTTCTTCCTTTAGATGGCTACCCATATTGTCCAGAGGTACCCTGGAGACTGGGATGGTTTAATGACTGTGTCCTTAATTTTTAGACATGTGCCAGAATTAATAAAACCATGTCATTTTCTCTTTCACATTCAGAAATTTTAAAACTTGAGTGAGTTTACATGGGGAATACTTGCTGTGAGTGTATTCGTTACCTGAATTTTGTGGAAGATGAGTTTATCCCACACGCTGTTGTTCCTAATGATGCCACTTCGAAGTTCTGCTTCTTTTCTCTTGGAGGCAAAGTCCAATAGCCACCGCTTTAGTGTGGTGTTTGCTTGTGCAAAAATCTAATGAAGCAAGAAATAAGAAGGCTTTCACACCTACCAGGGTGGTTTGAATAAAAAAGTCAAATATAACAAGTGGTGTTAAGGATGTGGAGAAACTGGAACCTTTATATACTGATGGTGGGGATGTAAAATAGTGCAGATGCTTTGGAAACCCATCTGGCAGGGCTGGCGAGGTTCTGGGTTCAATCCCCAGTAACAGATACACACACACACACAAAAAAAAAAAAAAAAAAAAAAAGGAAGGAAGGAAGGATGGATGGAAGGAAGAAAGGAAGGAAGGAAAACACATCCACAGAGAAACTTGCACATGGATGTTCACAGCCACAGAAGCATTATTAATAACAGTCAAAAACTATAAACAACCCAAATTACTATCAATGAAGAAATAGCTATATAAAATGTGTTATATCCACATAGCGGAATTTTTTTTGGTCATTAAAAGGAATGAAGTACTGATACATACTATTTGGATAAACCTTGAGAACATGGTAATTAAAGAATCTGTTCACAAAAGAACACATATTGCATGATTCTATTGATATTAAAGTCGAGGAATCTGTGGATTAGATGGTGGATTAGTGATTTCTCAGGGGTTGAGGAGGGTAAGAGGAGAGCAGATGAATTAAAGAGTAAAGACAGAGCGTCTTTCTGAGGTGATGAGAATATCCTGAAATTGACTATAGTGAAAGCTGCAGAACGCTTGTGAAAGTATTGTAAGTCTTTGAATTGTGCACTTTAAATAGACAAATTATAAGGTATTGGAATTGTATTCAATTAATATGTTTTGAATTCTTTTTTTTGTGTGTTTAATAATGGGGATTGAACCCAGGGCCATTCTACCTCTGAGTTACACCCCCAGGCCTATTTTAGTTTTTATTTGGAAACAGGTTCTTGCTAAGTCAGTTGCTGAGAACCTCACTAAAGCTAGCTTCAAACCGGTGACTGTCCTGTTTCAGCTTCCCAGGTGCTAGGATTATAGGTACCTACCACTACACCCAGCTTGGGAGACTGAGACAGGAGGATCTGGGTTTACAGCCAGCCGCAGCTACTTAGTGAGGCTCTTGGCAACACAGTGAGACCCTGTTTCAAAATAAAGAATAAAAAACAGGACTGGGGTGTTGCTTCGAGGTAGAGTGCCTCTGGGTTCCATCCCCAGTTCTTAAAAAAAAAAAGTTTTCAGACACAACAAAAGCCCTGGTTCAAAGTAAAGAGTATTAATATTGCCCACTGAAATTCACTTTGGAGACTGCTGGCTGGCTTTGCCTGGTGGCTGTGCTCACACTGTGACAGCCACCCTGGAGGGCTGGCAGCCTCTCAGTACCTTCCCTCCTTAGCTTCCTTCCCTCTCTCAGTGTGGCTAGAGAAGATTTTATATGTGCATGGAGCTTTGCAATTAATAAAACCATTCCATGGTTACTTTATGTGACCCAATTAGCACCTTTATGAGTTGGGCAGCAAGGGAAAAGAGGTAATAGCCTGTTTTATAGGTAACAAACTAGAGGATCAAAGTCTCTATTGCAAAAATAAAATGACTTCCCACCTTACCTCTGCATTGTGCCTTCTAGGTCACAAAGTGTGTTCACGTGTGGAATCCTTACCAACAGCTGTGAGGTAAACGAGTGTTCATTTTATTTGTTTGTGTGTGTGTGTGTGTGTGTGTGTGTGTGTGTGTGTGTTTGGTGGTACTGGGGTTCCTGGAAACCCTTTTACCTCCAGGCTACACTCCCAGACCTATTTTATACTTTTTTTTTTAATATGGAAACAGGGTCTCCTAAGCCAGCGCCCACAGCTAGCTTCGAACCTGCGCGATCCTCCTGTCTCTGCCTCCCAAGAGCGGGGATTACAAGCATGCACCACCACGCCCAGCATGAGTGTTCATTTTAAAGGGACATACGCTGAAGTTGTGAGAGTAAGAGGATCACCACACCGATGGCAGCTGAGGCAATGCACACCTGAGTCCCTGACCCACCTCCACCCCCTATGCTTTGCTGTGTGGGACTTACTCGGTCAAACATCCGGTTCAGCAGTCTTGGAACCACAGGGAAGATGGTGGGCTGAAGCGTCTTGAGGTCATCCATGAGCAGCCTGATATCTCCTTGGAAAAATCCTATCTTAGCTCCGTGGCACAGCATGACACACTATGAATTTGGACAGAAACAGTACACGCGTTGTCACTGCATTGTAGACGGTGTAGAGGCACACGCCAGCAGCGCAAGGGCGGCAAGCCAGCTTCCATTCATTGTAAACATTTCCAAATATAGAAAGCTTCTTGAAAAGGTCTCTATACTGAATCCACATTGTACAAACAACATAGAAATATGGTATTTCTCTTGATGATCAGAGATAATCTATCTTGGCTTAAGGACAAGAATCTGTTGAATGACTAACATAGTATTATATACCCCAAATATTTTTCAAATATACTTTTTGTGGTACTGGGGACAGAACCAGAGGCATTCAACCACTGAGTTACACCCTCAGCCCTATTTATTATTTTTTGAAACAGGGTCTAAGTTGCTAAGGGCCCTGCTAAATTACTGAGGTTGGCTTCGAAATTACAATTCTCCTGTCTCAGCTTCCCAAGTACTAGGATTACAGGCATGTGCCGACACTCCTGGCATTGGTGCATTTTAACTCTATATCTTAAAGAGGTTCAGAGTCATAGAAACACACATGCACATGGGACTTGTATACACCAGATAACCTGGGCCTTCCTGAAATGTTAAGGTTTATTCTCAAAATAAAAGCTTAACTACTTGTCTCTAGTCCAGGCTCAAATAAAATCCCATTTTATTTGACTATAACTTGAATTTTCTGAAAAGACACAGGATACTTAATACTAGAGGGGCTTGACATCCTTATACAAGAGACTGATTATTTCCCCCTGTTTAGTGTAAACTGAGCTGGCAGCCAGATGGACTGGACACTCTGCCTATTTTATTGTAAAGAGAACCGGAGATTCAAAAGATGGGGCAGCAGATGTACAATGGGTCTCCAGCGTGAAGGCAGAAACAACGGGAAAGATGTCCTGTGGCTCGCTGAAGCCGAGGATCAGGAGCTGGTGTTTTGTGTGGCCTGCCTCCCAAGCCCTTCTCTATAGCGAGGTGCATATGCTCCACTGGAAACTCACTTGAGATCACTTTTATAAACGTGCAAGATTCTGAGGTGTGCAAGAAGTAAATAACAGATATAAGATGTGTTCTGGTCATCCCTGATCCTTTAGGGTAAGTAGATCCTACAGGGCAGCAAGTCAACAGTGTCAGCTCTCTATCAGTCAACTGCCTCCAGCAGCAAGCAAGGTACTGGCAATCTGTTGGCATTCAATAGTCACTAAACAAATAAGTGGTACCTATAGCATAAAATCTAAAATTGTCTAAAAAGATAAATAGTGCTTGGTTAGTTTAAATTTCTTTTTCTTTTTGGTACTGGGTATTGAACCCAGGGTCATTCTATCTCCAGGCTATACAACCCATCCCTTATTTTTTTGAAAAAGGGTCTCACCAAGTTGTTGGTGGTCTCATTAAGTTGCTGAGGCTGGCCTCAATCTATGATCCTCTTGTATCAGTCTCCCAAGTATTGGGATTACAGGCCTGTGCCACTGCATCTAGGTTTGGTTAGTTTTAAAATTAATTGTACCATAGTGCATGGAGCCCAGACAAAGGTCAGCTAAAAATCACCTTGCTTTTTCAAGGACACTTAGAATACTGCTGGAAAAAAATTACTCTTAAGCTAATACAACCAAAAACAGAGACTTCTTATGGAACAGAAGCCTCACAAAGCTATCGTCAGTTTGAATGAACAAAAATCTTCCTTTTATGTTAATCTTTCTGGAATCATGACCATATTAGTTTCCTTCAAAAGTATGAGGGTCTAAATTTTTGTGATTAAATTAATTGTATTTCTTTTTCTTTAGGATTATTACATCAAGATTTTAGTGTTTTCTTCTGTAACACTGAAAATAAGCTCTGGCTATAGCAGAGATCAGATGTGAAAATTATCTTTCCGGGTTAGTATACTTGATGTACATGATAGATTTTGTTGGAAGCTATATTCAATTTGACTTTTAAAAAAATATACTTTTACTGGTACATTAGAGTTTCACATCATAATGTAATTCAGACTGATACAAACATACATGCACACGGCTTGTAGTGAGTTTCCCCTGGCTCTCTCTCCATTCCTCCTTCCCCATACATGATACTGAGAGTGGCACTGGTAATTTCACATATGTACAGAATGTCAACGGACGCACTCCCTTCATTAATTCTTCCTCCGCACACCAACAATCTCCCTAGACCCCGCCCTTGCTCCCCTGGGGTCGATCTTCCATTATTTAAAGTCCCCCTTATATCCTAGCTTCTGCAAATGAGAGAAAACATACAGCCCTTCATTTTCTCTGACTGGCTAATCTCAACATAATGTTCTCAGGTCCATCCATTTTCCTGCAAAGGAAATAATTTCGCTCTTCTTGACTGTTGACTAGAGTTCCATTGTCTGCATATCCCAAAATTTGTAATTCATTCACCTCTTCATGAACCAAGGTTGGTTTCATTATTTGGCTATTGTGAAATGTGCTGCTACAAACATGGATATGAATGTACCACCATAATATTTTGATTTCAGTCCCTTTGGGAAGATGCCCAGGAATGGTATAGCTGAATCATATGGTGGATCAATTCCAAATTTCCTGAGAAATCTTCCACACTGATCTCCATAGCAGATATACTAATTTGCAATCCTACCAACAGTATAGAAGAGTTCCTATTTTCCCACATCCTCACCAGTATTTATTGTTTGAATTCTTCATGACTGCTATTCTAACTGGGGTTAGATGGTCTCTCTGTGTGGTTTTTATTTATATTTCCCTAATTGCTAAGGGTATCGAACATTTTTCATATATTTATTGGCCATTTTTATTTCTTCTTTTGTGAAGTGTCTACTTAGTTCAATGGTCCATTTCTTGACTGGGTTTTTTTTTAGTGTTGTCTTTTAAGTTATTTGTATATTCTAGATATTATTCCTCTATCAGAGAAGTAGCTGGCACAGATCTTCTTCCATTCCGTAGGCTCTCTTTAGACTCTAAATGGTTTCATTTGCTGAACAGAAATTTTCATTTAATGCCATCCCATTTATTAATTCTTGTTTTAATCTCCTGAGCTCTGGTTGTCATATTGAGGAAGTTTCTACCATTGCCTATATGTTGGAGTTTTGGACCTATGCCTTCCTCTAGTCATTTCAAGATCTCTTGTCTGATTTCTAGGTCTTTGGTTCATCTTGAGTTGACTTTGAAATGAAGGATTCAAGTTCAATTATACAGTTTAAACCCAGCAAAAGAATTTACACCTTTTCCCATAATCTGTGCCATTTCTAAGATGGAGCTGAGCAAAGAACAACCAGTGGGGAAATAATCTGCACATGACACTTACCAGCATGAGCTGTTCATACATGTGTGCCAGTGGTAAAAACGAAATGTGTATGTCACTGGCATTCAAGCCAAGGACTTTCTGTAAAACACAACAACTTAGCAAAACACAACAAGCAAGAAAGAAAGCAAAACAAAATCAAATGGCCTACCTCTACAACTCTCTCAAACATATGGGCGAGAGGCAAGAAAGATATCAATATATCGTCTGAGGAGGGAATGACTGCATTCTGAAAGCAAAGATACCAGCAAAGGCAGAGAGGCATTAAGACTTCCAGCAACATCCTTTTTCACTCAGAGCACACAGCACCTTAACGCTTTTGTGTGTGGCCAGCCAGCAATATTTTCTCACCGGAGAATGAAATGAAAACAAATACATCATGAAATCAGAGTGGAGGGCATTCTAAATGACAAAGCACATCCACTTTAAGACTTTGTAAGAAAAATTTTGTCTGAATCAGAACATCAAGGGACTGTGTGCTCTATATGTTTAGTAGTTTAGAATTACAGGACCTTTTAGTATTTTAGAATTACAGGACCCCGCAACCCAGCAAGTTTAAGAAGGCACATTAAAAATTGAACATTCATTTCATCTTAAGATAGCACATTATGTTGCAAAGGGAAGGGGCAGGTATAAGGTTTCCCAGATCATTTTATTTAGAGTATAAATTTATCTTCAATATTTGAATTTGATCAACACTTTTACCTTATAGCTTTACTTTTCTCCATGGAAATATCCCAACTGGTTTAAGGCTCCCTCAAATCTGGCACCAAGGGATTTACTCTCTTAAGAAATTCTGCTCATGATGAGTCCACAGGAAGATTAAGTTTAGATACCCAGGTTTGCTCAGAGTGGGCCTGACTTAGGAGTGGGCAGGCACAGTGAAGTTGTGCATGGATGTTCATGTTATTAACACAATGAATTCTTGCCAACAACAGCTGCTACCACACTAAAAAATGAGATTATTGTCAAGCTACCTAGAGGGTGATGTATCGACTCCCAAGCCAGGCCCTTCCCTTCCCCAAATATAGGGAATCCTTAATAGTAATGTGAAAACTGGTGAAAATACCAGTCCTGGGAAAACTCAGCAGCCCCATAAGTGGTGGATATAAGCACACTGTAATATCAGCTTACTTGTACTCAAGTGTGACCTGCATTCAAACTAGTCTTTTTTTTGGTGGGGGGGTGGTCTGGGGATGGAACCCAGGGGCATTCGACCTCTGAGCTACACCCCCTGCCCTATTTTTTATTCTTTATTTTGAAACAGGGTCTCACTAAGCTATGGAGGGCCTCACTAAGTAGCTGAGGCTGTCCGCAAACTGCGATCCTCTGGTCTCAGCCTCCCGAATGCTAGGATTACAAGCATGCGCCACCACGCTTGGCTTCAAACTAGTATTTTTTACTATAAAATTGTTACATAATGAGACATCGCCAATTTTTTTTTTTTGGTAGCACTAGAGAATACAAGGACTTCCTTGTGCATTTAAAGCACACTCTTTACTACTGAGTTATATCCTGAGCTGTGTGTGTGTGTGTGTGTGTGTGTGTGTGTGTGTGTGTGTGCAGGGGATTGATCTCAGGAATGTTCTACCTCTGAGCTACACTCTCAGCCCAATTTTATTTTGAAACAAGGTCTCACTGAGTTGTGGAAGGCCTCACTAAGTTACTGAAGCTGGCCAGGAACCTATGATTTTCCTGTTTCAGCCTCCCAAGTACTAAGATTACAAGTTTGTAACACCATGCCTGGCTCTCTGATATTTTTAAATTTTGGGATTAATAAAATGTAATTTCAATTGTCATGATGAAAAGTTTTACAAAGTTGAGACTGTGCCATATTAGTATAATTCATTTAAATAAAATTCTATGATCATTTTTCTCAACAAGGCTCCAAAGCATTTAAGCTGTCTTTGAAGGCCAGTTGGGAAACTCAAATTTCACTTTGGTGAAATAATATGTTGTTCTCTGCTTAGAATGCATACACCAAAAATGATATTTTGGACTAAGAAAGGGACTGTGGAGTAAAATTAAACAATAAATGAATGAATGAATGAGTTGAAATTCTTCAAATATCAACCTTTCAATAGCCACCAAAGATGCCCACTCCCCAAAACTGTTAAGCATGGGCTCCTGCTCAAAATTAGGCCTACAGAATACTCCCAAGAGATTGCAAAGGCAAGTTGGGTTAAATGTGAAAAGAACACGAGGGAAAGACATTATGCTGTCCAATATAAGTACCTTTATAAAGATTTTAAAGGACTGAAATACATGCTTGGTGTTAGGGTCTAAATTGTGTTCCTCTTCCAAATTCATATGATGAAGGCCTAACCCCCAAGTATTTGGAGGTAGGGCCTTGACATGACTGAATTTGGAAGTGGGGCTTGATCAGACAGAGTTGGTGTCTCAAAGGAGAAACACCAAAGAGCTCTCTCTCCGAGCGTGTGCAGAGCAGAGGCCTTGAGAGCACCCAGTGAGAGGCAGCCACCTGAAGCCAGGAGGAGGGCCCTCACACAAACCAATGTGCTGGCAGCTGATCCTATGCTTCTAACTTCAGGACTGAGGAAACAAACGTCTGCTGTTTAGGCCACCCAGGCTGCCAACCTGGGCAGACTAAGACCTGTGGGCAGAAACTTAAACAATATAGGAAACTAAATGAAGTTGGGGGATTTAATCTTTCTCATGTAACAGGAGTTGAATTGACATGACAAATAATAACAATCCAGGAACCTTCAACAGTCTTTAAGTTTTCATAACCAACCTAAAAAAAATTATTTCCCCAACATTAAAATAATGGAGAAAGGCAGAGAGCCATCCCCTTTGTTCTTTCCCAGAAACATGAAGAGGACAGCATTCAAATAGTTCCAATACTTAAAAGATGCAGTAACTCCATCTGTCAATTTATCTTAATAGTCACAAGCAAGAGTTGGAGATTAGGTCTGTCATAAGCACCATCTGAGGGAAGGTGACCTTGGGCCATATTAAAGTTCAGACCTTGTCTTTGTTTCAGGTTGCTCAACATACAATCCAGACCTGACCTGAGGCAGTTAAGGGAAGGGTTGCCACCTATACCAATTCCATTCTTGAGGCCTAATGCCAATGAATGAAGAAAGATGAGGATATTTCAAAACGTTACCTCCGTCACTTTCACAAAAGCTGAACAATCGCTCACTACATTTTGGTGAGTGACCATTGCTCCTTTGGGGTTGCCTGCAGAGTACAAAGAAAGTAGAACAAGATTAGAGCAAAGATCCCAACAAATGGCAGAAAATCTGTAAAATCAGGGCCTCAAATCCCTCTCCTGTAAGATATGTCCATGAGACCAAATGTCGGATAACATTAAATTCTTAAGCAACTTCCAATCCTTTCATTGAATGGTATGCTCTTAAAATTACCTTAAACAACCTTCATTAATACAGGCAAATTTTAGACAATGTGTATGGCAGTAAGAAAAGACAAGCATGAGATAAAATAATCAATATTACTCATGGGAGACATCAATATAGTTTGCTGTAGGTAGATGGGCAAATTTAACATCTTTAATTGAGTAAATTATGGTACTCTTGGATGCTGTATGTGAACTACTTCTGTCTCTCCACCTTCTTTCGGCCCACCTAATTAGCTAATAAGATATAAAAAAATAGACTGGAGACTACAGACTTCTAGATACCAGTTAGAAATAATTCCATCTCAAAATTTACCTGTAGTTCCACTTGTGAAACAAATTACTGCAAGATCTTCAGGTGCTGGAGGCTGAAGATTTAAAAAGCAACTGGTATAAATCGAAATAGAAAACTGCAAGCCATAAGGTATCGTACACCTGCCATTTCTAATAGTCTCCTGTATGATCAGATACTGAAAATGACACAGAGGGTATGGTAGGGTCTAGTACAATATACTTACTTTGGGCTTCCTTTTGTTGGCTCTTCCAAGGTCCTTAATTAGAAGAGAAAAAAAAAAAACCTTAAATGTAAACATTTTCCAACTATAGAGAGTAAGGTCACATCAAGTCACATAGAAAGCTATCTTTATATGGAATTCACTTACAGCTGGCTCAGAGACAGCAAAATTTGTAAATTTAACTAAGGTACTTTAAATTAAACAGAATCAAAATCCACTATTGTAAGACGCTATTTTCCAGTTATCTCCTTTTTATATAAAACTACATAAATGGGTATTAGGAATGGCCTTTGGAAAGGGCTTTGTTCAAAAGACAGCAATGGAAGACTTTTATACTCTATTTCTGGTCTCTACTCTCATTTACCATTTTGTCCTTTAAAGAGCATTGTTCTTGCCACTGTGGTGGTGCATGTCTGTAATCCCAGTACTTAGGAGGATGAGACAGGAGGATTACAAGTTCCAAGCTCAGACTCTGTAACTTAGAGAGGTCCCTCAGCAACTTATTTTTATTTTGAAACCCTGTTTCAAAATAAAAAATAAAATAGGGCTTGGGTGTAGCTTGAGGTATAATGCCTCTAGTATAAACAAACAAACAAACAAACAAACAAACAAACAAATGCAGCCTTGCTCTTAGCCAGAACCAAAGAACTGCAGACTTTCTGCACCTCTCTGACTCTGAGTGCAGCACTACCTGACACCCCTCAACCCCTCCACCCGACTCTTTGGAACTGCCATCTTCCAGGAGAAAAACCAACCTCTGCCAGATTTAGCCCCTAGCCATTTTAGTAAGGCTCAAATATCTGCATTCCACACAGAGAAGAGAGGATTTGGGAGTCTCCAAGGTAAAAGAGACCACAATGGAAGACCCAAGACCACTTCCTCAAAGGACACAAAGGTGTGGTTCTATTTATTGCATTAAGGAGCTTTCATACCTATTAATTTCCAATAATAAACTATTTATATTCTTTTCTTACTAAAATTGAAAAGCTTGAGTGAGCACATAGAGTGAGCATGACTATTATAAGATGGAAATTAGGTAGGTGTACTCAGGGTTCAATGAGCTTCACCCAGTTAGCAGTTTTAAATCTTGATCATGTTAAATTATATACTTAAAAGACCTCATATTGAAAACATGAACACTGATGTCCAATTACAAGTCAACTGGGAGTTAAAGCAACGATAACTTTGTCATTTTTTTCAAAATAATTTTTATTAGCTCAAATTTTCTACTCATCTGTTCAAAATCTGTACATAACTTCTGGAGACCTTCAATTCTCCAAAAATTAATATTATATAAAACAAAGTAATAGTTACATGTAATTTGGCTTTTTATTTTGAGGAACAAACATTATCTAAAGCAGTGTATATATGTATATGCAGTGTGTATGTGTGTATATATATTATATATAAAAAATATAAAAATTTATTATTTTAATATATAATATAATATATAATATAATATATTTATATGTAAATATATAATATATAGTCATATATTATATATTTAATATATAATATATATATCAATAAATATATATATATATTTTTGGTAGTACTGGGGATGGGACTGAGGGGCCCTCTACCTCCAAGTTACACCTAGAGACCTATTTTATATTTTATTTGAAAATAGGGTTTCACTAGGTTGCTGAGAGCCTCACTAAGCTGCTGAAGCTGGCTTTGAACCTGTGATCCTCCTGTCTCAGCCTCCCAGGTATTGGAATTACAAGCATGTGCCAACATACTCAATTTAAAGCAGTGTATTATTTGCCAAAAATGTTTTACAGCCTTAAATTTGTCTTATCATCAGATAGAAAAAAATACAGCGATTACATAAAAAGTCACCATCTTCAGGTTAAAAAAATATAAATAAGACAGTTCTAGTTAAAGGTAAGCATTTTAAAGTATGAATGAAATCTATAACTTACTGAAAATTCACAAAAGATACATTAATGAGTGAGTGGCAGAATGACAGACTAACATTTGATAAAGCAATTATATAAAATTTAATAGGCAGACTACTAGTATATGGATATGGCTGTCTATTGTATCATTCTTTTAGTTATTTGTATGCTTGAAATTATTAATAATTGAAATATTAAAAGTGTAAGCATTCCAAATACTAATGCTTCTATTTTTTATCCTAACATTTAAAAATAGACATTAATATAAACTTGGTCCTTTCATCAACCATTATGCTCATTTTAAATTCATTTCTTCAAACCTTCATTTTTGCTTATAATTTTCTAAGCAATATATAAATCATATTAAGCAGGTAAGTACAAAACAATGTCTTTTATAAGTTAGGATTTAATATAAACTTTATATTATAATCTTCAATTAATGTTTCAATTTTCAAATTACTTTTATTTATCATGCAACAATAAAAAAGCAAACTCCTCTGTGTGTATCTTGGGGGAGGGAGTAGAAAGGAAGGTGGGGAAAAAAGAGGTTACATTATTGAGGAAGGGGTTTCCGAATACAAAAAACAAAAGCGAGCAAATGCTAGATAAAAAGGTAGCTAACACATCCGTTTAACCGGGAAGCACAGTCATTAGGACACATGGAGTCTTGTTCCATGGCACAGCGTGCGTGCATGCGTGTGTATATGTGTGTGTGTACAGAGCTAGGAGCAGAGGGTTCTAGTACAACAATGAGTTTCCCTATGGCTTCTAGGTTTCTCAGGAAAGGGTCTATAGATCCTTGCATATAGCCCAATTCTTTGTAGGAGGAAGAGAACTATGAATAAAAATTTTAAACCCTATTTATAACAGTTTCATAAAAATATTTATAATGACTTCAAAAATAGCATGATTTACTCTAGTTAGTCTACTATTTCCTATCATGTACACAGAAAAAGATTTTCCTCCTGCTAGCTTCCCTGGACTCTTAATATAAGCCCAACCAGGGGGCAGGGAACAGTTTATCTAAACTGTATTCACTCTCTTAGAGCAGCAGCTACCTTTAAAGTTGCCCTTACTGTGAATCTTGAATTGAATATAAAAATAAACCATATCAAATATCTGTTTTGGAAATTCACCAGGACTTTACTGGATTCTAGAAAAGCAATCCGGGGGAGGGGGGGGTCATCAGGCAGATTTCTGTAACTAGCTCAATTCCAGAGGCAAATTAGTAAGTAAAAGACATTAAAACCTAAAGAAAATATAAATGTAGAACTTCCACCTGTCTTGAGCTGAACTTCACATTGGCACCTATTGGCATGGCTTGTCAGTGCTATGCAATAAGCAGGAGCACTGTAGCTCCCTGAGTGAGGGCTTCTGCAGGAGGTGATGCATCAGTGCCAGGCATGCACGCAGAGTTCTTTCTGGCAACACGATGGCAATCTCTGCCCTATGTCCTAAGGGGCTGCCGAGATGACTGGCCAGCGTTGGGAGTACATGGTGGCACCGGTTGTCATGTCTAACCCTTCAGAGCAGAGCGACTCACCTCCATGGCCTTCATGCTGATGATTTCCACCCCACACTTCTTGCCTCGTTCCACCAGATCTGCACTGTAGGCATCCATGAGAACTATGACTTTAAGGCCTATAGTTAGCTTATTTTCTACACCCTCTAGTAAGAGTTTGGCTTTTTCTGGCTTGTCAGCAAAAACCAGAGAGAGTTCAGCTGTAAAAGAAGAAAGATGATGAAAATAAGCTCTGGGGTGTTAAAAGTGTCACTGTATACTATCTGACACACGGATATTGTAAGTGCAAAATTATTTAAATAGAAAGGAAGATTATATTTCAATGTACAATCCTTATTCAGCCAGATGTGCATTGTTAAGTCACTGACTCTAACCAACAACTAGGCCAAATGTCCACCGAAGATCACACTTACCTTTGTTGACTATGTACGTGATGGCCTCCGCTCCCAGAGTATCATAGAGTGGAACAACCACCATGGAGTAGGCGAAGCATCCCTGCTCAATAATCACCCACTAAGCAGGAAAGGCCAGGGAGAGAAAAGGAGATGTCATATGGAATCACTACAAGGAAGATTAGGAGATTCCAAGTGAAAACACTTGAGATGGCAAAATTAACACTTGTGTTTCTACTACTTTGGGCCAGGCTCTGTGAAGGATTCATAGCGGAAACAAAGCACGAGCCTCCTTCTTACAAATAAATCACAATCTGCCTGAAGAACGGAGGCAAAAGTGAAAAGCCCATTAACAATACAGGCCAGGCGATGACTCAGAGAGAGAAGCACTGGCCATCACTCCAGGGCGGCTGCAGGGGCCTTTGTGGGCAGGTGCCTGGCCCTGGCTGGTGCAAAGAGGCACACCTTGGAAGGGGAGGGGAGCGCAGAGGAGAGAGGATGGCAAGGGACTTCAACAGAGGGGACCACGTGTGCAAAAGCAGGGAGCCATCAGTCCTCTGGGGAATCTGGCTCTACTCATGGCTGAGCAAAGCCACTGAGGGGCTTCGGGCCATGTGGTGGCTGTGGGGTGTGAGGAAGATGCACCCCCTCCAGCAGGGAACAGGGGGAAGAAGGACGCAAACTTGTCTAACAAGAAAGTGGTTTTGACAAAATGTTTCCAGATAAGTGATGAAGGAAAGAAATGATACAGTAACTGTCCATCTGTCCTCTAAACTCATCAATGCACATGCGTATAAGACAATCACAGCACCCCCTTTCCTCAAATGGCCCTTTCCAAATCTGCAGGAATGAAGTCCACAAAGATCAAGGCGCAGCTGTTGTAGGAAGGGATCGGCCATTCATACTGACTTGACTCACACACACGTGATGCTGGAGAACAAACCCAGAGGATTCTCTCTCCCAGCTACATCTCAGCCCTATCTTATTTTTTATTTGCAAGTTGCCAAGGCTGGCTTCAAATCTGTGATCCTCTTGTCTCAGTCTCCTGAGTACTGGGATTACAGGCACACACCACTAGGCTTGGCTCTGTGGAGTTTTTAAAAATTGATGTTTGTTTCTCCTGGAGTAGATATTAGGATAGCAGCATGGAGGTCAGGCACAGGCTCCCTAGAAGGACATGTGATGGTCATGAGCTTCTCTCCTCTCTGCCCCTTATCCAGTCACTCCATGCTCTGCCACTGTAAGGTTCTTCATTCTGACGGGCTAGTCCACATGCACCTGCACCCTTCCTGGCAGTGCCCTGGCCTCCCTGCCTGGCTCTCTTTCTAGCATCTACTCAGCCATTGCCTCGAGAAAGCGTCCTTGGCTAATCCTTAACCCCCGCATCCACAGTTACCACGTGACAGAGAAAGCATCTCCTCCCGGGTCTGCCCTCCCCTGTGTGGTGAACTCTGGCTCTTACAGCTGCGGGCTCAGAACTCCCCAAGCCCTGTCCAGTTAGTTCCTCATGGTTCTTACCTCAGGTCTATTTTGAGCAAAGATGCCAATGAACTGGTCTGGAGAGGCCTTGAAGCCCTTCTGGAGCAGCGCTGAGCCTATGCACTCCGCCAGTTCTGCAACCTGAAATGGATGAGGAGGAATCAGAACACCGCATCAGGCCCCATCTCCGGAAGCAGAGCTCCCCAGTGATGGCTAGTATCTCAGCCCGCAAGCGGAGCTGCACAGAGAAGGAAAGATGCCTTTAAGTTGTTGTAAAATGAGAGGTTTTATCAGCCACAACTCAGTATCAAGACATCTGATCTTAAGGGTCTATATGCAAAGCAAATTAATATCATCTCAAAAACTGCAGGGCACAGATGAATATATTTTGGGGGATTCTTATACAGTTTTCTATTTTAGTTTTGTGAAAATTGCAAAAGCAAAACAAGAACATAAGTTTTTTTTGTATTTATAAAGAATAGCAGAGCAAGCAAAACTTGTCATTTAGTATAAATGGAGAAAGCAAGTTTTTTGAGAAACTAAAAAATAAGTTCTTATCATTGGATCTGTAATTCCAGTTTTGAGAGTTTATTCTTGGTATTTAATTAATCTTAGAAGGTTTTTTTTTAAAGACTATGTATAAAGATACATGTCTCAAAATTATCTAAAGTTAAAAAAATTCATAGGGAAAAAAAAGACCAGTGGCTGAATGGCTACATAAAGGATGGTAAATCTTTGACAAAATGCTATATATAGCTTGGTAAATATAACTATGAGAAATACATCAAATGGGGTAGTATTGTTAACAACGATAAGCAATATCAGTACATACAAAAATATCCATTATTGCCAGGTGTGGTGGCGCACGCTTGTAATCCCCACACTTGGGAGGCAGAGACAGGAGGATCACGCAGGTTCAAAGCCAGCCTCAGCTGGCTTAAGAGACCCTGTTTCCAAATAAAATATAAAATAGGTCTGGGAGTGTAGTCCAGAGGTAGAAAGCCCCTGGGTTCCATCCCCAGTATCACCAAAAAAAAAAAAAAAAAAAATATATATATATATATATATCCATTATTATAAAAGCTAAGTAAAACTCAGTAGAATCACAAAATTAGACAAGACTATATACCCATGCCTTTTTTCCCCTATTCCTACCTCAAATTAAATATTTTTTAAAAGTCTTAATATTGGGGGTTCGTTTCTTTATTCTCAGTTGATACATTCTCAAGAGCACTCCTAAAGTACACCCACACCTATAGGAAGTGAATCCACACCCATTCCTGCCAGGAGTCTGGTTGGTTCTGGCACATCCCAGCCCTGCCTATGGGGGTCAGAGGGAAACTGCCTGGGTGAGAGCAGGGTGACACTAGCCAGCTTAGTACCTTCCATAGCTCCTTAGTTCTCTGGGTTGCATATAAAGGATTAGGATCTGAGAAAGGCCTGCAATGTCCTGCAAAGTTTATTAGATAATATGCAGGCATTTGTGTTTCTACAAAGATGGTCTATATCTTTCTTTTTAAACACTGAAAGGGGTTTCTCTTCTTCTTTTCTTTTTTCAGAACTGGGGATTCAACTCAGGGGAATTCTGCCTCCAAGCTACACTCCCAGCCCTAATTTTTTATTCCTTATTTTGAAACATGGTCTCACTAAGTTGCAGAGTGCCTCACTATTCCTGAGGCTGGCTGCAAACCTGTGATCCTCTTGTCTCAACCTACCAAGTACTGGGATTATAAACAAGTGCCACCATGCCCAGCTGCAAAAGGTTTCTTGAGCCTCCCAAAGGTCAAAATCTTAGAGCAAGTTCTGGGGGGCAAAAAAGGATTTAAATTTAAAAATCCAAAGTATTTGGTTAAGTCCAGATTTATAGATCTTTCTAGCCTCCAACTAAAATGTGCAAATAAAACATTAACACCGTCGAAAACCCCAGTGACTTTCAATCTGCCCTGAAAACCCCCATCTGTAATAGATATGTTTCTCTCTCCCAGCCAATACCTATAACAGAAGTAATCCAGAAGGTTCTTGAGGATCCTGTGAGGCCTAGGACATCAGGCAATGGAATACAGCCAGCACATCTGACACACACACCAACTGTCTGTACCACTTGTGAAGTGAGGGATCTAGTGATGACTATTTGGATGGGCCCCTCTTTTTTTGGCATTGGTAAGGCAAACACAGAAATAAGGAAATCCTTCTGATCACCTGCACCATGGCACATTACTCCATTGATAGGCAAGCTGAAATAAGTAGTTTTACCCTTTATCTCTTTTGAGAGAGAAATACTATTGAAGCACAGACTGTTGCACTTCCATCTACTGTGAGGAGGGAAGGGAAGTAATCTTGTGCTGTAGCACCTACAAGTGCTAGTCCATGGCTTTGCGTTGTGGTTCCAGATGAAAATCCCACTCATGTACACCCTCAAATAGACCAACTCCAAAACATCTTGCACAAAACAGAGGGGAGGGAGCCAACTTGTACACACATAGAAGCAGGGCAGGGGACCTTGGGAAAGACCACCTCCTGCACAACAGGCATGGGGAACCAAGGCAGCAGAGTGGACACTGCCAGCTACCCCTGCCGAATTTGGCTGGACTGAGGAAAAGCAGTGACACCTACACTTGGTGTAATTATAAGATAAAATTAAAAATCAACAGCTTTCCAAGCATGATGGTGCATGCTTGTAATCCCAATACTCAGGAGGCTGAGACAAGAGGCTCTCAGGTTTGCAGCTAGCCTCAGCAATTTAGCAAGGCCCTCTGCAACTTAGTGATACCCTGTTTCAAAATTAAAAAATAAAATAGAGCTCCCTGGGTTCAATTCTCAGTACCACCAAAAAGAAAAAAAAAAAAAAATGGCTTCATGCTCTGTGACCTGCCACTCACACACTGCTTAACAATTACAGCAACCCAAGAGCAGAGCCTAGAGTGATGGGAGTAAAATACCCAGATCCCTGCTTTTTTGCTTCCTTTGTGTTTTAGTACTGCATGCATCTTCTCTAAACATCTGTGCTCTTCCCGGTGGTCACATCTGTGGGGAACTAGACGAGGACAGCCCTGAGGGTCAGTATGATGCCCTGGGAGAGGCTGATGGGCAGCTGGCTGCAGATCTCAATTCTGGTCCAGGTCCCGCCGCTGACCAGCTGTGACCCTCAGGCAAGTTTAATCTCTTTCCAGCTGTGACTTTGGGCAAGTCTGTCTGTGTTGGGAGCCTACTAATGCCTGTTTTCCTCATCTATAAAATGAGAGGGACATCCCATATTGGGGTTTCTAATTTTTCTATTTACCCCTCAGACAGAGAGGAGTAATCCTGTCCCACCAGAGGCCTAGGGAAGAGTTATCAGTTTCAAGCAGTTTCTAGACTTCTATCTTAAAAAGATTTTCTACTCCACAACATATGTGACCAGTTTAAAAATGAAGTGCTTTACACCACCAGTTAAATTAACTAGCTATTTTTCCCAGACTCTTTGTATCAAGTTTCCCCTTGGAGGCTCTGGGTTTATCCTATGTGTATCCAGCACATACACTCTGTAGAAACCTTCCAGCCTTAACACTGGCTCCACAGCTGCACAAGGAGTCCATGAGTGGGGAGACTCACCTGTTTGTAGGAAAGCCATTCATATGGTTGGTCTGGTTTCCGAGAGCCTAAACAAGGGCCATTATCTAAAAGAAAAGGAAAAAACAATGATAAAGGATATTTTTAATATATATGAATACTCAATTTATATCTCACCTCATTCTAAAAATATCAAGTAGACTCCACTTTAGTCCCTAAATTAGAAATTATGAGTTCAGATTAGAAATGTTTTCTACTTGCATTTTGGTCTGGTTTTTTTGTTTGTTTGCTTGTTTAAGTGCTCCGCTTCTTAAATTGGGCAGGATGTAATAAGGCAAATGCAACTTTTAAGGACATGTAACTTATGAATCCCTCTTTAAGGCCCTGTTGGTTTAGACCAGGACTCAGTAAAGAGACCTTGAGTGGTAAAGAGACCTTGTTATAAGTTTCTAGGAGAGGTGGCCTTCAAAATTCCCAAAGAAGTTTAAAGAATTCTACCTGAGAACATAAAAGGGAGAATATATATATAATTTATTGTGTGTGTGGGGGGGTACTAGGAATTGAACCCAGGGGCATTCTACCTCTGAGCTATACCTCAGTCCTATTTTTTAAGCTTTATTTTGAAACAGGGTCTCACTAAGTTGTAGAGAGCCTCACTAAGTAGCTGAGGCTGTCTGTGAACCTGGATCCTTCTGTCTCAACCTCCCAAGTACTGGGATTACAAGCATGCACCAGTATGCCCAGTTGAAAAAACAATTTTTGCCGGGTGTGGTGGCGCACGCTTGTAATCCCCGTGCTTGGGAGGCAGAGACAGGAAGATCACGCAGGTTCGAAGCCAGCTGCACGTGCTGGCTTAGGAGACCCTGTTTCCAAATAAAAATGTAAAAATAGGTCTGGGAGTGTAGTCCGGACGTAGAAGGGCCTCCAGGAAACCCAGTACCACCAAAAAAAAAAAAAAAAAAGAAAGAAAGAAAAATACAATTTTTATGTGTCCAAATTCTGATGGGCAGAATATATCAGTCAGAGAGAGTCATGTGGCATCCTAATAATGTTGGTAAAAGGCATGACTGTCAAGAAACAAAAATGATGAAAATATGTAAAATGAGGGGAAGTAAGGGGCACTTGTGAAATAAAAAGTTAAGAAATATCAGAATGTGTCTTGATTTCAATTTAGGTGTCAAAGAAACAGAAAGAAACCACTTATAGTATAACTGACTTTACTACCCTAGGTTTGCACTTGTAAAGGTGTTCTAATTTGGTTTGGAGACTTGCAGGAACTGGGAAGAAAGAGAATAGAATGGCCCACCTGGGGCCAAGAAGAAGCTGATCCTATTGCCCAGATTTGGATTCAAGTATCAATCATGACAATAGGAGGGCACAAGCTGATTTCTTTGCTTCCCCTGAAAGCGTTCCTGATGAAAACAGATAGAGCCTTATTCTCAGACCCTCTTCATTTTACAGAGACTGTAACAAAGACAGGGCAGTACATGACAAGCTCCTTCAGATGTTATTTTCAGATGGGAGAAAAATATATTAGCCTTGTAAAATGATGCTGTTTTACTCCTCAGGAACAAAGACTGGCAAACCACGGCCAAGGGCCAGATTAGGCCCACTGCCTGTTTTTGTAATTACAGTGTTACTGGAGCACAGCCACACTTGCTCATTGATGTATTGTCTGAGGCCACAGCTGAATGTTTGCAACAGAGACCATATGGCCAAAGAAGCCTAAAATATTTACTATTTGGCCCTTTCCAGGAAAAGTGTGTTGATTCCGGCTCCAAAATAAGTGAGTGGAGCTTAAGCCCTGGGTTTACCTACAGAACTTTAAAAATGCGCACTTGGGTCCTACTAATAAAATAGTTCATATAATTGAATGGGATGAGGCCTGGGCCTTAGTATTTTTTAGTATCCCCAGGTGATACCAAAGTGGAGCTAGGGATAGGAGCTGCTGATAAACAGTGAATTTAACATTTACACATGGGTTTTTAGGTGTAGTTTTAAAATAATAGGTCTCAAAATTCTAGGCTGGCTTTCCCCATTATTCAATAAAGTTATGATCACCTTATCTAAACGCTGGACTTTGCCTTTCTATAACATTTTAATCCTAGTATATAGCCTAAGAAAATTAAAGCTTAGAATAATAAAAAAGAGAAGAAAACAGTGACTTGCAAAGCAGTTCCCTTTAATCAGTAGAGATTAAGTAGACAACTTTTTTCCTTCTTCCCCAAACATTCATAGAACACTCATTTTCCAAGTAGAGCAAGTGATTTAAAAAAATTATGTAACTTGTCAGAAGTACAATGGTAGTCATCATATTGTAGATAAATGCTCCTCATTGCTAGCAATGGAGAAAGTGTATATACATTAAACTCATGTACACACTTTCACAAGGCCTTATGTGGGGCTGTTCCACCTTATACTTACTATATCACAGACAAACTCTGACACTCTCAGAAAGCTCATACATTAAATAACATACAGTATGTTTGCTTTCCCTCCATAGCGGAGCTTGTGAACATTTTCTGGGAATACTGAGTAAAACTCAATGAGCTGAGCAATCCAACTGAACCAGTATCCAGTAAAGCAACGAATGACCAGCACTTCTTGAAAGCATACTGCTTGCAAGGGATTATGGAGGATAAAGAAAGCAATATCCCCCAATCCCTAATGGTGAGGAGATTATTATTTAGCTAGCCAAGCCAAAGATTTAAATAACATAGAATGGATCCCAAAGACCATTTCTATACAGGAACCTGGTAAAAGCAAAAATAAAACAAGAAGGTGTTCCTTCCACCATGGAAGGTCCATTAATGGAGCACCTACTGTGCACAGGCACTGTGCCATGAGAAGAGTTGACTGGTGGCTGCCCTGTTCTAAGGAGCAGAGGCTGGTGGGGCAGATGCCAGGTACCACAAGGGGTCTACTACAGAAGTAGGCACGGGGTACTGAGAACAAAAAGAGGAGAAATGCCCTACTTGGAGATAGGCAGTAAAAAATAATGGACTGAGAAGGTTTTATAAAAAAAAAGTGAAATGTAATATGAGTTCTAAAAGACTTATAAAAATACATCACAGAGCCAAGTGTGGTGGCATATGCTTGTAATCCTAGCTACTCAGGAGGCTGAGGCAGAAGGATCACAAGTTCAAGACCAACCTCAACAACTTAGCAAGACCGTATTTAAAAAAAAAAAAAGCCAGGTGTGGTGGTGCACACTTGTAATCCCAGTACTTGGGAGGCTGAGGTAAAAGGATCACAGGTTTAAAGCCAGCCCAGAAACTTAGTAAGATCCACTATAAGTTAGTGAGACCCTATAAATTTGGGCTCAGGGTATAGCTCAGAGGTAGGATGCCTCTAGGTTCAATCCCAAGTGCTGTAAAAAAAAAAAAAAAAGAATTAAAAATATTTTAAAGGGTGCAGTGAAGCCAGGCATGGTGGCGTACACTTGTAATCCCAGTAGTTGGGAGGCTAAGATAGGAGGATCCAGGTTTGTGGCCAGCCTCAGCTACTTAGTGAGGCCCTTCACAACTTAGTGAGTCTCTGTCTCAAAATAAAAAAAATAAAAAAACAAGGCTGTGGGTGCAGCTCAGAGATCGAATGCTGTTGGGTTCAATCCCAGGTACCACAAAAATAAATAAATAAATAAATAAATAAATAAATAAATAAATAAATAGTTCAGTGGTAAAGTTAAAAAAAAAAAGTAATGCATCAGGCACCTGGCTAGGGGTAGAAAGAACAGGCCTTATGATAAGGAGATAAGGAGGAATAAAAAGCACATAGCTTGAGCCAGGCGTGGTGGTGCGCGCTTGTAATCCCTGCGCTTGGGAGGCAGACACAGGAGGGTCATGCAGGTTCAAAGCCAGCCACACGTGCTGGCTTAGGAGACCCTGTTTCCAAATAAAACTGTAAAAATAGGTCTGGGAGTGTAGCCCAGAGGTAGAAGGGCTTCCAGGAACCCCAGCACCACCAAAAAAAAAAAAAAAAAAAAAGCACATAGCTTGAGAAGGGAGGTGGTCTCATTTCAGGGGCATATTAAAGGGAGACTTGGAAGACAGAGAGGCTGGAAAGGAATCAGGTGCCAGGTATCAGGGGTTTTTTTATGCCACAGTTAATAACAAGGGTAATACCATGAGGCAACATTTCTAATGTGTCTCTGATGAAACCCTGGACATCAGTATTTCTCAAAATACAGATCTTGTGCCAGGTGTGGTAGTGTGTGTCAGTAATCCAAGTACTTAGGAGGCTGAGACAGGAGGATTCCAAGTTTGTGGCTAGCCTCAACAACTTAGGCCTTCTGCAATTTAGCAAGACCCTATTTCAAAATAAAAAAATAAAATGTGGGGAGCATTTAGGGATATTCACAATGTTGTGCAACTATCACCACTATTCATTCCTACTGAATCATCCCAAACTGAAACTTTTTATGTACTAAAAACCAATTCTTCAGCCAGGTATGGTGGTGCACGCTTGTAATCCCAGCATTCAGGAGGCTAAGACAGGAGGATCGCAGTTTGTGGAAAGCCTTAGCTACTTAGTGAGGCCCATTGAAACTCAGTGAGACTCTGTTTCAAAATAAAGAATAAAAAATAGGGGCTGGGGGTGTAGCTCAGAGGTAGAATGCTCCTGGGTTCCATCCTCAGTACCACACACACAAAAATGTGGGGGTATAGCTCAAAGGCAGAATGCCCCTGGGTTCAATACCCAGTACCACAAACAAACAGCAGAAAACAAGACAAAACAAAAACAAACAAAAAAAACAGATCTTGCAGTCCCATAAGCTTGAGAAATGCTGGATTAAGCCCTACTGAACAAGTCTCTTTCTTGCAGGATACATTAAAGTCCATCAGGAGGGAATCTCCATAAAACAGTAGCCATGCTTGGCCATGGAGCATCCTTGGCCACAGGGAACCCCGGCAGGGCCCAGCACACTCCAGGCCTGGCTCTGGAAAAGTCATGGGGAGAGACAGAAGGGCCTGAGCAGTGCTAACTTAGTGGACAAAAGATTCCAGCAAATGCACCTTTCTGAAAGGAATGCTGCTCTTGCTTCCTGAAAAACATTAAGCACTGGGCACACAAATGCAGTGGCAGGCTTACTTGACACCTGAATACCCCTCTGGAAACCTTCATATAGTGTTCTGACGTCATCATAGAAGTACACCAAAGGCTCATCGTTGTCAAGGAGTGCAGACCTTCGAGCACCATCACTGCCCTATTGAAGAAGACAAACAGGCAGAGAAGTAGGGGTTAAAAATAACACAAGCTGACAACATGGTGTTTTGATGTCTGAAAGAAGCTAATTAGCATGTATGATCCTTCCCATACTTAACAGTTGTAATGAAAACCCTTAAACTCTACTCTCAGCCATTTTCAAGCACATATTATATCATAATTAACTACAGCCACTATATTATAAAATAGACCTCCTGAACCTATACCTCCTACTATACATCATCAATATATACGATGTCTACTTGTTAATTAAACACAAGGACCTAGTGGTTTATTAGGTCATTAGCATTGGTCACCATCGAATGCTCAGTGAGTATTTGCCCAGTGTGTACATGATCTCCTAAGCATGGATAAGATGACAGTTCCTAGCCTCCTGCAGCACCAAGAGTTGGTGCTGAGTCCTCTGGGACCATGGAGTTACCGCAAGAAGCTCCGACTCTTGCTGCTGCAACAGCCTTTATTATAGAGCAATTGATAAAAGCTCAACTGCTATGATTCTAGAGCCTTCTTTTTAAAATTCAGTTCAAAAGAGTCTTCACATTTGTAACGTTCAGGAAACCCTTGTGGGGGGGGGGGAGTTAGACTATGGTCTGAGGGCTTCTGATACCACAAGAAAGGACTGTACAGAAGCAGAAGAGATCATTTCTGGCTTGAGGTTTGATGAAAGAAATCAGGAATGACTCCATGAAGCAGAGGTCAAAGAGCAAGGTCTCAAATACCAGTGTAGACAGGCAGAGCTGATGGAACCAGGCATATTCTAGGGAAGCACTGACATGGGGACCTTGACCAAGGGAATGATTGCCACATCTAGGACTCAGAACTCATGCATGCTTGGCAAGCACTCTACCAATGAGCTACATTCCCAGCTTAAATTTATTTTTTAAATTAGAGTTCTTCACTCATCTTTCTATAAGATCTTTTTGCCTTTTTGTCTCCTTGTTAAGTAATTTATATGCTGTTTTAAAAAATATTTTCCACACCGGGTGCTGTGGCGCACGCTTGTAATCCCTGCACTTGGGAGGTGGAGACAGAGGATTGCGCAGGTTCAAAGCCAGCTGCACTGGCTTAAAAGAACCTGTTTCAAAAATATAAAATAGGTCTGGGAGGGTAGCCCGGAGGTAGAAGGGCTTCTAGGAACCCCAGTACCACAAAAAAAATTTTTTTCCAAAAAAGAAAATAAATAAAATAGAAAGATAGCATGACTCATATGTCTATTTGGTCCTTGTATGTTATCTTCAGAATTATATATTTTATGGATATCTTTTTTGTGGTACTAAGGATGGAACCCAGGGATTTTCTACCTCTGGGCTATACTTCCAGACCTATTTTTTATATTTTATTTGGAAACAGGGTCTCACTCGTTGCTGAGAGCCTCACTAAGTAACTGAGGCTGGCTTTGAACCTACATGATCCTCCTGTCTCAGCCTCCCAAGTACTAGGATTACAAGCATGCACTATCTTGCCGGGCTTATTTCATGGATATTTAACAACTTGAGTGTTGCTGGGTTAAACCTTCCTAGCTCATTTGATAATTTAAATTTTTAGGCATAAAATAAAAATACTATGTATAACATTAAAAAAATTGCCAGAGAAAAGTCCATCAATTGCTGTATGCATGTACATCACTATCACTAGGAACTACATTATGATGTGAGAGTGTAGTGCACCAGTAAAAGAATAAAAAGTAAAAATATTTGAATGGTTCATTAGTACATCAAGAAAGAAAAATGACTAGTTGCCAATAATAGTTTGATATGTCCCTCCCAAAACTTTTTCTATGTTTATACACTCATATATATTCTTTCAGTATCTACTATGTGCTACATATGTGTGTTAATTTCTTTTCTTTTCTTCTTTTTTCTTAATTTGTGTGGTGCTAGGGTTTGAACCTAGGGCGTTTCACATGCTAAGCAAGTGCTCTACCAGTGAGCTACATTTCCAGCCCTTGTGTTTAACTCTGGATCTAAAATTATAAATAGTTTTCTGTAGTAGATATGAGCCAATATATGCTTACCATCATACTATCTTCTCTATCTTGGCAGAAACTTTCTAATACCTATACCATGATTCCAAACATAACTTCAGCCACAACATGCTACTCTATAAAACAAAGAAGTTATTCTTTATGTACACAGAGATGAAAAAAATCTCTTTACATCATTATCATGCATTATTGTTAGTTAATTTGAGTCTTTTCTATAAAATAGAGATTCTATATGTCCACTTCTAGGGTTTTTAGTTAATAAGAACATTCCTATGAAATATGAATGTGTAGAATATTAATCCTATACCCAAACACACTAACTAAATGCACTAACTAAAAGTCCTCCATAACCTATATCTTTAACAGATAGACTAACAGAAGAAGTTTTGTTGCTTTACAGTAAATATCAGAAGTCTCTTCAATCCATGAAGTCACTAAAACACCCAGAGAACCCAGGGTAAGGAGCAAGGAGGAGAAAGGGGATGAGGATGGTGTGACAGAGCGGAGGGAGAATGAGCAGTGAAGAAGAGATAAGAAGAGGTAAGCATGCACACAAGAGCCAAGTATCATAAATAACTTATGCTCCTGGACACTGGCCCCATCCCTCTGCCGTCAGACATGGCAGCCCAGCCAGCAACAGGGAGGTCTCCTGGGCACTCTGCTTAGGATGGTGCCTTCTCTATCTCCTATCATGATGTTAACTCACTGACAGCATTTCTCAATAGCATCTCTCTGGTTTTTTGTGTGTGTGGGGGTCTGGGGAGGGAACCAAGGGTCATTCTACTTCCAAGCTACATGCCCCCTGCCCCATTTTTTTTTTTATTCTTTATTTGGAAACAGGGTCTCACTAAGTTGCCAAAGGCCTCACTAAGTAGCTGAGGCTGTCCGCGAACCGTGATCTTTAGGTCTCAGCCTCCCGAATGCTGGGATTACAAGCCTGCGCTACCACGCCCGGCTTCAATAGCATCTCCTTAAAAGATACTAAAGCCAGGTATGGTGGCGCACGCTTGTAATCCCCGCGATTGGGAGGCTGAGACACGAGGATCACACAGGTTCGAAGCCAGCCTCAGCTACTTAGTGCTCTCAGCAACTTGGTGAGACTCGGTTTCCAAATAAAGCATAAAATAGGTCTGGGAGTATGCCCCTGGGTTCCACCCCCAGTACTACAAAAATAAATAAATAAATAAATATTAAAAATTGTTCAACATCATTAGCAATATGAAAGATACAAATCAAAACTACACTGAAATGCCATCTAACTGCAATGAGAATAGCAATCATCAAGAAGTGGAACAGCAATAAATGCTAGTGAGGATGTGGGAAAGAGAAACTCTTCTATAGTGTTGGTAGGACTGCAAATCAGTGCAGCTGCTAGGGAGATCAGTGTGAAGGTTTCTTAGAAAACTGGGAATGGATCCACCATAGGATCCAGCTAAACAACTCTTGGGCATCTTTGCAAAGGGATCAGAATCAGATTATTATAGTAATATATGCACATCCATGTTTATAGCAGCATGATTTTTAATAACCAAATTATGGAACCAAGTTAGGTGTCCACCAAGAGATGAATGAGTTACAGTATTATAGGATGTAAACACAATGGAATTTTACTCAGTTATAAAGAAGAACAAAACTATGTAATCTGTGGGAAAATAAATAGATTTTATTTAAAAGGGGTTCTTTTTTTGTCTTTTTGGAATCGGGGATTGAACCCGGAGCGCCACACCTGCAAAGCAGGCACTTTGCCACTGAGCTACATCCCAGCCCCGAAAATTAATTAATTAATTTATTTATTTATTTTGGTGGTACTGGGGTTTCTGGAAGCCCTTCTACCTCTGGGATACACTCCCACGGGCTACACTCCCAGATCTATTATTTACTTTTTTATGTGGAAACAGGGTCTCTTAAGCCAGCGTGCATGGCTGGCTTCGAACCTGTGCGATCCTCCTGTCTCTGCCTCCCAAGCGCGGGGATTACAAGCGTGCGCCACCACGCCCGGCAAAATACATATATTTAAAGAACATTATGTGAAATGAGATTAGCCTGTCACGGAAAGTGAAAGGTCAGCTGGATGTGGTGGCGTACACTTGTAATCCCGGCACTTGGGAGGCTGAGACCAGAGGATCGCAGTTTGCAGACAGCCTCAGCTACTTAGTGAGACCCTCTGCAACTCAGTGAGACCCTGTTTCAAAATAAAGAATAAAAAAAAAATAGAGCAGGAGGTGCAGTGAAGAGTCATATAACCTCTCTCCTATGCAGAAGCTAGGGCACGACTGGGATGCAATTAGGGACTGTAGATAATGGAGGAGAAATCCTAGTGGAGAGAGGAAGGAACCGAGGAGGTGGGGATGGAGGGAGAATTGGAGAAGGAAACATTCCCACTGAGTTGTATACGTGTGTGAAGATACCAATGTCAGTCTCAGTATCATGTATGGGGAGTAGGGAGAGAGCCGGGGAAGCTCACCCAGTGCAACGTGCATGTGTCACCATCACTGTGAGTTACATTATGCCGTGAGACTATTAAGACGGCTTTCTGCATTCTGAAGAGGGGTTCTCCTGCTGCAAATGTCACAGATGGGAATTGGGACAACAAGACACAAGGTAGTTCTGAAGCAGGCCAAGTCTTGTCCCTAAGAGACCACAGGGACTCCAAGGATCACCAGCGAAGCAAGAGTATGGAGGAAGTCAAAATGGACCGAAAGGAGTAGGCATGAAATCCAAGGAGCATGAACTCATCCTAGAGCTAAGAAGTCCTCAGAGCACAATCCAGGGAGCACCTGCAACTGTTAGGAAAGGGAGTTACCAGGGCTGAATCAGAGACTCTAGGGCTGTGATTTCAACAAACTTGTCCAGAATCCCCGGTCCCTATTCTTTTGGGAAGCAGCATGCTGGAAACATTAAGATCCCCAGCAGGTTACTGGTGAATATCAAGGTAATGCTACAGAAAGAAATCTACAAGGAGTGCAAGCAGAATGGAGAACAGGATCGGGGAGACTGAAGCAGGTAAGTGGGCAGGAAGACTGATGCTCCACGCACCACAGAGCTAATGAACAGGGCTGGAAGGTCCTGCTGTGCAGTACGGAAAGAGGACAAGGAAATCTAAGCGCTGAGAAGGCAGCGATGTCATCCGTCAAATGGGGGGGCTGAGGGCCAGGGGTTAGTATGAACAAAGGGACGAAGTTTAGCTTGGATATGAATACCACATCCCTCCAAGACAGGCCAATGATCTCAGCCACCTTCCCAGTTCTTTGAGAATCACTGCTTGAGAGGATCATTTTACAACAAACTTTTGGATAAAAAATTTTCAATTACTTTATGTTTGCGGTGATATTAAATTTGGACTTTGAGAACATGGAGGTAAAACTGCTGAATTAAAGAAGCTAATTATATCCAGAATAAAGCCATCCTCCTGCCTGAGGACAAGATATTTCTTATTATTATAATCAGCAATTAAAATAATTAGCAAGAGCTTAAAAAAAACAAAGCAGTAAATGAGATGTAAGACAAAAAGAGATACTAACTTTTAGGCACGATGACACTGGGCCAAAGCTTGTACTGTTAAGAAACTGTAAGGCATACACTCTAAATCTGAGAGGAGGATGAATGGAATGGGGAGGTGCTGAGCCACGAGACAGACCTATGCTTTGAACTCTGTTGTTCTATGAAATAATCACATATTCCCCCTACAGAACCATCTTTTTTTTTTTTTTTTTTTTTTGCGGGTCTGGGGATGGAACCCAGGGGCATTTGACCTCCGAGCTATACCCCCTGCCCTATTTTTTTATTCTTTATTTTGAAACAGGGTCGCACTGAGTTGCAGAGGGCCTCACTAAGTAGCTGAGCCTGTCTGCGAACCGCGATCCTCCAGGTCTCAGCCTCCCGAATGCTGGGATTATAAGCGTGCGCCACCACACCCGGCTAGAACCATCATTTTTGATGCACATTAGTGTTCCCATTCTTCTTCAACAAAAATGTCATGTTTCAACACATGGGTATTTACAACCTTAGTTACACCTACAAGCAGGATGGATTGCACCCTATGTGCTGGAAAGCACAACTGCAGCTGGAGCCCCAGATGTCTGTCTGTTATAAAATCGGGCCGCTTTAAAAGCAGGGCATTTTTGTACTGGGTGATCCAAGTCCATGTGGCTATTTCTAGGAACATCTACTGAAGTGAAAAAGTCCTTGAGTGTGACCTTCTGGCATAACATGCTGATGGGGTTAGTTATGCCCAAAACAGGTAGCCAGGCAGACAACCCTGGCTGGTCATTAGGACTGAATCAAGAAGGATGGTGGGGCATTTATGTCTTTTGTTATAGGCCCCTTTCATGTGCTTTTAGAGTCTTCCCAGTTTAAAAAAGATGGCAAATCAAAAATGCTACAGCCAAGTCAGATATCACTGGCACATTCTTTGACATACCCACAAGCGCATGCTGAATTAGGAAATGAAAGCGCAGATTGAATGAAGCCGAGTCAGGAAATGAAAGTTCAAGTTCCCCTGCAGGGCAGGAAGGAGGCAGGCTAGGCAAAAAACTCTGAACATCTACATACCAGTGGCTCCAAGGACTAGAACACTTGGCAGTATTTGACAAACAGGAACACAAGGTGATGAGTTATTCTTTAATATTCCCATCTTTAAGGTCAACACTAAAGTATATCCCTGCTCATTTCTCAGAGGTAGAAAGGTCCAAGTTTTATAAACTATGGTCTTGCTCTCCTCAATCTATAAAAAGCTTATCTTCAAGCTGTAATAGTTAAATGCCTACTGCTCTTCTTGCTGAAGAGAGGCTTGGGATAGGGGAGGCAGAGAGAGAGAGAGAGAGAGAGAGAGAGAGAGAGAGAGAGAGAGAGAGGAAGCAGTAGCATTTGGATGCTGGTGTGCAACAGGGATTTTGTCAAGAAACAGAGAAGGGTGAGGTTTTGTCACTTTTCATTTGGAACCAGTTGGCCCCATTTGTGGCAGGCTATTTTAAAACTTAAGTAAATATTACAGCACTTCTGTATACCTGTCTTTGCATCGCCTCTATGTACCTGTGTTCCTTGTTTAATGAGGGCTGAAAAGTGACATCAATTGTACAAAATCATATTGTGCTTTACTGTGTTCCTTTACAGGGTACTTTAGCTTTTTTTCTTAGTTAAAGGAAACCCAGAAAAATAGTTATTTAAAAATAACAATCAACCCCTTTCCCCCTCAAATTGCTAAGGAAGCCACCTAATCTTTCTGTGGCCTGGACTTAGCACAGACAAAAATCTGCCTCCAGTTTCCTACACCTCCTGCCTTTCACCTGTGGATCGCGCCTGGCTCCTCTGCTCCTTTCCGGCGCTAAGACGTCTCCCACCTAATCCAAACCACACTCAGCTGCTAGATGTGTTTCTAAGTCAGCAGAAAGCTCTTAACAAACACCATAAGCTTACTTCCCCTTAATGTTGAGTGTAGGAAGAAAAAGTAACTTAGAAAGGCTTTTCGGTTTATTATTAAGAAACTTGTTAAAAGTTTTAGAAAAGGTGCTAGTTACCTAAAGTTATGAAAATACTAATGTCTTCACACTGTCAAAATAATACAACTCTTTTAAGTATACTCTCTCCATTTTACCCTCCCTGGCCCAGCTGCTCAGATGCTTGCTGAAAATACTTCCAAGTGTTGAAATGCTTCTCAGGAAAACATGCCCAAGAATGCTCTGAATCCCTAGGGTGGAATTAGGAGGGCAAATCTTTGCTCACATCTTTAGTTGATAACTTGTACAAATATTTTGTAGGTATAAATATTTTGTAAGACAAAGAAAGAACAGGCCATCAGGAATGGTGATCTGGATCCTGTGGTTACAAACTGTCACACAAGGATGACTGAAAGACAGGAGGCCAGAGCATTAAAACAGGAAAGTCTTCTGAATTCTCAGGGTCACTTCCAGCTGGAGATGTCTCTGATAATAAATGACTGCAAAACCAATATTTACTATGTCATATTTATAAATAGCCACAGAAATGCTACACAAATAGTAACTAATGCTACTGTCTCTCTCCTTCTTGTTCACAATCTTTGGTCTAATGGCCCATCCCTGAGCCGCCCCTGATACTCCCTGTACAGCCCCTGGGCTGGTGTGACAGTCAGTGACACCACCACCCAACCCACCTGCCCTCCCCTAACAGCTTGCACTCGGGCTTGTTCTTAAACGTCACCCCACAGCAGTATTTAATCCTGCCCAACTCAACAAGTGCTCCCCAGCTCAGAGCAGGTCCAGCTGCACCAGTCTCTGAGGGCATTACTGTCTTTTGGGTTTCTACCTTAATTGTCTCTACAGGCCTGCACATGCTTTATCTCACAAGTTGGTGTGAATCTTCATAAAAACATATGAATCAATGACCTGCTCTCTTCTCCTGTAGAAACGGACTGTGTCCATTTGCAATTGTGCCTTTACAAACATACATGTGTAAAGACTGATCATGTGGAAAAAAAGGGATTTTATCAACTACATGGAAAACTCCAACTCCACAGTGTGCTCCATACATACCCTCTAAATATGGGCTAAAAATGCTCATCTGCATTGGGGTGTCCACAAGACCTGAGAGGTCTGTGGCTTATCTGTACAAGCCACCACATAGAAGAAACATCCAGTGAGCTGTGACTTTTGAATTTGAAAACCACTATACATTGGGTATGCTACATTTAGCTTGCTTCTTTTCATGGGTATAACTCATCTTATTGATGAGAATGAACCACAGTATTATGGCATGTAAACAATTTAAGATGGCTCTCATCCTCTGCTGTGGACGGGAGGAGCCCTGGGTAGTTCTTCCCCCTGGCCTATAACTTTCACAAGAGCAGAAGCTCATCCTGTCCTGGCATTGTGCTCATCACATGGTAGAAGATCAAGTACTTGCCGAATGAATACATATCTGATAACTATTCTCTATGACTTGTGGATGATTTAATCCCAAGTGTCACAGCCTCTGAATTAGACTTCCTGGAGCCTATGATTTAAAATGCTAAGTCATCAACCATATATATCCTTATATATGGATGTATATGTTTCAGCTTTTCATGCAACAGGGTCACCTGCTGGCATTATCACCTGAACATCTTGAGATCATTTAGTATGAAACTAAGTCATCCAGCTCAAACAAGACAAGTTATACTCATGGAACTGGTTTTGCATATTATGAGTTCACACTAGAACCAAGGTCTAGTAACAAGTATAGACACTGAATCTCTTACAGACTAACTGGTTTAGTCACCAGAAGTAAGCGTATCTAAGTTCTGACATAAAATCAACCTTAGAAAGGCTAAGGACTTACAGGTACAAACATTTTTACTGGTTACTATTTATTCCTTTCTCTATCTTTAAACACAAACAATAAATAATATGGGTTTTCATTTAAGTACTTTAATGACATCGTAGGAGTTGCCAAATATCTTTTGAGCCTCTCATGACAAGTCATCTCAACACTATATCACATCTCTCATCAGTGAGGGGAACTGAGAGGAACTCACATGTTCCCTCCACTACCTCCTTCAGTGGTTACAGTGGTTCTCATGTATACTTTGTAATGGTTTGTATCCTAAATCCCTTGAGCCTGACAGTGGACCTACAACCCCTGGTCTAACAGCAGCCATGTCCAACCTGGTTCAGGGGTAGAGAATTCAGGTGGACAGAACTGCTCAGGTTTTCACAGCTCTGGGCCTCCCTCTTCCCCCTCAGTCCTTACTCGCTACCTGATTCTTGACACTGTGACCTGCATCTGACCTGTGTGCAGTCTAGCCTCTGCTTCTGATCTTACCTGTCCCTCCTCTTTCCATTTCCACCCCTATCTTTGGACTCATTTCCTGCATCTTCCTTTTCAGAAAAGTCTGCTCCTGAGTTCCGTGGCTCCAGGCAACTGATTCTTTAGATTTACTGGGGACCAAACAAAACTTCCCTTATTTTCTTTATTTATCTACTCCCCCAAGCCCTAGTTATATTTCATAACTTTTGGCTACAACAGGGAAGGCATCACAACATAGTTCCAGGTCTTCCACCAACCGTATGACACAACTTCACTTCTTGGACTTCAGTTTTCTTATGTATAAAATGTGTAGGTTTGCTGGGCTTGGTGGCGCACGTTTGTAATCCCCGCGCTTGGGAGGCGGAGACAGGAGGACCGTGCAGATTCGAAGCCAGCGGCGCTGGCTTAAGAGACCCTGTTTCCAAATAAAAAAAGTATAAAAAATAGGTCTGGGAGTATAGCCCGGAGGTAGAAGGGCTTCCAGGAACCCCAGTACCACCAAAAAAAAAAAAAAAAAAAAAAAGTGTAGGTTAAAAGAGAAGACCTTTAAGGGAGAAGAAAACTAACATTTCCTGAATATTTACTGTAGGCTAGGCAGACACTGTCTGTGCAGTCTTTTTAGCAATGCTGAAGAAGGGAAGGTACCATCACTTCTGTTTCCAGACAAGGAATGTAAAGGTCATATAGTCGGGGGAATGTGCTCAGGGCTGCCTGATCTCAACAGAGGAGCAGGCCGGCCTCTGCCACAGCTCTCTAGCTCCCGGTCCCTTTTGGCTCCAACATGCTCCTATAGTTTCCGTAATTGCAGATGTGAGTGTGGGCCCTAACCAGGACCAAAAGGTTTCAGACATGTCAGGGAAATCGGCTTCTCTAGGGTAATGAGCAGTTCTCAGTGTGAGCAAATAAGCTGGGACACACTAAAACAGGATATCTTGCACATTAAGCATGAAAGTGTTTTAAAAATAAACAACCCCACAAAACCCGCTTCCATCCTCTGCTCAAAGCTACAGAGCAGCAGCACGAACCTTCAGAAGACTGACGCTCCTTCCTGGCTGGCAGTAAAATCCTGGCCTGCAGGTCACTGCTGCAGCCAGGTGAGCTGCAACTGCACCCACAGGGACAGGACTCTCGAAACCAGGCCCCATCAAACCACAATTAAGGAAAGGCTTTGACAGTTCTTGGTCCTAACTCTGGCTGCCTGTTGAGGCTATGGTAGAAGTCTCCACAGCTTTTCCTGTGGAAGTCCCCATCAGTGCCAACTTCATCCATGCAGAGGCAATTTAGAAGGTAGAAATTAACACAGCTCCTCTGTGCTGCTGCTGCTGCTGCTGCTTTGCAACAACACAACAGGGAACAGCAGTGAGAAGTGTCCCAACCAGAGAGCGCGGGCTCCACTCATTTCAGTACCTGGGTGAGGCAGATGGGAGGATGAGTGTGACGCAAATGACGAGATGGGGGTAAGGACAGGAACTGGCAAATGATGCTCACTTGCTTTCAAAACAGGAACAACTGTTCATTCTGGCAGTCAGCCTCTAAAATCCTGCCAGATATATAGAATTTTCACCAATACCTTACAAAATGAATGAAGTTCCTATTTCCCTGCCAGAGAGCCCCATTAAATAATGTTAGCTATATAAAAACATCTATAGCTGGGTGTGGTGGGGCACGCTTGTAATCCCCGCACTTGGGAGGCTGAGACAGGAGGATTGCACAGGTTCAAAGCCAGCCTCAGCTACTTAGTGAGGCTCTCAGCAACTTAGTGAGACCCTGTTTCCAAATAAAGTATAAAATAGGTCTGGGTGTATAGCCTGGAGGTAGGAAGTCTCTGGGTTCCACCTCCAGTACCACCAAAATAAATAAATAAATAAATAAATAAATAAATACATCTATAATGGCTAAGCATCAAATTTCCAGTGCACTTTCAAATTTAATTTAGTGTGTGTGTGTGCGTGTGTGTGTGTGTGTGTGTGTGTGTGTGTGTTTTGCTGGAAACTGAACTCAAGGGCTTTCTACCTTTGAGCTACACCTCCAATCCTATTTTTAATTTTCTATTTGGAACAGTGTAGCTAAGTTGCTGAGAGCCGCACTAAGTTTCTCACGCTGGCTTTGTACCTGCAGTCCTGTCTCAGCCTCACAAATACTGGAATTGCAGGTGCGCACCACTATGCCCAGCTCAAATTTAAATTTCTATATTCCTTTGATTTTTTAAGTCAATTAAGTTCAATATCTATTCCTATGATCTATAAATTCCAATAAGCAGAGCTAAGTCTATTTCTGCAAGTATAGAGAATAAACAGAGAACCTGTATCTTGGATGGTAAAATTATAGATTTTAATTTTCTTTCTGTTTATCTATCGTTTTAAATGGTTTCACAGAGAACAAGTATAATTATTTTAATGAGTCACAATGACTTTGTGCCAAGCTGGAACCTAAAAGCCATAGTGCTGGTGTCCCCACAAATTCTCATATAGTAAGAACCGGGCATTTCTTATGATTCCTGTTAAATTATAAATGTCTGCGCTCCGCACTGCCCCTTTCACAGAGATGGTTCACACTGCTCTGGCACACCAGGTGCTCTGCAGAAGGAAAGGAATGCCTAAACCTTATGCCAATCTACTAGGAAAAATTAAAATCAATCCTTATTGACATGTGATTGGCTGAGGTGAAATATTAAGGTAGCTTTACCTTTTCAAGAGAAATAAAGTATAAAGCCAACTTTTATTTGGTATAGTTCAGTCATTCTATTTGTGTATATATACCTGGCATGAATTAGGTTGATATGTTTTTTAAGGATTCTAGAATTGGTCTAAGATAAAACAAAAAACACACACCCTATTAATAACAAAAACCTATTCACCAGGTGGTGGCTCTATGTAGGATGGGAAATAATCCATCACCTACCGTCAGCACCTATGGAAAGGGGAAGGTTTTTCACAGCTACACCCCAAAGCAGTTAATGGACTGGGCATGGTGGCACACACCTGTAATCCCAGTACTTGGGAGGCTGAGATAGGAGGATCACAGGTTTGAGGCCAGCCTCAGCAACTCAGTGAGGCCATTATCAACTTAATGAATCCCTATTTTAAAAAAAAAATTTGTGCTGGGCATGTAGCAAAGATGTAGAATGCCCCTGGGTTAAATCCTTAGTACAGTAAGAAAGAAAAGTAAATGAGGTGGCCCCATGTTTCACTATGTCCTTCTGCATATGTGTTCTAAGTAAGAAAAACTGAAAATTAATTCTGACCTAAGTAGAAGGAAACAAGCAATTCCAAATCAAAGAGAAGGTGAAGAATCAAAGAGACTCGGAGACTTGGCTGCTACTGCTTTCCAACTTCTCAATTTTTAGTATTATTATTGTTTTTAATAAACCTTAAAAAGAGACTGAGAAGGGAAGGAAGAAGGAGCAGGGGCACTAGGAACGAACGTTCCCGGAAGGGTGCTGAGGTCTCCCATGCAGCCCCCACCCGGGAAGCCCTCGTCCTTGCACTCTGATTTGGTCTTCCCGGCCTCGGCCTGCCACGCCACACACAGCCGGGCACCGCGCCGTGAACCCAGAGCGCTCTCGCTCATTCTTGTCTCTGCACATCCCGCCCTCAATGCTGCAGCTGTGTTACCCTGGCAAGTCCCTGCTCCTGTGTGAACACCCTTGACCTGTGTGAAGCCCCAGAGTCCCTCACAACAGCTGGAGGACGCGTCAGATATAATGCAACTGAAATTCTGTAACATCTATTCAACGACTCTCTCTCCTGCTGGGCTATCCCACCGGAGAGGACAGGAACTCCGTGTGGTCTTTCTCTGCTCACAGAATCCCCTGCACATACCACAGAGCCAGGGTGGCATGGGAGCTCAGGGGGATCTCTGGAAGGATCTCTGTGACTGTGATGAGACAACCAACCCGCACTATCTCCTCCGCCCTTGTGCCCTGTATTTTGGTTTCTACCTCTGCTAACTGTTATCAATAATGTGTGTATAATGAGCATAATTCTGTTTTCAAAGCATCCTAGCAGACAAATATTTGATTGTGATGCCGTTCAATAAGCCTTCGCTGGGGCTTAACTTATGGGGCGAGTGTAGAGAAAAGCCCAGAGGCAGGCTGGGCCTCCGCTTGCTTACCGGCACTTCCACCGACTGCATGGACAGGTCACATGGCGGCTTCAGGGCCTTGGGCCTCGTGGCGTACCAGAAAGTGGTGAGTGCTGCAAAAGCCCCAAAGCCCATCAGCGTGTTGGTTGGGAGGGTGCGCACATACTGCCGGATGTCAACCAGATCTGGCATTCGGAAATACCGGAACAGTTCGTGGGCTTGCATGGTCCTGTGCTGGTAGTTCCTTAGGCCGAATTCTGTCAGAAGAGGAAAAAAGGCATGTTCATTCTGGGGGATAAAGCTCTTCTCCAGAATTCCCGACTTCTATATGGCTGGCCAGTCCAAGCACTTAGCCCATTATCTAATAGGTCTTTTCCTGATTGTCAAATTTCATTTTTCCAAAAGAACTTCAGAAACTTATCTTGTATAAGTAAACAACAAACACTATCATGTATACATAAACAACAACAACAAAATCCTCCACATTATCTTGCTTTCAATTAACCACATTAAAGACTTTATTCAGCCTGACATGGTGGCGCAGGCCTGCAATCCCAGTTTTGGGGAGGCTAGTAGAGGAGAATCACAGATTCAACTTCAGTGTTAGCCACATACTCAGCAACTTAGTGAAAGCTTCTTTCAAAATAAAAAATAAAGCAGGGCTGTGGGTGTAGATCAGAGGTAGAATGCCTCTAGATTCAATTTCCAGTACCACATACACAAGAAAAAAATATTTTACTCATTAAGAATTCTTGCCATAAATGCTCCAATAAATAGTATGGGTTTCTATTTTCTTCCCTAATATTGCATCTCTGTTCTCTTCCATCTAATCGGATACACCACACTCTCATTATCAAGGTTAACGGGGAGACGAGTGCAGAGGAACAAACAATCCCAGACCACCCAAGGGCCATCAGTTGCTACTGCTTCCATAGATTTCAGAACAAGTTTCACAAATGGTCGAACAGACCCATCTAAATTTCAAGAGCTCTCACCTTCCCCGGTACTCCTCAGATCACAAAAGTGGCATATAAATGCTGGGTAACCCACAGCTGGCGGTTCTGATTAGATCACTTCCTTTTACATTCCCTAAGATATTGTATCTAAAATAGATGAATAAATTGCTTGCACAAACTATTTGGTATTTAAACCAAGTATCAGATAGCTACAGAAAGAGCGAAATCCAGAGAGAAAGTATTTGAGATTCTAGATTCTGGAACCAAAATCATTCCTTTCCAACATATTAGCCATATGATTTAGGGTAAGTTACCTCTCTGTATCTCAGTTTCTTTCTTTATAAACAGAGATAAAAATAGTGCCTATTTCACTGGGCTTTTATGGCTACAAAATGATTCACACAGAGTTCAGGTTAGTGCCATACCCCAGAAAGTCCTCAATACATGGTAGAGGTCATTATTTATTCCACCAATGCTCTTGATTAGCCCTGAGAACATAACAGTAAGTAACCCACGTAAGAAAAAAAATTATACTTGTCTACAGTTTATAAACAAAATTCAGAAGCCAAAACACACTGAAGAAAATTAGAGGCATAACTTGATGTACATCAAAGACCAAATTAATGTTATTGATAATTTATATATAGATTTGTTTAAAAATAAGTGTGCAGTACAGATAATATATGAGGGTAATTCTCATTAGAAAATTACTGATGAATAACTGTTGTGAAATTTGACTGTAAAGGGAAAGAAATAATAGTATATGAGCTGAAAGACTTTTCTCAAAGGCTCCCTGGAAAAACAACAAGTGTTCACATTTTAAAGTAAGTTCACATGGTATCTGTGAGCTATTTATTATAGATACTTTTTAAGTAACTGGGTCATAAGACTGAAAATATTTTTCTCTTTTTTAAATACCGAAGGTCTCTGTTCAAATTTAAGAATATATATACTATAAGTATTATATATGCTATAGATACGGGTTTGTTCCTACAGAGTAGCAAAATATCAAGCTGCTTTTACTGGTCAATAATATCACAGGACCCCATGTAACGCATTGATTCCGCTCATTCAATCTTGGGCTACCAGGGATTTGGGTTAAGTGTGAATGCACAACACACACACATGTGCACGCGCACACACACACAATTTCAAGGCTTAACATGACAACATAGAGAACAAATAAGCAAATCTCTTTAGGTCATAATTCTGGAGAGAAAGCACCCGCACTTACAAAGCCACTCACCATCTGTGCCACCAACAGCTGACTGCTAGGTGACACCCACTGCAGAAACAGAAAAGGGCAGTGCGGCTGGGGGTGGGGCAGGGGCCGAGGAGCTCAGCGGTGCTTACCGCCTGCCAAGGTCTTTCAGGGCATTAGTCACATGCCGAGCCTACACTGCTGCCCACTGGGCTAAAGGTAACTAGCAGACAAAATTCAGACTTGACTTCTCAGGAGAGCAGAGGGTGGAGGATGGGCCAATGAGGAGCTGGGAGCAGAGTCACCCCACTGCTCCACCCATGGGCAGGGACCAGCATCACTGAGCGTTGCTGCCAGTGCCAGGTCCGCAAACAGACACTGTTTTCTTTCTGCTCAGCTTCCCAATAAGAGGACACAATGGGCATATTTTTTTTTTAAATCCAGTGAAATATAGGGTGCTGGGTAGTGTATCTAACCAACATGAGATGTACCCACAAAGAAAGAGACTGCCCAGAGCACACTCAGTAGACTGATTGTAGATGAATGCACAAGACCCGCACTGCTCCCGCCACTTTGCACATCTGAGCACCGAGGAGATACACGGCATCGTGCTAGGAGCTGAGAAGACCTCCTGACCTAAGCTGACCAGTGCCAGTGACCAGGTCTGGGCTTTGCATGGGCTAGATACAAAATGAAACAAGAAAGGTCTGGCAAGAGGCGGAGGGCCTTGCTAAGGAAGGGGTGCATGCACTGAGACTTCAAGGATAAGCAAACATATCAAGCCTAGGTCCTATTGGCACTGAGCAGGCAAATTGCACAAACAGTATTGCAACTCTACAAGTACAACAACTTTATCAATCTAATATTCAAACTTGCCTCACCCTCAAATCATCCCACCTCTAGCTGTCTTCATTACCCTGCAGCACTCCAGATCCGAAGAGGAATTATCTGCCCCCTTACACACACACCCAGGTCCTTCTCTCCTCTCTCCCCCAAGTTTCTGAAGTAATTTCCATCAGATCTAGATTGTGCAAGTTTACAAATTTATTTATAAATACATTTATTCAAGAAACACATCACTGGATGAGAATATCAAACAATTCCTCTTTAAACAAATACAGCCATACACATAGGAATCATTTGTCTATTTTAAGCAGCAGTGGCCAAGCCAATGACTGCACTGTACTAAGAAAATTAACTAAACCTGGGAAGAAAAACATTCAAAAAAATCTTCATAGAATAGCAGATTTAATAGCCTGTATATAAAACCAGTTTATGAGATACTAATCTGTAATGCTAAGCATTTAAATCCAGCCACATTTCTACGTTTAGTGGGCGATAACGACAAGTTACAAGAGTTTAATCCAATGCCGCTCAGCTGACAGCCAGGTAACGAGCTTCAAGCCAACTCTGTTGAATAAATAAATTGGTTAATGCTGCACATATGGAAACTTTATGCATAAAGTACTAGGACAATACGCCACTTACAGCCACATAAAAAGCAATTCTGAAGCGTAAAACTGACAGCATTATAAATCTTTCCCCTTCTATTTATTTACTTTCTATTAAGAAAAAAGTACTTGGGTATTCAAAACTGGAGGCAGACCTGCATTCAAGCAAATGAGACAATAAATATCCTTTACATGCTATATGTGAACATAAACACCATGCTTTAAGATTCGATCTTAATGGCTCTCTAAGAAATATTAAGATTCACATACTTGCTAATAAATGGTTAAAACTCAGGTATATTATGTTCTCTTAATTTAAATGGTGTTTTAGAATTTTTATTCACTCAAAAGCAAATTTCCATATCTTCATCTACGGAAGCATATAGCCCAGGCACATAAATCATGCTGCTGTTTGCTAAGAATATGATTCAAGTGAATTAAAGGCTTGGCAAGCCAGTGGGGGCTCACAAGTCTATTGACAGCTAGCTTCTCCTTCCTCCACAGTTACTCTCAAGCATCTTTCCTCCCCTCTCTATACAACGTGGGTTTGCTTAGCTGAGTCTTCTGAACTGCCTATTAAGCTGAAGTCTAAAACTACAGAATGACAGGGAATGTAACAGTAGTCAGAGAAATCTAGCACAAGCCCACTGTAAAGAATCAGATCAAAAGCTATCTTTAAACAGATGTGGGTAGAAACAGAGGGAGAGGGGCAGGGTGATAGAAACTGGATGGCATGGCTATTAGAAAACTGATATCCTCCTGCTTATCTACCCAAACTTGGGACAGAGTCACTAGCGACACAATCAGCATTTAGCCAGTGTTTTGGAGAGGTTTTCACATCCTGTGTCTTACTGGAACATCACAATAGCACAAGAATGATGAGGAAACCAGGGTCAGAGACTTAAAGGAGTTCTCCAAGCTGTTTAAGAACACGACACTACATTGACTCTAAACCTAATCTACATGACTGTTGTCACTTACCCTCCGCTGGGCCACTGAGAGCACACTCACAATTACCCTACAAGTCTCCTTCATCTGACTCCTGTAAGGAACGGCAAGGATGGGTTCTGAGGGTCCTGCTAACAGGAACATTCCATGGTGTAGACCCACAACTAAAATCCAACTAAACTCTCAATGTTATACATAAACGCTAGCATTTGTTCTATGACTCTGGCCCTTGCACATGTGGGTTCACGGCCCACTGTACACAAAGGTTCACCTCTTACCCTTGTGCTTCTGTTATGAAAAAAGTGGCCCATATCCAGAGGTGACTCACAAGGACACAATTCTCTTAGGACATATATATGTGTGTGTGTGCGCATGCATGCGCGCACATGCACACACATACACACACACACACACACACACCTCTTGCAAATCTGTAGACTTTTACTTACATTAGCATCTTATTTTCTTCTTGTGATTGATAAACCAGAAAACAGGTGCTCTGGCTGCTTCTCTGCTTCTGAAGTTCCTGAAGCTTTCATCAAGCTGAGTAGTAACAGTTTGACGGAATACTTCACTAAGAATGCAGACCTCAAACAAACCCACATAAATAGCACCCTTGCCCTGCCAGAAGCAAATTAAGAAATCCTGACATCTTTCCTTAATGCAGAACCAAGCTGGCAAGATGCTGCCATTCCTTGCCCCACCTCCTCCCTTGGTACAATAGGCTATTTACAGACGGCTGAAAGTGCCCCCTTTGTCCTGTACTAGCTGGGCAGAGCTCAGGCCTCAGAGGAACAAGAGAGCAACAGCCAGGCCATTTGCTGTTCTTTCAATTTGCCACTCCAAAACCATTGGATTCATGCTCTTTAACCCTGGCTGGCAAATTACCTAAAGCTAGATTTGTTTAAGCCATCGCCTTTTGAACCAAAAGAGCACTCAGGCTATCCCTAGAGAGAGGGAGGCACAGAAGCTCCAAAGGGATGCTAAAGTCTCCAGCTAGTGAGGAAGGCAGAGGTCGCTGCTCAAACTCCATCCACGTAGGAAGCCCCGACTCCGGTCACTGCCCTTGGTCCATCTTACTCTTTCATGAGAGGAAAAGATCATTTGGGTAATTTTGGCATCCCATGCACAAATAAGCATGTGGTTGCATAGAGAATTAATTATTCCCATCCACTTGCTTTGATGCCTTTCTTCTCAACTATGTACAATAAACCTTAAACTGGTAGATTTTTAATTTTCACTGAAGTCATCTATTTATTATCACTTCAATTTCCATGAGGATTTAAAAAACAGAAACAAAGCAGAGAGGCCCAGTTTTTATAAATTTGGCTTATGAAATATTCAAGTTGAGTACTTCTACACTGATAACACTCTGGCCTCCTAAAGCCATCAGAGAAAGAATGGGACACAATGCTTTTAAAAGCAAGTATAGCACTATACTAATTTTTAACCAATAAAATTAGGGCCATATATCAACTATTTAAATTGGCCACAGGTCACAACTATGCTGCATCCCCCCCCCCCATAAAAGATCAACTATACCGTATCCTCCCCCAATGAAAGATCCCAAATGTAATATGTCCAAATAGAAACCATTAGTTTTTAGAAATGTAGATATAGTGTTCAAATATTTTCTTATGGTAGTTCCCATATTGATTAAACCCTTTCTATATATGTCATCTGACAAACTAAATTACTTTAGAAATATTGCTTCTTAACATTTTCCATTAATTCCATAAATTCACAGAATTTGCATCTTCAAACAATGTCTTGGGTGTCTCTAAAGTTACTTTTTGAGGCACTTAACTTTCTGTGGCATGTCTTCACATTTTCCTCTTTCAGTTAAAGTGTTTAAACTGAAGTACTTTTTTTTTTTTTTTGGTGGTACTGGGGTTCCTGGAAGCCCTTCTACCTCCGGGCTATACTCCCAGACCTGTTTTTTCTATATATATTTTTATGTGGAAACAGGGTCTCTTAAGCCAGCAAGGCTGGCTTCGAACCTGCGCGATCCTCCTGTCTCCGCCTCCCAAGTGCGGGGATTACAAGCCTGCGCCACCACGCCCGGCGAATTTTTTCATATTTAGATTGATTTCAAACTGAGTAAAACTTGCAGACCCATTCCTGAGATTCAAAAGTAAAATATGAAGCCAGGTTTGGTGGCACACATTTGTAATCCCAGTGATTGGGAGGCTGAGACCGGAGGATCACAGCCAGCTGTAGCTACTTAGTGAGGCCCTCCACAACTTAGTGAGACCTTGTTTCAAAATAAAGAATAAAAAATAGGGCTGGGGGTGTAGCTCAGAGGTAGAATGTCCCTGGGTTCCATTCCCAGTACGAAAAAAAAGTAAAATATATACCTGGGAAGCTGAGATAGGAGGATCGCAGGTTCAAGAACCAACCTCAACAACTTAGCAAAACTCTCAGCAACTTAGTGAGATCCTGTTTCAAAACAAAAAATAAAAATAAGGCTCAGGGTGTACCTCAGAGGTAGCATGCCCTTGAGTTAAATCACTACTACTACTACTACAAAAAAAAGTAAAATATGTAGTACAAATACATACACAGAAAAGTGGGTAACAAGGTAGCAATAGTGCAAAAGAAATTGTGAAAGGGAGCTGCTCACTTTCAAAAAGCGCTGCACGGATCAGGCCCATATCAAGCTGGCCCTCAAAACACAAGAATAGTCTAAAGACAACTGTACCTCACGTTAGAGGGATAGAACAGGCTACGAGAAACAGCAACTCCTGCCTTAGTGCTGAAAGTGTGAATAAATCCTGAAGAAATGACAGTTACACTGAGTAGGCAAGGGAAGGAAGGTGTCCAGGGCAATCAGCTGAGCTATGATTTCCTTAAGAGCTGCTGTTTATTAAGCATTACGTTGTGTCAGGCACCGTACAAAGCAATTACACATGACTTAAATATAGTTCTCAAAATAACCTTTATTTACTGGATGAGGTTGCTATTGTTTTTTATTCAAAGAGCAGGAAGCTGCTTAGGAGCTAAATGTCCTGCCCTTGCTCCACACAAGACTACAGTTCAAGTTAAAAGCCAAAATTCCTGCACCTTGAGAGCCAAGTGCTGTGACCCAAGCACAGAGGATTCAAATCCAGACAGAGGTGAAAGGTGACACTGATGAGGACAAGAAGCCCCAATACACAGTGCTTCAAAATGACAAGATTTGAACCCAAGAATAAACAAAATGTGCTCTATACATACAATAGAGTATTACTCACCCTTTCAAAGGAAGAAAATGAGGGTAAATACTATAGCATGGGTGACAAATAAATCCTGAAGACAATATACTAAGGGGAATAAGTCAGATGATAAGACTGCATGATCTCACTTACACAAGGTGCCTAGAACTAGCAAATTCATAGAAAGTAGAACAGAGGTTACCAGGGGCAGGGGCAGGGGATGGAGGCCTGAGAGCCACTGCGTCTAGTGGACATAGGTTTTCTGTTTGGAATGATGAAAAATTCTCGAACTATAGAGTGGTGAGCTATTCAGCCTTATGATTATATGCAATGTCACTGTGTAACTATACACTTGAAAATAGTTAAAAGTGGTAAATTTTACGTTAGATTTCTCTTCAAGAAGGTCGTCTCTATAAAGCGGTGCCCCTGAGTCATTTCCCCTCCCTCCCTGTCTCTTTCACCTGCAACCTTCTTTTCCTGGCCCTGTTTTCTGATGTCCAAATCCTACCCAAACAGGCCAAAGGCCACTTTTTCTAATAAATTCTTACATGACCTTCTCAGTGAGAAGCAATTGGTCTTCCCTCTGAACTAGCACTTCCTACGTTACACTTACGGTGGGTGACACTATATGTGGCTGCTTCTCTCCTTCTGGTGCTTAACAGAGGGCCCCAAACATAACTATTTACCAAGTCACGAATGGTCCTCTGACCATTTCTCCACTGCAAGCACCTCTAGGACATATTTATGGAGCAGCAGTTCTCCAAAGAGGAAGGGGGCATTCAAAGCACTCTGAATTTTCAGTATTTGCTTTCCTTTCTTCTACACTCTCCCCCAGCATCCAGAGTTGCTGTGAATCCCCCAGGTGATTTGGATGGTGGGGGAAGCTAGCAAGACAACAATTTAAAGGCTACATAAAAATATCCTCTTGCCCCATTACTATGATGTTTTATTATATTTCTCAAATTGTTTCACTTATGTATATGCCATCCCCCAAACCCGGTCAATACTAAGGGCAAGGATCCTGTCCTCCTTAGAAGATAAAACAAACGAAGGCAGGGAGCAGAAGAGATCCCCCTAGCAAATGCTAGGGCAAGGGCTGGAGCACCTTGAGTGAGTTTGCTATGACAGAAAAGAGAATCCTCCAAAGCAGAGAAAAAGACTGTGTTTCTTCAGCACAGGAGCTGGGGTGCCAGGTGAGGATCTGGAGAAGAAGGTGCTCTGTAGACACAGAGGGAGCTGGGTGGGCGGGTCTCTGAGATGCAAAGAATGCTGGCACTGGGACCTGCCGGACGTGCTCCAGAGTAATAAATAAATACACAAAGAGTCCATATGGCTCTCCTCCCTCCTCTCTAAACACAGACATAGAGAATGTCTATCTTGGATATCCACCTGAGAAACTTATAATTACTGTTGGGACATGCCTGATGAAGATGTACAGGGCATATAAAAAGCCCTTAAGCAGGAAAGCAAGATTAAATTTCAGTGAGATGTATTTGAGAAACTCTACTTAAAAAATCCTAAGACAAGCAAGTTTATTCCATTTGTCTTCAAGTATTGATTTAATACTGCTCATGATTTCTTTCTTTTTTTTTTTTTTGGTGGTACTGGGGTTCCTGGAAGCCCTTCTACCTCCGGGCTACACTCCCAGACCTATTTTTACATTTTTATTTGGAAACAGGGTCTCCTAAGCCAGCGCGCGGGGCTGGCTTCGAACCTGCGCGATCCTCCTGTTTCTGCCTCCCAAGCGCGGGGATTACAAGCGTGCGCCACCACGCCCGGCATGCTCATGATTTCCGTCTACATGCTGTGACAAGCCAGGAGTTTACTGAGGAGAGCTAGAGAAGGGAGTGGGCTCGGAGAGAACCACCAGCCTCAGTCGGTCCACTTGCTTCGGCTAAGGGAGGCAAGAAGACCTGTTTGGTGGGCTGGCCAAGCTCTTCTGCAGGGCTTCTGTAGAAGATGCTTCCCACTCATCAACCAGACCTAATAGGGCAGTTAGTTCAGTTGTCATTCTACACAGGGAAGAACCCTAATTATGTCTACAAAACTGCATGTTGAAGAAAAAACATGACACCATGGTCTGAGACTATTAGGCAAGACAAGTACTGCCTGTTACTGTAATAGCTAAAGAAGAAAATAAAATTCCCTTTGCCACTAAAAACAATCCAGAGAACAGATCCTCCATCTTACTGAACTGAAATAAACCACAAAGTCAACCCTGAAGCAAGAGGCCCCACTGCAAGAAGGGATGGATAGCTTTGTCAGAAAGTAGACTTCACACCCTTTTACAATGCCAGCACTGGGCCCCAGCTAGGCAGGAGCCCTCCTCCACCAAGGCCCTGGGGTTTGTTTGTGGAACTGCACACAGAGACGGGACCCAAGTCCTGGCATCCTCTCAGGCGCTTTGCACAAAGCCTGTCTCTTCTAGTGGTGACTATGGAATTAAAAAGAACAGAAACATGGAAAGAATCTTATACTTAAATGCAAAAACATCCCTTTCCGGCACTGACTGTGCCCTTGATGGACTTCACAATCATGACCAGTCCTTGGTCTGTGTAGGCTTCAGAAGGACTAAGAAAGGGATAGGAGAAGAGGAGAGTTATATCCCTTCCACCAGGAGCATCATGGTAGCATCTCCCAGACTCTGTAAGAGATGGCAAAGGACAGCCAGACAATACAGACCTCAGAACTAAAGCAAAAGATTTCCACTTACGCCCAGAAAGAAACCCTGGGTACACAGCAACAAATGACAAAATAATGCCAAAAGCCATTAATTTTACATGGTGAGCCAACAGGTATTTTTAAAATTCTTATTACTACTTATTATTCTTTATAGTTCACTTTATTCTTTCTTAATTGTTTCTTATTGTGGTAAATATATAACTTTAAATTTGTCATATTAACCACTAACTGTATTTTTAAAAATATTTCCCAAGATAAAGAAGATATAACAAATTGCATTTACAAATTTCCCACCCGCTCCACTAAGGATTTTGGGTGGCAACCTATCCTTATTCAAGACTGACAGATTCAAGACTGACAGCTATAAGCCCCTCCCAGAAAACACATTATCTACGCTTTCGCCTCCTGCCCTGGGCTGGGCTCTGGCTGAGCCACATACAAGCTGTGAGCAACTTCCACCCAAGTGCCCCCTGGAAAAAGGTCTCACTAAAAACACACAAACAATACTCTGAAAATTGCAGAGGATTAAAAAACTCTCCTTAATCCCTTGCACAGAGCTGGCTATTACCAGGAGGATAAAGCATTTACAATGTTCTCTCCACTCTCAGCAGGTTTAGGCTCTCAATGAAGACAAACACACCTGCAAGAATTACTCCAACCATACAGCCAGCCTGTGCAACTCCAGCCGTACAGCAGCTCGCGGTGCCCTCAAGCCCATGCTGGGGGCCTGCTGCTCCGGGGCGGCGTCTGGAGGAAGGAGAGAGTGCTGTGTATGGGCTGGAGGCCGGAGGGAGGGCTGTGCAAAGAGCTCATGGTGGAACCAAGCCAAATCTAAACAGTCAGAGACAGGTGGGGGTGGGAAGACACCCGGAAGGCGGCATGCTGGGTGCAAAGAGGTGAGCAGAGTGGCAGCAGGGCAGTGGCTGGCAGTGTCTCAAGGCGGGGCTGGGAGATTGCTTTCCTCTCTCAGGACAGCATGCTTGTCAGCCTTATGGAAGAGCTGCCAGAGGTGCACCTGCGCTCAGGCGCGACAGTTTATAGGGGGCCAGTATAGCTGATGGACTCGCCAGTTCTGGCTGAGGCCTACGCCTGTGTGGGACAGAACAGACCCAGTGTTTGTCCTCAAGGAGTCACATGGCCCAGTAGCTCGCAGAGGTCGCAGCTATCAAATATCAGTGACCTGGATAAGGACATAAGGTTGGGTAGAGTTTCTTACACCTCTTAAAATAGATCAAGGTTTCAGAGTTACTGATGAACTAGAGAAATGGTTTAGCAGAATAGGTATGAGTACCAGACAGAACACAAAGACACTCAGAGAAAGAGACACCAGCTATTCACAAGGATGGAGAAGCCACTTTTGCAAATTTATAGATTTCAACAGGTAAGTGTTATTTAACCCATTTTTTCTCATCGTTCCAGATGTGGAACACTTATAAAAACTTATGTATAGTATATACTATAATTATATAATATGCATAGTATATGTAAGAACCACAAGAAAACAATATGATTTAGTAATTATATTAATATAATCATAGATAAGCTCTACATTATAATTTCCAACCTACTTTAATGCTCCTGTGTCAGTTTTGTTGCACTACTCACAGAATGAAATTGCTAACATAATCCGTTAGAAAGCAGACACAACTCTGAATGGTGAGAGCTTAGGCTCACAACTTTGTGTGACTAGATGTTCTCCAAGACAGAGACATTCTGAAATTAAGTTTTGACAAAGAAACAGTCGAAAATACAACTTTTCAGTGATTGGTTACTTCTAAAACAGGAGGGAGTTTTGAAACAGAGTTTAAGGCTCTGGAAGACTGGTCAACCAAAGATCCTGTGAACTAAGATGGCTGACATTTGGGAAGAGTCTGTAAATGGAGAATACACATGCACAAAAGTTACAAAATAGATACCTAGGCTACAGTTACAAAATGAAAGGAGTTAACACAAACAAACACTAGAGAGAGGGGGGGAGAAGGAAATAAGTAGGTAAGTAGAAAGAAAGAAACAAGGCTGGGTGATGTAAACCTGTAATTCCAGTACCTGGGAGACTCAAACAGAAGGATCATAAGTTCAAGGACAACCTCAGCAACTTAGCAAGACCCTGTCTTAAAATATAAAAGAGCTGGGGCTGTAGCTCAGAGATAAAATGCTCCTAGATTTGATACCCAGTACAAGTAAAAAAAAAAAAAAAAAAAAAAAAAAGCAGAAACTAAAAAAACAAAATCTACAAAATATTTGCATGTAGTGGGGTCCCTCAGAACTTTGAACAGGGTACTGTCCTTGGGGAAGGCCTCAGTGATATTGGAAGAGAGAAAAGGACATGAGCTAAACTTACAGAGTTCAGGTAACCGCTGGAAAAGGTGGCTGGCCCCGAGGAAGATAAAAACAAGACAGATCCAACAAGCTGCAGAAGATTATAGAAAAATGAGACGAAGAAAGGAAGGAAGAAGAAAGGAAGAATACTGGCTTAGATATTACCTGCTCGACATAGGTGACACTGGTTTTGGGTCTCTACATTCCTTTTATGCTTTGTTTACATTTGTATTATGAAAATTCCAAGCCTACTCAATAGTAGATACAGTATAATTAAACTTACCATGTATCCATTACCCCAGCTTTGGCTTCAGTCATAACCAATATTCTGCTAATATTGTTTCATTATATTAAAAAAGATTAAAAAGATTTCAATGCAAACCTCAGTCATCCTGTCATTGAAGTGATACTTTGTCTCTGTGTGTGGTACTGGGGACTGAACCCAGGGGAATTTTATCTTTGAGCTATACCTCCAGCTCATTTTATTTTTTGTTTTGAAACAGGATTTCCCTAAGTTGCTGAGAGTCTTACTGAATTGTGGAGGCTGTCTTCAAACCTGTGAACCTCCTGTCTCAACCTCCTAATCAGGTGATACTTCTGAGGCCCCAAATAGCTAGAAGACTCCACAGTTTAGGAAATCATTTGTGGTGCAGTAAACTGACAGGCACACACACTGTACTCTGCCAATTGCCCAAAGGTTAAAACAGAGGAAGCCAAGTGAAATATTGACTTGAAGCAGTCACTCTAGCATGATATTTAATTGTGGGGAAGGGCTAAAACAGTGATATGTACCTGTATGCCTCTACCATCTTGTACCCCATTAGGATGTATGACTACAATGCACCAATTTTTTAACAAAAGGTCTATATACTAGTTTTCAAATGTTCACTGAATATCCACTATATGCCAACCACCAGCTTTGGGCAGATACAGATTTGAACAAAAGAAAAAAATAAAATACTACTTACCTTAGAGAGGTTTCCACATTTTCAAGCTTTGGGACCAAAAGTAAAACATACTCTGAATTTTACTGACTCCCCTAAAGTCAATACGGATCACAACCTAGTTTTAGAGAACAATTTGTGCTTCTATTCCCCTTTAGCTGACAAATTGAGTCATCTTTTTAAAAAATGGCATTTAGAGCTCTTGTCATATTAGTGATAGGGGAGTGAGCTTTTTATTTCTCTAAACTTGTGGTAACACAATCCAATCAGTAATGAATAAATGCATCTCTAATATTCGAATGCCTTTATTCATAAACTTTACATATGTATAATCTACAAATATTTCCAAAACATCATAAAACACAAATATGAAATTAAAAGAAGGCAAAAAATAAATATATATAAATATTTCCACCCTGAATCCTAATGGATAATCTAGTACCCCCCAACACCCCCAGGGTGAATAAACCCCATTTTGGAGACTATCCCTCAGTCTCCTGAACACCACGTGCAGCCTCTCTGGTCACTGCCTCCATGGAGTTTCCATCAGTTCCCTCTTATGAACAGCAATGTATAAAACTCCTTACTAAAGCAGCCTGCAAAGCTCGCCACACCTGGGAGGCAGGATCACAGACAGAGCCTACCAAAGCCCACCAAAACAGACTGTCACATCAAGGAGGGAGACAGAGACATCCAACATTACCTGGGGGTGAAAAGAGACATGCTGGAGAGGGCAAGCACTAAGGGTCACCTGGACATATGTGAGAAGCAAATGGATCAGGTTGGCTGTTCTGGAAGAAGAATCGAGGCCGTGGGGCCACACCAGGAAGTCTGTCCTGGGGACCCCATGGCTTTAGTCCCTCCCCCAAGGGCCAAGGATCTCTATCTTGCCTGAAGTCTAGAGAGGTCTTATCATCATCAGGCTGACACATCAGGAGAGAAAAATATAGACTGGCACTATATCCAGAGGCCAACCTACGACTCGGGGCTGCTCGGCCAAACCCTCTGGACCTCAGGTCTGCCCTCCGTGAGGGCTTGGATGGACTGCTTGACAGACAAGGTGCCCGCCCACTCCACATGCTGGGACATCTCAGAAGCTTGCCTGAGGCACAGTGTGCATAACTGTCCTATAGAAAGAACAAAGAGCTATTGACCATTTTACTAGTGGCACAGAGACAAAGTACAGTTCCAAAGTAGGAATACCTAGTAAATGAGGACTATAGTACAGTTACGTAAGATTATCTAGAATTTGACACTAATCTCCCCTCCCACATCCTGCAAAGCCCACAGCCACCTGGTTCTCAAGGTAACTGAAACTATACCCAAAGAAATCCCTCAGATGCATTCCTACATTTACCCCCAATGAAGGCACAGACAGACAAACCTGGAAGAATACAATGTATAATCTCATCAGGGGCCCTTTCTATGGGCCATCTGATGCTCTGAATGTCTCCTAGTCTTTTTTTTTTTTTTTTTTTTTTTTTTTTTTTTTTTTTGGTGGTACTGGGGTTCCTGGAAGCCCGTCTACCTATGGGCTACACTCCCAGACCTATTTTTACATTTTTATTTGGAAACAGGGTCTCCTAAGCCAGTGCGCGCGGCTGGCTTCGAACCTGCGCGATCCTCCTGTCTCTGCCTCCCAAGTGCGGGGATTACAAGCGTGCGCCACCACGCCCGGCTGTCTCCTAGTCTTAATCAACCATCAGATAATGTGATGTGCCTTTGAGCAGTAAGGTGCTGTGTTAAATGTTTCTGAGAGCACAGAAATGATCATGGCTAGGTCTCCTACATGCTTGGAGCCTAGAATGTGGCTGGGGTGCCTATGAAAAGAAGCAAGATACATACACACTAAAAGGCGCATGAATGATGGGGCGGGGATGCTAGTCAAAATATTTCACAATCAGTATGGCTAGGCATCCATCAACCAATCAGAAAAGACACAGGCCACTGCACCAGAAGAGGGAGGAGAAGCTCTGCTGGGTGGGGAGGGGCCCTTCACTTTTCAAATTAGGGGTGGAAGACTTGGGGTGGCAGCCCTTTCCTATCCAGTAGGAGAATACTTCAAGATTTTAACCACAGCTATGGGCATGGCTGTTGGTGTATTCAAGCAGAATGAATGTTAGTGAGTCCAGAGTGCCAGTGAGTGATGGAATCAGAAAGGGTGCGGTGACTCGAGGAAGAGTGTCTCTGAGGAGTGCAGGTGGGATGGGGGCATTGCAGATGGACTGGGGCTGGGCACCCACAGCCTCAGAGGTTCTCCTAGGATACTGGGTGGCCCATGGGCCATCTAGATCGCTCACATACAGTCCTGGGGTACACATACCCTTCAACTCTGCACCACCAGTTTGCTTTCCAGAAGTCCCATTATATGGCAATCTGGAAGAGGCAGGGAACTTATAGGTTGAAGCCAGGCTGTAGAAGCCCCCAACAGACAAGCTAAAGACAGACTTGGAGCCTTCCAGAAGGGAGCCCTGGCAGTTTCTGCTCAGGAGAGGTTTGATTAGAGCTCTGCTTCAGAAAAACTGGCTACGCCCCTTACCTGCAACACCCTCCTACTTCTTTTTTAACTAAGGGCTGTCACTGTCTAAACTACAGATGACAGACCCCGGAATAGATTGGCCCTGTCCTCAGAGGCTAACCTCTCTAGTGATGCTGAGAGTGGAAGGAAGAAATGGGTGTGTATTGGGCAATACTATACAGAGAGTGGGTTAAAATAAACGGAACCTGCTGACTGATGGGATTTCAAAAGTTAAGTCAAGGACAACAGTGAGGGCCAGCCATTCCTCAGACAGGCCCAGGGCCCAGCAATAAGCTCCCTGTCCTGGCCAGAGGGAATGGCAGGTTGTGTAACCCTGGCTGAGTCACCGTGTTCTGCAGCACAGTTATTGCAGGGGTAAGATGAATGAGCGGGGCTGTGGAAGAACCCCCAAACCAGCAAGGGAGAGAGAAGCAACGGCCAGGACTGTGCGATCTGAGATTCTGCCCATACCACCCCCCACTTCAATTACTATGGCTCTGCTCTTATTTATTTTATATCTTGTAGTTCTGCCTATAATTTCACTGGGAAAAGAGGCCCATAACCACCAGATGATACCACTACGCCTTCACAATGAAAACGTACAATTCTATTCTCTTACAAGTTTTCAATATAATCTAGAATAGACCAACAAGGTCTGTTTCTGATAAACATGCCCTAAGATACACAGCAGAAAGCAAACCATGTGCCATGCTGAGGCTATCTCCTGCGTGTGTGAGCAGTGCCCTGCTCCCACCTAGAATGTGCGCCCTTCTTCCCACACACAGGGTACATTAATCCTGTGTCCTGACTTCTCCAGGCTTCCAAGACCACATTCCGGGGCAAGCAAAACTCTTCACTTTTTAATTCTCTAGAAAGTTATAGCTGTATAGCAAAAGATCCCATCACACATTGAACCAAGCAGAATTAAAATATGCTGTCTCTTTCAGCACTTTGGTGGTTCAAAGAGGAAATTTAAGAAGCGATGACATGGGGAAAAGAGACACTCTCTCCACACCCCTCACACCCCTCACTCCATCCTGTCTTTCCAGCAGCTAGAGGACCTTGAACTGTCCAAGTCCTCCTGGACTGAGCATCCCTCTAGCTAAAGGATTAGCAGAGTCAAAGAGAACTAGGAACACAGGCCTTGAAGCCAAACTGTCTGGGTCCAAGTCCTGTCCTAGTATGGCTAACTTAATCTCTGCACCTGTTCCCTTAACTTTTGTAAAGTATGGGTGAGAAAGAGTAAGAACTGCCCTTCAAGCCCTTCAAGGTTGTTGAGGGGGACCCATGAGCTACCATATCTGAAGCAATGAAAATAGTTTTGACCTGTTATCTCCTCTTGTCATGTCCCTGAGTTGGCCTGATCAAGCTGCAGCCACCACTCCTGCAGCGACCACAGCCCTGCTTCACAGTTAACAGCTGTGCCTGGAGGGAGAAATGAGTCCCTGCTGCAACTTTCTCTTGATCTGTTTAATAAATGATATTCAGGGTATCCTGAAGTTATGGGTGTGGATATTTCTCCCACAACAAACCTGAGTGGGAAGTGCTAATTTCTATAGCAGCCCAACTGTACAAATGGACAGATAATATATTTATCATAAGTTACACCCAGAATGAGAAAATGGTGTAGAAGGCAGCCCATTTTCCTACTCTGTTGTCTTAATGTCTTTCAGTTCTTTCAATTTATCTTTACAAACCACGAAATCCTTATTTCAACAGCTTTTAAGTATAATACAATAGTTCACTAATTTATTTTCATTAATAACAATAATTTCCAAATCATTGTCAACTTGAGTTTTAGAACAAAACATGGTTTAATTTTTTAAAAAGTATATTTAATATAAGAAAGTTTGATAAACTGTTTTAAGATACTCATTCCTGCTGGGCGTGGTAGCGTACGCTTGTAATTCCAGCATTCGGAGGGCTGAGACCAAAGGATCGCGGTTCATGGACAGCCTCAGCTATTTAGTGAGGTCCTCAGCAACTCAGTGAGACCTGGTTTCAAAATAAAAGAATAAAAATTAGGGAAGGGGGTGTAGCTCCGAGGTCAAATGCCCCTGGGTTCCATCCCCAGACCCGCATAAAAAAAAAAAAAAAAAAGGATAGTCATTCCTAAATATCTAATAAGAAGGGAAAAGAAATTAAAACATATCCCATATAAGCATATAATGTGGTCATCATCAAAACCCTTAAAAAAAGTAACAACATTTATAAAAGGTCTGCAGTATAACTTGGATAATTAAAGTTCCAAAATGTTCATCTTCCATTAACAATATATGCTTTAGAATTTAAAAATCTTGTTTAGGAATTTTAAAAAAGCTTGGGAGAAAATGCACCAAAATATTAAAATAGTATTTAGTCTCTGGAAGATCTTCATTTTTTATATTTTCTAAAGTTTCTATCATAAGCATTATTTTAATAATATGAAAAATAAATACACCTTTTTGGAAGCAAATAGTATTGATTTAGATATTACATAACTCTCAAAATTTTATCTAAACCTTAAGGACCAGAAAATAATTCACAAAGAAAACTAGTCCAGGCCCCAGTGTAGAGCCACCAATTTTGAAATCGTAGCTTTTAGAAGACAGTGAATATATTCTGAAGCAGATCGCACAGGGAAGCAGAGCCCTAGCCCACCTCCAGGTCAGTTTCTGTACAAAAATGACATACACCGGGGCCAGGAACAAATCAAGGAAGGAGCTACCCTACTTCATCCCTTCCTCTGCTTGATTCCTCAAAGGTTACAAATGACTGGATACAGTGTTGTCTCCAACACAGTTAAAGCTTATAAATGTCAGGATGTAAAAAATTAACATAACCTACTTTGTGATAGTGCCTCCTCCTCCCTCCCCCTTTCTCTCTCATTTAGTACCAGGATTAAACAAACTAAGATTTCTTATGAGATGACACTCAGCATTTTATTTTATGAAGATGACCCTCTTAGAGTGGCTGTCACAAACCAAAAATGCCTCCCTACCTTCTAGTTCATAAAGTTGAGCTACAACTCCAGGGCTTGTGTTGTCTTTAAAGTTCTTGGAAGCCCTTCCAAAGAACTAGCACGTACTCAGCCACTGGCAGCTTCAGACCAGCTCTGAGCACTGAGAATTCTTCTACAGGCATTAGTGTCAAAGGTACTTTATGATTTCAATGTGTTTGTCTAAGTTGGACTAACGACCTTCAGTGAAAACTCTGACAGCTTAATCTATCTCCTGACTGACTCCCCCCTGTCAGAATTAGGCTTAAGGAGTCCTTAGGATACCAACAGCTTTGAGCTACCATAAAGTAAATTCTTTTCTATTTTGTATATAGGAGCCTTGCACACTGCATCATCCAAACAAGACTGCCCATAAATCATTACAAATGGATTCTAACTTAACAGTTTGGTTACAAGAGACAGTAAATATAAAGGAATAATGGACATCTGTTTTAAATGGCAGGCTTGCACGATTAATTCAGCTAATCTTAAAAAATAAACAATCCTCTAACATTACTGAGTACAAACACCTTCAAATTACTAGTATTCCTACAGTCTAGCTCTTTCCAGAAAAGCAAAACTAGGAGGGACAGAGGAGAAATCTACAGCTGTAAATGACAAGACAACCTGATCTTGTCAAGCCCCTGCCCTAAGCACATAACCATATTCCACAACACACATTAAAAGCAAGGATGTTGTAAAACCTAGACATTAAGTGCGGCGCTGTGGCATGCTGGTTCACTTTCTATTATCCCAAACTTGATTCAGAAGCTAAGAGTTAGCTATGACAACTGCCAGTATGGTATAAAAAGGCAACCTGTTCCTACCTGCATTTGTCACATGTCAAATAAAAAACCCAGAGGTGTCTTTTCTGTCAGGCTATGTACAATAACAACACTACCAAAAGATGGATAACAGAGACAGGAAGGAAATATGTAAAAATGCTTATAATTGTGGGGGAAGGGTGGTATTTTTTTTAAAAAGTCATCTCTATTTACAGTAAATTCAGAAAACAGAGGACTTCAATATGCTTATACTATTTTAAGAATGGAGGGGAGTAATCATGTGTGCTGCTTTGAAAGAGTTGCCTTTTCAAGTCACTGAACTTAGTCTAATGCAGGTTTTTCAACAAAGGAGGAAGTAGTCTCAAGATAGGAAGAAATTTTCCGGGTTGAGCCAACTCTGAAGAAAGAACACCTCCGGAGGTGCTGGTCCTCCTTGTCTTCCACTGCATCACACTGCACGGTCTCACTCCAAAATGATGGATTCCTTTGGGTCTGCCTTCTCAAGCCCACCTACAGCTGGCCATCAACCAATTCAAACTTGTAATGTTGGCCAACATAACCTGCCGTGTCCACCTGGGAAGAACCAGAATCAGCCACAAGTTTTTGTTTGCTTGCTTAGTTGTGTTAGGCCAATATTTGTTTTAATTGGGATAATTACTGATCAAATTGTAAACTGTGTGTCAGACACTGAGCGATGTATAAATCAAAGGTCAGTAACTAAAAGGGAGATCACTGCTGGTCGGAGCACTCTGGCTGCTAATGCACCAAGAGGCAGCTTAGAAGTCTTAACCCGGGCACTTGAAGGGCACTTTTATACTGGCCGTTCTTAATTAGGCTCCATAACCTTGAACTCCGGTGGCTGGGGAAGCGGCTCTGACCACACAGGCTGATTAGCTGGAGCGCCAGCCCCCGGATTCTAATCCACGCGTTCATTCAAGTCATCTACACACTACTCGCCGTCTGAACCGCCAAGTGACAGATGTCACTCTGCTGCCCGGCCAGGGAGGCCAGGGCGCCTGGAGTCGGCGGCCCCAGCACAGCTGCGCGCCGGGCTGCGGGCGCTCCGCTGGAGACACCGCGAGAATTTCTCCTGACGGCTACGGGCTTGCGGTGCAGCGCTGACCCCGCCACCGCGCCCCAGCCCGAGCCGAGGCTGCGGCTGGCCCGAGGCCGGGTCCCGGCCACCTCCTCGCACCTGCTGGGCTCGTCGTCCTGCGGCCGGCCCGCCGGGACCGCCGCGGCGCCGCCGGGGGCCGGTACGGAGCGCGCCCCGGCCGGCTCCCCGCGCTCCGGCCGCGCCCGCGCCCGCCTCGGGACCCGCGGAGGAGGCCGCCGAGCGCGGCCGGGAAAGCCCGACGCAGCCGGAGCCCGCCGCCGCGGGGCTCGGCCCGGGAGGGCGACCCCAGCTCCGCCGAGACGCGGCGGCGCACTCACCTCCTCCGCCGCCGAGCGCTCGGCCGGCCGCTGCCGCTGCATCCACGCCGGCCCGCGCCGGCCCCGGGGCTATTTAAGGAGTCGGCGGCGCGCTGCCCGCTGGCTGCGCCCCCTCCGCGGCCGCCGCGCAGCCGGCCTCTGTTAATGCGCGAGCCGCCCCGCCCAGGCCACGCCCCGTCCGCCGTGACAGGCCCCGCCCCGCCCAGGCCACGCCCCGTCCGCCGTGACAGGCCCCGCCCCGCCCAGGCCACGCCCCATCCGCCCAGGTCACGCCCCGTCCGCCCAGGCCAGGCCCCGCCCCGCCCGCCTCGGCCAGGCCCCGCCCCTCCCTTAGGCCAGGCCACGCCCCCTCATCGGGTCACGCCCCCGTCTGGGAACGCGCGTGGCTGGCTGGTGGCGGGCCAACGCCGCTCAAGTCACCCAGGCTGCCCTTGGGTTTCACAACGAATCTGAGGATGGGCAAAGGGTAAAATGTAATGCCTCGATCCCAAAGGCCGGCGACCCCTGAGGTGTGGATCCCGGAGGAGCCCTGTCGCATCTTCTACGCTCAGACACCTGACTTTCTCGGCCTGGGAGTTCTTTGCTCTGAGGGGCCCTGGTGGCTAAAGAGATTCCCTTTCCCCTTTTCTTTGGCGACTTGTTTTAGCCTTGTGTCCCCACAGTCCCCACATGGGGTTTCGCCACAGTCCCAGGCGGAAAAGACCTGTGCAGACTGCTGCAATGTTCTAGACATGAAGCAACCATGGACAGTTCAGGCGCTGAGATAGAGAAAAGAGTCTGAGGGGTTGCTCTAGGGCAAGACTCCCCAGTTTTCTGGGGCTTGCCTGCCCTGCTGAGCTTTGGCTGTGCAATTTTGAGGGATTCCACGGGGTGGCCTTTTAGAGGTTTTCAGAGGTCGATGCAACTGCTTTTGGGCTCATATCCCAAAGGTTAGTTTTTCTCTTAGTGCCTGAGGCCTGCAGTATTTCAATATCCTCAAATTCTTTCTTTCTTTCTCTCTCTCTCTTTTTTTTTTTTTTTTTTTTTTTTTTGCGGGTCTGGGATGAAACCCAGGGGCATTGACCTCCAAGCTACACCCTCTTTCCTATTCTTTATTCTTTATTTTTTGAAACAGGGTCTCACTAAGTTGCAGAGGGCCTCACTGAGTAGCTGAGGCTGTCTGCGAACCGCGATCCTCCGTTCTCAGCTTCCGGAATGCTGAATTACAAGCTGCGCCACCACGCCTGGCTCCCCAGTTTCTTAATTGCAGTTCCCAGTTGCAGTGATGTTTGTGCCCAGCGTTGGGTGAAAGTCTGTTGTCTAGTATTGATTTGAACTTGAGGGATGGGAACAATTATTACTACTATAAACATCTCTGATAAGAAAAATGCCCCATACTAAGTGTTTGATAAGGATGCTGCTAGATACACTTCCCAGGCATGACCCTATTTAATTTTCACAGATCCCTGGGAGTAGTCCTGTTACCATTCCCCTTTTTCAGAAGAGGAAATTGAGGCACACTCCTGACTGAAAGACTAGGAATTCAAAATAGTCTACCTCCAAAGTATGTGCGTAATAACCCTCTAATTACACTATGCTTCCTCCAGGCTCATGGTACCAAAGTGGGCTCCGGCAAAAGGCGTACTCCAACAAATCATTTCTCTAGGACTTTCCCTGCGTGTCTCCTGCTTTTCCAGAGCACCCGAAGGTGGCCACTGGATTTGTTCCTCCCACCGTGTGCTCGTGATCTAGTGGCGGTTAGCACAGCCCACACACCAACACCTTCTGTTATAGCTCTGCCTCTTCTGGGCTTCTCCGAGATCTGTCTTCCAGATCTTCACTCTCCCTTTTCAGAGAAAGCATAGACTCCCTGTTCATTTCTGTTGGGTCCCACTGGGCTAGTGTTTGGTTTCTTTGTTCAGGCCTCTTTTTTCTACCCCGGGCTTCATCATTTGTCCTCTCCTTTTCCTTCTTCTCCAAGTCCTTCAGGCCCCCAGTCCTGAGGCACGTCCCAGGTACTGTGGTTGTGTGTGTGTGTGTGTGTGTGTGTGTGTGTGTGTGTGTGTGTGTGTGTATTTTCCAGAGCTGTGTAACAAAGTATCAAGCTTAAGTGGCTTTGTCAACAGAAATTTATTTCTCACTGTTGTAGAGACTAGATATACAGAAAAAAGTGTGGTAGGGTTTGCTTCTTCTCCCCTCCCCTCCTCTCTTCTCTTCTCTTCTCTTCTCTTCTCTTCTCTTCTCTTCTCTTCTCTTCTCTTCTCTCTCTCTCCATCACTCTCTCCCTCCCTCCCTGGCTTGCAAACAACTGTCTTCTCCCATTAACTCTTTATATCATCTTTCCTCTACAGAGCATGTGCCTAAATCCCCCCACCCCTGCTTTTTGTGGTACTGAGGATTGAATCCAGGGGCATTCTATCTCCAAACTACACCCCACAGTCCTGTTTTTTTTTTTTAATTATTCTTTATTTTGAAACAGTGTCTCACGGAGTTGCAAAGGGCCTCACTAAGTAGCTGAAGCAGTCTGCAAACCACGATCCTCCCAAATGCTGGGATTATAAGCATGCACCACCACACCTGGCTCTAAGTTTCCCCTTTTATTAGGACATCAGTGATACTGCATTAGGGCCCACCCTAATGACCTCATTTTAACTCGATTGCCTCTGTAAAGACCTTATTTCCAAAACAGAGTCACATCCTGAGGTACTTGCATATATGAATTCGGGACACGTGCCATTCCATAATGTGTGGACAGCTGTCACTTACTGTCTCGTTTCATCTCGTCATCCTCTTAGACATGTTTCCTGCAAACTGGGTGCCTCTCCCTGGGCTATAACCCTTGATGCAGGTGATTTGCAGCTTTACGGTGGGAAATGCCGGCGACCTGGAATGGGCCGTATTTCCACTCTTGCTGTGGTGGCAGAAGCTGCTGCGTGACACTGGGAAACGACTTTATTCCATAGAACTGCAGATTTTCCATCTGTAAATAAAGGGCCTTGGACCAAATAGCCTCTCAGATTCCTTTCAGCCTTTCAGTGCCAACATGCACTCAAACCTAACATTTCAAAAAGTTTTACAATTGTTGTGGTTGTCCTATGGCCATCAGCTAAAGACTAATAAAAGGAAGCAATGCACGGTGGCTAGGGACACAGGCATTAGGGTTGGGCAAATCTACACTAAGCCCATTCTATCCTCTGTAAAGCAGGAACAGTAATACCTACTCAGACAGTCTCTTGAGGACTGACAGCCCATGCCCTCCACCCTCTCATCAAATGAAGTTTCTGAACTCCATACCTGCACGTTCCATGTTACAATGTAAAGAGAGGAAAGCAGCCCAGCGTGGTGGTGCACGCTTGTAATCTCAGCATTTGGGAGGCTGAGACCGGAGGATCGCAGTTTGCCGACATCCTCAGCTACTTACTTAGTGAGGCCCTTTGCAATGCAGTGAGACCCTGTTTCAAAATAAAGAATATAAAAAAATAAGGCTGGGGTGTAGCTGGAAGGGTCAATGCCTCTGGGTTCCATCTCCAATACCGACACACACACACACACACACACACACACACACACACAGAGAGAGAGAGAGAGAGAGAGAGAGAGAGAGAGAGAGAGAGAGATTTAGCCCTCTTTTCTAATTTTCCCCCCAAACATCCATCTAGCCAAGTGCATAAGAGCCAATTGGATATTTTTAATGGAAATTCGAGTCTCTTTTCAGTTGTGCTAGCTTCTAATATACTTTGACCTAATTTAGATTTTTATGGCTAAGGTCTAGTCTGGTGGCACATACCTGTAATCGCAGTATTTGGGAGGCTGAGACAGGAGGATCTCAGGTTTGAAGCCAGCTTTGGTTATGTGGTAAGACTGTCAGGAACCTAGCAAGACCCTCTTTCAAAACAACAACAAAAATATCTGGAGGTGTAGCTCAGAGGTGGAATGCCTCTTAGTTCAATCCCCAGTAACACCACACACACACACACACACACACACACACACACACACACACACCACAATTGTGGCTAATTCTGGCTAGATTCAATCTGCCCGTCAGTTTCCTGGAGAAAGTCAAGAGATTCTGCATCCTTTTGGGGATGAGCTGATTGGCATGTTGACCATGGAATTGTCTCAAAAGTTTTCATTTATGGTTCCCAACTACAAAGCTGTGATTATCATTATCTCCTACACCTATTGCTTTTGGATATGGCCATCTGAAGTATAACCACATCCATTAATAATAGTCAATGTGGTTTTAATTTCAGACCTTGGCAACTGGATGGTTTAAGGAAGAGTTGGCACCAGTGCCAGATGCTCAATCTATTTCAAGGCTACATCTTTGTTAGGGCACATATTCCTGTCATGTACATTAGACATGTATCCCATCCCCTATGGGACTGCAAGAGCCTGGAGGGAAGGCACTATGTCCCAGGAATCCTCATGAAGCACCTGCCCCTTCTCATCCCACTGAAGGTCGTAGCATCTAGCATCGCAGCTACACATAGTAGGAACTCAGTTGTTTAATTAGACACTTTTATATCTATTCACACATGTAACCAGTGCCAACCAATGGTGGATCTAGGTTTTGTGAAGGCTGAAGCTTACATACTTTATAGGACCTCTTTAAGAAAATTACAAACTTGAATTTAAAAAGTGAATGTATCTTTTGAATAAGAACAAAAATCATAATAAAATATGAATTTAAAAAGTTTGGGCTGTCTTGGGCCTCTAGCACAAGGGAAAGAACAGAATATTGCTCATTACAATACCAGGAATTTAAAAAAATCCAAAAACATTACCTAAAAATTTAAATTATTTTCCCTACATTTATAATTTTCCCCTCCCTGTGCTTTCAGCTGCATACTCATCAATTGTCCTTCCTATGAGTTTTTTTAATAATAAACTTAATTTTTAGAACAACGTTTAACTTATAGAAATATTAGAATTCTCATAAACCCCTCATCCAGTTTCCATCCTAATAAACAACTTACATTAGTAGGGTCCATTTGTTACAATTAGTGAGTCAGTATCCATACATTGCTGTAACTAAAATCTATCTGTTGTTCAGATCTCTTTGATTTTTGCCTTTCTCTGTTCCTGGATCCCAACCAGGAAACCACATTACATTTAGTTATCATGCCTCCTCAGGCCCCCCTTGACTGGTGCACTTTCTCAGATTATCTTTGTATTTTAGGACATTGGCATGTTTGAGGAATACTGGTCAAGTATTTTGCAAAATGTCCTTTTGTTGGCATTTGTCTAGTGTTTTTTCTCATGATTCGATTGAAATTATGGATTTAGGGAAGGAGGACCACATATGAATTTTTTTTTTTATGTTGCTGGGGATGAAACTCAGGGTCTCTTGCATGTTAGGCACGTGCTTTAGTACTTAGTTATATCTCTAGACCTGTATGAAATTTATATAATGTGATTTTTTTATACAGAGAATAGAAAAAATCTAGTCTTTCCTTTATCTTGATTGATGGAATTCTTTGAACTGAGAGGTTTTTTTTTTTTAATTTTGTTTTGATACTGGAGATTGAACGCAGAGGCATTATACCTCTGAGAACATTCCCAGCCCTATTGATCTTTTGTTTTTGTTTTTTATTTTTTTATTTTTGGTGGTACTGGGGATGGAACCCAGGGGTCTTCTATCTCTGGGATACACTCCCAGATCTATTTTATATTTTATTTGGAAACAAGATCTCTTAAGCAAGCTGAGGCTGGCTTCGAACCTGCGCGATCCTCCTGTCTCAGCCTCCCAAGTGCGGGGATTACAAGCATGCGCCACCATGCCCGGCTGATCTTTTGTTTTTGAAATAGTCTCATTAAGTTGTTGAGGGCTTTGCTAGGTTGCTGAGGCTGGCCTGGACCCTGTGATCCTCCTGTCTCAGCCTCCCAAATACCTTAGGACAGGTTGATATGGAGATATGATCTCTAGCCTTTAATTTTCTTCCAGGATTCTAGATAAGTTGGCAGAGAGGGTGGAATAGTCCTGAAAGTATTCCTGTCAATGCAAATTCCGTCAATATAGGACTTGCAACCCCAAGAAATGTATGACCAATACCACTTCCCCTTAGCTGGGTTCCAAAAGTGATCTCAGTGCCACCAAACAAAGGGGATGGTAACTGAAAAAACCAGGAATCGTGATGACTGTATCCGCTGACAATAGCTAGATTGTCTTTTGCAAAGTCTGCAGAAACATTTAACTACGTGAGCACATTACTACCTCCCTAAATCTCACAAGGGGCCTCTGTAAGTAAAAGGCCCTGAAAATTCAGCTCTGTTAGTCTCTGAGTTAATCTACTCCAGTTGTCCAATCTTTCTGTACCATAATTGTGTCACTGTTGGAATTTACTACTAAGACTCCCTTGGGCTTCCAGCAGTGGGGAAAAAGGAGCATTTCCACCAAACCAACACTGTTCTTTAACCACTGCTAGTTATCATGTGGTCTTCAGTGGTCCTAATTAAATCAGAGTTCTCCCTTTACCCACACCTCTTTTCATTTTTCCATGCACTTGGGCCACCGATTTTATGTACCTTATGAGGGAGAGCTGTTCTGCAGCAGCCTTGGCAGAACCTGCCTGGATATTGCCTCTCCTTCCTGATCCAAGTCCACCAGCGATCCTAGCCTTGCTGTTCAGGCACTCTCCCGGCATTGCTATTCTGCTCCAATTCAGAACTGCAAATGAGGTCAGGCCTTCCAGACCTCAACCTGCATCCCCAAAGCATTCTACTTCCTGTCTCTTGAGGCAGTATGAGGATTTTATTTAGTCAATGTCAAAAACAGATTCTAAGTACTCTGGTCTTTCCAACTGACCTGGGTTCTCATTCTCAAACAGTACATTTTCAACTTTTTCCGAAGTCTTCTGAAGCACCCTGTAGAGCCCATACCTGCTTTTTCCACCAATCAGTTTATCTTTCATTCCTCTCTCTAGCTAGATGGAATTATCTGCAGGTTATGAGCCAAGAGTTTATAGTGTCAGATTGCTTGGATTCTAATTTCAGTACTTACCAATTGTAGACCTAGGGAAAGTGACTCTCGAATCTCAAAAGCTTTTCTTTTTAATCTGCTAAGTGAATATGAAGCCACGTTTCATCAAAGATAAACCACAATAAATTATAAGATGCACTTTATGTATCCCCAAGAAAGAGAAAATGCTCATTTTCACTGCAGGACATAATTAGTTGAAGATGCACCCTGCATCAGTTAGCTCTTACTGTGTAACAAATCACACTGAAACTTAGTGGCCTAAAAAAATAGTCACTTATTAGCTCATCACTTTGTGATTGGGCTTTAGGACTGGATTCAGCTAGGTGGTTCCTCTGCTGGTCTCTCCTGGGATCGTTTGGGGCTAAATATTCTGAGAGGGTCTTATTCACCTGTTTGCTGGTTGGCAGACTATTTGCTAAGGTTTCTTATTTCTTCACAGAGACACCCCAACAAGCTGCAAGCTAGTTCAAGCAAGTTCAGATGCGGTCTCAGGTCTTTAAACACAGCAAAGGGCACAAGTCTCAGTGTACAATTGTTTTTCAAACCTCTGCTTACATCACAGTTGCTGCATCTCCACTGGCCACAGCAAGTGACATGATTACATTAAAATCAGTATGGGGAGGGACTATCTAGGCAGAGAGATACAAGGAAGGGGATTTATGGTGACTACTTTGCAAGCACTCTATTGCACATCCTGATTTCATAGATGTTAAAGTATAAAAAGTTTTGTGTTGCGGGTGAAATGTGCGTGGTGTGTGTGTGTGTGGGGAGAAGTAATTCCCCCACCACCACCACACAAACAGACAAACAGAAAAACCGTGGATTCTTGTCCTAAGCTAAGAATAAGTATTCATCGCTTGGACCATTGCTGAAGATTTAAAGGAGTTTATTAGAAAGATAGAAATACAGCCCCATGCCAAGATGGCATGAGGGGATGACTCGAATGAGTACACCAAAGGGGTACATGTGGACTTGGCCTTTTATATCCATGACCTCCATCTTGTTTGCGTGACTCTGACATAGTGAACGTCCCTGTAAGGTACCTCCCCTAGCAAAGTGTGGTGAGGTGTCTCCTTTCATGAAGGGCAAGGTCAAACCCTGCCCCATCCTCCCCAGATCCTCATGTAGATATGTCTTTAGAAAGAGGAAGCCCTAGCTCTCCTCTATTGACTTGTTAATTACTTTGAGCTAGGTTGATTTACACTGGAATAGCTGCCTGTTTTAGGCAGAAACCAAGTCCTTTCTTTACCCATGTCTGCTGCCATTCTGACACAACTATTTTGAAATATACCAATTATTTTCTTTTGAAATATATTAATAATCAGCGCTTTCCCAAATCTTCCTAGGCCATTCCAGTACTGGCACGTTTTGCACCTCAGATCACACAGAATATGGCAGTTGTGCTAACCTCAAAGGCTTGCTCTGTGAGACGGTGTCTTTAAAGCAGCTCATGCAGGGCTTCATCCATAGTCAATTGGATGTATAAATTGTATAAATGCCATTACTATCAATTTTGCGTCACTTTGGGAAGCCTTTGAATCTATGGACCTGAAACCTGGTAAATTCCTCTTCATCCTTTCAGGCCTAACTCAGACACTACTTTCTCCAGAACACACACACAAACACACACAGTTTGTTGTTCCCGGATCTGTGCTGGCATGGACTTGAGACACATTGCCTTTTTCTGGGAGATTGTCATTTGCATTCTTCTAGAACTGTGGGCCTGGTTTTGGGCTTGCTGGCAGCAGATATTCCGTGTCTAGACACCTTGCACCCCCAAGTTAATAAAAAGCCTGGAGCTTGATACATGTTTATTTAATTGAACTGACAAGTCACCTCCAATAGAGCTGCTTCTCATTCCCCTGGGTATAATCGCTCTCTCCTCTGGGAGTGCTCCTGCAGCTCTTTATCGTGTTTCTAGTGTAGGAAATATCACACTGAATTTTAGCTACATGCTTGTGTAACACACACACAGTGGAGATGAGTCTTACTCCATGTCACATGCAGCTCCTTAGCATCCTGCCTAGTGGTAGCAGTTAATACTGTATAAACACCTGTTAAATGAATTTAAAAGTTTTAAAAAAAATTTCTATGTTCTGCCCAAGAATGTCTATAGCCTACAAGCCCAGAGTAGAATTGGATTTAGCATTTAATCCATCAATGGTGTTGCTTACTCTGCTCCTAGGGTCTGAGCTCCATTGGTTTCCATCTTCTTTTCAGATCACAACAAAGCTCCATCTACAAGTACTTCGGAGAGAATAATTGCAGGCCAGTTTTCTCTGTGGCCTAACACTCCCCTAACACACACACACACACACACACACACACACGCACGCACGCACGCACACACGCACGCACATACGCACGCACACACACATCTCTTTGAGAGTTTCTCTTCTCATGGAGAGTTTGTAGAACTAGGCTCATCTGCCACTCTGTGTCCCTGGGAGCAGGACATCAGTACTTCCTGGAGTTGGTATAGCTCAGGGGATGCTGAACTGGGTGAGCTGAGCAACTGCAACCTTCCCCCACATCCACACTACCCTCCTCCTCTTCTTCTCTATTGCAGAAGCCAATGCTAGCCCAATGCCTGCATGCGGCCACAGACCCACATCAGAGTCTTGGGAAGTTATGGACCACTGTGGGAACCTGATGGAAGATGTAGATCTTCACCTCACAAACATTCCCCATATACATTAGACGGGTTTCTTAGGGTCCTTAATGAGGAGCCCCTGGTAAGACAGAAAAAGCTAGATTTGTAGTTATAAAGATCTAAGATCAAGTCCTGATTCTTCCTGTTCCTAGTTCTGTGACTAATCTCTCTGACCCTCAATTTTCACACCTGAAGATGAAGTATAATAATAGCCCATACAGCAGGTTGGAGGGGACCTGCCACAGAATAGGTCCTTGGTTCTAACTTCCTCTCTCTGGCCTCCAAAATATGTTGTAACTATCTGTTAAGTGGCTGGTGCTAACAGTTTGGCACTGTTGGGGTTGGAATTTCATTCTAAGTTTAGGTCTTTATTTTTTCACTTAAAAGTATTTATTTAGAACCAGATGTGGTGATGCGTGCTTGTAATCCTAGTACTTGGGTGCCTGAGGTAGGAGAATTGCAGGTTTGTGGCCAGCCTCAGTGACTTAGTGAGGCTGTAGACAACTTAGTGAGACCCTGTTTCAGAATCAAGAAGACAAAATAGGGCTGGGGGTATACCCTGGAAGTAGAATGACCCTGGGTTCAATCCCCAGTTCCACACACAAAAAAGAAAATTATTAAGTATACTATGTGCTAGCCACATCGTAGGTTTGGGGTATACGGGCATATGTGTGCATGTGTATGTGTACACATGTGAATATGTGTGTATATCTGGCCCTGAATATGCAAAGTATGAGCTTGAATAAGTGTGGGAATTCTGAGAACACAGTATGATAACCTACCTCCAGCCTAACCTTAGGATGCAGTCTCTCCTGAAGTTTTTAGAACAAAATATTTTACCTAATTAATTCACTAAAAAGACATGATATTAATGATGCCTCTACTGAGCCAAGTAATCAAAATCTGATCATTGTCTCTGTGTATACAACAGGTCTCTGTGCCTATATATTCTTTTTCTTGACTCAATTTTTTTTTTTTTTGTTTGCAGTCTGGGAATGGAACCCAGAGGCATTTGACCTCCAAGCTATACCCCCTGCCCAGCCAGTTTTTTATTCTTTCTCCTCCTCCTCCTCCTCCTCCTCCTCCTCCTCCTCCTCCTCCTCCTCCTCCCCCTCCTCCTCTTCCTCCTCCTCCTTCTTATTTTTATTATTATTACTATTATTTTGGTGGTACTGGAGTTCCTGAAAGCCCTTCTACCTCCGGGCTATACTCCCAGACCTATTTTTACATTTTTATTTGGAAACAGGGTCTCCTAAGCCAGCGCGCGTGGCTGGCTTCGAACCTGTGCGATCCTCCTGTCTCTGCCTCCCAAGCGCAGGGAGCCAGGGAGCGTGCACCACCACACCGGGCTTATTCTTTATTTTGAAACAAGGTTTCACTGAGTTGCGGAGGGCCTCACTAAGTAGCTGAGGCTGTCTGTAAACTGCAATCCTCCAGTCTCAGCCTCCCAAATGCTAGGATTACAAGTGTGTGCCACCACACCTGGCTTTGACTCTTAAATTTAAAGCCAAGACAGGGATAAAGATTATTCTTGGGTAGTCAGAATTGAGTGAGATGTCTTCAGACTGAACACATTGTTGTGAAATTAGTTCAGTATGGTAAATATCAATGTTCACACTGGCTGAATAAAATTGTTTATAACATTGCATTCTACATAGCTAAGGTTTATTAAAATGTGTTTGGGGACACTTATTTTGTATTGGGCTAAAAATAGTGATTAATACCAATCCTGACTTGGTAATAATTTAGAGACATTTATGTATGTATGTTTGTATGTATTTAATTTTGTGTGTGTGTGTTTCTGGGGACTGAATCCAGGGGCATCTTTCCTCTGAGATACACTCCTAACCTCTAACACTATTTTTATGTATTCATTTATTTACTTATTTAGTTTGAAGCAGTCTCACTAAGTTGCTCGGAGCCTTGCTAACTTGCTGAAACTGGCCTCTAACCTGCCATCCTCCTGTTTCAACCTCCTGGGTACTGAGATTACAGGCCTGCACCCTCATGCCTGGATGAGATATTATGTTTAGATAATTGTAACTTTCTGGAATCTCTGTCTCATTGCTGTCATTCCTCATAAGGTACCACATGCTGTAAGTTTTCTTTCTTTCTTTTTTGCAAATTAAATACAAAAAATGATTAGGTAAGACAATTCTAATGTGTTCCATTCTATCTCGAAGGTTCCAGGACTTAGATTGGAGTATGACTATAAAAGGTCTTAAACCCAAGGTAAGGTATTTGAGTGACTTATTTATTCATGCAACAAATACATATTGAACTTTACTCATGCCATGTAAGCCAAAAACCGTGCTCGGCTTCAAAGAAATACCAAGTAAACAAGAAAAGTCCTTACCATTATGTGAGATATTAAGAATGAGAGCTTACATTCTGGCAAGAGGTGGGGGCCCAGCCAACAGTAAATGTTAATGTTCGGTGATGTCATGGACTATAAAGTAAAGGAAAGCAGTGCAAGGGATTCCCAGTGACAGGAGAGTGGCACTCTTTATACCGGCTGGCTGGACAGTCTCTCAAGGATGTGAGAGTGAGTTTAAGCAGAGATTTGGATGAAGGGAGGGGTCAAGTTTCATCAAGATAAAGAGAAATATAATCTTAGCAGAGGGATTAAATAAATGACAGCGCAAAGGCTTCAAGGTGTTATATTTAAGGAAGAGCAGGTTGATGGGAATAGGAGGGCAGAAGAAAGTTCCAGTAAATATGGAGGAACAGTTACATATGCTCCAAGTTGTTTTTTTTTTTTTTTTTTTTTTTGTACTAGGGATTGAACCCAGGGAAATTCTACCTCTGAGCTACACCCCCAGCCCTATTTTATTTTTATTTTGAAACAGAGTCTCACTAGATTGATGAGAGTCTCACTACTTTCTGAGGCTGTCCTGGAACCTGTGATCCTCCTATCTCACCCTCCCAAGTACTGGAGTTACAGGTGTATGCTATCATACTGGCCAAGTCATGTTTAAGAAATGTAAAAAATATCAGTAGGATATGATTGAATGGGCCAGAAAAGAGTGACAATAGATGACTTTAAAGAAGTGGGCCAAAGCCAGGCGTGGTGGCGCACGCTTGTAATTCCCGTACTTGGGAGGCTGAGACAGGAGGATCATGGTTCGCAAGCAGCCTCAGCTACTTACTGAGGCCCTCTGCAACTTAGTGAGAACCTGTTTCCAAATAAAAAATAAAAAATAGGTCTAGGTGTGTAGCTCAGAGGTAGAATGTCCTGGCTCCCATTTCCCAGTATGGAAAAAAAAAAGTGTCCAAGGGCCAACTTGAATATTAGTCCATTCTTCCAGGGTGGGGGGCATTGGAAACACAACCTTGAGCTGGCATGGCTTCAAAGAGATTAAAACCCTTCTCAAAGGCTCCAAAGCCAGCAAATATGTTTTCATGCATCGTCTTACTTTCCAGCTTGTAATCACAGGACTTGGGAGGTTGAGACAGGAGGATCGCAGGTTTGGGGCCAGCCTCAGCTACTTAGTGAGGCCCTCCACAACTTCATGATAAAGAATAAAAAATAGAGCGGGAGGTAGAGCTCAGAGGTAGAATGCCCTTGGGTTTAATCCCCAGTACCACAATACTAATACTAATACTAGTACTACTAATAAAATGATGCCAAGGCAGGATGGATGTGGTGAGTTTGTGTTTGTGGGAACCTATTGAGTTGTAAGGGAGAAGAGTGTTCAGTTTCTTAGGAAACAGTAAGATGTGAGGGAAGGAGTGAAAGGGCTTGATGATGTAGGGCCCCAAGTCTAATTACAGAGATGAGCACAGGATGATCCCCTGCCATGCAAGAGAGCAGGAATAGGTCCCACATGAAAGGTTCAGGCTCTGAGCCACCCCCCCTTTCTACCAAGCTAAGTCAATTTTGCCTGCAGCTCTATAGAAATCAATACAAGCTCATTAAATAACCTAATCAGCAAAGCATGCCTATGGGTGAGTTCCGTCCAACTTTGATTTCTCCTTTATTTTTCTGTGATCCTGCAGACTTAGGCTGTTTGTTTTACATGTTCCAAGTGGGAGGCACAAGGGATATACTTCACTTGTTTCTCAGCTGGGGAACACCCTTGGTGAGGTACCCAGAGGCCAGCAGAAAAGGCTCTGGGATGGAGAGCGATGCTTTGTATAGCTGTCATGGCATCCCCCTGGGGAAGACCAGGTCAAAGCCTAGGCATGCCTGTCTCTGGACTGTACATCCATGGAGAGCTTGGTAAACAGAGTAGACTTTAGTCTGGACCAGCCTAAAAGAAAGCTTACCTGGAGGCTGGTAGTTATTTAGATGACTGCTCCCAGCTTTCTTCACCCCACTGTCTATGTACTATATATGGACGTTAAACAGAGATAGAAATCGTGGCCTTATAGTAATAAGCATCCATTCTTCTCCATTGTCAGGAGGATAATAATGGCTCACAGCAGTTCTGATTGTGACATTAGCAACACCTGGAGCGGTGGAGCACAACTGTGCAGGTGAGAGATGAAGGTGGTGGATGCTGAGGCAGTAGCAGTGAGACTGGAGGAAATGGGTCTATCTACAAAATATTTTTTTTTCATAATACTATGAACTGTTTCTTGACTGAATGGGGCTGGTTGATAATGGTAGAAGAAAAGTTGGAAAGTAGAGGACTTAAGAATGATTTCGAGGTTTTGTCCTGAAAAACTGGGTAGAGCAGAGTACCATTTATTGGGATGAATAAGGTTTGGGCAGGAACCATATTATGTGGAAAATAGAGAATTCTGCTTTGGAGATGTTAAGTTTGAGATTATACAACGAATTGGAATTTGTAAGTAGCCAATCAGATACACCCTCAGGTGAGGTTAGGGCTGGAGATTCTAATTTGGGAGATAGAGTTTTGCAAATCTTTGACATCTCTCTCAGACTTTAAGATAAAGAAAGAACTGATTCTCAACGGAAATGAATACCCATTGTTCATTTATTTGTTCATATTTTTATTTATTCCTCAAATATTTGTTGAGCACTTTTCAGGATCAGGTTCTGTTCTGAATTCTAGGATCAGCAAAAATAGATAGTTGCTGCCTTCATTGAGTTTGACATCTAGACATCATGTATAGTAGAATATGAGCCTCATGTGAAAGTTGGAATTTTCTAGTAGCCAAATAAAAAAGGTAAAAAGAAATGTGAGGTTATTAATTATATACTTTACTTAATGCAATATATCCAAAGTTAGTAGCACTTCATTATTTAATCAATCAAAAGGTTATTATGGAATTCTACTCAGCTAAAAAGAAGAACAAAATCATGTCATTCACAAGAAGATGGAAAGACTCGGAGAACATTATGTTAAGTGAGATCAGCCAAGCATAGAAAGAGAAAGGACTTATGTTTTCTCTAATATGCTCAAGCTAGGGGGTATTAGGGATACCAGAAGGATTCCAGACAATGGAGGGGAAATCTCAGCAAAGCCAGAAAGAAAGGCTAGGGGAGGAAAAAGGCTGAGGTTAATTAAAGGAAAAGCTACATTTGAATACATGTGAATATAACGTTGTTAACCTGGACACTCAGTATTGTGAGGGAGGGAAAGGGGGAAGTGGGTGGGGGTGAGGGCACCAAGTACTGTGTGGATATATGCCACTGTCAACATGATCCACATTATGATGTGAGACTAGAGTGCATCAATAAAAATAAATAAATAAATAAATAAAAATATTCTTTTATGCTTTTTTAAAGCGTTATTGTCAAGATATTTTGTGGGTTTTTTTCATATTGTCCTCAAAATCCATTGTGTATCTTGAACATCTCAGTTCCGACCAGCCACATTCCAAGTTGGTCATCTGTGGCTCCTGGACAGCACAAATTTAGAGGATATTGCTCCTTGATATCTAACTTCCTTTCTTCTGCAAACATCAGGGGGTTGTTTGGAGCTGCTGGGTGCTATAAAACAGTGAGAGAAACTTTGAGGACCACAGTGCCAGATCAAAGCTGCCAGTTCACACGGCTTCAAGTGCCAGCTGTGGCTGTCCAAGGATACAGGTGCCGTCATTACACGGATCGATGTCCAGCTCTCCCTAGCCACACCTGGATTAATTAGTGACCCACTGGAGGGTGATTGCTGTGTGTTTGAAAACTGGGAGCATTGTCGCTGTACTAAATATACTTGTTAGCAATATTTAAAAAATGTTTTTCAGCCAGACACAGCGGCACACATCTGTAATCCCAGTACTTGGCGGGAGAGGACTGAGATAGGAGGATCATGAATTCAAGGCCAGCCTCAGCAACTTAGTAGGCCCCTCAGCAATTTAGAGAACCCTGTTTCAAAAAAAAAAAAAAAAAAGTAAAACAGGGCTGGGGTGTAGTGCAGGGTAGAACAACCTGGGTTCAATACCTTGCACACACACACACAAAATGTTTAAAGTAAAAGCCGGTTCAATCCTAGAGTCTTCCATGTCTCCCTGACACCTGGTGGAGACCCCATTGGACAACATTTCTTCTACAACATTTTGCAACCCACTTCTGGGCACTGTAGGGTTCAGAAGGTGTTTGGCAGATGGGAAGAGCCAGGATGGTCGGCTCGCTCAGTGACTAAGGAGCGGAGAGTGTGTGGGATTATGTTGGTGACATGGTTTCCTTCTTCAGTGACAGATACAAAGTCTGCTGCCTTCTCTGACCTCTCCCTGTCAGGAGGAATCCACTGGATGTTTCTTTAACAGGTAGGCATTGTGGCAGGTGGTTTCTTCCTCATGACATCCAGTTAACCAAAACAGTGGCTTTGGGACACGTAGGGGACAAGGGCAGTCAAACGGGAACGACTTGTTTCCAAGGTGAGCTGGGCTTCATCGGAGCAGCCAGTTCTCCCCGGCCGTTTCCAGAAGGCTGCCCAAGCACATACCCCGCATGGCAGTGTCTGTTTCTCTGTCTTACTTTCAACCTGAGGAGTCTTCCACATCGCAGGGCAGACTCAGGCCAGCGTTGGCATGTGTGCTGAAGTTTGTCCAACCTTTCTTTCTTTTGCCTTCTCGGTTCATTTGCTCCTTCGATGGAGTCTGAGCGCTCTCCTCCCAGCCCTTGAGGCTGCAGACATGTCCTGCGGGAGCATCAGCAGTACAGGGTCGGATAGGCTGCGGCAGTCTGGATCCTTTGGGAAGGAGCTGCCAAGGAAGATAGGAGCTGAAGAAAGATGGGAGTTGCCTCAGACTGCAATGCCATCTGACCCTAAGTGAAGGATGGAAGGAAGGCTGAGTTGCAGCCTCCCCCGCTTCTGTGCAGCCCAGGGGAAGTTCCGCAGGTGGAAGGGGGTCCTGAGAAAGAGGAGTCCCATGACCAAGGACCAAGGGAGGTTCCTTTTCATGATTGCTGCTTAGCCCATGCCCAGACTGTCTCATGCACAAGCTGTGTGAGTCCTGCTTGGCACAGATGAGAAGCAAGTGCCATATAATGTATAGACTGTGTCTTGATATCAGCACTGAGGTTCTGGGTGCAGCCCCTGATCAGTCACTTACTCTGCGTCATGGATGAGTTACTAAATGTCTTAGTCTGTTTTCTGTTGCTATAACTGGACATCATAGACAAAGTAACTTTTAAAGAATAAAGGTTGTGTTTCTGGAGATTGGGAGGCAAGGGGGCCTGCATCTGCTGGGGCCTCTAGACTCTGAAAATCCTAGGAATGGGATTTTCAGTGCACCACTGAGTAAGAGTCGTGCATATAAGAGACAGAGTCAAAACTATAATATTATAACAGAACCACTCTTGGGATGACTCATTTGGAGTTAATGAGTGTATTAATTCATGAATCCATGAATGGATTAATCCATTAAGGGCAAAGCCCTCTTGACCTAGTTACCACCTAAAGTTCTACCTGGTCCTAGCTCTTAATATATCCCAGTGGGGTTAAACTGCAACATGAACTTTGATGTGGACTTTTGAACCAAAGCACTAAAACTCTCAGAGCCTTGATTTCTTAACTGGAAAATCGTACCTATCTACAGCATTGCGTAGAGCGAAAGATGTTCTTGTGATAACGAGTGTTTTTCATGATACTAATATAGATGATCATAACAAAAACCAACAAATCACAATCATTAAAAACCAAGCCCAGCATTTGGGAGGCTGAGACCGAAGGATCGTGATTTGCAGACAGCCTCAGCTACTTAGTGAGGCCCTCTGCAACTCAGTGAGACCCTGTTTCAAAATAAAGAATAAAAAATTGGGCAGGGAGTGTAGCTCAGAGGTCAAATGCCCCTGGGTTCCATCCCCAGACCCACACACACACAAAAAAAAGACAGATTCTGGTGTTTTGCTATAAAGAAGGTTTGTGGGAATGACAGAGATTTGTCTGCTTTGTGGTTTAATACAATATTGCATGCTAATATTCCAATTCTACAGGGTCTCACTTACCTAGCAGATTATTGGTACTCTCCACTATGTTCTAGATAAATCTTTAAAAATCTAAAATGTACAAGGATTGCAACATATGACTATTTGAGAAAGGCCTATTTTTTTTTTTTTTTTTACAGTCAATGGCTATTGTGCAGCTCATGGATGATTCACAGTCAGTGATCATGTGTGGTGAGTCAGCAAGGACTTTGACCACTTCTGCCCCTTTGCTTTTCTTCATCTCAGATGAGAAAGACACTGGTGGCATTTTTCTTCAAAGGCATCCCTCAGTTTTAATTCTAGGGATGTATGGAGATGTGGGAGGCTTTGGAACAACCTCTTGGAGAGCTTAGGGAGAGATCGTAGGAGACAGCAGAGCCTGAGACCTCTCCCGAGCCTTGGATCTTGGCACAGATTCACTAGTTTTGTGCAGGATTCTAGAAGATGGGGAGAAAGAAAGACCCCATGGTATTTACTTTTAAACAGTTGAAGGAGTCAGCATTGGGTTGAATCTATCCTGAAAAAAGAGGTAAAAGTAGATGATCTCTTGTTAGAATCTCATCACAGCCCTGGGGTTGTAATTAGAAATGAGAAGTTGGACTGGTAGGAACCAGGGAGCCAAGGGTGGAGGCTGAACCAGAGATGAGTGATTCACACCACTAATAATCTACTTGACTATGAAGAAACACATCACCTCATCTGAGGACACCCCCAGACAGAAGGCGGCCCAGCCAGGCTACTCACCTCCCTGCCAATCTGAGCTAGGTGTTTCGTTGGCTTTCGCCACCACCCAAGGATTAAAAAGGCGAGGATCTCTCCTTCAAACATAGCCCCAAAGTTGTGGCTTTCTCCACATCTTCTTTCCTTCTGGCCATACAGCTTTGTCCATCCATGGTATTCCAGCCATCACGGCCAGTTCTAAGGGCACACTACAGTGTGAGGGACAAAGTGGACACCAATTGAGGAGTTTCACTTCTCTGTGGCTTCTGGACGTGGACCACATCAGAGTGGCTGAGAGATCTCATGGGGAAGGAGCTGTCTTGGGCTGGGGTGTAGCTCAGTGGTAAAGTGTTTTCCTAGTATGCATGGGCCCGAGTTTGTTCCCCAGCACTGCCCTCTCAGACAGCATAACAAAGCAATGTCTTCTTGTGTCCCGTTGCATAGTAGGGTGACTAGAGATAAAAAGTAACCTACCATGTATTGCAAAATAGCTGGAAGAAAGGATTTTGAAAGTTTTCATCACAAAGAAATGATACATGTCTGAGAAGACAGATATGCTTACCCTAATTTGAATATTATACAATGTACACATGTATTGAAGCATTACATGATACCCAATAAATATGTACAATTATTATGCCAATTAAAAATACAAAAAAACTTTTATGGAAGACTTTATCAGTCTCAGACTACTTATACAGACGTACAGGAGTGGAATCCAGAATCTACATTCTCTTCCTTCCCAGTTTTCTTCAAGTGACTCTTTTGTGTGTGTGAGAACCAATTAGATGATCTATGAACTCTCATATAAAAAGTCCTGTGACTTCATGATCCTACTTTGAGAAAAACAAGCTTGTTTCTCGGTCATTTACAGTTTTAAAGTTTTAAGTTCCTCCGTTCCCTGGTTATTCTCACTGGACCTTTTTTTGTCAGAAACTTATTATTATTTTGGTGGTACTGGGGTTCCTGGAAACCCTTCAACCTCCAGGCTACACTCCCAGACTTACTTTATATTTTTATTTGGAAACAGGGTCTCCTAAGCCAGCACGGCTGGCTTCGAACCTGCGCGATCCTCCTGTCTCCACCTCCCAAGCACGGGGATTACAAGCGTGCGCCACCACGCCCAGCAGAAACTTATTTTTAAGTCTTAACAAGTTGCTTGTAAAACAAGGTATGAAGTTTTTTTTTTTTCCCCTGTAATGTCCTATTTTTACATGGAGGAAGGGGACAGTCGAAAAATATATGAGGTGCTCTGTCCTGAAGACGCTGCTTGGCTAGAGGGGGAGCTGAGATTATGTGGAACCAAATTTGCTGAAAGGGAGAGGAGACTCACAGGACTGACCATCAGGAGGCTCCTTCTGAGTGATCAGTATTCAGGCTTCCCAGTCGATAAATAGATTGAATGTCAGTCCTGGCAATAAGAGCCATAAGGAAAGAAAAACAAAGTTCTCCAGGATTTCAGGGGAGGAGCATGTAAAACCAGCTGGGCTGATTAGGGAAACTTAGACGAAGCATCATTTAAGAGACCTTTAAGGATAGGTAAGACAGGCAGAGGGTGTTCTTATGGAAGAAATGTCATGAGAGAAGGCATGTGCCTTTTCTCCATAAAGATGGAGACTTGCAGAGTGTGATTACAGAAGGGGGAAGTTGAGTGTGGAGTGAGTACAGAGAGGATTAACTGGAAAGATGGATGGTGTATCGGTTATCTATTGCTGTGGAAAGAACTCTCCAAATTCTAAAGACTTAAAACAATAATTACTTATTTTGCTCATGAATCTACAGCTTGTCTTTGTTCCCTTTAGTACCAGCTTATTTGGGACTGGAGGATCTACCGTCAAGAAAACTGATTCTCACCTGGCTGCCAAATGGAGATGACTCTCTGTTCCTAGTATGTGGGTTTCTTTACGGCTCAGACTTCCTCATAGCAGCTGGGATTCAAGGGTAAGTATCCCAAGAGAACCAGGTGGAAGTTGTAGTGCTATTTATAACACATTTGGGGAAGTCATAGCATCACTTCTGTTCTGGTCACAAGCCCACCAACATTTAAACAGGGAGTGGACACACTGTCTGAACAGTAAGTCTGTCAAAGTCATAACTGTAAGAAGGGGATCAGAAAGCAGATACTGTTGTTGCCAAATACATGTGAGAACAAACTTTAACGATGCGTTAAATAATATTATAAAGTGGTTTTTAAAATCATTGGGGATTTCATTATATACAACACCTTTGAAGTTGGCAAAGCACATATTATTCTCATTTTGCAAATAAGGAAACAAGATACAGAAGTTGGAGTGGAAGAGTGGATTTGCAATACATTTAATAAAGTTTTAGCTTCAGAGTCTCTTAGTAACACATTCTTCTGAGGCCCTGGAAGACTGGGAATTGTGTCCACATAGTTATATGTTTTATAAATTATCAGAGTTAAGATATCTTAACTGTAGTTGGATAAGCATGCCATACCTTTTCACTTCAATCTCCCTTTCATCACATTTGCCTTTTGTCAGGTGTCATTGGAGTGGTTATGGGCATTTTGGAGATCCAGTTAAGGGGAAACTGAGTGATGGATTTGATGGTATGGGGTAAGTTGATGCGGTTTTCAGTAACTTTAACACATCGTTAAGCAATTACTGAGGATCCCAGTGCAGAAATGACTTCTAGAAATAGTCCTATGCTCACAGTCTAACAGTGAACTTCAGTATCACTCAGCATTATGACACTGAAGGTCAGGGGCAGAAGTCATATTGTGTCCTATGGCATCCAGAATTAGAATGAATTAAATATATGAACAGTGGAGAAAAAAGAAGGCTTGAAATGTACATAGCCGGATGCTAGTCTGTGAAGAATTCTTCTAGTTAATACACATATAAAATTCTAAAAATTATATAATTATGATGTTTGAAATCTTTTAATGTGCCATATATTTAAACAATAAACTTAAAATTAATGAGCAAGACTTTAGGATACAAGATCAATAGACAAAAAATTAATGGCATTTCTATACAGTAGCAATGATTACTTAGCAAGGCCCTTTGCAACTCAGTGAGACTCTGTTTCAAAAAATAAAAAGATTAAAAAAATAGAGCTGGGGGTTTAGCTAGAAGGTAGAATGCCCCTGGGTCCATCCCTGGTACCACACACACACAAAAAAAAAAGACATGGGAGCTAGATCAAATGGGCTTCCAATGATTAGCCCTAAGACACATGGACTACAGGGACAGTAATGGATTAAAAACCAAAGGTTAAATATGAATCCAGCCGGATGTGGTGCCGCACGTGTGTAATCCTCAGCTTGGGAGGCTGAGACAGGAGGATCGCGCAAGTTCCAAGCCAGCCTCAGCTACTTAGTGAGGCTCTCGGAAGCTTAGTGAGACCCTGGTTTCAAATAAAATATAAAATAGATCTGGGAGTGTAGTCCAGAGGTAGAAAAGGGCCCGGGTTCCAACCCTGGTACCACCAAAAAAAAAAAAAAAAAAAAAAGAATCCATATTTCCATATGAAAGCACACACACATATTTACACAAAAATATCTACATACACATGAAAGAGAGACAGAAGGGAAGAATGGAAGGAAGAAGGGAGGGAGGGAAAACTTTTCTTCATATTGGAATGCAGCTAACCCGTAGGAAGAATGATGGACTAGCCCCACATTTATAAGATCACATTAATAGTTGATTCTGGCAACAATCATGAATGGATGCTAAAACCGAAGAGCAAAAGCTTAATGAAGGACAGAGTATTTCAAGGTCTCAAAGGTTCTCTCCACAAATCATTTATTGCAAAAGAAACACATACCTTTACATGGAGAAACCTACAGTGTCACATGGAGAAACCTACAGTGTCACTTTCACCAGATCAGAGTTAACATCAAATAGGGTGGCTGGCAAGCCAATCCGTGGTGCCCAGCCTTGCTCCAGCCTATAAAATGAAAGTCCTTAACTGAGTGTCCATGAATCCCCAGGGGATATTAGATGAACTTTAAAGTGTTTGTGAAGCCGACGTGATGGCACATGCTTGTGTGGTGGCACATGTTTGTAATTCCAGTACTTGGGAGACAGAGACAGAAGGATCGCAGGTTCAAAGACAGCCTCAGCTACTTAGACCCTTTGCAACTCAGTGAGACCCTGTTTCAAAATAAAGAATAAAAAATAGAACTGGCCTAGCATGGTGGCGCACACTTGTAATCCCCACACTTGGGAGGCTGAGACAGGAGGATCCTGCAGGTTCGAAGCCAGCCTCAGCGGGCTTAAGAGACCCTGTTTCCAAACAAAATATAAAATAGGTCTGGGAGTGTAGCCCAGAGGTAGAAGGCCCCTGGGATCCATCCCCAGTACCACAAAAAAAATAAATAAATAAAAAAAAATAGAACTGGAGGTATAGCTCAGAGGTAGAATGCCCCTGGGTTGGATTCTAGTTAAAAATAAAAATAAAAAGTTTGCAAGCTTCCTGCAACTGGAAGGAGGGAGGTTTGTTGTTTTGTGCCTATGTGCTTTTTTCTAGAAAGAATTTTCATATACTGTTCAATACATTTTTGTTGTTGTTGTTGTTGTTGTTGTTGTTGTATGTGTGTTTCTGTGTGTGTGTGTGTGTGTGTGTGTGTGTGTGTGTGTGTATGTGTGTGTTACTAGGGATTGAACCCAGGAGCATCCTATCTCCAAGCTACACCACCAGCCCTATTTTTTATATATACTAATGGGTAAAGGTACATGTGGAATCCAATATATTCTCAAATGATACAGAAAAAAAGAATAGAAACATGCACAGGGACATTCTACCTCTGAGCTACACCCCCAGCCCTATTTTTTTTAATTCTTTTTTTTTTTTAAAAACAGGGCCTCACTAAATTGCAGAGGGCCTCACTAAGTAGCTGAGGCTGCAATCCTCCTGTCTCAGCCTCCCAAGTACTGAGATTACAAGTGAGTATCATCATGCCCGGCATAGTATAATTTTAATAATTGCCAACTTGGGGCAAAAGTACATGGTTGTGTATTGTACTATTCTTGCAATTTTTTTTTCTGTAAGTTTAAAAATATTTCACAAGAACAAATTTAAAACTTGTGATTAGAGGACAATGTCCAGTTAAAAGGCAGTTTCTCTTCTATTAGGAATATACTTAATGAACAGCACGACTGTGAGTGGCTCATATAATACAAACATCCTCATACATTTCCATATGTAATCCAAAAGTCAATGATATATTAGAAGTGAATGTTTACTGCAAGAAGTGAGTTACCAAAAGAATTTTAAAATTGCACAAACCCCAGAAATTCATTGGAAAAAAGATATATTTATTTATTCATTCATTTATTTTGCATTTTATAGCTGTTTATTCTAGGAGGCTCCCCATAACCTGTCCCTTCCCTAGGCCCTGCCATATTTATTTATTTATTTATTTATTTATTTATTTATTTATTTATTTATTGGTACTGGAGATTGAACCCAGGGCATTATGCTTCCAAGCTATACCCCCAGCCCTATTTTTATTCTTTATTTTGAAACAGGGGTCTCATTGAGTTGCAGAGGGCCTCACTAAGTAGCTGAGGCTCATGAACCTGCCGTCCTCCTATCTCAGCTTCCCAAGTACTGGAATCACAAACTTGCACCACCACAGTGGCTTTAGAAGAAAGGTTTTTTTTTTTTTTTTTTTTTTTTTTTTTTTTTTTTTTTTTTGGTGGTACTGGGGTTCCTGGAAGCCCTTCTACCTCTGGGCTACACTCCCAGACCTATTTTTACATTTTTATTTGGAAACAGGGTCTCCTAAGCCAGCGTGCGCGGCTGGCTTCGAACCTGCGCGATCCTCCTGTCTCTGCCTCCCAAGCGCGGGGATTACAAGCGTGCGCCACCACGCCTGGCTAGAAGAAAGGTATTTAGAATAGAAATAACCAATAGGTTATTGGATAGTTTGATAATCTAGTTAATGAAGAGGAAAGAATCCTACTAATATCTTGAGAAAAAATTTCAAGTTTTTAATGATTCACCATAGACATTAACTGCAACAGATTTAACAGAAAACGCATAGCTTTATGAGGACATTGATAACAAGCTGGTTCATGAGTGAAATCAGCTCAGAATATTTAAGATTAATTATTGTAAAAGCAAACTTAAAGGACCTGAGATCTTATGGAGACTTAATAGAGGCTTTCTTGAATTTTACAGATGTACCAATAACAAGTTGTGAAGTTGAAAGAAACTTTTCTAAACTATCAATAATAAAAATTCTCATCAATCATGCTAGAAGTAAGTCTAAATCATCTGTCTCTATTCTCTCTGAAAATTATACTACAAAATCATTTTCCTATGAAGAGGGGAAATAATATTACTGAGTCATAGAGGGCAGTTTATGTTAAAATATGATGTTCCTTTTTTCTGGATTATGTTTCTGATACGGGTCAGTTTTTAGTGAGTTTCTTCACTTTTGTGGTAGCTTTATTTGTAATTTTATATTCTTTTTCTTAAAGAAGGTCCCTAGATTTTAAACTTAATGTCCACAAAATCTAGATCTGCCACTGGTAAGGAGAAATTGTCCACAGACATGTGTCTATTTCAATCTCTTGATTCACTGCCACAGCTATTTAGGGAAAGGCGTTTGGATGCGAATCACTGGCGGTGCTTGCAAGGAAAATGAAATGACCTACGAGAGGCTTCCAGGAAGTTACTCCAGCTGTGGTGCCCTGCACTGGATGGAAAAAGTGGTGCTGGTGAGATTGGCAAGAAAGGAAGAGATGAAAGAGATATCTCAACAGAAAAATTGCCAGGAAATGGCAGCTGGGTAGTTTGGGACCATGAGATCAGGGGAAGACCTTCCCTGGGGACAGAGGAGGTTTCCGGTTCTTTGTTTAGTTTCCAGTGAAGGACAGCACTGAATGGCAAGTTAGGGAATTTGCACTTGACTGTGTTAGTAATAAGGAGCCATTGATTGCTTACGTATAGGGAAGTGATATATCTGAGTGTTTTCAGAAAAAAAAAAAATTGGCCATACTTGTAACATGGTTTGTTGGGAGCAGAAACTTTATATACAATAGCTAGGTCACATTCTATATCAGAGAACATTTCTGGGAGGATACACAAGGAAATGGTGAGTGTGGCCGTTTCTGAGATGGGAGACTGAATCTGGTTGAGTCACTGAGAAGACTGGATATCTAGCAAAAGGATAAGATCAAATTTGCCAGTTAACTTTTGTAAACACGGTCCTCTACTCTTTTTCTCAAAGGAGTTTTTAAGCCAGGCGTGGTGGTGCACACTTGTTATCCCAGCACTTAGGAGGCTGAGATAGGGGGGATTGCAGGTTTGAGACCAGCCTCAGCTACTTAGTGAGGCCCTCCACAACTTAGAGAGATCCTGTTTCAAAATACAGAATAAAAAACCAGGCTGGGGTTGTAGCTTGGATGTAGAATACCCCTGGGTTCAATGCCCCCCCATTAATAAAAAAAATTAAATAAGCAAAACAAAGTATTGTCCACGTTGCCCTGTTGGGCATTTCCTAAGTTTCAACCATCTCTTTCCAGGGTTGGGACCAAGTGACCTCCTGCATGCTCAGTTCTGTTGCAGTCTAGGACAAAGGTCCTTAACTGGGTGTCTGTAGCTCCTCAGAGAATTCACAGATGGAGTTTAAAGAGTTTGTGAGTTCCCTGAAATTGCAAGCAAGATTTTATTGTCTTGTGCCAATGTGGTTTTTTGTTCTAGAAATAAATTTCATATACCTCTCAATGCATTCTTAAGTGACTAAAAGACTCCCCCAAAGCCCTAAAACATTGCTCAAAGTCCAGAAATAATCTAAGCCACCAGGAAGGTTAATATTCAAGTCTTAAGCTAATATTTCACATCTTAACAGAAAGCCACCCTTGATCCTACTCTAATCTGACTTTGGCCTTTAACTCGGTTCTTAGAACAGAGTTTCTGCCTTGTCCTTCCGGCACTTTTCCCATTTGGATTTCAAGAAAGTTAGAGTCAATGGAATATGTATTGCATGATTCATATAATTGCATTAGTGAAGTTTATAAAATCTATTTTTGGTGCATTATAGTCATACATCTTAATGGGGTACAAGATGGTAGAGACATACATGCACACATCCACTCATTTAGCCCTTCCCCAATTCCCTCTCTCCTTCAGAAAAACTAATCTCAGAATTAGTGGAGCAGCATGGGTTAGGGACTTGAAGGGAATGTTAGGGAGTCTTCTGGTATGCTATTTTTTTTTTTTTTTTGCCAGTCTGAGAATGGAACCCAGGGTCATTTGACCTCCGAGCCATACCCCTTGCCCTATTTTCATTCTTTATTTTGAAACAGGGTCTCACTAAGTTGCGGAGGGCCTCACTAAGTAGCTAAGGCTGTCTGCGAACCACGATCCTCCGGTTTCAGTTTCCCGAATGCTGAGATTACAAGCATGCGCCACCATGCCCAGCTGCTATAATATTTTTGTTTCTTAATCTGATTAAATAGGAAGATTCATTGAGCATATATATAGACATATTCCATTTCCTGAATGTGTATTATGCTTCAATTTAAGAAAAGTAAAAAAAAATGTGGTGAGCACTTGGGGTGACTCATGAGTTGAACACGGTTCTTCCTTCCTAGTCCCCCATGATCTGAACCCTGCAATGTCATATAATGGGAGGGAACGAGGGTTTTAGATTCAGCTTGATCTAATGCAGAGCCCTGGCTTTATTATTTACTCATTGTATATTTTTCTTCAACTTTTCCTTATATTTCTGATTCTAATTTTCTTCATTTGCTAAGTAAACTGGCACCATGGGTTTCCCAAACCAATGTGAAAATTACCAGAATGAAAATGCAGTCACTTGTGTCAAGCTCTAACCTAAAAAGAAAAAAAAAAAAGTGAAAACAGGAGGTTAGGAAGGAGGGGGCCTCGTGCACATCTGCCAAAACCATAATCCTGTACAATGGCCTTTGAAAGCTTATGCAGAAATCCCCATTTCTGCCTGTTCAACCTTGGACTGACACACCCCTTGTGATCGATCCGTCAGTCCAAGGATAATTAGTTACAAACAACTTATGTAATATCCCTCATTTTGCCCCCTGCCTCAGTCTTTATGAACACACACACACACACACACACACACACACACACACACACACACACAGAATTTACTATGGAACGTGTATTCCCATTGCTTTGCTAGTTATTCTTGAATAAATTTTCTTTTTGGAGAGTTCCTGGTGGCTGTTTAGATTGACAGTTTTATAGGGATAACAAATAACCTTCCTCTTATGTTTGCTGTGGGGATGACAGATAATACAAGTAGAGTGCCTGGTGCTATTGATTTCCTAAACCTGATTCTTTTCTTGCCCATGCCCAGTGCAGGTATTGGGAAACCCAAATGTTGACACTGGCTAGTCGTGCCGCTGAGGATGGCCTTATGATACTGATCTTGACAATGCGAGATCTGCTAGGGCAGGTTGTGGTGGCACCACCCTGTGATCCTAGTACTTGGGAGGCTGAGACAGAAGATTATAGGTTCAAGACCAGCTTTGGAAACTAGTGAGACTGTCAGCAACCTAGTGAGAGACACTGCTTCAAAAACAAAACAAAAACAAACAAAAAACCAAACAAACAAAAAAGAGCCAGGGGTGTAGCTAGGAGGGAAAGTGCCTCATGGTTGGGAAAGGGAACAAACATGGCTGGTGCCACTCTCCTGCCTTGAATTTGGACACTAGTCTGAGCAGCAGCAGCTGTCTTGCAACCAAGAGGTAGAAAGCATAGAGGAAGGGCTAAGAGAGGCCCAGACGCTGGTACAAAGCCAGCAGATACACAGAGCTACATCTTCATGCTTCTCGATAAACGACTGTGCAAGCCTGGGTATATCTTGTTTTCTCACCAGAATGCTTTCGCCTCTGAGATGCACTTTAAATTATCACCACTATTATTAAACATGGAATAAGTTTTTAATATCTTTAACATGGCCACATGACTATCTCCTAGTGACCAGTGGTCAACTAAACATGATAGCAAATACTGTTGCCTCTGACTTGTTCTGATAGTTGTGTGTGTGTGTGTGTGTGTGTGTGTGTGTGTGTGTGTGTGTATGTGTGTGTGTGTAGGTATGGGGAGGTACTGGGGATTGAATTCAGGAGGTGCTGTACCTCTCAGCTAAATTTTCAGTCCTTTTTTTTGTTTGTTTGTTTTGAAACAGGGTCTTACTATGTTGCTGAGGACCTTGCTGAAATGCCAGGGCTGGCCTTAAACCTGAAATCCTCTTTCTCATTCTCCCAAGTACTGGGATTGCAGGCATGTGCCACCTAAAGCCCACCTTCCTTATGGTATTTGTTTAAATCTAAATTCATAACTTTTTCTGTTAAATTTTATCCCATTCACTTTTCTCTTCTCTTTTTGAGATATTTACAATTCAAGTTAGCATTTTCAGAACAATCAATATCTGGCTTCAGAGAAGTCATGAATCATCTCGTTTTTGGAAAGTTTAAGAACCTAACCTGTGCTGGGCTTTGTGGCGCATGCTTGTAATTCCAGTATTGGGGAGGCTGAGACAGGAGAATCACAGGTTCGCAGCCAGCCTCAGCTACTGAGGCCCTCTGAAACTTAGTGAGAACCTGTTTCAAAATAAAGTATAAAGCCGGGCGTGGTGGCACATGCTTGTAATCCCTGCACTTGGGAGACTGAGACAGGAGGATCGCATGGGTTCGAAGCCAGCCTCAGCTACTTAGGCTCTCAGCAACTTAGTGAGACCCTGTTTAAAAAAAAAAAAAGAAAAAAATATATTTATATATATATTTATATATATTTAGATATGGTCTGGGAGTATAGCCCGGAGGTAGAAAGCCTCTGGGTTTCACCCCTAGTACCACCAAAATAAAGTATAAAAATAGGGCTGGGTGTAGCTCAGAGGTTGATGCTCCTGATGCCCCTGGGTTCAATCCCTAGTAACACACACATACACACACACACACACACACACACACACACACACACAAGAACCTAACCTTTCGTATTACAATAGACCTCTCCTCTCATTTACACTGACATCTCCTTCCAGACAGACTTCATCTTATTCACAAGAATACTTAAGTCCAAAATTCCCTTTAGTTTTAGATCTTTTGGTGGTAGGGCAGGAAGCATCACATACAAAAAAGAATGGTCACCAAGAATCACCATTATATCCATTATCATGCCATGGGGGTTGGGGATGGATGCACACCTTTGCTTGTTTGCAGAGATTCTTCCTGTGAGGTAAGTAAGGGTACTTTGGAGTTAGTGCTGAAACTCCAGAGAAGCAGAAAATAATCATTGTACTGGTCCAAAGGCAGAATAAAATGAAAGAAAGGCAGAAAAAATTATGATTATTAAGAAAAGAGAAAAAAGGTCTTTACTGAGACTCTGAAAGGAAGAATATAACTCAGAGCTACTGGCAACTAAGAAACTCAGTGGCAACTATGTGGGTTTGCAGGAAATGAAGGAAATGCTGTAGAGAGTAAAAGTGGGATCACTATCATTATTAACTCATCGGCGAGAGGCATCTTTAATATGCTATTCAGCAAGGCTACTATAGAATAGAGCATGATCCCTGGTTAGCTACACTGAATTAGACACAGATTCTGACCTGTACGATATAAAAGAAACTATCCTAGGGTAGCTTATTAGGTAGAAGTAACAACAGAAAGAAAATAGTTATTTTACCTATTTTTCATGATAATATATATATATATATATATATATATATATATATATATATATATATTTTTTTGTGGTACTGGGGTTCCTGAAAACCCTTCTACCTCCGGGCTACACTCCCAGACCTATTTTATATTTTTATTTGGAAATAGGGTCTCTTAAGCCAGCGAGGCTGGCTTCGAACCAGCGTGATCCTCCTGCCTCCGCCTCCCAAGAACGGGGATTACAAGCGTGCGTCACCACGCCCCGCTATAATATATGTATTTTTGAGATTGAATGTAGTAAGCCCATTTGGAAGGGAATAGATAGAAAATGATCATTAAAATCCTATGTTTAAAGGGGTTCTTTTTTGTCTTTTTGGGCTGGGGATTGAACCCAGGGTGGTGCACTTGCCAGGCAAGCACTTTGCCACTGAGCTACATCTCAGCCCCAAATCCTATGTTTTTGTTTTGTTTTGTTTTGTTTTTGGTGGTACTGGGGATGGAACCCTTCTACCTCTGGGATACACTCCCAGGCCTATTTATATTTGTATTTGGAAACAGGGTCTCTTAAGCTAGCGTGGCTGTCTTCGAACCTGCGTGGCCCTCCTGTCTCCACCTCCCAAGTACAGGGATTACAAGCATGTGCCACCACGCCCAACTAAATCCTATGTTTAATCAGGGAAAGAATTAGAGAAATCTACTAAATAGGCTTTGAAGACAAATAATGCCTCTAAGAGTTACTTACAAAGTGGACTGGAGTAGGGAGTTTTTTCCTAGGCATTCTCCAAAAAATCAGTCATGATTCATGAAGAAATTAGGGTGAAGAAGTAAAGGAACTTTTAAGTGTGCTGGAGAGGAGTAATCTAAAACCCACAATGATAATGATAATAGCTATCATTTTTTTCTGGACAACTGTGTCAAAGCAGAAGAAAGTAAATTAGGTAATCTTCATTTCTGATGACGCATTTGAAGGGGAAACAATCTTTGATGGACTTGGTAAAGGTCATAAGATCCATGACATCATTAGAACAGGTGGGGTCAGGGTCACGTTGGTCAGGTCTGAGTATGGTACCTGCAGTCAGACCTAAAGAAGATGAGTTAAATAACAAAAAGCCCAGAATAGCCAAGGTAGTTCTCAGCAACAAAAACCACGCAGGAGGAATCACAATACCTGACTTTAAACTATACTACAAAGCCATTGTAATAAAAACAGCATGGTACTGGCAAAAGAACAGATATATAGACCAATGGAGCAGAATAGAAGACCCAGAAACAAGTCCACACACTTTCAGCCAATTGATTTTTGACAAAGGGGCCAAAAACATACACTGGAAAAAAGATAGCCTCTTCAACAAATGGTGTTGGCAAAACTGGTTAACCATATGCAGAAAATTGGATGTTAATCCCACTTTTTCACCCTGTACAAAAGTCAACTCACGATGGATCAAAGACTTGGAAATTAAACCAGAGACTTTGAAGCTCCTTGAAGAGGGCATAGGTCCAACACTACAACACATAGGCACAGACAAACATTTCCTCAACAAGACCCCAAAGGCACAACAAATTAAAAGGAGAATCAATACATGGGATTGCATGTAACTGAAGAGCTTCTGTTCAGCAAAGGAAACTATCAAGAACCTCAATCGAGAGCCAACAGAATGGGAGAAGATTTTTGCCACCTACACCACTGATAGAGGACTAATATCTAGAATATACAGAGAACTCAAGAAACTCAACACTAAGAAAACAAAGCATCCAATAACAAAATGGGCAAATGAACTAAATAGACACTTCACAAAAGAAGAAATTCAAATGGCCAATAAATGCATGAAAAAATGCTCAACATCACTGGCAATCAGAGAGATGCAAATCAAAACTACCCTGAGATTTCACCTAACTCCAACTAGAATGGCCATCATTCAAAACACAAACAACAACAGATGCTGGCGAGGATGTGGAGAAGTGGGAACTCTAAGACATTGTTGGTGGTATTGCAAATTAGTGCAACCACTTTGGAAAACAGTATGGAGAATCCTCAGAAGAATGGGAACAAATCTTCCATTTGATCCAGCAATACCACTGTTGGGTATCTACCCAAAAGAAAAGAAACCAAACTACCAAACTAATGCATGTGTATCTATGTTCATAGCTGCACAATTCACCATAGCCAAACTATGGAACCAGCCAAGATGTCCATCAACAGATGAATGGATTACAAAACTGTGGGATATGTACACAATGGAATTTTACTCAGCCATCAAAAAAAACTCAATTACATCATTTTCAGGGAAATGGATGGAACTGGAGGACATTATGCTAAGTGAGATTAGTCAGGCACAAAAAATAAGAAATCAGATGCTTTCCCTAATATGTGAGAGTTAGGGAGAAATGGGTCATAGGAGGAACTCTTGGAAGAGGATCAGTAACTTTTAACTCTGTTTACATTGTCTTTGGATATACAATATTTTTTTTATTTTTTAGGGAGTTTATTTACTCTTTTGTTGCCTGTGCCATTGAAATCATATCCAAGAAATCACTTCCAATTTCAATGTTGTAAGGTTTTATGACCCAGATTTTCTTCTAAAAGCTTATAGTATTAAGATTTATATTTAGGTCTTTTATCTATTTTGAGTTAATATTTGTATATGTGTTAGGTAAGGGTCCAATTTTATTCTTTTTCATTTATTATTACTTTTCAACAATATTTAGTTAAAAGACTAGTATTTCCTCCACCAAAAGTTCATGGAAACCTTGTCAAAAATAACTTGACAATGTATGGAAGAATTTATCTCTAGGCTTTTATTTAGCTCCAATGGTTTATATATCTGCCTTTAGAACAGTACTACACTGTTTCAATTATTGTAGCTTTATATGGTTTGAAATCAGAAAATATACATCTTCTAGCTTTGTTCTCCTTTGAGACTGTTTTGGGTATCTAGAGTCCATATTCCATATCAGGATAGATTTTTTCTGAAAAATAAATAAATAAATGTATGATAGTTTCACCTAAAAAAAAAAAAGAAAAAAATATTCTCTGGTAAGAAAGAAAGCAAAAAGAAATATTGAAATGTTATCTTTAAGTCATCAAAAGTTTGGTACCAGACAAATGAAACTGTTATGTGAGATTATCAATGTTAATATTGTATAAATTGCTATAATACTAGATGTCAACCAGTAAGCCAAGCGCGGGAAGGAGGGATGGGGAGGGAATGGGGTGGGGATCGTGGTAGGGGCTAACTGGGCGAGATGTGCATGTATGTCTACAAAAGTATTTTCTTTATACCACTATGATGTATGAATACATTGCACCAATAAAAATAAATTTAAAAAAAAAAAAGAAGATGAGTTAATAGAGGGCAGGCTGAGACTGTGGCAGTAACAATGGGATGAGAGTTCAGGTTCAGCTTTGGGTCCATGATGAGAGGTACATGCCATAGTTAGGCCTAGGGATGAACTGAAGCTCCAGCAGGATTATCGGTGGCACTGGCTACTAAAAATAACCTCATTTGTTTGTCTTGCTACAACCTCCAGCTGCATCCTGGTTCTCTCTGTACACTTCTATCTCCAATAAAAGGGCCATACTTCTTAGTCCCACCTGAATCCCCCCAGTCTAGTTTCCCTGTCAGCGCACCAACTGGAGAAGTCTTTTCCTGGTCCCTTGTTCTTTTCCTTTCTTCTGCAGCCCTGGTCACAGTAGTCTTCCCTCTGCTTTTGAAGAATCCCTTTTCTGCTCTGAATTCTGTGATCTACCTCACCATCTTACCCTTTCTTCTGCTTCTTCCCTCTGCTCCTCCACTGTGGCCACCCCTAGGTACCAACCCTATTCCTTGCTCTCCTCTCCCAAGACTAGACTCTAGTTCACCCCTCTTGTCTCAGTAAGCACACTAATACTGATCCCCAAATACATATTTCCAGAGTCAACTTTTTTTGCCAAGGCTTCTAGTATATATTCCTTTATGTATTATCATCCTTTCATATACAAAATATCTACCTCAATTCATCATCCATCCTCCCAAACCAGCTATCTTAATCTTGTAATTTCTGGTCAGGTTATTACACTTCTCAGTCTCTCCCAAATGTGTGATCCTTGAGCTTTTCTTTCCCTTTGTCCCCTAGATCAGCCACCGGGTTCCGTGGACTGATCTTTGCCATACTTGCAAATTCATTCTGACATGTCTCTCCTCATCCGAAGAACCCTAGGCCAGTTTTTTAGCTCTCTCCAGGAAGTAGCTGCCTGCAGTTTCCCCTTTAGATTGTCTTCCTTGAACCCTGTTGTGGTAGTCGTGGGCATAACAACAACACCCATCACAGCTCACAGGATCTCAGGGACTTCCCTAGAAACTTTACCTACACTATCTTATTTAAGCCTTTCAATGCTGTGAACTGGTACTACTGTTGAACTCACTTTCCAAAGAAGAAAATGGAGTCTCAGCAAGTTTAGCCTTGCTTCTGAGAGTCACAGAGCTAACACTGGACAGGACCATGAATACAGATTTTGTCCGTGCTGCACTTTGTGCACTAAGAAATCCACAACAGTCCCCGTTATTCACCAGGCCAAGTTCAGCATTCTTGTTCAATAGTCAGTGTCTCCACAGTGTGGCCTCATTGATCTGTGCAGTGAGATACCCCCCACCTCCTGGAGCAGCACCTTCTTAACTTCCACCCAAGTACATTTAGTACTTGCCTAAAACCAAGTTTTTTCATTTGTAAAATTCCCACCCCATAATCCTAAGCTTGTTGTTGGTATCATATATATATATATATATATATATATATATATATATATATATATATATATATATCTTGGTGTAGTCAAAGGTCCTTACGAGGTACATAATAAATACTGTACTACTTATTAAGTGGTTGTTACTAATATTCTTGCTTCTGTGCTTTTACTGATGATATTCCGCACATGTGAAATGCTCCTCTCCATTGATCTAGTGCGACAGTTAAGGATTAAATTCCACTTTTTTTTTATTAACCTATACTTTTATTGTAGTGCACATTGACCTTTCTTCTCTGTAATTCCGAATACACTTTCAATCCACACTCATATTGTATACTTTCTTATTCTTGAATGGTTTTGTGAGAGTGGATCTCCTGAGTTTCTTAAGACCTCATTTGTATTCCTTCTGTTCTCATCTTCTTTCTGTTGTTATCTCACAGCTTCTGACAAAGTATACCAAAGTGATTTGTACACTGATGGATGGGAAAATTAAATGTAAGGACAAGTTTAGAACAAAAAGAGCAATGGGATATTTTCTTGTTTGATTTGAATTAGCAATGGGTGGGGTGTGTTGAAATTATCCTGCAAGAGACCTGAGCTGGGGCGGGGGGTTCAGGAAAACAGTCGGTGCCAGTTGTGTATAGGAAAAGAGAAACTGATCTCTATATTACTGAGCTTTCACTTTAATTTTTTTCCCTCTCTCATCAAAGAAGGGATAGATCCAGGAGGAAATGATCTGAGATAAACTTTCAGGGAACAGTAATGAAAGAGACTACTCACAATAAGGAGACAGAAATGGAATTGAAGGCTCAGGGACTGGAGATAATAAAGAGGGAAATCAAAGGCATTCACGTTTGCAAATAATATAGGAGAAAACAGTAAACACACCAAAACAGAAAAACTAGGTTACATTAAAGAATCAAAATTGCAGCTGTCACAAGAGGAAGAGGAAGGCCCTCAAATAAGCTCAGGGACCCACTGAAGTAGGTCACGGAAAGCCAGAGGCATTGTTTAGCTAGCTACTGACAAAGGAAATTAGATAACCATATTATTTTGAAAGAAACTAGATTATGGAATTATAAGCAAGACGTAAAAGGGCTAGGCATGAATGATTTGTTTTGGTTTATGAGATTGAATCACACCAGAAAGCCTATTTTTTCTATATTCATGAAATGTCAAAGTAGAGGGAGATCTTGACAGTCTTATCAACTCTGACATGCAGGCCTGGCTACCAGGGATGGCTACCATGCTGGCATGGCTACCATGGCTACCATGGCTAACATGCAGACCTGGCTACCAGGGATGAGCAGCACAGGTAAACTGTAAGGGGGGTGAGCACCCAGGCCTTTGAACTCCTTTTCTTCTTTTCTTTATGGCACTGGAAATTGAACCCAGGCTCATTCTACCTCTGAGCTATGCCCCAGACCTTTTTTATTTTTCACTTTGAAACAGGGTCTCACTAAGTTACTGAGGGCCTTGTAAAGTTTCTGAGACTGGTCCCAAACCTGTGATCTTATCTCAGCCTCCCAAGTACTGGGATTACGGGCATGCACCACCATGCTCAGCTTGAGCCCCTTTTTCTTATTCTGCAGAGATGTTATTTATATGACCTAAGGTGAAAGAAGAGTAGGTAGCAGAAGTGCTGTAAATCACATGCAAAGCACCAACTTGGATCATGTGGTATCGCAAGGCCGTCTTCAAGATTTTGCAGACTTGAACTTGTTCAACTTAAAAGAAAAGAGAAACAAATTGGGGTCTGCTAAGTGTTATATTGAACCATTCCAGAGCTGTTGATTTATCTCATGGCCCAACAGGTGTCAGGCAGGTGGCCTTCCACTTTATAATCAGGAACACACATCCTCTTGTGTAGTTCTGTTAGCTGTAAGATCTTCTGGATATCATCCCGTCAGCACACAGGGAAGAGGGAAGAGAGCTTCCCTCGCCTGCATGTAGTATTGCCATTTCTGCTCCGCTCCATTGCTGAGAACCAGTCCCAGCACACCATCCAGATACAGTGAGGACTGGGAGACTAATTTGGTTGTGCTTCTGAGAGGAAGGAATAGGCTTGGTGAGTCAATCTCTCTAGAGATCGAGTTGAATTTTTTTTTAAATCCAGACGATGATTCCTATTTTTCTATCAACCAACATGCCCATAAATATGAAATGATTTAATTTTCAGTTTCAAATGGATATTTTTTATTGTTAAAATGCAAAAAGCATAAGGCTCTCTCTCACACACTCTCTTTGGTAAAAGTATATAAGTAAACAGGGAATGTAGGAGTCTAGCTTTTGAATAAATACATTACTAAATTAATGGAGTTTTCTCCTGCACTGAAAGAAAAGTAGAACATAACTTGTAGTCATATGGTGGGAACTAATTTTGCCCACCATAAAATGAAAAAAAAAATTAAAAGTCTAAGAGGCAGAGATGAGACAGGAACTAGGACATTAATCATTGAGCCAACAATTATAACACATATTGAGAGACAGAAAGTACAGAGCATTAAAATAGTTGAAATCCAGTGACTTCAAAGGTCCATAATAGCAGCAGGGTGACATTTCTTTTTAAAGGTTATTTTCATTGTTTGGTGTCTCCAACCTAATTTTAGATAAAAGGGAATGATCATGCTTTTCATTCTAGTAGCATAATGTATAAAGTTGAGGGTTCTTTACAAAGGGGTCAGGTATACTTCTTAATGTAAAAAAAACCAAAATAACTTGTGTGATGTGTGTTACATAAATGGAAAAAGTGATTCTTAAACAATAGCATGAGGGATATGTATTAGGAGTAAAGACTAGAGGTCTGTATGTATGGTAGAGAAATTTCCAGAATCTCCTCCTGGAAGACAGACAGACCTACCTAAATACTAAAGTGATTCAGCTCAATAACCACATGTTCCTTCTCATAATCCTCATGGAACAAAAAAGATGTCTCAGCCATTAACTTTTTAAAATTTTGTAGCATAAAGATGTCATATAGTTTACTGCACATAGAAGTCTCAGGATGGTAGCCATGTGTGGCGGCCATGCTTGTAATCCTAGCATTCCTGAGGTGGAGACTGGAGGATTGCAGTTCATGGACAGCCTCAGCTACTTACTAATGCCCTTTGTAACTCAGCGAGGCCCTGTTTCAAAAATAAAAAGACTGAAAAAATAGAGCTACGGTGTTGCTTGGAGGTACAATGCCCCTGGATTCCATCCCCAGTACTTAAGAATGTCATAGTTGGAATGTATAGTTCAGTCCCACTCCACAGAAGGCACTGTGGATCCTCTGATTTGCTGAAACCAAGGCTACTTAGATCCAGAATATTATAGGTCTTTTGACAAAACAGGTGATAGGAAGTAAGTAGAAAGGAGGGTGCTAGTTTCTAAAGCAGCAGGTAAGGAAAAGGAGTCTGGCTTGGGCTGACAAGGCCGGGGAGTGGCAGGAACAGGCAGCCTTCATGTGCCCAGGAGCCAGGAGGGCGAGGCGCTGTTCCATGACGTCTTTCTGTTCATGGCAGGAACGGGCACTTCCGGGCAGCTCAAGTTCCAGGGACGTGGTTGGTGTCCATACAAGGCTGAGTGTCTACACAAGGACCTGAGCCAAGCAGCGGTCGGCAGGCCATGCGGCTGGCTTCGAACCTGCACAATCCTCCTGTCTCTGCCTCCCAAGCGCGGGGATTACAAGCGTGCGTCACCACACCCGGCAGGAATGCTAAATCTTACTGAACTTGTGACTTGCTAAAGTTCCCTCTTTGAGTAGATGGGTTAAGTTGCTGGAGGTCAGAAAGGGTGGTGACACATGGAAGAGCTTTCTGAGCTAGAAGGTGCTGGATAAGGGGGGCTATTGACACTTTCTAATCACCATATTTGCTGGCACAAACCAACCATTCTTCTAGATTTCACCTCATAAGTCAGTTATGCATTTTGTCCTCATGACAAAGTCTAGAGTTGGACAGAGACCATTAAGAAAGAATTGCCTATTGTGATAATGTTACAACCTTAGTATAGTTAAGTAACATTACTAACAATGAACATTTATCAAGCCCTTCTTCAATGGGCAGGTTCTGGGTCGCATGATTAACATTTGTTATTCCGTCCCCTAATATACCTGTAATATTGTTTCTGTTATTAGCCCCAACTTACAGATGGGGACATGGAGACACAAAGAGACCAAGACCATCCTGACTTTGAATCCTGAAGTCAGGATTCGAAATCAAGCACTCTGTGTTTTATCTTATTTTATTTTAGGTACCAGGGATTGGACTCAGAGGCATTTTACCTCTGATCTACACTCCCAGCCCTATTTTACTTTTTATTTTGAAACAGGGCCTCACTAAGTTCCTGAGGGTCTTTCTAAATTGATGAGAATGTCCTTAACCTTTGATCCTCCTGTCTCAGCCTACCAGGTACTGGGTTTACAGGTGCCATCTTACCCGGCCAGTCCGCGCTTTATAATAACCATCCAAACACAGAGATCTCCCCATAGGCAGATTCTAGATCATGAACACATAAGAACAGAGGGTAGAGAAAGAGTTGACAACCAGATATTTTCAGGAAAAGGTGATGTAAAGAATTGAAATGGAGAAGAAACTCTGTTTTGTGAAAGAAATAAAGACAGTGGAATTTGTACTATGAATAAAATGAAAATGAAGCCATCAAAGCCGGTTTTATAATTCATCATAGACTTGTCAATTAAAAATTCATTGACTACCTAGAATTAAACATGCTAACCAACTTTAGGGAACTCAGCCTAAAAACCAGATGTTCATACACCTCTAAAATATGAGTCAATGATGATAGAGTCTTCTGAGAAGAAATTGCTACTACAGTAGATTCCCAAGCCAAAGGATACAGGGAGTTACAGGAGATTTCCAGCCAGAGATGGTGGGAGCCCATCTTACAGACCTCTCATCTCCTATAGGGTGAGGCATGGAAAGACCACTGCTGTGGATGACCAGAGGGATTCTCAAGATCTGAATAATCCCTCCATCATGGCGAAGAGCAGGTGGAAAGTATCTTTGCACTGTGATTAAGAAAGCAGAATTTCATTCATGTCAGACCCCTTTCTCTAACCCCAACTATTACCAGACAAGAATGAACAAAAATTATAGGCCCACTTATTCGGAGGTGGAGATGGGATGTAGAAATTTTGCTACTGGGGACTTTTTACATTGTAAAGCTCTAAAACCAGTCTCAGTTTTGCTATGTTGTAAGAAGAGCCCAAATTAGCAGCGATGTTTAGAGGAAAGGTGCTGAATTGGTGCCTTGGTTAACCTCTGGCTGATACTTTCAGATCAACTTGGTGAGTCTTTGGAAGTTTAATGGCCTATTGTAAGTTTAAGGAGAGTCAAAACAATTATTCAAGACTTATTGCGGAACAATTTTTAAGGAAATAAAAACCCGGCACCAAAAAGGGTGAAGCCTGTAATTTCTTGAACACTGATGGAAACTACAACCGAAAGGGAACAGAGTGGATCAGGGTGACATGCTGGCCGTGGCCCAGTGGCTCCAGGGGCCTCTGCAAGCCAGAAAACCCCAAACAACAGAGGAGCAGGACGGGAGGCCAAGCAGGCACCTCGGACCTCATGGCGCCTCTTCTTACACATCATCTTCTGCATCGGGAGAAAGTCTGAGAGAAGCGGGAAAGTTAAGCGCCATCTCAAGCTAATAGTGCTTTTCATGATTATCTCCCTTCTGCCACTTATTTTCCCCCAAATATAAAAATAGCATGTTCAATTGAAAAGGATTTAGAACATACAGAATGGAGCAAAAAGAAAGCATTTTCTTATAATCTCAACATCTATTACCCCCACCATTGGAGTAAGGCCACATTCCTCTTGTTCAGTAAGCTCCAGCCCCAGAATCAGATGAGTGACAAGTAAAATTCTCCTTTTTGAAGGAATCAGTAAAAACTCAGAGATTGCAGATTCATATCTAAGCTCACATTGTCCTCTGTTTAAAAGTATGCATTTTGAAGCCGGGCGTGGTGGTGCACACTTGTAATCCCCGCGCTTGGGAGGCTGAGACAGGAGGATCGCACAGGTTCAAAGCCAGCCTCAGCTACTTAGTGAGACCCCGTTTCCAAATAAAATATAAAAAGTAGGGCTGGGAGTATAGCCCGGAGATGGGAAGCCTCTGGGTTCCACCCCCAGTACCACTAAAAAAAAAAAAAAAGTATGCATTTTGTAAAATTGTGTCTACAGACTTTTTGCCTATGCATTATACATATATAATATATAATTATATATAGCTTACAATTTACCATTTTAGCCATTTCAAGTGTACATTTCAATAGCATTTAGGTGTACTCACAATGTTGTGCAATTATCACCACTATCCGTTCCTACTGAATCATCCCAAACTAAAACTTTGTATGCACTAAAAACCAATTCTTTATTCCTGCCTCCCCCTCCCTGTCCCAGCCCCTAGTAACCTCTAGTCTACTCTTGGTCTCTATGAATTTGCCTTTTCTAGGGATTTGGTACACTGGAATCACACAGAATTTACTTTTGTGTCTGGTTTATTTCATTTTACATGTTTTCAAGGTTCATTCATGTAGCATATACTAGAATTTCATTCCGTGTGTGTGTGTGTGTGTGTGTGTGTGTGTGTGTGTGTGTTACTAGGGATTGAACCCAGGGACATTCTACCTCTGAACCATACCCGCAGACCTATTTTATTCTGAAATAGGGTTTTGCTAAGTTTCCATGTGCTGCTGGCCTCCATCATGAGAGCCTCCTGCCTCAGTCTCCCAAGTACTGAGATTACAGGTGTGTGCCACCACACTCAGAGAGTTTTATTCCTTTCTGAAGCTGATATTCCATTGGATGACATATATACTCATTTTATTTATCTTTCCACTAAAGGGCATTTGGTTGTTTCCAGTAAATATAACTCTGCTTCTTCTTTTTTCAGTTTATAATATACTGTGACCATTTCTCCATCTTACTAACTTGTCTTCGGGAAACATTTAATCTGATTGAGTGACATTCTCATTATAGGTATACAATCAGTAATCTAGTCATTTTCTTGTATTTGAGCATTGAGGTTATTTCAAGCCTTTACCATGGTAGATAAAGCTGCAATACTCCAGGATATCAAGCCTTAACCGAGTATGTGATTGACATTTTCTAAGAATAGATTCCTAGAAGTCGAATCACTGCGGCAGAGCACATGAAATTCTAAACATCTCTGTGTTTTCCTTCCAATTTTCTTGTCAGGTAGCTTTTCAGAAATATATTTGCACTTTTCAAGTTTCCATGAGAAACTTAATTTATTGTACTCTAACCAACAATAAAGGCCATCATTTAAAATGTCTGCTAATTTAATCAATGGAAATGCTGTCTTGTTGATTTAGTTTTCATTAGATTGGTTACTTGACTCTCCTCAGACATATTATTCAATATCTACAAGTTTTTGCACAATAGCTCTGACACCATCGGTAGAGGAATCAGCAACGGAGAGGTCAGGGTGAAGAGTGTAGGCAGGTGAGCAAGGAAAATGGGGATTAGCAGGCTCGATGTAGGATTATGGTGGGGTCTGATAAGTCAGAATCTGTCTCCATTTCTAATGTAGTGAGTATTTACAAAGCTCAGCCCTGTCCTCCAGTCTTTCTCAGTACAGGCTGAATCCTGTTCTCTCTCTCTAGGGTTTAGAGCCCAGCTGCAGTTCATCTGAAATTTATAATGACTTCTATTCAACGTCTCTGGCTTTCCACCAGTAGGTGTTATTGCTTTTTGCAAATGAGAAAAATCAAGGCTCAAATGCATTATGAAACTTTTCAAGGAAATTCAAGAGTCAAGTGAATAAGCTGTGATTTGAGGCTGACTATATAAATCTATGCCCTTTTCACTACATCCACTTTGTACAAAGCTTTACATACTTGACAAGTACTGCTAGTTTCTGTCGAGTATATAGAAAAAAATACTGACTTCTTTCATATTGACTTCTTTCATTTGGGCACATCCTTTTTATATCATCTTTTTAAAATATGAATCAACAATGTGCCCAAGTGAACTTCTAGTAAGTGTTGGGATGTTCTCTTTTCACTCTTTGTATGTTGAAAGCCTCTTTGGATGCTTGAACAGGTCTTATCCTGGCTCTCACCCAGCTTGTTGCTAGATGTTTGACTCTGAGTATTCCACTTAGCTGCTCTGGGACTCAGTTATAATAAATTCCTATTCATAGAGTTGTTGTGAAGAGTAAATGTGCAAGATATGTAATGAAACTCAAAAAAATACCTGGCATGCATTAAGTGGGCAATAAATATTTTCTAAAGTTCTTGGTGCAGTGGCAATTGGCAAAAATAAATGAAATTGGGACAATTTAGAAGAAAGGGAACTAATGCATTTATTACTATCCCATATCTGTAAGAAAAAGGAAGCTTTTAAAGTGTATTGAAGTATAACACACATACAGAAAAGTGAGCAAATCATATTTGTACAGCTCAACTAATTAACTTCAGATGATCACAACCATGAAACCATCTCTCATGACCAGATATAGAACATTGTCTGCAACATGAAAGGTCTCTCTGCTCCACTCCCAATCATTATTCTCTTAGTCCTTCCCAGTAATAACTATTTTCATATTTACCACTAAATTATTGAGTTTTGTCCAATTTTTACAGATGAAACTTGATCCCTACCTCATAACATATACAAAACACAAAGCATTATTTTATAGGTGGCCCTCAGCACAGTATTCAGTGAAAAACAAGACATGCCAAGAAGAATGTCATTTATATGAATTTATGTCTTTTGATTAACAGAAAGTCTTATTATTAATGTAGCCATATTTGTCAATCTTTTCCTTTATGGTACTGCTTTGTGTTTTGTTGAAGAAACACTACCGTACCTCAAGATTATGAAAATTACCTATTATTTTAGATGCCTTATTTTATATGGTATGAGGTAGGGGTCAAGCTTTATTTTTCCTCTATGTGGATAGTCAGTTGATTGATATTTTATTTAAAAGATTTTCCATTCCAAGTTACCTTGCAATAGCATCTTGAGAGAAATTAAACACCTATATAAGTGTGGTAGAGCTTCTTCATTTTCCATTCTGTTTAATTGGTTATTTGACTATTCTTGCACCAATGCCTGTTGTCTTCATTATGATAGCTTCATAAGTTTTCATATTCAGTAGATTAACTTCTGCTTCTCATGACCCTTTGAATTTTCTTTTAAGCTTTAGCTTTTTTCCATATAATCTTGTCAACAACCACAAAAAATAAACTTGGAACTGTTTTGAATTTATATTTAGATTCATGAATTCTTTATCAACATAATATGTACTAATCCATAAACAGAGTATAACCTTTGTTCTCACATTTTATTTTTTATTATTTATTTATTTATTTATTTATTTATTTATTTATTTATTTATTTATTTTTTGGTGGTACTGGGGTTCCTGGAAGCCCTTCTACCTCCAGGCTACACTCCCAGACCTATTTTTACATTTTTATTTGGAAACAGGGTCTCCTAAGCCAGCGCACACGGCTGGCTTCGTACCTGCGGGATCCTCCTGTCTCTGCCTCCCAAGCGTGGGGATTACAAGTGTGCACCACCACGCCCGGCTGTTCTTACATTTTAAACACTAATACTTTATAGTTTTGTTGTAGGAATCTTGAACATTTTTTTGTTAGCTTTATGCCTACTATTTGATACTTCTGATGTTATTATACATAACATATTTGAAATTTTAGTTTTTGTTTGTTACTGAGACAGAAAAACACAATTTTTATATATTGGCCTATCCATTAACCTTGCTAAACTTACTAATTAAATTTAGTAAGTTATCTGTAGATTATATTTGATTTTATATGTATATCATGAAATTACTTGTGAATTGGGGCAGATTTAGTCCTTATTCTGCTAAGATTCTCTTTTGTGTTTGTGGTGACTGAGATCGGTCAAAGATCTCCAGCATGTGAAGCAAGCACCCTACCACCATGTTACACCCCTAGCCCTATGTTCATATTATTATCATGCTTATCAAATTGGCTAGGATATTCTTGTCTATCAGTTCTAGAGAGAAAGTTTTCAACACAATGTCTGTGTATATTTTTGTAGGCAATTTTATGAGATTCAAGCAAGTCTAGTTATATTTGCTTTGAGTTCTGTTATGAATGTGCATTGAAATTTTCCAAATCATAGATAGGAAAGGTACCATGATGTTTTCCTCTTAATTCTATTAATAAGTTTCACTATTTTTTCTCCTTTTTTTTTTTTTAGGTACTGGGGATGGAGCCCAGGGGCATTCTACCTCTGAGTGACACCCCAGCCTTATTTTTTTATTCTTTATTTTGAAACAGGTCTCACTGAGTTGTAAAGGGCCTCACTAAGTAGCTGAGGCTGTCCATGAATTGCAATCCTTCTGTCTCAGCCTCTCAAATGCTGAGATTACAAGTGTGCACCACCACACCAGGCTCACTATTTTTCAAATGTTGAGCCATTCTTGTATTCTTAAAGTAGTCCAATTTCAGGACAACATAATCATCTTTTAGATACTCCTGGTTTTACTTTGTAAGAAAGACAACAAAGTTGGTTTTCAGTTTTGTTTTTACACAAATGTAAAACATTTTGTCTCATTTGCCTGCAACTTTCCTTTCTTGTGTTCTTGCCAGGTTTTTGTTCTGATGCACAGCTTGTAGTTTTCCTACCCCTCCAGAACCCACCTCGCTGTGCTCCTTCAGAGCCAGCAGCACCAACCACTAGCTGGTGGCTTAGAGGTCTGGGTCCCTGCTCTGTGGGTCACATTGAAAAGCTTCCAAGCCCTCAGCATACCAGTCTTCCCTTTGTTTCTGTTCCCTGCAGTGGCTGATATGTGATACCGTAGTGTTTTATTTTTCCTGGTCAATTACATTAAGAGATAGAATAATGGTTCTCAAAGATTCCCATCCACATTTGAATCCTTCAAGCCTCTGATTATATCACCTTACATGGCAAAGGACTCCAAGGATGTGATTAAATTAAGGGTCTTGAGGTGGGAAGATCATCCTGCATTATCTGTGTGGATCCAATGTCATCACAATGGTTTTTTAAAAGGGAGGAAGGACGGAGTCAGAGAAGGACACGCAATGACGGAAGCCTAGGCTTGAGCTATATGGGACATGAAGCAAGAATTGAGGGTATCCCTTGAAGCTGGAAAAAGCAGAGAAACAGCTTGTCTCTGCAGCCTCAAGAGGAGCATAGTTCTGCCAGCACGCACTTTGATTTAGAGCCCAGTGAAACTGATGTCTAACCTCCAGAACCGTAGGGTAATAAATTCATGTTGTCTTAAGTCACTAAATTCCTGGTAATTGGTTATGGTGGCAATAGGAAAGTACCACAGGTACCCAGTTGATAAGACTTTGATTCAAACCTCTCTGTAAACACACCTGTGCTGGTTTGCACATCTCAACTTGGCCCTGATTTTTGTCCCAGAGCACAACATTTGGAGGCCAGGTTATATCTATGTGACACAAGAAACAGCCAATTAGTTAAATCAGTTTAGTCAGGTTGGTGAAAAAATTAATTGAATGAGCTACTGAAGGTTATGAGGAGGGAGCTTGCCCTCCTAGGATGCAACTGAGATCCCTTCCAGCCCACAGAGCAAACCCATCAGAATCGGCCATGATAATGCAGGAGCTTTAGATAGTAACTTCTCAACACCCATGTCCTCCTTCCCAGAACTCCTGCCCTCCTACCTGCTCCCACCTCCCCTTTCTCCTCCTGTGATAGATAATTGTGTTAGCTTGCCAAGGCTAAGGACACCCAGATAGCTGGCAAAGCCCCCCCACCCCGCCCCGTGTGTCTTCCAGAGTATTTCTGGAAGAAATTAGCATTTAATTGGTAGACTGAGGAAAGAAGTTCCAACATTCCCAGTGCAGATGGACCTTGTCTCATCCATTGAGGGTCTGCAAAGCAGAAGCAGGGGGAAATTCGCTCTCTGCTGAGCTGGAGTTACCTAGTCTCAGATATTCTGTTATGGCAGGACCAAGGGACTAAGGCGCTCTGCTTCATGGGCTCCTGGTCTCCAGCTAAAATAATCTGCTTAGCTTTCAAACAGGCCTCTTTTTCAATGTACTCGTGTGAATGTTCAGGACAGTTGTTCAGTAGTAGATCATCAGTGGGTGAGAAATTATCTACTATTGTTTTTATATGGAGTCTCACCATGTTTCCCAGGCCAGCCTTGAACTTGCAATCCTCATGCCTCAGCCTCCTGAGTAAGTAGCTGGGACAATAGGTGTGTGTCACTGTGCCTAGCATCAGGCCATTGTCTTTGATCCCTCCTGACAGTCTCACTATCCTCCAAAATTCCTCCCCTTAAAATAGGGGTGCTTCCTCTTTTCTGTTCCCACAGCACCTTGTCCATGCCTCTGAAACACACTGACTTAGAGGTCGATTGATTGCAAGTCCATTGAAGAAAAGAGATGTGTTTACTCATTTTTATAGCTCCAAGCTGCCACACAATAGGTGCTTCGTAAGTGTTTATTTAATGGACACATTTATAAATTTAGATATAAAATTATCATTGTATGGGAAGAAGTTAAGCCAAATTTTTAATTGTTATAAAAACATTTTCTGCTGGATGTATTGGCACATGCCTGCACTCCCAGTGCTTGGGAGGCCGAGACAGGAGGATTGCAGGTTTGTAGCCAGCCTCAGTGACTTAGTGAGGCCCTCTGCAACTTAGTGAGACCCTGTTTTGAAATAAAAATAAAAAATAGGACTAGGAGTGTAACTTAGAGGTAGAGTGCTCCTAGTTCCAATCCCCAGTACTCAGATAAATAAATAAAATAAAAATAAAAGCATTTTTTGCACCCATTTGGAATGTTTGCACTCTATTTTTCTCCCTTTGAAAATAATGCCTGAAGCATGCATACAGATCTGTAGGAATAGAAACAAGAGGAAGCATCCTTCCTTTACATCTACCTCTATATTAAATCAGCATTTGGGCGTGTGCGTGTGCGTGCGTGCGTGTGTGTGTGTGTGTGTGTGTGTGTGTGTGTGTGTGTGTTACTGGGGATTGAATCCAGAGACATTGTATGCTGAGCTACACTCCCAGACCCATTTTATTTTTTATTTTGAAAAAGGGTCTCCTTATGTTGCCAAGGTCCTTGCTAAGTTGTTAAGACTGTCCTGGAACCTGTTATCCTCCTGTCTCAGCCTCCTGAGTGCACCACTATGCCAAGATTACATTTATTTATTTATTTATTTATTTATTTATTTATTTATTTGGTGGTACTGTGGATGGAACCCAGGGGCCTCCTACCTCCAGGCTACACTCCCAGACCTATTTTATATTTTATTTGGAAACAGGGTCTCTTAAGCCAGCTGAGGCTGGCTTCGAACCTGTGCGATCCTCCTGTCTCAGCCTCCCAAGCGCGGGGATTACAAGCATGCGCCACCACGCCCGGCTTAAGATTACTTTTAATTTTTAAGCTGCACTAATTTTACTTTTTCATCAAGACCTTCCTTGTGAAAAAGAAAACATTCCCTACACTGATGATACTCAGAAGGGATTCTTCAAAGATAAGAGTTTCAACAGTGACCCACTACTGATCCACAAATGGAGATATGGCTCCTGCTGACTTCTGAGTTTGAGTCGATTAAGGAACCAGCAGGTATCCTTGTACTGTTAGTGACAATGTTCACATCCCTGAAGAAATTTTATGTCCATTTAGATAGCAATGAAATACAGAGGGAAAAACAAACCAAAAATATACATAAAAGGCCTGGGGGCTATAGCTCATGATAGAATGCCTGCTAGTGTATTCAAAAGCCTGGGTTCAAGCCCCAGTACCACAAAGGAAAAAAAATACATGCAAAAGAAAATGTACTGTCAAATGTTTCTATGCCAATAAATGTAGATCTACTTCATAATTTTTATGACCTTATAGATTTCCATTTTATGTTTTTATAACTCACTCATCTAATATACATCTTTGGACATTTAACCCTGTCCCATTATAAACAACTTTTGTAGGCAATTTCAAACTCCAGTCTGATTGTTTTATTGAGCTAAATTCTTAGAAGAGGGATTAGCAAATTAAAGGATATGCATTTTAAGGGCATTCTGACAGGTAATGCCAAGTTACTCTCAAGAATTTCTGTACTAACTTGTACACCCATGACCAGTGACCCATTTTTCTAAATAGTCGCTAGCCTAAGGTATTATCATTATTTAAACATTTGTCAACTACATGAGTGTAAAAGTAACTGGTTGTTATTTTAATTTACATTTCTTTGCTTTCACTGTTCACATTTTTATCCACAGGTATAACCTATAAAGCTGTTGAAGATGCACAACGAAAAATGAAAGGTGTTTCCTTTTCTTATTTTCTAGGATCCCTTGAACAGTAGCTGATTTTGTTCCAGAGGTTTTTAGGTTCCTAACCAAGTGCACAGGTGGTCACACTGGCAAGGCTGAGAAATGTGAGCTTTGTGTCCCAACTCTTTGCTTCTTGCACTGAAAACATGGTCTTTCACAAGGCATCAGTGGTGTCTTAAGGCTGAAGAAATATATCTCTTTTAGGCAGAGTTCATCTAATGGTGAAAGATATTTGTTAGTGGGAATTTTGGAGCAAAGAGAGGATCTGTAGAAATCCGAATGTGAAATTGCCAGATTCATGGAAAGCAATCCGAGCAGCAAGAAGCCCTTCGGTATCTGGGCCAAAGATAGCTCAAGAGCCTAATCTTCAATGGTCCCCTCTAATAATTTAGTAAGACACATGGTAACTCTGAAAGGATAAAAATTTCTTTTGTAATGCCTGCAGTTTGGGTTTGAGGTTTATTCTTCCTCTCTCCTGGCTACCTCTGTGACTGGTGCTAAGTTACAAGAGCATCTGTTCAGACAAAGTACTTGGTTTCACTGTTGTCTATTCTGTCTTAAAAGTTTGGCTCGGCCAGTTCTGCAATCACATTAAAGGGTTATAGAGTGTTCGAGGATTACAAATAATGGCTTATCATGGCTTTAAAACCACAAGGTAGCATTTTACAACACAGTTAATACAGTGCTTCAGTTTTTTCCATAAAATAGATATTATTATGTTGCACATGGACATCTGCTTCCTTAAAGAGGGAGGAAAAGATGTCCATCCTGTTCAGGGAGGATCTTGAGGATTGTAGAGGAGTGGGTACTTTTTGAAATTTAAGAGTGATATAAGGTAGGGGAATGAGGGCAAAATGCTGGTGAAATTCAGAAGCCAAACCTATTAAAGAATAGAGGAAACTAAGATAATAGTCAAGCCATATCCAAGCACTTCATTGGCCAAAATATCTTCAGAGGTGTCCACATCAGGACTCTCATCCTCCCCCACCCAGCCTATGGCCTGAGTGAATGCCCTTCATATGTGGCCCTTATCCAGCTGAGCAGTACCAGCCCATTCAGAAGACAGGACAGAACCTAGCTCTAGAGCCAACAGGGACCTTTGAATGTGGACAGATAGCACAGCCCCGGGTTGAGGCGCCAGGTATCCCGCTCAGCCATCCATTCTCCCTGAGGCTTTCCCTTCACCTCCCCAGGGCCCTCTCCTGCCCTCCCTTCAATAGCTGCTTCTCTGTGGGACCTGGAGGAAATCTAGATTCATATGGAAGCCTATTTGCAGGCAGAAGATACAAATGCCATGTCTAGGATTTCCAGTGGGTAGAGGGATATTGGTGGAGTACAGATGAAGCAAAATTGGTTGTGAGATGAAAATTGTCCAAGCTGGAAACGGATAAATAAATGTTATTATACTATTCTTTTAACTTTTACCTATATTTGAAAATTTTACCATAAAATATATTTCTTTTCTTTCTTTCTTTCTTTTTTTTTTTTGGTGATACTGGGGTTCCTAGAAACCCTTCTACCTCAAGGCTACACTCCCAGACCAATTTTTATATATTTTAATTTGGAAACAGGGTCTCTTAAGCCAGCAAGGCTGGCTTTGAACCTGTGCGATCCTCCTGTCTCTGCCTCCCAAGCGTGGGGATTACAAGTATGTGCCACCACTCCTGGAGTCATAAAATATATTTCTAAAAATGCATGCTTGTAATCCAGCATTCAGGAGGATTACAGTTCTTGGACAGCCTCAGCTACTTAGTGAGGCCCTTTGGAACTCAATGACACTATTTTTCAAAATAAAAAGAATAAAAATAGGGCTGGGAGTGTAGTTTGGAGGTAGAATGTCTCTGGGTTCTATCCTCAGTATTGCAATATATATGTATATATGAAAGAAAAGAAAAGAAATGAGGGATGGAGAATGGTTAAGAAAGAAGGAAGAAACAAAGGGAGGGAGGAAGGGAGGGAGGAAGGAAGGTAGGAAGGAAGGCAGGTAGGAAGGTAGGCAGGCAATTCTCTCTAAAAATCAAGGTGAGAAGCTAGATGTTTGCTCCAGTGCATTGGTCTGGTGTCTGGAACACGCTTTGGATAAAGAATTATGCATAATGGTGACAGTGGTGAGAAAAATAGTATGCAAACACTGGCAAGTAGATAAGTAGATAGAAAGTGCAGTCTAGAAATCTGCCCTATCCACAAAAGCTTCACACAATATAAATGTAGGTGGCCAAGGACCACAGCTTGAGAAAATCTGCACTAATTAGTTGAATAACATCACCTCACTTTAAGCTTCCCGTTGGGTTCATTTTCTCTATTCTAGCAAGGCCATTTTTAACTCCAGGTTGTGGGTAATTAACCCAACTTTCCTCATTAGTCCCAGGGGTTTGAAAAGTATGATGATGGGTCTGTACTTTCCAAATGCCACACACCTAATTACGGCAGTCCCCACATATCTGTTGACAGAGCGATCTTCCACAGTTCTTTATAATCTCCTGTACTCTTCAGGCTAAGGAAGCACTGCTGGTTACCAGCCAGATTGTTAGAAGATTTAATATAAAAACTGTTAATCATTGAGTGAAAAGGACAGGAAAATACTGAAAGTTCTTATCGCTTATTAAAGTGTTTGTATAAAGAATGTTTGAAAGTCGCCTGATTATATCACTGTTGGAACACATAATTAATGCACTAGCATTTCTTTGGCAGGTCTAGAGAGCCAGGCCTGGTTCTGGGAAAGGGATAAGCCAAGAATGTTCCCCGCTGGGTTATGGTTTCTAATTTTGGATCAAGTCATGTAGTCTGTGAGACATTTAAGAGCAAGGCTATAGCAAAACATGATCTCTTTTATCTTGTTTTAGAATTGTAGAATGTTACAACCTCAATGGAAGAAAATTTGGCAATACCTATCTAAATTACAGATGCATTTGCCATTCAACTCAGCAATCCTACTTCTGAGTCTTTTCCCACAGAACCAAGACCACATGCAAAACAGCATTGTAATAACAGACAACTGGAAATAACCCAACTGCTTTGCCCATCAACAGCAGACTGGGTAATAAGCCATAGTCATCCACACAGTGAGTGTTCTGCAGCTGCAAAAGGAAAAAAAGATGGAGAGGAAGGAAGGAAAGAAGGAAGGAAGGAAGGAAGGAAGGAAGGAAGGAATATAGAGAGAGGAATAAGAAGAGGATCATCTTTATAGAAGGGTCTTCATAATGTTAAGAAAAGCAAAATGCTGAGAAGAATTAATGAGGGACAAAGCCCAGTATGGTGATGTGCACCTGTAGTCCCAGCTACTTAGGAGGCTGAGGCAGGAGGATCACTTGAGCCCAGGAGTTTGAGATCAGCTTGGCCAACATAGTGAGACTCTGTTTCAAAAAGGTGAAAGAAAGAAGGAAAGAAAGAAAGGGAGGGAGAGAGGGAGGGAGGTGAGAGATATAAATTCTTATTTGATTACGCATAAAGAAAAGCCTGGGCTGGGGATCGATGGGGCTGTATCTTGGTAGCAGAGTGGTAGAACTTGTACTTAGTATACACTAGACCCTAGGTCTGATTCCCAGCACAACAACAACAAAAATAATAATAATTAAAATAAGTTAAAAATCTTAAAAGAAGTGGTTAACTAGAAGTAGGAAATCATATTACTTTTTGCCCAAGTGGGATATTTTTAAGAATGAATGGTTCATTACTCACATTTGTACCAAGGCAATAGGGCTAGATTGGAATTATTCCAGAAAAACCAGTCTCTATTTCACTTTATAGAGAGGGGGGTGGAATGTAGGGCTTAGGCAGGTCTGAGGAGCCCATTTTCTCAGTGAGGAAGTGAATAAATGAACAAATAAATCAGTAAATGAAATAAAATAAATAGCTTCTTATATCCCTTTCAAATCTGTGAGTCACTTGTTATATGACACACTGAGATTCTATTTTGCTTTCTTTCTTTTTTTTTTTTTTTTTTTTTTTTGCAGTAGTGAGGATAAAACCCAGGGGCATTCTACCTCTGAGCTACATCCCAGCCCAATTTTTTAGTCTTCTTATTTTTGAAACAGGGTATCACTGAGTTGCAAAGGGCCTCACTAAATAGCTGAGGTTGTTCACAAACCACGATCCTCCCGTCTCAGCCTCCCAAATGCTGGGATTACAAGCATGCACCACCATGCCCGGTGAGATTCTAATATTTTGGAAGAACAGGAATGAACAAAACTCAAATATCTCTGTTTGGCTAAAGAGAGGGCTTGGTTTTTCCTTCTCTTTGCCATTTTGGATTTATAGAGAACATTTTCTCTGAGAAAATGTGTGATATAAATAGGATAATGAGGAAGAGGGTTGGTGCCTACTGGAAAAAAATAGCTTATATCTTTTGAAAAATATTTAGAGCTGGGTGTGGTGGCACCGCTTGTAATCTCAGCATTCGGGAGGCTGAGGCAGGAGGATCTTGGTTTGCAGACAGCCTCAGCTACTTAGTGAGGCCCTTTGCAACTCAGTGAGACCCAGTTTCAAAATAAAAAGAATAGACGCCAGCCGGGGCCCGGGTCGTGGGACTCTGGGCTCCGGGCCGGAACGCGCGTAGCACGCCAGACCCCTGGAGAAGCCGGGCACAGTAAGATGCTGGGTCCCGGGCGGGGGTCACACGGGGCATGCAAGCCGGGGCCCGGGTCGCGGGACCCTGGGCCCCAGGCAGAGTAGTGCGGAGCACTCTGGACCCATGGGGAAACCAACCGGGTCACAGTGCTACTGAGTGACTGATCCCACTACCTCCTCAAACCACACATACTGTCTTCTCTTATTTAAAAAAAAAAAAAAAAAGGAAATGAAAAAGAAAAAGAAAAATATCGGAGAGGAGGTAAGAAAGCCGTTATGGATGCCAGGACACTGGAGATGCAGACAAAACTTATCTAGATGCACTGGAACTTATAGAAAAATTCCCCGTGAAGGAGGACTGCTGTTTCTCTATATTGTTAAGAATCTTGGATATCACCTGCAAGGAGAGAGTTTAGCGGAGACCAAGGAGAAAGGCGGTGTTGAAAGCGGTCTCTGCGATGGCAGTGGAGACTTGTATTCAGGAGAAGCAGAAACCGTATCCTACCAACCTTATTTTTTTGGAGAAATTACACCAAATGTCGAATGCTACCGTCACGCATGCTTAGGAACACTGGACAACATTCAGAGTGGAAAAAGAGCCTGGGAAGGATTTGAAATGGTGGAGGCAGTTGTAATGGCAGTGGCCAGTACTCAGGGGAGGCAGAGATCTGATACATTACACCTGGAATCTTTGAAATAATAACTCTAGAGACAGTGATCGGAGCCTACTGAGGGGTTAGGCCAGTGCTGGGGCCAATGGCCAACATCGGAGCCTGCAGTGAGGCAAGGCCACTACTGGGGCTTCCGAGGCTGAGATCGGAGCCTGCCGAGGGGTTAGGCCAATGCTGGGGCCAGTGAGGCCGGGATCGGAGCCTGCCATGAGGCAAGGCTGGTGCTGGGGCCTTCAAGGCCGGGATCGGAGCCTGCTGAGGGGTTAGGCCAGTGCCAGGGCCAGCAAGGCCAGGATCGGAGCTCACCGTGAGGAAAGGCCAGTGCTGGGGCCGCCGAGGCCTGGATTGGAACCTGCTGAGGGGTTAGGTCGTTACCAGGGCCAGCAGCTGGCATTGGAGCCTTTCATGAGGCAAGGCTGTTACTGAGGCCTCCGAGGCCAGGATCGGAGCCTGCCGAGGGGTTAGGCCGGTGCTGGGGCCAGTGAGGCCAGCACCGGAGCCTTCTGTGAGGCAAGGCTGGTACTGGAGCCTCCGAGGCCAGGATAAGAGCCTGCCGAGGGGTTAGACCAGTGCTGGGGCCAGCAAGGCTGGCATCGGAGCCTGCCGTGAGGCAGGGCTGGTGCTGGGGCCTCCTAGGCCAGGATAAAAGCCAGCCGAGGGGTTAGGCTGGTGCCGGAGCCAATGGCCAGCATTGGAGCCTGCCCTGAGGCAAGGCCACTACTGGGACCTCCGAGGCTGGGATCAGAGCCTGCTGAGGGGTTAGACAGGGGCTGGGGCCAGCGAGGCTGTCATTGGAGCCTGCTGTGAGGCAAGGCTGGGGCTGGGGCCTCCGAGGCCAGGATCAGAGCCTGCTGAGGGGTTATGCAGGTGCTGGAGCCAGAAGCTGGCATCGGAGCCTTCCGTGAGGCAAGGCTGGTGCTGGGGCCTCCGAAGCCAGGATAAGAGCCCACCAAAGGGTTATGCTAGTGCCGGGGCCAGCAGCCAGCATCGGAGCCTTCTGTGAGGCAAGGCCGCTACGGAGGCCTCCGAGGCCAGGATAGGAGCCAGCCGAGGGGTTAGGCCGGTGCTGGGGCCAGCGAGGCCAGCATCGGAGCCTGCCGTGAGGCAAGGCCGGTGCTGGGGCCTCCGAGGCCAAGATAAGAGCCAGCCGAGGGGTTACGCCGGGGCCGGAGCCAATGGCTGGCATCGGAGCCTGCCATGAGGCAAGACCGGTGCTGGGGCCTCCGAGGCCGGGATTGGAGCCTGCAGAGGGGTTAAGCCAGTGCCGGGACCAACAGCCGGCATCGGAGCCTTCCGTGAGACAAGGCTGCTACTGAGGCCTCCGAGGCCAGATCGGAGCCTGCCGAGGGGTTAGACTGGGGCTGAGGCCAACGAGGCCGTCATCGGAGCCTGTCGTGAGGCAAGGCCGGTGCTGGGGCCTCTGAGGCCGGTATTGGAGCTTGCCGAGGGGTTAGGCTGATGCTGGGGCCAACGGCCGGCATCGGAGCCTGACAGGAGGCAAGGCCACTACTGGGGTCTCCGAGGCTGGGATTGGAGCCTGCCAAGGGGTTAGGCCGGTGCCAGGGCCAATGGCCGGCATCGGAGCCTGCCATGAGGCAAGGCCACTATTGCGGCCTCTGAGGCCGGGATCGGAGCCAGCTGAGGGGTTAGGCTGGTATCGGGGCCAGCGAGACCAGAACTGGGGCCTCCCATGAGGCAAGGCTGCTGCTTGAGCCAGCGAGGTCTGGATCAGTCCACCGGGTAGCCAGGCCATTACTGGGGCTGTCAAGAGTGGAATCGGTACTTGCAACGTGGCATGCACAGAGAAATATCGCAGAAAATATAAATTAGATGCTTCCCCTAATCAACAGGAAGAGGTTGAGCTATAGAAAGGGCCCTATAGTGAAGCAACTAATGTGACCAATCAGAGGGTATGGAATAGTGTAGGACGAAGCATCTTTAAAACGCAGGAGGTACATAAACAAATGTATCAAAGTTAATCACCAAAGAAGCATGGTATTGAGGGAGGGGGAGGGGATGGGACGGGGGCTGGATGAGGGCTAATTGGATGATGTGTGCTTGTATATCCTCTCAAATCATGTACTCCAATGTGATTGATATATGACTACAATGCACCAATTAAAAATAAATAAAAAAAGAGATGGGGCCCGGGTCGCGGGACTCTGGGCCCCGGCCGAACTGCGCGTAGCACGCCAGACCCCTGGAGAAACCGGACCCAGTAAGACGCTGGGTTCTGGGTGGGGGTCGCGGGCTGGGCACGCCAGATGGGGCCCTGGTCGCGGGACTCTGGGCCCCAGGCCGAACTGCGAGTAGCACGCCAGACCCCTGGAGAAACCAGGCCCAGTAAGACGCTGGGTTCTGGGCGGGGGTCGCGGGCGGGGCACGACAGATGGGGGGCCCGGGTCGCGGGACTCTGGGCCCCAGGCAGAACTGCGAGTAGCACGCCAGACCCCTGGAGAAACCAGGCCCAGTAAGATGCTGGGTTCTGGGCAGGGGTCGCGCACGGGGCACGCCAGCTGGGGCCCGGGTCGCGGGACTCTGGGCCCCGGGCCGAACTGCGAGTAGCACGCCAGACCCCTGGAGAAACCGGGCCCAGAACAGAAAAAGATAAAGAAAAATATCGGAGAGGTGGTAAGAAAGCCGTTATGGATGCCAGGACACTGGAGATGCAGACAAAACTTATCTAAATGCACTGGAACTTATGGAAAAATTCGCCGTGAAAGAGGACTGCTATTTCTCTATATTGTTAAGAATCTCAGACATCACATATAAGGAGAGAGTTTAGCGGAGACCAAGGAGAAATGCGGTGTTGAAAGAGTTCTCCGCGATGGTGGTGGAGACTTCTATTCAGGAGAAGCAGAAACCGGATCTTACCAACTTTATTTTTTTGGAGAAATTACACCAAATGTCGAATGCTACCATCACGCATGCTTAGGAACACTGGACAACATTCAGAGTGGAAAAAGAGCCTGGGAAGGATTTGAAACGGTGGAGGCAGTGGCAATGCCAGTGGCCAATATTCGGGGGAGGCAGAGATCTGATACATTACAACTGGAACCTTTGAAATAATAACCACAGAGACAGTGATCGGAACCTGCTGAGGGGTTAGGCGGGTGCTGGGGCCAGTGGCCGACATCAGAGCTTGCTGTGAGGCAAGGCCACTACTGAGGCCTCCGTGGCCGGGATTGGAACCTGCAGAGGGGTTAGACTGATGCTGGGGCCAGCGAGGCTGGCATTGGAGCCTGCCATGATGCAAGGCTTGTGCTAGGGCCTCCGAGGTCGGGTCCGGAACTTGCTGAGGGGTTAGGCCGGTGCTGGGGCCAGTGAGGCTGGCATCAGAGCCTGCCATGAGGCAAGGCCGGTACTGGGGCCTCCGAGGCCAGGATAAGAGCCTGCCGAGGGGTTAGGCCGGTGCTGGGGCCGGTGAGGCCGGCATCGGAGCCTGCCTTGAGTCATGACCAGTGCTGGGGCCTCCAAGGCCGGGATCGGAGCCTGCCGAGGGGTTAGGCCGGTGCTGGGGCCGGCGAGGCCGGCATCGGAGCCTGCCGTGAGGCATGACCAGTGCTGGGGCCTCCGAGGCCAGGATAAGAGCCTGTCGAGGGGTTAGGCCGGTGCTGGGGCCAGCGAGGCCGGCATCGGAGCCTGCCTTGAGGCATGACCAGTGCTGGGGCCTCCGAGGCCGGGATCAGAGCCTGCCGAGGGGTTAGGCCGGTGCTGGGGCCAGCGAGGCCGGCATCGTAGCCTGCCTTGAGGCAAGGCCGATGCTGGGGCCAGAAAGGCCGGCATTGGAGCCTGCCGTGAGGCAAGGCCGGTGCTGAGGCCTCCGAGGCCGGGATTGGAGCCTGCCTTAAGGCAAGGCCGGTACTGGGGCCTCCGAGGTCAGGATAAGAGCCTGCCAAGGGGTTAGGCCAGTGCTGGGGTCAGTGAGGCCAGCATTGGAGCCTGCCGTGAGGCAAGGCCAGTACTGGGGCCTCCGAGGCCAGGATAAGAGCCTGCCGAGGGGTTAGGCCGGTGCTGGGGCCAGCGAGGCCGGCATCAGAGCCTGCCGTGAGGCAAGGCCAGTACTGGGGCTTCCGAGGCCAGGATAACAACCTGCCGAAGGGCTAGACCAGTACTGGGGCCAGCAAGGCCGGCATGGGAGCCTGCCGTGAGGCGAGGCCAGCATCGGAGCCTGCCGTGAGACATGGCGAGTGCGGGGGCCTCCTAACCCGGGAACGGAACCTGCCGAGGGATTAGGCCGGTGCTGGGGCCAGCGAGGCCGGCACCGGAGCCTGCCATGAGGCAAGGCTGGTACTGGGGCCTCTGAGCCCGGGATTGGAGCCTGCCAAGGGGTGAGGCCGATGCTGGGTCCAGCAAGGCCGGCATTGGAGCCTGCAGTGAGGCAAGGCCACTCCTGCGGCCTCCAAGGCCGGGACCGAAGCCAGCTTAGGGGTTAGACCGGTGCAGGGGCCAGCGAGACTAGACCTGGGGCCTCCCATGAGGCAAGGCCGCTGCTTGAGCCAGCGAGGTCTGGATCAGTCCACTGAGTAGCCAGGCCACTACTGGGACCATCAAGAGTGGGATCGGTACTTGCAACGCAGCATGCACAGAGAAATATCGCAGAAAATATAAATCAGACGCTTCTCTTAATCAGCAATAACTAGGAGGAAAAGGGCAACAGGAAGAGGTTGAGCTATAGAAAGGGCCCTATAGTGAAGCAACTAATGTGACCAATCAGAGGGTATGTAATACTGGAGGACGGAGCCTCTTTAAAACGCAGGAGGTACATAAACAAATGTATCAAAGTAAATCACCAAAGAAGTGTGGGATGGAGGGAGGGGGAGGGAATGGGATGGGGGCTGGAGGAGGGCTAATTGGATGATGTGTGCTTGTATATCCTCTCAAGTCTTGTACTCCAATGTGATTGATATATGACTACAATGCACCAATTTAAAAATAAATTAATTTTAAAAAAAAATAAAAATAAAAATGTAAAAATAGGTCTGGGAGCGTAGCCCGGAGGTAGAAGGGCTTCCAGGAACCCCAGTACCACCACCAAAAAAAAAAAAAAAAAGAATCATAAAATAAGACAACTAAGATTGGTTATCTGTGGAGATGCATTATTTATGTTAGTCTTTTACCTATCTCTAAATGGTATTGTTTGCCTTTATTGTTGTTAATTTTTAGGATTTCTAGTTGGAATATTAATATACCTTCAGATATAGCATTTGGAAATATTTTATCCCATTCTATTAGTAACTGTTAACTCTGTTTACATTGTCTTTGGATATACAATATTTTTTTATTTTTTAGGGAGTTTGTATACTCTTCTGTTGCCTGTGCCATTGAAATCATATCCAAGAAATCACTGCCAATTTCAATGTTGTGAGGTTTTATGACCCAGAGTTTCTTCTAAAAGTTTATACTCTTAAGATTTATATTTAGGTCTTTTATCTATTTTGAGTTAATACTTATATATGGGATTAGGTAAGGGTCCAATTTTATTCTTTTCCATGTAAGTATTATTTTTCAACAATATTTAGTTAAAAGATTATTATTTCCACCACCAAATGTTCGTGGAAACCTTGTCAAAAATAACTTGATAATATAGGGAAGAATTTGGCTCTAGGCTTGTATTTAACTCCAATGGTTTATATATCTGCCTTTAGAATAGTACTACACTGTTTCAATTATTGTAGCTTTATATGGTTTGAAATCAGAAAATATACATCTTCTAGCTTTGTTCTTTTTCAAGATCGTTTTGGGTATCTAGAGTCCATATTCCATATTAGGATAGATTTTTTTTCTGAAAAATAAATATATAAATATATGATAGTTTCACCTAAAAAATAGAAAAAAATATTCTCTGGTAAGAAAGAAAGCAAAAAGAAATATTGAAATGTTATCTTTAAGTCATCAAAAGCTTGGTATCAGACAAATGAAACTGTTATGTGAAATTATCATTTTTAATTTTGGATAAATTGCTATAATACTAGATGTCAACCACTAAGCCAAGCATGGGAAGGAGGGATGGGGAGAGAATGGGGTGGGGATCGGGTGGGGGCTGACTGGGCGATGTGTGCATGTATGTCTACAAAAGTTTGTATTCCACTATGATGTATGAATACAGTGCACCAATAAAAATAAAATAAAATAAAATAAAAATAAATAAATAAAAAAAGAAAAATGCAAAAAAAAAGAAAAATAAAAAAAATAAAAAGAATAAAAAATAGGGCAGGGGGTATAGTCCAGATGTCGAATGACCCTGGGTTCCATCCCCAGACCGGCCAAAAAAAAAAAAAAAAAAAAAAAAAAAAAAGTCTTTAGAATGTATAAGGCAGGGAGAAAAAATTAAACCAAAAGCAGAATTCCTGTTAAAAACAGGTACATCATTCAAGAAAATACCTTGATGATATGAAATTTCAGTTACAGAGGAGGAACAAATTCAAGAGACCTACTGTACAACACACAGTGACTATAGCGACACACAGAGAATTTGGAAATGTAAAATAGTCCAGAGTTATGGATTTTAGTTTCCCTCTGTCTCTGACTTAAGGAAGGTAATGAACCTCTTTGAACGTTTATTTTCCCCCTTTGAACTTCTGAACACTGAAATTAATGGCGGTTGGCATATTACTATGATCTTCCTAGATCCATACATCTCAGCCCTATTTATTGATTTGTCCCTTCATATTCCCCTCGACTTCCATAGCATTTAACTTTTCCATCTCAGACTGGGCGTGGTGGCGCACACTCGTAATCCCCGCGTTTGGGAGGCGGAGACAGGAGGATTGCGCAGGTTCGAAGCCAGCCGCGCTGGATTAAGAGACCCTGTTTCCAAATAAAGAAGTATAAAAATAGGTCTGGGAGTGTATCCCGGAGGTAGAAGGGTTTCCAGGAACCCCAGTACCACCAAAAATAAGTAAGTAAATAAGTAAGTAAGTAAATAAATAAATAAGTAAATAAGTAAGTAATAAATAAGTAAATACCTTTCCCATCTCAGGACCTCTGCACATGCCTGTTTTCTGTGCTTGGATGGATCTTGCTCTTGTCTCCATGTGGCTGACTCCTCCTTACCTGCTGGGTGACCTTGTCAAAGAGCCCCTTTAACAAAGCCCTGATTTCTCTATCAAAGTTAAATGTCCCTCTTATTTTTTTGTTTTCTTCTCAGTTTGTACCATCAGTTTTAGTATTTTTTTTTTAAATCATAAGCTCAGTAAAGCAGGAACCACGTCTGTCTTCTATCTCCAGTATCTATAACCTGGGTGATTTTAGGTTCTCATAAGGATGAGTTGAATGCATTGTAAAACCCTTATGTTTGGTCACATTTGAATTTTTTGAGTTGATTAGGAGGTTGATAACCTACCCTATAGATAACCTCAAGGGTTCCTATATCTAGCTTAAGCCACAGCTGTGTCCTATCCAGACTATGTTGGCCCAATTTCCCCAACACCCATTTTGGGGGAGCAGAGGGTGATGAGGCTGCAACACTTGGGTTGCAGCACACTCCGGGCAATTGCAGGTTGTGGGGCAGATTTTGAAGGCAGCAAACTGTTTCCAAATCTGGATGTTTCTGAGATGTAGTTCCCACAGGACACTAGCTTTTCTGTCTGCACATAATTTTTATGAAACCAATAATTATTTATAGCAGTTTATACAACGGACATATAATTCCATGAGGACTAAAGTGGCAGAGTAGACAATAAACTTGCTGATGTATTATTTTGGGACCTTGTGCAGAAATCTATTCTCTAACAGAGTAAAATTTATCTTAGTTCGGACCTCTTCCTTGGTGTGTTTTCTTTTTTTCTCTACTTCAGCTTCTGATTGAAGGGGAGGCCTCCGTAGCTTCATTTAGTGGGTACCACTTTTGGTCCATTACCTGCTCAAGCATGGAAATGTCTCTCCATTTATTTTATCAACAGTATCACCCAGGTTGGGAATAATCCCTGAGGAGAAGCTGGCTAAGGGGAACATACAAAGTTTTAAAATTGCTCATTGGGATTCTGCAAGGTTTTTTTTTTTTTTTATGCTTTCCTAGTCACCCTTTCATCAAAGTTTTTCTCCTTTACCTTCTGCAGATATTTGGGTCTCTGAGTATGCCACAGAACTGTGGAACATGGAGTGATAGCTGTAGCTGTGGACAGGATCCACTCCAGGCAGTGACACAAGTCCTAAATGCTGGCAATTTCCCTGCAGCAGAGGTGAGGGACATGGTGCTGCCCATTCTGTCCCTGCAATGCTCCTCTGCCCTTTACCTCACCAAGCTCCTTCGTCTCCATACCCCACCTGTCAGCACCGGGAAAGATGAGCTCTGGGTTTTCTGTTTTCTAACCAAATCAGGCAGCCTGATGAAGAGGAAGCTTCTCAGGCTGCTGTAACAGAAAACTAAGAACAAGGTGCTTGAACAACAGATTTATTTTTTGTCTTGCTGTCCTGGAGGTTAGACGTCCAGGATAGATCGGGTGTCAGCCCATTTGTTTCCTTCTGAGAACCCTGAGGAAGAGTCTGTTCTGCGCCTCTTCCAGGTTCAGGTAGCTCCAGGAATTCCTTGGCTGAGGCTGCACCACTCCAATCTCTGCTGCGTCTTCGCACGCCCTGTGTGTGGTTTGGCTTTGTAGTTCCCTGTGCATGTCTGTCCCTGGGTCCACCTGCCCCCTTTTATTAGGGTCCCAGTCGTATTGGAGTAGGGCCCACCCAGTAACCTAATTTATACTTGATTAATAAGATCACATTCTAAGGTATTGGAGATGAGGACTTCTTGTCTTTTGGGGGCTTGCACAATTCAGTCTACAACACCATCTACATAGCCCCTTCTCTGTCACCTGAACTGCAAAACTACCATCTGACAGTGGTGAAAAGGAAGAAGGACAATGAAACACGCCCAAGGGGAGTCTTTCCGAACCAAGATGGAGTTTCAACAAATGAACAGTGAATAGCTTAAATTGAAAAATATCATTGTTCCTCTTGTGATTTATTTTCGACTTTCTCCCTGACCAAGTTTTCTGTCATTCATCCATTAATCATCATAGATTTGTTGAATATATGCCAACCACTATTCTAGGGGCTAGGTATACAGCAACCAACCAAACAAACAAACAAACAAAAAAACCCCAAAAATGCTGATTCCCACTGCTATGGTCTGGATATGGCTTAAGTGTGGTCCCCCAAAGTGTCATGTGTTGGAAGTGTGGTCTCCAGGCAGGCAATGTTAAGAGGTGGTGGGATCTTAAAGAGGTGGGGCCCAGCAGAGGTTATTAGGTAACTGGGGTGTACCCTTGGAAGTGATTCATGTAGTTCTTATGGGACCCCAATCTCTCTTTGGCTCTTTGGCTCACCGTGTGCTTATCCCTCTCACTCCCACCACTATGGTATCACCCACTATGGGGTCTACACCAGAACTAAGTTGATGCCAGCACTGGGTCTTAAACATCCAGAACTGCGAGCTAAATACCTTCTTTTCTTTGAAAAGTTCCCAGCCTCATGTATTTTGTGACTGTTACAGAAAGTAGACTAACACATAGCTGGAGTTTATATTCTAAGTTGCAGGAACTATACATAAATTATATTCTAGTTGCAGGAGATAAACATGCAATTGTGTAAGATTGAATAATTGTGTAAGTATGAATAAAGAGAAAGCATGGAAGAGTCAGAGTGCCAAGGGAAAGAATAACACAGTTTTAGCTTGGGTGGTGGGGGAAGAGCTGACTACTGAGGTGATATTGCAGCAAGGATATACAAGAGGTATGAGGAAGCCGGGTCAATATCTGGATGGGGAGCACAGGAGGCAGAAAGAACAATTACAAAGGCCCTGAAGTTCGATCATCCCTGGAGCAGCTGTGCCACCATGGCTAGAGCAAAGGCAGCAAGAAGGGGAGAACCTGAGGAGGTGAAGCCCCCAGGGAGGTTAGGAGGCGCAAGGCCACTGACCTCACAGAACTTTGTAAGGGCTGGTCTGGCACTTACAGGGATAGGCTTTGGGCAAGAAAGGGATGTGATCTGATTTGCATTTTGAAACAATGCCTTTGGCTAGTGCACTGAGAGATGACTCCAGGGCACAGAGCAGGAGCCAGAGATGGGCAGGGCCACAGCGGTGACCTAGGAGGAGGTTGAGTGGAAGGGATGAGAGGGGTTTCATGCCAGAATCTGCACATGTCAGGAAGGTAGAGCTAAGCTTTCCCTACAGACTTTGAGAAAAAGGAAAGGGTCAAGAATACCACCAAGAATTTTAATCCGAGCAAGTTTGGAAGGATGGAGCTGTCATCAATTCAGATGTGAAAAACTGGGATTTGGAGCTCAGTTTGAGACAAGTTAAGTTTAAAAGGTTTAAGAGACACCCAAGTGGAAATGCCATCGTGCTTCTAAGTTGTCTGTCCCTATGGGACAAAACAGACACTTCTTAGGCCTTCGAGGGCTTATATTTGTCAGTCCCACACAATTACCCAGTGTTATCCCCACTCCTTCCCAATAGGAACCCTGGTGGGTTTTCTCTCTCTCTTCCCACTTATTCCTGTTCCTAAGACTTCTTTGGCATTGTTCCTCTTTCTTGGAATTTCATGTCAACTTATTTCTTCCAATGTAAATTCAAACCACCTTTTGTTTTCATTCCAAAGACTTTGAGCCAGGCACTGACTGGGCTGAGGCTTGGCAGGTGTCTTGGCAGGTTTCGGTGGGCACCTCAGAAGACTTTTTCAGCTTCCTTCTTCCACACTGCATTTCTGTGATCTTATCTACTGACTGAGCCCTCACTGCCTGGACAGGAGGCCTCCTCCTGGCCTCTAGTTATATATAGCCCTGTCTTTAATTTAATTGGGCTTAGTATTCTGTTCCCTCATAAAGACGTGCACCGTCTGCACCCAGCATCTGGTACATGTTCAGTGAATCCAAGTGGGTCGAATTCACAGCTCTGGTTCACTTATTTTGCCTACAGAGCCATATTCTCTGGGTACATATCCAGGCCTAGTTGAAACTTCCTTACCTCCCTGGGGTTTTACCTCTCCCAGCTGGCAAAAGAATAGGAGGTAAAGGGAGAGAGAGGGGAGAAAGGAAGGTCAACCTTGTCAGCATTGGTCTCCTGATTTTGATATACTGGACTGTAGGCCTTTGAATTTTTTGCATCTTACAGTTCTATCCTTCTGAGCCCAATTTAATTATTAGCATTTCTCTAAGAAGCAGGTCACACAAACAGTGTTAAAAGAAAAACAGATCAGTTCCATTTAACAAAGTTTACTTGAGCAAGAAAAACGACCTGGAACCAGCCAGAAGATGTTTTCCAATACCCCCACCTTTTATACTGGGTGGAACTACTTTTATAACCAGTAAGACAGGAAAAGACAACAGAGATTACCTGATGGGTGCAGTCTGCTGTTTGCCTTCTTTGGGCAGGATTTGGCAGCCTTCCGCCTGGGACTGGCTGAAGCATCAGCTGCTGGGATTGGCCGAGGCTCAGTTGCTTAGCTACAAGAGTATCCTCATTGTTTAGGTTGCAACCTGCTTGCACATCCATCTGGGTTGTAGTTCACTTTCTAGAGAAGCCCTTTTGGGCCAATTTGTTGTTCAAGTATGGAGGCTGCTTCAGGCCAATTGGATCTAGTTCAGTAACAGCCAGATTATACTCTAAAGTGATTTAGGCTTGAATTTTTTCCTACTCTACTACCTGCTACATGGCAACATTAAGCAAGTCACTTAACTTTAATCCTTCGCATCCTACTCACCTTTAGAATGACGTACTCAAGGTTTTTTTTTTTTTAAAAAAAACAAATATATACAAAGAGCACAGTACTAGATATAGAAAACTTGCCCAAGGAATAAATGATATCTTCCCTGGCACATTCTGTGATTCTGTCTTGGACTATAGTAATCTTAGTATGGTCAGTTCCATGCCTACTAGCTCGGGCCAATTCCAGAGGATAATGTCCTGAGGACTCTTTTTACCTCTTGTATATCCTTGTGAGATGCCTGTCCCACAGGGGTGGAGGACAACTGGAGACCAGAGTTCATGTGCATGTGTTTCAATCAGGAGACAGAGTTTGGAAGATTGCTAGAATAAAAGAGAACGAAGTTCTTTCTATACTGATCCTGTAACCATATAGAACATGCTAAGAATTCCATGATTTACTTAATTGCTTTAATAATTAGAGTGGCCAAGTGGAAATGGGGTGGGGAAGTCAGTGGGTGGGGTCAGTGCTGCAGAGCTGAGCAATGAGAGATGGGGAGCATGGGGAGGTAGAGAGGTAGAGAGGTGTTGTGTGAGAGGATATGACAGATTTCACAGCCTTTCCATCATCTCTCTTTCCATTCATTCCAATTTAAGAGTCTGGTACTTTTCTGACCTTTTCTAGTATGTTATCTTAGCTCTTGACCCATCTCCTGCCATAACTCCTTTTATGGGTTCTCTCAAGACTGTTCACTCTTATTGTCCCCAGCCAGATTATTCAAGCAAAATGCCTATGTCTGGAACTGATCAGGGATTTTCAGGATTCTTTTAATGGCTCCTGAAGGTCTAAATCTGGCCGGCTTAGAATAAATGCATCTTAGATTTTTAATTTTTTTTAATTTTAATTTTTAATTTTAATTTTTTTTAATTTTTAATTTTAAGCTTATACCTGTTCACTATAGGTGCTGAAAAAATACTCCTGGGATAATTAGCACCTAGTAAAAAGCTATTTTGAACCAAATCATGATATAAGCATCTCAATGCTTTTCTTGAACAAAGCTAAGGCATGATTTGATGAGAAAGAAATTTCCAGAGGTCACTAAATTCAGCTTTCTTGGAACATACAATCTTTTCAATAAACATTTTTTGAGTAAATAAGTATCCCCATGAATTTAATGAATTAACCGTAGAACACATACATTTCTCCTACCAAAAGCATAAAGTTCCAGACTGTGTGTAAACACTGCATTATGGAGTAACTGATATATTTAGAAGTAGCCTACAGCACTGCTATGCCATTCTAATCTTTCAGGTTCTTTCTTATGTTGAGAATATGTTCTTCCTGATGACTGTCAGACTTTTGGGGATGCTGCTTCTTCTTGTACATTACAAAATTTCACATGCGAAGAATTAGTTGTCAGGTTTCCTGAAGCCTCCTCTTTTCCAAACCAGGATTATGTTTTTGACACACATGACATGGCTGCAGACCCATTGTTTTCTGCTGTGTGGTTTCTCTGTCAATACATGGTCCACAGAATAAAGCACAATTCCAGCCATGATCTCTGCAATGGTGCCACTCCTGACCTTACGTGGTCACCATGTTTCTGTATGTGTAGCCTATGATTTCAGTAGTTCTTTTAGTAACCAACATTATACATTTAGCTCAAGCTGAGTAGCCATTCAACTGAAATCCATTCTTAAAAAATATCTCTTTTTCTCCTTGATTAAAAGCAACATATTATGACATAGAAAACATAAGCAAAAAATATAGTGAAAATAGGGCAAATTACTATTAGTATGTCTTCTAATTCTGATTTACTCATAACTAACAGTTTGGTATGTTTTGTTAGTATTTTTTTACATGTTTATTTTTAACATAATAAGTATCATAAATGGTATAATTTGATGTGTGTGTGTGTGAGTGTGTGTGTGTGTGTGTGTGTGTTGTGTGTGTGTGTGTGTATGTGTGTGTTTTACTGGGAATTGAACCCAGGGCCATTCTACCTCCATGCCACACCACCAGCCCTATTTTATTTTTATTTTGAAACAGGGTCTTGCTCAGTTGTGGGGGGCCTCACTAAGTTGCTGAAGCTGGCCTTGAACCTTTGATCCTCCTGTCTTAGCCTCCCAAATGTTGGGATTACAAGCGCATGCACCACTATGCCTGACTCAGTTTTGTATCTTTGTTTTGTTTTGTTTTCACTCCATTCTGAATTGATTTTCACATAAACTACTGGCCCTTAATAAATCAAAATATTCAGGGAAGGAGTCTGATCATGTGACTTTCTTCTTTCTTTTTATTCCCCCCAAAATAACATAACTTAGTAGGCATGATTCTTTTAAAATGCTTCCCTGTTGCCAGGCATGATGGCATGCACCTGTAGCCCCAAGTACTGGGGAAGCTGGGGCAGGAAGAACACAGGTTCAAGGCTAGCCTGGGCAACTTAGTGTGATCCTGTCTCAAAATAAAAACTAAAAGGGCTGGGGGTATAGCTGAGTGGTAAAACAGCCCTGGATGCAGTCCTTAGTACCATTAGAGAAAAAAAAAAGTTTCCCTGTTGACTCAAATGCACAGCTAGCTAAATCATTAATAAAATTCTGTGAGCATGTATGTGGTTTATTTGAGTTTTTTTTAGGTAGCATTTATTATTTGGTTTTGATTAAACTTCTCACACTTACGGATCTGATAAATATGTTTCCTCTGCTTCATCTCTGTTATTCATAAAATTGTCACTTTGTCTATGGCCAAGAACAAAGATCTAATTATCTTTCTCTAGCTAACACAATGACATTAATCAACTCCAAAGGAGTATTCATTTAGCCAGCTATGAATCAACTCAACTTTATTCTTTCATGTGTAGAGGATGGGGAACTAGAGATTGGAAACAGGGAAATTCTGCCTTTGAACTACAGCCACACCCTATCTTTTTTTTAAATGGACTCTCACTAAGTTGCTGAGAGTCTTGCTAAACTGCTGAGGCTAGCCTGGAGTCTGTAATCCTCCTGTCTCAGCCTCCCAAATCCTGGGATTATAGGCATGCACCACTGTATCTGGCTTTAACCTCATTCTTAAATCTGTTCATCTTCCTTCTACAAGGAGATCATGGACAACTCTAAATTATGGTATTTTATTTTCTTAATTTTTTTTTACTAGTGCATTGTAGTCGTACATCTTAATGGAGTACCTGATGGTAGAGGCCTATATGTACACATATATGCACACCCAATTGGCTCTTACCCAATTCCTGCCCCATTTCCTCCCCCTCCCTTCTTCTCATGTTCGGCTTAGTGATTTACTTTGATATGTATGTTAATGTGCATCATTTACATTAGGGTATTTTCTATAGAGAGAAAGAGAAAGAAGTTAATCTGATATGACCTGATTCTGATAATTTTATGTGCCTCGATAGTGAGAAGACTATTAGCCTCTTTCTACTGTTCCAAGATAGTGAATATGGGATAAGTTACAAGATGAGTGTACGAGTCAGCTTTCTATCACTATAATATGGTGCCCGAGATAATTAACTCATACAGAGGAAAGGCCTACTCTGGCCCACAGGTTTGAAGTATCCAGTCCGTGATTGGTTGGCTCCATTGCTTTAGGCCTGTGGGAAGGCAGCGTATCCTGGTGGGGGCACATGGTAGAACAAAACCATTCACCTTATGGAGAAAATAAAAGACAGGAAGAGGAAAGTGATAGGGTCCCCTGATTTCTTAGAGGACATGCTCTCAATAACATAAAGACCTCTACTAGGCCCTACAGTTAAAGACTCCACCACCTTCCAATAGTGCCACCTTGGTACCAAGCCTTCAACACATGGGTCTTGAACATCTAGAGGAATGAGTTACTGCTGGAAGGACCAGCCACCAAGCTCTGGAGAGATGTTCCAAACCAACGAGGCATTCGCTCTTTAGCTCAAACAAGAATGTCTGGATACCCTCCACTCCCAAGGAAGAAGGGATGGTGAATCTAAATTACCAGAGAATGATTTCCTACAATTCCTTTAATGTCTTTCAAATGTATGATTCCATTTAATCCTCATCTTTCTCTGGAATGTATAATCCCCAGGTCACAGAGGAGGATGCTGCCTTGAGCGACAGCATGGCAGAGTCAAGCCAGGTTTTCTGCCTTCCCTATTCTTTCTTGGAAATAAGTCTTATAACCCTCTTCCTGCACATGAAGTATTTGGGGGCAACCATCTCACTGATTGAATTGCACATATTACACCCTACTTGACTTTTTGAAAGGATGACTTATGTGACACTTAGAAAATGTCCATTTTCCTAGTATTTATGAAGAATTCTAAGCTCTGCCATGGAAGAAATCCGAGGGCTCCGATTCCCCTTTGCTTGAGTTATCCAATACACTATTGCCAAATCCCAAAGTAGCAAGAGCGGATCAGGATCTCACACGCCGTTACTCTCCCCTTTCATACACGGTACAAGGTGAAAAGTCTCCAGCTTTGCAGAACTTCTAGAAGATAAATATTTAATGGGAGAGAGCACTGGGCTAAAAGTCTAGGCAAAGTTCTGCCTGGTCAGCAGCCTTTACCTTTGTCCCAGTTCCACCCCTCTTAAACATCCCAAATCCACAGGCTCAACCCCAGTCTGGCCTCTGGAGCTGAAACTATCTACAGCCTTTGCAGATTCCAGCAAATACTCTGACCCCTACTTTGCTGTTTTGCTCCCCCCAAATGACTCCATCTTTGATTCAATCATTGGCTTCCAGTCCTGTTTCTTAAACTTGAACAATTTTTGTATCATGCCAAGCACTTCAGTTCTTGTGCTGCTGAGTTTCTGACTTTCTAGTGTCAGACACCCTCCCAGGGACAGCAAGTCTGTTCCTGAAAATAGGGCCCAGTGCATGGGGCCTGGTACAAAACACCATGTGCCAGCACAATCTCCCAACACTGCCTGCTCTTCCTTCTCCTCTTGGGTTCCAGCAGATGTCTAAGACACCACCTCTTTCTGCAGCCACACTTTTCTCTGTTCCCCAGTTATACCTGCTCTTGGTAAAAGTCTGGTAGTGTGTTCTTTGGATTCCTTTCCTGTTGAAGTGCACCCTTCTACCCCCAGGTTCTGGTTCTCATGCTCTGACCCGTCTAACAGATTATCCAGGTCATGCTTGTGTTGTCTCAGGACAGGAGGGTTAAGGGAAATTGTTCTAGTCCTGGGTCTTCTACCAGTTGGCTGTGAGCTTCCTCTTCCCCTTCAAGCTCAGAACGGGCATGTATTCTAAAGGTGCTAAATGAGAGGGGGGATGAGCTTACAACTAAACTACATTCTCTGTGATTTGAGGATTCTGTAAACACCACATTTTCACAGTTGAGATCAAAGGCTCTTCCTCCTCCCCAATATGCAAACATATATGCCCTTGGCTTATGCAAAATTGTGGTGTGTTTAAAATAAAATAAAGCCAGGCATGGTGGTGCAAACTTGTAATCCCAGCTCTTGGGAAGCTGAGACAGGAGGATCACACAGGTTCGAAGCCAGCCTCAGCTACTTAGTGAGGCTGTCAGCAACTTAGTGAGACCCTGTTTCCAAATAAAGTGTAAAAAACAAATCTGGGATTATAGCCTGGAGCTAGAAAAGCCCCTGGGTTCCACCACCAATACCACAAAAAATTAAATTAAATTAAAGAAGTTGATGGTCACACGCTGCCAGCCAAGACCATCTCAGGCAACTTTGGGACCAAGTAAAGAGAATGTGGAATGGGTGCTTACTAGTTTCTGCCCCTGAGACAGGTTTTTCCTGAGACTCATTTTTAACCAAACATTCGAGGCAACCAGCATCCAGAAATCACAAGAGAGTTGGGCGTGATGGCGCATGATTGTAATCCCAGTATTTGGGAGGCTGAGTGAGATAGGAGGATCATTCAGGTTCAAAGCCAGCCTCAGATACTTAGTGAGGCTCTCAGAAACTTAGTGAGACCTTGTTTCCAAATACAATATAAAACAGGGCTGGGAGTGTAACCCGGAGGTAGAAAGTCCATCCCCAGTACCATAAAAAAAAGAAAAGATAAAAATGCTTTCCTTCCTCAAGCAAATCTTACCACAGGTGACCATTGCCCAGAAATATAATAACTCATGCTCACAAAGGCAGCTCTGAACAGGAAGGGAGGGTACTCTAAGACACATCTAAACTGTCTGTCCTGAACATTTTTAGATAGATTCTTTTGACTAATTCCACTTCTTATACCTGGATAATTTTGTAGATGTTAGTTCATAGTCCAACAGGGGACATAGTTTTCTAGCTGTAAAAACTAGCAAAATGGGTTTGCTTATAAATATGTCAAATGTGTTTTGACCAGCATATCATATTTGCTCTTTGTTGTCTACATTTTTAAAAAGCTGAGTTTCTTTAAAAAAAACAAAAACAAACTAGCAACAGCAAAGTCTTGTATATGCCCACAGAGAGTGGGGTGATGGATGGGATGGTGGTGATAAGGATGGGGAGAAAAGGCTTCCCTCTCAGGCTTATGGCAGGTCCTACTCCTGTAATCCCAGGATTTGGGAGGCTGAGACAGGAGGATTACAGGTTTTTAGTCAACCTCAGCAACTTAGTGAGACCCTGTTTCCAAATAAAAAATAAAACAGGGCATGGGGTGTAGCTCAGAGGTAGACTGCTCCTGGGTTCATCTCCAGTACCACAAAAAAATAAAGGAAGGAAGAAAGAGGAAAAGAAAAACATATTTCCATTGTTTACAACAATCTTGCAAGGTAGAGTGAACAAGAATTGTTCTTATCTTGTGAATGAAGAAACTCAGGCCTGGTGAAATTAAAGGGCCCATCCAAGATATGACAGTTTGTTATGATGGAAACATAATATGGTCCCTGATGCTTTCTGCTGCTCTCGTGGGGGCTCTCGTGGCTGCGACAATTCTCCTCTGACATGGCTTGGCTTGTGCACTCTTCTCTCCATATCTAGGGGATACATTTCTATGCACTGAATACTAGCATACACCAGAGACCTTTCTTGATCACCAACCAGCCGTAACTAAAGGCGTTACCTCAATTACATGATTCCCCAGGGAAATAGATAGAGGACAACAGTCACAGATTATATAGGAAAGAGGAAGGGAAAGAGGTTTTCATCCTCCATGGTGCCAGAACATGCCTATGTGCAGAGGAAAACATCAGACTCTGCATCAGAGTGAGGCACCTGTTGGGTTCCCATTCCAGGGTCTATCCGCTTCTTACCCACCACCACCCACTGCTGAATGATATGAGCAAATGAACGAATCTCTCCACACCTCCTCTGTCCAACAGGGAAACAAGAAAACACACCAGACATCACAAGGGTGAATGGAGACAAAGGCACTTTGTAGAGAGTAAGCCTCTAGCACCATGTCATCATTAGTATTTTTAGATCCTTGGAGTGTGGAATATAACAATAACAGATGGTTTCTGCTTCCTTCTGAAGAGATTACAATCTAGGAGGGATGTGCATTATACTCACGTGAAAATGTTGTGAAGGCAACTGCATTCCTGAAGAACTATATCAATATGACATTCACCTAATTCAAGTCTAATTTTCTTCTAGATATATTCACAAATGAGATTAGATATAAATCTACACTTATATAGCATATATATATATATATGTGTGTGTGTGTGTGTGTGTGTGTGTGTGTGTGTGTGTATACATATATATTTTAACAATGCTTTTTAAAGATGTCCATCAACAGATGAATGGATTACAAAACTGTGGGATATTTACACAATGGAATTTTACTCAGCCATCAAAAAAAACTCAATTACATCATTTTCAGGGAAATGGATGGAACTGGAGGACATTATGCTAAGTGAGATTAGTGAGTCACAAAAAATAAGAAATCAGATGCTTTCCCTAATATGTGAGAGCTAGGGAGAAATGGGTCATAGGAGGAACTCTTGAAAAAGGAAATCCTATAAAGGAGCAAACAAGACAACCTAAAGGAGGAGAAAGGAGGGGGGGAAGAAGAAAATCTCTAAAACACTAAGTCAGGGAAGGAGGGACAGGGAGGGAATGGGGTGGGAACTGGGTAGGGGTTAAATCAGCTATGTGTACATGTTTGTACACAAAAGTTTTTTTACCCAATAAGATGTTTGAATTTGATGCACCAATAAAAAAAATTTAAGAAAAACAATGCTTTCTAAAAATGTCCTAGCTGGACATGGCGGTGCACGCTTGTAATCCCAGTACTTGGGAGGCTGAGACAGGAGGATCTGGGTTCACGGCCAGCCTCAGCTATTTCTTGAGGCACTCCACAACTTAGTGAGACCCTGTTTTAAAATAAAGAACAAAAAAATTGGGCTGGGGGTATAGCTGGCAGGTAGAATGTCCCTGGGTTCAATCCCCAGCACCATAAAAATAAAATAAAATAAACTTTAAAATGTCCTAGCATTGTCACTTTTACTCTGTAGCCTTTCTTTTGAATGATAAGGACTGTGCCAGGCCTTCTTGGTCTATCTCATCTCATGCCATTTCATAGTCATGCGCAGGACATTTTCAGAACCACTATTTTATAAAAGTTCAGATGATATTGTCATAGGATAGAAAAATGTTAAATTACTAAAACAATGAATGTTTACAACATTCATCATCATCAAAATCACTCACCAAAGTCTCTGGCCCTTATTCATGCCATGGTTCACTGCCATACAATGAAGGACGTGGGAATTTCTACTCTCCCAATGTAGGCTGCCACCAGACCAGGGTTAGGTGTGTCTTACATGTCCCTAGGCTGGGGCTCTGGCATTGTTAAACCAATCTGGAAAATAAAACAAATTCGGAGGAATTGCCACTCCTTCAAATGTTGCCCATTCTGTGATTTTTACAATTTTTTTTTTTTTTTTTTGGTGGTGGTACTGGGGTTCCTGGAAACCCTTCTACCTCCGGGCTACACTCCCAGACCCATTTTTTATATTTTTTATTTGGAAACAGGGTCTCTTAAACCAGCACGGCTGGCTTCAAACCTGTTCAATCCACCTGTCTCCGCCTCCCAAGCGCGGGAATTACAAACATGTGCCACCACACCCAGCTGATTTTTACAATTTTAAAATTATTTAAAATATGCATGATTTGATTTACATGAAATGTGAGTGCATGGCTTTGAAACGACCTTCAAGTCTGCAGAATAAAGGTGGGAGCCATGGCTTGGGGTGGGGCTGGCTCACTGAGGAATACTTTCTGAAGGACGAACATCTTGAACTTGTTAAATAAAAATCGATTTTGAATATGTCTGAATAGGAAGTAATTTGGAATGTGTTGAATAGAAGCCACATTCTAATTATCTATAATATGCCAATTCTTTGGAACCACTGGAAATTGCTCAATTTCAGAATCAATGGTTCTGATTGCTGCACTTTTGAAAGGACTTTGGATACTCTCCATTGTGGAAAACTTTGCCATAGTCATTTTTTGGGGTTCACTCTAAGGAACAGTAACTTCCCAGGGGTGGGGAACAAGGCCACTCTCAAAGTGTGAGGGTTTGGCCTGGCATTTCTGAGATGCTGGGATTTAAACCTACTATGTCAAATCTAGCACATAGATTATGTACTATTTTTGATAACTAAAAATAACCAGTAATATTTGCCTGAAAGAAGTCTGATGTGGGAGTTCTATCTTTGGTTTCTAAAGGCTACATTAAATCCTTTTTGATGTGTATTTGAATAATGGAGTAGTTGGTTTGGGTTGCTTAGCTGAACACAAAGCATATTTTTATCCTGAAGGAGCACTTAGCAATCCTGTCTTTAAAACAGAGACAAAATTCCTTCTCTGCTTAAATGAGCACATCAACCAGTTAATCAACAAATATTTATTAAGTTCCTGCAATGGAACCTTTGACTTTCCTATTTTATGATTCGCAACAGATTCTCTAATATCCTGTCAAAGAAAATATTTTCTCTGCCAACTTGTGGTAAAACATGTTTATTTTTCCATTTCATCTTTGGACTAGCTAAAGGTGTTTCATGTTTCTTTTTTTCTCCCATGGAGATGGATTATTCAATTCTATGTTCTAAATTCAGCAAAGTAAATTTATGTTTTCATGTTTAAAAACATAGGCTAGTGGGATCAGAGCACCTAGCCCACTGGTCCTCAAATCTGGATTGTGAACAAAAAGCACACTGTAGGGGGAATAGATATATAATACTAATTGGTTTGCCATCAGTCCATAGTCTGATTTTATGGAGGAACCACTGATTTTATTTTATAGGCAAGAAAATGCAATTTTTGAAGAGTTGAATCAAGAGACCCTTAAATCTCCTCCCAACTCCCAGGCCTGTTTAATCTCAACTGAAGCTTCCATTATATTCAATAACCTTTAAGGTTAAAGTGGTAAACATCTCTCACTGAATTCTAAATGGATTTTTGGACATACCCATTTACTTTTAGTTTTTCCTATCTCTCTACTCTCTAAGAATATATTGAGTCTCGAATTTCTTAGCAGCAAGAACCTTTATTAAAATTCACCAAGAGCACACAGCCCTATATAATCAACCCTCCATATCACAGGGGTTCCTCATCCATAGATTTAGCCAATGACAGATTGGGAGGAAATTACATCTATATTGAATATATACAGACATTTCTCTCCCCCGATATTATTTTCTAAATAATAGAGCATAACCACTATTTACAAAGCATTTGCCTTGTATTAGGTAGCATAAGTAATCCAGATATTATTCAAAGAATAAGGGAGGGTCTGAGGAGATTATAAGCTAATACTCTACCATTTTATATAAAGGACTTGGGCATCCTTGAATTTTGGACTCCTGGTAGGTTCTGGAACGAATCCTTTGACTACCAAGCAAGGACTAAGTACTATTTGAAAAGATTCAGTTTCATCCCACTTGAAACCTGTTCAATCATTCAGCACATACTGAAGGCTCACCATCTACTTGCCTCCAAGCTAGGCTCCCTGCATATAAGAGTTTTTTTTTTTTTTTTTTTTCTGGTGCTGGGGAATGAACCCAGGGGCATTCTACCTTTGGGCTACACCCCCAGTCCCATTTTTTATTCCTTTATTAAGTTCTCATTAAGTTGCCGAAGGCCTCACTAGGTAGCTGAGGCTGGCCGTGAACCTTCATTCCTCCTGTCTCTGCCTCCTAAGTATTGGGATTACAAGTGTGCGTCATCACGCCCAACTTAAAAGATATTTAAGTGAATGTGTTTCAAAGGAAAGGTAGCTTAACGGTGTGCGCAACAACCAGCTCTCCTCTCGGGATGTATTAGTTAACTAACGTATGTTAACTGCTGCCATACAAACTCCAAACAGTGCTAGGAATTCCTGAGGGGTGGGTGGTCCAGGCTCTTTCTGTCTTTTAGCTTTCCCATCTTTGCCATGTGGTACCTAAAGTCATTAGATTTTTGTCCCTCTCAAGCCGACAGAAGAGTTGCAGCAGTAGGGATCTCACATGGAAGCCAAGTTGTCTTTCTTTCCTTTTACTTTCTGTTGGCTAGAATTCAGTCATGGGGCCACACCTATCCACAGAGAAGGCAGGGTGCTCCTAGCTGCAAGAAGAAATGGATATAGAAAAGGAACTCATCAGCTGCCCTACAGAAGACTTTGGGTTTCTTAGCAGTAAAAAAAAAAGAATTGTGACTACTCTTTCATTCTCTTCCAGGTGGGGTTTACCCAGGCCCCTAAAAGAGTCCTTCCGAAGGTCATTCTAGATGAATGGAAAGAGTTGTGCAAACAAGAAGCGGAAGAGAAGCAACCAGCATGAATGTGCAACTGAGCACACCATCTCCAATGGGACGAGAGCAGTGGAGTTAAGGTTGTAAATGCTTGTTGGTGATGGGTGTTGGTGGCCTGGATGGCAGGCGGAAGAATGTTACCAATGGTTCAGGTCAAGAGCAAAGACTCTTCATCTAAAAACAGATGTTCTCCGGGTACCATTCTGTTCTAGCAGTCACACCAAGCTTTCTCAGAAGACAGCAGCAGTGAGCCTGGCAGCGTGAAGGTGTCCCTGTCCTCTGTGGCCACTGCACATTATGTCTGCACAGAGCAGTTGTTGGGCGCTGGATGACTCCTCAGAGTCTAACAATAGTCAGAATGCTTTAAAACATTTAGAGCCCCAAAGCAAGAGCGCTGCTTCACGGCCTCTCCTCTCTGACTCAGCCACAGCTGCCACTTTCCCTCTAGGAAGCTTACAGCAAGGCGCCCAAAAAAGGGTATATATATATATGTGTATACACACTCATAAAACCTGGGCATGGTAGCTCTTGCCTGTAATCCCAGTACTTGAGAGGCTGAGACAGGAGGATTACGGGTTCAAGGCTGGACTCAGCAGCAACTTAATGAGGTCCTTCAGCAACTTAGCAAGATTCTATATCAAAATAAAAAATAAAATAGGGCTGGGGGTGTAGCTCGGAGGTAGAATGCTTCTAGGTTCAACCTCCAGTACCCTTTCCAAATATAAGTGTGTGTGTGTGTGTGTGTGTGTGTGTGTGTGTGTGTGTGCCACCTTAAAGTCTTTTCTAATGAAGCAAAATAAACATAAATAAATAGGTTAAGATAAAATGTTACTCAATCCAAAGAAAACAGCAATGCTGCCTGCCTCTTTGCCCTGAGATGTTTCTCACTCCAAGTGAAACAGTAACAGAGACTGTTAGGTTGTCTTCCTAAAAACCTGAGAAAAAAAAGTCTTCCTGGATTGTGCAGTAACTGCCCTCCTATGTACATCCCCCATGGAGCCACAGGGGACAGAGGTCTTCAATGCCTTCTTCTTTGTGTTCAGGAAATGGGGCTCAGCTTTACCAATAGACTTGCCACTTACACGACAATGACAAAAGGGGCAGAGAATCATTTAGAAAACAGATTGAACACAGGAAAATCCATTTTAAGAAAAATAGTGTAATAATAGAAGAGTTTTTCACTGCAAGATGTACACACCCACTCCAGCTAATATGGCAACAGGATTCTGTTCCCTTCCTATCCCGGTGCTTTATGTTGTCCAGATAATTTAGGGAGCAGATATTTTCTTTTTTATTTTCCTGAGGATTTTTTTTTCTCTTCCATGAACCCCTTAAAATCCTGACACCGGCTTCAACTCAAGGCCAACTGTAGGAAAATAACATAGGGTTATTTGGCCAGATGAAATAGTATTGGATGTATCACACGGGAAAACAGAAAATATGTACATATACACACCTACATACCACATGTGTGCATGAACTGGACATATACATGTACATTTAGTATATATATATATATATATATATATATATATATATATATATAATACATATAGTGCTTTTTTCTGTTTAGTCAAGGAATATATTTTTACTGTGAATAAATCTTAGGGAAATTGAGAAAAGACAAAAATCATTCTTCACTTTATCATAGTTTTATCCCTCAAACTACACTTTAAATACCCATATTTTCTTGGTGGGAGAGAGAAAAAGGGAAGATAGAGAGAGAAAGAGCTTGTATTGTAGTGTCATGTGTCATTTTGTAATCTGTTTTTTTTATTTTTTTATTTTTTTATTTTTTTATTTTTTATTTTTTTTTTCATTTTTTATTTAAGATCCCCACCCCATTCCCTCCCCACCCCTCCCTCCCATGCTTGGCTTAGTGGTTGACATCTAGTATTATAGCAAATTATCCAAAATTAAAAATGATAATCTCACATAACAGTTTCATTTGTCTGATACCAAGCTTTTGATGACTTAAAGATAACATTTCAATATTTCTTTTTGCTTTCTTTCTTACCAGAGAATATTTTTTTCTATTTTTTTAGGTGAAACTATCATATATTTATATATTTATTTTTCAGAAAAAATCTATCCTAATATGGAATATGGACTCTAGGTACCCAAAACGATCTTGAAAAAGAACAAAGCTAGAAGATATATATTTTCTGATTTCAAACCATATAAAGCTACAATAATTGAGACAGTGTAGTACTATTCTAAATGCAGATATATAAACCATTGGAGTTGAATAAAAGCCTAGAGCTAAATTCTTCCCTATATTGTCAAGTTATTTTTGACAAGGTTTCCACGAACATTTGGTGGTGGAAATAAAAATCTTTTAACTAAATATTGTTAAAAAATAATAATTAAATGGAAAAGAATACAATTGGACCCTTACCTAATCCCATATACAAATATTAACTCAAAATAGATAATAGACCTAAATATAAATCTTAAGACTATAAACTTTTAGGAGAAAATCTGGGTCATAAAACCTCACAACACTGAAATTGGCAGTGATTTCTTGGATATGATTTCAATGGCACAGGCAACAGAAGCGTATACAAACTCCCTAAAAAAAAAAAAAATATTGTATATCCAAAGACAATGTAAACAGAGTTAACAGTTACTAATAGAATGGGATAAAATATTTCCAAATGCTATATCTGAAGGTATATTAATATTCCAACTAGAAATCCTAAAAATTAACAACAATAAAGGCAAACAATACCCTTTTGAGATAGGTAAAAGACTAACATAAATAATGAATCTCCACAGATAACCAATCTTAGTTGTCTGTTGGATGGAAAATCTTGTTTCTCAAGTTCTGGAGTGTGTTACCTATTTCTTCTTTGTAGTTAATCTCTTTGAGTATTTTCTCTAGTGCTGGTTTTGAAGACATAAATTCCTTCAGTTTCTGTTTGTCATGGAAGCTTCTTATTTCTCCATCTAATTTGATAGAAAGTTTTGCTGGGTAGGAAATTTTTGGCTGGAAGTTGTTTTCTTTCAGAGTTTGGAATATGTTACTCCAAGCCCTTCTGGCTCTCATGACTTGCTTTGGGAAGTCTGGAGTGATTCTAATTGGTTTGCCTCTGAATGTCACTTGGCCCTTTGTTTTTGTTGCCTTTAAGATTCTCTGCTTGGCTTCCACATTGGTCATTTTGACAATTATGTGGCGTGGGGATCATCTTCTCCGATCCTGTCTAAAGGGAGTTCTATAAGTTTCCTGGACCTTTGTATCAACCTCTTGCTCTATGTTTGGAAAATTTTCTGCTATTACTTCCTTGAAGAGATTGTTGATCCCTTTGGTTTCACTTTCTTTTCCCTCCTCTATTCCAATTATTCTTAGGTTAGCTCTCTTAAAATGGGCCCATATTTCTTCAATATCAGATTCCTGCTGTCGGATATTTTTTCCTAGATTAGAAACCATGATTTCATTTTTGGATTGCTTATCTTCTAAGAGCGAGATTCTGTTCTCCATGTGTTCTAATCGGTTGTTTGTGCTTTGAATTGAGGCCTTTACTTCATTAATTGCATCCTTTATCTCTTTTTGGCTCTCTCTGAGTTCTTTTCGAAGCACCTCTATTATTTCTACAGTTATTTTCCTGATTTGATCTTCTAGAAATCTCTGATTTTCTGTTTTATCGGGTTCTGATGTTGTGGGGTTGTGGGCATTAATTGCTCCAGTATTATTCCTCTTTCCCATGATTTCGGATGTTTGTGCCTTCTCTGGGTTCTTCCCTTGGGTCACTATGACTTCCCTTAAGGTGTTCTGGATCTCGAGTCTGTATTATCTCAGACCCCACTACTCCTTTACTGGGTTTTATCACAGAGTCTCCGACCCAGAGAGTCGATAGAGGCTGCTTTAGTCTGTGGGGGGTGCCAGGTTGCACGTTCTCCTATGGTGTGATATCTCGGCCACCGCCCCTTCCCCACTGGGTCAAGTCCCAGGGATTTCTCCTCTGTGGCCCGAAATTTGACTCACTGTTCTTGAGTACGCAGATGTAGCTGTACTGGCCTCGCTGAATTCGCTGCTGCTGCTGCCGGTAGCAATATAGCGCCGCTGCTACACCCTCGGCTGTGGGGCTGGCATTTTTCTTTTTGATTTTGATTTCTACTCTGAATCCCTGCAGCGTGTGCTGAGCTCGGCCACTGGGAGCTGTAGATGCTCTCTGCGCGGAGAAATCTCGCCTAGCTGTTCCGCAGTGGCTCACCTCGGCTTGCTGTGGCCGTCTGGTGAATTCGCCGCTGCCGCCGGCAGTATGGCGCTTCTGCCGCGTCTGCCGCGTCCTCGGGCGCAAGGCCGGTGTATCTCCTCTGTGGCTCTGTTCTCAGTCCGCTTTCTCTCTGGAGCCTGGTGATTTTTTGTTTCACTGGTGATGGTGTTTTCTGGCTATGAAAGGCGCTGATTTTGTGGTAATGGATATTTGTTGTTAGCGGAGCTCTTAAGCCCCGCTTTTCTCGGTCGCCATCTTCCCGGAAGTCCCTGTTTTTTTTTTAATTGACATTATATCATGGGATTTTTGCCCATCTCAATTAAAAATCCTCAAGGACATGCATGACAAAAGCTAAAATGAATGGATCACGAGTTCCCCAACCATCTCATGTTATTGGCCATCTCTTCTGTTTGCAGTTTAAAGTGAAACAGGATTGTCCTGCCAGCTGCACGTCTTCACAGCACCACTAAGGGAAACTTGTCTGGGATGCCCTGCACTGACCTCCTTGGGGAACTCCTGAGAATGGAGTCACTTTCAAACACTGTAAATACAGTGGGTGGAAGTGGGTGCATGTTTGACCTGACCCTGATTTTAAAGAATGTTGTTTTTCTCTGCCATGAGTTGAGGATGTGCTTTCTAGCTGGTGCTAGAGGCCCCCTCCTTCCATACACTTTACATTAGAGGAAGCATAGACCCTGATTTGCCCATAGGGTCCCAGTTTAAAACAGTTTCCCTGTGCAATTAACAATAGCTCCTTGCTAGGGTTCCATGTCTTTGAAAAGCTTATGTGCTGGAACCATAATTCCTCGAGGCGGCAACGTTGGGAGGTGGTGACCAGCAGGGGTGTTCAGGTCATGGAAGCGGAGCCCTGGTGATGGACTCATGCTTCTCTTATGTGATGACATGCTGCTCTGCGGGGACTGGTTGGGTTAGCTTGGAGCTGGATTGTTATAAAGCAGGTCCCCTCGCTGTGTTGTGCCTATTTGATAGACATCTGCTTGCGCTTCACTCTCTGCCATGAGTTGAAGCAATGTGAATGCTGGAGCTGTTGGTGCTCCTAACCCTTAGTCTCCAGAACTGTGCACTGAAGTAGACCTCTTTGCTTCATAAGTTCTTCAGCCACAGGAATCATTTGACAGCAAGAGAAAATGAACTGAGACATGCCTTTCTTCACTCCTAAAAGTGTTTGCATTTGGAAGATGAATGACAGGGTCCAAACCTTGCCTTCTTCACTCATGTAGGGGTAGATGACGTGACAAGGCCTGCTCCCACCCATTCTGGGCCAGGGTTTGCAGCACCTCGAGGTATTCAGAGGAGCAGCAGGGCCTCCTGATCTCTTTAAAACTGCACCCAAAATCACTGAGCACCTGGGGGTGCATAAAACTTCCCATATTTAAAATATGTATGACATGTGATGGAAGCATTTCTACTAAGTTGATGGCAATTTGGTTTTGTATCTTATTTTTTCTGTGTATTACATGAATTTCATCTATTTTTATTGCAATAACGTGAGCATAAACATTTGCGGTCTTCTAACATTCATTCGTAGTTTTCTAACAGCATTATGCACACAATAGATAGTCAATGTCATGGATCACTGTCTTTAAGATTAACATCAGCTGGGCATGTTGGAACACACCTGTAATCCTAGTACTTTGGGAGGCTGAGTCGGGAAGAGCACAGGTTTAAGACTAGCCTCAGCAATTTAGCAAGGCTTTGTTTCAGTGTAAAAAAAAGCTGGGCATGGTGTTACAGGCCTGTAATTCTAGTACTTGAGAGAGCTGAGACAGGAGGACTACAGGTTCAAGACAAACCTCAGCAATAGTGGGACTCTCAGCAACCTAGGGATTTTGTGTTTCAAAATAAAAAGGGCTGGAGTGAGCCGGATGTGGTGGCACACACTCGTCATCCCAGCTTTTGGGAGGCTGAGACGGGAGGACTGTAGTTGGCAGACAGCCTCAGTTACTTAGTGAAAATATCCCAATCAGTGAGACACTGTTTTAAAATAAAGAATAAAAATTAAACCTGGAGGTTTAGATCAGAGGTAGAATGTCTCTGGGTTTTATCCCCAGTATCACCATAAACAAACAAACAAACAAACAAAGAAACAAAGGCTATGGTGTGCCTCAGAGGTAGAATGTCCCTGGGTTCAATCCCCAGAATTATAAAATTAAATTAAATTAAATAATAAAATAGTATTTGGAGTACAGATTATTGGTAGAGTGCCCCTGAGTTCAATCCCCAGTACCCCCCCCACATACACAATGTGCATGAAGGTTGACATTAAAAAAATCTTAATAAAGTTTGTGACAATTCGAAAGCAGAAACTTCCTGTTGAACAGAGGTAAAAGAAGGGACAGTTGAATGGTTTATTTTGAGTGCAAGCACTAAAGTAAAATATTTTGTTTTATTTTTATCTGAGTAATCAATCTGGTATTCATTTTTTAAAATTAGAAACAGTATTTTCATCTAGCATGAAAGTAAATATCACTACTAATCCCACCCTCCAAAATAAACACTGTAATATTTGCATCCATATCTTCCCAGACCTTTTACTAAATGCAATTGCCAAATATCCCCGTTCTCTCCCCTAGTGTGGCGTTCTCTTGTCTAGAGAGGGAAATAGACATCTTCTCACACTTTCTCCTGCAAATGCCCCCCTGCATTATGGGCTCCGCTTTTGCCCACATTGTTTTGTGGGTTTCTGAGCTGTGGTTTCCTGGAGCTTGAGCCAGAAGGAAGTGCTGGGTGGGAGCAGAGAGCTGGGACAGGTCTTTCCCCTTTACAGATGGACCTTTTCAGTCCCCACAAAGTCAACATGCCAGGCCACAAGGTGAGGACAATTGTAAAAGACAAGGACAAAGGCTTGCTCAACAGCATTCATACTGGCCCTATTTACAACGGCCCAGAGGTGGACACAGCCCACATGTCAATGGGTAAGTGCAGAAATGAATGTGGTGTCTACACACAATGGGATATTTTCAGTCTTTAAAAAGAAGAAAATTTTGACTTATGCTACAACATGGACAAACCTCAAAAACACACAAAATTAAAGTAAAATAAGGCAAATACAAAAGGACAAATACTGCATGGTCCCATTTGTACAAACTATTGAGAGTAGTCAAATTAATAAAGCTGGAAAGTAGAGTAGAGGTTACAGGAGCCTAAAGGGAGGAGGGGATGGAGAGTTATTGCTTAATGGGTACAGAGTTTCTGTTTGGGATGATGAAAAAGTTCTGGAAATGGATAATGGTGATGGTTGCACAACATTGTGAATGTGATTTTTGTCCCAGAATCGTACACTTAAAATGGTTAAAATGGTAAATCTTATGTAGTGTATATTTTGCCACAATTTTTTTTTTTTTTTGCGGTACTGGGGATGGAACCCAGGGGCATGCTACCTCCAAGCTACACCCCCAGCCCTATTTTTTATTCTTTATTTCAAACAGAGTCTCACTGAGTTGCAAAGGGCCTCACTAAGTAGTAGCTGAGGCTGTCCTCGAACCATGATTCTCCTGTCTCAGCATCCCAAATGCTGGGGTTATGAGTATGCACCACCACGTGTGCCTTGCCACACTTTTTTAAATGCTTTTTTTTTTTTTTTTTGCGGTACTGGGGGTATTGAGTAGAGGGCATCTACCTCCAAGCTACACCCCGAGCCCTATTTTATATTCTTTATTTTGAAACAGGGTCTCACTAAGTTGTGGAGGGTCTCATTAAGTCGCTGAGGCTGGTTGCAAACCTCCAATCCTCCTGTCTCAGCCTCCCAAGCACTGGGATTATAATTGTGCACCACCATGTCCAGCTTTAAAATGATTTTATTTTTTAAAAAGCAAAATTACCTGGAATCCCCTGACTCCGCCTTCCAAGTACTAGGAATACAGGCATGCACCATCATGTCTGGTAAATAAATAAATAAATAAATAAATAAATAAATAGCAAAATTACAATATAAGAGGATAAATCCTGAAGTTCTACCTAAGAGTTCTCCCCCAGCCCCTCCTGCCTCGGTCCTCCCATAGGGATGCCTAGGGACCCTTTCTTCCCCTGCATCCTGGCTTTCTAAGTCTCCTGTCTCTGTCCCTGCCCATCGCAGGCCAGCACAGCCCCACTTCTTCTGGCCAGTGACTGTTTCTAAGTTCACCTCTCTCCTCTGGAAAACCACAGCCTTTCCCGCAGTATGTGTTCTTAATCCTGGGGTTCTTCTCTTACGGGACCCCAATTCCTTGCCCTAACATTTCTGATTCCATCCAGGCGCCCAGTGTTTGCTCAGACTCCAGGGCCCCACTGAGGAGCTGGGTGGCCACATCATCCAACGGAGATTTCCTTTTCAGCATCCTGCTGGGGGTATTTCTACTAGCAAACCTACTACAACAAAAACATTGCCTTAAGTCAAGTGCCAATTACTTCTCCTGGAGACAACAGAGTTTGTTTATTTTTATTACTGGGGAATTGAACCCAGGGCTTCACACATACTAGGTAAGTGCTCTACTGCTGTGCTACATCCTCAGGCCTTTTTATTTTATTTTGATATAGAGTCTCTAAATTTCCCAGGCTGCCTTTGAACTTGCAATCCATCCTTTTGCATTGGCCTCTTGAGTGGCTGGGATCACAGGTATACACCTCCTGCACTGGCCAGCAGACAGCAGAATTTAAATCCACATGGAGAGCCGGGCGTGGTGGCGCACGCTTGTAATCCCTGCGCTTGGGAGGCTGAGACAGGAGGATTGTACAGGTTCGAAGCCAGCCTCAGCTACTTAGTGAGGCTCTCAGAAACTTAGTGAGACCCTGTTTCCAAATAAAATATAAAAAAAGGTTTGGGAGTATAGTCCGGAGATCAAAAGCCTCTGTGTTCCACCCCCAGTACCACCAAAATAAATAAATAAATTAATAATAATAATAATAATAATAATAATAAATCCACATGGAGTAATTCCTCTATCAGCAAGCTTCCTGTTCTACCACTGAATGAGACTGAATCCAGCAGGGGTAGCATTATTAAGCAGAGAATTTGGGTTCTGACGTTCTCCCTCTGATGCCTGCTGGAGTTACAGAAGGGTCTTGAATTCCCACTTTATACTCTTCCTTCCTTCCTTCCTTCCTTCCTTCCTTCCTTCCTTTCTCTCTTTCTTTACTTCCTTCCTTCCTTTTTCCTCCTCTTCTCTCTACTTTTCCTCCTCCCATTTGGTAGTACTCAGCTGGAATCCAGTGCTTCATCCTTGCCAGGCAAACGTCCAACCAGTGAGCACCCCGTCCCCCAGCCCTGCTTCCTTCTTGTAAGAGGTAGTAAAGGGGTAAGTTTCCTCTGCTACATAACTATAGAAGCTTTCTAGAGATCACAGTTGAGAGTTAGATATGATTAAATGTGCAGGTGCAGAGAGTCCAGGTGTGGGGGAGGTTAGGGGACATTTAAGCAACTGTCTGGTTCTGACCTTGACTTGTCAAAGCTCCACAAGAAGGAACTTGAATCTTGTCCAAAGCTCGAGTTTTGATGTGTGCAGATATGTTTGATGGGTTTAGGGGCCCTGACAGCTGGAGGGGTTGTGCACAGGTCCTCTAGAAGGTCCTCCCCTTGCAAGGAAGGAAGAGAGTTGAATGAGCCACACTCAGGGGCCTGGCTCTGCGCCTCCAAAGCCTAAGCCTACTTCAGGAAGGACAGCACCTGTGTATAATTAAATAAAAACAATTTGCCCTGGCGTTTACGGCACCAGGATAAAGAACCTGCTAACCAGGTGCAGAGAGAGTAGTGAAGAGTCTGTATACAGACTGCAGATGTCTGGAAGCCAGTAGCGAGGGGAGGGGGGCAGGAGAGGAGAGCTCAGGCCCCTGAAGAACTCTGAGAGTCCTGATTGGCTGGATTCCGTGAGCAGCTGGACATGTGGCCCCAGTGGCCACAGCTGAGGGCTGAGGATGCTGGCCTACGTGTTTCTGAAAAGCCCAGGGCTGGCTGCTTCCCTCGCCCACACCGTGCCACATCTGCCGAGAAGCTGGCAAAGCAGGTGTCTACTTTCAAGGGGTGTCTGCCTTTTGAACCCAGTGAGGATTCATAGAAAATAAACATCCTTGGGCTCTTTGTCCATCCGACACTTCACCTATCCAAACAGAAACAAAGCAAAACAAAACAAAACAGTAACAGCGCTATGGCATGGGGAGGACGCAGTCCTGTCCTGCCCGGACTATGGCATGGGGAGGATGCAGTCCTGTCTCGCCCTATCTTTGTCACCTCAAGTCACCCCTGCCTGAATGTTACCTTCCCCAGCTTGGCCCAAGGCAACTCGTTCTGTATGTTTTTGTCTTCGGCTTATCTCATAATTGTTTTGGCAATATGAAGGGATATTCCTCCTCCTCCATGGGTTTAAACATACAGCCCAAGGGGGAAATGGTGTGTGTGTGTGTGTGTGTGTGTGTGTGTGTGTGTGTGTGTAGTAGGGGAGATTCTACCTCCAACTACACCCTCAGCCCTATTGTATTTCATTTCTTCTTCTTCTTCTTCTTTTTTTTTTTTTTTGTTTGTTTCTAAATGGGATCTCCCTGAGTTGCCAAGGTTGGTCTTGAACCTGGTATCCTCCTGTTTCATCCTCCCAAGTACTGGAATTACAGGCATGAGTCACTAAACCCAACTATTTCTCATCTTCAGCCTCAAGACAACAGGTTGGTTTATGTGAACAGCCAATGAAAGTTCTCAGGATTAGCAAAATACCCCAGTTGCAGTCCAGGAGAGAGAAAGCTGAGAGCTTGCCACGCTTGCTCTGTTCCTTTTGAGTCTGACCATAGTGGCACAGGCGTGGCTTGGACAAACAGGTAAAGAGCAAGGTGAACACAGCAACGGGGCCCAACAGTGCCCATGGTGTCCTAGGGAGGAAAGAACACAGAGGGCCTGATGATTTTCCCAGAACTGCACGGCTCCCTAGCCAAGCTGAAGCTTCCTCTATGCATGTGTGGAACTGGCAGGAGACCTGTCCTGGAGCAGTTTCTAGGAACTCCAGAGTATAGCCATTGTGCTAATGTGTCAGGTCCCCACGCCAACGCCAACATGGGGCCTGAGGCCATCTGCCCACGCTTCTGCAGTTCGTCAAGCTGGACTGATAGCCAGGGAAGCTGGGCTAATAAGTCATGGGAACACACCACGAATGTGGTTGACGCAAGCCTGTGTATAGCCGGTCCATTTGGCAAGCACATCAAGGCCATTCTGTCCCACCATGAAAGACCCCTGCCTTGCACTTGCGCTTAAGAGAATTATCACTCGTTCATGTTTCAGCGCCATGACTCTCCTAATGGTTAGGGTGCCAGGTGCTGCAGCCACAGTGAGGCTGCCCAGATATCTTAAAACATGTCCTATTCCTCATTCTAGAAAAAGTGGTTGTTCTGGTAAGAGCAGTAGAAAAATATTAGACAGGGAAGCTGTCAGAAACATCCCCAGCAATTGAGCAGTGGTCCCTCCTACGGACTATGTCACTACTAACTATGGAACTTGTATTCACTCGTCCATTCACTGTTTCATTATAATGAAGCTGTGTGTGTGTGTGTGTGTGTGTGTGTGTGTGTGTGTGTGTGTGTGTTCAGGGCATCCAAACTTCCGGCCTAATTTCCTTGGGCCACAGACTATGTAGACAGGAAGGGTCATGCTAGATTGGGTTCTTATTGGAGGCACAGCAGTGTCTTGTCCTTTGGGCTGAGGACAGGTTTTGCTTAAATTCTCTTCCAGCATGGTTTTAGGTAAGGGGAATATTGGAATGTACTCAGAAAACTGAAGAAGTGTTATAAAGAGAGACTGACTGAGGGGAGAGCAGCTGCCTCAGGGAATGAAGATTTGGGAGAAGAGTGTATGTTCAAGAAGATTCGTGGTGTAACTTGCTCTTCCATCTGCCCAAGAAATCTCCACTAAAGATCCATACATGTTATACTGAGACAAGGATGGAAGCAAGGGGACAGGAAGTACCTCAGCTTTGGGGACTCAGAAAAAATTCCACTCAAGAAGCGGTGTTCAAGCTGGGTGTGGTGGCACACACCTGTAATCCTAGTACTGGGGAGGCTGAGATGGGAGGATTGCAGGTTCAAGGCCAGCCTCAGCAACTTAATGAGGCCCTGTTTAAAAATAAAATATAAAATAGGGCTGTAAGTGTGATCAGAGGTAAAAATGCCCCTGGGTTCAATTCCTAGTATAGAAGGAGAAAGTGGCAGTGGAGGAGGAGGAGGAGGAGGAGGAGGAGGAGGAGGAGGAAGAGGAGGAGGAGGAGGAGGAGGAAGAAGAGGAGGAGGAAGGTATTCAAGTTTGTCTTTGAAGAATGGGTGGGAATTTTCTAGGAAGGAAAAAAAATGGATAAGTTAATAGGTCTCAAAGATAAGCCCAGAGCAGGTAATTAAGTTTTAACTGGTCTGAGAGAAAATAAGAAAAATAAGGGCAGGCATCAGCTTTCCAAAAAGCTAAATTTACCCAATTTAAAAGACCTTTGGTTTGAGAAGATATACTTTCTATTTTGAGAGTGTTACCATGTTTCTTTCTCTTATGAAATCCAGGTGAAAACACATGGTAGTGCTATAATTTGTATTGTCTCTTACTTGGCTTAGTTAAAACAATACACATTTCCCATAGAAAGTTTCCTTCTCATCTTCTACATTTTAATAAACGTGCTGGTCTTTAAAATGCAAAGTTCTGAGAACTGTGGGCCACACACTCCAGGTCACAGAAGGGCAAAGTCTGTCCTGCCGGGACAGGCATGGTGCATGGAGAACTGGAGGGTCCACTGTGTGACAGAAAAGGGGGCAGAGAGACTTCCGGGAAGATGGCGACCGAGAAAAGCCGGGCTTAAGAGTCCCGCTAACAACCAATCTCCATTACCACAAAAAGAGCGCCTTTCATAGCCAGAAAACACCATCACCAGAAAAACAAAAAAACCACCAGGCTCCAGAGAGAAAGCGGACTGAGAACAGAGCTCAGGGCCACAGAGGAGACACACGCGCCCGAGGACGCGGCAGCAGCGCCATACTGCCGGCGGCAGCGGCGAACTCAGCGGACGGCTACAGCAAGCCGAGGTGAGCCGATGTGGAACAGCCAGGCGGGATCTTTCGGCGCAGACAGCATTTAAAGCTCCCAGTGGCTGAGCTCAGCACACGCTGCAGGGATTCAGAGTGGAAATCAAAACCAGAGAAGAAAAAATACGCCAGCCTCATGGCCGAGGGCGTGGCAGAGGCGCCATATTGCTACCGGCGGCGGCAGCAGCAGTGAATTCACCGAGTCCAGTACAGCTACATCTACGTACTCAAGAACAGTGAGTCAAACTGCGGGCCACAGAGGAGAAATCCCAGTATTGTGCCTCCTGGGACTTGACCCAGTGAGGGAGTGGTGGTGGCAGAGATATCACACCATAGGAGAGCGTGCAACCTGGCACCCCCCATAGTTTAAAGCAGCCTCTATCGATTCCCTGGGTCAGAGACTCTGTGATACAACCCAGTAAAGGAGTAGTAGGGTCTGAGATAATACAGACTCGAGATCCAGAGCACCTTAAGTGAAGCCATAGTGACCCAAGGGAAGAACCCAGAGAAGGCACAAACCTCCGAAATCATGGGAAAGAGGAATAACACTGAAGTAATGAATGTGCACAACCCCACAACATCAGAACCTGATAAAACAGAAAATCAGAGATTTCTAGAAGATCAAATCAGGAAAATAACTGTAGAAATAATAGAGGTGCTTCGAAAAGAACTCAGAGAGAGCCAAAAAGAGATAAAGGATGCAATTAATGAAGTAAAGGCCTCAATTCAAAGCACAAACAACCGATTAGACCACATGGAGAACAGAATCTCGCTCTTAGAAGATGAGCAATCCAAAAATGAATGCATAGTTTCTAATCTAGAAAAAGATATCCAACAGCAGGAATCTGACATTGAAGAAATATGGGCCCATCTTAAGAGAGCTAACCTAAGAATAATTGGAATAGAGGAGGGAAAAGAAAGTGATACCAAAGGGATCAACAATCTCTTCAAGGAAGTAATAGCAGAAAATTTTCCAAATATAGAGCAAGAGGTTGATACACAGATCCAGGAAACTTATAGAACTCCCTTTAGACAGGATCGGAGAAGAGGATCCCCACGCCATATAATTGTCAAAATGACCAATGTGGAAGCCAAGCAGAGAATCTTAAAGGCAACAAAAACAAAGGGCCAAGTGACATTCAGAGGCAAACCAATTAGAATCACTCCAGACTTCCCAAAGCAAGTCATGAGAGCCAGAAGGGCTTGGAGTAACATATTCCAAACTCTGAAAGAAAACAACTTCCAGCCAAAAATTTCCTATCCAGCAAAACTTTCTATCAAATTAGATGGAGAAATAAGAAGCTTCCATGACAAACAGAAACTGAAGGAATTTATGTCTTCAAAACCAGCGCTAGAGAAAATACTCAAAGAGATTAACTACAAAGAAGAAATAGGTAACACTCACCAGAACCAGAGAAACAAGAGTTTCCATCCAACAGACAACTAAGATTGGTTATCTGTGGAGATTCATTATTTATGTTAGTCTTTTACCTATCTCTAAATTGTATTGTTTGCCTTTATTGTTGTTAATTTTTAGGATTTCTAGTTGGAATATTAATATACCTTCAGATATAGCATTTGGAAATATTTTATCCAATTCTATTAGTAACTTTTAACTCTGTTTACATTGTCTTTGGATATACAATATTTTCTTTTATTTTTTAGGGAGTTTGTATATTCTTCTGTTGCCTGTGCCATTGAAATCATATCCAAGAAATCACTGCCAATTTCAATGTTGTGAGGTTTTATGACCCAGATTTTCTCCTAAAAGTTTATAGTCTTAAGATTTATATTTAGGTCTTTTATCTAGTTTGAGTTAATACTTGTATGTGGGATTAGGTAAGGGTCCAATTTTATTCTTTTCCATGTAATTATTATTTTTCAACAATATTTAGTTAAAAGATTATTATTTCCACCACCAAATCTTCGTGGAAACCTTGTCAAAAATAACTTGACAATATAGGGAAGAAGTTAGCTCTAGGCTTGTATTTAACTCCAATGGTCTATATATCTGCCTTTAGAACAGTACTACACTGTTTCAATTATTGTAGCTTTATATGGTTTGAAATCAGAAAATATACATCTTCTAGCTTTGTTTTTGCCTCGAGATTGTTTTGGGTATCTAGAGTCCATATTCCATATCAGGATAGATTTTTTTCTGAAAAATAAATATATGATAGTTTCACCTAAAAAAAAAGAAAAAAATATTCTCTGGTAAGAAAGAAAGCAAAAAGAAATATTGAAATGTTATCTTTAAGACATCAAAAGCTTGGTATCAGACAAATGAAACTGTTATGTGAGATTATCATTTTTAATTTTAGATAAATTGCTATAATACTAGATGTCAACCACTAAGCCAAGCATGGGAGGGAGGGATGGGGAGAGAATGGGGTGGGGATCGGGTGGGGGCTGACTGGGCGATGTGTGCATGTATGTCTACAAAAGTTTGTATCCCACTATGATGTATGAATACAGTGCACCAATAAAATAAAATTAAAAAAAAAAAAAAAAAAAAAAAGAAAAGGGGGCAGAGCAGTGATTCCGGATTACTGGGTGACCTCTAGGGAGCTCAGGCTACCTCCTTTAGGAAAGAGGAATCATTAAGGATCTATACGTAGAGGAGAGAGAAGACCATATTTGTTTTGTTGAAAGGGTTTGAGCAAAGTGGATGGGTTAGACAGGAAAGACAAAAAGACCAGGGATGCGATATTCAAGGGAGGAAGGTGTTAGTCATGACTGGTGGCAGCAGGAATGGAACGAAGGACCAGGGGACTTGGGAGGCTCTTCTGGGCAGCGCCGGCATTTAGTCAGCAGTGACCAGCAGACACAACCAGCACCTCCCAGTGCATCTGTGGCTATCTCAAGGCCCAGTCTTTAAAAACATTTAATATTCATTTACTTAATAAATATTTATTGGGTGTGTGCTAGGCTTTATTCAGATGTTTACTATGCAGTAATTTATTTTTAATTTTGATTGGTGCATTATAATTATACACAGTAGTAGTGATAATTCATATGGCCATAGTATTATTAGGTCTGTTTCCTTCCCCAGACCTTCCCCTTTTCTCCCTCCTCACTTTCCTGATCTCTTCACTACTCTACTGCTCTCTCTCCTGATTTTCATGAAGTCCTTTTTCTATCCTGTTTTCTCTCTAGCTTCTACATAAAAGAAAACATGAGGTTTTCTAAGTCACTTAGCATGGTGTTTTCCAGTTCCATCCATTTTCCTACAAAAGACATAATTTCATTTTTCTTTATGGCTGAGAAAAACTCCATTTTGTGGATATACCACATTTTCTTTATGTCATTCATCTGTTGATGGACACCTTTGTTGGGTCCATAGTTTTCATATTGTGAATTATACTGATATACACATGAGTATGCATGGATCATCATAGTATTCTGACTTTAGTTCTTTTTGGAAAGATATTGAGGAGTTGTATGTCTGGGTCATATGGTGGCTCCATTCCTAGTCCATTGAGGAAACTCCATATTGATCTCCATAGTGGTTGTACCAATTTACAATCCCAACAGTTTATAAATATTCCTTTTCCTTCACATCCTCACCAGCATTTATTATTGTTTATTCTTTTTGTGTGTGTGTGGTACTGAGGGTGGAACCCAGGAGCTCTTCTACCTCCAGGCTATACTCCCAGACCTATTTTATACTTTACTTGGAAACAGGGACTCACTAAGTTGCTGAGAGCCTCACTAAGTAGCTAAGGCTGGCTTCGAACCTGTGCGATCCTCCTGTCTCAGCCTCACAAGCTCTGGGGTTACAAGCATGCACCACCACGCCCGCTATTATTGTTTGTTCTTGATGATTACATTCTTACTGGAGCGAGTTGAAATCTCAGTGTAATTTTGATCTGTATTTCCCTGACTGCCAAGAATATTGAACATTTTTTCATATATTTGTTAGCCATTTGTATTTCTTCTGATCTGAGTCTTAGATACTGAATATAGTCAGTTAGTTCTTCAGGCTCATGAGATCCTGAAACAACTTGAACAGTTAAGTCCGCAGGGGTAACCACAGCTCATACCATCTGAGATGATGTGCCTTTGGGCCCAGTAGCCAAGACATTCACTTGGTATTTGTAAAAATAAGAGATGATAGAGTCAAAGACTTGGTGGGTGGATTTAGGCAATTTAAATGTGCTGAATGGGTCTGCAAGTGTAAAGGATAGACTGTGACTGGCACTGTCCACTCTGAGAGGGCTTAGTAGGGAATGGTGGATGCTATGGGAAACTCAAGCTCATGTGCCCTATCTAAGGGGGCAGCTGCTATTCTGTACCATCCATTTGCTACAGTGTGGGAATGAGGCCAGAACTTTAGAAATTCTGAACAAGGCTGGAAGTCTACATTTTTATTCCCAGGTAACTAAAGTTTAAAACACGATAACAACAACACTGTGTGAGTTGAAATCAGTTCTGTTTGCAAGCTGAGTTTGCTTCATTGATCCCTGACCTGAGACCTTGGGCCAGGGATAAGGTAATCATTAAGCAAACATGCCCGCAGCTATTAATTAAGCTATCATAGTCACCCAGGAAAGAGAAACATGACGCCATTAGGGATAGAGGTGAGGTCTAAATTGTCTAGGGGAGGAAAGAAAATAGTACAAAATACCTTTAACATTTAAATTACAAAATCTACAATCCTGATTCCCTCCTTCTGTTTCCAGAAGTCATAATGATATGTCTTGGTAAATATGCTTGTAATCTCCAAGCAAGCCATTGTCATTATTAGGTCGTTTTGCGCAACTGCCTTATAAGAAGGAAGAACACATGCTACTACTTAATTGGTCGATGGTGACACTGAGGCAGGGTTACGTACAGTCACTAAAGTGGTGGCAGCTGAGCTGCTTCACTACGCAGGGCATCAGTCTACACAGCCAGCTCTGATGGGCTTCCCCGAGTCAGGTTTACACTTAGAACACAAGATTTCTCTCTCTCTGTAGCCGCAGCTTCTGAATGTGCCACAGCACAAGTGGGCATGGCTGGGGAGAGGGCACAAGGGTTACCAGGGGCGCCCGGGTTCTAACTGACACAGGAGGCACAAATAATAACCCGGGTGTGTGAAGATCAGCCCCTCTGGTGTGCATTGTCCATAGGGGCTGCTCCTCCCCAGTTCTCTTCACCTTGTAGATGTCAAACACCACCAGCCTGCATCCCCAGACATTTTTCGTCATCTCAAAAAGAAACTCGGTACCCCTTAAGCAAAAACTCCCCAGTTCCCTTTCTACTTTCTGTCTCTATGAATTTCCCTATTCTAGGTATCTCTTATGAGTGGAATGATAGCATGCTTGTCCTCTTGCCTGGCTTTTTCACTCAGGATAATATTTTCAAGGTTCATCCAAGTTGTGACATGCATCAGTACTCCATTCCTTCATGTGTGTGTATGTGGGGGGGTACTGGGGGTGGAACCCAGGGGCTTTCTACCTCCGGACTATACTCCTAGACCTATTTTATATTTTATTTGGAAACAAGTTCTCACTAAGTTGCTGAGAGTCTCACTAAGTAACTGAGGCTGGCTTCAAACCTACGCCATCCTCCTATCTCAGCCTCTCAAGTACTGGGATTACAAGTGCGTACCACCACACTCGGCTTTCATTCCATCTTAAGGCAAAATAATATCCCACCGTAAGGCTATACCACATTTTATGCATCTATTCTTCTGTGGTTGGACACATGGGTTGTTTCTAATTTGGGGCTATTGTGAGTAATGCTGCTATGAACTCTGGCATGGAAATAATACCAATTCTTGCATTCATTTATGCCTGAAACCTGGGAATCATGAACTCCTAGGCCTAGCACCATCTCTTATGTTTAGACAAGAAAACACAGGCCACAAAACATCAAACCTCTGGCCACGGGTGGCAGCCCTAACAGAAGGAACTGAGGGCACAGGATCTAACATGTGTGTCACTGTTTGGCTGAGTCAGGTTAACATGAGTGCACCACTTTTGATAGTCCACGTTCATTTTATTTCTAACAAATAGACAAAATGTACTTTTATTTTACTTTTTTGGTGGTACTGGGGTTCCTGGAAGCCCTTCTACCTCCAGGCTACACTACACTCCCAGACCTATTTTACACTTTTTTATTTGGAAACAGGGTCTCTTAAGCCAGCGCGCTGTCTTCGAACCTGCACGATCCTCCTGTCTCCACCTCCCAAGTGCGACGATTACAAGAGTGCACCACCATGTCCAGACAAAACGTCCTTTTAAAATAATATAATTGGCCGGGCGTGGTGGCGCACGCTTGTAATCCCCGCGCTTGGGAGGCGGAGGCAGGAGGATCGCGCAGGTTCGAAGCCAGCAGTACTGGCTTAAGAGACCCTGTTTCCAAATAAAATAAAATAAAAACAGGTCTTGGAGAATAGCCCGGAAATAGAAGGGTTTCCAGGAATCCCAGTACCACCAAAAAAAAAAAAAAAAGTTTAATTGGCTTTTACCAGATATCGAGAATTTGCTAAACCAAGTCATCCAGTTGTCTATTGTTTTATATATAAGTGACACAAATACAGCATCATAAAACAACAACTGTTAAGCTTGTGCATTCTTTGAATCAGATCGGGGCCATAGAGGATGGGTCATCCCTGCACAATTTCAGGCTTCATCCAAGGAGACTCAGAATGCGGGGGACTAGAATGGCTGGCCACTAAAATCATCTGGAAGTTGCTTTACTCATATGTCTGATAACTGGGCTGAGATGACCCAAAGGTTGGGCCATCTTGGACTACAGAATGGTGCATCTTCTCTTGACCTCGACATGGGGATTGGGCTTCCCCACAGACTGGTAGCATCAGGGCTGTCCTATCTTACGTAGCAGCCAAAAGCTCTGAAAATGAGCATTCCAGGCAATAGGCAGAAGGGGCATGATTTTTATGACCTACGCTTGGTACTCACATGGCATCACTATCATTGTACTCTATTGGTCAGAGACACAAGCCTATCCTCTTTTCAGGAGAAGGGACATAAACTCCATCTCTTGTGGAAAAAAGCATTGAGAAAGTTGTGGTCCTGATTTAAAACCATGAAGCCTGGTGAGCACTGTCCCCTTCAAAGTGGCCCCATTGGAATACCACATAACTATCCCAGTGCTGCCATTATTCTTTACAGCTTTCTGGGATGCCTTTTCAGAAACTCATCTACGCTATTGAATATCTTTTCGACTTGCTGGTGGTGCTAAGTCTTTACCTTTGAAGGTAGATTTGATTTGGGGGAGACCCTGTGATAGAGGTGGGTGTGAATGTTCACCCAAAACTTAGTAAACTACTGATATGTACTGGCCATTAAGGAGAACTACATTGATAGAGAGATCAGTTTTTAATTTAAAACAAACCTGAAGGGTGACCAAAGTAAACAAACAAAACCAACCAAACACTGAAAACCAAATCAGACTGATTGCTTTTTATGACCAGTGATCCAATACTAGACATGTTGACTAGAAGCACCTTCAGTAGCATTGACACGTTGAGCAATGGCAGTACCATCAGCCTACCCCAGCCCTCTTCCATGAAGCATAGCCATGATTTAAAAAATCATGGGTATGCTTCCATGAAGCATAGCCATGATTTAAAAAAAAATCAGGCTTTGCAGGGATGGAATAAGCAAGGACAATATGCTTCCGTGGACTTTCTTCTGATTTTATCCAAATGGAAAAGCTATGTAATGGGGAGTAAGGACGGTGTTTTTCTATTCAGGCATGTCACCTGGTCTGCACTGTGGCCCAAGCGAAGGGCTGCAGGGGCTTCCTGAAAAGGTCTCACGGTCCATGGGAATGCAGTCAGGGAAGGCCTCAGTACAGAAAGGAGTTCCTCAGACCTTGGCCTGGCGTCCTTGCCTCCTGCCTGTTTGCAGCCTTGTCCTAGAGAGATGTCAGGTTACCAAGGCAACCAGCAATCTTCTGCAAAATGTTCCTGGCCTTTCCTGTGAATACAGCCTGTGCCTGTGCTATGCCATCCGACTTGTTACATAAGCCCACAGGAGCATTTTAGCAGCACTCAGCTGAAGAGGTTACCGTCTGCCTCTCAACCTGAGCAACACCCCAGAGGCCAGTAGGTGGAACCCACACTTCCTGCCCACTCTAATTCACGAAAGCCCAAGCTAGCTCACACTTTGTAGATTTGCCCAAAGACGACCTCTGTGACAGGATTACTTAATTTGGTTGCCTCTTCACCTGTACCAGCTATGGTCCTTATCTCTTTCCCTCTCTTAAAGGCTGTAGAAGTAGTCCAACTAAAGTTCTGTGTTTTCAACCCAAATGAAACAGGTCATAGAAAGCAAATAACTGGAAGCATGGGGGAGGGGTGGGCTTTCTTTCTTTCTCTTTCTTTCTTTCTTTCTTTCTTTCTTTCCTTTCTTTCTTTCTTTCTGCGGTATTGAGGATGGAATCCAGGGCCATTCTACCTCTAAGCTACACCCCCAGCCCTATTTTTTTATTCTTTATTTTATGTATGTATGTATGTATGTATGTATGTATATATGTATGTATGTATGTATGTATGTATGTATTGTGGGGCTGGGGATGGAACCCAGAGGCATTTGACCTCCAAGCTACACCCCCTGCCCAATTTTTTATTCTTTATTTTGAAACACAGTCTCACTGAGTTGCAGAGGGCCTCACTAAGTAGCTGAGGCTGTCCGCAAACTGCGATCCTTCGATCTCAGCCTCCCAAATGCTGGGATTACAAGTGTATCATTGAGTATCAAAGGGCCTCACTAAATAGCTGAAGCTGGCTGCAAACCTGGATCTTCCTGTCTCAACCTTCCAAATGCTGGGACTACAAATGTGCACCATCACACCCAGCTGGGCGGGCTTTCTTGAGGTGGCAATATAGACAGCATTAGCCCTAGCCCTAGCCCTTGACTCTTGTGATGCTTCTACAAAATGGTGCATCATTTTGATGATGCACTGGGCCAAGGGTTAGTCCTGGCCTTTCCTCACTGCCTGGCATTCTCAATTGAATCTCAGACACATCAATAAAGTGCAAGTCATAACACCAATTACACAAAGTTACTCTGTAATCTTGGATGCATTCTATATGTGCTTTAATTTTTTTTTTTTTTTTTTTTTAGTGTTCTGCTGTAGTTGGTAGGATATGGTTTATCCCCACGAGAACTCATTTTGAGATTTGGTCTCCAGTGTTACAGCATGAAGATGTCGTAGGGTTTTTTAAAAAATAAAAAAAAAACTGGAAAAATTTTATTTTTTAAATTTTTTCCTTCTCAGCATATTTATCTTCACAATTTACTAGTACATTGCATTTATACATCATAGTGAGGTTCCACGTATTAAAAATACATGCATACAGCTCTTTGTGTATTTCTCTTCACATCCCATCCCACTCCCCTCTCTTCCTTCCCTCTGAGTCAATAAGATTGGTATAACAATCACATATGGCCATAGTTTTTTGAACTATTTGAACTGCTTCCTTCCCCAACCCTCCTTCTTTCTCCTCTGCAACTCACTCTTAACTCCCTTCCACTACTCTTCTCATCTGTCTTTGCATTATGTAAAGTCCCTTACGGTTCCCATTTTCTCTAAACCTCCACAAATGAGAAAACATCCCCCCTTGACTTTCTGAGACCACCTCGTCTCACTTAGCATAACATTCTCTGGTCCCACTCATTTCCCTGTAAATGACATAATTTTTTTCTTTATGGCTTAGTAAAATTCCATCATATATATATATATGTATATATATATATATATATGTATAATATATATGTGTGTGTATGTATATATACATTTCGCATTTTCTTAATCTACTCATCTGTTGGTAGACACTTGGGTTTGTTCCATAATTTGGCTATTGTGAATTGTGATGTTATCAACAAGGGAATGCATGAATCAAAAACCTGGAAATTAGACCAGAAACTATGTAATTACTAAAAGAAATAATGTATAGAAATTAGTACAGACCTTCTCAGTAAAACAATTTAAGCTCAGAAAATAAAGCCAAGAATCAAAAAATGGGATTTTTATGAGATTGCATGAATTTAAAAAGGCTTCTACACAGAAAAGGAAATGATTAAGAGCCTAAATAAAAAGCCTTCAGAATGGGAGAAAATTTTTTCTAGCTACTCCTCAGATAGAGGACTAATATCTAGAACATATAAAGAACTTAATAAACTTAACACAATAAAAGCAAATAACCCAAAAAAAGGGGAATAGGAATGAATATGAATAGACCCTTCTCAAAAGAAGAAATACAGTTGACAAAAAATATGTGAAAAATGTTCCACATTCCTAGCAATAAGGGAAAAACAAATTTAAAAAACAACACTGAGATTCTACTTAACTCCAGTGAGAACGACAATCATCAAGAGGACAAATGGTAAATGCTGCTGCGGATGTGGGGGGAAAGGAACACTGTTGGTAGAACTCTAAGTTAGTACAACCACTATGAAAATCAGTTTGGAAGTTCCTTAAAAAAAAAAAAGGAATGAAACCACCATCTGACCCAGGTGGCAGGATCCTTAGGCGGTATTTGGGTTATGCGGGATTTGCCCTCAAGCAGGGCCTGATGCCTTTCTCGGATCTGGATTTGTTATCTACAGAGGGTGTTGTTATGAAGCAAGGCTGCCTCTTGTGTTTGTCTCTTTGGCCCACACTGCTTGCCTCCTGTTTTCTGCTTTGAGTTGAGGTAACATAAAGCCTTTACTAGAAGCCACATAAATATCAGGCCCGGGTTCTTGAACTTGCCAGTCTCTAGAATCTTGACCCAAAATAAATGTATTTCCTTATAAATTACTCAGTCTCAGGTATTTGACTAAAGCGACAATGGACTGAGATTGTACATTTTATGAAGAATATTAGTAAGATTTTCCCTTTTAAGTAAAAAACAAAACAGGGTCTCAATAAGTTGTGAAGACCTGACTAAGATATATACCAATTCATTCATTTAAAGTAACTTTAGTAGCCGGGCGTGGTGGCACACCCATGTAATCCCAGCGCTTGGGAGGCTGAGACAGGAGGATCACACAGATTCGAAGCTAGCCTCGGCTACTTAGTGAGGCTCTCGGCAACTTAATGAGATCCTGTTTCCAAATGAAAAGTATAAAGTAGGTCTGGGAGGATAGCCCAGAGGTAGAAAAGCCCCTGGGTTCCACCCCCAATACCACACAAAAAAAGTAACTTTAGTAAGCCCATTGCAATGATATAAATAACTCATTACATGGAAGTATTTATATTTTTGAAAAATAACGTAGTTTTACATTCTTCAAATATATTTAATGCCTAGGCCAATAAAAGACATCTGAATTCATATCCAATTTTTATTCAGTCTGTTGTGATATGCTGTTCAGGTTGAAGTATATGAAGACAGTTTTGCTTCACACAGGTAGCTGGAAAAGGAAGGAGCATCTTAATATTATTTTTAAAATAATTGTGGCTATTCTCACACTGGTAGCTAAAATCGGGAAGAGTATTTTAATAATATTTTTAAGATATCATGGATCTCCTCATTTGGTACTAAATCAAAATTTGACAAGTAGTACTTTTCTTAAAGGTTATTTGTAATATGGAATCTGAAACCATATAGATGAACTTTTAGCGCTCCCACTTACTGTCCGTAGAGTCTGTCCTGTAATTGGAATGGATCTTTTACTCATGCATGATTTTGTGACATAATACATCAGTCATTTAGGAAATAACTGGTTCACTGGGTAATGCTGATCCATCACATGTTGACATATTTCATTACACACATTTTTTAAAATTCACATTTCTGTAAGGGCTAATTGGGTGAATTGCACATGTATGCCTCTACCACTTTGTATTCCATTAAGATGTATGAGTACAACGCACCAATAAAACAATTTAAAAATAATAAAATTCACATTCACTAAAATTAACACCAATATCATGAGAGTATTTTTCTGGTATTGTGAAGCCGTCAAGTCAATAGTAGCACATACAAGTTTTTCAGAATTCCAGTTTCTACTAAAAAAATTTGCTTTTTATCATTGGCATTAAACACCATGAGTTCTTGAAGTGAGAGGCTCATTTTGTTTGTTTTGGGAAAATGTCTAACAAATACCCAAATCTGATTAACCACAGTGAGTCAGTCAATCTTTCAAGTAAAAAAGGTGTTTCATGACAAATGAGGCTTTTTCCCCAACTCAAAATAAGTGTTTTTCCTTAAAGCAACCATTGTAGTTTGGTATGTGGTATATTATGTGTACTCCCCATTTAATTTCATATAGTACTAAAAAGGTATGAACTTAATCATTTGTATTACCTCATCAAAGGAAAAAAAAAGTAAATGACAACTGGGCTCAGCAGTGCAGGCATGTAGTCTCAGCACTTGGGGGGCTGAGACAGGAGGATCACATTTCTTTTCTTTTTCTTTTTCTTCCTTTTCTTTTGGAGTGTGTGTGTGTGCATGTGTGAGGTACAGGGACTTTAATCCAGAGACATTCTACCTCTGGACTATACCTCCAGGTTTTTTTTTTTTTTTACAAAAAATTTGTTTTGAAACAGGGTTTTGCTAGGTTGCTGAGAGTTTTGCTAGCTAGGTTGCTGAGGTTGGTCTTGAACCTGTGATCCTTCTGTCTCAGCCTCCCAAGTACTGGGGTTACAGGTGTGCACAACCATGCTGGTCTAAGGATTGCATGTCTGAAGCCATCCTTAGCAATTTAGGTAGGCCCTCAATATCTTAGCAAGACTCTGATTCAAAATAAAATAGGGTTGGGAATGTAGCTCAGAGGTAGAATGCCCAAGTTCAACTTCTAGTAACTCCCCCGACACACAACCATCTTAAAGCTGATTTTACAACTTAAACCTTAAAAAAAGATGGTTATATTTTCATCAGACTTGAACAAACTAACAACATCTGGATACCAGAATCAATATGTTTATCTCTAAAAAAAACTTAAGTTCAGACACCAATGCATATGAATAAATAGTGTTGGAGATTTACCAACTACGTGTGGCAAACCATAAGCTGGCTCAAGTTCTCACCCTGCAATAAGCCATCCGGGTTGTATATAAATTTAGACTCTGGACACCAACACAAGCAGACGTGAGGCAGGCTTGCCAACACCCCGAGCAAACAATCTGATAAGTCAGTTTATTTTGACTCTGATGAATCTATGTCAGGGTCTAAAGGATCTCAAGTAAACTATTTCCAAACAACAACTACGTAAGAATATCAATAAAACCAGCCGACTGGAATCCACTTGAGAGATACAAATGCCCCTGTTAAGTCTGAAGAATTCTAATTTTGCCCTTTGACTGTAGAATGGAAAATTTAATATTTAAGGTAAATTCAGTTATTATTCAGTGCTCTCGTATTTTTCTGGGCAGGTGCAATGTCATGAAAGACCGTCGGAGCTTCCAAGACCCGCATGCAAGCTTTAACTCCAGCAGTGATCAGCTGTTTGCACTTTGCTAAATTTCCTGACATTTCAGAGACTTCCATCCTTTTATACCTGTAAAGTAGCTTTAACTGTACGATGGTTCAGTGTGACAGTATTTGTAGAATTGTAAATTAGCCCAACCACTATGGAAATCAGTTTTTGGAAGTTTCTTAAAAAACTAGGAAGAAAACTACAATATGACTCAGGTGGCAGCTCACTAAGAGGTGTTTGGGTCATGAGGGATCTGCCCTCATGCAGGGATTAATGCCTTTCATGGGTCTGAATTCATTATCCCCAGAGGGTGTATTTATAAGGTCAGAAGCAACAGGTTTTTTCCAGGCCCAGTGCATTATAAAAATTCAGGCCTCTTATTCAAAAAGCAAAAAAAAAAAAAAAAAAAAAAAAAAAAAAAAATTTCCTCTTTCTCCTGGAGTGACTACTTCAAACTTGTCTTGATGTTGTTTGTTCTTTAGTGCTCTCTCGGGCATGAATATACTTGTCAGGTAAGTGAAGACTCTGGCAAGCTCCAGGGACCTCACCTCGCTCACCTTGCACACCACTGCACCACTCAGTGAGGCCCAGGACTCGGCCCAGGGAGGGGAAGGGTGAGCAGGAGCCAGACGGGCCAAGGGAAGCTCCGGTTTCCCTCCCTGATGCTAGGCACTGGACCCAAGCAAACGAAGACAGCCCTGTGCAGTGGGTTTGTAATAGACCTAGTATTTAGGCCACATCAAATAAATGCTAATTCAGTCGCTCTCATCCCAAAGGATTTTGTGAAGAGGACAGGAAATAATATGCATGAAATGTCCTTGGCAAAATATTAAGTCATCAACAATATAATCTGTCACCTTCACCCCCCCCCACCATTTGCTGGAGATGGACAGCATATCTTTTTCTACTTAGTAAGAAAGTACCAGAAAAAAGAAAATGGCAGTATGGGAAAGCTGTGTTTTTATTTTCCAGATATTTATTGTTCTAAACTCTTCCATGGTTTAGAATAAGAAACATCAATTTTCATCTTTCTTCTTCACCTTCATGGTTACCAATGAGCCAAATGAGGATGTTCCATGAATTATACAGTCACTGATTATATGCCTGGTATCACAAAGTTCTTTTAGTTTATTATCAGTAATCTTATGGTCAATATCTTATTTCCAGTTAGTATTTTGATATCTGTATATATTCCTTCTAAAGTTATGAAAAATTTCAAAATCAAGATGGAAATTCAAGAAGAACATCATAAGTGTTTGCTTATATACACTTCAAAACATTTCATTGTACATGATAAATGCATAGAGTTTTGTATGTCACTTTAAAAAATAATAAATTTGGCTGGGTGAGGTGGCACACACCTGTAATTCCAGTGACTCTGGAGGTTGAAGCAGGAGAACTGCAAGTTCAAAGCCAGGCTGGGCAACTTGACAAAACATTGTCTCAAAATAAAAAATAAAGGCTGAGGATGTAGCTGAACAGTAGAGCGTTCCTAGATCCAATCCCCAGTATGCTAAGCAAAACAAAACAAAATCAAACAACAACAACAAAAAACCCACCATTAAATAAGTAAATAAACCTGAAAAGCAAGACAGATTGTATAATTAGTAGCACTGCTTACTTTTAGACTCATCTTTTCCTCACAAAGTTCCAGGAAGGTGTGCTCAAAGCTCCTACAGATCAAGGAGCTTGTTTCTTATTCTTGCTTGTTTCTTTACTGCAGGGGTCTCCAGCCTTGGGGAGTGGATGTGGGCCAGAAAGCTTGGTGAATACACATTACTGGCTCCTGTTCTCTATAGCTGCTGGCTCAGTGGATCTAGAGGGGAGGCCGGGGAATCTGAATTTGTAACAGCCCCCAGCTGACTCTGCAGCTGTGATGAGCAAGGCACCCTCTAGGAGCATTGCCTCTGACCAACCACAGGGCACTGAGACCATACATTGGCTGAATGAATCAACGAATGGGTAGAGAACACCATCTACAAGTGTAAAACCAAATTTATGAAGTTTCCCTAAAATGTGGTGGAGATTATATTAAAGGGAACCAATTTATAAAAGCTTTTTAAAAAACCATCATGAGGCCGGGCGTGGTGGTACACGCTTGTAATCCCCGCGGTTGGGAGGTGGAGACAGGAGGTTTGAAGGCAGCCGCACTGGCTTAGAGACCCTGTTTCCAAATAAAAAATATAAAATAGGTCTGGGAGTGTAGCCCGGAGGTAGAAGGGTTTCCAGGAACCCCAGTATCACAAAAAAAAAAAAATCATGAGTACTGAAAGACAGAAATATAATGAGACAGGAGCAAACAAATCATACTTCTCAAACTCTTCTGATAGTCCGTAATTGTCATGACTTACTTGATAATTTGCCTGGGTGGAGAAGAGATGCCCAAGGCTCTTTCAGTGAGGGTGAATTCAGGGAGTGAAGACATGTGCCATGCAAGCCTGGGTGAGAATGGAATACTCACAGCGAGGAGGGGAAGGCTTGACACTGGCACCGGACTTGACTCACCTTTTCCAGCGTTCTCTGGCAGTGTTGAGCAAATACACAGAGAATATGAATTTGAAGAGACATCAAATTATTAGGCTGCCTCACATAATCACATATCTTGGCTTACCCCTGCCTGATGGTTGGTAACAGGACAAAGAACGTGTTTTAAATATTAGAGTTGCAATGGATCTTAGAGTTTAATTAAATTGACTCAAATCACACTGTTCATTATTAGCAGGGCCAGTGCTTCTGGATTCCTGTGCTAGCAATTAATTCATAACATCATGCTGCCATTAGCTACCCTTGGACAAGTCACTTTGTTTCTCTAAGCCTCAGATTCTCCACAGTAAAATTGAGAATTATCAACCTTGCAATTATCTGCCTTGTATAGTTATCAAACTTGTAATATTGGATGAAGAATAAAAGACGTTTTGTATGTAAAACACATAAAAGTGTAGGAAAGAAAAGAGGAGTTGAATAGTGCTATGGTGTGAATATTTGTGTGCCCCCAAATCCATATGTTAAAATCTTAACACCTTGTAATGATAACACCTTGTAATGAAATCTTAACATCTTGCAATGATATTTGGAGGTGAGGTCTTCGGAAAGTGATAGGTCTTGGGGACTGAGCCCTCATGAATGAGATGAGTGCCCTTATGATAGAAGTCTTAGAAGAGGCCCTTATCCCTTCTACAATGAGCACACAGGTAGAAGCTACTGTCTATGAAGAAGGAAGCAGGTGCTCACCAGACTCCATCTTCTGACACCTTGATTATGAACTTAATAGTCTCCAAAACCAAAGAAAAATAAATTTCTGTTATTTATAAGCCACTTAGTTTATGATATTTAGTTAAAGCATCCCAAACAAACCATGACAAGTTGCAAAGCATGCCTAGAATATGGGTTAATCATTAAATAAATGATGGTGATAATGGTGGTTAATATTATCATTAGAGAAATTATCTCATTTACTAGACTTGGAGATCAGTGCAGTTGTGTTCCTAACATGTTTCAATTAAAAATGGTGATTTTTCTTCTACTTTGTCTTCTTTTAAGCTTTATGTATATCAAGCTGTTTTAGTCAGCTTTCTGTTGCTGTGACAAAATACCCAAGATAAACAATTTAAAAAAGAAAGATTTGCTTTGGTTCACAGTTTTCAGAGGTTTCGGTCCAGGATGGCCCAGTCACTTCTGAGCCTGTGACCAGGCAGAACATGGTGGTGGAGCATGTGTCAGAGCTGCTCATCTCATGGTGGCTAGGAAGCAGAGAAAAAGAGTTGTTTTTACAGCAAAGTGCTTCCCTCCAAGCCCATTATAGCATGAATCCATTAGTGGATCAACTCATTGATGAAATTAGAGTTTCCAAAAACTCTCCAGAGAATTCACCTCTTAACGTTGCTGTCTTGGGGATCAAGCTTTCAACACACGAGCATTTGGAAGGCACTTCACATCCAAATCATAAGACAACCACACTTTTTTTCTAATCTTAAGAAATAGCTACCCGAAGACACCAGGCAGAAGCTACACAGAAAGGAAATACAAATACAAAATAAAAACAAAATTCTCTTGAGCTGAGCACAGTGATGCAAGCCTGTAATCCTAGCAATTTGGAAGTTGCAGCAGGAGGATAGCAAGTTCCAGATCAGTCTAGGCAGTTTAGTGAGACCATGTCTCAAAATAAAAATAAAAATAAAAAGACTGAAGATAGAGCTGAGTGGTAGAGTGCCCCTTGCTTCAATCCCCAAACAAAACAAAAACAAAATAAAATAAAATAAAACAAAATAAAATAAAACAAAATAAAACTTGAAATCCAACTTTTATTCCCTGCTAAACTTAATTAGCAAATAGGAGTCTTTCCCATGACACTTTGTTTTCCCTCTTGCACAGTCAGGGATTATTCTGTTACTCAAAGGTCTATTGAGCTCTAAATATCTGTGATTTTATAATAATTTCACTGCAAAGTGTTTTCTACAAGATATTATAAGCATTTTTGGTCAATGTTTATAGCTCTTCTTTCATGCATGTCTCTCCCCATTCTCCATTTGTTTCAGGCAGACGAAGGCCCACTCTACCTGTGGTCAACCAGGTGGTCTCAGCAGATTCTTTAAAAATAGCCCTTCTTCAAGTTCATCATGGAAATTGCTACTGTGTTTTGTATTATTTTACCTCTTCTGTTGTGGTGGTTTTAAAAATATATGTCTACCACTTTTTTGATGGCCTTCCCTTTAAGAGGTAGAATAAATCCTCTCTCCTGAGGGTAGGCTGTACTTGGTGACTCAGTTCTAACCTTTAGAATGCAGCAGGAATCCTGATCTCCCTCTACTAATCTCTGCCCTTGTAGTTGTTCCCATTTCTACTCATCCTCTTTCCTCTTCTCATACCCATATCTGTCAGCAAATCTTGTCTATTTTTCTGAAGTATCTAGAACCATTTCTTACCACCCTCTGTGCTCCTGCCCCAGTCCAAGCTAGCATCGATTTTTACTTGGACTTTTCAAAAGCATTTAACTGGTCTTCCTTCCATCTTTGCCCACTATAGTCTATACCTAACACAACATTCCAAGCAATCCTTTAGCATTTGAGTCCAATTATGGCACGTCTGTGCTTAAGCATGAGCCAAGTAAAGCCAAAGGATTCTTGCAGAATCCTGGTAGGCTTGACAGTGACACTGTTTGGTTGCCTTTTACTTCTTTGAGCTCCTCTCCCGATTTCTCCCTCCCCTGCCCCTTAATAGTCCCACTTTCTATTCCTGGAACACGCCAGTTACCTGCTGACTTCAGTCTTTGCGCCTGCTCTTTGTTTCTCTGGGAGCATTTTTACATAAATTTCTCCAAAGACTTGTTCCCTCAACAGGTCTTTGTTCAAATGTCATCCCTGCAAAAAGGTCTTTCCTTCCCATCCTATTCAAAGTATAACTCTCATTCTTCATTGCTGTATTTTTATTGTGGCACACACTCATAAAATTTGTCATTTTCTAACTTGTGATTGTTGTACAAAGCAGGAGCATTAAGTGCATTCCCAGTGTTGTGCAACCAGCATCTCTACCCATCTCCAGAACTTTCTCATCATCTCAAACAGGAACTCTGGACTTCATCGCTATTTTGATGGCCTCCTATTCACCTCCTATTCTTGCCCTAGGGTTATGGGGATGACCAAACACATGACTTGTGTCACTGGAAGGTGAGCTTTACAGCAGTGTATTAGCTGCATATGCTCCCAGGCTGGGGAAGAGGGCACTGCATGCCACACAAGGTTGTACTCTGGAGCGGAGTGGAGAACCAGGGGCGGTGGGAGGCAGGCTCTGGAGTTGAAAAGAGTGTTTGAGTGGCTTATTTAAATAATTCCAGGACTGGAAAAGAACTAAAGCCCAATGTTCATGGATCAGCAGGAAATGTACCTGGCCTCTTGATAAGGAGGTCTGTTTGGCTAGGAGACTGCCCATGAATGCAGTGTGTGTGTGTGTGTGTGTGTGTGTGTGTGTGTGTGTGTGTGTGTGTGGTTTGAGATAGAGAGACAGAGAGAGAGAGACCTGAGGCCAGGTCACTCAAGGTCCTCCTAATTTCACCACATTTCAAGGCATAATCTTGGCCTCAGTTTTAGACCTTACATCAAAACCACTTCTCATCTCCTATTCATGTTTTTTTTTTGGCACTTGTCATCATGTTTAACTTATTAATTTGTCTTTTACCCAGTCCCCCTAAGAAGCCATCAGGGAAAGGATGTTTGTTTGTTTTATCTGCTAATGCATCTTCAGTGCCCAGAAAAATAGCACACACATAAGAGGCACTACAATAAATATTGTTAAGTTAATTAACAGTACTATTCGTTTCCTATGAGGTCATATTTATAAATGATATTCTTTTTATATTTGATGAATCATCATGAGTTAGATTTCAGCAAGGGACAAAATAATGCTTCTAGAAGTGATATGGGCTTAATTTTTGTTTTGTACTTTAGGCTGCTATAAAGAATGATGAGAGAGGCCTCAGGGGACATTGAATCCAGACTCATTTTTTCTTAGACAAGAAAACCAAACACAGGGACAAGAGCCCTATCAAGCAAGGTCCTACGTTATGCAGTGGAGGGTCTGAGATTAAACAACCCCAAGTCTTTGACATCCAATCCCGTGTTCTTTTCTTCTTATTAAAGTATAAGGAAATATAATGAAAATAATTTTTCTGAACATAGACTGTTCCTGTGAAAAGCTCATGGATTGGCAATGCAAAAATACTCACAGTTTAAATACTGACACAGAGCTCTAATCTCATCAGTGTATAAATATGCTGATGGATTAATCGGCTGGAGAAGGGCGATCACTGGGAATGTGGCCTCAGGGGTTCTATCTGTCTCTGGTCACTTTCCAGCTGCCATGAGATCACTGCCGTCCTTTGCCACACGCCATGCTACCATGACACCTGCCTGGGCGTGTGGCCCTGAGACTGTGAGCCCCGACCCTCCTCCTCTCTGTTGTTCACCTCAGGCATTTTGGTCCCAATGACCAAAACAACACAAAAAATGTGGACAAAATAAAGCAAAATAAAAAGTGGATTAAAAATGAATTTTAAACCTACTACTAAAATTTTTGAAAGTAAATATTTCTCAAGCTAAGATGGAAGTTAAAAATGCTATAATAATAACTTCTTTTAAGGACCTTAAATTGAAAAAAACCTCACAGGTGAGATGTGCAGTTTGAAGTTTATCAACAGCTAGTGCAGTTATCAAAGTCACAGGGTTACTGTGGGTTACACATAATATAATCAAGCATTATTTGTCCCTGAAAACCAGATATTTAGCTGACTAGCCTCATAGTATCTCATATCAGTGGTACCAACAACATTTACTTTGTAGAGATTCGAATTTTATTTTAAAAGCCTATTTAAAAAATAAACTTAAATATGTTGATGACTGAATGTGAGAGGAGTTACCAATTTCCCTATTGCAAGTGATTTTTCTCAGTTCTCTGACCTCCTCCTGCAGAGGCCTGTAAGGAGCTGGCTTGGACTGAGCCTTGAGCCTGGAGTTTAGGCCTTATTACTTCTAACAAATTTTGTGACTTAAGGCCAGCCATTTAGCCTTGAGTGCTTCAATTGCTTAATCTACAAAATGGGATAGTAACAACTACCTTACTCATATTTTACAAGGATGTTATTAAACATAATTAAATAGTAGATGTGAAGTGGTCTGGATGCCAAGTTCTCTTGGCATTAATGCTGCCAGATCATCATCATAGAACATAAGGCCATTTACTCTTTCACAATCCCAGAGGCCCGCCTCATAACTTCCTCTTTTCTCTCAAGCCCCCAACACCTCCTCTCCTCTCCTAACACTGAGATACTGACCTCGTGTCCTATTTCATTAAGAAGATCAGAAACGAACAACCAGAAAAGAATTTCCACAGATTCGCACCACAACCACTACCCAGCTTCAACATCTGAATCTACACACTCTGTTGCTGTAGAGATTCTTATCTAGAACCAGTTTATGGTTTCATTGATTTCTTTTATAATTTAATTTTGTTTCTGCTCTAACCTAATTTGAGTTTATTTGCTCTTCTGTGCTATCTTCTTCAGATGGAAGCTTAAATAATTTTTAGATCTTTCTTCTCTACATTAAAGCTATTAATTTTTCAAGCCGGGCGTGGTGGCGCACGCTTGTAATCCCCGCACTTGGGAGGCGGAGACAGGAGGATCGCGCATGTTCGAAGCCAGCCGCGCTGGCATAAGAGACCCTGTTTCAAAAATATAAAATAGGTCTGGGAGTGTAGCCCAGAGGTAGAAGGGCTTCCAGGAACCCCAGTACCACCAAAAAAAAAAGCTATTAATTTTTCTTCAATGTACTACTTTAGCTGCATCTCCCAAATTTTATTATGCAATGATTTTATTATCATTTAGTCTAAATATTTAAAAGTTTTTCTTGTGATTTCTTCTTTGGCACTTCAGTTATTTAGCAATATTTTTAATTGCCAAATATTTAGGCATTTTCCATGCAGTTTTTCATCACTAATTTCTCATTTTAATTTGAATATTTGGTCAGAGAATATATTCTGTGTATGTATGTATATATATATATACATTATATATATATTATATATATATATTATATATATATAATTTTTTTTTTGCAGGTCTTTTTTTTATATATATATTATATATATATATATATATATATATATATATATATATATATAATTTTTTTTTTTGCAGGTCTGGAATGGAACTCAGGGGCATTCGCCCTCCAAGCTACACACCCCCTGCCCTATTTTTTATTGTTTTTATTTTGAAACGGGGTCTCATTAAGTTGTGGAGGGCCTCCCTAAGTAGCTGAGGCTGTCCACGAACCGCGATCCTCCAGTCTCAGCCTCCCAAATGCTGGGATTATAAGCGTGCGCCACCATGCCCAGCTATATTCTGCATAGTTTTGATTCTTTAAAATTTATTGAGCCAGGTGTGGTGGCGCACGCTTGTAATCCCAGCATTCGGGAGGCTAAAACTGGAGATTCACGGCTCATGGACAGCCTCAGCTACTTAGGGAGGCCCTATTTCAAAATAAAGAATAAAAAATAGGGCAGGGGGTGTAGCTCAGAGTTTGAATGCCTCTGGATTCCATCCCCAGACCTGCAAAAAAAAAAATTTTTTTTATTGAGACTTTTTATGGCCTAATACATAGTTTGTTTAGTGAACATTCAATGTACACTTGAAAAAGAAAATATTTTCTGCTGTCATTGAATAGTGTGTTCTATAAATGTCAATTTTAAAAGCTAGGCATGGTGGCACATGTTTGTAATCCCAGTATTTGGGAGGCTGAGTCAGGAGAATTGCAGGTTTGGGGCCAGCCTCAGCTGCTTAGTGAGGCCCTCTGCAAATTAGTGAGACTCTATTTCAATATAAAGAATAAAAAATCGAACTGAGGGTGTAGCTCAGTGGTAGAATGCCTCCGGGTTAAATTCCCAGCAACAACTACAACAACAACAACAAAAACAACAACAAAACACACACACACACACACACACACACACACACAAATGTCAATTTAAAAAATTTGGTTGACAGTGTTGTCCAAGCCCCTTCTGTGTCCTTATTGACCTGCTCTCTACTCATTCTAAAGTTATCAACAGTAATGTTAAAGTTTCTAGCTATAACTGATCATTTCTTTATCATTTTGGTTTTATCAATTTTTGCTTCATGTATTTTGAAACTCTGTTATTAGATGTGTATACACTTAGGATTGTTTATTATTGTCTTGATTAACTGAGTTGTCATTGTGAAACATTTCTCTTCATTCTTGGAAATAGTCATCATCCTAAAGCCTACTATGTATAAAACACAGAGTCCATCAACTTTTGTATAATTAGCATTTTCTTGATGTGTGCTTTTTTATCCTTTTACTTTTAACCTATATCTTTATATTTAAAATATATTTTATATAAATAACTCTTGCTTTTTGGTCTCTGTCATTTGTTTGGAATCCTGAGGCCATCTACGTGTGTGTGTGTGTGTGTGTGTGTGTGTGTGTGTGTGTGTGTTGCTGGAGATTGAACCCAGGGGCCTCCTACCTTCAAGCTATACTTCTAGCTCTGTTGTATTATTTTTTACTTGGAAGCAGGGTCTCACCAAGTTGCTAAGGGCCTCACTAAGTTGCTGAGATTGGCCTCAAACCTATGATTCTCTTGTCTCAATCTCTCCAAGTACTGGGATTACAGGCATACGCCATTGCCCTTGGCTATTATCTACATTTAATGTCATTATCAATATGGCTGCTTTTAGGTTTATCATTTCAATATTTATCTTAGCTCTCTCTTGAATTTTTGTTTGTTTTTCCCTTCTTCTAGATAAACTTAGTGATTTTTAATATGTTACCTTTTCCATCGGCTATTATGTATACCCTTTTGGGGATTTTTAGTTTTTTAGTATTTACAATAATATTATATTATTTCACATATAAGGTAAGATACTTACTGAATAATGTCCTTTCCCCTGCCTGTTCTTTGGATTATCATTATCATACATTTTATTTCTACATATATTATAAACCTAACAATACAGTGTTATTATTGTCTTAACCAATTATATTTCAATGGAAGTTTAAAGCTAGAAAAAAGTCTTTTATAATTACCCAGATATTTACCATTTCTGGCACTCTTTTTTCTTCTCCAGTTACATGGATCAGAGTTCTCACTTGTTATCATTTTTCTTAGATACAAGTTTTATAGTATAAGTTTTCATCATATTCATTATTGTACAAGTTTTCTTTCAACACATTCTTTCAGCTTTTGCTTGTCTGAAAGTGTTTTAGAATTTTGACTGATCTTTTAATGATATATTCTCTGGATATACAATCAACATTGACATTTTTCTCTCAGCACTCTAAAGCTACCATTTCATTGTCTTCTGACTTTTTTTCTATGAGAAATCCATTGAGTTTTATATCTGTTCCTCTACATACAATGTGTCTTTTTCTGGGTAATTTTTAAAATATTTTACTCCTTTTCAATATGTTTTTTGGTTATGATGTACCTTATCCTGATTTTTAAAAAATTAATCCTGCTTGAGGTGTGAGTTGGGTTCCTTAAATCTTTGAGTTTATTATTGTGTTAAATTTAGAAACATTTAAGCCACTATTTTTTCAAATATTTTTCACCTATTCTTTTCTCTGGGACTCTAATTACATATTGGCCAGGTATGGTGGTGCATGTTTGTAATTTCAGTACTTAGAAGGCTGAAACATGAGAATTGCAGGTTCAAAGACAGTCTCAGCAAGTAGTGAAACTTTCATCAACCTGTAAGACCCTGTGTCAAAATAAATAAAAATAGAGCCGGGCGTGGTGGCGCACGCTTGTAATCCCCGTGCTTGGGAGGTGGAGACAGGAGGATCGTGCAGGTTCGAAGCCAGCCGCGCTGGCTTAAGAGACCCTGTTTCCAAATAAAAAAAATATAAAAATAGGTCTGGGAGTGTAGCCCAGAGGTAGAAGGGCTTCCAGGAACCCCAGTACCACCAAAATGAATAAATGAATAAATAAATAAATACATAAATACATAAATACATAAATATAAATAAATAAATAAATAAATAAATAAATAAATAAATAAATAAATAAATATAAAATAGGGCATAGCTCACAGGTAGAATGCCCCTGGGTTCAGTTCCTAGTAATAGAAGAAGACGAAGAAGAAGGAGAAGGAGAAGGAGAAGGAGAAAGAGAAGAGGAGGAGGAGGAGGGAGGAGGAGGAGGAAGAAGAAGAAAGAAAAGATATTGTCACACAGGTCAGTAGTTTTAGTTGTTGCTGTGATGATGTTTTGAAGCATTATTTTTTTCTCTCTGTGCTCCTGTTTGAATAGTTTCCATTGCTGTCTTCATGTTAAACTTAATTTTAAATGTACAGTCTACTCTTCTGTTAAGTTCGCCTAGTGAATTTGCATTTGAGATTTTTTCTCTCTAGAGGTTGTATTCGGCTTTTTAAATGTCTCCTGCATCACTCCTCATCATATTCATATTTTTCTTTAATCCTAAAGCTGTCATAAAAGTTATTTTAATGTCTTTGTTAACACTATGATTTCTGTCACCTCTCACCATGATTATATTGACTAAATTTTTTCCTGGTTTTGGTCACATTTTCCTGCTTCACATCTCTAGTAATTTTCGATTAGTTGTTATTTCCATTGAAAGCCTGGATTTTGTTGTCTTTCTTTAAAGAGTGTTGAAGTTTACCTTGACAGGCAGTTAAGTCACCTTTTTTCATCCTTTTACATCATGCCTTTAAGATCTGCTGGGGCAAGTCTAGAGAAGGCTCTAGTTTAGATTCATTACCGAGAATCAGTAGTCAACCCTTACTACCAAGGTGTGACCCTTCGAGCTCTTTGTTCAGTGCTCTGGGAGTTCAGCAAGATCTTTCCATTCCCACTGGTCAGAATTCAAATCTTTCTAAGAGCTCTGGGAATGTCTCAGGTCATCACTCCCACACAGTTATTCCTCCTTCATAGTAGTGGAGGCTGACTTTTGGCATCCACTGTCTAGTATTCAAAGACTGAAGCGCACCCCTATGTAACTTCACAAAGTCCCTTTTCTTCATGGCATCATCCTCTCTGGCACTCCATCCTGCAAAGTTCAGATGCCTTGACTTCTTAAACTCAGATCTCAATCTTCTTCACTCCACAGGATTACCTTGCTCTGCTTGGATTTCTCCTTATCTTACATACCTGGAAGGACCTATAAGCAGAAACTCTGAGTGATTTAAGGTTCATGCATTTATTCCCCTTCTTTCAGACATTACATTTTTTACCCATTTTCTAGCTGTTTATGACAAAAATGGCAAATCCAATACTAATTACCCCTATATGGACAGAAACAACTCTCCTCCAGCAGCTCTCTCAAGCTAAAATCTCCCCCTTTGTACCAGGTCTTATCTTTCTCACCTACTGAAGAACACCTGTTTTGCAATGCTTCCCTGTCCTTCCTCACACCCTTCATTCCAGTTACATAGGTCTCTTTGCTGGTCCTTGAAATATGTCCCTCTGTCTACAGTGTAAGATCCGTGCGACAGAGGTCTTTGTGTATTTTGTTATCTGTTGCATACCAAACTCACATAAAAGAGTCTGGCATCATACTAATAGATTTCTCAAGAAGTTTGCTGAACAAATGTATGATTACCTAACATCACCCAAAAATAGGAAAATGGGGTAAACTTTCTCATCTCTTTGACTCTAGAGAATCAGTAGGCAAATTATGTCCTGCAGGACAAAATTCAGCTGCCACGCCTTTTTGTAAATAAAGTTTTTTGTAACCACAGACAAAGTCACTTGTTTGCATATTGTCTGTGGCCCCTTTCACAGTCACTGTAACAGCAAAGCTGAGTAGTTTCTATAGAGAACAAATGGTTACACAAAGTCCCAGATATTCTGTTCTTTACAGAAGTCAGTTGACGTCTCATCTAGAGGACAACGCTGAAAGGGAGAATCCAGCTACTCCTCAGTGCTCAAAGCAAAATCTAGCCGTCAAACCAAAAGACTGAAGCCCACCTAGATCAGGGCAGGTGAGCCAGTCACTTGGTACCATAACAAGGTGTGTCAACACAAAATAACAACTCTAAAGAGAAATAAAAATAATTTACTCTGTGCAAATATGAGTGACCATAACCCAGATACATGATTCAAGTTGCCCTGAATGACGTTATTTCAACATAAAAGGGATTATATGAACTTTCATGATCACAAAACAAAGAAGCTCATACATTAATCCATTCAACAGATGTCACAAAGGGGCACCACCTAGGCAGGTTAAGGTAAAGTGAACTGAGAAGACATCTTACTGCACTCTTAACCAGAAGATGGGTCAAGTCAGGGACTGTTCTTTTACCTAGCCCTTATGAGAAGGTTAGATTAGATACAAAAGATCAGAAGTAATGGCCTATTTTCTACTGGGCCCAGGAGAAGTCTTTCGTCTTAAGCCTCCCAGTGCCTTACCATGCAGGCAGTGGGCCTGTGCTTTGTCTCCTCTTAGGAGGAAGAAGTCGTCAGTATCTGGTACTTACTATTGTAATACAGTCTCTTCAGAATGTCTAATTTCACAGGTGCAACACCTTCAGTCTGGGAAAAGAATTAATCTAGAAATGTTCCCATCCATGCTCAAAGGGAACTCTGCTCTGGAGGTGGCAGCAGGTAGCCATGTCTGCCCACACACATCACCAGTGAGGAGACAGAGGAAGTTGGGCCAATCATTTTACTTCTAGAGCCCTTAATCTCTCAAGACTGGAACATTTCTCACTAACTGCTTGTTCTTAATCATTTTCCCTAGACAGGCCCTTTGGATCTTACTCAGTGACTATGTGAAATGACACATCTCAGTTCCTTAAAATAGAGCCTGTTCTCATCTATCTTAAAGACAGGGCTTCTTGAGTCACCAACTTGCATGGTGGGTGAACTGGGGGCATGGTGCTTTTCCAGATGCTAGAGCCTGTGCTTGAAAGGGGCACGTGGTTGGCCATAGAGCCCTTTGCTGGATAAGCCCATGGTGGCCAAGCAAGCCCTACCTCGAGGGTTTCCCTAGGAATCTGTTGTAGTGGCTAGAATGACTCAGGGTTAGAGGATGCACTGGGCCTGTCCCACAGTTACTGGTTCAAGACCATTTGCTTGCCAGTCAAAAGCTAACACTTGAGGAGATGAGATTTTGTGGGAATAAAATCAGGTTTATTTAAGGGCTAGTACCATGAGAAGTTGGGGAGGAGCTATCACCACCCCCCAAAAAAGACCATGCTGGCAGATGCCTATCATCCTAATTACTCGGGAGGCTTAGGCAGGAGGATCAAAGTTTGAGGCCAGCCATGGCAACTTAGTAAGACTCTATCTCAAAATAAAATTTAAAAGGGGTTAAGAATGCCGGAACTGCCGGGCGTGGTGGTGCACGCTTGTAATCCCACGCTTGGGAGGCGGAGACAGGAGGATCGCGCAGGTTCGAAGCCAGCCGCGCTGGCGTAAGAGACCCTGTTTCAAAAATATAAAATAGGTCTGGGAGTGTAGCCTGGAGGTAGAAGGGCTTCCAGGAACCCCAGTACCACCAAAAAAAAAGGGGGGGGGGTTTAGGAATGTTTCTCAGTGGTAGGGAGCTTGCGTTGCATGTATAAAGCTCTGGGCTCAAAACCCAGTAAAACACACACACACACACACACACACACACACACACACACACACACCATCTTAGGGGACTCAGGTATATGGACTTCTACAGGAAGGGAAAGAAGCTGTAGTGGGACAATGTGCAGGAAGGTCCTGCTGAGCAGGAGCTTTGTTATTGAGAATGTATCTCCTTTTATTTATTTATATTTTCTGGCCAAAACATTGCAATCGACTTCTGGGGATAATTCCTATAATTCTTTAGACAAACACGTTACCTTTTTTGCAAGTTAAACCTCAGAGCAAATTTGAGGGGGAGGATTACTTGAAAAGTGAACCCAGGGACATTCTATCTCCAAGCTACAACCGCAGCCTTTTTTATTTTTTATTTTGAAATATGGTCTTGCTAAATTGCAAAGGCTGGACTCGAACCTGTGATTCCCCTTGTCTCAGCCTCCAAGTACTGAGATTATAGGCATATACCAAATATACCATTGTGCCCAAGCTACCTAAAATCAATTTACATGCTTTTTGTTAGTTGATGCACAGGACTAGGCTGAGAAAGGGTATTACACATTTTGATGTTATCTGAAGATAAAGAATATATTATTTAGCAGTTAAGTTGTAATCGTTTAGGTCTCATTTTTCTTTAGAATTTAAAATGCCAGGCGAAGGGAAGGAAAGTCAAAGGTCAAATTGTGAAGGGGTGGCCGTTATACCAACCGTACTCAGAACGCTCTGGATCTGAAATGCTCTGTACAAAGGACTCACCAGTGAGCTACACAAAGTCTAAATTTATAACCCTACTGATGGCTGGACGGTCTAACCTCATGAACTCCTGGTGACCCTCACCCCATGAAATGTGTCTTCCTGCCTTTGCTTTAGTCACTGGAAAAAAGCAGCCATCCTCCACTTCTCAGGAAAAGTTCTCCATTTGGTTTTGTCTCCGTGGACTTGGATTCCTCTGTTAATGAGAAAGAAATAAAACTTCGTAATTAGAAAAAGGGAAGGTTGTGGAAGATCAATCAAGAGTTTCCCAAAAGATGACTCCAACCATAACTTTGTATCAAAAACAAAAATAAGTTTAAGTGCAAGGCAAGCACTTTACTCTATATGTCCATTTTGCCTCATTGCAAAGGTAGTTAATCACTGAAAATGCCAGAATAAAAACTGTTTGAAGCCGGGCTTGGTGGCGCACACTTGTAATCCCAGTACTTGGGAGGCTGAGACAGGAGGATCGGAAGTCTGAAGCCAGCCTCAGCAGCTTAGTGAGGCTCTCAGCAACTCAGTTAGACCCTGTTTTCAAATAAAATATAAAATAAGTCTGGAGGTATAACTCAGAGGTAGAAGGCCCCTGAGTTTCATCCCTAGGAACGAACACACACACACACACACACACACACACACACACACACACACACACTGAAGAATACTTGAGAGTGTCTGCATGCCAGGGAAGGAAAGAAAATCTTGAAAGCATGGTCAACCACGGCAACAGATGCCTAATCTCAGGTGAAATTGGCACCTCTGAGTGGAAATGGGATTCTTAGTTTTTGGGTCTTGGTGTAACTTTACCTAAATTCAAAGAGTTGGGCTGAATAATCCTCGAAACTTCCCTCTAACTCCATTTCTGGGTGATCCATTTTTTGGATGATACATCTTTGGATGATACATTTTTGTATCGTTATGTTTCCTATACATGGATTCAATCAACCATGGACAGAAAATAATTGTAAAAATAATTGAATCTGTACTGAATATGTCAGCCTTTTTTCTTGTTATTATTACCTAATCAATAAAGTATAACAACTGTACACATAGCATTTATATTATGTTACAAGATATCTAGAGATGATTTGAAGAATACAGGAGGATGTTCAGTAGGTTATATGCAAATAGTACACCATTTTGCATAAGGGACTTGAGCACTTTGATGTCCATTGAGGGGTTATGAAACCAGCCTCTCATTGACACTAAGGAAGGCTGGATGACTGTAAAAAGAAGTTCAAAGAGAAAGAAGAGACAGACAGCTTCTGTACAACCTTGAATCCCCAGCAACCAGGCATATGGCTCTGGAGCTGTGTCCCCGTGGTATTAATAAAGACAGGTGCTTCCCGGTGTAGATATTGTCATTGTTATGAATAGGGTTACTACAAGACTACTTATCTTCTAAGGAATGATGGAGAAACAGAGAAGCTTCAGCAGAACATTCCAGAGGTGCCTGGGATGAGGCCTTTGCTCGGTAGAGTCTCTTTGTAATCTTAGTTTTTTTTTTTTTTTTTTTTTAATTTTATTTTATTGGTGCACTGTATTCATACATCATAGTAGGATACATACTTTTGTAGACATACATGCACACATCGCCCAGTCAGCCCCCACCCGATCCCCACCCTATTCCCTCCCCATCCCTCCCTCCCATGCTTGGCTTAGTGGTTGACATATAGTATTATAGCAATTTATCCAAAATTAAAAATGATAATCTCACATAACAGTTTCATTTGTCTGATACCAAGCTTTTGATGACTTAAAGATAACATTTCAATATTTCTTTTTGCTTTCTTTCTTACCAGAGAATATTTTTTTCTTTTTTTTAGGTGAAACTATCATATATTTATTTTTCAGAAAAAAATCTATCCTGATATGGAATATGGACTCTAGATACCCAAAACAATCCCGAAGCAAAAACAAAGCTAGAAGATGTATATTTTCTGATTTCAAACCATATAAAGCTACAATAATTGAAACAGTGTAGTACTGTTCTAAAGGCAGATATATAGACCATTGGAGTTAAATACAAGCCTAGAGCTAACTTCTTCCCTATATTGTCAAGTTATTTTTGACAAGGTTTCCACGAACATTTGGTGGTGGAAATAATAATCTTTTAACTAAATATTGTTGAAAAATAATAATTACATGGAAAAGAATAAAATTGGACCCTTACCTAATCCCACATACAAGTATTAACTCAAAATAGATAAAAAACCTAAATATAAATCTTAAGACTATAAGCTTTTAGGAGAAAATCTGGGTCATAAAACCTCACAACATTGAAATTGGCAGTGATTTCTTGGATATGATTTCAATGGCACAGGCAACAGAAGATTATACAAGCTCCCTAAAAAATAAAAGAAAATATTGTATATCCAAAGACAATGTAAACAGAGTTAAAAGTTACTAATAGAATTGGATAAAATATTTCCAAATGCTATATCTGAAGGTATATTAATATTCCAGCTAGAAATCCTAAAAATTAACAACAATAAAGGCAAACAATACAATTTAGAGATAGGTAAAAGACTAACATAAATAATGGATCTCCACAGATAACCAATCTTAGTTGTCTGTTGGATGGAAACTCTTGTTTCTCTGGTTCTGGTGAGTGTTACCTATTTCTTCTTTGTAGTTAATCTCTTTGAGTATTTTCTCTAGCGCTGGTTTTGAAGACATAAATTCCTTCAGTTTCTGTTTGTCATGGAAGCTTCTTATTTCTCCATCTAGTTTGATAGAAAGTTTTGCTGGATAGGAAATTTTTGGCTGGAAGTTGTTTTCTTTCAGAGTTTGGAATATATTACTCCAAGCCCTTCTGGCTCTCATGACTTGGTTTGGGAAGTCTGGAGTGATTCTAATTGGTTTGCCTCTGAATGTCACTTGGCCCTTTGTTTTTGTTGCCTTTAAGATTCTCTGCTTGGCTTCCACATTGGTCATTTTGACAATTATGTGGCGTGGGGATCCTCTTCTCGGATCCTGTCTAAAGGGAGTTCTATAAGTTTCCTGGATCTGTGTATCAACCTCTTGCTCTATATTTGGAAAATTTTCTGCTATTACTTCCTTGAAGAGATTGTTGATCCCTTTGGTATCACTTTCTTTTCCCTCCTCTATTCCAATTATTCTTAGGTTAGCTCTCTTAAGATGGGCCCATATTTCTTCAATGTCAGATTCCTGCTGTTGGATATCTTTTTCTAGATTAGAAACTATGCATTCATTTTTGGATTGCTCATCTTCTAAGAGCGAGATTCTTTTCTCCATGTGGTCTAATCGGTTGTTTGTGCTTTGAATTGAGGCCTTTACTTCATTAATTGCATCCTTTATCTCTTTTTGGCTCTCTCTGAGTTCTTTTCGAAGCACCTCTATTATTTCTACAGTTATTTTCCTGATTTGATCTTCTAGAAATCTCTGATTTTCTGTTTTATCAGGTTCTGATGTTGTGGGGTTGTGCACATTCATTGCTCCAGTGTTATTCCTCTTTCCCATGATTTCGGAGGTTTGTGCCTTCTCTGGGTTCTTCCCTTGGGTCACTATGGCTTCACTTAAGGTGCTCTGGATCTCGAGTCTGTATTAGCTCAGAACCTACTACTCCTTTACTGGGTTGTATCACAGAGTCTCCGACCCAGGGAGTCGATAGAGGCTGCTTTAAACTATGGGGGGTGCCAGGTTGCACGCTCTCCTATGGTGTGATATCTCTGCCACCACTACTCCCTCACTGGGTCAAGTCCCAGGAGGCACAATACTGGGATTTCTCCTCTGTGGCCCGCAATTTGACTCACTGTTCTTGAGTACGTAGATGTAGCTGTACTGGACTCGGTGAATTCACTGCTGCTGCCGCCGCCGGTGGCAATATGGCGCCTCTGCCACGCCCTCGGCCATGAGGCTGGCGTATTTTTTCTTCTCTGGTTTTGATTTCCACTCTGAATCCCTGCAGCATGTGCTGAGCTCAGCCACTGGGAGCTTTAAATGCTGTCTGCGCCGAAAGATCCCGCCTGGCTGATCCGCGTCGGCTCACCTCGGCTTGCTGTAGCCTTCCGCTGAGTTCACCGCTGCCGCCGGCAGTATGGCGCTGCTGCCGCGTCCTCGGGCGCGTGTGTCTCCTCTGTGGCCCTGAGCTCTGTTCTCAGTCCGCTTTCTCTCTGGAGACTGGTGGTTTTTTTGTTTTTCTGGTGTTGGTGTTTTCTGGCTATGAAAGGCGCTCTTTTTGTGGTAATGGAGATTGGTTGTTAGCGGGACTCTTAAGCCCCGCTTTTCTCGGTCTCTTTGTAATCTTAGATAAAAAGAGATGAGCAGGAAGACAATTTAGAATGAGATAGAAGAAATAAAAAACACAGGCTGGGCGCTCCATACTGGGAGGGAGGGAAATGAGGGGGCATCAAGAGCGTGTGCATGTAGGTCATTGTCAACATGGTTTACATTATGATGTGAGACTATAATGCACTAATAAAAGCACAGAAAAAAGATAAAAAGAAAGACAAGGAAACTATAACTTCAATCTAAAAGTCTTGGGCTGACGTTTCCTATACTTTTCCTCCCCCAGCCAGTTCTCTCTCTTAGGTCTATCTCTCCCAAATTTCCAGAAAATCTACAAATCTTTGAATATAAACCTAAAGTTACCCAAAATTTATCCACTTATGAAAATTGCCTTGTGTGCTGTTCATTAGCTCGTGAATGTATGTATTTTTAGAATAAATTGAACAAAGAAAAGTACACATCTTTAACATAGGTATCCTAGATACTTGTAATATGAGGTACTTTTCAAGAAACCTGTAATATTGAGTACTGCCCAATGTTATCCATTGATTAGATGATGGAGAAGACATCAATATAAGAATCTTGAGAATTTCCAGAGCACCATAAACCGACTTGTGACCAACAGGCTGTCATTCTACATACCTTCCCATGACCACCTCTCAACAAGTCTCCTTTAAGTGGAGAGCCTGAGAATCCCAAAGCATCTCCTACTCTTTAAATGGCCTGAATCCTCCCTTGAATGTGTATCCCATGTTCTCCTAAATAAATCTTGTGCCTCACACTGGCTCATCTTTAAATTCATTTCTATGATGTTTGTCAAGACCCTACTCGTCCTGAGTTGAGATCCCTCTCTTCAGGAATTCCTTGGACCTCTTCCAGCAAGAAGAGAATGACTGTCTGCTTGATGCAGAACTTGAAAGTCAGGGAGAGAATAAACCTGGAGGCTGTAACCTGGCTGATTTTCAGGTTCACCTGTCAAGGAAGTAAGAATTCACAGTCATTTGCAGTGAGGTATTCTGTTGCAAGATTGGACTTAATACAGGTTAAATAACAGAGTTAACATTTCTAGATTAAGACACCATGCACTGAGGAGAAAGAAGAGTAGATCTACAAGAGACTGTTCAGGAACACACAGATGACTTTTTAAGTGTTAAAGTTCTAGTTGCCTTTGGTCTCTAGAAAATCACCCATGCATGAATTCATAGAATTAAGGAAAAAAAATTGTGTCTCTACATGATTGTGTAAATGTGCCCCTTTACCTGCTACAGGGTGGGATTATTATAGCCTTTACTTCCTATATGGGGTGTTTCCCTCCTCCTGGGAAAGTAGTTAGCCTAGAGGAATCCACCAGAGTGACCAATATCAGCATTTTTAAGAAACTCTGGTCTCTCCACAAGAAATCTCTTCCTGAAGTGCTACCATGCTCTGTGCTCCACAGGTGCATGCCATCTAGCCCGGCTGGAAGCACCTCTTCTTGGGGGAACATCCAGGGCCTTCCCTGAAGCCAAAGCAGCCCCTCTCTCAGGTACCTTTTGAGTCTAGCTCATCAGGCCATAGCTTGGGGGTTACTTTACATGCTTCTGCCTGGCTTCAGCTGGCTTTGAGGCAGCTGGGAACCACTCAGGTTGTGTGAGAGGTGAGGGAAGAAGGTGGGGGTCTGGGGAGGGCTTCTCTTGAACCAGTCTCTCCACCTCAACCAGCGCTGCTGGCTGCCTCTGAAATCTACCCAGATATTAATTCACATCATTAGCATAAGTATTACCTTCTTTTGAAAACTGGCACCATTTAGGCTCATCTGAGGAACATGCATTGTTCTGATTAATCTGATTTGTACCTACCCTACATGTTTTAATTGCAAAATACCCTCTCCTCCTTCCAAGTCTTGGAGACCTATCTGAGCCATCTGAAGGGCCGGCCTCCTCTTCAAATCACTTGTTCCCTGATAAGGAGGCCAGGGTGTTAAAGTTGGCCTGAGAATGTCTCCTTCTGAATCCCTCCTGGGGACCCGCAGCTTAACTTAGCACCTCAACATGCCGAAGGCCAAATTTATGAGTGTATTTTGTAACAAGTGGCTGAATCTTGGCCAACCACAGCAGCCAAGTTTCAGCCAATCACAGGCTGCCAACTGATCAGACCACGTTGCAATAAAGCAACCGCCCTGTCACCACCAGTAAAACTGTTTCTGCACTCACTTGTGTCTTCTATCTATATATGCTGCCTGCCTCACCTGAGACGCCCAGCGGAGCCCTCGGGATTTCACCTGGCTCTGCCAGCTGCCTAATCCACAAATTGTCCTGGGATCAAATAAACACTATTAAATTTGTCAATGAACTACATGTGTTTATCCTGCCACATGGAGATCTCTCTCTCTCTCTCTCTCTCTCTCTCTCTCTCTCTCTCTCTCTCTCTCTTTCTCTCTCTCTCCCTTCTCTCTCTGTAGTCTCATTGGCTGCCAGGCCCTCACTAGTGAGTTTCTCATGGTGCCCCTGGTTTGTCTGGCCTGCAGGCTGCTGTGCAGTTCTAGCCACTCCACTGAGGCCCAGGGAGGTTTCTCCCTTCTGAGGTTGTCAGTTCAAGGAGAAGCCTGAGAACAATGTAATGTGGGTGCAGTTCCAATGTGGGTGAGGGCAGGAAAGACCTGCACCTGCCTTGAACCAGGGAAAGGAGAGGCTCCCTTATCACCTCACCTAGGATGGATGTGTTATCCCAATCCAGAATCAAGGGAACTGACTAGACTCTCCTTACCTTGGAGCTGGAAGAAACCTGTGATTTAAGAACGAAGACACTGATAGCTAATTACCCTGGTTCGATCATGTGTTGCATATGGGTGTTGAAATATCACACCCTACCCCATGAATATGCACAATTTCTGTGTGTCAGTTCAATTTTTTAATTGTAAGAGAATATTGATGAGCAAAAGCATTTTAGTCTAATGCTATCCCATTTATTAATTCTTGTTTTAATTTCCTGACCTTTGGGGGTCTTGTTAAGGAAGCCTACAGAATGGGAAATCTTTGCCAACTATCCCTCTGATAGAGGACTAAAATCTAGAACACACAAAGAATTTTAAAGACTTTATGCTAAAAAAAAAAACCCCCAAATAACCCAATCAAGAAATGAGCAATTGAACTAAATAAACACTTCACAAAGCAGAGATACAAATGGCCAATGAATATATATGAAAAAATATTCCATATCATTAGCAATTAGGGAGATGCAAATCAAAACTATACTGAGATTCCATCTAACCCCAATTAGAATGGCAATCATCAAGAAGACAAAAACAATGAATGCGGGTGAAGATGTGGAAAAATTGGAAATCTTTTACACTGTTGGTGAGATTGTAAATTAGTTCTGTTGCTATGGAGATCAGTGTATAGATTCCTTAGGAAATTGGGAATGGATCTACCATATGATCCAGCTATACCACTTCTGGGTATCTTTCCAAAGTGACTGAAATCAGAGAATTACAGTAATATATGTATATTCATGTTTATAGCAGCACAATTTACAACAGCCAAATTATGAAACCAATCAAGGTATCTATCAACAGATGAATGGATTACAAAATTGTGGGATAGACACACAATGGAATTCTACTCAGGAATAAAGAAGAACAAAATTATGTCATTTGCAGGAACATGGATGGACCTAAAGAACATTATGTTAAGTGAGATTATCCAGTCACAAAAAGTAAAGGTCATATGCTTTCTCTAATATACAGAAGTTAGGGAGTGATTGGGATACAAGACGGACTCCAGATAATGGATGGGAGACTTCAGTGGAGCCAGGGAGATGGTCAAGGGGAAGGGAAGGGGCGAGATGAAGGATCACTAAAGGAATTATTGCCATTGACATTATGTATATATGTGAGAATACCCATGTCAATCTCAATATCCTGTATGGGGAAGTGGGGAAGGGAAGGGAGCTGGGGAAAAGCCCACCAAGTGCTGTGTTCATGTATGTCACTGTCACCGAACTACATTATGATGTGAGGCCATAGTGCATCAATAAAGTCTATAAACAATACATTGTAAAAGAGAGATGAAATTGAAAAAATGAATTAAAAAATAAGCCAAAGCCCACAGCTGAGGTAAAAGAACTGAACTTGACCTCAACTTACCCACAAGTTTCTTCTAAATGGAGCTGCCTCAAGTGTTTCATTTCTAGTCAACTAGTCTCTATTCTAACTTGCCTAAGCTCAGAGAGTACCCCAAAACTACAAGAGGGAGAAAACCCTTCCAACTGCTACTCTAGAAAGAGAGAAGGTGGGAGAAAGGCTAAAGGGACTATTTCTGCCCTGTGCTGACCCACAAACAGCTCCTCTGCACTCAGGGCCTTAGGCGGCTACCATACACCCCTCACACCTACAGCCCCAACCTGCAGCTTCTCCCAGGTACTGGCTTATATCCCAGCAGGAAGTGGAGGCCTCATGGCTTGTGAGAATATTTGTATTAAGGGCTCCTTCTTAGTGGTATCACATGTCTATTTCCTGTAGAACTACCTGCAGGTCCTTGGATTATGCATTCCTTATCTGACATGTGGTCTACGCCCTTGTGTTAACCTGGTCTTGTGTTTCCTGATGTCCTGGTTGCCCCGCAGAATGATACCCCTGACCTTTTCTGTGCCTCTGCCTTCACTTGAAACACTTATGCTCTGTCAGCTGCTGGATCCTTCACCTGGCCTGTTCCTCACCTCATCAGTAACAGCTCTCCCAACCCTGCCAAGTTCCTAGTTAATTAATCCTTACACAGGTTTTTAATAGCCTGATCTCAAATACATAGGCCTGAGAAACAAGCTTGCTATTGTTTTGGCTATGAGTAGGACACTTTGTGTTACTGTAAAGCCAGTTTGCACAAAACTTGATGCGTGAAATGCAAACTTTCCAAACAAACATACCTGGAAACGTTTCAGTTTATTACTATCTCCCTGCAAAAAATAAAAATAAAAAGGCCTGAAACAACCGGGCATGGTGGCACATGATTGTAATCCCCGCACTTGGGAGGCAGAGACAGGAGGATCACTCAGTTTCGAAGCCAGCCACGCTGGCTTAAGAGACCCTGTTTCCAAATAAAAAAGTAAAATAGGTCTGGGAGTGTAGCCCGGAAATAGAAGGGTTTCCAGGAACCCCAGTACCACCAAAAAAAAAAAAAAAGCATGAAACATAAAGAAGTTAGATTTGAAAGGGATATTAAATTAATTTACTCCACCATTTCCCAAAGTGACTTATTGGGTAAGTAAGAGGGAAACATATATTCCTTTTGCAATATTCAATGAAAAAGAATTCTGTGGCCAAATAATGTTGTAAAGCATTACAACATTAGCCCTGTCATGGGGATTCACAATATATGTTAGTAATACTACAGGCTCTGGAAAGTTCTCTCTCAAATCTCTTGAAGTTGGACTCAACATTTACCAAGCTAATTTAAACACAATCCGTCTCCTCAATATGCTTGAATCCTGTAGATGTGGTATTATGTACTCCAGGAAATGTGGCTGAAGTACGTTCAAACCTTAATCTCAGAGTAGGAGATTTAGGTTTAATGGAGGTTAACAGACTTGGTCTACATCACACAGCTGGTACCTGATAGACCTGTGTCCAGAATGGAAGTTTTGAATTCCCATTCCAATACTTTTTCCACTCAAGATTCCCTTTTTAACAAACAGATTCCTTAGAACCTCAAGCATTCCCATTTTATTATATCAGTCATTTGTGGCTTTTATTTTTAGGTTTTGGAGGTGGGGTTGTGACTAGGAACTCCTCATGATCTTTCTGTGATTCCTTGGTAAGTGACAATACAAATATAAAGTAGGGAAATCAAAGTAATATTTCTTCAAACTGAGTTTTCTTGTTTATTTTTCACATCTATCCTAATAAATGCAAATTAAAATGAGAGGCCACTTCCCATCATTGAAAATGTCTGAAAATAAAATAAAATGAAAAAAAATTGACATTACCAAATGTTGGCAAAAACAAGGAGCAATTAATTAAAGCCCTTCCCTATCACAGACAGAAATGCAAGTGGTGTGGCCACTTTGAAAATCAGTTTAGCTGTTTCTTTTAAAGAGTCACTTTTCGTGACTCGGCCATTCCTCTCCTAAGTATTACTCAAGAGAAATGAAAACTTATGCTCACATAAAAGCCTGTAGGTGACTATTGTAGAAGCTTTATTTACAATTGCCAAACATTGGAGATAATCCAAATGGCCAGCAGTGGGTGTGAATAAACACACTGGAAAACACACAACACAATGCACCTTGTAATAAAGAGAATGACAGACGCACACAACTACTTCTCGAAGACTTTATGCTAAGTGAAAAAACGAATCTTGAAGGTCACACACCTTCGATTCCATTTACATAACATTCTTGAAATGACAAAAGCATTTAGATGATGACAGGTTAGTGGTTGCCGAGAATTAGGAAAGGTGAGGGAGGGAAGGTGTTGGGCTGCACTAAGTAGATCCTTGTGTTGATGGAATGGTTCTGTACTGAACCATTAAGGAGCTGGTTACATGTGAGAAAATTACAGGAATGATATCAATGCCAGTTTCCCGATTTTGTTATTATTTTATCATTATGTAATATATAACCATTGGAAACTGGCTGAAGAGTACAAGGGACTGGTTGGTACTATGTTTGAGACTTTCTGTGACTCTACAATTACATAAAAATTAAGTTTACATATATATATATATATATATATATATATATATATATATATCACATGTAATATGCATTTTATGAACATACCTGCATGTAGATTCATGTGCACACAAAGATGAATCACACAATAACATGGATGAATCTCAAAGAGTTTGAGATGATGGAACTCTTCTGGATCATGGTGTTTGATTAAATCTATGCATGTGTTAAAACTTATGGAATTATACACCAAAAGCAGTAAATTTTATCGTTCATGAACTTTAAAAAGTGGATTGTCAGTACTTGTTCCAATCAGCAGTCTTACAGCTATAATCTAAAGAGTTGGCTATGTAACTTAGAGGAAAGATCTATTTTCTTATGGTTTGAGGTTCAGTCCATGTGAGGCTGGGGCCCACAAATCCCAGGGTGTTGTAGCAGGAGGAGGGGAAAGGGAAAACACATAGGCTGTGCAACTCACATCCTGGAAGCCAGAAGCAAGAGACAGAGCAAGGAAGGAGAAACCATTTGCATAACCCCCGAGACTATACCCGGGGACACAACTCCAGCTGCACCTTACTAGCCTGGGTCACCATTAGGTGAACCTAGTACAGTGGATTTATCCCCTCCTGGGATTACAGTCTTTAGGACTCAATTATATCAACTCCAAACACCAATTTATGAGCTTTCCACAGGGCCATTCTATGTCTAACCATAACTAACAGTAACAAACCGAACACTTCACTTTTATTTAAAAGATTTTGAAATGCACTATTATTGGTACATTTTAATCATAATGATGTCCAGAGTGATAGGGATATTGCATATAGCACTTGGTGACCTTCCCCCAGATCCCACCTGCGCCCTCCCCTTCCCAGTACACAATATTGAGTTTGGCCTTGATAGTTCAGATATGTACAGTGTCAACTGAAGTATTTCCTTCATCAAATCTCCCCCAACCTCCTTCCTTTAGACTCTCTCCATCACTCCATTGGGTTTTTCTTCCTTCATCTAGAATTCTTCTTGTATCCCAATTTCTCCCTAGATTCATGTTATAGTAGATATAAAATGTTTTCCAAAGAGCTCATTTAATAATATTCAGGGTTGATATAATTGAGTCATGAGGGCTATAATTCCATAGGTGGATATATCCATTGTAATGGGTTTACCTGGGTGGTACTTGGTAGGCCGGTAGAGTGTGGCTGGAGGTGGGTCCTTGGGGGGTGCAGCCTTGGGGATTATATCAAGCGTTTCTCCTCCCTCTGCACTCTCTCTCTCTCTCTCTCTCTCTCTCTCTCTCTCTCTCTCTCTCTCTCTCTCTCTCTCTCCCTCCCTCGCCCAAAACCGTAAGAAAATAAACCTTCTTTCCTCTAAGTTATGTGGTCAGAGCTTTAGCTTATGGCTATAAGAATGGTGATGGATATACCTTCATATATGAGAGAAAACATATGACCCTTCACTTTTTGTGACGGGCTAATCTCAATTAGCATAACGTTCACCTCACTTCTATTGCAAAAAACTATTGTACTTACCTCTGCATAAGTTATTCATTTGTGTTTCACAATTTTATCACCTATCCCCAAGACTGGGTGATCAAGCAAATGATTCTCTTTACATTGAAATATTTTTATGTTTTAGATTTCAGCAGTACAAATGAGAACCTTTGATGGCATTTTAGCTTATTGACCAGCCAGCTCAAATTACAGCTGGGTGGTTACCAATGTTGGAATGACTATGCCATGGAATTAAAGTCTGAAGAGAGTATGGGAAAGTTAGCTTGAAACAAAACATAGGGATCAATTGCATTGCTTTAATCCATTTCTTCTCTTTTTTTTTTTTAAATATGTTTGGTTATCTCTCTCAGTGGCTCAGGTCTATATGCCTAATTGGGCAGGTGATTCTTGGGACTCAGTTGGAGTTTTGAAGTTTGTTCTCCATCCACCCCACTCCCAAGCTTATTTACTGACTCTTGAACTTCTACTGAAACCTATGAAATGAGACACTGAAGTCACTGGGGACCGCTGGCTGCTTTGGAATTCACCAAGTTACTATTCTTACACCTGATATTTGCTGTGTGTTCTTGCTTGCAGATCATAAAGTTTAAATTCTGATGTAAGCATTCTGTTATTGAGAGAAGTTAATTGCTGAATCATCTTTTCCTAGTACTTTTCTTACCAAGATAAGGAACTTTGGAAGGCACAACTTCTTTCTCAGCATCATTACATATAAGCTTCAAACTTGAAATTCAGCTAGGTGTGGTGGAACACACCTGTAATCCTAGTACTTGGGAGGCGGCGACAGGAGGATCGCGCAGGTTCGAAGCCAGCTGCACTGGCTTAAGAGACCCTGTTTCCAAATTTAAAAAAAACATAAAAAGTAGGTCTGGGAGCATAGCCCAGAGGTAGAAGGGCTTCCAGGAACCCCAGTGCCACAAAAAATAAAATTAAATTAAAATTAAAACAGGGCTGGGGATGTAGTTCTAAGGTAGAATCTCCCTGGTTCAGGCCTCGGGACCACACACATGCACATATACATCCACACCTCTAAAATGCCAGGTTCCATATATTTTATCATGAATGAAGGCAGAATCTTGAATCATAAATAAAGATGTCTTCTCCCATAAATAAAGATGTTGTGCCTCTTTCTACTCCTTTTTCCTGTCCATCACAGCACTGTGCCCAGCTTTGCTTCCAATTTAAAAACCAAACTTCTGACTCTGAAAGTCAATGCACTTAAAATATTGTTAAATGGAATCACATCTGTAAGATATTTATCACTTAGTTATTTTTACTAAGTCAGAGATGCACGTTAGGTGGGCTTTCTTTTTTGCAGTTTAGTTATAATTTTACCCTTACCTTGGCTGAATTCAGAGAACTACAGCAACATATGCATACCTATGTTCATAGCAGCACAATTCGTAATAGCCAAACCAACCCAGATCTCCATCAACAGATGAATGGATAGCAAAACTTTGGGAAATACACACAATGGAATTCTATTCAGCCATAAAGAAGAACAAAATTATATCATTTGCAAGAAGATGGAAAGCCCTGGAGAACATTATGTTAAGTGAGATCAGCCAAGCACAGAAGGAGAAGGTATATATGTTTCCTCGAATATGCCCAAACTAGGAAACATAGAGGATACCAGTGGGACTCCAGATAATGGAGGGGAAATATCAGCTAAGTTTGAATGGAAAGATAGGAGAGGAGGAAGGCTGATCTTGATTAATGAGGTTCTACATCTGAATATGTGTAAAATTATGAATATGACATGGTTAACCTGGACAACCATTGGTGGGAGGGGGGAAGGGAAAATGGAGGCGGTGGGGAGAGGGCACCAAATATAGTTTAAATGTATACCATTTATGTTCAATAAAAATATTTGTTTAAAAACGTTACCCTTACCTTTTATTAAAGTAAACAAGAACAAATTTGAATTAATCAAAGAGTTTTATAATGCTGTTAGGGCACCAGCAGCTCCCCCCTCTGCCTCTTCTCCAGGGGAACCATTTTCAAGCCCCTGAGCTGATGTGTTTGCAGTTGACTTCACCATCTTCTAATAAAATACTTGCATTGATTTCCTTGATGGTTCACCTTCTGACTTTATCTATTGATTCACTTTGCAAGTGAAGGATACACTCAGGAGCCACACCTTGCCCAACTGATCTTTCTAATATGGTTATGTCATCATTTTTGCTGGGTCTTTATTCAGTGTTTATACTTATAGAACTATATAAATGAAACTCTGAGCTAAACCATGTAGTAAATGACACAGATTGTTTCTATCCTGAACAACTTTTTGTTTTTCTCCATAATTATTTTATTATTGTTGTTATTATTATTGGTACTCATCACTAATTCAAACACAAATTCATTCTATTATAGAAAAATTATCTCAAGTTATTCAGAGTATCACATATTTTATCTGTTTGATTCTCTTGAAAAATTATCTCTCCTATTTTCTAACATGCTTCAGTCTGGACTGTTTGTTCTCAATAGCTAGAGATGAACTAATATCTGGGACTCTCTTCACCATCTTTCTGAAGATTCTATCCTCTTTTCTCTTGTCTAACCTTCTATTTCCCTTATCGTGCATCTTCTTTTTCTGTTTATTTCCTTGTATTTGTGAAGCATATGTTTTAGTAGTGTCCTGATAAAGTACGTGGAAAATAAAATTTCTGAAACATTGCCTTTCCAAAAAAAGTTTCGTTTGATCATAGGATTTTATTGCTATTTTGACTCCATATAAAATCCTGAGATGGGAATTAATTTTCTCCAAAGTCTTAAAGGCATTGCTTTATGTCTTCTGGCCCCTGATGTTATGTTGAGAAGCCTTATGAGATTCTGATTTGAACCTTTTATCTTCTGAGATTCTTTCTCTTTCCCTAAACCTGTCTGATTTCACGATGACATGCCTCGATTTGCGTCTGTTTTTATCCACCATATGTCAGTCTGGAAACTTGCACCATCCTGGTCTGGGAAATCATTCAAATTGTTTTGCTAATGATTTCTTCCCTCCCATCCCCTCTCTTCTCTCTTTCGGAATCTCCTATTATTCGGATATTGAACTTCATAGACTGGTCCTCTAATTTCTTGTTTATTCTTTTTGATATCATTTTTGGCTTTTTGCTCTACATTTTGGGAGATATACTAGTCAGGTTTCCACTGCTGTGGCAAATCCCTGAGATGATCAGTGGAAAGGTAAGAAAAGCTTATTTTGCCTCGCGGTTTCAGTCCAGGGTCTCTTGGCCCTGTTGCCCTAGGTCCTGTGGCGAGACAGTGCATCAGGCCGGGGAACAGAGGGCAGAGGAATTCTGTCCACCTCATGGCAGCTGGGAAGCAAAGAAAGAAGAAGAGGAGAAGGCCAGAGCCCTCCTGTCTCCTCAAGGGCATGTCCTTCCACTGAGCCTGCCTCCCCGAAGTGCCACCAACTCCCAGGAACACCGCGGGCTGGCCGCCAAGCCTCTGCTATGCCGCCCTTGGGGCCACTTAGGCTCCAAACAGAACAGGAGAGTTTGTAACTTTTATCTTCCAATTTGTTCACTTAAAATTTTTCTGTTGTGTTTCTAAATGTGTAAAGATCCTTTTAAAAAAGCTCCATCAGTCTGTTGCCTTTCCAAAGGTGCAGTAGCCTTTCTCACGTGTCTGAGAATGCCACTGGTGGGGTTTCAAAGAACTTTCCTTTGAAAATATGTTTTGCCCATGTTGCTTTTTTGTGTTTAGTTTTGGTTTTTGGTACTAAGGATTGAACCCGGGGCATTCTACCTCTAAGCTATATGCCCAGTGAAGGACAAAGTTTGACCACATCAGAGACCACCTTGTAGCCAAGAGATTTATTGGAGGGGCTGGCATGAAAGGAAGAAAAAGAGAGAGATAGAGGAAGAAAAGAGAGAGAAAGGAAGAAGAAAGGGAGAGAGAGAGAGAGAGAGAGAGAGAGAGAGAGAGAGAGAGAGAGAGGGCTGGGGTCAGCGTTATATACGGGCTCAGGGGTATGTGTTGGGGGCTAATGGGCTAGGAGAAATGCCTTTTGAACTAATTGGCTAGGGTCACAAGGGGAGGGGGTCATGTGGCCAGGGTCGGGGTCGGCGGGGAATATCCTTTTCACTGATTGGCCAAGGTGGACCTCGACAGGACAAGTCTTCCTGGTAACTAAACAGGTCCGGCTGGAGAGGGGATGGTAGCTTATCTGGTCAGACCAGGACCTCTCAGGAAACGGACACTTAGCTCATGGGGGTTTCTGAAATAGAAACTTAATTCATCTAACCACCCAGACCTTCAATTTTTTTGTTTTGAAACCAGATCCTGTAAGTTGCTGAGGGCTTTGCTAACTTGCTGAGGCTGGCCTCGAACCTGCCATCCTCCCGTCTCAGCCTCCAATGTACTGGCCTTATTGGCATGTGCTGCCGTGTCCTGGATTTTTTTCATTTTCTTTGGTTTGTCTTGGTCTAGATCCTTCACGTTAGGGTTTTCTTCACTGTCTGACAATACTTGTTCGTCTATTTATTAGGGTAAATGGACACTCTGAATATGTGGCCAAGGTTATCAACAGTGAACTTCACCCTAGGCTGATCTGGCTAAATTGTTTTATCAGAAAATTCATAATCAATATTCTTAAGATTTTCTTCTTGGGCTGATCAGATTCTCTGGGGGAATTTTCCAGTCTCTTCCTGGAGGACAATGGCCTGGCTTGACTGCCATCGTCCTGGGAGCTGAATGAGATGTTCCCAATCTAGGACTGGAGTCCTAGAATCCAATAAAAAATATATTTATTTAATCTCTCTACTTTCAGTATAGTGTCCCCCTCCATCTACGCCTCTGTTACCTTTTCCGGAGGGCTTTTGTTTTCCTTGGTACCGAAAAGAATCTTTGAATGTGTGTGGGCGCAGGGGTGGAGCAACTGCTTGATTCCTCAAACTGGGTGAGATGACCAGGGGACCAGAGAGCTTCTTGAAAACTTTCAACAAATCTTCCTCATTTAGACTCCTCCCTTGGCCTCCATTTCCAAAGGTCCTCCATGCTTGATTCAAAGACTTCTAGGGAATCTAGGCATAAATCGGTTCTTCTTCCTGCTGATTTTTATTCAATCTGTTAATTCATTAGCATTTATTTATTTACTTTGTAAATTTCAGAAGTTTGTTGCACTTTTCTTGCCTATTTCCCCTATATCATTAAAAATCATCTTTTTTGTAGCTTAAAAAATTTCAGGAAAGGGGATTATTAGAGGCAAATTCAACCTGCTGCCCTTTTCTCGAAGTCCCCAGCCACCCTCAATGACAGTATATGATCTAGCAACCTGCACCCTTGGGCCTTCTCAAAAGGTGATGCCAATTAGGTGAGAGCAATTCCTCTAATGCACCTCTTAACACTATCAGGATACCACCAAGTAGGGCAGTAGGGCCTTGTCATGGATTAGATCTGGAGTGTTCTCCCAAAAGCTTGTGTGTTGAAAGCAAGTTCCCAAGATACAGAAATGAGCATGGCTGGAAGAGGGGAGTAACTGAGGGTGTGGTCTGAGGACTATATCTGCCTCTGGTCCTTTCCCTGTCTCTCTGTCTGTATCTCTTTCTCTCTCCCCTTCCCTGCCACCATGAGCTGAGCAGCTCTCTTCCACCCTGTTGCCTCTGCCCTGGAGCCAGCCAGCCATGGGCTGAAGCCTTTGAAACTGAGCCAAAAGAAAACTATTCTCTTCTGTGCTGTTCTTGTCGGGTATTATGTTGGGTATAAAAGCAGACTGAAATACAGGCTTGAAAGCTCACCACAAAGGCCATGGGAGCCTTCTCCTAGGCACGTGCCACTCTCCCTGCCTGGGGTGGGCAAGAATGAGATCATGTGCTTCTGTGCTCACTGGTAGACATGTGTTTATGGGAGCAATGCCTGCCTAGGCCAAGCGGAAAGGAAAACTGTACGTAAGGTGATGTAAGAGTTGAGGAAACCTTCAAATCTGTCTTTTCCTGACCCATGTCATTACAAAAAACAAATGAAAACCCAAAGTAGGGTCATGATGCGCCAGAGGTCTATCCCCACCAGGGACCTAAAGACGAGTTACATTTCCCCTGAAAGTACTCATACCCAACATTACATAGTTAATTAATGGCAGAGTTGAGAAGAGAACTTCATTGACAGTTGGCCTCCGGTTGGGCCCCCTCCCGGTGTCCCCACAGAGAGATGATGAGAGTCCAGAGGGGCACAGGCTCTGCCTATAGTTGTGCAAGGAATGGTAATTGTTTAAGAAGTAGTGCAGTCAAAATAAAAGTAACACAGACATGATGCAGGGAAGAAAAGCTTTATTTATGTTGGGATGTAAATTTACTCCTACTAATACCTTTTCTTCTTGTGTGTGTGTGTGTGTATGGTGAGGGTGGAACCCAGGGGCTTTTCTACCCCCGAGCTACACTCCTAGACCTATTTTATACTTTATTTGGAAACATGGTCTCACTAAGTTGCTGAGAGCCTAAGTAGCTGAGGCTGGCTTCGAACCTGTGCAATCCTCCTGTCTCAGCCTCCCAAGCGCTGGGATTACAAGAGTGCGCCACCACGCCCAGCTCCTACTAACACCTTTTCAAAAACAACCTTCTGACCTTGAACCAATGAAACTTTCTTTATACCCGAGGAGCAAATCCAAGACAGGAAATATCAAAAGCATGTAAAGCATGTTGGTTTGCAGTTTATTACCATTAACATATTTGTTCGAGTTACTAAATATTGAGTTTTTTTTTTTTTTTTTTGGTGGTACTGGGGTTCCTGGAAGCCCTTCTACTTCCGGGCTACACTCCCAGACCTATTTTATATTTTTATTTGGAAACAGGGTCTCCTAAGCTAGCGAGGTAAATATTAAGATTCTTGATTATAGTCTTCCCTGATGTTAAGTTACCCCCTCCTCCAAACCACATCTGCTTTTCTGTGTCAGTAATCTGGCCTGGGTGACAGAGAACGCTCAAGGACAGCATCCCTTAAACTTGGAACAGAGCCCTGATCATCAAGTATCTACTGTAATAAGGATTTGTACCTACAATAATAATTAGCTTCCTACTTAACCAAAGAGAAAGGTAACCCATCAATATTCTTGTACTCTGACACTGGAGTCACAGTATTGACATGGGAGAGAGAGTGTCATGCAGATTCAATACACATCCCTGGAGGACGTCGCAGTCATTCCAGCAGTTTCATGTGCATCAGGAAAACTGAGGAGCACCCAGATGAGGCAAAGGCTTTGGGGCTGACACTAAGAAAACCACTGGTCGAGCCGGGCGTGGTGGCGCACGCTTGTAATCCCCGCGCTTGGGAGGCAGAGACAGGAGGATCGCGCAGGTTCGAAGCCAGCCGCACGCGCTGGCTTAGGAGACCCTGTTTCAAAAAAATATTTTAAAAAAATAGGTCTGGGAGTGTAGCCCAGAGGTAGAAGGGCTTCCAGGAACCCCAGTACCACCAAAAAAAAAAAAAAAAGGAAACCACTGGTCGAGATACTCTGAACTGATTTAGTCAGATCAGTAAGTTAAAGATCTGAGTGGATTAACAAGAGATATAACATTCTTTCAAGACGTTAGAGGTAAAGGAGATAATAAAAGTAAGATGCCTGTGGGATGGGGTCAGCAGGACTCAGAGAAGGCTTTGCGGAGGCCGGGAGTGAGTACAAACAGAGATCAAGGAGCGATTACTAACAGAGTGTCCCTACTATCAGTTTTATCTTTACAGCACACAAAACAAGGCAACATATACACACTATTGCGATCATACATACTATCATGTGGATCATAACAAATATCTTTAAAAACAGTGCTATTGAGATATAATTGTCATGTCATAAGCTGTGCATATTTAAAGTGTATGATTGCCAGGCATGGTGGCGCACCCTTGCAATCCCAGTACTTAGGAGGCTGAGACAGAAGGATTACAAACTCAAAGACAGACACAGCAAATAGTGAAACTCTCATTAATACAGTGAGACCTCATTTCAAAATAAAAATAAAATACTGCTGGGAGTGTAGTGTGGCGGTAGAATGCCCCTGAGTTCAATCCCCAGTGCCAGAGTAAATAAATAAATAAATAGATAGATAGATAGATAAGTATATATATAAATAAATAGTATGATTTATGTTTTGGAGATTACACACACACACACACACACACACACACACACACACACACACACACATAGCCACAACCAAAATCAAGGTAATAAACATATCCATCATCCTCCCAAGTTTGCTCCTATACCTTTATGATCCTTCTTCCCATCAATTTCTTCATCTTGAAGAAACCACTGGTCTGCTATCATTACATTAGTTTTCACTTCCTAGAATTTTATACAAGTGGAATCATACAGTATCATACAGTATACATACTTCTTTGTCTGGCTTCTTTCACTCAACATAATTATTTTGAGATTCACCCATGTGGGTGCAACTACCAATAGTTTATTCTTTTTATTACTGAGTCCATTGTATGAATATAGTACAATTTGCTTATACATTCACCAGTTTTTTTTTTTGCTAGTAGTGCTAAAACTACTGTGAACATTAGTGCATAAATCTGTACAATTTCTCTTAGGTAAATACTTAGGTATTAAATGAATCATATAATAGGTACATATTTTATTTTTTAAGAAACTGCTAAGCTATTTTACAAATTGTAACTTTTTATATTCCCACCAGCAGTGTGAAAGTTAATTCTTTCACATTCTCCCTCTCCAACAGTATAACCAGTCATTTATATTTTAGCAATTCTAGCATAACATCTAGTGGTAGATCCTGATTGCAATTTGCATTTGTATTGATAACTTTTGATGGTAAGCATCGTTTATTTATTATGTTCTTGTTTGCCACGGTGCATGTTCTTTAGGTTTTTTTCCAGATCTTCAGGTTTCTTAAATAAATTGTTTAGTTTTTTAGTCTTGAGAGTTTTAAAAATATGTATTCATGATACAATTAGTAATCAGACTAATGATTTACAAATATTTCCTAACAGTCTGTAGTTTATCTTTCCAGTATCCTAATATTATCTTAACACAGCAGAAAACATTCAATTTTAATGAAATGTAATTTATCAATATATTCTTTTATGAATTGTGCCTTTGATATGATGTCTTAAGAAATCATATCTTTTATTATTTTGGGAAGATTTATTACTTTTGAGAGAAGGAAGAGAAAGAGAGAGAAAGAAAGAAAGAAAGAAAGAAAGAAAGAAAGAAAGAAAGAAAGAAAGAATTGGATTTGATGAATCTGGAAGTTTCTTTGTCTTATATTTTATTTGTCTTATTTAAATATCAAGGTAGGCCAGGCATGGTGGCGCACGCTTGTAATCCCCGCGCTTGGGAGGAGGAGACAGGAGGATAGCGCAGATTCGTAGTCAGCCTCGCTGGCTTAAGAGACCCTGTTTCCAAATAAATAAAAAAAATATAAAATAGGTCTGGGAGGTAGAAGGACTTCCAGGAACCCCAGTACCACCAAAAATAAAATAAAATAAAATAAAATAAAAAGATAGATAGATAAATAAATATCAAGATAATGCCAACCCCCAAAGAATGAGCTGAAATGTAATTCCACCTTCCAATTTTCTTCAAGAGTTTATGTAGAATTGGTGTTATTTTTCCCTTAAATGTTTTATAGAATTCACCAATGAAAGCACTTGGGCTTGGGTTTTATTTGTGAGAACCTTTAAATTGCAAGTTCAATTTCTAAAACAAATAGCAAGTTATTTGGGTGTGTGTGTGTGTGTGTGTGTGTGTGTGTGTGTGTGTGTCTGTGAATTTTCAATTTGTGTCTTTCTAGGAATTAGTTTCAACAAAGCTGTTGATTTGTTGGATTAAAATTGTATTTCTCCTCACACCATTATTATTTTAATGCATGATTTTTCAACAAGGGACCATTGACATTTGGGACTGGTTAATTTTGTTGAAGTACATGCCCTGTGCATTGTGGGATTTGTAGATTTTATAGCAATAACCATGAGTACCCAGTTCCTAGATATTGCCACGTATCCTGTAGGGAAACAGACCCTGTTGGTCTGTATATATGTATATATGTGTATATGTATACGTGTATACATATGTATATGTACATGCATATATGTATATGTACATGTGTATACATATATGTATATGTATATATGTAGATATATATCTACAGAATCTCTAGTGGTGTCACCTCTTTCAATACCAATATGGGTAATTTGCAGCTTTTCTCTTTTTTTGTCTTTATCAATCTGTCTAAAGATTTACAAATTTCATTAATCTTCTGAAAGAACCAATTCTGGCTTCATTGATTTTTCTCCATCACTTTTTTTCAATTTCTCTGGTTTTTTCTCTGATACTTTTAATGGTATTTACTTAATGGACTTTCTTCCACTCACTAGGAATTTAATTTGTTCTACTCCTTCCAGTTCCCTAATTAACAGCAGAGGCCATTGATTTAAAACATTTCTTCTCTAACTGAGCTTTTAGCTCTCTAAGTTTTTCTCTGAATACCACCCTAATAGCACATCCCTCAATTTTTTATGTGCATTCTGATTCCATTTACTTTCAGTTCAAACCATTTTCTGGTTACCTTCTGATTTCTTGTTTGATTAAAAGATTACTTAGGGCTGGGCACGGTGGCGCATGCTTGTAATCCCAGCATTCGGGAGGCGGGAGACTGGAGGATCGCGGTTCATGGACAGCCTCAGCTACTTAGCGAGGCTCTTCCCAACTCAGTGAGACCCTGTTTAAAAAAAAAAATAGGGCTGGGGTGTAGCTTAGAGGTACAATGCCCCTGGGTTCCATCCCCAGTATTGTAAATAAACAAACAAACAAACAAATAAAGCTGGGGGTGTAGCTCCGAGGTGCAATGTCCCTGGGTCCCACCCCCAGTACCACAAATAAAGTAAAATAAATAAAAAAGGTTATTTAATAGTGTACTATTCAATTTCATTGTGGCCAGATAACATACTCTGTCTGGAATATAGTACTTTTAAGTTTATTGAGACATGAGTCATATTGTATAGGACAGAATATAGTCTGCATTGATAAATACTCTGTGCATACTTTCTTTTTAAAAGTGTATCCTAGCCGAGCATGGTGGCACAAACCTGTAGTCCCAGTATTTGTGAAGCTGAGATAGGAGGATCGAAGCTTTGAAGGTAGCCTCAGCAACTTATCGAGGCCCTCAGCAATCTTACCTAAATAAATAATATATAGATATTTTTGGTGGCACTGGGGTTCTTGGAAACCCTTCTACCTCCAAGCTACACTCCCAGACCTTTAAAAAATATATATATAATATAAATATAAATATATTAATTTATATTAATAATTTATTTATTTATTTATTTATTATTAAATAAATTATTTATTTAAATAATTTTTTAAAAGGTTAGCAGTATCTGGGCATGGTGGCGCACGCTTGTACTTCCCGCACTTGGGAGGCGGAGACAGGAGGATCCCGGTGGTTCGAAGCCAGCCTTGCTGGCTTAAGAGACCCTGTTTCCAAATAAAAATATAAAAATGGGTCTGGTAGTGTAGCCCGGAGGCAGAAGGGTTTCCAGGAACCCCAGTACCACAAATAAATAAATTAATTAATTAATTAATTATAAAAAAAGAAACTAGGAAAGTTATACTATTTTTTTAAAGTGAGATAAAGCTTTATCTTTTGTTAAATACTACAGTCTTAAACAATAAATTAGGAGCCAGGCGTGGTGGCGCACGCTTGTAATCCCCGTGCTTGGGAGGCTGAGACAGGAGGATCGCACAGGTTCAAAGCCAGCCTCAGCTACTTAGTGAGGCTCTCAGCAACTTAGTGAGACCCTGTTTCCAAACAAAATATAAAAAGGGTCTGGGAGTATAGCTCGGAGGTAGAAAGCCTCTGGGTTCTACCCCTAGTACCACCAAAAAACAAAAAACAAAGTAAAACAAAAACCCAATAAATTAGGAATAAAAGAAAGGCAGTCACTGAGCAGAGGAAAATAGTATTCAGGCCTAACAATTTCTTTTAAAAATTTAATGTAGTCATCAAGAAACTCAGACAAACCTGCGTTAAAAAAGATTCTTATATTGCCAGTATATAAAAGACTAACAAAAGTGTTACTAATTAAAAGAGGCTACAGAGACAAGAAAGCAAAATACAATATAGATTTTGGATTTGATCCTGCTCCAGAAAATTATTTTTTGGAATAACTGATGAAGCTAGAATTTAGATTATATAAAAGTATTGCATCCATATCAATGTTAAATTTTCTGAATGTTATGGCTCTAACTGAATGTGACTGTTTAATGAAAATGTACTGTTTTCCTATGAAATACACAGAAGAATAAAGGGGAAATATTGCCTACTACTCTTAAATAGCTTAGAAAAAGAAGCTACAAAGAGAGAAAATGATAAAGCAAAACAAAACAAAACAAAAATGTTAACCACTGGTGGATAAAGGGCATACAGAAGTTCTTTGTACAACTTTTCTAAGAGTTTTCAATTATTTCAAAGTAAAACATGAAGAGAAAGAAAAAGGAGAGAAGAAAGAGAGAGACAAGGAGAAGGAAGGAAGGAAGGAAGGAAGGAAGGAAGGAAGGAAGGAAGGAAGGAAGAGAGAGAAGGAGGAGGGAGAAAGAAAAGAAGGAAGGAGAAAGGAAGGAAAGGAGGGATGGAGAGAGGGAGAAAGGGGAGAGGGAATGGTAGAAAACCAGGAAAAGAATGGAGGGAAGAAGTGAGGAATCCCAAACGGGATGAAATATTAAACACTGATCAAAAAGAGCACATAGGAATTCTTTGCACAACTTTTTTGGTACCATTTTAAACTGCAGGCACAGGCTCCACCAAGATTTCCCCCAAGTAGTTCCAGAGTGTACTTAAGAGAGCTGAGCCCAGAAATGCTCGGACATGATTTCATGTGGTCTATCAATAGTGCTACGAGAATTTATATCTGCTTGGAAACATTCCTCAGACCATGAATAGGCAATTGATAAGCTCAAGCTTGTTTTGCTACTGTGGATGTTGCTGATCTTGATTATTTCCATCCTTTCCTACTCATCTACCCTTGCTCTCTCAGAAATGTCCCTGTGGGTGGATAGAGGGATAACAGATTTGGGAGTGGAGCTCTGTAGAATGGTCCACATGGCACCTGTCTCTGGTTCTAGGCTACATTGCCCCCACCTCCTTTTTTCCCTGTTCTTCCAGTTTCCCCAGCCTATTACACTTCTGCTCTTCTACTGGGGCTTTCTAAAGTCTTCACAGGGACAGACTTTGATTCAGTTATTGCAACAAAATGATGCTGTAGTATGCATAATCTTAGGCTTTCCCCCAATCATTAACTATCTTACTGTATCTCTTATCTCTCACTCATTCTGAGCTCATGCTCTTGGCTAAGAATCTTCTGGAAAGGACCCCATGGAGACACTTAAACTTGAATGGTAGCATTTTAATGTGTTACTCTCCAGGATATCTGCAGTTAGAAGAGGTCACTGAAAAGGGTATCCTTTACATTTATTCTTATGTTAGAGCAGAAGTGGATGGAGGCAGTTCTTACATGGGCTCTGGATTAGACTGTGATTCCCAAATCAAATTATATGACATATCTGCAAACTATCTCTTTTCTGTATTCAAAGTCCCAGGAGTGAAGAAATGGGTGATGGATGAATAAGAGAATTCTAGGTGAAATCCCAGCCTTGGTGAGGGGGTAGAGAAGAGAGAAAGTGAGTGTGAGGTTCAAGTCCTGACTAAGATAACCTCAGGCTGGTGAGATTCTTGCACCTACAGCCTTAATTTAAAGAAATAAAATACTGCTGACAAAGTGGGCATTCTGGCAGACTGGTGGAGAGATGTTTTGCCTGTCAACACTTCCAGAGGCCCTGAGATAAGGCAGGTGGGTAGCTGCCAACTCAAGTCACAGGTGAGGTTGCTCCTTGGAAAAGCATTATGTTAGGCAGATTTGTAGCTCATAGTCATCTTCAGGAGAGGAAGGCTCATTGCCAGAACCTCCAGGGCCATGGCAAGGGACACAGTTGCAGAGTTTCCAAGCACACGCGTGCATCCAACTTCACAGAGCATATCCCTTCCCTTAAAGAACCCAAATTCTCACAGAGGAAACAGACATAAAAGCAAAACATTTGTGATGTGAAATGCTAAGTGCTGTCAGGGGTCAGACTGGTGATTGAAGGAGAGAGAGAGCAAGAGTGGTCTGAAATGAAAGTATCTGACTGAAACCAGGTCCTAAAGGAGAAGTGGTATTTGACCAATAAGTTGGAAGGACAGAGGAGATATTATTCTCAAAGACAAGAACAGGAATTCTAGGTAGCATATAATAAATACTTAGCATAAGTTTTTGGTGTGTCCTTTCCAATCTTTTATATAAAGTGAAGAAGAACAAGATCCACAAAGGTCCGAGAGGCTAAGGAGAAATTTCTGGAATAGATAAAGTTTGAGCTGTCCTCCAAACACCACTGGATAGAGGTATTCTTGGAGGAGATAGTAAATACTAGACAGTATGGTGTATTCAGAGTTGTTTACCACACAGGTGAGGGAGCATCATCAAGATGGCTATAATCAATGCTAGGTGTGGTGGCACACGCTTGTAATCCCTGCATTTGGGAGGCTGAAACAGGAGGATCACACAGGTTCAAAGCCAGCCTCAGCTACTTAGTGAGGCTCTCAGCAACTTAGTGAGACCCTGTTTCCAAATAAAAATATATAAATAGGTCTGGGAGTATAGCCCGGAGGTAGAAAGCCTCTGGGTTCCACCCCTAGTACCAAAAAAAAAAAAAAAAAAAAAGCCTAGACAACAACAAGTGTTGGTGAGGATGTGGAGAAATGAAAACCATTTTACTCTGGCCAGCTTTTTGTTGTTTTTGTTGTTGCTGTGACCCAAATACCTGACAATTACAATGTAGAGGAAGAAAGTTTCATTTGCCTCATAATTTCAGTCCATGGTTAGTCAGCTCTAAGGCAGAAATGTCATGGTAGTGGGAAGTGGCAAGGGAAAGCTGATCAACTCATGGCATCTTGGAAGGAGAGAAAGAGAGCGCCAAAGACAGGAAAAGTCTTCAGTGCCCCACCCTCTGTGACCCAACACCTCCAGACAGAAAAGCAAAACAATTACAATGTGAAATGCTAAGTGCTGGGGGCCGGGTCGCGGGGCTCTGGGCCCCGGGCCGGACCGCGCGTAGCACGCCAGACCCCCTTGAGAAACCGGGCCCAGTAAGACCTTGGGTCCCAGGCAGGGGTCGCGCAGGGTACGCCGGAACCCCGGAACACCCGGGGCCCGGGTCGCGGGACTCTGGGCCCCGGGCCGGACCGCACGTAGCACACCAGACCCCTGGAGAAACTGGGCCCAGTAAGACCCTGGGTCCCGGGCAGGGGTCGGGCAGGGCTCTGGGCCCCAGGCGGAGTAGTGCAGAGCACGCTGGACCCATGGGGAAACCAGGCCGGGTCACAGTGCTACTGAATGCCTGATCCCACTACCTCCTCAAACCACACATACTGTCTTCTCTTATTGAAAATAATAAAAGGAAAAGGAAAAGAAAAAATTATCGGAGTGGGATTAAGAAGGCCATGGCGGAAGCCAGGATACTGGAGATGCAGACAAAACTTATCCAAATGAACTGGAACTTATGGAAAAATTCCCCGTGAAGGAGGACTGCTTTTTCTCTATATTGTTAAGAATCTCGGACATCACCTGTAAGGAGAGAGTTTAGCGGAGACCAAGGAGAAAGGCGGTGTTGAAAGCGGTCTCCGCGATGGCAGTGGAGACTTATATTCAGGAGAAGCAGATATCGGATTCTACCAACCTTATTTTTTTTGGAGAAACTACACCAAATGTCGAATGCTACCGTCACGCATGCTTAGGAACACTGGACAACATTCAGCGTGAAAAAAGAGCTGGGGAAAGATTTGGAATGGTGGAGACAGTGGCAATGGCAGTGGTCAGTACTCAGGGGAAGCAGAGATTTGATGCATTACACCTGGAACCTTTGAAATAATAACTTCAGAGGCAGAATGCTAACACCACGCACCCTCGAGAACGTGGGACAATTGGTTGGGCAAAGAGGGTGCTTGGATTGGAGCCTGCCGAGGGGTGAGACTGGCGACAGACACAGCAAAGCTGGGACTGGAGCCTGCCGTGAGGCAAAGCTGGTGCTGGAGCCTCTGAGGCCGGGATTGGAGCCTGCCGAGGGGTTAGGCCGGTGCTGGGGCCAGCGAGACCAGGATCGGAGCTCACCATGAGGCAAAGCCGGTGCTGGGGCCTCCGAGGCCGGGATCGAGCCTGCTGAGAGGTTAGGCTGGTGCTGGGGCCAGCGAGGCCAGCATCGGAGCCTGCTGTGAGGCAAAGCTGGTGCTGGGGCCTCCGAGGCCAGGATAAGAGCCTGCCGAGGGTTTAGGCTGGTGCTGGGGCCAATGGCTGGCATCAGAGCCTGCCATGAGGCAAGGCTAGTGCTGGGGCCTCCAAGGCCGGGATAGGAGCCTGCCGAGGGGTTAGGCCGGTGCTGGGGCCAGCAGCCGGCATCAGAGCCTTCCGTGAGGTAAGGCCGCTACTGAGGCCTCCGAGGCCAGGATAAGAGCCTGCCGAGGGTTTAGGCTGGTGCTGGGGCCAATGACCAGCACTGGAGCCTGACAGGAGGCAAGGCCACTACTAGGGCCTGCGAGGTCAGGATCAGAGCCTGCCGAGGGGTTAGGCCGATGCCGGGGCCAACGGCCAGCATCGGAGCCTGCCGTGAGGCAAGGCCGCTACTGGGGCCTCCGAGGCTGGGATCGGAGCCAGCTGAGGGGTTAGGCTGGTGTCGGGGCCAGTGAGACCAGAATCAGGGCCCCCCCCCATGAGGCAAGGCCGCTGCTTGAGCCAGTGAGGTCTGGATCAGTCCACCAGGTAGCCAGCCCACTACTGGGGCCATCAACAGTGGGATCAGTACTTGCAACATGGCATGCACAGAGAAATATTGCAGAAAATAAAAATCAGATGCTTCCCCTAATCAGCAAAAACTAGGAGGAAAGGGGCAACAGGAAGAGGTCGAGCTATAGAAAGGGCCCTATAGTGAAGCAACTAAGGTGACCAATCAGAGGGTATGGATAGGGGAGGATGGAGCCTCTTTAAAATGCAGGAGGTACATAAACAAATGTATCAAAGTTAATCATCACCAGACAAGCATGGGATTGAGGGAGGGGATGGGAATGGGATGGGGGCTGGATGAGGGCTAATTGGATGATGTGTGCTTGTATATCCTCTCAAGTCTTGTATTCCAATGTGATATATGATTACAATGCACCAATAAAAAAATAAAAATAAAAATAAAAATGCTAAGTGCTATCATGGGTCAGACTTCAACACATGAGCTTTTGGAGGACACTCTAGATTCAAACCATAACACCTCATACTTTGTTGGTAGGAATGTAAACTGTGATCCTCAAGAAGTTAAACACAGAACCATCATCTGATTCAGCAACTCTACTCCTAGGTACACACACAAGAAAACTGAATATATATGTCTACACAAAAACTTATACACAAATGCCCATAGTAGAATTACTCATAATAGCCATAAAAGGAGAAACAACAAAACACCTATGGTTAAGCAAAATATGGTATGTCCAAACAATGAAATATTACTCAGACCTAAAAAAGAATGAAGTATTGATGCATGCTATAGCATGGCTGGACCTTTAAAATATTATGCTTGAGTCAAAGTCTCCAGACATAAGAAGTCCAGATAGCATATGATCCCTTGATATAAAATGTCTAGGCAAATGCATATAAACAGAGAGGTAGTAAATACAAGACAGTATGGTGTATTTCTGGAGACTAGGGAGTTGGGAGGGGGAGGAAAAGGGGAATGTCTGTTTAATGGTATGAGGCTTCCCCTTGAAGAGAACAAAATGTTCTAAACTATGATAATGGTTATAGTTGTACAACTTTGTGAATATACTAAAAAACACTGAATTTTACCCTCTTAAAGGGTCAATTTTATGGTATGTAAGATATATATATATATAGTGGTACTGGGGTTCCTGGAAGCCCTTCCACCTCCGGGCTACACTCCCAGACCTATTTTATATTTTTTTATTTGGAAACAGGGTCTCTTAAGCCAACGCGGCTGGCTTCAAACCTGCGCTATCCTCCTGTCTCTGCCTCCCAAGCACGGGGATTACAAGTGTGTGCCACCACGTCCAGCTGTAGGTTATATTTTTAAAAACAACAACAACCATCCAAGTAATTAGAAAGAAGCCACCAGACACCGTGACAGTGAGTACATGTGTGTGCACGTGCTGGGGGATGTCATGTGCAGGAAGCCCTGGGAAAGGAGTATGAGGCAAGCACAGCATCTGTCGGTCGTTGGCCAGCTGTGCCTGGGACACTGTCGCTCCATAGATATGGTGTGAAGCAGAATCAAAGGGAAGCATATTAATACAAAACAATTGTAGGTTTCTGTATTCTGAACTGTAATAAAGCCTGGATCTTTTATGGTAATTTGAAAGGAAAGAAAAAAGCCTCTTGTTCTCCTCATTCTTTCAATAATACATCTACCGGGCGCCTGCAGGGTAGGAGACGGGGTAGGGTGTCGGTCGCAGTGACGACTCTTACACGATCTTCCTCAAGCAGTTTTATTACCCCAGGTTCTTGTACAGTTACCAGCCAGCTGCCCTGGACTGCCGAGGTTCTGATCAAAGCGAAGTTCCCCGTATGGGCCACCACTTGTCGCACGCAGTGACGACTCTTACACGATCTTCCTCAAGCAGCTTTATTACCCCAGTTTCAATGCTCTCTCAACGCCCTCTCAGGTAAAAACAACATCAGTCTTCTATCTCCTCCCTCATCACTCCACCAACCCTCTTAGCTCCTTCTCCTTCCTCCCCGCTAGGGCATGCGCGCTTTTTAACCTTCTCCTGGGCGGGCAGGTGGTAGCACGAGGCGTTGCGTCACTAATTATCCATAAGGCGCCTGATAGGGCTCACTGCGCAGGCTCAGGGCACCGCCAGCCTCGTGAGCCTCGTGACTTGGCTGCAAGCCCAGGCGCCATCTTGAGTCCACGCTGGCAACAAGCCTGGGTGCCACCTCGGTCCTGCCGAGTGGGCCCCGACAGTAGGGAGCAGAGTGAAGATGCTCACACAGGCACGCCTGTCCTGCGGCACGAGGAGAAGGCAATGAAGAGGCTAGATGAGGGGCTGGAGGGCTGAAAGCAAGAGGGAGCTAAGCCGCCCTGTTACGTGTATGGTGCAGTGGGAGAGAGAGGGTGTCAGCTCTCCCTGGGGAGGAGAAGCGAGGGGCCAGAGGTTAGGCACAGTACCTTAATGAAATTTCCTCCTCATGGGATTCAGACGTTAACACCTGGCAAATGAAGGGCATCTGATAGCTATTCAGTTGAATAAACTAGACATGTGAATAAACATGTTAGTTCTGAGCCATCTCAGGATCCTTTTCCTTTTCAGAAGTGCCCAATCCACACCTGGTGGGGCCCTGGAACACATGGACTCACTTCCTGCACCACAGCGTTGGCCTCTCGGTGTGGGGCAGTGAGAGTCCTTCTCTGGGATGACTCTGGTCCCCAGAAGACAGGTGCATTCTGTTTCTGAAGTCCACATCACTAGGTAGCACGTGAAGTCGCATCTCTCCCTTCTTAAAAAAGCTCACTCGGGACAGAAGCAGCAGAGGGCAGATCTGAGAGTGGCAAGGCCTGAGGGCACCTGTCCCTCTGGAAGCACTCCCTGGATTTAGCCGGCACGAGTTAGATGAGCAATTCTATCACTTGAGACTGACTAACACAGACAGAAGCAATGATTACCTTCACTTTACAGATGCAGCACCTGAGGCTTCAGGGCTTTGAATGAGTCACCTGAATACTTTGTGCCTCTCTCTCCACCACACCAAAGGGAGCAGATGGTAAGGCCCAGGGTTTTTCCCCCATGGTCTGGGGATGGAACCCAGGGCCGTTCTACGTCCAAGCTACACACCCAGCCCTATTTTTTATTCTTTATTTTGAAACAGGGTCTCACTGAGTTGCAAAAAGCCTCACTCAGTAACTGAGACTGACCACAAAATGTGATCCTCCTGTCTCAGCCTCCCAAATGCTGGGATTACAAGTGTGTGCCACCACACCTGACTAAGACCTAGGGTTTTTAGAGAGTCGGACTGTAAGAGGAATTAAGTATATAATCCATAACATCTTTTGTCGTGGAACCTGGCGCAGGGTCAGTGCTAGTAGAGTCAGATACGAGTACTGTCATCCAATGCTTGAGAATCATTCTAGGATCACAGAGTGAGCAGGAGGCAAAGCTAGGATTTGAACCCAAGGCTTTTGGCTCCAAGCCCAGCTGCCTACAGTTAGAGGAAAAAACAGGGGAACAGTTAGTGCTGCGCAGCACTAACTTGAGGGCCTGGAATACTATATCAAAGAATTTCTGTCTCATCTGCCCATAACCCAAAGCGCATCCAGATGATGCGTGTGGCTGAGGCAGGAAGAATGTGAAGATGAGATTAGAGACACTCAACCCGTGAGAAACCTTACATGTCCATCGTCAGGTGACATGTAAATGAAGGAATGAAACGAGGCAGATATATCCGAGATCCAGAAGAGGAGTGTGATTCAAGGCAGGATGCCACTGTTATTGCAGGGCTGGGTGATGATATTTCGGATAAAATCCCCTAACCTGGGGGAAGAGATCAACTTTCACAAGTCTAGAAAAGACATTGTTATGCTACAAACAACAATGTTTGTAGCAATCTTCAGGTCACAGCTTGGACATCATGGGTAATTTCTAGGATGCCAGTGGCTCTGGGGCAGGTGGTCTGTTAGTGGAAAGCTACCTTCCCATCTCTTGTGTAAGAATGTTGAGCTGACCTGCAAGGCACTTGCTGATACCACATCTCTAGCCTCAAGTTGTTCCTGGGCTTGCAGGTTCGCTAGAGGTACAGCAAAGTGTAGTTGGAGGTGTTGGAGCATGGATGTGGCCAAGGGTGCTCTTAGGAGCAAGATAGCAATGTGGTTGGGGAAAAGATACACACACACACACACACACACACACACACACACACACACACACACGACTGGCTGCAGGTTTAATTTAATACATAAAAGAATGGGAGCTCTTTGGCATTTCCTGTCCCTTGCCAGAGGAGCCTGAGCAGAGGGAGGTAGGTGGAACACAGTCCACGCGCTGCCTTTGCTTCCTGACTGAATCGAAGTAGTTTCTCTTCTAAAGGACTAAGGATCACTTCGGGAAAACGGAAGCTCTGCTTCCTGTGCAGGTGTTTAGTAAGAGATGGGAAGGAAAATAAGGGGGAGAAGGAAGGACCCTAAGATACCTGCAGGAGAAAATGGCAATGCCATGCTTAGAAAGGACAAGTGGGTTTGAAAACTCAGATAATAGGTTCCTGTTGGGACTCACTGGTGACCAGTGGGTCAGCTGAAGACGAAGTTGATATACAAACTGGATCAACAGAGCTTGGGAGTCAGGCACTGTCGGCATGAGCGATTATCGAGGCTGGGATTCTCCCAAGAGAGGAGACCCAGAAAAGCTCCTTGGATGACTGTCTACAGTGTGGTGGTGAGAGCAAAGCGTTTGCAAGATCCAGGCTGAGGCTCCATCCCTCAGAGGCTGTGTGATCACTATCACAGTGTTGTTCACTCTGCTGATTTCTGGTCCTTAAGCCATAAATAAAAATAACATCTACTCTACTGGGTTGTTTTGAAGATCAAGGGTTATATAAAATGGAGGCTAAATTCTTTTGAAAAATATGTGACAGACTATATAGATTAGGCAGCCTGGTGTAATAAGATGTCTGGATTGAGACTTTTTGTTGTTGTCATTGGTACTAGGGATTGAACCCAGTAGTGTTCTACCTCTGAGCTATACCCTCGCCTTAATTTTAAATTATGAAACAAAGCAGAGCTGCACATGGTGGCACAGGCTTGTAATCTCAGTGCTTGGGAGGCTGAGACAGGAGGATCACAGGTTCGTGGCCAGCCTCAGAACTTAGTGAGGCCATCTACAATATAGTGAGACCCTGTTTTCAAAACAAAATAATAAAATAGGGCTGGAGGTGTATCTCAGAGGTAGAATTCCCCTGGGTTCCATTCCCAACACAACCAAAAAAGATATATATTTTTTAAACACTAAGTTGTTGAGGTTGTCCTCAAACCTGAAATCTTCCTCTCTCAGCCTCCTAAGTACTGAGATTATAGGCATGTGCTACCACACTCGGCTGGATTGAGAATTCAAACCCTGGGTTCTAATACAATTTGGATCTAACCTACCTGATAGAATTGAACAAGTCCTTTTATATCCCAAGACTCACTTTTTTTTAATATGTGAATTGAGTACCAATTCTAATTTCGTGATACTAAGATGAAGACCAAGAACCTTTTTTTTTTCAGTACTGGAGATGAAACCCAGGGGCATTCTACCTCCAAGCTATACCCCCAGCCTTATTTTTATTCTTTATTTTTGAAACAGGGTATCACTGAGTTGCAAAGGGCCTCACTAAGTAGCTGAGGCTGTCCGCAAACCGTGATCCTCCCGTGTCAGCCTCCCAAATACTGGGATTACAAGCCTGTGCCACCACGCCCGGGATTTTTAATAGGCATCTTAAGTGAATCTAATGCAAATAGACAGCATCCACTCCAAATGGAAATCTGATTTGACCTCCATTCAGATTCAACAGATATATATTGAACACTTACTGTATATATTCTAAGATCTAGAAGATCTTAGAAGGAAGAAGGACCTTTCCCTCTGAGAGTTCACACTTCAGTGGGAGAGACATCATAAACATTAATACAGTTGGGAGTGCTGGCGTGTGCCGGTAATCTCAATATTTTGTAGGCTGAAACAGGAGGATTGCTGGTTCAAGGCCAGATTCAAAAACTTCCTCAGCAATTTAGAAAAACTCTGTTTCAAAATTTAAGAAAGGGCTGGGGTATAGCTCCCCTGGGTTCAATTCCCAGTACCACAAAACAACAACTACAACCACAACCACCACCACAACAAAACCCACATAAAGAAGTTACTAGCACAGTAGTAGTGATTCAGTGCTGTATAGAAAGCAAAATGAACATTGAGGACAGAGAAGCCCTAGGACCAGCAGTGGAGACCTCAGGATAATCAGTCTTGCCCAGCACTGACATATCACGGTGTCCAACATACCATACTCAGTGAGTTGTATCAAGCACCTATATCGGCCCCACTTGCTTCTAGAGACTGTAAAGAATGTCAATGAAGAAGTAAATAATTCAGCTGGACCTCTACTTCTTAAAGAGCCTGTACTATTATGGGCAAGCGAGGAACAGATAATTGCAGCAGGTGTATAATTATGTGCCCCATTGTATGATGTAATTCTAAGAGTGGTGGAGTTTATCCAAGGTAGGAATCAGCCTGGATGGAAGTAGTTAAATACAACACCTTCAAGACAAGTGAACATGATCTGTAAATGAGCCCATCTGCAGGCCAGCTGGCTTTTCAAAGGCTTTGTGCTAAGCTATGATGTTGGCCAGGATGTCAGACCTAGAGCAGTCGGTACCTAGAGCTGTCAGCAGGAGATGCGTGACCTCAGGAGAAAGCAAGGGACCCAGGTTCTTGCCTTGTCTTGGCTATGATAATTTTAGAGCCTTGGCATATCATTTAATCTCTCTGTGCTTTAATTCCCCTTCACTCATAAGGAAGAGATAATAATTTATGAAACCTCTCCCATAGGGATGGTATAAAGAAAGAAAAGAGAAAAGAGCTGTGAACATGATAGAAATAATAAAAGGTAATAGAAAAAAGGCTGTTGTTATTGTTAGAATTTTGCAGCTCATAATTGTAATTCTCTTATCACAGCACCATGCAGTCTTGGAGCCATGAATCCTCCATGGGCACTTTACCTTCAACCCATCCCTTTTTACAGATATTAAAACCCAGTCTTCATTTCATTTTCTATTATGTGATTTTAATGTTTGCTCTGAAGCAAATATCAAGTGTTTACATTCCAGGCTCCCCTAAGTTGCTCCTGATTTCCTGCTCCAGGTGCCTGAGGCACTTAGGTGACTGGCAATAGACACATCCATTTGCTCAGAGGGAGACATCCACTCCAATCCCAGGAAGGGTCTCACTAGAAAAACTGATGATACATTTCCCAAAGCCCAGCCCAGTGGCCTCAGGTGCTGTCAAGGTCACTCCAAGAGGACAGATGCTATAGCATTCCACTTATATGAGGTACCTGGAGGATTCACAGAGACAGCAAATATAGTGGTGGTTGCCAGGGGTTGGGAGAGGGGCAAAGGGCTGTTAGTGTTTAAGGGCTGCAGAGAAAATTTTAGCTGGGAAGATTTAAAAGTTCCAGACATAGATCATGAAAATGGCTGCACATCAATGGAGATGTTCTTAATGCCACAGAACTATACATTAAAAATAGGTTCAGCCGGGCATGGTGGTGCACACTTGTAATCCCTGTGCTTGGGAGGCTGAGACAGGAGGATCACACAGGTTCAAAGCCAGCCTCGGCTACTTAGTGAGGCTCTCAGCAACTTAGTGAGACCCTATTTCTAAATAAAGTATAAAATAGGTCTGGGAGTATAGCCTGGAGGTAGAAAAACTCCTGGGTTCTACCCCCAGTACCACAAAAAAATAGGTTCAAAAATCATATCTTTATATATGATTATATATATATATGTATATAATCATAATTCAAAAAGATAAAAAATCAGTCTGGTCGTACCACCAGGCCATGTCTGGCCTGGTTCTTGTCACCATCTCACTCCAGTAAAAGGTCAGGAAGTACCAGGGCAGAGTCCAGCACTAACTGCCAACTGACCTTCTGTGGGTAAGTCTGGGCTAAAAAACACACAAACATCTCCCAAGCACAGCTAATTAAGGCAAATTTATACCTGCCTGGGATAAATCCACATTTGAGAAGAAAAACAAAAGATTTTCCCTCTGTAGGGGTGCAGTTCCACAGGTACTAACGATGCACCCCACCCGGGGGATTCAGGATCCCCAAAGAATGGGGGGTCCTAGCTTCCCATCTGTCAACCAAAGACCCTTCCTGGCTGAGTTTCTCAAAACAGAGTCTTCCAAAGTAGTTAAAGCCTTAACCTGGGCTCCATACACAGCTGCCAGTTTTCCATGGAAGTATGGCCAGCTAGGAAGTCAAACATCCAGGCTGAACACGCAGTTGTTCCACACAGATAGACTTGAATGCACTACCAACATCTACATGCATTTGAAGAAATGAAAGCTTCCAGGGAGTTCTATCTCCAGGCTACACCCCCCCAACCAACCCTTTTTATTTTTTATTTCGAAACAGGGTATCTACGCCCCCGCCCCACCCCTCCACTTGGGTCCACTTGTAAGGACTCGATTACAGTGAAGCTGTTCAATAGCACATATTTCTCAGGTGCCCTTGGTGGAGCCTCCAGCCGGGAGGGATTTAAACTGAACGTTCCCCAAGGCAGACAACCCGACAAAAGCTGACAATAGATCAGGCTGCCCAAACCTTTCCACTAAAATGCTCTCGAAGGTGACGGCGTGCAAACACGTAACCCAAGGGGGGAGGTGTATATGGAGGGAAGACTAAAATTTCTTTGAACTCAAGTTTAATTTTTGGCCGGGCACAGTGACACAAGCCTATAATTTCAGTACTTGAGAGGCTGAGACAATTTTGGACAGTTGAATGGCTACCAAATCCAGTGCAATAGATTTTATTACTATTAAAGAGATTTTTCTGCCTCCCCAACTTTCTGAGAAGTTAATTTGAAAGGAAGTGGTTACTACCTCTGTCATTCTTTTGGCTATCCAGCATTTTGACATTTCGGGAATCCCTCACACTTGGCTGAGGCGAGGTACTATTGCACTAGAGTAGTATAGTAGAGGATTAAAACACCAGAGACTCATCTTCCCACACTCCCTTGCAGCTCAGGTAATGGCCCAGGCTCTGCAGATCAGATGGTCCCAGCCCAGGCTTCAGCCGAAGCTACTAATATGAGAAAACAAGGAAAGGCCGCTTCCATTTGGACGACAGGTGGTGGCTTGCAGATGTTCTAGACGCACCACCGGCCAGCACCGTGGGTAGTCTAGCCCCAGTAGTGGGAACAGAGGTCCTGAGGTTTGCTTTTGGCAGTCATTCCTACAAAGTTCCCAAGCCTAATTCTCAAGCCCTCCTGGCAATTCTTCCAACTACCCAATATCCTTTTTCATATAATCTCTTTCCATGGAAATAAGCCAGAGTCAGTTTCTGTAGCTTAAAACTAAAATTCCCAAATGAGACATTCTACCAGCACAAGAGAATCTTTATTTTACTTTTAGATTAAATCCTGACTTTGCCACAAAACATTGGTCACATTAAGATACTTTTGTAGTGCTACTTAGTTCTCTAAAAACACAAGTAGTTAAATCCCAAACTCCTGGAAGACGGTCTTTATGGAGTAGAGAGGAGGCCAAGGGATGGAAATTATAAGAATTACTATGGCGAAAAATGTTTTCCAATGGTCTGAAAGAGCACATCTCAGAATCCAGCAAGGGACAGGGTTCCCAGACTGCAGCAGAGAAGACAGGCTTTTGTTTTTCTTCTATCTGCCCTCACTGTTTTCAGGACAGTATATTGCCTATCATATAACAGAGAGTTGAGGTTCTTATTGGCCCCTGCAGGTATCCATGGAAACCAGGCAGAGAGCAGGTGCACTGAACATGGATTCAGAAGCCTGCCCCTAATCAGGGCTGTTTTCTGGCTGGTGTCTTGGACTGAGCAACACAGGTGGTCACTCGAGGCTCAGGTTGCTCACTAGTAAAGTGGAGTGATGGGTGTGATTTAAATGAGTGGTTCTCAAATCCAAGTGGAAGGACATGTGTTGAATCGAAGAAATGTCTTTGTCTCTATGGATTTAACTCAGAGGTAGGTACATGAAAGGTACCTAAATAATTGAGTCAGATTTTAAATATTAGAAAATTTTCACAGGTTGATATAAACATAAGAAAACAAAAAGAGTATTTCTTCATAAAGCTAATTTATTTCTACTTTACATACTATTAAGTTCTGTTTTGTTATAATTCATTGAAGGTATAAATTTATCATAGCAGTAATAGTGGGTAATCAGTGTTTTCAATTATTTTATTTTAATAATTTATGGATCCATATTTTCATGCTATAACAAAATGCCCGAGGTGGGTGCTTCATTTTAAAAGTTTATTTCGCTCACAGTTTATGAGGCTGAGGAGAGGTTATGTGGCAAGACAGGAAGCCAAAGGGCCTTGAGTGTGTGTGTGTGTGTGTGTGTGTGTGTGTGTGTGTGTGTGTGTTGTCTCCTTCTCCTTCTCCTTCTTCTTCTTGTTTGGGTGGCACTAGGGATGGAACCCAGAAGTGTTCTACCTCCAAGTTATCTATACTCCCAGCCCTTTTTAATTTCTTATTTTGTAATAGGGTCTTGCTGAATTGCTGAGGCTGCCTTTCAACTCCCAATCATCTTGTCTCATCCTCCCAAGTACTGGGATTATAGGCATGCCACAATGTCCAGCTCAGTCTCGCTCTTTTTATAACTTGTTATCATGGGAACAAATTGGGGTCTTGTGAGAACCACACTAATCCCTTCTGAGACTGACACCTCCAGTGATCCAACCACCTCCTCCTGGGCCCTACCTCTTAAGTTCTGCCACCTCTCAACACTGTCACCTTCAGGACCAGACTTCTAGCACCTAGATCTTTAGGGGGGGCACTTAAATCTTCCAAATCCTTTTTAAAATTTGTCAGTCTAAAATCCCACACTCTAGTAACTGTTAAGTTAATGACACTTTAAGTTCCTCTAAACTTTTCTGTCTCTATGGATTCAACTCAGAAGTACATAAAAGGTAATTGAGAATCAGATTTCAACATTAAAGACTAAGCATAATACTTTGGCAAAAATATTTTCTGTAGCATCTGGTTGGATTTAATTGAGATCCCTGTATTACTATCTACCACAAATGGATTTCAGCAAAGACCGTGTGTGTGTGTGTGTGTGTGTGTGTGTGTGTGTGTGTGTCTGTCTGTCTGTCTGTCTATCTGTCCATCCATCCATCTGTCCATCTGTCTATCTCTGTCTCTCTCTGTCTCTGTCTGTCTGTCTGTCTGTCTGTCTGTCTCTTTCTATTTCTCTCTCTTAGGGATTGAACTCAGGGGCATTCTGCCTCCTTAGCTATACCCTCAGCTCTTTTTGTTTTTAACTTTGTTGTTTTTGTTTTGAAATAGGGTCTTACTAGGTAGCTGAGTTTCGCTATGTTGCTGAGGTTGTCCTAGACTGTGATCCTCCTGTCTCAGCCTCCCAAGCACTGGGCTTACAGGCATGGGCCACAAAGCCTGGCTATGTGCCTCTCTTTAGCCACTGGTGAATAGTTAACTTTGATTTCAGCTGGCTACATACCTTCTTTCAGAAGCCCTTGAGCAGAGGACATTATTCTAACCTTTTACCTAGATAGTGGTCAGCATTCATCCTGTTAGGAATTCTCCCTTCTGCTCCCAGTGCTGCTTGTACTGCCCCAGAGCAAGGTCATATTCAGCACACACCACCTACCTCCACTTAGAAATAGTTGAGGGGTGACTTCAGCTGTCAGTGTGCTACGCAGACGAGTTTGTCCTTAGAGAACAGTGGGTTATTCTGAGGTCTCAGCATGCGGATGGCTTAGAGTGTTCGTCTCCACCCACTGTGTGAGGACCTGTGTTATCTTCTAGAAATAGAGAAATGACAGGACTTTTATTATCTGAGGATATTTAAAAGGGAAATACAATGAACTATGTGGATTTTTATCAATTTAAAAAATACTTTCTTGTTAAGTTTCCTGTTTGGTTTCCAGGACCTAGGTGTCCTGGTGCCTGAGTAGGTCTAAGGGCATCGAAGCTCTTTCTGAGCACTGGTCTAAGCGAGGGTCATTACATAAAACTGTCAGTTTTATTCAGAGGACTTATCTTCACCCATAATGGGATGAACTTATATCCATCTGTGTGACTGTTTGAATAACATCCATCATTCCCTCTGGATACAAACAACTAGGAGATCCTGGATTAGGTCTATTTGTGTTACTATTGTTTGTCTAGCACACAGGAGGCACACAGTAAATGCTTACTCGTTGGATAAGCAAGATGAAGCACCAGGAAACTTGCTCCTTTTGAGAGTAAATTGCCAAAAACAAGTTGTTCTCAAGAACCAACTTTCTGCTACTCTGTGCCATAGATTCTAATGGCTTCAAGGTGCTGAAGCGAGTGAGCAGAGGAACTTGTTCTGGGATCTAATGTACAGCACAGTGACCATATTGGTAATACTGTGATGTATGCTTGAAATTTACTGTTTTCAACACACACACACACACACACACACACACACACACACACACAAATAGTATGCTCTCCTGGCCTTATTTGTACTTTTGGCAGAAAATTAGTGCAGAATAGGAGTGATTTTTTTTTAGTTTTTGTGGTACTGGGGATGGAACCCTTCTACCTCCGGGCTACAATCCCAGACCTATTTATATATATATATATATATATATATATATATATATATATATATATATATATATTATATATATATATATATATATATATATATTTTATTTGGAAACAGGCTCTCTTAAGCCAGCGAGGCTGGCTTCAGTCCTCCTGTCTCTGCCTCCCAAGCACTGGGATTACAAGCATGTGCCACCACACCTGGCTATTTTTTTTTTTAAACAAGGTCTCACTACTTTTTTTTTTTTTTTTTTTTTTTTTTTTTGCGGGTCTGGGGATGGAACCCAGGGGCATTTGACCTCCGAGCTACACCCCCTGCCCTATTTTTTATTCTTTATTTTGAAACCGGGTCTCACTGAGTTGCAGAGGGCCTCACTAAGTAGCTGAGGCTGTTCACGAACCGTGATCCTCCAGGTCTCAGTCTCCAGAATGCTGGGATTACAAGCATGCGCCACCACGCCCTGCTTAAGGTCTCACTACTTTGCCGAGACTGACCTTAAACCCATGATCCTCCTGTCTCAGCCTCCCAAGTACTGAGATTACAGATGTGAACACTCTCCACTTAATATGTCCCTTCTTAAATATCTGAATCAAAAACATCAACACATGAACTTTGGATTTAAACTCCCTATTGTGAATGGTGGTTCATATATTACTCTATCATTTTCTGCACTTATGATATACATGATAATAAAAAGGCAAGAATGACAACAACACCAACAAAAAGATGTTGATACCAACAGTTTGGAACCTGAATATTAGAGAAAATCAGCTGAAAGCATATTCTATCTTTTTCTAGAATCCCTTTTCCAGACTGTCAAACAGTTGACCTAAATATATATATATCGTATAAGTTGGGATTTTCCCCTTTCCTTTCTTTTTATTTTTTTTGTGGTGGTACTGGGGTTCCTGGAAACCTTTCTACTTCCGGGCTACACTCCCAGACCTATTTTTTTTTTTTTTGAAACAGGGTCTCTTAAGCCAGCAAGACTGACTTCAAACCTGCGGGATGTGATACTTCTGTCTCCACCTCCCAAGCACGGGACAAGCATGCGCCACCATGCCCAGCCTTCTTTTCTTCTTTCTTTCTTTCTTGCACACACCTGTGTGTGTGTGTGTGTGTGTGTGTGTGTGTGTGTGTGTGTGTGTGTTACTAGGGATTGAACTCAGGGTATTCTACCTTTGAGCTATACCCCCAGCTCTTTTTATTTTTTGTTTTTGAAACAGTATATCACTAGGTTGCTAAGAGTCTGAGTTGCTGAGGCTGGTCTTGAACCTGTAATCCTCCTGTCTCGGACTCTCAAGTACTGGAATTTCAAGCGTGTGTCACCATGCCCAGCTTCTTCTTTCTTTTTTAAAAGATGGTTTGCCAAAAGAAAAGTCTGCGCATAGACCCACCCAGATGGCTTGTGTTGAAGCCCTGGGCTGGGGAGGTGCCTCCCTGGTAGGTTAGGAGCCACCACGCCCAGGGGAAGGGCAGCTCCTGGGAACTAGGGAAATGGTTATTTCAGGTCAGTGAAGAGGCAGGTGCTGAAACAGGTGCCAAGTATATGCAGACGGAGGAAGATCATCTTTGAGGTGAAGACACATTGGTGTCTAGGTCAGGAGGACCCTGTGACTGACCGTGTGACTCCGGCTGGGAAACCAGCTGCCCCTTCAAGGGCTGCGGGGAGGCCCCTGTCCAGAATCCAGCCAGGGTGGAGAAACTGTTTAGACACACCTTGCCAAGAAAACCTGCCTAGCTATCTAGGTCACTTCTCTGGGGCAGTGATGTAAGTCAGGGTGGAGCCAGACCCACCTCCCAGCCTCAAGACCCTTGAGAGCACAGGGACCATTGCAGTGACCAGAGTAGGACTCAGGAGAATTCTCCTTGGCTCTGTGAACACATTGCAGCTCTGATGCTCCCCTATTACCCACACGTATCTGTCTGCCCCAGAGGTAAATGGTGGGGAATTTGATTTGGCATGTCATTTTTTGGGGGGATGAGCTGAGATTAGGGTCTCCTCCCCAGCAGTCTGTCCTGTGGGACATTTCCAACATTCTGTCCTTTACCCAATTATCATCACACAGAAAAATCATACACTTGGGCCTCTTAGATCTCTCTGAGACCCCCTCTCAGGGTTCCACCTCCCCCAACCCCCCACAGTGACCTCAGAGCAGCTTGAAAGCTTCATTCATCATCACTGCTCCAATGACGCCCTCCTTCCTTTAGAATGTGGTGTTTCTCATGCGTATCCATGTATATAGCAGCACAATTCACAAAAGCCAAATTGTGGGACCAACCTAGGTGTCCATCACAGATAAGTGGAACATGAAATTATGGGCTATACACACAATGGAATTCTACTCAGCAATAAGAAAGAACAAAATTATGTCATTTGCAGGAAAATGGATGGACCAAGAGAAGTTCTGTTAAGTGACATTGGCCAGTCACAGAAAGTGAAAGGGCATGAGCCTTCTTTCATATGTAGAAGTTAGGAAGAAATTGGGATACCAGAGGGACTTTGATAAAGGAGGAGAAACGTCAGTGGAGTGGTGGAGGGGGTCTAGGGGAAGGTGGGAGGAGGGAGAATAATGAAGGAAACATTACATTGACCTTATGTTTATATGTGAAATTACCAGTGCCAGTCTCAGGATCATGGGTAAGGGGGAGTGGGGAGGGAGCGTTCCCTAGCCCTCATTCTCCACTTCCCCACATCTGTGCAGCCACTGAGCCCACACAGCCTTCCTCAGCAGCGTCAGTCTACTGCCCTGACCAGGCCCAGCCTTGGAGACCTAAGGGCCAAACGATTATCAACATCTTCTTTTGTGTGTGTGGGGGGGTCTGGGGATGGAACTCAGGAGCATTTGACCTCTGAGCTACACCCCCTGCCCTATTTTTTATTCTTTATTTTGAAACCGGGTCTCACTGAGTTGCAGAGGGCCTCACTAAGTAGCTGAGGCTGTCTGCGAACCTCGATCCTCCGGTCTCAGCCTCCCGAATGCTGGGATTACAAGCGTGCGCCACCACGCCCGGCTATCAGCATCTACTTAGTGGCTTACCAGCCTCTTGTACACAGACTGGGAACTTGATAAAATACAGATGCTTGGGCCTTGCCTCAGACCTCCCAAAACACAACCCATGAAGATGAAACTGGGAAACTGATCCAAATTCAAATCCCGATGCCCAGTCATGTTCTGAATTCATTATGCTAATTCTTCACAGGAATTGGTAATAACATAGCCTTCTGGAGCCACATCCCTTGGGTCCAGATAAGAGGCTGGTCCTGGTAGTGTGACCCTTAGCAACTGGTAGAACCACTCAGTGACTCAGAGAATTAAATGCACACAGTCCACCACTTAGAATGGCTTGACTTACGGTTTTTTACTTTTTTGTGTGTGCTTTTATTGGTGCATTATAGTCTCACATCATAATGTCAATCATTTTGACAATGACATGCATGCACATGGTCTTGGTGCCCCACCTCCCCAGTTCCCTCCCTCCCAATACAGAGTATCCACATTGACACTGGTATATTTCACATGTATACACATAGTCTAATGGTAGTATTTCTACTAATGAACCTAAGTCTTCCTCCACCACTACCATTATATCTCCTCCCTGGCTCCCCTAAGGTTTCTCCTCATCATTTGGAGTCTCTCTTATATCTCAATTACTCCCTATCCTGCACAAATTAAAGAAAACATGACTCTTTTTTTTTTTTTTTTGGTGATTGGCTCATTTCACTTACCATAATGTTCTCCAGGTCCTTCCATTTTCTTGCAAATGATATAATTTTATTTTTATTTATCGCTGAGTAGAATTCCATTGTGTGTATTTCCCATAATTTCATAATCAATTCATCTGTTGATGGACACCTAGGTTGGTCCCATAGTTTGGCTATTGTGAATTGTACTGCTATGAACAAGAGCATGCATATATTACGTAGTTCTCTGGTCTCAACCCCTTTAGAAAGAAACCCAGTAGTGGTATGGTCAGATCATATGGTGGATGCATTCCTAGTTTTTAAGGACTCTCCACACTGATCTTCATAGTGGCTGAACTAGTTTGCATTCCCACCAACAATGTAGAAAAATGCCTATTTCCCCACAGCCTCGCCAACATTTATTGTTATTTGACTTCTTTATGCTTGCCATTCTGATTGGGGGTTAGATGTAATCTCATTGAAGTTTTGATTTGCATCTCCCTAATTGTTAATGATGATGAACATTTTTTCAGGTATCTATTGGCCATTTGTATTTCCTCTTTTGTGAAATATCTACTCAATTCAGTCACCCATTTCTTGATTGGGTTATTTGCTTTTCTAGTGTAAAGTTTTTTAAGTTCTTTGTATATTCTAGATCTTAGACCTCTGTCAAAGGGATATATAGTAAAGATCTCCCATTCTGTTGGCTTCCTCTTTAGACTCTTGATGATTTCCTTTGATGAGCAGAAACTTTTTAGTTTGATGCCCTCCCACTTATTAATTCTTATTTTAATTTCCTGAGCTTTTGGGGTCTTGTTGAGGAAGTTTCTACCTGTCCCTATATGTTGGAGTGTTGAACCTATGCCCTCTTATAACAGCTTCATAAACTCTGGTCTAACTTTCAGGTCTTTCTTTGATCCATCTCGAGTTGATTTCTGTGCAGGGTGAGAGGTAAGGATTTAGTACCATTTTTCTGCAAGTGATAGCCAGTTTTTCCAGCACCATATATTGAAAAGGCTATCTTTTTTCCAGTGTATTTATTTGGCCCCTTTGTTGAAGATCAATTGACTATATGGGTTAGTTTCTTTATCTTCTATTCTGTTCCACTGGTCTGTGCCTGTTTTTGTGCCAATACCATGCTGTTTTAATTACTATAGCTCTGTTGTATAATACGAAGTCAGGAATTGTGATGTCTCCTGCATGCTTCTTGCTGAGAATTGCTTTGGCTATTCTGGGTCTTTTGTTTCTCCATATAAAGTTTATGACAATTTTTATAAGTTTAAAAAAATATTAAATTTAAAAAAATTATGATTTTTTATGATTTTTTCCAGGTCTATGAAGAATGACTTTGGTATTTTGATAGGGATTGTGTTGACTCTGTAAATCACTTTTGGTAGAATGGCCATTTGTGTGTGTGTGTGTGTGTGTGTGTGTGTGTGTGTGTGGTACTAGGAATGGAACCCAGGGGCATTCTACCTCTAGGCTACACTTCCAGCATTATTTTTTATCCTTTATTTTATTTATTTATTTATTTATTTATTTATTTATTTATTTATTTATTTTTACGGGTCTGGAGATGGAACCCAGGGGGTTTCGACTTCCGAGTTACACCCCCTGCCCTATTTTTTATTCTTTATTTTGAAACCGGGTTTCACTGAGTTGCAGAGGGCCTCACTAAGTAGCTGAGGCTGTCTGCAAACCGTGATCCTCCAGGTCTCAGCCTCCGGAATGCTGGGATTACAAGCGTGCGCCACCATGCCCGGCTTATTCTTTATTTTTAAACAGTGTCTCACTGAGTTGCAAAGGGCCTCACTAAGTAAGTCAGACCTGAGGCTATTCGTAAACCACAATCCTCCTGTCTTACCCTCCCAAATGCTGGCATTACAAGCATGTGCTGCCATACCCGGCTTAGAATTGTCATTTTGGTGATATTTATTCTGCCCATCCAAGAGCAAGAAAGAACATTTCATATTCCAAGGTCTTTAATTTATTTCTTTTGTGTCTTATAATTGACTGTATGATGGTGCAAAAACAATATACATTCAGTAGAAACTACTTTGGGGTGTTTGTTTTGTGGGTCTGGGGATGGACCCCCGGGAGCATTCGACCTTCAAGCTACACCCCCTGCCCTATTTTTTTATTCTTTATTTGAAACAGGGTCTCACTGCGTTGTGAAGGGCCTCACTAAGTAGCTGAGGCTGTCCGCGAACTGCGATCCTCCGGTCTCAGCCTCCCGAATGCTGGGATTACAAGCGTGCGCCACCACGCCAGGGTTAGAAGCTACTTTGAATTTGGAATTTTGATCTTTTCCTAGGGTCGATATTTGGTTCAACCCTCTCTCGCGGTGCTGAGCAGCAGCAGCCAGCCACAGCTTGCCATCAGCCACAGGACCACCAGGAGGAGCAGCCAGCCCTCCACGGTGGACTGTGCTCATAAGCACTGATGTTCAGTAGGTTTGGTGGATTATAGTATCTTGACTCAGACTATTCCAATTTGCAGTGAATTTATTGGGACCTAAGTCTGTTGTAAGTTGAGGAGCACCTATGTAGCGATCGTGGAAAGCATCGAGACCTGTGTAAGCACTATTTAAGGTCAAGATGTTTCCATTCAGCACATCAGCCAGGGATGAACTTTTCAGCTCCAAATCCCACTTTTGTCAAGTCACTCTTCTTACTCAAAAACTCCAATGCTTACTTCCAAAAGATAGAATATGGGAAGCAGGGGAACATCAGCTTTGTCGTAAAGAAACTATATGGAGTTCCTCAGCCAGGTGGTCATGGGTGACATCAGCGGTGACCAGACAAATTGACAGCTCGCACTCCTCAAGACAGTGAGAGTGCAGGGCTCTTCACCTCTGTGGTCTTCCTCCAAAACCTGGAGCCTCAGCCGAAACATGAGAAAAAGAGACGAGCCCACGTGAAGGCAGATTCTCCAAAACACCTGGTCAGTGCTCCTCAAAATTGTCCGGCTCATTGAAATTGAGGAAAGTCTGAAAAACTGTCCTACCAAAAGGAGCCTAAGACACATGACAACTAAATGCAATGTGGGATCATAGCTGGGACCCTAGAATAGAAATAAGAAAATCTAAATGCAGTATGGCCTTTAGTTGATGATACTATATCTATATTGGTTCATTAACTGTAGCAATGTGTACCAACAATATGAGATATTTATAATGATGAAGGAGACAAAAGGCCCAGTATATGGGAACTCTAGTATCTTTAGTATCTTTGTTCCTTTGGGTGGGTTCAAATTCGGATGGGTATTCTGTATGGAATCCCAGAATAAGAAAACAACATCAGGGAAATTAATGAAATCTGAATAACTGCATCTGGTAATAACGATATATCAGTTTTGGCTCATTAGTCATGAAAAATGTACCATAGTAATTATGATGAAATACCATAGTCATATCATTAAGGGGACTTGGGTAAGGGTAATCTATGGGAATGCTCTGTGTTCTCTTGAACTTTTTTTGTTTTGCAGTATTGGGGATGGAACCTAGGAGCATTGTACCTCCAAGCTACACCCCCAGACATATATTTTAGTCTTTTCATTTTTTTTTATCTTAGCAGCATATGAAATGTTTATTTTGATCATTCAATTAGTATGGGTTTTTTATGTTTCTGTTACTATTTTCTTTCTTTTTTTTAAATTTTTTAAATTTTATTGGTGCACTGTATTCATACATCATAGTGGGATACAAACTTTTGTAGACATACATGCACACATTGCCCAGTCAGCACCCACCCGATCCCCACCCCATTCTCTCCGCATCCCTCCCTCCCATGCTTGGCTTAGTGGTTGACATCTAGTATTATAGCAATTTATCCAAAATTAAAAATGATAATCTCACATAACAGTTTCATTTGTCTGATACCAAGCTTTTGATGACTTAAAGATAACATTTCAATATTTCTTTTTACTTTCTTTCTTACCAGAGAATATTTTTTTTCTATTTTTTTAGGTGAAACTATCATATATTTATATATTTATTTTTCAGAAAAAAAATCTATCCTAATATGGAATATGGACTCTAGATACCCAAAACGATCTTGAAAAAGAACAAAGCTAGAAGATATATATTTTCTGATTTCAAACCATATAAAGCTACAATAATTGAAACAGTGTAGTACTGTTCTAAAGGCATATATATAAACCATTGGAGTTAAATAAAAGCCTACAGCTAAATTCTTCCCTATATTGTCAAGTTATTTTTGACAAGGTTTCCACGAACATTTGGTGGTAGAAATAATAATCTTTTAACTAAATATTGTTGAAACATAATAATTACATGGAAAAGAATAAAGTTGGACCCTTACCTAATCCCATATACAAATATTAACTCAAAATAGATAAAAGACCTAAATATAAATCTTAAGACTATAAACTTTTAGGAGAAAATCTGGGTCATTAAACCTCACAACATTGAAATTGGCAGTGATTTCTTGGATATGATTTCAATGGCACAGGCAACAGAAGAGTATACAAACTCCCTAAAAAATAAAAAAAAATATTGTATATCCAAAGACAATGTAAACAGAGTTAACAGTTACTAATAGAATGGGATAAAATATTTCCAAATGCTATATCTGAAGGTATATTAATATTCCAACTAGAAATCCTAAAAATTAACAACAATAAAGGCAAACAATACCATTTAAAGATAGGTAAAAGACTAACATAAGTAATGAATCTCCACAGATAACCAATCTTAGTTGACTGTTGGATGGAAACTCTTGTTTCTCTGGTTCTGGTGTGTGTTACCTATTTCTTCTTTGTAGTTAATCTCTTTGAGTATTTTCTCTAGTGCTGGTTTGGAAGACATAAATTCCTTCAGTTTCTGTTTGTCATGGAAGCTTCTTATTTCTCCATCTAATTTGATAGAAAGTTTTGCTGGGTAGGAGATTTTTGGCTGGAAGTTGTTTTCTTTCAGAGTTTGGAATATGTTACTCCAAGCCCTTCTGGCTCTCATGACTTGGTTTGGGAAGTCTGGAGTGATTCTAATTGGTTTGCCTCTGAATGTCACTTGGCCCTTTGTTTTTGTTGCCTTTAAGATTCTCTGCTTGGCTTCCACATTGGTCATTCTGACAATTATGTGGCGTGGGGATCCTCTTCTCCGATCCTGTCTAAAGGGAGTTCTATATGTTTCCTGGACCTGGGTATCAACCTCTTGCTCTATGTTTGGAAAATTTTCTGCTATTACTTCCTTGAAGAGATTGTTGATCCCTTTGGTTTCACTTTCTTTTCCCTCCTCTATTCCAATTATTCTTAGGTTAGCTCTCTTAAAATGGGCCCATATTTCTTTAATATCAGATTCCTGCTGTCGGATATTTTTTCCTAGATTAGAAACTATGCGTTCATTTTTGGAATGATCATCTTCTAAGAGCGAGATTCTGTTCTCCATGTGGTCTAATCGGTTGTTTGTGCTTTGAATTGAGGCCTTCACTTCATTAATAGCATCCTTTATCTCTTTTTGATTCTCTCTGAATTCTTTTCGAAGCACCTCTATTATTTCTACAGTTATTTTCCTGATTTGATCTTCTAGAAATCTCTGATTTTCTGTTTTATCGGGTTCTGATGTTGTGGGGTTGTGGGCATTCATTGCTCCAGTGTTATTCCTCTTTCTCATGGTTTCGGAAGTTTGTGCCTTCTCTGGGTTCTTCCCTTGGATCACTATGATTTCACTTAAGGTGTTCTGGATCTCGAGTCAGTAGTATCTCAGACCCCACTACTCCTTTATCACAGAGTCTCTGACCCAGAGAGTCGATAGAAGCAACTTTAGACTGTGGGGGGTGCCAGGTTGGGCGTTCTCCTATGGTGTGATATCTCTGCCACCGCCCCTCCCCCACTGGGTCAAGTCCCAGGGAGTACAGTACTGGGATTTCTCCTCTGTGGCCCGCAATTTGACTCACTGTTCTTGAGTACGCAGATGTAGCTGTACTGGATTCGGTGAATTCACTGCTGCTGCCGCCGGTGGCAATATGGCACCGCTGCTACGCCCTCGGTTGTGAGGCTGGCGTGTTTCTTCTTGGTTTTGATTTCTACTCTGAATCCCTGCAGCATGTGCTGAGCTCAGCCACTGGGAGCTTTAGATTTTACCTGCGGCGAGAAATCCCGCCTGGCTGTTCCGCAACGGCTCACCCCGGCTTGCTGTAGCCGTCCAGTGAATTTGCCGCTGCCGCCGGCAGTATGGCGCTGCTGCCGCCTCCTCGGGCGTGAGGCTGGTTTATCTCCTCTGTGGCTCTGAGCTCTGTTCTCAGTCCGCTTTCTCTCTGGAGCCTGGTGATTTTTTTGTTTCTCTGGTGATGGTGTTTTCTGGCTATGAAAGGCGCTGATTTTGTGGTAATGGAGATTGGTTGTTAGCGGGGCTCTTAAGCCCCGCTTTTCTCGGTCGCCATCTTCCCGGAACTCCCTTCATTTTTTGAAACAGGGTCTCACTGAGTTGCAAAGGGCCTCCCTAAGTAGCTGAGGCTGTTTGTAAACCGCGATCTTCCAGTCTCAGCCTCCCGAATGCTGGAATTACAAGCGTGTGCCACCACACCCGGCCTCTTTGTACCTTTTTGAAAAGATACTTTAAGTTATTTAAATTTAAAAAATAATTCTTTTTTTGTGATGCTGAGAATTGAACATAGGGGCATTCTACCTCTGAAATATACCTCCAGCCCTATTTTTTTTTATTCTTTATTTTGAAACAAGATCTCACTAAGTTGCAGAGGGCCTCACTAAGTAGCTGAGACTAGCCACGAACCTCCTGTCTCAGCCTTCCAAGGATTACAAGCGTGGGCCACCATGCCTGGCTTTAAAAAGTAATACTAAAGAGTCTCATTATCTACATCATGAACTCAGTCTTGTATCCAACTCTACCTCCTCATTCTTAATAGAAATCCTCTACTCTGCCTAGCTTTGTCTTCTAAGGCCTCACCACCCATATCCCAGTAAATCTTGTGCTGTGAGCTCCAGGCATATTGAGTTCTGCCTCTCTCTCCACTTCTTCAAAATTCAGGATCCCTCCATAATATTAAGGCCCTTCTACCACAATTATTGCCCAGAGCCCTCAGAAACCCTGACAGCTCTCTCTCCTCTGAGTTCTTATTTGCTTCCCTCCTTCTCCCCTTTTGATTTGCATGTTACCAGTTATTTTTGCTGAATTCACCTCTCCCCAACTCTGTTAAGTCAGTTTTCTGTTACTGCAACAAAATATCAGAGATAATCAACGAAAAAAGATGAGAGGTTTATTCGGCTTACAGTTTCAGTTGTTCCAGTTCATGATTGCTCTGGGCTCAAGGTGAGGTAAAACTTCACAGAAAGGAGAGGGTGATGGAAGGCAGCTAAGCTAACCACTATACCACCAACGCTTACAGGAAAGGGTGATGGAACAAGCTCCTCACCTCAAGGCAGCCAGAAAGTCATGAAAAAGGAAAAGGAGGGGCGAAGGTCTCATATTCCTTCAGGGGCACTCCCCAGTCTCCTTACTTCCTCCACTAGGCCTTACCTCCCAAAGGTTCCACCACCTCCCAGGAGCACTGAGGGCTGGGGCGCAGCCTCCAACACATGAGCTTTGAGGAGCATTCAAGATCCAACCGTAGCATTGATCAAACTGCAAATTACACAGGGCAGGTTGTGCAAATGTTTTGGGTTTAAAACTATTTTTATCTGTGATCAAAGATATATAACATAAATTTTACCATTTTAGCCATTTTAAGCATACACTTCCATGGCATTAAGTCCAATTGCATTGATGTGCAACCATCACCACTATCCATCTCTAGCTGAGAGAGTTCTGTACTCAGTAAGCATGAATATCCCCCTCCTCTCTCTCCCCAGCCACCATTCTACTTTATTCTAGAAACTTAGATAAGTGGAATCATAGAATACTTGTCCTTTGCTGGGCGTGGTGGCGCACGCTTGTAATCCCCGTGCTTGGGAGGCGGAGACAGGAGGATTGTGCAGGTTCAAAGCCAGCCGCGCTGGCTTAGGAGACCCTGTTTCCAAAAATTTAAAAAAAGTATAAAATAGGTCTGGGAATGTAGCCCGGAGGCAGAAGGGCTTCCAGGAACCCCAGTACTACCTAAATAAATAAATAAATAAATAAATAAATAAATAAAATGCATCCATGCTATAGCATGTATCAGAGTATCTTCCTGTGTGTGTGGTACTGGGGAGAGACGTTCTACCTCCTAGCTATATCCCCCCATCTATATGTATGTATGTATGTGTATATGTATGTGTGCAGTACTAGGGATGGAATCCAAGGACATTCTACCTCCAAGATGGCCCTATTTTTTAGTCTGTATTTTGAAACAGGGTCTTATTGAGTTGCAAAGGGCCTCACTAAGTAGCTGAGGCTGTCCACAAACTATGATCCTCCTGGTCTCAGCCTCCCAAATGTGGGATTACAAGCATGTGCCACCACATCTGACTCTGTTTTTTATTTTGAAATAGGGTCTTAGTAAGTTGCTGAGGGTCTTGTTAGGTTGCCAAGGCTCGTTTTAAACCTACAATCCTTCTGCCTCGGCCTCCCAAATGGGGATTAGAGGAATGTGCCACTATGATTGGCTGTATCTTTCCTTTTTAGGATTGAATAATATTCTATTATAGGAGTGTATCGCTGAATGCTTGTTTTTGTATTTCCCAGAAAGTTTACACTTATCACAGGATGACTTCAAAGAGGTCAGGAGTGCAGAGACGTCTGACCCAGTTTGTGCTCCGATTGACCCCTTCCTGCCCTGTGCCAAGGTTGGCTTGCAGCTCTGTCTCCTACCTCAGTGTACTGTCAAGAGCAGGGACACCTTTATAAATGTGTGTTTCCAGACATATTTTTACAGACAGGTGAAACCAATCTCAATAACCGGATCTAGTATCTCTGGGCAAGGCCTTAGAAGACATCAGTATATAAAGATTTCTTTTTTTTTTTTTTTGGTTGTACTGGGGTTCCTGGAAGCCCTTCTACCTCCGGGATACTCCCACGGGCTACACTCCCAGACCTATTTTTTTACTTTTTATGTGGAAACAGGGTCTCTTACCAGCGCGATCCTCCTGTCTCCACCTCCCAAGCGCGGAGATTACAAGCGTGCGCCACCACGCCCGGCAGTATATAAAGATTTCTGAACCCACTTCCTGTACATCCTTTGCAGGTGATCGCAAGCTTGCTCTCTGACCCAGTCAAGAAAGGATCGAGGAAATAAAAAATTGTACACATGACATATTAACAATGGAATGGCCTCCTCTTCCCATTTTATCCCAAACCATATCAATTTCCAGCTGATTAAAACCTACCCATTCATTTGTACCTGTCCCTACTCTGGTCACCTGTTGTTACCAATGGCATTGCCCCTGTCATGCCTTAATGGAGGAGAACAGTTGACTGTGTCAGAGTCAGTAAAGGTAAGTGCCCTAAGGACAAGTCCTTAACTCTCAGTGACTTAGTTGAACAAAGGGTTATTTCTTGTCCTGTAGGCCAGGTGGTTCTTTGGCATGACTGGCTTCCAAAAGTTAATTTAGGGTTATATTACTTCCTGTGGTTCCACCACCTCCAAGTCCATCCCTTCTAGTCATGCGAGTGGAAGAAAGAGAGAAAGCAGAGGGGAGAAATCTATCTAGAAAATCCCATTGTCGGTCTTCTTGATAATAACAGCCATCGTTTGCTGAGTGATTACTGAACATTAGACAAATATTTTACAGGCATTATTTGCATGCATTATTATCTGAATATTTTACATGCATTATTTTATTTAATCCATCTAACTACAGTATGATCGTTTTTTTTTACATATGGAAAAATACTTTTCTTCTCCTGTAGTAGTTTGTTAGGGCTGCCATTAAAGCAGTGACCACAGACTGATGTTTTAAATAATACACACATGTTTTCACAGTTCTGAAGGCCAGAGGTCTGAGGTCAGGGCATCTCTTCTTGGCTTATGTTTCCTTGGAATCTTCTCTGTGTGTGTGTACAAACCTGTGTTAACTCTTGCTCTTCTTAAAGACACCAGCCATACTGTATTGGAGCCACCCTGAAGACTTCATTTTAACTTAGTTACCTCTTTGAAGAATTTATCTCCAAATATGAATCCATTCTGAAAGACTAGGAGTTGAGACTTCAACATGAAACTGGGCATGATGGTGCATATCTGTAATCCTCCCAGTATTTCGGAGGCTGAGATAGTAGGATTGCAGTTTCAAGACCAGCCTCAGCAACTTAGTGAGACTCTGATTCCAAATAAATATGATAGAGCTGGGGTGTAGCTTAGAGGTAGAAGATCACTGGGTTCAATTTCCAGCAGAGAGAAAGAAAGAAAGAAAGAAAGAAAGAAAGAAAGAAAGAAAGAAAGAAGAAAGAAGCTTTAGCATGTAAATTTATAAGGGGCAAAATTTAGCCTATAACATGTACTAATTTTTATTTTGTGAATTTATCCCATAAAATAATAACTTGCAAAAATTCCACTATAAGTTGCTCATTACAACCCTACTTCTAATATCAAAAATATTAATTAGGAATGGGTTTGGCTGCAATTAGCAGAAAGTCCAACTTAGAGGTGCTTAAATATAAAAATGAATTCAGATGTAGGAAGTAATTTACACAGGTTCAATGTGTAAATTCACAGGTTTTCTGAAAATCTACGATCACATAATAGCTACTGTAGCTCTAAATATCATGTCTATGTTTAAGGGAGGAGGAAGGAAAATAAAGACAAATTTAATCTTCTGCCTCTTTTTATCAAGAAAGAAAACCTCTGCTAGGCGTGCACACTTGTAATCCTAATACTTGCAAGGCTGAGACAGGAGGATTGCAGATTTGTAGCCAGCTTTAGCAACTGAGGTCCTCTGCAACTCAGTGAGACCCTGTTCCCCCCCCCCCCAAATAGGGCTGGGGTATAGCTCAAAGGTAGAATGTCTCTAGGTTAAATTCCCAGCACCACAAAAGGAAGGAAGGAAGGAAGGAAGGAAGGAAGGAAGGAAGGAAGGAAGGAAGGAAGGAAGGGAGGGAAGGAGGGAAAAACTCCCCCAAAGATCAAATGGGGAGTAGTGAGCTGTAGGGTGAATTTTGGAATCTACAGAGCTCTGCATTGTAGAGTGGGAGAGAAAGAAAATCTGCCTAGGGGTCACTAATGCTCCCTTTTAAGCACTAATGTTACTAAAACATTCCACACTAATCGATTTTGTTGATTCACTAGAGAAGTCAGCACTGGTGATGTGGGCTCAGCGAACTGATGCAGTCGTTCATGGGGTATGGCTCACAGTCACCCAGGGCACAGTCCAGGCAGCCTTTCTTTCAGACTTCGTGCCTTCTTTGGAAAGCAATGGCTAAGTCCGTGAGTACTGGGTTGGGAAGCCCTGGCAACCTGGGTGTAGGCTTCACCATTACTTGTGTGGGGATCTAGTGCATTAAGATGCAAAGCAATTTTCTACAATGACACTAATGTTAATACGAGTGCAGTCATACATAGGACCAGGCCCCAGTGGGCTGCTTAGACTCTTCAGCACTTTCCCATCTTGTGTTTGAAGTTAAGAACCCAGCTTTCTTGACTCCTAGAATTATTCAACAATCAAGGGGGAAAGAGATCCCAACTGCTGTGAGCAGTCTCAATTATCTGGGAAAATAAACAGTTTCTAACTGTGCCCCAGGTAAGTAGTAAACACAGCAAGTAGCTGTGTTCTAGTTTTGTATTAAGAAACACACAAACAAAAAAAATGTTTTTAAAAAAGGCTATGGTTACCACTGATCAAAAAAGGAATAAGACCGTTTTTTTTTTTAAATGATTTCAAGGTATGCCTTTCAAAATAGCCTAAATATATATTCCCAATGCCCAACCTTTGAGGTACTATGATACATCCATTGGAAAAACTATAGAAACTGGGTATTATGGCACATGCCTGTAATCCCAGTACTTGGGAGGATGAGGCAGGAGGATCACAGATTTGGGGCCAGCCTTAGCAATCTAGTGAGGCCCTCAGCAACTTAAACCTTATTTCAAAATAAAAAAATAAAACTGGTCTGGGGATGTATCTCAGAGGTACAAAGCCCCTGGATTAAATCCTCAGTGCCACAAAAGGTGTGGGGGTGGTGGCTGAGACTATGGTTTGGAAATAGAATACTTCTAGATTCAGTCCCCAGTAAGAGAGAGAGAGAGAGAGAGAGAGAGAGAGAGAGAGAGAGAGAGAGATAACAGAACCATTACATGAAAAAAGTATGGACTCTGGAAAAGTCTGTATAAATAAAAGAAAAATAAATAATTCATTGATAAAACTGAAAAACTATGCTTATGCAATGATAATAAAAATAATATAATTAGGTAAATAATTGGAGTTTTCAAATGAAAGGATTATTTTGTTCAGGGGAGGCATAAGACATGAATCTCCATTGGGGGAATTTTTTCAAAGAGTCAATCTAAATGGAGCAGCCTCTATTAGGAACAGTGTGGCTACGTCTTCCCTGGGGTTCAAATCAGAGTTTCAGGGTTGTCCTAGGCAAAAAAAGAAAATAAGAGTGCTTGAGAGCTACTCTCTCCACAGATTTAAAATAGCAAAAAAACTATTATTAACTATAGTCACATGCTGAAGAAGTATTCTCCCCCTCAAAGAAAACAAACAAAAGTTTACACTATTTAGCTAATTTCTTTATTGTAGATTATTTCACAATGTAAAACATCACATGGTACATCTTAAATATACACAAGTTTACCTATCATGCCTCAATAAAACTAGAAAAAAAATCACAATTTCCTTAAAAATAAAGTAAAACTAATTATGAGTATTCAGTAAATGTTAAGATGTTATATTCATAGATAGCAACACAAAATGATATATTTGTTTATTTATTTATTTATTTTTGTGGGACTGGGGATGGAACCTTTCTACCTCCGGGCTACACTCCCAGACCTATTTTTTATATTTTATTTGGAAACAGGTCTCTTAAGCCAGCTCGGCTGGCTTCTAACCTGCGCGTTCCTCCTGTCTCCGCCTCCCAAGCACAGGGATTATAATCCTGCGCCAGCATGCCCGGCAATAAAATGATATTTTATTAAAAAGAGAGAGAGAGAGAGAGAACATCATGAGCTTACTTTCTACATTCACATTTTGTTGTTGTGAGCAAATTCCTGGCACAAATCGGTTGGAGAAGGTGAGGTTGATCTCAGTCCATGGTGGGCTGACTCCAGTGACCTGGGTCCAGGGTCAAGCGGAACATCATGGCAGAAGGACATGGTAGAAAAGAGCTACTCAGCTCGTGGCAGCCATGAGAAAGAGAGGGAGAAACAGAGAGACAGAGAGACAGAGGCCAGGAACAAGATACAGTCCCTAAGGGTACACCCAGTGACCCACTTCCTCCACCCACGCCCCGCCTGCCTACAGTTGCCACCGCCTCTCCATAGTCTCTTCAGGTTATTAATCCATCAAATGGGTTGATCCTGAGTCAGATCCCTCAGGACCCATTGCTTCCCTAGAGCCCCACATCTGCATCGGGGACCACATAGGAGCTCTGGGGGGACTTTCCAGACCCAAGTCATAACAGGCTCCAAGCCTCCCCCCTCGTTCTACCCTACGTGAGGCTCCCAGTGCCTCAGGTCCCACTCTTCCTCTTCTCTCTCCAGTGACCAAGCCCTCTGTGCTGCTCTCTCGAGCTTTGCCCTCTGCTCCTTGGCAGGTAGTCAACGTGGATGAATTACCCTCCCCTTGTATAATCAGCTGGGCCATACCAGAGTGTCTGCTATCCTTCTTAAGAAACAGATTTCATTGTTATACACTACTATTTTTTTTTTTTTTTTTGGTGGTGGTACTGGGGTTACTGGAAGCCCTTCTCCCTCTGGGCTACACTCCCAGACCTATTTTTACATTTTTATTTGGAAACAGGGTCTCCTAAGCCAGCGTGTGCGGCTGGCTTCGAACCTGCGCGATCCTCCTGTCTCTGCCTCCCAAGCGCGGGGATTACAAGCGTGCGCCACCACACCCGGCTACACTACTATTTTTATTCTCTCCCTTCCTCCTCTGATTTTAAGGTAACAAGAATGTATTATAAAGAATTTAAGCCGGACGTGGTGGCACACGCTTGTAATCCCAGCATTCAGGAGGCTAAGACTAGAGGATAGTGGTTCACAGACAGCCTCAGCTACTTAGGCCCTCTGCAACTTAGTGAAACCCTGTTTCAAAATAAAGAATAAAAGTAGGGTAGGAGATGTAGCTTGGAGATCGAATGCCCCTGGGTTCCAACCCCAGACCTGCACACACACACACAAAAAAAGAATTTATAAATTGCAAATTATTTGGGGAAAGTTTGCTATGTTCTGAGGCCTAACACATTCGCAGTTACTCCGAGGGGCTCCTCACCCACGGCCTGCCTTGCTCTGTGCCCTGCAGTGCTGCCTCTGGTTCTGGCTGGCGGCATGGACCAGTAAGTGACAGCTGTCTTGGGGGCAGCCAAACCATGAGCTGGGATCTCATGAAGACTTGCCTGGTTGCACTGCAGTACAGAAAGCCAGTCAGATCCTCTCTCTTGGGAGCTTAATGTGAGACCTGCCAGAGAGTGAAGTAGATAGAGAGCACGTTCACCCTAAGATGTTCAAAGAGCAGGCAGGAAGCAATGCATGAGGAATCAGAAACCAAGGGGGAGAATTAATGTAGCTGGCTGTAGCAGAGGAGATAAGGAAAGACACAGTGATAGACTGAAACAGCATTAGACGCTTAGATCCATGAAAGAAGGGGCAACCGTATGCCTGGAGACAGATCATGTCTGGCAGGTGGAAGTCATAATAAAAGTCTGACTGGCAGGAATGATAAAAGCACTGAGCATGGAGGGGTCGGTGGAAGCCTCCCAGTGGCCAGCAGCCTGTTATCTCTGTCTTATCTACATAGTCCCCATTCCAGTCTCCTAAGGAGACAAGATCCCTGCATTCCATACTGCCCCCATGGTTTTTTACAGAAAATCTCATTGTGTATAAAACCAGAGTGTTTTTCTGGTTTCTGAAAGCTCAGAGTGCCCAACCAAGAAATGGACAAGAAACAACAAAAATCCCCCATGAACCAGAGATGATCATTGATAATGTTCATCCTAAACACATATTGTTCTATGCTCCATTTTTTAAGCAGCACTGGGGTGCTTTACCACTGAGCAACCTTCCCAGCCTTTATTATTTATTTGCTTTTTATTTCAAGACAGAATCTCACTAAGTTGCCCAGGATGACTTTGAACTTTTGATCCTCCTGCCTCAGCCTCCAGAGTTACCAGGATTAGAGGCATGAGCCATTGAACCCAGCTCCACCTCGTAATACTAAACAAGTGAAGTAGAAGTAGCCTTTTAAAACAGGGGTTTGGCCAGGCATGGTGACGCACACTTGTAATCCCAGCATTTGGGAGGCTGAGACAGGAGGATCGCAGTTGGACAGACTCAGCAACTACTTAGGCCCTTTGCAACTCAGTGAGACTCTGTTTCAGAATAAAGAATAAAAAAAATAGATCTGGGGGTGTAGCTCAGAGGTAGAATACCCCTGGGTTCCATCCCCAGTACAAAAATAAATAAATAAATAAAACATGAATTTGGTGACTACATTAACTACTCAATTATATGGGATATCAATATTAGATAATATCTCAAGTGCTTAGGTTATTTCAGAAAGCTTTCTTCTCCCTCCTCCTCCTCCTCCTATTTATTTATTTTTTTAAATCTAGAAACAGAATGTCACTAAATTGCTGAGGCTGGCCTTGAATCTGCAATTCTCCTGTCTCAGCTCTCCTATCTCAGCTGAGTACTGGGATTACAGGTATAGGCCACCATGCCAGGCTTTACTTCTTATATAATAATCTGCTGCTCATAAAAAATCTGTATATCAATATTTGTAGCAACTTTATTCCTTATTTCCAAACCCTAGAAACAACCCCAATATCAATGGGAAAGTAGGCAAATAATCCATGATACAACACAAAGGAATACTACTCACCAATAGAAAAGAACAAATCTTTGAAACATGAAACATAATGGGTGCATCTCAAAAGCATGTGCTAAGTGAAAACAGCTAGATACAAAAGGCTGCACACTGGGGTTCCACTTGTGAAACACACCTGTAAAGGGTGACTGCTTGACTTCATAGCAGCTGGAGTTGGCAGGAGAGACTGACACAACGGGTAGCACAAAGTGTCCTTTGGAACCAATGGAAAACATTCTTACTGTGGTGGTGGTTACATGACCATGTACATCTGGCAAAACCCATCCAGCTCTATTTCCCATTAGGATTGATTTTATTGTATATAAATTATACCCCCAAGAAATTTGACCCAAGGAAAACAATAATGGCATTCAGCAAGTCCCTATTACAGATTCCTTTTGGAGCACCTATGAGCATAGCCTTTGAATCACCTTTCAGAAGTAGAATCAATCATTGGATCCGCTGGCTGTGATAGAACACACCTGTGGTCTCTGCTACTCAGCATCTCGTGAACACAGAAGCTTGGGAAACATAGCGAGACCCCATCTTTAAAGAGAAAAATTAGAATTGCTGGATCAAAGTGTATAGACAGTTTAAAGACACACATGTATTTTTTTTTTAACAAGACTTTCTTTGGGATACAATTTTTTAAAGGAGTGACTACAAGAATTTCAGGAATCCTGGCACAAAAAATGTAGCATAGGTGAGCATTTTCCAGAAGTAGGGGTGGGGGCAGCTCTGTCGCTGACTCTTCCATTCCACCACAGAGATGGGGTGACTGACGACGACCACTCTGCTTTCCTTCACGCTGCTTCTCTGACCGCCAGAACTCTCTCCTGGAAGCCCAGAGCCCTGTACTTCCCAGCACTGTCCAGCTGAACTTCTCATAGGATTGTTCTCTCCATGCTGTCTGATGTGCTGGCCTTATATGCCTGCCAGGTACTTGAAATGTGGCTGGTGAAAATGAGGAACTGAATTTTAAAGCTTTTCTTAAGTTTTCCTTAAGTGCAGTCTATTAAAAAATAAATTTAAAGCTGGGCGTGGTGGTGCATGCTTGTAACCCCAGCATTTGGGAAGCTGAGACCGGAGGATCGCGGTTCACGGACAGCCTCAGCTACTTAGTGAGGCCTTTTGCAACTCAGTGAGATCTTGTTTCAAAATAAAGAATAAAAAAAATATATCTGGAGGTGTAGCTCGGAGGTAGAATGCCCCTTGGTTCCATCTTTAGTACACCCCCAAAACAAAATTAAATTTAAGCCAGGTATAGTGGTGCACACCTATAAGCCCAGTATTTGGGAGGCTGAGACAGGAGGATATGGTTTGCAGACAAATTCAGCTACTTAGTGAGGCCCTTTGCAACTCAGTGAAACCCTGTTTCAAAATAAAGAATAAAAAATAGGGCTGGGGTGTAGCTTTGAGGTAGAAGCCCCCCGGGTTTCATCCCCAGGACTGCAAAAGAAAAAATTTAATTCAAGCCAGGTGTGGTGGTACACACCTGTAAGCCCAGTACTTGGGAGGCTGAGACAAGAAGATCATGGTTTCTCAGCCAGCCCCAGCAACTTAACAAAACTCTGTTTCAAAATTAAAAATAAAATAGGGCTGAGGGTGTGGCTAGGCAATAGAATACCCTGAGTTCAGTCTCTAGTATCATGCCCACACAAAAATTCAATGTAAATAGCCACAGGAGGCTAGAGGCAACCAAATTGAACAGGGAAACTCTAGACTAATATTCCTCCCACAGCTGAAGAAATTAAAGGATCCGTAAATAGCTCAGCAGCCAGTAGTCAGTCAGCCCACTCTGGCTCTGGACCCCAGTGTCAGCCCTCTGGGAACTGGGCCCTGAATGGCCCCCAATGCAGGCTTGATGCTAATGTTCAGGTACCATGCTCTGCTTAAAAGGCGTCCATTCCTGTCTGGACTTCTGCATTGTTTGCTACTAGAACTGGCTTCTATGGAAGCCTGGGTGGTTCATAATCCATGTTGGAAAAAATTATTATGGGGGAAAAGAGGGACTCCCGGGCCTCAATCCTTATTTTTGAAAACTTCCCCAGTGATCTCCTAATCACAGATGCCACCCTATGGATGTTGGGCTGAGTGGAGAAAGAGGAGGCATGGGGAGACAAAGAAGCTATAGACATCTCTCTCCCTATTTCCCACCAAAGTGAGACCTTCCTCGCTGCTGGGGAAAGCAAAAGGAAATTGAGGCAGGTGCACCTTGGTGATGTGGTTGGAAAGGCATCTCATTCACCATCAACCCCACAGCACCTGTCTGCCTCGCTCCCAGCTTGCCTTCCCTTAACAGGGGCCACCATTGCTCAGCCCCTGGGGACACAGAATCCAGAAGAGAGAGCAAGGAAGAGGTGGATAGAGGCTCCTTTTCCTGTTGTCCAAGATCCACACCCACCATCCAGGCTTCAGTTTTCTGGGAGAGGACTTGAGTTTTTCTTAATGAACACTAGAAAAATTTGTCCTCAGGTACAGCAGCCCTCAGACCATACTGCTGTGACCACACCTCCCAGCCTCTGCATCCCTAAAAAAAGAGTCAATCGTGGAGCAGATGGTGGGTAGGCATAAATAGGGGCTGTTTTCTTATTCAGTCTCCCACCCTGTCCGTCTGGACAACAGCATTCCTGGTCTGGTTCTTCCATCATTGTCTGAGAAGAGGGATGGTGAGAATTTGAATAGGAGATGTCTTCTCCCTCCACATCAAAAACAAACAAAAAAATGAAGTTGTCTGATGATCAGAAGAATAACTTAGGCAAGAAGATGAGATGCTTGTTCAATCTGAGTATATTCTTCACAAATTACAAGACACTGTCAACAATCCTAAAAGTAACACCCTTCACTGCTAATATGGAGAAAGGCCACCAGAAGAAGCCACATGGAGGATGTGTTTGGATGCTTGGGAAGAGACATGTGGCATAAGGAGTCACAAAGGGCACTTTTTGTACCAACCAGCATGCCGTCTCTGCCTTTAGCTCAACAACATTAGACCTCTACTGTATCTCTCCTGTTAGGCACAAAAGAGTGACTTAGTAATAAGGGGGAAGGGAGCTGTTGTTTGAACAATATAGTGATTTGTTACAGGGGTATGTTAGTTGGCTTTGTGTCACTGTGACCAAAATATCTAATAATAACAACTTATAGGAGGAAAAGCCCTATATTGGCTCATGATTTTCGGGGCTAAGTCCATCATCAACTGGCCCCAAGGCAAAAACATTATGGCGGCAGAGTATGGTGGAGGCAAGCTGTTCAGCAAGGTAGAGGGAGGCAGGGAGAAGCCAGGGAGAGATCGAGGTCTCAAGATCAAGCCCCCAATGGCCTGCTTTCTCCACCATGCCCCACCTGCCTTTAGTAAATCCGCTCAAATTATTAATCCTTAAAATGAATTAATCCATTGAATAGATCAGAGGCATCTGTATCCAATCATTTTGATGGGGATTGAGCCTATATTGATTGTTAATAAGAGCTGTATTAGTTGCTAATATACTTTCATACTTAGGGAAAACAATAAAATCCTTCTCTCTAAGCTGTCAGCCAAGAGCTGCAGCCAATACTGAGCTCGGTCAGCTAAAAGTTAGCTGTGAGCCCAGCTAAACATGGAATGTTAAAACAAACATTGAATTCTTATGGTAGTTTAGTTTAAGATTAAGAGAACCTATACTAATTACCAAGTACACAAAAGGGTTATAGCCCAAAGTCTCCATACTTTAGAGACAAGTTTTCAACATAATAAATAACTTCTAACAGATAGAGATAGAAAAAGGCTGAAAACTCCCCAAGGACAGGGGTGGATGGTCAAGGCTCCTCCAAAGTGGGCGCATAATATGTAACCCCTGACCTTGTTAACCAAGTAACACATCTTGGTCATAAATCTAACAAGAGAGGCTAACACCCTGGGGATAATTGGTGGGCCTGCGCCTCCATTAGGTCAGGGGGAGGTGGAAAGACGATGGGCTAAGCAGAATGGGAAAGAAGGAGATTATGAATCCCTACAAAAACTGTTCTGTGTTCAAAACTTTAGTGCCTTAATTTTAAGTCACTCCACTGTACCTCAAATGCGGTGCTTCCTGTTTCCCCTTGTCTCTGGCTCTGTAATAATAAAAATTGCTTAAGCTTGCAGCAGTTCTGGCTATTCTTTTCTAAAATGGCTAAGAACAAGAACCCATGGCTACATCTCACACCGGTACAGTTTTGCTGCCCCACCGTAACACATTTCACCTCTGAATATTGCCCTGTTGTCAAACACATAGCTCCTGGGGGAGGGGGGGACATTCCAAGCCCAATCCATAACAAAGGGGGGTTCTAACTTATTATCACAGATGTACTTTGGAAGTTTTTCATTTGCTACAACCTTGTACCTTAGTGGCCCAGCATTTACTATCAGACCCCTGAAGCAGATTTGCTTAAAATCAATTAGCCAAATGTGATTAAACGAATTTTTAAGAACACATATTCTCCTGACTCACATTGCCATCTAAATATTTTTAAAGCCAGGTGTTGTGACACACACCTGTAATCCTAGTGGTTGGGAGGCTGAGGTAAGAGTATCCCAGGTTCCTGGATTTAGGACAGCCTCCCAATGTAGCAAGACGGTCAGCAACCTAGGAGAGCCTGTTTCAATATAAAAATAAATAAATAAAAAGGGCTGAGGGCATAACTTGGATGTAGAATCCCTCTGGGTTCAGTGCCCAGTACTGAAGAAAAAAAAAGACTAAATATTCAAAATTTTTAAACAATACAATGTAACATCTTCAGTTTAGCTACACAATATTTAAGAGGTGCCTGGTAAATGAAAGGCTATGATTGAGTTTATCTTCCAGTTACAGGAAGCCCATCAAGCTCATCGACTACAGAGCAGGGAAATTGAGAGCTGGACATTTCTTGGAAGTTGTTTAGTGTCCCTCAGATGAGTCAGAGGGCTTGTGGTGTCCTTGCAAGGCCTGAGGGAAATCCCTTTGAGTACCAGTCCCCAGACTTTGGAGGAAACCATGCTGATTCTGCTCTGATAGGACTCTAGCAACCGTTCACATTTGTCTCCATTCCATAGATGTAGACCACACATTGTGCACAATATCTTATCCCTAAAGCTGAAAAATTTGGATTTTTGTTGAATAGAAAGTTTAGAAGTTAGCAAAAGCACATTCCATCTGCCACATGAAGCAGATGGTTAATACTGTACTGATGAACACTCAATGCAATTTATGACACCATGCAAAAAGGTGTAAAGATCTGGTGGGCAGTTCAGACTTTAAATAACACACAACTTTTCAAAGGCCTGAGTGATTTTTTTTGTTGTTGTTTTGGTGGTACTGGGGGTGGAATCCAGAGGCTTTCTACGGACCTATTTTATATTTTATTTGGTAACAGGGTCTCACTAAGTTTATGAGAGCCTCACTAAGTAGCTGAGGTTGGCTTCGAACCTGTGTGATCCCCCTGTCTCAGCCTCCCAAGCTCGGGGATTACAAGTGTGCGCCACCACGCCCAGCTGGCCTGCGTGATTTGACTACTGAAACTCATTACAAGAGCTTTCAACTACTTCCCAGCCTACATCATCCCAAATCTCCTATCTCTGCATTTCCACACCAATCTGGCCAGCCCTCTGGATTTTCCACACATACCTCCAGCCCACGGACCTCTTAGCTCCCCAAGAGCCCCTGTGCCACTGTGTAAGCTGAGATACTGGAGATAACCCTCCTCCTAATTCCCTTCCATCCCCAGCCAATTGGTCCCCAAAGCCAGTAGAAATTCCACTTGAGTGCTACTCCCAAATCTATTTGAGGCTTCCACCTACTCATATGGATCACTGCAACAATCTAGCAATAAATCTCTCTGCCTCCAGTCTCCGCCCCTTTGGCCCTCCACTCTGCCTCAGGGTTACTTGCTTGAGACCTGTTTATTTAAAGGCTTTCAAAGGGTCAAATTCCAGCTCTCCAGCTGGGCAAACAGAGTCCTTCAGTGTCTGACCTCAGGCTAACGTTGCAGTCCCTTCTCCCACCTTCCTGCTTGCACCCAACTCACTAGCCAGACCGAGCTGTACTCCAGGCCCTGACCTTGCATATTGTGCATGGTGGATACTTCACAGCCTGTGCCTTTTCATACATGGTTTCCTCTGCCTGTGTCTTTATCCACTGGAGCCCTCAGATGAATTTCTTTCAACTCCCCCCAGCAGCCATACCTCTTAAAGCCCTTGCATATCTTTCTGTGTTTGCATGAGTGTGTGTGTGCGCGTGCACGTGTGCCTCCCTTGGGACTCTGGACTCCTGAATGACAGAAAACCTGTGCCTAGAGTATGACCCCTAGCACAGAATGAACGCCATACTCGTAGGGACTTGGCTTGATAGTCTCAGTTCTCATATAGGCAAATTTGGACAACTCCCTTAAGCAGGTGCATGGGAGTAACCTTTTTTTTTTTTTTTTTTTTTTGGTCCAAAGAGCAGCTTAGTAATAGTTATCACTTACTGAGCATTTGGTAGGGGTCAGATTCTGTACCAAATACTTTCCGTATTATATTTGAATCCTCATGACGCCTGTTCTGATGTTAGTATTACCCACATTTTATGGAAAAAGATAGTCTGTAGCACACTGAGCCTCAGAGAGGCTGACTCACTTGCTCAAAGCCTGGTCCCTTAGTCTGGATCCTGCCAGATCAATGGTCTCAGAATAGTACCTGTAGATTCTGCTCAGGGAAATGTCTCTTTGAGGAACTTGCTATGATTTAGAGGTGGGTATGGAAAAGAGAAGGATGTTGGCTAGTTAAAGAAAATAGCAAGTTGTTTTCTATTTTCAGAATGTCAAAAATGACATTCTGATTGGATGAATATAGGTTTTCTCCATCCTGGATTTCATGTCTTGATTGACTAGTGGAGTGTGCATGTGTGCGCGCACGTGTTTGTGTATATGTGTGTGTGTGTGTGTGTGTCTGTGTGTGTTACTGGGGATTGCACCCAGGGCATTCTATTTTCAAGCTATACCCCCGGCCCTTTTTTATTTTTTGTTTGGAAACAGGGTCTCACTAGGTTTCTAAGAATCTTGCCATGTTACTGAAGCTGTCCTTAAACCTGCAATTCTTTTGTCTCTGCCTTCCAAGTACTGAGCTTATAAGAGTATGCCACTACACCTGGTTGACCAGTACATTCTAATCTTCCTGAAGGCCACCCTCAAAGCACAGACATCAGGGCCTTCATGATCCAGCCAATCCACTGGTGATCGAATGTAGGCTGGCAGTGGGGGATGCCTTGGCATCCAGTGAACCTGGCACTAAGTGATAAAAATGGCCTTGGAGTGTTAAGGTAAGAGCTCAGTCCAAATGACCCATGCCATCCTATTTCTCTGCATCACTTTCCAAAGGACCTCCTGCCACTGATCTGGCCCACCAGTGAGGGCAGGTCTAGGTGTGAACAGCTCCTAGCTGGACAGATGCCAACCTGCCCTCCCTCCAGAGGCTGGCCCTGCTGTTTAATCGTGTTCTGTATCTATTTTGGGCCACATTCATTTCCTGGGTGAAAATTGGATTGTGACAGTGTTCTTTTCACATTTAATCTCTCCATTCTAATTACAGCCAGACCCTTCTGCACAACGAGGACTCTTCCCTGTGTTAGACTGATGGATCTGCCAAGACACAGGCCCCTCCAGGAAGCCCCACCCTCGCCCTGCCCCAGTCCCCCCTCACTGGGGAGAAAGGCAGCATGTTGCTCTTTTTTCCCATTCTTTCACTCCAAAAAGAATGATGTGCCAGAAGCAGCCTTCTAGACAAGATTTGCTGACCAAGGGGACACCTAGTGGGGAAGCGAAGAAGCGCAGCAGCAAGGCACAGCAAAGATTCTTTGCTTCTTGGGTTTTTCCTTAATTTTACAGGAGTTGTAAGATACAACCACTACACACGGTGCCTTTCTACATAGTTTTGATCTGGCTTTTCCAGGAAAATTGGCTTAGGTTGCCCCTTAAACTGTGTCTAGGAGTGTATTTGAAGTAAAACAAAACAAAATAAGACACACACAAAAAAAGAAATTTCAAAGTTCTTACTTTTAAAGTTCTCTGTATCATCCCCCAAAAGTGTTTTTAGACATCTCATAATTTACAGGCACGGTTAACATTTGGCAAAACAGAGTCAGCAAGATGTGGGGGGAAAAGAGCCTCGGTCAGCATTCAGGGAACTGGATTCTTGTTCCTGTCGGGACCCGTTAAGCATGCTCTGTGGATTGGTAGTTATTGACTTCTCTAAGCCTCAATCACTTTAGCTATCAAATGAGGATATCAAACTACAGGATCTAAAATGGTATGGTAAATGTATGATATATAATCATGCAAACTGATAGAAGTGAAAAGGGCTGAAGGTGGAAGAAAACCACAAATCGTCCTTGGAAACCTTCCTGGTACATAAGCACCAGTCATGTGGGGCAAAGGGGACTGAGCCAAAGGACACGCTGCTCCCGATATGCAAGCCCACCTATGAATTATTTATGTCTTGTACACCGGCATAAAAGATGGATAGTTGCTGGTGTGACCTCTGGGAGGAGATATACTGGGAAAAGGGAAAGCTCTCTGCTAGAGAGGGTAGGACTTGAGCTGTTCAGATAGAAAGTGCACGTTCACCCACCTTCCAAATCAAGAAACACTCACATTGGTGTAAGCAGTTGGCTCAAGATCACATAATTATTTACTTGCCAAGGCAGAATGAGTTATTGACAGAAGTTATTCTTTTTTTGTTGTTGTACTAGAGATGGAAACCAGGGGCCTTCTACCTCTGAGCTATACCTCAGACCTGTTATCTATTTTATTTGGAAATGGGGTCTCACTAAGTTGCTGAGAGCCTCACTAAACTGCTGAGGCTAGCTTCAAACCTGCAATCCTCCTGTCTCAGCCTCCCAAGTACTGGGATTACAAGTGTGTGTCACCATGCCCGGCTGAAAGAAGTCATTCTAACGAGCAAGATACTCAGAGTATTTATAACCCAATTCATCCAATGGTAGAGAGCTCAGTTTCCTCATTAATGTTTACAGAGGTCCTTTAAAGCAACATAAAAATATTACTAATGTTAAAACCACTGCTCAAGCTGGGCATGGCGGCACATGCTTGTAATCCCAGCATTCAGGAGGTTGAGACAGGAGGATTGCAGTTTGTCGACAGCCTCAGCTACTTAGTGAGGTCCTTTGCAACTCAGTGAGATCCTGTTTCAAAATAAAGAATAAAAAATAGAACTGGGGGTGTCACTCAGAGGTGGAATGCCCCTAGGTTCCATCTCCAATATCGCAAAAGACGAACAAAAAAATCCCACTGCTCTGTGCATGTTCAAGTCATGAGTAGACCTCCAGATGTTCTTAGGAGAAGAGAGAGTTGGTACTGAGGTCCCCAGGGAAGGGGGAGGGGCAATTCTCAGGATGCTATTTGCTTCTTGGATACAGAGACTAATCAAGAATGTAGACCAAAGCCGGGCGTGGTGGCGCACGCTTATAATCCTGGTGCTTGGGAGGCGGAGACAGGAGGATCACTCAGGTTTGAAGCCAGCCGCGCTGGCGTAAGACACCCTGTTTCAAAAATATAAAATAGGTCTGGGAGAGTAGCCCGGAAGTAGAAGGGCTTCCAGGAAACCCAGTACCACAAAAAAAAAAAAAAAAAAAAAAAAAAATGTAGACCAGAGACCTTGAGGATCCTTGAAGAGGGCATAGGTCCAACACTGCAACATATAGGCACAGATAAAAACTTTCACAACAAGACCCCAAAGGCACAAGAAACTAAAAAGTGAATCAATACACGGGATTGCGTGAAAATTAAGAGCTTCTGTACAGCAAAGGAAACTATCAAGATCCTCAACCGAGAGCCAACAGAATGGGAGAAGATTTTTGCCAACTACTCCTTCAATAGAGGACTAATATCTAGAATATACAGAGAACTCAAGAAACTCAACACTAAGAAAACAAATAACCTAATCAAAAATGAGCAAGTGAATTAAATAGACACTTCACCAAGGAAGAAATTCAAATGGCCAATAAATGCATGTTCAACATCATTAGCAATCAGAAAGATGCAAATCAAAACTACCCTCAGCTTTCACTTAACTGCAACTAGAATGGCAATCATTCAAAACACAAACAACAACAAATGCTGGCAAGGATGTGGAGAAGTGGACATTTTAAAACATTGTTGGTGGGATTGAAAATTAGTGCAACCACTTTGGAAAACAGTAAGGAGGATCCTCAGAAGGAAACCAAACTACCAAGCTAATGCATGTGTATCTATGTTCATAGCTGCACAATTCACCATAGCCAAACTATGGAACCAGCCAAGACGTCCATCAACAGATGAATGGATTACAAAGCTGTGGGATATGTACACAATGAAATTTTACTCATCCATAAAGAAAAACACAATTACATCATTTACAGGGAAATGGATGGAACTGGAGAACAGTATCCTTAGCGAGATTAGTCAGTCACAAAAAATAAGAAATCGTATGTTCTCCCTAATATGCGAAAGCTAGGGAGAAATGGGTAACAGGAGGACTCTAGATAAGAAGGAGATTCTAGAGATGAGCAAATAAGACGCTCCAACTGAGGGGATGAGAGGGGGGAAGAAGAAAACTCTCTAAAGCACAGGTTGTACTTAAACAAACATATCAAAGTCAATCACTAAGCCAAGCATGGGAAGGAGGGCAAGGGAGGGAATGGGGCGAGAATTGGGTAAGGGCTAATTAGGTGATTTGTGCATGTATGTCTCCACCATCTTTTATCCCATTAAGATGAATGACTACAAGGCACCAGTAAAAGATTTAAAAAAAAAAAAAACTTAGAGCTGGGTGTGATGGCATTCACTATTAATCCCAGCATTTGGGAGGCTGAGACAGGAGAATCTGGGTTTACAGACAGCCTCAGCTACTTAGTGAGACCCTTTGCAACTCAGTGAGAACCTGTTTCAAAATAAAGAGTAAAAAACAGGGCTAGGGGTATAGCTTAGAGGTAAAATACCCCTGGGTTCCATCCCCAGTACTGAAAAAAAAATTAGGCTCTGTCCTCCAGAATTTTGGATCAAATCACAAAACAGCTCTTTGAAAATTTTGTAATATTTTAACTCCACATCAAGAATGAACACACATTTAAATGTCAGTGTCTAGGCCGCAGGCATGACAGGCAGGGGCAGGGGAGGGAGCGGTGGGAGCTGGCTGGCTTCTGAATGTATCTCTGCGGTCCACAGAGAAGAGGCTGGGGGGTAGTAAGGAGATGCTGTAGCAGCCACTGCAGCCTTAAAACAAAGTGTCTTTTGGACTTTAAAATTGTTCCTATGCAGCTTATTTTATTTTTGTTTAATCAAATAAACAAGAGGGTTTTTCCATGCAAAAAAAAAAAAAAAAAAAGAATGAACACACGTCATTGAACTTTTCTTCCCAAGGTTTTACATACTGAAAAAAAAATTCAGCCAGGCATGATGGCACACACCTATAATTCCTGTACTGGGGAGGCAGAGACAGCAAGATTGCAGGTTCCAGGCCAGTCTCAGAAATTTAGTGAAACCCTCAGCAATTTAGCAAAATCCTATTTCAAGATAAAAAAATAAAATAAAATATGTCAGGGATGTATCCTGGAGGTAGAATTTCCCTGGGCTCAATCTTTGAAGAGAGATACAGAGAGACAGGGAGAGAGACAGAGAGAGAGAGACAGAGAGAGAGAGAGAGAGAGAGAGAGAGAGAGAGAGAGACAGACAGACAGACAGACAGACAGACAGACAGACAGAGACAGAGAGAAATCATTACCAGCCATATCTGTTTCTCTTTTAAAATTTTGGTACTGAGGATTGAATCAGGGGCATTCTACCTCTAAGCTACACCCCCAGCCGGTCCTTTCTTCCTTTTTTTCTTTTTTCTTTCTTCTTTTCCTTGTGGTGCTGGGGATTAAAGCCAGGGCCATTATTCATCCGAGCTCCACCCCCCAGTCCTATTTTATTTTTTCATTTGGAAACAAGGTCTCCTTACGCTTCTAAGAGCCTCACACTGAGTCCCAAGGCTTGGTTCAGAGCCGTGATCCTCTTGTTTTAGCCTCCCAAGTACTAGGATTGCAGATGTGCTCTGCTACCTGGCTGTTCCAACTCCTCTTCCTCCCCCACCCTCTTCCTGCCATGCAGTTGGCCTTCTTGTCCCTCCCAGAACTGAGTGGTCACCCTCCTGCCCAGCATCTATGCCCACCAGCTGCTCTGATCTGGAACACTCTAGCACCAGAATCTACCTGACAACCCCTCTACCACCACATCTTCAAGTCTGTGCTGGAATATTCTCTCCTTAAGAGGCTCTCCCTGGACATCTCTCCAGGATACAACCGTACTGGGTCTACTTACACGACTCTGTTTTGTCCCTTAGCTTTTATCACCTTCGAACGGTCTTTGTTATCTCCCCTCTACTGTATAAGCTGCATGAGGCCAAAGGTTTTGGTCTGTCTTGTTCCCTGCAGTATCTTGAGGCCCTAGAATATGGCACACACATAGCACTTTCTTAATAAATAGTTTTTGAGTGCATGCAAGACTTTGCTCGCTTTTTGGGTTTTGTCCCTACTTTACCCACCTTCACCTCTCTCTCAAACTTGCTCAGGTCCCATTACCTCCCCAAGAGGAAGTAGATGATCTTCACAGATAAAAGAGAATAGTCAGCTAAGGGCCTGGTGGTGCACACCTCTAATCTCAGTACTTGGAAGGGAAACAGATGGACCACAGGTTCGAGGTCAGCCTCAGCAAGTTGGCAGAGCCCTCAAGCAATTTAGTGAGATCCTTTTTCAAAATTAAATAAATAAAATAGAATTGCCTTCAAAATAAACAGATAATTAAATAGGATAGTCTCTAGTCTCACTTTAGGAAACCAGAAAGGTGATGCTATTTGACCAAGGTCACAGGGTCAGGACCTGGACTCGGATCTTGTGTTGGATCCTGGCCACAACTCTCCCCACCGTCCTCCCAGCTTCTCCAGCCAGGGGCACGTCACCTTCCTTCTGTATCTGGCCCTCTCTGCTTGTACGTATCACATCCTCCGGCAGCTCGTCTGGACTTGCTGAACCCTGAATTCTGCCACGAGTTAGGCATGGGGCCCTGGGTCAAGTCCTTAGCTTCTCCGGGCCACTTCCCAAGGGGTACAATAATGTTTACCTGAGAGGATCAGGTAGGAGGAAGGAAGCAGAGCCCTCTCCTGGGAGAGCACAGCGCCTTCCCCTTTCTCTGGCTGATGATGAGATGGGCATTTGCCCAACAAAAACACTGTGTTTCTCAAGATCTCCTCTGTCATTCCTATCCCCAGGCCTACACTCCTGGAAGACAAAGACGTTCTTGGGGTATTAACACACACTTTAGAAGGGTAGATGGCAGGGAGAACGTCCGCCAAGGTCTCCGTTATCTCACTGTTAGCTCTAGTCAGGGATTAGAGGTCTGCGGCCTGGTACCCCTGCTGAAACTGAGGATTGGATGAACAGCCTCCAGGGCGAGGTAAGGTATACGGGGCACTTTCTATTTCTTTCAGGAGCCAGATTGGTGAAAAAACTGCTCAGTTTCAAAAATCATCCTAAAGGTAATGGGATAGAAATCGTAATTTCCTGAGAGAGCACCATGATGTGTACTTCCCAATTCGCTAAATGTGTGTGTATGTGTATATATATGTATATATTTATATGAGGGTTTTTTTTTAATAGTTCTCAAAAGACTAGGTGAAAGAGTTACCCAACTGTGTCTATGCAGGAGCAGTCAGAGCCTTTGTTATGGCTCCCCAGGAGGGATGGAGGCCCACACATACTGAAGCATCTTCCCAGTTGATTCCTTTACTTTCCAAGGAGCTGCTCTTGCAACGAGTGTCCCTTACGTCCCATTTTGTGAAAAGGAAGCTCTGACAAGCATTCATGTGAGAGCTGCAAAGCTGAGCCTGAAGAGGCTTAAGTGGCCGAGTCAAGGCCGGTTGAGCAACTAGTTAGTTGAGCAACTAGTTAGTCGGGAGGCAGGTGAGAACCCCACAGCGAGAACCTCCACGCACTGAGGTCAATGGAGGCCTTCGAATCAGACCAGATCTGTTGAGAAATCCTACTGCCAGCAGGAAATAACTGAAATGTAAATAGCAAGTCACTTTCTAGAGATCAGAATGAAAGTGTACATGTGAGTAAGTGTGTGTGTGTGTGTGTGTGTGTGTGTGTGTGTGTGTGTGTGGTTTGGGAATGGAACCCAGGGGCATTCGACCTCCAAGCTATACCCTCTGCCCTATTTTTTATTCTTTCTTTCTTTCTTTTCTTTCTTTCTTTCTTTCTTTCTTTCTTTCTTTCTTTCTTTCTTTCTTTCTTTCTTCCTTTCTTTATTTTGGTGGTACTGGGGTTCCTGGAAGCCCTTCTACCTATGGGCTACACTCCCAGACCTATTTTTACATTTTTATTTGGAAACAGGGTCTCCTAAGCCAGCGCGCGCAGCTGGCTTTGAACCTGCGCGATACTCCTGTCTCTGCCTCCCAAGCGCGGGGATTACAAGCGTGCGCCACCACACCTGGCTTATTCTTTATTTTGAAACCAGGTCTCACTGAGTTGCAGAGGGCCTCACTAAGTAGCTGAGGCTGTCTGAGAACCGCAATCCTCCTGTCTCAGCCTCCCAAATGCTGGAATTACAAGCGTGCACCACCACGCCCGGCTTGAAAGGTGTATTTCTACCCCGAGACAGCCGAATGGTCCCCAGGTAAAGCCAGCATCTTTCCCTTGGCCCTCCTCTGCTTTGCATGTTACTGGGAATAGTAAATGATACACTAAGCCTTTGTGAATAGTGACAACACACCCTAGCCTGCTGTGGAAGTTTGAACAATGGACCCCAAAGAGGCACACATCTCAATTCCCAGCACTTGTGAATGTTACCTTATAGAGTAAAAATGACTTCTGCCACTCTGCAAAAGGGTTTTGTGATGAGGAAGATATCCTGGGTGGCCCAGGAGGCTCCAGGGTAACCGCAGATTCATCCCGAGAGGGAGAAAAGGGAGAGTCACCTGCAGCAGAGGAGAAGGTGAGAGATGATGAGGGCAGAGACTGGAAAAAGAGGAAGGGGCCACAGGTGAAGGGCAGAAGTGGCTGCTAGAAGCTGAAGTCAGCAAAGAAACAGATCCCCGCCCCCTGCAGCCCTTGGACAGAGCCACCCCCTGCAGACACCTTATGTTAGCGGACTGTCATGGGTTGTGCATTTCTTTGTAAATTTGTGTTTTCTGAGCCCTTAGGTTTGTGATCACTTTCACAGAAGCTATGGAGAGGAACGGTGACTCCATCCTGATTCACCCTGAGGAGGCTGGGCCACCCAGGTAAGGTGAGCGCCGGGTGCTGTGACAAGCTGACGCGTGAGGCCGGTCACCCCATATTGCCTGCACCACACAGAGCTCCTCTGAGCCTCGAGGAGTTGGGCCAAGCCAGGTTTCCTGTTCGGAGATAAGGACGTGTGCCCCTCCTCTCCTGCAGTGTCACCAGTTTGCCTCTCTTGCAAGAGGCGGGCAGTGACTGCTTGGACACCACACCTTACCTCTGTGGCTTTCCATGATTGCTTCCTTTGGCAACATTCAGTTAGCCAGTGGGGAAAATTCAAGTCCAGCAGGTTAGGGCTGCATGGGAACCTGACACACTTGCTTATAAAACACCTCAACATTTCCAAGGGTGTTCCCTCCCCCGCCCCCCCCCCAGGTTTGGGGACACTTCTAACCAATTTTATTAGCATGATTGACTTGTGTGGCGCTTGGGTCCTGTGCCTCAGTTTATCCTCTCACTGAGGGGCAGCACTGAAGTTTGCCTTGGCTACCATACCCTCCCCTTCAGAACCCACGCTGGGCTATCACAGGGAACAGAGCAACATACCACAGTGGTACCACAGAGCCGGAGACGTGCCCAATTATCCTAACTAAACATGACCCAATATTATATCTTCCAATGTAAGAGCAGCTAAGCCAGAGACACTGGCCTATCAGCAAATCATTTGTACTCGGGACATTTTTGGTTTTCAAGTAAAATAACTGCCTGGTCCTCGGATCTGATAGGTCTTACAGGTTAGGTTATGAAGTAGCAGGACAGTCTCTGCAGGAGTGATGACTGTTGGATTTCTCTCTTCCAACAACATATTTTCAAATTTTGGGGACGGGGACACTGAGGATTGAGCCCAGAAGCATTCTACCTCTGAGCTACAGCACCGGCACTTTTTATTCTTCACTTCTAAACAGGGTCTCCCTAAATGCTAAGGCTCACACCAAGTTGCTGAAACTGGCCTGCAACCTGCGATTCTATCGTCTCAGCCTCCCAAGTACTGAGATTACAGGCTTGTGCCACCACACAGATTTGCTTTATGCAAAAGAGGACTCCCAGAATGTGAAATATGAAATGCAGAAGAAATTGATACTTCATGAGCATGCTGCAGAGTGGATAACAGGAAATAACCTCTTCCAAATTATGACTAAATTGCTAAATTAGAACTAAAAGTGTAAAAGAGACCCCAAACCTGCTGAGACCGTTAGAAGCAGCACAACTTATTACTAACTGTATACACTACTGCATTTATTAAGTGTTTTCTGTAAATGTCTAAATCTTAAAATGTTCAAGCATTTTTTATTATAACAGGGAACCGCAGGGATATATAGATGCGATGGCGATGTGCAAACCTTTCTATGTGAACTGGGAAACCCTTTCAATTTGATGATGCCCCGAGACATAACTACAGAATGTGGTTATTATTAGGTCCTCAAATTTAATGTACTTAGGCTATATTAACACAAAAGTGAATGCAGAATAAAAAGTGAATAGTAAAACTATTTTTAAAAAGTTGAAATTTTGGCAGAGTAAGAAATAAACTAGAAGTGACCAAAAAATTATAACATACTAAAATTTGGGCTACTAATGACTAGAAATTACTAATGATGTCTGACAGGGTACTTGAGAAATCACAGGTTGGAGGACAGCTTCAGCAAGTAGTGAAACTCGCATCAACCTAGTGAGACTTAAAGCTGAAATAAGGTAGATAATTCCCTCCTCCACCCCATCGTGTGTGTGTGTGTGTGTGTGTGTGTGTGTGTGTGTGTGTGTGTGTTACCGGGGATGGAACCCAGGAGCATAGTACCTCCAAGATACACCCCCAGTCCTATTTTTAAGTCTTTTTATTTTTAAACAGGGTCTCACTGAGTTGCAAAGAGCCTTGCTAAGTAGCTGAGGCTGTCCGGGAACGGCAATCCTCCAGTCTGAGCCTCCCAAATGCTGGGATTACAACCATGCACCACCAAGCCCGGCTAGCCATCTTCTAATCTATTCATCTATCCCATGTTTTCTTTCTTTCTTTTCTTTTCTTTTCGGTGGTACTGGAGTTCCTGGAAGCCCTTCTACCTCCGGGATACACTCCCACGGGCTACACTCCCAGACCTAATTTTTTTTTTTTTTTTTTTTTTTTTACCTTTTATGTGGAAACAGGGTCTCTTAAGCCAGCAAGGCTGGCTCCGAGCCAGCGAGATCCTCCTGTCTCCGCCTCCCACGGGCGGGGATTACAAGCGTGCGCCACCACGCCTGGCTCTATCCCATGTTTTCTAGAACAAATCCATTACTATAATTTTATTCTTTCCAATAAAAATAATTATAAAGCTTCTATCAATGCAATATAATTTCAATGTTTTTGCAGTTTACTAAGCAAATAAATTCCCAGATAAGAAAAACTCCTATTTTCGAGTGCTCCAGTTTGGGGCTTCAATTATTTTCACTACCGGATGGAGAGTAAAAGGAAGAGTGTGGTGCAGACTTGGGCAGGTGGGTGGGTGGGGGGACTCAGGTTTCTGGAGAGAAGGCGGCACTGAGGGTAAAAGCAGGAACGGGCTGAAGGAAAGCCTACGGCATCTTCCTGGAGCAACCACATTGCTGACCAGACACCGTATGTCTTAATAACTTAGAGCTTTGAGAAAATATGTTCCTCCCTCTTTTCTTCATGGCAATTCAATGTCAGAAGAAGAAACTTGAATATAAGACCAGAAAAAGAAATGACCCAAGAGCTGGTCCTGGCAAGCAAAAGCCCAGTAGCTGGGCTGATGCTGCGGAGCAGGGAGAGTCAGGGCCAAAAACGTGCACAGCTCTGGTTCCAGTCTCCCCGACCCGCCGCTAGAGCGGACCGAACCCTGGGGGTTCACTGTCCATTTTTGCAGAATAAGCCAGATGTCAAGAGGATATAGAATTAGGAAAAAAATCAAGATATGAATGAGGAGAATTTTTTTTCTCCACAGGTATCCTGAAAGAAAGACACTCACACACACACACCCCTCTTTGTGATGAAGAAGGGAGGAGAGGAGAGAAGCAGGTCTAGGATGAGGGACAACCTCTGCGGCCCTGGCAGGCAAGCGGTATTTACAACAGAAAAAGAAGCAGCAATTACCAAGGATGTGGAGCATCGAGATAAGCCCAGCAATATCGACTGAGCATGAGCTAGGTACTGAGCTACTGAGCACTGTGTTAGAAATTTGAGATACAAATGTGTAAAGACGTTCACTGTTAGACTTGAAAATAAGCAACGATTCTACCAGATAAACATGGTAAGGTCATGACCAAAGGGCAAGGGCAGAGCTGCCTTGCATCTCTGCACATGCGCCTCTCTGAAGGCACTCTGGAGCTGAGTGTCTACGGGAAAGAAAGCGGTTTTGGAAGGACACGCAGAGAGAGGTGCTCTCAGCAGAGATGGGCTCTTCCCAGCAGAGATGGGCTCTTCCCAGGATAGACTGTGGAACTGAGGGCGCTCAGCTGGGACCTCCACGAACTGCTTTGCCCTAGAACCGAGGGGAAGGAACTGACAGTGTCTGGTGAGGAAAGCAGTGTTATCTGACTTTGGGGCAGAAAGGTCTGTGCGGAGGCTTTGGAGAAGTTGGCACAGAAGGAGAGAGAGTGGAGGCAGGAGGCAGGAGGTGCCATGAAACTCACCACACCTGAACCAGGGCTTGGTGGTGGGCCTGGGGCAGGGAAGGGGCTGGTTAGAGGTAAGGGTGAACATATTTAAGAAAGAGTATGACTGGACACATGGCACATGCCTGTAATCCCAGTTCTTGGGAGGGTGAGAGGGGAGGATCATAGGTTCAAAGCCAGCCTCTTTAACTAAGTGTACTCTGTTTCAAAGTAAATAAAAAGGGCTGGGGCCTGGTGTGGTGGCGCACGCTTGTAATCCCCACGCTTGGGAGGCAGAGACAGGAGGATCGCGCAGGTTCGAAGCCAGCCGCACATGCTGGCTTAGGAGACCCTGTTTCCAAATAAAAATGTAAAAATAGGTCTGGGAGTGTAGCCCGGAGGTAGAAGGGCTTCCAGGAACCCCAGTACCACCAAAAATAAATAAATAAATAAATAAATAAATAAATAAATAAATAAGGCTGGGGGGTGTGGCTCAGAGAGAGAGAATGTCCCTGGGTTGAATCCCCAGCGCACGTGCGCGCGCGCGCGCACACACACACACACACACACACTCACACACACTCAACAGTGCTTGGAATCTCTGTTGAACATCTGCAGGTACTACTGCAGTTCACTGAAATGTGAAATTGAGGACAGAAATACTGGAGCATGTCAGCGCACACAGAGGAAGACCCTGGACACTGTCCTGAAGGACTCAGTGTGATCCGCTTGCCTCAGGCACATCCAAGCAGAGATGCGTATCTAGCAGTCAGGATGAAGGTCGAATGAGAGAGAGACACAGAGAACAAAGGTGACAGCTGGATACTAGGGTATGGACAAAACCACTCAATCTAAGTGGAAGAGTAAAAAATTAAAAAAAATAAAGAAAATAATAAGAGGACCTAGCAGGGGACAGAACAATGGGGGCACTTATACTTAAAGGAGAAGCAGAGCAAAAAAGAAAAATCCACAAAAGAGACTGAGAAGAGGCCAGGAAGACCAGGCAAAAGGTTGCCATAGAAACCAAGTGAGCGAGGCATTTCAAAGAGGTCAACTGTACAGAACGGCAAAAGATGTCAAGTGCCCATTAGATAGGACCCCAAGCAGGCGGGATGGTGTTATTGGTGTGGTAAGGACGTAGCTGGAATCAGTGAGGGCTGCAAGTGACACAGGGACAGGGAGCTGGAGAGTGGAGGCAGCCAGTGGTGCCGATTCCTGCTGGATGCTTCACTAAAAATTGGAGATGTGCTAAAGTGAGCCTAGGCCTTAGCTTCAGTGACGCCATGATGTTAGCCTAGGTGACCCCAAGGCACTAATGTTCGTCAGCCTGAGAAAAGGTTCACCAGGTTTTTTGCTACTAATGCATTACTGCTTGTTTGGCTTCTGTAACTCCTGCTTAGCTTGCACCTGCAGAGGAACAAAGGCCATTAGAGACTTTCTATTCTTAAGACAATAAAAAGTGGACAATAGAAGGGACCGACATGGGTTGCTGAGCTCCTGTGCAATGCTGTTCCTGGCTGCTGTACCTTCCACTTGACTTGTACACTAAAAGAAACAGCTGATTGTTCATTCTATGGGAACCTCAACTCTGCACACCAAGGAGACCTGAGATACAGCTCGGGCTGCACTCGGGACTCAACACCCTGCAGTATAGGTGTCGGTCAGCTAATCAAGACTTTCTAGTTGGTTTAAACTAAGTCTGAGTGGTCTTTTCTGGTGGTTGCCCTTTAATAGAGGTAGAGAAGAGGTAAGAGTGGGATTCCCACTGTGTGTTTGTTTGGGGATGTGAAAATTTTGAGGATGCTTCTGAGCTAAGGAGAAGGGACCTAAGAATGGAGAGAGAAAGATAATATGAAAAAAGAAGGGGTGACTAGTGGAATGAAGGCTTAGAAGCAGGGAGCAAGAACACAGAACACAGGGGCCCAGTAGGAGGTGGCAAGAAGAAGTCCTAAGGACACCTTGTCATCGGGCTGGGGGGAAGGAAGGAGGCAAGAATGAATATAGCCTAGTCTTGTGTGTGGCAGAGCAGGGCAGTGAGGGAGTTCATGGCGGCAGTAACTATTTTCTTTGAGAAATAAAACACCAAAACCTTGCCTGAGAAAAGGGCGTAATATCACTTGGAGGTAATAAGGACCACGGAGAGAGTTTGGACTGACCACTGTTGAGACTGCGGTATGTGTGAGCAGCACAAGAAGTCCTAAGGTGCAACTGAGATTGGATGTCACAAAAGTGGAAGACACTGGTTGTGATTCAACACGTGACATACAGTTGAGTTCACTGCGTGCTTGTTGCTCTGCCAAAGGAGAAGAGGCAAGGGTGCGAGGGAAGAGTGGGAGTGGTTGAAATGAGATGCCATGGCATCTGGGCTGGGAAGGAAAGAAAGGAAATACAAGAAGGGCACATCATACCTAGAGAAACCAAGGAGCAGACAAGGATTAGTGGTCAGAATTGTCATGACATGGAAGTTGACGGAAAAGAATTTCCAAGACAGAGTAGAGCTACAGACAGGCTTATTGAGGAAAGCGAGAAATGCACATTTAGGATGCAGGCCATCTCCAGAGTGAGGAGACTTTCGTGAGGGTTTGGCAGGAGGAGGTACGTGAGGATGACATCAGTTCAGTAGTCACAAGGTGATTCGGGGTGTTTGGGGCATCTCCCGGGTCCTGATGAGGCCTCCAAGGACACGTCGGGCTCTGATACTTGGATTGTAGCACACTGGGCTTGCAAATCAGGACATGTCTTTGGAATTGCAACATGGCAGGTGGGCTCAGTGGGGTCTGTGGTAAGAGCACTCATTCTTGGGGCTCCCTGAAGCCTTTCCCGGCCACCTTCCGAAGTTAAACAAGGCACCACAAGGATCGGATGGTAATGGTACTTTTTTTTTATCACAACATTTACCTTTGTTGGAATTAAACCTTTAATTGGGCCATTATTTGATTGTTCTCCTACATGAGATGTATAAGTTTTATGTGAGCAGGAACCATGTCTATTTGGCTCACCACTGCATCCCTGAGCCTTATGCAGTCCCTACCACATAGTAGGTATTAATTAGTTTTTTTTCACTATTTCTGCTGTTGTTGTTGAATACTTAATGAGAGAGCTAGAAGGTCTAAGAGACACTGGATTGTGGCCAGAGAGGCATCCATCCAGGTGGAATGTTTCGAGGGATGGGTGAGATCCAGGGTGGGGCAGGGCAGCTACAGCTGGTGGCTGGAGTGGAGTGGAAAGAGAGAAGCATGCAGGAAAAGAGGTGACATTAGTGCCTTGAAGCTTCCCGGGAATGTGACTGATGGCACCCAAGAGCGTGAGCACCTGACTGGACAGGAAGTGATCCCCTCAGGTAAGGGTAGGGAAGTTGCTCAGGGGGATAGACTTTGCTTCTGATGGTCCAGGGAAGACTGGAGAATGTTGATGGGCATGTCTCCAGAGCCATGGTGAGCTGAGGAGAGGAAACACTGTGCAGGAAAGAGAAAGGAGAACCAAAAACCGAGGTGATTGTGGCTGCAGATGAAGGAGGTGGGAGCCGAGAATTCACTGGTCTCACATTTCTTTCTAAGCATTTTAGAAAGATCAGCCCAGCAACAACATGTGGGAGAGACAAGAGAAGCTTGCTGGTGACAAGCGAAAAATTTCCCAAATGCCAGGCATGATGGCCTATGCCTGTAATCCCAGTACTTGGGAGGAGATTGAGACAGGAGGATTGCAGGTTTGAGACCAGCCTTAGCAATTTAGCAAGGCTCTTAGCAACATTGTAAGACCCTGTTTCCAAACAAAATATAAGATAGGGCTGGGGTGTATCTCAGAGGTAGAATGGCCTTGGGTTCAATTCCCAGTAAGGCGCGCGCACGCGTGCGCGCGCGCACACACACACACACACACACACACACACGGAAATCAACAAAACTCGGTGGTAACAGGATACAGTCAGACCAAAGCAGAAGTCAAGGAATTTGAAAATGAGAATTTACATCTTGAGTGTCTGGGCAAAATAATTCTAAATTGAAGCCGGGCGTGGTGGCGCATGTTTGTAATCCCAGCATTCGGGAGGCTGAGACCTGGAGAATCGTGGTTCACGGACAGCCTCAGCTACTTAGTGAGGCCCTCTGCAACTCAGTGAGACCTGGTTTCAAAATAAAGAATAAAAAATAGGGCAGGGGGTGTAGCTCAGAGGTTGAATGCCCCTGGGTTCCATCCCCAGACCCGCAAAACAAAACAAAACAAAAAAGCTAAATTGAGGCTACAGAGAGGGTGCGGGTTTATCTTTAATGTCTCTGGTTTGGGATATCCAGGTAGAACGTTCCAGCAGGAATCTGGCAGTAGTTGAACATATGTAGAGGCTAAAGCCCCCGGAGTATAGGAGATGACCCAGGCCCGGCTATGGTGAAGACATAAGTTCTCAACCTTAGCTGCACACAGGGCAACTCTTACAACCTCTTGTTCCTAGGCCCCACCCCTGAGGCACTGATGCTCCAGGCCCAGGCAGCAAGAAACTGCAGGAAAGAGTCAGTTCATGGGCAGCCCGGGTGGGGACCCACTGTTGTAGAGAGGAGTGTCAGTCAGGTCTGCTGGATGCACCTCCCTGCTCTATGACTTGCCAGCCAGATGACCGTGAGGAGTGATAAGTCATTTTGGTCTTAAGTTTCCTCCTCTAGAAAATAAAGATTGCATCTCTTCAAAGAATTGTCAGTGTTAAATATTACAGTGCGTGCAGTGTCCAATGCCATTCCTGGTGCATTTTGTAGACTAGACAAGCCTTAAGATTCAGTACAAGCCGGGGTCTGGGAAAGGGCATATTCAGCCCACACTCCCTAAAAGCATCTGACTTTCTGTTTAATAGAAAGGGAAGCAAAGAAGCTTCAAAGCTGTAATGAACAGAAGGGCACCTCTCTGTGTGCTTACAGTCTGGGCGGTGCTGAGACACATACCCAGTCTTCAGGACACAGTGCAAGATACAGAAGGCAGCACCATGTCTCCACCCAGGGCGAAGTTCCAGCAGCCGTAACTCGATTGAGACACAATACTGGAACTGTGTATGGCAGGAGGGATATCCATCAGGCATCCCTTCATTTTTTCAGCAAATATTACTCAGTGCCTACTCCGTGCAGGACATTGGAGTAGGTTCAGAGAAACAATAATAGACAAGAAAAAGACAGTCTCCATCACCAATCGGTCGACCTGACTGCTTGACACCTCTCTGTTCCAGGCCCTACTCAGCATCAAAAGAGCCACCACCACAGCCACCCCAGAACGTCTCTCGGGGTTTGGCAGTAGACTCCTAACTCGTTTGCCAGTCACCAGAAACAAGCTCCTCCATCCATTCTATAATCAGATTGTAGATTATTCATTCAAATAATCAAATAAATGTTAAATAACTATGTGTTGCAACAAAGGTGCACAATGTGATACTGTGAACCATAAAATAGGGTGTTTCAACAAGCAGAGAGGTCAGAGAAGGTCTCTGAGGCCAGAACCAAGCTGTGAAGAACAAGCTGAGGAGGCAAGGGGGAGGGGCTGACTCAGGCCGGACAAGCTCCACCCACAGCTTCTGCGCACCTCCGTGCTCCTCTTCATTCCACTCCCTTCTCAGCCTGGAACTTCTGTGGTGCTGGGTCCTCAGGCCAAAACCAGCCTGGTTGTTGCATTTCTTAAGGTCGTTAACAGTTTGTACCAGTAGAGGGCACCAACCACCCCTCCATCTGCTCAAAGCTGCCTGCAGGTTGAAGTAGCGTCGGCACTTGGTCACTCTGCTCCCAGGTCTAGGCTAAGACATCTTTTGTCATCTTGTCGCAAAATAAGTCTTGCAATTCAGACAAGCTTTTAATTGCCTACACAGATTTTACTCTTGAGCCAATAAGGGGTGAGGAAGTCAAGCTGTTGTAATACAAAGGAAAGAGGCCAAAGATTGCAGTATCAAACCTATCAGGAGTAATAACATGAAGGACTCTTGTAAACCTTTGCTCATTAACCTGTTTATCTGTCAACATTTAATGTTAATACATAACCACACCATGACCTTGAATTATTAACAAACCATTAATATAGCAATCATATCTAATAAACACAAGACTGTGGGCTATGCAGGACTATAATCTGAGGGGCTTTCTCTACTTTATTTGTTTTTTATATTGGAGATTGAACCTAGGGGCATTCTACCTATAAGCTACACCCCTAGCCCTTTTTTTAAATTTTGAAGCAGAGTCTCCCTAAGTTGCTGAGGCTGGCTGCAAACCTGTGATCCTCCTGTCTCAGCCTCCCAAGTACTGGGACTACAAGCATGAGCTACCATACCTGGCTTCTCTTTTAGTTTTTTAAAGATATATATTCCAAGCTGGATGTGGTGGCACACACCTGTAATCCCAGTACTTGGGAGGCTGAGACAGGAGGATTGCAACAGATTCAAGATCAGCCTCAGGAATTAGCAACCCTGTGTCCAAATAAAAAATTAAATAGGGCTGAGAGTGTAGCTCGGAGAGGTAGAATGCCTCTGGGTTCAATATAAGCACCACAAAAAATTAAAAATAATGATAAAACAAAACTAAAAAGGGCTAAGGGTGTATGCCCCTGGGTACAATACAATCCTCAGTAACACACACTCACACACACACACACACACACACACACACACACACACACCATGACCATACCCTCAGAGATTTGTGTGTGTGTGTGTGTGTGTGTGTGTGTGTGTGGTACTGAGGGTGGAACCCAGGGCCTTTTCTACCTCTGGGCTATACTCCCAGACCTATTTTATATTTTATTTGGAAACAGGGTCTCACTAAGTTGCTGAAAGCCTCACTAAGTAGCTGAGGCTGGCTTCGAACCTGCGCAATCCTCCTGTCTCAGCCTCCCAAGCTCTGGGATTACAAGCGTGAGCCACCACACCTGGTGCCAGCGATTCTTTTTTAATAATCTAGGTCTGCAACCCAGGAATGTGTGTTGTCAGAAGGCTTCTGATGTTACAAAAGTTTGGAAACTATTGCTATATAATTGTTGTATCAGAACTTGGAAGAGCAAGAGAGAAAAATGAATTCAAATATCTGATGACTTTTGAGTTCCTGACGTCTTTGGGCTTTAAGAGCAAGGCAACCCTACAAGGTCACTGGGTGGATTGAGACTGTGCCCCTGCTCTGTGGGCACCTGTCTCTAGTCTGAGAAGTCTCTGGTGACTTCCAGCCTCCACCTGCTGGGGAGGGGGCTGGTGCTGGAGTTCCATCAGCCTCAATTCATACCCTGCTCTGCCATTTGATGGTTACAGGCCCTTGAGTCAAGTGCCCTCGAGTTCCCCAAGCCTCTGTTTTCTTATTCATAAAATAAACACAGTGCTCATCCCACTGTAGTGGGGATTACATGAGCAAAGGTCAGCAACACACTAGGTGCCCAAGAAGCGCGGTGCCTGGAGGGAAGGCGGGCTGTCTTCGTGGCAAAGGCTGCCAGTATTAGGCTAGGAAAGCGGAGCCGCAGGCATGTCCACTGTCCCGTGAGCACCGTGGCAGGGACGGCGCACTCTCAGTTACAGTCGTCATCCCTCACCACGGTTTCACTGTCTGCAACTTCAGTTATTCTCAGTCAATGGCAGCGTGAAAACATTACGTGGAAATTTCCAGAAATAAGTTATTTATACATTTTAAATCGCACGCTGTTCCCAGTAGCATGGTGAAATCTTGTGCTGTCCAGACCCATCCTGCTCTGTCCCACCCGAGATGTCAACCAATCCTCTGCTTAGCATTCTCTCCTTTTAGTTACTCAGTAACCATTTCAATGATCAGACTGGCCACCATCATATCATAACGCTGCTGCATAATACCTACTTTACTTACTAATGGCTCCGAAGTTCAAGGGTAGTGATACTGGAAATTCTATTACAGTACATTGCTATAATTATCCTATTTTATCACTAGCTAATTGTTAATCTCACTGTATCTAATTTATAAGTTAAACATAATCATGTATATAGTCTGTATATATATATGATCAATACCACATGTAGTACATACATGATCTATATATATATATTTTTTATTACAGTATATATAGGAAAAAACAGTGAGTATACATTGTGTGCGTGCACGCGTGTGTGTGTGTGTGTGTGTGTGTGTGTGTGTGTGTGTGATTTTTCAGGCATTCACTGGGGATTTTAGACTGTATTCCCATAAATAAAGGGAACTATGGCACATGATATACATGACTCAACTTCAACTGGCAGGTGACCAAACGGACTGAATTTGTCACCTGAGAAGCTTGCATACCCTTAAATCCCAGGCTGAAGAGAGTCTGAGTTCTTTTCCTTTTTCTATCTCTTTTCAGAAACTTGCAGAATTTGATGATGGCCTCCATGTTCAATCCAGTGACACTTTAGAGTCCCATAAAGATTTCTGACTCGCCTCTACATCAGATCTGCTGACCCTCTCCTTTCCAAAGCCACCTGCACCTCTGTTCCTAGAAATGCTAGGTGCCCTCTGTGCTCTCCTCCTCCTCTTCCATTCCCACCTACCTTCCTGATCAATGCCCTTCACCCACTCCTTGTACATCAGCATCCCCATCTATCCTGCCTCCCTAAGGGATTCCATCCACCTCACAGACCGTCAGCACCTATGGGCCGATGCTTCCCTCTTTACCCCCAACTTTCCATTTCAGACTTTAACTGTCTTCTGAACATCCAAGCATGGGTGTCCATATGAACTTTAAAATCAGTATCTCCAAAATTGCATGAATCTTCCTTCCCCCTGCCCATAGAACGCCCGCCCCCCAATGGCCTCTCTTCCTCTTGTCATCAACCCCAATAACAGAGCATCTGGTCAATTCCTAGACCGGAAACCCAGCAATCATCATCCCTATTTTTTTTCTTTTTGGGGTATTGGGGTTCCTGGAAGCCCTTCTACCTTGGGCTACATTCCCAGACCTATTTTATTTTTGGAAAGAGGGTCTCTTAACCCAGCGTGGCTGGCTTCGAACCTGCACAATCCTCCTGTCTCCGTCTCCCAAGCGCAGGGATTACAAGCGTGTGCCACCACGCCCAACATCATCATCCCTATTCTTCTTCCACCTTCCCTGAGCCTTCTGCTCTTCTCCATCCTCCCCTGAGCCGGCTGATTTTACCTGTCCAGTATGCTCAGCCTGTCCCTAACCCTTATCCAGAACCTCATCATCTCTACCAGAACCACAATGGCATGAGAAAGTTGAATTCCTCAGCGTCAGCCCAACCCCATGACCTGACTCTTCCTTCATTATCTACCATGCTCTTCCTCATAATTCATCATCTAGTAAGATCATCCTGTGGTGTGTTTCTGCAAGATCAGAAAGCTCTGCCATGCCTTTGTGCCCACCCTGTACTGAAAGCAGCCTCCCTGCCTGCCTTTGCTTGGCTACCTCTTACTCTCGGTAGCAGGCTAAGTGGTTCCCACTCTCCCCCAAAGATATGTCCACCTGGAACCTATATATGACCTTATTTAGAAAAAGAGTCTTTTCAGATGTAACCATGTTGAAGATCTTGAGATGAAGTCATCCTGTATTATCCATGCAGACTAAATCCAATAACAAGTATCCTTAGAAGAAGAAGAGAAGACATGGGAAGAGAGGCCCATGGAGATGGTAGCCCATGAAGACAGCGGTAAGATGGGAGTGATGTAGCACTGTGATGCAGCAGCACCCATTAGGTGCAAAGGGATGACAAGGGATGAAGGAGGAGGAGGAGGAGGAGGAGGAGGAGGAGGAGGAGGAGGAGGAGGAGGAGGAAAGGAAGGTAGGAAGGAAGGAAGGAAGGAAGGAAGGAAGGAAGGAAGGAAGGAAGGAGAGGGTGTCTCGGCCCAAGCGTTGAAACAGCATGCTGTTCTTTTCCCTGTCTCCTCCACTTGTCTTCGTCCACATTTCTGCCTCGTCTGGTGGCCTTGCCCTCAGGGCCGCAGGGCACAAATGCAGTCTTGGGTTCCACTGCGGCACTTCAGCAAGTGTGGGAAGCTGAATCATGACTCTGGAAAGACACCCAGCTCCTAGCTCCAGGGCCCTGTGAGTGTTGCCGTGTACGGCTCAGAAGGACTTTGCAGAATGTAACTCGGCTCTAGACCTGGAGACAGCAGGTTGCCTAGGAAGGTCCTGATGCAGCCACAACTGTTATGACAGGGAGGAGGCAGAAGGAGGTGTGACACTCACAGAGAGAAGGCAACCTGACGATGGACAGAGGGACAGTGACATGGCCGCAAGCCAAGGGATGCCATTAGCCGTGTGTGTGTGTGTGTGTGTGTGTGTGTGTGTGTGTGTGTGTGTGTGTGTTTCCAAGACCTCCAGGCAGGAGTAAAGACACTGAAAGCACTAGAACTGTGTGGGAGGTGCAAGTGGGACGAGTTGCTATGGTTTCAGGGCTGCCACCTGGCTGAGCAAAAGCTGCCAAGTGCTAAATCTAAAAATAGGACTGGAAAGCCCCGCACGGTGGTCACACCTATAATCCCATTACAGGAGGATCGCAGGTTTGAGGACATCCTCGGCAATTTAGCAAGACCCTGTTTCAAAATAAAAAATAGAATAGGGCTGGGGTGTATTCAGAAGTAGAATGCTCCTGGGTTCAATGCCCAGTATAAAGAATTAATTATAAATTAATTATAAGAAATTTTAAAAGGGCCAGGTTTACTCTCCAGTGCCAAAAAAAAAAAAAAAAAAAAGACAAGGTAGAAAACCAAAACTAAACAAGTTCAGAGATAAGAACCAAAGGGATGAAGCCATCTTTGGAAAATCATTCCTTTATGAATACAGGTCTCCCCGGGCCTTGGGTTCCTTCTGGCTTGGGCTTGGCAGACACCTTCACTCTGTGTTCTCAGGGTAGGAGATATTGCTGTAACACCCTACCCCCATCCCACCGAGACCCCTCTTGCTCTTGAGATGACAGCACCATCCCTGCCAATACTTACCATTAAAATCATGCTGGGGGCCAGGCGTGGTGGCGCACGCTTGTAATCCCCACACTTGGGAGGCAGAGACAGGAGGATCGTGCAGGTTCGAAGCCAGCCGCGCGCGCTGGCTTAGGAGACCCTGTTTCCAAATAAAAATGTAAAAATAGGTTTGGGAGTGTAGCCCAGAGGTAGAAGGGCTTCCAGGAACCCCAGTACCACCAAAAAAAAAAAAAAAATCATGCTGGGTTGAGGATATTCTTGGTAAGAAGGGACCCAGGATCCAGAGCTGCTGAAAAAGAAATCCAGAGAAGCCGCCAGCCCAGTGGGATAGTGGAGGCCACTCTGGGGATGGGCACTGACAGTGGCTGGGTCATCCAAGCAATGTTTTCTTTTTCTCAGAGCATGGACCTGCAGCAGCACTGCCAAGTCCCTCTGTGTATGGCTCCTGGCACCTGGCTCACCATCGGTGCTCACAGCTCGCACTTACCACAGGACTCATGAGAAGCAGAACAAGGTAGAAAGAAGCTCAGTGACACAGCTCAAGGCAGCAGTGTGTCCTGCAGAACATCTGCTAGCCCTAAATCACAGGTGTCTGACTGGACTCCCCTACACGGTAGCAGAGGGGTAAACGGAGGCCGCCCAACCTGGTGGTCACATGGCCATTCAGTCATGCACACTGAAATACGTGGTGGCGGCAGCTTGCTGTGCTGCTGGGCATCCTGGCTGTCCTCATTGACCCTGGAGTTCCTCAACCTTAAAATGGAGTATCCAATTTCATGTTCTTCTATGTCCTTTCCAAGTACTTGGCCTTACTTGCTTCAGAAGAGAACCCAGGAGTCTGGGTCCCCTCATGCCTTGTCTTTCAGGCGTCTCAGGAGCACAGTAGGGTCAGCCACATCTGTGCTTTCCCCATTTCCTGACAAGACTCCTACCTTACTCTCCCTGGTGCTCTCAGATGCATCTAGAGTTCTGCTCTGTATGGAGATGTGAGGTAGAGGAAGAACTGGAAATTACCAGAATGCTGTCTTAGAGCGATTTGGCTGAAATTACCATAGGCCCTCTTTTCTTTCCATACAAACTCCTTTCCCCCTTCCCAAACCCACAAATCCTGTTTCTAAAATTGAAAAGAAACACAAAAGGATCCATCTTTCAGTGTTTGGAAGCTACATTCAAACCTATGAAACTAAAGAAATCAGAGCAAAAGACATCAGTTGACTTTCTGTCCTTGGGGCAAAATACCTGAGAAAAACAACTTAAAGCATGAAGGGTTTATTTTGGTTCATAGTTTCAGAGGTTTAGTCCATGGGAAGTCAGCTCCATTGCTCTTGGGCCTGTGGTCATGGTGTGAAGCTCATCAAAATGCACTAAATCTGCTCAGAGCTCGAGCTCCTGTGTGTGTGTGTGTGTGTGTGTGTGTGTGTGTGTGTGTGTGTGTGTTACTAGAGATTTAACTCAAGGGTATTCTACCTCTGAGCTGCAACCCAGTTCTGTTTGTTTGTTTCTTTGTTTGTTTAGTTATTTATTTATTTATTGCAGGTCTGGGGATGGAACCCAGGGGCATTTGACCTCCGAGCTACACCCCCTGCCCTATTTTTTATTCTTTATTTTTAAACTGGGTCTCACTGAGTTGCAGAGGGTCTGAGTTGCAGAAGTAGCTGAGGTTGTCTGCGAACCATGATCCTCCTGTCTCAGCCTCCCGAATGCTGGGATTACAAGCATGCACTATCACGCCTGGCTGTTTGTTTGTTTGTTTGTTTAATTATTTATTTATTTATTTATTTTGAAACAAGGTCTTGCTAACTTGTTAAGGCTAGCATCAAACCTGCCACCCTCCTCTCTCAGCTTCTCAAGCACTGGGATTGCTACAGCTGTGCAAACTACCACACCCAGTGAGACAACTCACCTTCACGACAAAGCCTCTTCCTCCTAATTCATTGACCTATAAATCAAAAAATGTTGAGGCCATCTGCAATTTAGTGAGACTCTGTTTCAAAATAAAGGAATAAAATAGGGCTGGGGTGTAGCTCAGAAATAGAATGTCCCTGAGTTCCATCCCCAGTACAGAAAGGAAAGGAAAGGAAAGGAAAAGAAAGGAAAGGAAAGGAAAGGAAAGAAGACTGGAACAAAGCAGGCCTTCATGATCTAGTCACCTCTAAAGGCTGCTGCACTGGAGACCAAGCCATCAACACATAAGCTTTGTAGGAACATTCTGATCCCAATAAAACATAGAATAACAATGATGAATACATTCTACCTATGAGCTCTATATTCTTTAACAGAGATCTTTAGACGCCAGGAGGCTGAGCACAAAGTAAAATTTAAGCAGCGTTGCCTAATTTCTAAGTTGACTTACTTTGTTGTTTTCTTTCATCAAGTTTAATTTATTAAATTAGCATAAAATTGTATTTATGAACCAGGCAGGGTGGTGCACGCTTGTAATCCCAACTTGGAAGGCTGAGACAGGAAGATCACAGGTTTGCAGCCAGGTTCAGGTATTTAGTGAGGCCCTCCGCAACTTAGTGAGACCCTGTTTCAAAATAAAAAATAGGACTGGGGTGTGTAACTCAGAGGTAGAATGTCCCTGACTTCAACCCCCAGTACTGCAAAAAAAAAAAAAAAAAAGTATTTGTATCATATAGAAAAGATTAGGCAACTTTCTATTGATGTAACAAAATATGAGGCTGTTAACTTTATAAAGAAAAAATATTTATTTAGTTTACAGTTTGGGAGGTTCAAGGGCATGGTGTCTGCATCTACTTATCTCTCAAGAAGGCCTTCTCAGCTACATCAGGGTGGATGGCAATGTAGGAACACATACAGGAGCTTTCTACAAAGCAAGAGGTCTGGGTGGTGCCAGTCTCAGCCCTTTATAACTGGAAAGAGAACTGCTCCTCCAGGGTTCTACCAGAGCTACCTTCATCCCTTCTGAGGAAGGATATGCCCCCAGCAAACCAAGGATATTCCATTGGCTCCACCTCCTAAAAGTTCTACCACCTCCCAAGACTGCCACCTTGAGGCCAAAACACATAGACATCTGGGGAAAAAACACACCCAAATCACAGCAAGCAGGAGTTTTGAATCACAGCAAGTTGTCCCTTGGTACTCATGGGAGATTGGTTCCTGTACGCCCTCAGATACCAAAATCCATGGATGTTTAGGTCTCCGCATATAAAATGGCATAGTTTGCTGGGTGTGGTAGCACACGCTTGCAATCCCGCGCTTGGGAGGCGGAGACAGGAGGATCACACAGGTAAGAGACCCTGTTTCCAAATATATATATATATATATATAGTCTGGGAGTGTAGCCTGGAGGTAAAAGGGTTTCCAGGAATCCCAATACCACCAAAAATAAATAAAATGGCATAGTTTTGCATATAACCTACATATATTCTCCTACATACTTTAAATCATCTCTAGATTACTCACATACTTAATACAATATAAATGCCATGCACTTTGTTATTTTACTATATTGTTTAGAGAATAAAATGAGAAGAAAAGTTTAGCCATGTTCAACGAAGACACAGTTTTCCCCCTGATTTTCCCAGTCCACGACTGGTTTGATCTGCAGGTGTAGAAACCTCTGATCCTAAAGGCAGACTGTATATGTTGTGAGATGGTTATGCTTAGTTAACTATCAAAGTATTCAAATACTTTGTTAATACTTAGTTAATAATCAAAATACTTAGTTAATAATCAAAGTATTACCTCACATGGTGATCATTTTTGTGGTATGAATACTTATCTACTCTCCAAGCATTTTTCAAAAACACAATGTATCATCATTAGCTGCAGTCAGCACCCTGTGCAATAACAGACCTCTTGATCTTGATCCTCCAGGATCCTTTGAGCAACATTTCCTCTTCCTGGCTTTCTTTGTATGTCAATACTAATATAATATCTGAGGATGGTCATGTTGACATACACACTATGAGACCATTGCTACCCAGCCAGCACTAGGTGACAGTCACTTTTGGGGGGGTGCCCCAAGACCCCCATTTATTTGCCTAATTTGGGCCAACTTAAACTTTAGAAGGAGCATAGTAGCTCACACCTGTAATCCCAGCTACTCAGGAGGTTGAGACAGGAGGGCTGCAAGTTCAAGGCCAGCCTGAGCAATTTATCTCAGTCTCAAAATGAAATTTTTTAAAACTGGGCTGGAGATGTAGTTCAGATGCAGAGCACTTGCCTAACAGGAAAGGCCCTGGGTTCCATCCCCAGCATGAGAAGGGGATGACAAAGAAAAATATCAGAAGGAATTACTATGTTTTTTTTCAGGGAGATAAGGCTTTCTTAAGGGTGAGAAAAATGTCAAATGAGTGACCATATCCTAAAACAATGCAACCCCACAATGCACTGCCAAAACATATGAAAGTTATCACAGAAGAGATTTGCTGGCAAAATAAACCCATCGACTGAGTAGCTAAGACTTCTTTTAGGTGTCTTGCTTGAATTTCCTTATTTCACCCTAGCGATGAGCTTGTGATACAGTAGAAAGAACAATTATCTCCATTTTACAGAATTTTACTGAAATCCCTTAACTCGCCTAAAGTCTTTCTAGGTGCTTAGCTGTTGGAGCTGGAAGGAGAAAGGGCTGTTTGGTTCCAGTGACCACAGCTCTTCCCATTCTGCTCTCACAGTGGGTGAAACTAGGTCAAAATCCAGGAAGACTTGGCTGTCCTGCGGAGAAGGAAAAGCCACAGGAGGAGCCCGATTTGGGGACTGTGTGACTGGGCCTTCAAGCAAGGAAGGAAGAAAAAAAAAAAAAACCTTCCCTAGCCAACCTGGACTGGACGCGTGTTCCAGGTGACGCGGCAGCCCCCCAGCACCGGGCGAGCATGCGCACTGTGCCCCCCAGCTGCACCCACTCGCGCGACCACAGCCAGCTCAGCTGCACCGGAGCCTGGACTTTTAGCCCCCGGGCAAGCCTTGGGCCCAGCGCCGAGATCCAACCCAGGGAATCAAACAGTGCTCGTGGAATGAAATTTGGCCTGTACAAGGTGCCTGGCCTGCAGCTGGTGGTTAACACCGGCAGTAAGAGGATCAACTCCGAGTCCGCTGGCTTAAAAAGGGGGGTGGGGTGAGAAGCGTGCGCGCTCCCTTTTGCCCATTCACGTAAGTTAATTTGGATGATAAGGGTTCGTGTTTAATCCCTTTGTGTGCCAGTAAATATGCTGAAATGGACAACCCCTGCGAGGACACCCGCGGCTGGCAGAGCAACCTGCAGGAGGGTGCGGGTCGTGCTCAATCTGGCGTGAAGTAGAAAAGAAGCTGGAAGCCAGACGGAGAGAGGCACCCTAGGGTGCGTGGTGCAGACTGACCCTCACTCGCACTTCCCTAGCCGTGGCAGGTGGGCGACTGGCTCCTAGAGGCTCTGCACTACGGGTCTGGCTCTGCGCCCTGGGGCTCCATAGGGCCCACCCGGGCTAAGGACTACTACCACCCAAAGGGAGAGCCCGGGCCCTGCCGCGGCCTAGCAAAGTGAGAGAACTCGCGTGGAAGCTGAGGACTGACAAGGAAAGAAAGCTGTCTAAGAGAAAGTCTTCGCTGTTCCCAAACGGAAACGATTAGAAAAAGGTGAGAACTCTGTGACTCCAAAGCACGTCATAAAACAAAAGTCGTTTTTATTGTTCCCATATGCAAGAAAGCTCACCCACCGCCCACACCCCGAAGGCCGGGAGCTCTCGGAATCAGGGTTCGGAGGCAGCCTAGGGGCGCGAGGAGGGTGTCGCGGGAGGAGGCCCCGCGCGGCCCGGCCGCCGCCGCAAAGGCGCAGCCTGCCAGGAGAGTTCCCAGGCGCCGCCAGCCCCTCCTTCCCCCCAGCAAATTTCCTCCCTCGTTTCTGCGGATGCCTCCCCTCCCTCCTCCCCCACCCCGATATTTTCGCTTTCTAAAACCATAAAAAAGAGATCAACTTCCCTAACTTCACGGGGCCCTTTTCAGTGACAAATATTGATGCCCAACGCGTCTGCGCTCTCCCGCCCCCAAACGTTCAGAAAAGGCGCCCGCGAAAGAGGGACATAAAAAGTTAACAATGCTGTGAAAATATGTTTGCAGAAAATAGACAATCGTTGGATTAAACGTATTCAAGTATGAAATAATGCCTTTTTGTGTCAAAACTTGGGCGATGGGCGGGTACAAAAGTTCCCTGTGGCAGCTACTTGCTGCCTTTGTGAGCCGTGCGCTTCGGCGTCTCCACTTGGGCGCATGACTCAGAGGTCTCTAAGCGCGATTGTTTCTCCCTTTCTAATGACATTTACCGGATCAAAACATGCTGTTAATTCGATCAGAAGGCTTCACCCTCCCTGACAAAGCCACAATAATTTCTCCTGAAGTTTGTTAAATTGACCAAAATTAGGCAAATGAATAGGGGTCTGGAGGCACCCCCTCACGCAGGTGACGTCGCATAATGCTCGCCTGGCCCAGCTGCATTCCCCCTTTTCTTCTCGGCCCACTCCTCTCCGTGTTGCCCCCCAATCCTCCCACCACCACCACACCCCCCCACACACGCCCGTTTGCTTCTCCTCCCCCACCCCCTGGCATTATTAAAATTTAGCCCAATGCAACTATTCATACTTTTCAATGGACATTTTCGTATAGGATAATAGGCTACAAATTGAGCCTCTTCCCCCCACGAAGAGAGAGCCGGGGAGGGGGGAGAAAAGAAAGCGAGCGACTTGGTCAGGGAGCGGGGGGAGCGTCGCGTGCCAAAGGCCCGCGGGAGGGGCGAGGCGAGGCGGGAGCCTCGTGTGCCAGCCGCAGCCCCACACCTGCCGGGATGGCCGGACAAATAAAGCGGTGTAGACAAAAAAGGGGGAGATGGACGTGTCACCAAGTCGTGTGAGAAAAGCCTGGGAACAAACGGGGCGCCTCCGTCTCCAAGAGCTCTCCCTTGAACCCGGCGGAACAGCCTATTAAAGGCTTACTTAATTACTTTAATGACTCTGGACAGGCTTTAAAACGCACTCGGCGCTGGAACGGCGGGCTTGCTGGGATTTGTAAACAGGAGATCGTGTGAGACTCAGCAGTGGGACTAAAGGAGGCGACGCTGTTTTGTGCGGGCCCTCGCCCCCCGGTGCCCGCGGCCACTGCGCCCCTGCGCCCCGCACCCGCGACGGCTGCAGGCGCTCGCTCGCCCGCCGGCCCCAGCTCACAGCCTCCCTTTCCCGCCGGGGCTGCTACCCATGCAAATGTTATGCCCCAGCCGATCACGTGTCCTTTGAAGGGCCACGTGGATTAACAAAGCTGATCTGCCCCCAGCTCGCCCCCCTCGGCTGCTAAATTTTTTTTCTGAACTTCTTTAAAACCGATCTCGAATGCATACACCCTCCAAACGCAGATCCCCTAATCCTATGGAATAATTCAACTCGTGAATGCACTTGGCGTTCGCAGTGACCGCTTTATAAGGCAGCCTGTCGGAGCTGGAAGGCTGCAGTCTACCTGGGACACTCCAAGAGGGACACGAGGTGGAGAGGGGACGGGTGCCTCGCGCCGCCGCCTCTCCCGAGGGCGCGCACTGACCAGGATGTCAGACAAGCTCAAGGAACGCAAAGTGAGGCCTTGCGCCCTGGCTGAGCCGAGCGACCCACGGGGCGGCCACCTGGCTGGCCCGACGGCAGAGACCTGGCCGCACGGGACTCTGCTCGCGCAGGAATCCCAAGTGGTTTGGGAAGGGGATGGAGATAGAGAGGGTCCTGGACCGGGGGACGCTCGTGCTCAGAGGCTTGTGGCCACCTCTCCAAAGCCGTGGCGCTCGCTCGGCGGGGCCGAGTAGTCCGAGCGGGTAGGGCGGCTGGAAGGAGAGCGCTCCCGCGCCGGCGTAAGGGGACCCTTGCCCCGATTGTGCCTGGGCAGGCAGGCGTCTCCTACTGGGGGGGGGGGCGAGCCCCACAGCTGCGATAGCCATCTTGGATGACTCTCTGGGTAAAGCTTTCCTCAACGTGTAAACCTCTGTTTGCAGAGAACCCCGGTTTCTCATAAAGTGATAGAAAAACGGAGGAGGGACCGAATCAATCGCTGCTTAAATGAACTGGGCAAGACGGTGCCCATGGCCCTGGCGAGGCAGGTAACGTCCGCTGCGCGGGGGGCGTCAGGCGCTGGGAACCCTCTCCGCTCTGGGCGGAGATGCCAGGCTGTCTGCGGCTTCGGCAGGCCTTAAGTGCCAGCCCGGCTCTCCCGGGATGTGAGTGCAGGGTGAGCCTCTGGAGGCTGGGACGTGTATCCGCGGCCGCGTCTGGCTCGCCGGTCCTTTCCAGATTAAGAGGGGGAGGGTTAGGGGAGTTGGCCTGCTGGGGGTTGGCCGGCCGCAGCAAGGGGCCCTTTTTCCTTTTGCAGAGTTCCGGAAAGCTGGAGAAGGCCGAGATCCTCGAGATGACTGTCCAGTACCTGAGAGCCCTGCACTCCGCTGATTTTCCCCGGGGAAGAGAAAAAGGTGGGCGCGATTAAGGGAAAGGAGGACTGGGAATGAGGGATGGAGCCTCTCGGAGAGGTCTCCTGGAGGAGAGCCTCGGAGCTAGGAAGGGCAGGGATCCCGCGGAAGCGCCTCTCGTTCCTAGGCGCTGGCGAAGCGGCGCTGGAGAACTGGTATCTGGAGATGCTGGGTCCATCGCCTCCTCCCAGCTGGGGTGGGTGTGCCCAGGCTCTTAGAGAAAAGAGGGCCTTTACTCCAGGGTCCTCAGTCTTTAGCCTGCAGAAAGGAAAGCGCGGGCCTCAAATGGGAACTTTGGCTGGAAAATATGATGGGAGAAGCCAGGCCCCCTCCTCGAACTTCCCACTGGGAAGGGACTGTTCAACGACTTTTTTTCTTCCTACCACGTTTTGCGCCCCTCCAGCAGAACTTCTAACGGAGTTTGCCAACTACTTCCACTATGGCTACCACGAGTGCATGAAGAACCTGGTGCATTACCTCACCACAGTGGAACGGATGGAGACCAAGGATACCAAGTACGCGCGCATCCTTGCCTTCTTGCAATCCAAGGCCCGCCTAGGAGCGGATCCCGCTTTTCCATCGCTGGGTTCGCTCCCCGAGCCCGATTTCTCCTATCAGCTGCACCCGGCAGGGCCGGAGTTCGCTAGCCACAGCCCGAGCGAGGCCACTGTGTTCCCCCAGGGCGCCGCCCCGGGGCCTTTCCCCTGGCCTCACGGCGCGGCCCGCAGCCCCGCGCTGCCTTACCTGCCCAGCGCACCGGTGCCCCTCCCAAGCCCCGCGCAGCAGCACAGCCCCTTCCTGACGCCCGTGCAGGGTCTCGACAGACACTACCTCAACCTGATCGGTCACGCCCACCCCAACACCCTCAACCTGCACACGCCCCAGCACCCCCAGGTGCTCTGACGCCCACCGGCCCGCTAGATTATTCTGCGCTTCCGGCGCTGCTTAGGAGGGATGCTGTATATATTGTACAGGTGTAAATATGGTGCCAACAAAAGGCTGGGTAAGAGAAGAACAAGAACGAATTCGTCTTCTGAAGGATCTCCCGTTGGCAATAAATGTTTTCTGACCCAAAGAGATGGTTTCTTTGTTGCTTTCTGCTCAGCCGTGGCCCATCCCCTTCGAGGTGCCAATGGCACCGTCTGACAGGGGCCAAGAGAACGGGCCCTTGGGAATGTAGCCGGGAAGGGGACCCTCTGCGGAGTCCGAGAAGAGGGGGAGGCTAACTGGAGGCTTAAACAATTACCGGAGGCGTCGCTCTGGGGTGGAATCCGCGTGCTCCGGAGCGCTCCAGGCTCCGGGCTCTGGGGTGCTCCAGGCTCCGGAGTGCCTAGGCTCGGGAGCGGAGCGCTCCAGGCCGCACCTGCCTTGCGCGCTTCTGGGGCCTTTGCCTCGGTGAGGGGAGGGCCAAGGCTGGGAGCCCGGTTCTCGGTTCTCAGAATATTCAAATTGAAGGACCCGCCCCAAACTGGCTTTGGCGAACTTTGGGCAGCTGGGAGTCCCGATGCTTTCTCCACCGCGACGCAAATCGGATCCGCGCACTAGCCCAGAGAAATGGAACGCAGGGAAACCCTGGCCTTCGGGGCGCTTAACTGTAAAAAATAGGTAGAGAAAGTAACGGTGTGTCTTAGAAACAACACGCGTCGAAGTATTCTATCATCTGAGGACAACTGCTTTGGAGGCAGAGGGGGCAGGGAAGCTGGAGTTACCTTTGTTACTTTTTGCGCACAAATCAGCCCAGCCGCAAGGGCTCCGGGTGACTGGTTGAGAGACGGCACTGGCACTGGCCAGGTTGGAAGATGCCCTTGCCCAAAGACTTGCTTCTCCAGCGGGTCCCCACCTCAGTCCACTGGCCCCGGATCCGGAGTTGGATTCGGATCCGAGTTCCATCACTGGCCAAGAGAGAAAGTTCGACAGCCTTTTCCCTTGGCGGGATTTTTTTTTTAAATCTTTCAGAGAGCTGTGGTTTTCAATTCCAGTGGATTTGTTTTAATGACAAAAGAGTGATATATTTAGAATAACAAGCTAAAATCATATTTTCTAAGGCCAAAACAGTGAACCGCCAAGTTGTTTTATGTAAACAGGTGAAATAACAAGTTATCCAGCCAACCAAAGTTGTTTATGGACATTTAAATTTTCTCCATCGCCGGTATTTTTTCTTTGAGCTTTTGCTTCTCTTATCTTTGATACCCTTTAGCTAAATAATTTAAATTATATAGCACCATTTTCCTTTATATCCAGAAACTATTTAGCCGAATGTTTGTGAGGCGACTTGTGTTCTCCCAGATTAGCCAGAGGACAGTAAATTAACTTATTGCATTTCTCTGGACAGGGTTTAAGAGAACTCTGACCTGGTGTGTTTACAGAGGTCATGGAATGGGATGACCTGCAATTTGTAAACCACCAAACTTCATTACACAGACAGAAACAAAACAAAACAAACAAACCCCTTCCTCACCGTGTCCATAAAAACGAAACATACCATGTGCATGTTTTGGGGAGGGGAAATTCACAAACTTTAGAAAACTTTATCCAGCATGTTTTCTTGAAATATTCTTGAAATAGGGATTCTTGAAATACAGGGATTCTTGAAATAGCTGTAAAATGTGAGCTAAGCTTTCCTTGTGAGCTGACAAGAGCTGGAGATTGGAAGTGTGAGACCAGGCAGCCTTCCTGAACATTTACATGGAGCAGTAGGGATGGAAACAAATTGAGCAGAAGTGGGAGAACGGATGGTGTCCATTATTGGACACACGTCTTACACCATTTTCATCGGTGCTGGATATAGAATATGAAGAGGGCCTTTCAGGGGGTTTTTCTCTGAGCACTAAGCCAATCTGAATTCCCTTCGGCAGCGAAGCATTAAAGATATAGTGTTACCCTGGAAATATAAATTATTAATATATTCCGCATTTTTGTCACTTCTCAACTGTTAACCAAATCAGACAAAACTTCCTTTCGCTAAGTAGATTTTCTCTTTGGGATTAGCTTTGGGAACGCACAGGGCCACCACAGTCAAAACTTTAGTCATTTACATATAATTTTGCAAACTTCCACTGGTCCATGACAGTCTTTGTACCTCAAATGTTGGTATTCTTGATTTTTTTTTCTTTCTCATTTAACTTTGGAGGATAAAACCCTGCTTTGGGTTTACAATGACTTTAGGATAAAAGTCTCCCTCCCCTTTCTCTCCTTTCGTGTGTGTGTGTGTGTGTGTGTGTGTGTGTGTGTGTGTGTGTGTTGTAGTTTTTTTTTCTTTCTGAAACCTTCATCTGAAGTCCCAATTCTCTAGACTTGGCCAAAAGTCAAACTTGAAATAATTTGACTTTGCAAAAGATTAAAAATGTCACTGCAAAATGGAATTGATTCAACTCACATTGTGACTTGAATGCGTTCTTCCTGCACTTTTTCTGAAAGCACACCACTTCCAGCCTTCGGGCCCCAGGCCCCCACCACCATCCCTCCACTCTTTCTTTAAGTAAGTTGTATAGTAATGGTTTCCAAGAGAGGCCCAACCAAACCCAGAAATAACAAAAAACAAAACCCAGTGGGTTTGGCTGGAGGTAAGCCATTGTGATGTTTCTGAAAGAGGCAAGCTCTTGTTCCTTGGGCTTCATCCTTGAGTGGGCAAGAATAAAAATAATCATCCCCATGAAATCAAAGGTTTTCTCCAGGGGCTTGAGGAACAAAGCTCAAGGCCTGTGCTCAGGGTCTGTCCCCGTGGCTCTGCAGGGCTAGGACTAGTAGCTTCCAGGCACTCCAGCCACCCTGCTGAAGGACAAGGATGATAATACAGAGCTCACTTGTGCTTCCAAGCGTTATTGAACAAAGACAGCCCCCTGGATTGCGGGGGCCCCTCCAGACTGGGCTGCTGGATGTCAGGAAAGGAAGGTAAAGGAAAAGGAGCTGCTGTGCATGTTCCTGAGCCCACAAAGGCATAGGACTCCTAAGGACCTGATAATGGGAGTCTGCCTGGAGTCACACGCCAAGAAAAGGAGGCGATGAGGGACATGCAGTAGTTCAATAAATACTTGCAGAATGACAGTGAGCTACCTAGCAGTGCTGAGCCTCTTGACTCTTGAATTCTACGGCAGGTCCTCACCAAAACTCTTGTTTCCGCCTTCAGTCCCCTCCTGTGTCATCAACGGCAAGAAAATAATTGCACATTCACCCAGAAATCTGTGCCACAATCCCCACACATTCTGAGGGTTATTAGAGTGCTGAGGCCTCTGGAGCGCTTGCCCGGCCTCTGTGCCTAGCAATCCTACACCACAGTCTGGCAGCAGGAGACAATGTCTGGCTTGCTTGGCTCAGGCAGTTAGCTCCTCCTGCAGGACCAGTTTCATGCAGACACCAGAATGTGCAATCCACATTCTCTTCCTCCCACAGGGAGAAGATCCAAGGCTGATCTGAGTCAGACTCTACCTTCTCTTCGACTCTATTAACTATTCTGCGTATGGCTTTCAGAGTCAGGCTGCCTACGTTTGTATAGCTGTGTGCCTCTGGGCAAGTTGCTCAGCCCCTCAGTGCCTGCTTCGTCGTGTATAACATAGGTATATTACAGGTGCATGTCTCCTAGGGTCGCTATGAGGATTAAGAGGGTTAGCACCTTCAAACTGTTCCAGACACTGCTGTGGACATAGTGGGTGTTCAATTGATGCTAGCTGTTATCATCACCACCACCACCATCATCATCATCTTCATCTATTTTCTCTGTCTCCCTTCCAAAGAGTCAGAGCAATGGTACCACCTAAAAAACAAAATGCCCAAGCAAATCATAGAAAAGATCTTTAACCCCAGGGCTTTTTTTTTTTTTTTTTAACCATAAGGCAATTTTCCTTGTTCAGGGCCAATGGAGTTAGGGATTTCTTTACTTTTTCTTTTTCTTTTTCTTTTTTCTTTCTTTTTTTTTTTTTGGTGGTACTGGGGTTCCTGGAAGCCCTTCTACCTCCGGGATACACTCCCACGGGCTACACTCCCAGACCTATTTTTTAACTTTTTTATGTGGAAACAGAGTCTCTTAAGCCAGTGAGGCTGGCTCCTGTCTCCGCCTCCTAAGCGTGGGGGCCACCACACCCGGCAGGGATTTCTAATTCTATTTTATGACCAGTCTTGGTGCTGTGAGCCCTACTCCAGGCTATGATTGGTAATCACTACCTTGCTAACAAATTTAGACTGCTATTTCTCACACATTTTTGTGGTATTGGGGATTGAACCCAGGGGCATTCTACCTCTGAGTTACATCCCGGCCCTATTTTTTTCTCTATTTTGAAACAGGATCTCACTAAGTAGCTGAGGCTGGTCGTGAACCTGTGATCCTCCTATCTCAGCCTCCCAAGGACTGGGATTACAAGCATGTGCCACAATGCCTGGCTCTCTCTTTTTTTTTTTTTTTTTTTTTTGGTACTGAGGGTAGAAACAGGGGCTTTTCTACCTCTGGGCTATACTCCCAGACCTGCTTTATACTTTATTTGGAAACAGGGTCTCACTAAGTAGCTGAGGCTGGCTTCGAATGTGTGCGATCCACCTGTCTCAGCCTCCCAAGCGCTGGGATTACAAGCATGCGCCACCACGCCAGGCTTCTCATACTCTTTTTAAAAAAATATTTTCAATTGACATATAATAATTGTACATACTTATAGAGTACAGTGTAAAATTTCAAAACATGTATATAATATACAATGATCAGTCCAGGGTAATGGAGTATATGTATTACCTTTAACATATATATTTTTTAAATATTGATTTTAATCTGCACATTGTAACTGTACATAGTTATGTACATATTTATGGGGTATAGTATGCCATTTAATCACGTGTATACAATGTGTAATGATTAGATCAGGGTAACTGGTATATCCATCACTTCAAATACTTATCATTTCTTACTGTTGAAAGCATTCAAAATCTTTTCTACAGGCTTTTTTGAAATATTCATTAATTATTGCCAAGCATAGTTACTTTACTGTTTTGTAGAAATATTGTGAGTTATTCTTCTTGTCCAATTGGACCCCTGAACCTGGTAATGGTCTTCTCTCCGTTCCCTCTTTCCCAACATTTCTTAGCCTCTGGTAACTACTATTCTACTATCCACTTCTACAAGGTCAACTTTTTTTTTTTTTTTGGCTTCTGAACATGTCTCACATCTTCTACATAAAGAAATCTGGACTCATCTATTTGTACAACAGCTCCTATAACTATGTTTCCACATCTTCTCCTGTATACATTCTCATGCCTCGTCCCTGCTAATTGTGAATCCCTTGGCTCCTGACATCTGACTGTCCTGTGTGCCTGGCACTTGACACCATAGCGTAGAATCAGTAAGGAAAGAAGTGCCACGCAGTGAACATAGTGTGCACATGGATGGAAAAATGGGAGTCAGAGAAGAGAGCCGCCCACCAAAGAGAACGGCTGGCTTAGCACTTGAGGGACCCAGTGACTTCTGGCTCACTTGGGAGATAAGAAGCAACCATTATGAAGGTCCGTAAAGCTGTTCATTATATTTTTGACCAACCCTCTGTAGGGTGGGTAGAGCAGAAGCAGAACAGGAGAGACAGGAGGCAGCTGAACAGAGTCAGGCACAAGAGATAGTTACTGAGACCAGGGTTTGGGGTTAATGGAGCAGGAAGTCTGGGCCAAGCTATAGAGAGAAGGGGAGAGGGAAAAGAACCCCCGTGTAATTAGAACCAGGGCACTTCTTGTTTTCTCTGCTCCCTTCTAGCTTATTTATTATATTTAACTTAAAAGCAAGTGACAACAAAAGTATATTAGTTAAAACTTTGTAACTATGATGAGACAATTTTACTACAGTATTTCTAAAAGACCTTTGGCAATGCTTGCAATGACACAGAAGCAAGCCTCCTCTAAGGTGGTTTTGTTACAGGTATAACAGTAGAGACCTTTTACAACAAAATGTTTTTCAGTTCCATTTACTAGTACCAGGACTTTATTTTTAAATAAACATAATTTCTGTTTTATATTAATCAGACTATACTTTTGTGGTCTAGCCATGCTCCTTTTTTTTTTTTTTTTTTTTTTTGCGGGTCTGGGGATGGAACCCAGGGGCATTCGACCTCTGAGCTACACCTCCTGCCTTATTTTTCATTCTTTATTTTGAAACCGGGTCTCACTGAGTTGCAAAGGGCCTCACTAAGTAGCTGAGGCTGTCCGCGAACCACGATCCTTCAGTCTCAGCCTCCCGAATGCTGGGATTACAAGTGTGTGCACCACGCCCTGCTCAGTGCTCCTCTTTCTAAGTGCAACAAAAAGTATAATAAGTAGAGAAAAATTGCCACAGAAGGCAGCTATGAAGTAAAAACTGCAAGTTTTAGGGGAGTTACAATGTTTCCTGGTGTTTTTGGATATCCAGCCTTAAGTGCAACTTTTATAGTCTTAGCAATACCTGGGTAGGGGGGAATGAAGGAAGCAACTTTGCACACCTGGATAAGCTATTTTTGAAAAAGAGTCAAATTGGAGGGAGAGTCATTTGCAAATTTATATTCTGGCCACAAGTCACAAGCAATACCCTCGTGAAAGTTTGCAGAATCCCTGATTTCTCAAACCATGACTACTCTGACTCACATAGAATAAGGAGACATGAATGCGATTGAGTCCCATCTAAACCACATTACAGCTCAGTCAGAAAAGACAAGGCACCATGGATAGTTAGAAATGAACATTGGAACTGAACAGTGGCTATCCTGGCCTTGAGCCGTGGCTGATGATGGCCCAAACGTAAACTGCGAGGGAAGACAGAGTGGGGGGTAGTTACAGCATTTCATTGGTATGCCATTCGTTTCAAAGGAAAGAAATTGAGATAATCGTTTTTGAATATGATTAAATATGAAAAGATACATTCTAAATCTATTGAAATTAGAATTATGTTATCTTGTTTCTTAGGTATGAAAGGAACACTTAGCAGCAAGAAAAGTTTCAAGCTTTTCTTAGTAATATTAAAGAAAGAGACCCCAGAAAGAGTGAATGTGCTCATTGGATATTTGGCATTTTGGAAACAATTCCCAGGAAGCACCAAATGACTTTCTCTTTTGTGAGGACAATCCTCTCCTACAGTAGGTAGGATGAAGGTAAAGAGAATACATGAAGAAGTTAAGGTACACTTGATGGTGGCTCATTGACATCAGGTATGTGCTGTGATTTGCAAGTTTCTTCCCAAAAAGATTTACAGTCGATTTTCCCATCTCACTTGTGGTCATATTTCATCTTTATTAAAGAGGAAGTTGCAGAGCTGAGGAAGAGATCTGAGTTCTGAGAGGGAAAGGTAGCCAACACTATGTGTATGCAGCTTCTCAAAATTTCACTATAGCTGGGCGTGGTGGCTCATGCTTGTAATCCCAGCATTTGGGAGACTGAGACCAGAGGATCGCGGTTTGTGGACAGCTTCAGCTACTTAGGCCCTCCACAATTTAGTGAGACCCTGTTTCAAAATATAGAATAAAAAATAGGGCAGGGGGTATAGCTCAGAGGTCAAATGCCTTGGATTCCATCACCAGACCCGCAAAAAAAAAAAAAAAAAAAAAAAAAAAAGTTCACTATAGAGTCTTCCAATTACCCTGGAGCTATAGAAGAAAAAAATTGTTGGAGTGAGGCATGGTGGTGCATATCTGTAATCTCAGTGCTTGGGAAGCTGAGACAAGAGAACCGCAAGTCCACAGCCAGCCTCTACAACTCAATGAGACCCTGAGCAACTTCATGAAACTATGATTCCAAATAAAAAATAAGGACAAGGGTATAGATCAGTGGTAGAATATCCCTGGACTTAATCCTTAGCAACACACACACACACACACTATTAGACAAATAAGCTCGTCCTCTCCAAATAAGTATTTCCAAATACAATTGTTTTCACGGTCTCCCTTCCTTTTTTCATAGCCACGCATGCCCCAATTCCCAGTCTTTTTTCCTTCTCTTTCTTACAGAGTGGGACTCAGTTATCCTGAAGTAAGAACCCTTCAGGAGAACTGAAAGCATCCTACTGAAAGCATCCTAGGCAGTGGAAAGGAATTTGTTCCCATTTCCAGATCTATCCTTACTCCCACAGACTCAGTCTGTCTCTCCTTGACCACCTCAGCCCTGGCCAGGCTCTCTTTCTTCTTTTAAACTCCACATCTGAACAGTCAAGTCTTCTGTTGTTTCACCGCCTGTGTCTTTGACCCATTCATATCTGTCTCTTCTGCCTTCACATAGACCAGGTTGCCAGTGTCTCTTTTTTATTTTTATTATTTTTATTTATTTTTATTTTTATTTTATTTATTTTTTTTGATGGTACTGGGAATGGAACCCAGGGGCCCTCTACCTCTGGGCTACACTCCCAGACCTATTTTATATTTTATTTGGAGACAGGGTCTCTTAAGCCAGCTGAGGCTGGCTTCGAACCTGCGTGATCCTCCTGTCTCAGCCTCCCAAGTGCGGGGATTACAAGCATGTGCCACCACGCCCGGCTTGGGTGTCTCTTTTTAGATTCCCGTCCCAACTTACCACCAAATTCTCCCAGCTTCCATTTTTTTTCTTTCTCCAATTCATATTCAATATAGCATCCAGAGAAGTTTATTTTTTTCCTAAAACATGAGCCTGAAATTCCTCTATTTAGGATTGTCCGATGCCTTCCCATTACTCTTAGGATATTAAAGTCCCCACTCCTCCTGAGGTCTCCCCCGTGGCCCCTGCACACTTCCCATCCAGACACACAGCTTTCATTTCTTGGGTGTGCACAGCTCTCTTTCAAGCCAGACCATCATGAGTGCTACATGGGAGATGAAATAAGAGTTCAGAGTCCTTTCCCTTAGCCGGTTGGTCAGCACACAGACCTGCTGGCAATTCGCTAGGGAAGGGAGATCCTGCTCAAGAGCTGAAGTGCGCAACCGCTGCCAAGATTTTTTTCACGCATTCGAATCTGTCTCTGACATGGCTTTAGACATTCAAGGTACAAAACACTGGACAAACTATATAAGATATATGTTGTATGTTTTTTCTGGGCTGCTGTTAACACAATCAAATAATATTATTTGAGTCATTAACTATTGTCATCTCTAAGAGGCATGATGGTTAAGAATATGGCTTTGGAGCCCGAGTGCTTGCTTGGGAGTCCAGACTCTCTCATTTTCCAGTTGGACGACCTTAAACAAATTATGGTTCGGTCTCCTTGGAGTGAGTGGAACTGATGTACCTATCCTGTTGGATGGTGGGAGAATTAAAGGACTTAGTAGAGCAGGGGCTGGTCGGCGATCTGTACCTGTAACTCTTAGCACCGAAATCTGCATGAGGTTGTTCAATGGACTAAGACCGCTGAAATGGGTGACCTATTTACAATAATGAATTTTGGGGGAAAAGAAAAAATAGTTTATCTTGTCAACTCATTGTCATTCTTTTCTTTTTTATTTAAATTTATGGGTGTGTTGTAATCATCCATCTTGATGAGGTACAGGATGGTAGAGGCATATGTGTGCACATCACTCATTGAGCCCCTCCCCGCTTTGCACCCCACTCCTCCCCCTCCCTCCTTCTCCTGTTGCCAACTTTTGCATGACCCAATCTTGATGTTAGTGTTTTTCTCTTTGCAACAAGGAAGACATCAAGAATGTAAGAACGGGAAGGGGATATAGTTCAGTGGTAGAGTACTTACTTAGCATGCACAAGGCCCTGGGTTCAGTTCTCAGAAAGGATATATTTCACTGGCCCATGCCTGTAATCCTAATACTTGGGAGGCTGAGACAGGAAGACCACATGTTTGAGACCAGTCTCAGCTGCTTTTTGAGACTTTCAGCAACCTAGTAAGACTCTGTTTCAAAATTTAAAAAAAAAAAAAAAAGTTTAAAGGGCTGGAGTTGTGGCTTTGAAGAAGACTGTCCTGAGTTGATCCCCAATACAAAATTAATAATAATTACTATTATTATCATAATTATAGAAGAAATTTTTTTAAAGGATTTGCTATGTGTCAGATCCAGGAGCAGTTCCAGATATCCTAAAGTAATGAGTTCAGAATAGCCACCTGGTAGGAGGAAAGCTAGAGGATTTGCCTCATAGCTGCATTTGCACAGCAAACACCCTTTTTGGGGTAGCCTGGGTAAAGCTGGTGGACACCAACCAAGAGCTGAATCTTCCTAAGGTGTCTCCTGGTGCCTCCCCTGGCCTGGCATGGTGAATGGTGCTCTTACACCCCATTGCTCCACTATCTCCACGATAACCTCTGTAGTAGGGTTTATTGCCCATAATTTGCTAAGGGCTTGGAGAGTTTGTCCAAAGCTGCATTAGTATTTTATGGCAGAGCTAGGATTAGAATTAGAGCATGCTTGCGTCACAGTCCTGTGTCCTTTTATGTAGCAGCTGCCACATTCTCATACTTGACTGTCTTAGATGGTAGGATCCAGGATCCTCTTCATCCCCATGTAAAGTTGTGGTTCTCCATGTCTTCAAAATTGAATAGTCAATCATGCCAATGTATAGTCAGCCTCCACCTCCACAGGCTACAAATCCATGAATTCATCCAATTATGGACAGAGAATAGTTGGGGGGAAAATTGTGTACAGACTTTCTTGTCACATTTTCCTAAAATAATATAACCTAGCAACTATTTACATAGTATTTACATTGTATTAGATAATATAACTAATCTAGAGAGGATTTATTTATTTATTTATTTATTTAGTGGTGGTGGTGGTACTGGGGTGGAACCCAGAGGCTTTCTACCTCCAGGTTATCCTCCCAGACCTTTTTTGTATTTTATTTGAAAACAGGGTCTCACTAAGTTGCTGAGAGCCTTACTAAGTAGCTGAGGCTGGCTTTGAACCCATGCGATCCTCCTGTCTCAGCCTCCTAAGCGTGAGGATTACAAGCATACGCCCGGCTCTAGAGAGGATTTAAAGTATATGGAGGTTATTCATAGGTTATATGCAAATACTATGGCATTTTATATAAGAGATTTTGAACATTTATTAATTTTAGTATCCATTGCAGGAAGGGGTTTCTGGGAACCAATTCTAAATAGATTATGAGAGATAAGTATAAAATCTCTAAAATCTAGGCATAAAAATAATTACAAAAGTAATATATGTCCACTTTAGAAAGTTGGAAACACATAAAAAGGTGTATTGAAGTCACAAAAATACCTACAATTCAACAGTTCAAATATAACTACAATTAACATTTTTATGTGCTTCTTTAAAATCTTTGTATATCCACACTAATTTTTAAATACATTTCAAGTAACTAATATATTTATGTGGTGCAAATGGTACATGTAAAAGTGTCAAGAACATATAATGGAGAAAAGATAGTCTTTTCAATAAATAAATGATGCTAGAAAAATTAGATAGGCATAGGCAGAAGAATGAAATTAGGTGCCTCTTCTCACCATACACAAAAATCAACTCAAAATGGACCAAAGACCTAAATCTCAAACCTAAAACTAGGAAATTACCACAAAGAAAAGATTAGGGGAAACACTTCAAGACATAGCCACAGGAAATGATTCTTAGATAGGATCCCCAAAGCACAGGCAACAAACATGGAAATAGACACATCGGATTATATCAAACCCAAAAGCAAAGGACACAGTCAGCATGATTCAGAGACAACCTAGAGAACAGGAGAAAATATGTGCAAATGGTATGTCCAGCAAAAGTTTGGCATCTAGAATATACAAGAAACTCAAAAAGATGAGCACCAAAAAATAGACAATCCAATTTAAAAAGCTATCTAATGAACTAAGCAAACACTTATCAACAGAAGACCACAAATGACGAATAAACAAATGAAAAAAATGATTAGTTTCACGAATCATCAGAGAAATGCAAATCAAAACCACGGTGAGATAGCACCCCAGCCCGGATGGAATGGCCATCATTCAAAAAGCAAGAAGCCATCAGCGCTTTTGTGGATGTGGAAAAAAGGGTGCTCGTACCTACACAGTCGGTGGAAATGTACATCAGTAGAGCCGATATAGAAAACAGTATGGTGTTTCCTCAGAAAACTAAGAATAGAACTACCATATGACCCAGGAATTTCATTACTGGGCATAGCATATACCCAAAGAAGTTGAACTCCTTATACCAAAATTAGACTTGCAGCACTACTCACAATAGCCAAAATATAGAATCAACCTAGATGTCCTTCAGCAGATGAATAGATAAGAAATTGTGGTATATTTACATAATGGACCACTACTCAGCCATAAAAAGAATAAAACACTGTTCACAGCTACATAGACGCAATGACACAAGCCAGATACTCAAAGACAGATATCACATGTTCCCACTCTTTTAAGGAAACCTAAGACAACTTGTAGAAGTCTGGAAGAGGACAGTGGTCACTAGAAACAGGGAGGAGGGAATAGAAAGAAATTAAGAGGGACTCCTAGGGACTGGGAAGGGTGCTGGGGGATCAAGATAGAAGAAGAGTAGATAGAGACTACCAGGGGACAATGTATGCATGTGTGGCAGTATCAGTGAGCCCCATCAATGTGTAAGATAAATGTGTTAATAATTATTAAAAAGGACCCAAACCATAACAAAATAAAAAAATAGAATAAAAGTCTTTTTGAAATGTTAGAAGTACAAAAGGGTAGCTGGGTGTAGTGGTGCATGCCTATAATCCCAGTACTTGGGAGGCTAAGACAGAAGGATCACAGGTTCAAGCCAGCCTCAGCAATTTAGTGAGGTCCTCAGCAACTCAGTGAGACACTTTACTTCAAAATAATAATAGTAATAATAATAATAATAATAATAATAATAATAGGACTGAGGATGTAGCTTAGAAGTAGAATGCTCCTGGAATCAATTCCCAGCACTCCAAAAAAAGGATAGATAGACATAGATATACATATACAGACCTATTTTTTTTTTTTTTTGGTGGTACTGGGGGTGGAACCCAGGGGCTTTCTACCTCTGGGCTACACTCCCAGACCTATTTTATATTTTATTTGGAAACAGGGCCTCACTAAGTTGCTGAGAGCCTCACTAAGTAGCTGAGGCTGGCTTCGAACCTGCGCGATCCTCCTGTCTCAGCCTCCCAAGAGACCTAATTTAAATGGCTAAATTGTATTTCTGAGTTATAAGGCCAAGATTGTGAATGTTAGAAAAGAGAAAAACAAAACAACAACCAAAAAAAGAGAGTAAGAAGAAAGATAATAAAATCCCTAACAGGAATTAAACATGCTTTAAAATATATTTTATTGTAAAATAAGACAAAGATATAGAAAACTACAATAAACAAATATTGGCTCAATTACTTAATGTGTACATGCTCACAACCACTACTCAGGTCAGAACTAGAACTTTCCTACTTTTATTTACCCTCGTTCCAACCACACCCCTTTCTAGCCACATAATCATGATCTTAATTTTTGTAGCGGTCATTTCCTTGGATTACAAAATATAGTTTTGATACCCAAATGCATTCTGGATAATATAGTTTAGTTTTTGTCTTGCTCATTTAAAACATTTTATGTCTTTTAGACCTCTCTCTCTCTCTCTCTCTCTCTCTCTCTCTCTCTCTCTCTCTCTCTCTCTCTCCCTCCCTCCCTCCCTCCCTCCCTCTGGTACTGGGAATTGAACCCAGGGGCATTCTATCTCTGAGCTACACCCCCAGCCCTTCTTATGTATTATTATTATTTTTTTTTGGTGGTACTGGGGTTCCTGGAAACCCTTCTACCTCCCAGCTACACTCCCAGACCTAATATATATATATATATATATATATATATATATATATATATATATATATATATATAAAACAGTGAGGCTGACTTCGAACCAGCGCAATCCTCCTGTCTCCGCCTCCCAAGCGTATGGATTCCAAGTGTGTGCCACCACGCCTGGCTCTATTATTTTTTTATTTAGAAAGAGTTGCTGAGGACCTCATTAAGTTGCTGAGGCTGGCTTCATATCTGTGATCTTCCTGTCTCAACCTCCCAAGCACTGGGCTTACAGGTGTGCACCCCCATTCCCTGATTTAACGCTGTTCCAGTCCCTATACCCCCCTCCATCCCATTTGTCTTCTCACCTTTTACCTATTGAAAGTCCAGGCTCCTTGGCTCACAGTGTTTTGCTGAATCTGGCTTTGGCTGGTGATAGACTCACAGTGCAGCTCCACGTGGCCTGTCTTCTCTGTTTCCTGCAGCTAGACCCAGAAGCCCAAATCCCTTTGATTCCTTTAGCAAAACCAAACACTATGAAAACAAAAAATGGGAATGAACTATCGGTGAGTCTTCTCTTCACCTCTGGCCAGTTGAAGCAGAGGCTGGCTTTGCTGCTCTCGTCAGGTGCACCCTAGTCTCAGCTTCCAATATGGACGGGTTCTGTGTCTCTATTTTTGCTGCAGGAAGGCACCCCATTCATCAGTTCTCTGCCAAGGAGAAGACTGACTATTGTCCTACTGCATCAAGAAGAAGCTGCCCTCACCCAAATCACATGAAAGGGGGAAAAGTTAAAAGTTTAAACTGTTTCAGTGACCCAATTACAAGTTCTGACTGGCAGTTTGAGATTAACTTTTTTCTTGTGACTGTACTTTGGGCCCCAGGCATTCAAAACTGCCCGATTATTGCTTAGTCCCGACTTCCCCAGATCCTAGGATCCACTTGATCTGAATCAAGTCTTGTCATGAATGGGGAGCTCAGAACTGGCATTTTCATGATTCTGATGCTCCAAGCATTCCTTTAATTCTAGGAACTAAAAATACAGAGCTGGACATGGTGACACACTTGTAATCTCAGTAGCTGGGAGGCTGAGACAGGGATCACGGGTTCGAGGACAGCCTCAGCAACTTGGTGAGGCTTTCAGCAACCCAGCAAGAGCCTGTTTCTAAACAAAAAATTTTTAAAGGTCTGGGGTGTAGCTTGGACGCAGAATGTCATTCGTTTCTCCAATATCACACACACAAGAAGCAGGAGGAGGAGGAAGAGAAGGAGGAGGAGGAGGAAGAGGAGGAGGAGGAGAAGGAGGAGGAGGAGGAGATTTAGAAGTACAGTGTCAATCAGATTTTCTTGAAGTGACGTAAACTACAGTCCCTGCTCTTTGGAGCAGACTGAGTCGTGGGCCATTTGTGGCTAATTCGCAGCCACACACCAATGGCTGGGAACCACCATTCCCGCTTCTGTCACGCTCACCTGTGCAGGTATCAAAGTCTTTGTGCCTTCCTCCCCATCCTTAGACACTCCCATAGTCCCAGCCACAATTTGCCTAACTGGCTACCCAGGCTATCAGTTTTGGCTCTTCAGAATCTATTTTCCAGCCGGGCGTTGGTGGCGCACGCTTGTAATCCCAGTACTTAGGAGGCTGAAACAGGAGGATCGCACAAGTTCAAAGCCAGCTTCAGCTACTTAGTGAGGCTCTCAGCAACTTAGTGAGGCCCTTTTTCCAAATAAAATATAAAATAGGTCTGGGAGTATAGCCTAGAAGTAGAAAGCCCCTGGGTTCCATTCCCAGTACCAAAAAAAAATCTATTTTCCATACCACGGTCTGAGTGATTTGTTTCAATGGAATTTAGTGTGTGTGTGTGTGTGTGTGTGTGTGTGTGTGTGTGCGTGTGTGTGTGCGTGCGTGTGTGTGTGTGTTACTTGGGATTGAAGCCCATGGGCATTCTACCACTGAGCTACACTCCAGCCTTCTTAGAAATTTGTTTTGTTTTGTTTTGAAATAGGATCTCTCTAGGTTGCTGAAACTCTCGCTGTGTTACTGAGGCTGTGCTTGAACTTGTGGCCCTCCTGGCTCAGCCTCCCAAGTACTGAGATTACGGGTGTGCACCACTATGCCCAGCTAGATGACATTTTAACATCTCATTACTATTAGGATAATGAGAGGTAAAATTCAAATTCCTAATTCCAAATTATTAGGGCAAATTCCAAATCCTTCCCACAGCTGGCAGGGCGCACTGTGTCCCTACTCTTCCTTTGGTTTCTGCCCTCACTGCCTTCTGGGGCTGCAGAGGCCCCTCCCCCCTGCACTCAGTAATGGCCAGTACCTTCCTGGACCACCTAGACACTAGATTTCTCCTCATCCACCTACTAAATACCCACCTGCAGAAATCTGTTGCTTTTTCTTCCTTAAAATTACTTATAAACTGTGCACAGTGGCGCATGCTTGTAATCCCAGCCTTTGGGAGGCTGAGACCAGAGGATTGAGGTTCAAGGCCAGCCTCAGCTACTTAGTGAGGCCCTCTGCAACTCAGTGAGACCCAGTTTCAAAACTAAAGAATAAAAAAATATGGCTGAGGGTGTAGCTTGGAGGCAGAATGCCCCTGGATTCCATCCCCAGTACCATGAAAAATTACTTATTATTGTTGTTATTGTTATTATTATTATTATTATTATTATTATTATTAGTAGTAGTAGTAGTAGTAGTACTGGAGGTGGAACTCAGGGGCTTTCTACCTCCGGGGTATACCCTCAGACCTATTTTATACTTTATTTGGAAACAGGGTCTCACTAAGTTGCTGAGAGCCTCACTAAGTAGCTGAGGCTGGCTTCGAATCTATGTGATCCTCCTGTCTCAGCCTCCCAAGTGCAGGGATTACAAATGTGTACCACCATGCCCGGCTACCTATAATTATTATAAATTGTGGAAAAATCTGCATAACAAACTTACCACTTTAACCTTTTTTTTTAGTATACATATCTGGAGTGTTACAGCACTGCGCAACACTCACCACCTTTCTCCAAATTGACCATCTTCCCTGACTGAAGCTATCTGTTAAACACTTGCTTCCTGTTTCCCCTCCCTGCAGCTCCTGGGAACCACCATCCCACTTCCTATCTCTATGAACTTCTCTGGGCATTTTGTATAAGTAGAATGAGTAAATATTTGTCTGTTTTGTGACTGATTTATCTCAATATATAGTATCTTTGAGGCTCATATATCTAGCAGCCGATGTCAGCATGTCCTACCTTTTAGCTATTGTGATTAGTATGTTATGAACATAGGTGTTCAAATAACTATTAGAATTCCTGCTGCTTTCGATTCTTTGGGGTATATACACCCAGAAGCTGAACTGCTGGTTTAAGAATTAAAATTGTTAAACTTTTTTTGAGGAATACCCATCCCATTTTTCCCAGGGGCTTTACCATTTTACGTTCCTATCAGCAAAGAACCAGGGTTTTAATTTCTCTACATGCACAATAACACTTAAGTTCTATTTTTTAATAATCACTATCCTAATGTGTATAAAGTGGTATTTCATGGTAGTTTTGTGTGCATTTCCCCAATACCAACCAAATGTTCAGTTGATGTTGAATCTTATTTTATGCGCTTATGGGCCATTTGTAGATCTTTGATGAAATGTCTATTCAAGCCCATTGCCCATTTTTTAGTTGGGTCCTTTGCTTTGTTTTTGAGTTGTAGGGGTTCTTTATATATTCTGAATATTAGCCCTTTGTCAGATATAAGATTTGCATATATTATATACCTTCTGTGTCTCCTGTTTCATGGGTTGGTTTTGTTCTGTTGATAGCTTCCTTTGATACATGAAAGTTTAATTTTGATGAAGTTCAATTCATTTTTTCTTTCGTTGCTTGTGTTTTTGGTATCATAGCCAATAAGTTATTCATAATTTTAAATTATGTATTGATTTAACTACTTTCCTTCATAGTTGCTTGCCCTAATAGACTACAAGACACATAAAAGCAGAAAGCTCTGTTTGATCACCACTGTACCTCAAGTACCTACACCAGGGTTGGTGACTAGCAGTTTCCTGTACAAATATCTGTGATCTCATGAATACAGGTCTTCTGATGTTTTTAATTTGTGATATAGCATTATACCCTATCAACTTTTATATTTTATATACTTACATATTTATATGGTAAATATCAATTAACAAAAGTTATTTCTGTGTGATATTTAATGATCTCACTGAAAATTAAGAAACATGAATTTATCTATTTATTTATTTATTTGTGATATTAGGGATTAAACCCAGGCATGCTCTGCCTTTGAGCAACTGCATTCCCAGCCCCTTTTACTTTTTATTTTTGAAACAGGGTCTTGCTAGGTTGCTGAGAGTCTCACTAAGATGCTGATACTGATCTCAAACCTGTTATCCTCCTGTCTCAGCCTCCCAAGTACTGGGATTACAGGTGTGCCCACCATGTTGAAGTAGAAACATTAATTCTTATTTTTTGTAGAACTGGGGATTAAACTCAGGAGCATTCTACTTTTAAGCCACGCCCCTAGCCAGGTTATTTATTTATGTATTTACTTATTTACTTATTTATTTATTTATGTGTGTGTGGTACTGGGGATAGAACCCAGGGGCATTCTGTTTCCGAGCTATGCCCCCAACCCTATTTTTAATTCTTTATTTTGAAAAAGGGTCTCACTTAGTTGCAAAGGGTCTCACTAAGTAGCTAAGACTGTCCATGAACCGGGATCCTCCAGTCTCAGCCTCCCGAATGCTGGGATTACAAGTGTGCGCCACCACGCCTGGCTTATTCTTTATTTTGAAATAGAATCTCACTCAGTTGTGGAGGGCCTCACTAAATAGCTGAAGCTGGACTTAAACCTGCGATCCTCCTGTCTCAGGCTCCCACATACTGGGATTACAAGCATGTGCCACCATGCCTGGCTAGTAACATTAATTTAAAACAATATTGTTCCAATATGTTTGGGGAAGTAAAATAGACACAACAGAAACTATATCAATGGCATATTTAAAAAAACATTCTAGCCGGGCGTGGTGGCACACGCTTGTAATCCCCGCACTTGGGAGGCAGAGACAGGAGGATTGCGCAGGTTCGAAGCCAGCCGCGCGCGCTGGCTTAGGAGACCCTGTTTCCAAATAAAAATGTAAAAATAGGTCTGGGAGTGTAGCCCAGAGGTAGAAGGGCTTCCAGGAACCCCAGTACCACCAAAAAAAAAAAAAAAAAAAAAATTCTACTTTCCCCAAAGATGGAATGGCTAATGGTACATATTTCAAGTATTAATCATTGCCTTTCATATCTGATGTGACTTCATGATATATTTCTATATTTTTTACTGTCAGTTTTTCAAAAGTGTTATAGACCTTCTGCTTAAAGAGGGGGCCGGTCCCCTTGCTTTAGCTTAAGTGATAGCCCAGAAAACATGATAAAGGAACCATCATTTCTCTTATGAATTTTTTAAGCATTCAGAAAGAAATAACAAGTATTAATTTGCTTCTTAGATCAAGCAAACCCATAAAGGATTTTCTTTCATTCTTTTATGTTTCTGGGAATTAAAATTACAGGAACTTGTATTGTCAGATGAAAAACAGCAGGGGGAGCTCATGAGGTTTTTTGGGCAGCTATTGCTGGCCACCCTCCCCCTTCCAAAAAGACCCCACTACATTGCAGGAAGTATGAACTTAACAGCACAAAGAAGAAAGCCAAACAAAGAGAAAATGGACAAAAGGGGGGAAAGGCTTTCTAATGAGGCGAAAACGCCAAAATCAATTTCATAACAAAAACAATCCACACCCAGAGCCCACCGCCCAGACACCCCTGGCCACCCTAGCAGCCCAGCATACCCCTGGTAGCCAATGCCCCACCACCACTCTCCATTCCCGAGCCTGTGGACTAGATAACTAGCTTAAAAACTATCGTGTAATCTTACTAAACATGTCTTTAAAATAGTGAAATTCTTTTGGGGGAACAACTTAATATAAAAAAGTTGGGTTGTAAGCCTCAGAATAGTTAAAGAATATGAAATACAGCTCTCATTCACTGGAAAAAGTGAGGGGCACCAGGACCTATATTTCGAGCTTCAGGGGTAGGATAAGAAGTCACTCCCTGAACACAGGGCGGGGCAGGAGCAATGAGCAGGAGTATTTCTTCTGTGGGAGAAAACACAAGTGGCATAGGTACTTTGATTTTAGCCTGGGCCACAGGAATGGATGCTTAGCACACTCAGTCACCCACTCTCTTAGCCTCCACCATCTCCCACTCTGAGGCCTCCTAGAAAACTAAGCTGCGAAACCCTTGTTCAAGGACTTGGGCCACTGGGAGGGCTCATTGCTGGGCTGGGCGGGGCGGGGCTGGGGTTGAGTCTTACCTTTGCTGACACTCTGTTCATAAGGATGTCCAAATCACAGCTGAGCACCTTAGAACACAGCTTGAAGTAGTTATCACCTCTCCTGGGGCAGGGATGATCTTGGGATTGGGAAAACAGCAGATTTGGGCGAGTAGCCAAAATGCCTTACAAACTCCATGAAGTTCAAGGTCTTCTCTTGGTTTGTAATCAGTGTCCCCCAAAGAGTACAAATCGTTCCAGTGTTATTTCTAGATGAGTATAGAGCCACTGAATAAAATATTATGAATCATAATTCTACTGGAATATTGAGAAATCCAGTTTCTTTCTTCTCTTTCTTTTTCTTTTCTTTTTTTTTTTTCTTTTTTTTTTTTTTTTTGTGTGTGTGGGTCTGGGGATGAAACCCAGAGGCATTCAACTTCTGAGCTACACCCCCTGCCCAATTTTTTATTCTTTATTTTGAAACAGGGTCTCACTGAGTTGCGGAAGGCCTCACTTAGTAGCTGAGGCTGTCCACGAACCGCAGTCTTCCAGTCTCAGCCTCCCAAATGCTGGGATTACAAGCGTGTGCCACCACGCCCGGCTGAGAAATCCAATTTCAAAAGAAACTAGGATAAATATATGACTATAGAAATACATGTCTAGCTCAGTTTTATGCCACTGTGTTTTCTATGTCTTGGCATATTTCAAGGGCTTTTCATAATAGCAAACTGTGATGTAATACCATGAGTGTTTGCAACAATTTCCACCAAACAAACACATGCATGGCTTATGTATAATTACATGTTGTGGAATTTAGTTTTCTTTAAAAGATTATCTATGTGTTCTCACAAAATAGATTGTAATTTATTCTTTGGTAAAGAGTACACTTGAAAGGGAAATAAAACTGTAGGAATGAAGAGTATATAATCGTATGACCTTTAAAAACAAATCTCTTTAAACAAAACAAGATTTCTTGCTTTTTTAAAAGGATGTACAAGCCAGGCGTGGTGGCACAGGAGGATCACACAGGTTCAAACCCAGCCTCAGCTACCTAGCGAGGCCCTCAGCAACTTAGTGAGACCCTGTTTCCAAATAAAGTATAAAATAGGTCAGGGTGTAGAGCTTGGAGGTAGAAAGCCTCTGGGTTCCACCCCCAGTATCACAAAAATAAATGAATGAATAAATAAATAAATAAATAAATAAATGGATGCACATATTTTCCTGTGTATGGACCTGAAGTTTCATCTCATCTAAACTTTCCAGTTCTTTTTCTATTACCCAATAGTGTTTCCAACCCAGACTTTTAATTATCTTAAGTAACTTAGAGGGGGAAAAAAGAAAGAATAAATAAAGTTTTGTTTATTATCTAAGTACTGGTTTAATTCAATTACAATAAGAAGAATCTCTGAATTAGATGCCTACTTTTTAGCTCAAATACTAAAATTGACTAGAAATCTCAAATTATAATGCTCTTGAGGAACCATAGAAGAACAACATAATAAGTCAACATGGCTATAAGATAATTTCATATCAATGTATCAAGCAGAAAATAAAGTGGTATGTATTCCTTTTTCTGCAGTGTTTACTCAACTAAGTGTCAAAATGAATAGAATAGTATTAAGTGTCATAAGACTTGATTTCCTGTTCAGTAAATTAAGAGATTTAGGTTAGAAGATTCTTAGGTTCTTTCTAAGATCTAACACTCCAGAACTAGGCAACACAAGTATCCATCCCAAAAGTTCTGTTAAACTATGTGAAATATAAAGGTTGTATTTCCTTAAGGGGTGTAGATTGCTGCCTAATTTTAAATGGGATAGATCACACTAACATGACTAAGTCTTCAAAAGGAGCTATGGTAGTGAACAGCTGATGGAATTTGAAATGTCCCTTGGTGACAGAAACTCAACAGCAACACAAACAAGGAATTAACAAAACAGGAAATAAATTCACAGGAAGGCACAGAAGCCCCTTAAATTTATAAATTTGTTAAGTCCCACACTCACTGAGTCAATAGATAGCTCAGGAACTGATAGAATCTGATAGCTCAGGAATTGATATAATCTGATAACGATGGCCTCTGGCAGGCTCTTGCCCTGTACTAAAAGTCTTTACTATTGACTACACCAATCACCAATTGAAAAACAAAAGTGGTTTGTAATTCCAGCTGTTATCCCAACTCTTCATTCCCTCATTGTTGGCCACCCCATACTTAGTTATGAAGCCTATTGCAGGTTTCGTGTTAGATTTCCATGACTGTAACAAATAACTGAGCTGATCGCCAGAGAAAGAGGAAAGGTTTGTTATGGCTCACTATTTTGGAGGTTCCAGCCCATGGTTGGTGGTCCCACTGTCTTAAAGCCTGTGGTAAGGCAGTGCATCATGGTTGAAGCCTGTGATAGAGGAAGGTGGTCACCTCTTTATGTCCAGGAAGCAAAAGAAACAGAGTGGAAGGGGCCGCTGTCCCAATATCCCCTAGAGGGGCACTCTCCCAGTGACCTAACTTCCTCCCACGTCCTAAAGGTTTCACCACCTCTCGGCACTGCCATGGGCTGAGGATCACGTCTTCAATACATAGGCCCAGGGGGGACATTCACAATATAAGCACAATCCAAGAGCAAGTTTATGATTCCCTTGTTACTATGAAAGAAGAATGAATAAAGGATTCCTTCTGTTGATTTATAAAGTCTTAAAGTAAATTAACTCTAACTGGGCATTCACCGACTGTGACACATGCTGAGATTTTGGGGTATGCCTACAAATTATAAGAGAAATAAGAGTACCTTTATCCTTTAGCCCACCCCCTTCAAGTGATGCTGAGGGATAAAGATAGTGACATAGAGCAAGTCAACAGTCCTAAGGAGCAGCGGGAGATTCAACTCTGACCGCCACAGCAGAGCTCTCGGGGACTAGGGTGGACTGGAGGAGTCTCCTCTCACCAAGTGTGAAGAGTATAAATAGCAGAACCAAGCAGATTGTGAGGACTGTTCACTCTGCTTTCCCTACAACCTCGAGGCTCAGACTTAGATTCCAGTGGATGAAGCCAGAGCACGTGGGCCCACTTCCGAAGAACCAGAGAAAAGTGGGAATGAATTCAAAGGAGTATAAAAGAGGCCAGACATCAGTACTGCTGTGTGTAGCCACACACACTGGTGCTGCAAAAGGCATCAGGACTCAGGAAAAAATGGGAAGTGGAGACTGCTCTTTATTACCAGATGCAGGCTTAGTTACTGCTGACATTTGCTAATATAAGATGCTTAGGAACTCTTAAAGTTATTGATCTTCTAGGAATCAGTTTGATATCCATTCATTGGCTTACACCTATACCTGATTGTTTTCATACTAATATTTGCCTTCAGATTAAGGAGGCTATGATAAAGTTAAGAGTAGGATCTGATTTGTACAGGTTTCCCACATTCATGGGTGTTCAAAAGAGCCTTAGAGCCAGGCGTGGTGGCGCATACTTGTAATCCCCGCGCTTGGGAGGCGGAGACAGGAGGATCACTCAGGTTCGAAGCCAGCCATGCTGGCTTAAGAGACCCTGTTTCCAAATAAAAATATAAAATAAGTCTGGGAGTGTAGCCCAGAGGTAGAAGGGTTTCCAGGAACCCCAGTACCACACACACAAAAAAAGAGCCTTAGCATGCTTTTCATGTAACATGACACACTTTTATTTTTGCAAATAGTAAGTTATATTAGTATTTTTGTTTGCTTGTTTGGGGCTGTACTAGGGTTTGAACCTAGAGCCTTATGCAATCAAGGAAAGTGATGTACTACTGAGCTATACTCCCAATCCCATTTTTTGTTTTTTGGTGCTGGGAATTGAAACCAGGGGTGTTCTACCTGTGAGCTACACCTCAGCCCTATTTATTTTCTATTTTGAAATAGATTCTCACTAAGTTGTGAAGGGCATTGCTAGGTTCCCGAGGCTGGCCTCAAACCTGTGATCCTCCTATCTCATCCTCTCAAGTACTGGGATTACAAGTGTGGGCCACCACGTGTAGCTCAACCCTTGTTTTATTTAGAGGCATGGATTCACTGAGTCGATCAGGCTGGCTTTGAACTTACTATCCTGCTTTGCCTCCCAAGTAGATAGGATTTATAAGCATACAGCAAGGCACCCAGCTGATGTCAGAGTATTTAATAATGTTTTCATATTACTTATAATTATTTCCTTATTCTTGCTAACCATTACTTAAATATATAACCAGTAAAACATACAGAAAATATATACACATGCAAAGAAAAGAGATCTCAATTTTTAAAAATTGACCATTAAACTTTTCTTGCACATTCTTCACAATCTGCTGTGTGTGTGTGTGTGTGTGTGTGTGTGTGTGTGTGTGTGTGTATGTGTGAATGTCAGTGCATTTTCAACACTGGAATTACCAGTTCAGTGGGTAGATTAAGAGATAAGGAGAACTGATGTTCCTTAAGAACTATAGTTGGCCGGGCGTGTTGGCGCACGCTTGTAATCCCCGCGCTTGGGAGGCAGAGACAGGAGGAGACGGGAGGATGGCGCAGGTTCGAAGCCAGCCGCGCTGGCTTAAGAGACCCTGTTTCCAAATAAAACCTATAAAATAGGTCTGGGAGTGTAGCCCAGAGGTAGACAGGCTTCCAGGAACCCCAGTACCACCAAAAAAAAAAAAAAAAAAAAAGAACTATAGTTGATAACTCCTAAGAGAGTTATCTTGAGGAACAGAATAGTCTGTCATCAGTGAAGGGGACAAAGGGAGCTTCCATGCATCTGTGAATTTTAATTTCTTAAAAAGAAAAGAATAGAAGCAAATATGGCAGAATGCTCTCATTGCTGAATTTGGGTAGCAGGCAAATTAATGCTATATCCTTCTCTATAGTTTTCTCTAGATTCAAAACATCATTTTCAAAAGAAAAAAGGCTAGAATTGCTTTCTCAACTTGGCATGTGCTGCATTTCTGGTTTTTTTTTTTTTTTTTTTTACTATTTTTCAGGGTCTCTGCTTATATCTGTTTTTCTCAGAGTATAGACACTGTTGCTTTATCATAAATTGCTTTTTACAAAACTTAGAACATTTAATGGAATTTATTGTCAATAACACGGAGTAACCTTCTCCTGAAAAAAATAAAGGTGGACTTCCGGGAAGATGGCGACCGAGAAAAGCGGGGCTTAAGAGTCCCGCTAACAACCAATCTCCATTACCACAAAAAGAGCGCCTTTCATAGCCAGAAAACACCATCACCAGAAAAACAAAAAAACCACCAGGCTCCAGAGAGAAAGCGGACTGAGAACAGAGCTCAGGGCCACAGAGGAGACACACGCGCCCGAGGACACGGCAGCAGCGCCATACTGCCGGCGGCAGCGGCGAACTCAGCGGACGGCTACAACAAGCCGAGGTGAGCCGATGCGGAACAGCCAGGCGGGATCTTTCGGCGCAGACAGCATTTAAAGCTCCCAGTGGCTGAGCTCAGCACACGCTGCAGGGATTCAGAGTGGAAATCAAAACCAGAGAAGAAAAATTACGCCAGCCTCATGGCCGAGGGCGTGGCAGAGGCGCCATATTGCCACCGGCGGCGGCAGCAGCAGTGAATTCACCGAGTCCAGTACAACTACATCTACGTACTCAAGAACAGTGAGTCAAATTGCGGGCCACAGAGGAGAAATCCCAGTATTGGGCCTCCTGGGACTTGACCCAGTGAGGGAGTGGTGGTGGCAGAGATATCACACCATAGGAGAGCGTGCAACCTGGCACCCCCCATAGTTTAAAGCAGCCTCTATCGACTCCCTGGGTCGGAGACTCTGTGATACAACCCAGTAAAGGAGTAGTGGGGTCTGAGATAATACAGACTCGAGATCCAGAGCACCTTAAGTGAAGCCATAGTGACCCAAGGGAAGAACCCAGAGAAGGCACAAACCTCCGAAATCATGGGAAAGAGGAATAACACTGAAGTAATGAATGTGCAAAACCCCACAACATCAGAACCTGATAAAACAGAAAATCAGAGATTTCTAGAAGATCAAATCAGGAAAATAACTGTAGAAATAATAGAGGTGCTTCGAAAAGAACTCAGAGAGAGTCAAAAAGAGATAAAGGATGCAATTAATGAAGTAAAGGCCTCAATTCAAAGCACAAACAACCGATTAGACCACATGGAGAACAGAATCTCGCTCTTAGAAGATGAGCAATCCAAAAATGAATGCATAGTTTCTAATCTAGAAAAAGATATCCAACAGCAGGAATCTGACATTGAAGAAATATGGGCCCATCTTAAGAGAGCTAACCTAAGAATAATTGGAATAGAGGAGGGAAAAGAAAGTGATACCAAAGGGATCAACAATCTCTTCAAGGAAGTAATAGCAGAAAATTTTCCAAATATAGAGCAAGAGGTTGATACACAGATCCAGGAAACTTATAGAACTCCCTTTAGACAGGATCCGAGAAGAGGATCCCCACGCCATATAATTGTCAAAATGACCAATGTGGAAGCCAAGCAGAGAATCTTAAAGGCAACAAAAGCAAAGGGCCAAGTGACATTCAGAGGCAAACCAATTAGAATCACTCCAGACTTCCCAAACCAAGTCATGAGAGCCAGAAGGGCTTGGAGTAACATATTACAAACTCTGAAAGAAAACAACTTCCAGTCAAAAATTTCCTATCCAGCAAAACTTTCTATCAAATTAGATGGAGAAATAAAAAGCTTCCATGACAAACAGAAACTGAAGGAATTTATGTCTTCAAAACCAGCGCTAGAGAAAATACTCAAAGAGATTAACTACAAAGAAGAAATAGGTAACACTCACCAGAACCAGAGAAACAAGAGTTTCCATCCAACAGACAACTAAGATTGGTTATCTGTGGAGATTCATTATTTATGTTAGTCTTTTACCTATCTCTAAATTGTATTGTTTGCCTTTATTGTTGTTAATTTTTAGGATTTCTAGTTGGAATATTAATATACCTTCAGATATAGCATTTGGAAATATTTTATCCAATTTTATTAGTAACTTTTAACTCTGTTTACATTGTCTTTGGATATACAATATTTTCTTTTATTTTTTAGGGAGTTTGTATATTCTTCTGTTGCCTGTGCCATTGAAATCATATCCAAGAAATCACTGCCAATTTCAATGTTGTGAGGTTTTATGACCCAGATTTTCTCCTAAAAGTTTATAGTCTTAAGATTTATATTTAGGTCTTTTATCTAGTTTGAGTTAATACTTGTATGTGGGATTAGGTAAGGGTCCAATTTTATTCTTTTCCATGTAATTATTATTTTTCAACAATATTTAGTTAAAAGATTATTATTTCCACCACCAAATCTTCGTGGAAACCTTGTCAAAAATAACTTGACAATATAGGGAAGAAGTTAGCTCTAGGCTTGTATTTAACTCCAATGGTCTATATATCTGCCTTTAGAACAGTACTACACTGTTTCAATTATTGTAGCTTTATATGGTTTGAAATCAGAAAATATACATCTTCTAGCTTTGTTTTTGCTTCGAGATTGTTTTGGGTATCTAGAGTCCATATTCCATATCAGGATAGATTTTTTTCTGAAAAATAAATATATGATAGTTTCACCTAAAAAAAAGAAAAAAAATATTCTCTGGTAAGAAAGAAAGCAAAAAGAAATATTGAAATGTTATCTTTAAGACGTCAAAAGCTTGGTATCAGACAAATGAAACTGTTATGTGAGATTATCATTTTTAATTTTGGATAAATTGCTATAATACTAGATGTCAACCACTAAGCCAAGCATGGGAGGGAGGGATGGGGAGAGAATGGGGTGGGGATCGGGTGGGGGCTGACTGGGCAATGTGTGCATGTATGTCTACAAAAGTTTGTATCCCACTATGATGTATGAATACAGTGCACCAATAAAATAAAATTAAAAAAAAATAAAGGTACAACCATTAAAAAAGAAAAACACCTATCTCCTTTCTTCATAACGTAAGCTATCGATTACCACAATGTCCCAGTGCCTCATAGAGCGTCCAGCATAATTGCCAGAGTAAAATACACATTGAACACAAACTAGCAATCCAAGTGCTTGAAGTTACATTTTCTCTTTCCTGTTACTATTCCCAGATGATCACTATTGTAGAGATTGAAAAAACATCTAATAGCTCAGAGATGGCACAGACTGATGTAAGATTCATGATTTTGGTCTCTCTTACCTAAAGGACTTGTTTGAACTGGAATGTCCTCAACGCACAAAATATGACGGTGGCCAGAGAGTTCCTTTAATTATGCACACTGATCTGTGCTCTTTCAAAGCTTCCTTGACTATGGTATTCTATCGACAAGAGTAACTTGACTTTCTTTGGAGCCACAACTGTTTGCTTTTTAAAAATGCATATGATGGAACCAAATTCTTAGAAGGCTTTGGCAAATTAGGCTAGGTAATTTTTCTTTCTGGAATACTGCTTAAATATACCAAAGTAGGGGCCGGGATGTAGCTTAGTGGCAAAGTGCCTGCTTTGCAGGTGTGGCACTCTGGGTTCGATCCCCGGTTCCAAAAAACAAAAGACAAAATAAATAAATAAATAAATAAATAAATAAATAAATAAATAAATATACCAAAGTATAGTATATCAAATACATATTTAAAATTTCATCACAGAAGATATACAATGAGATTTTAAATTGGATTGTGAAGTCGATTTCTGTGTGGATAGTGAAGTCTACTTTTTCAGACTTTCATTTGGTACTGTGATATTCATTAGTCTTCTGTAGTACTCAAGGAATTCACAGTTGGGAAAAGATAACAATTGTAAGACTCTGTATCATATAGCAGGGTTTTATTTGATGGTCCAGAAGATGAAAGGAGAGAAAAAATTACAAAGAAAGTCTTCTAAATCTGAAGAACTCAACAGTATAAAATCATAGGAAACTTTAACAGAACTCTTGAAGGAAACCGAATATTGATTTAAGCAATCTTTGTGTGAATTTTTCAATAATAACAAAGGTGAGAAATTTGGTTCTCATTTAATGAGGCTAGCATATTCAATCAATAAATAGAAGGTCTAGCTTTCACCCCTGTCAAAGATCTGACCTTTGGCCTGGAAGAGACTGACCTGAGAGTGGTCAATATGGTAGCACATGGTGGCCACAACTACACAAAGTGAAGACCAGCCCAGGCTGGGAGATCAGAGAGACTTGAGAATGAGATCAGGTTCCTGCCCCTGGGCCTGCACCTCCACTGGATGTGCAGTTCAGAAAAAGGGGACAGGCCACAACCTCCCAGACTACTTTTCCAGTATCTGGGAGGCTAAGACAGGAGGATCACAGGTCCAAGGCCAGCTTCAGGATTTTAGTAAGATTCTCCAGCAACTCTGTGAGACTCTGTCTCAAATAAAAATAAATAAAATAGGGCTGAGAGTGTAACTCCTGAGTGTCCTTGGGTTCATCCTCGAGAACTAAGGGGAAAAAAAAAAAGAAGAGGAAGACAACAGCAACCACAACCTTCCTCCCACTTAGGCGCCATCATTGCTGGAGACCTTGAGACCAAACAGCCTTAGACATGGGTAGGCAGAAGACCAGGCCTGGTGCTATTACTCATTGATGGGGCTTCCCAGCAGGGTTAAAGGGAAAGTGGCCCCAGTTCTTCCAAGACCCAGGAGATTTGACACAAGCGCAACCAAGTGCACGGGATAAAGAGACCACAAATTGCTTTTGCGCTCTGGTGATTGAAGAGCTGCTTCAGGAGGTGGGGGGCTGAAAACCTTCCGCCCTTTTGTATGGGGCAACAGCAAGCACATTCTGTCCTTTCTTGGGGTGCTAAAAAAATCAGCCTTCCGGAGTCTTCATTAGAGATGTGGATTTTAAGGGCGACCTTAGGTCATACAGAACTAATCAAGCGAAAACAATAAGAAAATGAGCCCGACAGTCAGCAAGTATCTGAGGACTTTATAAAAAAGAATTAGAAACGGACAAATTCACTGGGCGCTGCAGAGGTTCCAATCTGCAAGGTGGCATTGTGTGGCTGGGATTAAATTATTTATTCATTGTTAATTTATTTATTTATGTATGTGCAAATGACCTTGCTGCTGCAGGTGCTAAGGGGCCTCTGAAAAGGCCGGGTTTTTTTTTTAGATCCAGGCCTAGAATATTGGTCCATTTAACTCATTCTTTCCTTAAGGCGATCAGCCTGACCTTTATCTGAGAAGAGAGAGGAGGAAAACCATATGTGTTTAGGGAACGAGGCAGAACGTGAGCAGCCCCGAGGACCCAAGTATTTCAGCTTCATTCAAGATTCTGGGGAAGGCACTACAAGGTTTAATGTCCAACAAATTAGCAAATGAATGCTTATGTCAATATGTGAAAAATCCCTGGTTAATTTAAACAGATAAAAAGCCTGGGGGAAAACCTCAGAAAACGCAGTCTCTTTTTTTTTTTTTTTTCTTTTTAGTTAATTTAATTTCTAAATGCGGAAGCAGCACTTCAGAAGCTCTTTGGAAACCCACAAAAGTTACTAAAAAAACGAGAGGTCCAATGTATCCTTGATCTTGTACTTGTTTGAAAAGTGTGTGATTACTAGTAGAAATAAGAAGATTGAATCAGCCATCCTCTGCATCATACCCACTATTCACTAGTGTCCTGTCCAAACTGAAAAGCAGAGAATCCATCTTCACCTCTTATAAACCCCTTAGGAGTAAAAACAAATAACCACTTTGTATGTATGACAATATTGTTTGTGGGGGAAATCTCAGGGTGAAATCAATGATGATCATCGTATTTTCTCTAGGTTTAGGCAAATACTGATGCACAATAATGGTCACCCTGTGTTCCTGCTGACCCAGCACAGTGGGGACACTGTGTAGGACACGACCTTTGGGGAAGAAGAAAACAAGGGCTCAGTGGGGGATTCAGACAAGAAGTCACACATACTGAAGCCCCTGACATCAAGCCAGTACATCCTCCTTGAGGAAGGAGCGCAGGAGCCAATTCCTCTGCAAGAGACACGTGACCATGACCGCTAATGGTTCCCGGAAGAGAATCTTTCTGCCAAATTGGTAAGGACGGGAAGCAAATGATTTGACTTGAGAAGTGCTTCAGCGAGATATCTGCCTCTCTAGGTGAATCAGGAGCTTCTCTTGGCTCACAAAGAGGTAAGCTTTCTCCAAAGGCAGAGGGGGGAGGAGACTTCTTCAGATGTCAGAGTGAGATTCTCCTTCGCATATTCTGTGCTAAATAAACCATTAAGCTCTAAAAGGGAAAAGGAAAAATTTATAGGACTTTTCTATGTTGCCGACCATCGTTCATTCGTTCTTATTATTTTGAAAGTTTTATGTTGACACTAACTGCCAAACTGCTAAAAATGAAAACATGAAAATAATTTCTGATGTTATTTCTTTTACTTACCAAAGAGTAAAGTCCAGCCAGTCTGAATCAGTAACAGTTTTGATCCCAAGACTTATAAAATTATAAATTATTCCTTAGATGTGTTTTGAACTTTAGAATTTCATGGTTATTTGTGTGTGTGTGTGTGTGTGTGTGTGTGTGTGTGTGTGTGTGAGTGTGTGTGTGTTATTGGGGATTGAACCCAGAGGCATTCTATCTCTGAGCTACACCCTCTGCTTTTTTAAATGTTTTGTTCTGAAACAGGGTCTTGCTAGGTTTCTGAGAGTCTCGCTAAATTGCCGAGGCTGGTCTTAAACCTGCCATCCTCCTGTCTCAGCTTCTCAAGTAGTGTAATTACAGGCATGTGCCACCATGCCCAGTTCAAAATTAGTTTTAAAAGTTAAGTTACTATTTTGTGGCACATTGCAGTATAATATATTCCTACTTTGAATAAGGATTTATTTTTTGGTACTAAAGACTAAACTCAGGGACATGCTACCTTCAAGCAATATCCCCAGCCCTATTTTTTTTAATTCTTTATTTTAAAACAGGGTCTCACTAAGTTGCTGAGGGCCTCACTAAGTCGATGAGGCTGGCCACAAACCTGTGGTCCTCCTGTCTCAGCCTCCCAAGCACTGGGATTACAAACATATGCCACCATGTGTGGCTTGAATAAGAATTTTAAAAGTACTTTATTTCTAGTTAGGTTTTCATTGATAATATGGGGCTGTACTGGGTTTGAAGTAATAAATCTTTTCCTTTTGTTCCCCCTCAAAGGAATAGATGAACCCCCATTATTCCAAATAAGTATTTTAGGTTAATAACAGAATAGAGAAGTAAAAGTAAAGACCTATTCAAAGTATTTTATAGAAAGAAACACAACTATCTAGGAATTCAGCAGTTTACTATTCCTGGTAGAAAGCAGAACTTGTCATTTAAAAATAAAAACTAAACTTTGTCACTCATGCATTTATTGGTGCCTTATAAGCAATTTGCAAACAAGTGTTTCTGGAGAGGAGGGAAGGAGAGTGTCCATTATTATTATTATTTTTTTTACTCTTTATGCACCACTGAAGTTTGATTTATTGGCAACTACCAGGGCAAAAATTAGCAGGTATTTTTGAAATGGGCTAATTTCTTAAAATCATCACAGTAAGACCTTTCAGAGAATAGATGTGCTAAAGAAGAATTAGCAGAAAAAAAAATATAACATTTTTAAAGTGCCAATTTTCTAGTTAGCTCTCACCAGGACCCATTTCACTAATGCTGTTTTTGAGCTCAAAGTATCCAAATAATTTCTCAAAAAAACCCCACATGGTTCAAGTACTGAATTTTGTCATTAACCTAGCTTGCTCTCTTATGGAGCCACGGGAATCTTTCAGATAACTACGTATGCAGAACATGAGCAGCTCTCGTTCAAAGGACCCTATCACATGCTTCAGAGATGGGGGAAGAAATCTAAAAGCTGTCCTCCATCAGTTGTTATAGCATACAAAAAACTAAGGCAAAAATGCACCAGGATCTTGCTACGCTCACTCTTTGCAAATAGAACACAAGTTCTCTCATATTCTCTCTCTCTCTCTCTCTCTCTCTCTCTCTCTCTCTCTCTCTCTCTCTCTTTTTAATTTTTATTTTTTTGGTGGTACTGGGGATGGAGCCCTTCTACCTCCGGGCTACACTCCCAGACTTATTTTATATTTTATTTGGAAACAGGGTCCCTTAAGCCAGCACGGCTGACTTTGAACCTGTGTGATCCTCCTGTCTCCGCCTCCAGAGCCGCCACCAGGCCCAGCCTCACTCTCTCTCTTTTTATAACAATAGCACTAAGCAATAGTAACAACACCCACTAGTCCCTGAGACTGTTCTGGAACTGTGATAAGCAGGAACCATAAAATATCTCCTTCAGTTCTGAGAGTCTGATGGTCTCCAAAAGAGGAAACTGATTATCAACAAGGCTGAAAATTTAGCTCAGGTCATATCACAGTAAAGGGGAGAGCTGGGAGTTAAAATTGGGCTAGTTTGATTTCAGAGCCTGAACTCTTAGACACTACTTTCTTTCTTTTCTTCTTTCTTTCTTTCTTTCTCTTTTTTCTTTTCTTCTTTTTTTTTTTTTTTTTTTCAGGTCTGGGGATGGAACCCAGGGGCATTCAACCTCCGAGCTACAGCCCCTGCCCTATTTTTTTTTATTCTTTATTTTGTTTTTTTGGGTTTTTTGTTTGTTTGGTTTTTTTTGGTGGTACTGGGGGTGGAACCCAGAGGCTTTCTACCTCCGGGCTATACTCCCAGACCTTTTTTATATTTTATTTGAAAACAGGGTCTCACTAAGTTGTTGGAAGCCTCACTGAGTAGCTGAGGCTGGCTTTGAACCCGTGCGATCCTCCTGTCTCCGCCTCCCAAGCGCGGGGATTACAAGTGTGCACCACCATGCCTGGCTTTATTCTTTATTTTGAAACAGGGTCTCACTGAGTTGCAGAGGGCCTCACTAAGTAGCTGAGTCTGTTTGCAAACCGCGATCCTCCGGTCTCAGCCTCCCAAATGCTGGGATTACAAGCATGCACCACCACGCCCAGCTTCTTACACACTATTTTTCTTCCTCTTTTTGCATCTGTTCCTTCTGCCTTTTGCCTTTAAATAACCAAAAGAATGATTAGAATCTTTATTGCAACAGATAGGAAGAGTACACTTTCTGTAGACTTTTGTTTTTTTTGTAGACTTTGATAGCCCTCAGGAGGGTTGAAGTGGTGGCTTCTTTGCTTCTTCCAGAACCTTCAGCTCTTCTCTGATGTTGGCGAGTCTGAACTCCAGCCCTCCAGCTTCCAAACCCACCATTCTACCATGCTCATAACCACCATTCTCTTTCTCTGCATTTTTCTGCGTTAGCTCTTCTATCACCTAGTACTTAGTTGTGCTGAATAATAATAGCAAAAGTTTATATACAATGCTTCTGTGTGCTAGGCACTGTCCTAAATACTTTAGATATACTAAATACTAGCTAGATCTTCAAATAAGCCCTTCTTGGAAGGTACAATAATTTATCCCTTCTTATAGATGTGGACCTTAGATACAGGTCAAGTAACTTAATAAAGGTCACACAACTAGGAAATAATTCATGATCTTAACCACTTTACTGTTTTTGGTGTGTGTGTGTGTGTGTGTGTGTGTGTGTGTGCGCGCGCGCGCGCGCGGTACTGGGGATGGAACCCTTCTACCTCCGGGCCACAGTCCCAGACCTATTTTATATTTTTTTATTTGAAAACAGGGTCTCTTAAGCCAGCAAAAGCTGGCTTCGAACCTGCGTGATCCTCCTGTCTCCGCCTCCCAAGTGCGGGGATTATAAGCGTGCGCCACCACGCCCAGCTTTACTGTGTTTTTTGATAGCTTATATATTTACTGTTGGCCTCATGTTTCTAGCATATATGAGGAGAGGAATATCTGCCTCACTCATCAATAAATCTACAGCATTTACAACAGTGTCTAGCTCACAGTAGGTGCTTAATAAATATATGTGGACCAACTGACAGCTTCTTTCCTACCTTTCAGCTTTCTGGGATATTTCTCTGACCTGCATGGATTTGGCCAGATAACCTAAGCACCTCTGTACTTTCACATGATGATGCGCAGAGTATCAGGTGTAATCTCCAGGTCTTTTGCTCCTTTCAAGTTTGGGTGGGGAGGTGAAAACTGGGCCGTTGGCTATGTGAAGCAAGCACATCATAGCCTCAAAGTGCACAGATCTCAGAGATGAAAGAAACCTCAGAGTCACAATGCTCTGCTCTGCGCAGCGCCTTAGGAAGTTCATCCCTCTGCACAGGCAGTAACACCTGAGCTCCAAAGCCTTCTGGCTTTTATCTGGCTTTGCAGTGAGAGAGGAGAGATAAATGTAGGAGCTGGAGGGCTGGAAGTGCTCACCCACTGCTCCAATGGCTGCTTCCTCTAGCAGTCCTTTCTGCTGTTGGTGACCCCTCCTCCACAGCTCCACTGGGCTCCATGAACAGCAACACCCCCTCGCTCCTCCAGGCTAGATGGTAAGACCTTCACACCGTTGCTAGTTCTCAGATGCCCCAACATCCCTTACTGATCTCACAATCTTTCTCACACCTCTGCAAAGAGCGCCTTTATTAAATACCCTTCAAAGTCCCAGCTTCATGAAAACCCTTCTTCTTCCTGATGTGTGGTAAACACTCAGACCCGCTGGTCCAAATTCCCATCTGATGGCACCATCCCCTTGGCTACATACTCAGCCTCTGTTTATCCACCTCTGCCATTCCAACACGTCTATTCCACGTATAAATTGTCCTATCTATTAAAGTAATATTCTTTATCAGAGGCAGATCTTGCCTCTCATGAAATCCCATTTCGGTCGTCTGGAACACAGAGAATAAGCCTACCCTTTACTCTCCCTGACAGCTCTGTAAATATTCGAACACAGCTGTCCTGGTCTCCCCTAAGACTTCTCCCTCCCAGATGAAACACATCCCATTTGTTTTCCACCTTAAATCTCTCCAAGCTCTCTAATCAGTGACTAGAAATAAGGGAGTAAAGAAGTGGGAGAATAAATACGTCCTAGTTGATGGGCTTGCGGTGTAGGATAACGAAGCCGGGAAGGAAACAGACTCTCCCAATTTCTGACCTTGTCCCTGAGGACGACTCATGAACTTCCCATTACACACCTTTCACTGTTATTACTATTTAAATGTATATATTGCTTCATCCTTCTCTTTTTTAGGACTTAAAGTTTTATGACAGCTATATTGTGTTTTAAATTCAAATTAAACTTATGTCTTGATGGATAAAAGCACAAATTTGTTTATATTTATAGGGTACAATGGGATGTTTTGATCTACATATATATAAAGTTGATATCAGGGTTACCATATCAATCTCCTCAAATGCTTGCCATTTCTTTATGGGGAAAACAATTAAAATCCTTTCTTCCAGCTTCTTGAAATGTACATTATTGTTATATAGATAACAATATCTACATATCGTTATATTATGTTATCATATATATATATATATGAAAATATCTCTATGTGAACCCTCTGTGCAATAGCATACCAGAACTCTCCTGTCTAACCGTAACTGAGTGCACATTGATTGGATCCTCCCGTTTCTCTCTTCCCCTTTTCTTCTCAGCTTCTGGCAACCACCATTCTATTCTTAACTCCCATGAGACCAATGTCTTTTATATTCCATATATGAATGCGATCATTTGGCACTTGTCTTTCTGTACTGGCTAATTTCACTTGTCGTAATGATGTTTTTGCATTCTAATAGACATACTGGTACATTATAGTCTCACATCATAACGCAGTTTATAATGACAGTGACATACATGTACGCAGCGCTTGGTGGGCTTCCCCTGGCTCTCTCCCCACTCCCCCACCTTCCCCATACATGATATTGAGACTGGCTTGGGTATGTTTCCTCTTTAATTCTCCCTCCCACACCCCCTCTGGACCACCTCTTTTGCTCCACTGAGGTTTATTCTCCATCATCTAAAGTCCCCCTTGTATCCTTATTACTCCCTAGAATTTTTTATTCTGGCAAATATGCATAGCACAAAATTTGCCATTTTAAGCCGGGAATGGTGGCGCATGCTTATAATCCCTGTACTTGGGAGGCTGAGACAGGAAGATCATGCTTAGTAAGGCTCTCAGCAACTTAGTGAGACCCTGTTTCCAAATAAAATATAAAATAGGTCTGAGAGTATAGCCTGGAGGTAGAAAGCCCCTGGGTTTCATCCCCAGTACCAAAAAAAAATTTTTTTTTTTTTTTGCCATTTTAACCTTAATGTTTGCTCTAACCATTTTAAGTGTACAAGTTAGTGGCATTAAGCTATTCACAATATCCTGCAAGCATCACCACTATCCATTTCTAAAACATTTTTAGCATAATTATTTTACTTATTATTAAAATTAAATATTGCCGGGCGTGGTGGCGCAGGCTTGTAATCCCCACGCTTGGGAGGCGGAGACAGGAGGATCGCACTGGTTTGAAGCCAGTCTCGCTGGCTTAACAGACACTGTTTCCAAATAAAAATATAAAATTGGTCTGGGAGTGAAGCCCAGAGGTAGGAGGGTTTCCAGGAACCCCAGTACCACCAAAAAAATTAAATATTTATTATTTTACTAAATGTTTAATATTTTAGCATAATTATTATTTTAGCATAATATTCTTCAAATGCTAATCTAAACCAAAACATTCTCAAAATTCTCTTAACTCTTAAACTCTTTGCACTTTCTTAAAATTCTTAAACATATTGGACTTGTCAATGATACATAAGATACCGCCTAGTGTATTCTATATCTTTTTTCTCTAAATTTCATACGGTCAGAATTAGATTCACCAGGTGTTGAAGACCTACATATGTGTTAGTCAGTTTTTTTTTCCCCCTATGGCAAGAGCAATTTAGAGGAGAAACGCTTTTCTTTTGGCTCATGGTTTTAAAGGCTCACTCATAGTTGGCAGGCTCCAAGGCAGAAACATCACAGGTGCAAGTGTAAGAGGAAAGCTGCTCCACTCATGGTACCCAGGAAGAAGAGGGAAGCAGACAGAGAAAGGGGTCAGGGATAGATCTAGTCCTTAAGGTCACACTTCCAGTGGCCCACCTCCTCCAACCACACCCCACCTCTGAACCTTGCTACATTGAGGACTAGACTTTCAACATGAAATTTTGGGGGGGACATCTCAGATCCAATCCATTATAGGGTGTTAGTTATTCTCACATGCTATTTAATGAACATAGTACAGTGGCTATATTAGTGCTATGTGGAGGTAAATGTTAAACATTTTTGAAAAGTTAAATTTTTATACCCATAAAATCAATTTGATAGTGGTGATATAGGACAGATTATGTGTATGCCAATGTCTTCAGCAATGAATCATTTAAGAATATAGTTTTGGGCCAGGCGTGGTGGCGCACGCTTGTAATCCCCGCGCTTGGGAGGCGGAGACAGGAGGATCGCGCAGGTTCGAAGCCAGCCGTGCTGGCTTAAGAGACCCTGTTTCCAAATAAAAAATAGGTGTCTGGGAGTGTAGCCCGGAGGTAGAAGGGTTTCCAGGAACCCCAGTACCACCAAAAAAAAAAAAAAGAATATAGTTTGGGGCCAGGGGCGCGGCCCAAGTGGCATCAATGCAGAGGAGCACAACGTCTCCTAGGAGAATAATTAGGAGTGGCTGTGGAGGAACTTCAGTCTGTAATAATGAGATGTCAAATCCTAGAAGAGCATGACTTTACAGAAGAAGACTTTGGTCTATTTCAGTTAGCAGGCCAAAGATGCATAGAAGAAGGGCACATGGAACAACTATTAGAAATTACTCAAAATGAAAAGAACAAGGTGTGGCACACACTTGTAATCCCCGGACCTGAGAGGCCGAGACAGAGAGATCACAGATCATCATCAAGACAATGGCCTGGAATCTCATTGGCCTTGTTGTTCAATGCCTTTTATGGAAAAATGAACCTGATAAAAGATTATTTTCTTATGCTTGATTTATTGGTAAAGTTATGTAACCCAAAGGAATTATTGTTGGGTTTGCTTGAACTGATTGAAGAGCCCTCTGGAAAACAGATATCCCAAATTAGTCTTCATTTACTTCAACCATTAAAAACAGTGATTCAGAAACTTCGTGACAACAAGGCATATTCAGTTGGATTAGCATTGTCTACCTTTGGAGTCAACTCTCTCTCCTTCCTGTTCCATACTCAAAAGAACAAATGCAAACAGATGACTATGGCCTTTGTCAATGTTGCAAGGCCTTAACAGAATTTGCTAAACCCTTTGTGGAAGAAGTCATTAATGACAAAGAAAACAAGGCAAATGAAAAAGAAAAATTAAAGGATGAATTGCTGAAGCTTTGTTTCAAAAGCTTGAAGTGGCCTTTGCTGACAGCACAATTCCTCTAACAGCCTGAGGAAGCTGGGAATGATCCTTTAAGGTGTTTTCACCTGAAATAATAGGCTTTTGATCAGCAGTTGGATACCCTTTCCCCCAAACTATTTTTAATCATGGAAGGAAAAAGAGGACTTGGGACTACCTGGAGCTTGAGGAAGAAGACAAACAATTAGCAGACTCTGTGGTTTCTTTCGCGTATCTAGTATTTGTTCAGGGCATCGGCACTGATCAGCTTTCAATGGTCTTAAGCCCATCATATCTTTTGCAGTTTAATATGGGGTATGTTGACGTTTCTTGCAAAAAACAGAAGAATCTATTTTCTCCAAAGGATTGGAACTGCTGAGAATAGTTCATTGAGAATAGAAGACAACAGTCTCCTTTACCACTACTTAGAAATCAAGAGTTTTCTTACAGTACCTCAGGGCTTAGTCAAAGTAATGACACTTTGCCACATTGAGACATTGAGAAAAAAAGAGTTTAGCTATGCTTCAGCTATGTATCAACAAGTTGGATTCACAAGGCAAACATACATTCTGTAGGTGCTTATTGAGTACAAGTAATCACTCAGGTGTGGAGTCCTTTATTATTCAAAATATAAAAAATCAAACTGACATGTCACTTAAGAAAACACATAAAGGATAGTTTACAGGACCACAGCGGATTCTCTTTTAGATTTGGTACTGTGTCTCCCAGAAGGTGCTAAAACAGATTTACTTAAAACTTCAGACAGCATTATGGCTTCATTAGATTTATTGAGGTATTTAGTTATCAGAGATGATGAAAATGACAGACTGGATTATGGCCAGAACTCGGAAAGATTGGGAACAATTTCTTAAAGCCACTTCATGTGGAACTTAATATGTCAAAAGCACATTGTGAAGCAGAAATTTAAAATAGCCATGTAGTCCAGGAGTCTAAGGATCTTTGTTCTATAACTGTAGGTGAAGAGATCCCAAATATACCTCCTGAAATGCAGTTACATTCAGCTCTTTTCACATTTGATTTGATTGGAAGGGTTTGGGCTTGAGTAGAAGAACTCATTGATATAAAAACAAAGTCTACCTCTGAAGAAAATGTTGGGATAAAGTAGAAGTTCTACTTCCTAAATAAAAACTAATAAAGTACTGTAAAAATAAAAAGAATATAGCTTTAATTAACTGGTAGAATAAAGTGAGATTTGGTAGGTGGGCTCTGGTGCAGGTGTATTACCAATGTAGGTTTATCATTAAAGATACTTGGATTCACATTAAAATTAATCCCTAAAAATAATCTTTTCTGGAAGTCTCACCTCTCTGAGACTCAGATTCTTTCTTTATATCAGAAAGAAGTGGGTCAACATGACCTCTAAGGATCTTTTTGGTGTTAGCTTGCTAAGAATGTGAATTTGCTCCTGGAACCAACAAAAGGTAAAAAAAAAAAAAAAAAAAAAAAAGAGTGCATGTATCCTGAGTAAGCATATTATCTTAAGATTTGCTGAAAAGAAAATTTTCTAGGAATATACCAGCATACTTCAGAATGTAGTAAGTATATTTGATTTGGGTCATTTACACTGAGACAAATGAACATTCCTTTAAGATTTTAAGTTAGGAGTTATTTATTTAGTTATTTAAGTAAAATGAATAAATTAATTACATTATTTAAGTTACTACTTATTTATTTGGTGTTGGGGATTGAACCTAGGGCCATTCTACCTCTACATCCCCAGCCTTTAAAAAAAAAAATCATCTTTTGAACCAGGCATAGTGGCGCATGCTTGTAATCCCCGTGCTTGGGAGGCTGAGACAGGAGGATCGCGCAGGTTCAAAGCCAGCCTCAGCTACTTAGGCTCTCAGCAACTTAGTGAGACCCTGTTTCCAAATAAAGTATAAAATAGGTCTGGGAGTATATCCCGGAGGTAGAAAGCCCCTGGGTTCCACCCTAAGTACCAGAAAAGAAAGTAATAAAATAAACTTTTTGTTTTGTTTTAAAACAGGATCTCACTCAATTGTTAAGATTTGCCTTGAACCTGTAATCCTGCCGGGCGGGCGTGGTGGCGCACGCTTGTAATCCCTGTGCTTGGGAGGCGGAGACAGGATCTCGCAGGTTCAAAGCCAGCCTCGCTGACGTAAGAGACTCTGTTTCCAAAAATAAAATAGGTCTGGGAGTGTAGCCCGGAGGTAGAAGGGCTTCCACGAACCCCAGTACCACCAAAAAAAAAAAAAAAAAAAAGAATTTTGTAAAGTACTAAAAATACATGGTACTGTTGAAATAAAAAGAGACTTGGTCTGTAACTAATTGCCCATCCTAATACTTTTAATAGACCTAACTTGATACAGATACCCTTGGGTATCTGCCCTGGCTGAGGGAAACACATTCCAAGCTTATCCTACTGGATTGCTAAGTGTAACACAATGTCACAAAGTCCTGCTTTTTAGCTTATTTAAACGTCTTCCTATAGTTTAATACTCAATATGTGATCATTCTGGTAAAGTTAACCTACCCAAATTGAAGCATTCTAGAGGGGTTTAGAATTAAGGAGTGTAGCTGAGCCGTTCCTGGGCCAGCAGGCAGAAGGAGAGCTGTTTACTTTGACATTCTGAGGAACTAAAGTCCTCCCAGGAGATGCATTTTAAGTTCCTAGAATCTTAAATCTCTCGAAATCCATGCAGTTCAACAAGAGCAAATTGGACAGGAGTAAGAAAGGTGACAGTCGGAAGTGGGAAAGGTGAACCTAACAATAAGGCTGTTTTCCCACTAAATAACACTCATTGCTTCTTGTGTACTTAGCCATCCCATATTAATTTGCACATATATATACATATATATGCAAAATATACTTTTTTTTTTTTGCTAAAGTAATGCAGGCAAATCTGAAATGAGAAAATCTTGGAACAGAGACCAGGCCAGCGGTTTCCTGTGGCTACTAGGGGAAGGGAATGTGATGTTATGCATTCATCAGAATCCACCAAACTATACACCTACAAGGGAGAATTTTATTACATGTATGTTATACCTCAGTATATCTGAGTTAAATTTTATTTAGTCATACATGAAAACACACAAAGCATATAATTGTATTTAATCCAATTCTGTGGATATTTTAAATACTGCAAACACATACCTAAATCCTGGTGAGAATGAATACCTTGACTGCTAATGTAGAGCCTAGACTAGGAGAACAGAAGGCTAGTAGACCACGGAACAATTTGGAAAAGTACTGTTATGAAATCTCAGAGAGATAAAACTATATTTTATCATCAATGTTATGGAATATATTCAACAGCTGGTAACATAAATAATTAAGCCAGAATACTGGGTCATAACTATCTGGGACGTCATTGTAGAATTAGACAACCTAGTCTCTAGAAGTCTAACACTTATTATCTAAAATTTTGTCACATATGAGTCTGGGTCCATTTATAATATGCCTACTGATTCCTTCAGTCACCTTGATGAATACCTCAATAGCATTTTTTATACTTTATCATAATCAGTCATTACAATAATATTTTCCTATGTATCATAATATTTCAAAACTTTTCTGTTTGCCTCAATAGATGCCCTCCAGGCTTTCCCATGCCATTATTGATAAATATACAATTCTGAACCCACTGACCAGTTAAATTTATTAGCAGATGTCAATATTCATGAAATCTAACCCATCTTAAAAGAATTGCCACCAAATTTTTTTTGTTTGTTTGTGGTACTGGAGATTGAACTCAGTGGATAAATTAAAGAGTGAGGAACTGGAAAGGGGTCATCAAGGACAGTGGGACCAGCATCAGGTATCCTCATAATCAAGAATTAAGTCTACTCACTCAGTCATTTAAACCGAAAATATTTTGTACCACTGGCCTTCTTGAATGGTAGTCAGGGTAATACTCCCAAGGCAAAAAGAAGAGGAGGCTATTAAGTGACACTCACAGCCAGGCATGGTGGCACACACCCGCAATCCCAGCTACTCAGGAGGCTGAAGCAAGAGGATCAAAAGTTTGAGATGAGCCTGGGAAACTCAGTGAAAAACAAAAAATAAGAAAAAGGGCTGAGGGTATAGCTCAGAGGTAGAATGTTCTGAGTTCACACCCTAGCACTCCCTAAATAAATAAGTAAATAATGACAGTACTTTGATGAGTAGTGTCACATCTTTCTTGACAAGTATTAATAATTTTGTTGCATAGATATGCTTCGCCTATAGAAGTGCTAAACTATTCCTGTTTTCCCATCTGTCCAATAGGCAGAGTCCCACTTACAGTATTTCAAGTAGCAAAGGTTACGTAAATTTTTACTAATAAGTGCATTTTTTTTGGTGGTATTGGGGTTCCTGGAAGCCCTTCTACCTCCGGGCTACACTCCCAGACCTATTTTTACATTTTTATTTGGAAACAGGGTCTCCTAAGCCAGTACGCGCGGCTGGTTTCGAACCTGCGCGATCCTCCTGTCTCTGCCTCCCAAGCACGGGGATTACAAGCGTGCGCCACCACGCCCGGCAATAAGTGCATTTTTAAGGGGAGAGATGTCATTGATGTTAGAATTACAGCATAGCTTGGCTGTCGATGCTACAGAAAAAGGGAGAGGTGGGAAAAGAGGTCTTACCATTAAGCAGGTACAAAAGAGTAAAATTTTCCATGTACTTTGAGAATCATAACTCTGGGAAACCAGGAAGAATTGAAAACATCTTGTTCCAAAGATAATAGTCTAAATCCTTTTCTAGATTCCTCTGAAAAACATCTTAGGATAGATAAGAGTTCTCAGTATTTTAAATAAAAATAAAGTTAAAGTGTGTTTTAAATGAAAGCAATAAAATGAGATTAGAAGACCAAAACTTTCTAAGATAATAGTTTATGAGTAAATCAAGACAAAACTTCATTTCAACTAAAATGAAGTCTGATTATTAAGGTACATAATAAGAAATGGAGCTATAGGTTTTATTTTACCTTTTTATATTTTCCTCTATCAAGTTATAAAGGTCTCCCCCCCCTTTCCTTTTCCTTTTTATGGGAGAATAATCTTTGTGAAATGAAATGCACTCCAAAGGTTACAATCGTTTTTCCTCTCTTCTACCACTTAGCATTTTACCAAATGTGACTGATAGTGGGGATTCAGGAGAAATCCCTCCATCTGAATGAGTTTGATGAGGTTTCAAGCTGCGCCTAAATTTTTCCAATTTCTCTCCATGCTCAGACATACTGGAAGTAAAAGTTTGTTAGTAACCATGATATTACTGAAGCAAAACTTAACTATGTATATCATTTTTCTCCCAAGTACAAATTTCCACATTGTCTTCACACACACACACACACAAAAAAAAAAAAAAAAAAAAAACCACAAAACCAAGAAAGCCTAGACAGTTGGAAGACACAAGCATGTCTCATGTTGCCAAAGAAAAGAAGACGGAGCTGACAAACTACAGGCTAAGCATTAGACACATAGATAGAATTAATGTGCTTTTTCTCATGCAAAGAAAAAAATTAGATGCAAACTTTACATTTAAAACTGCATTGTCCCCTTTAATCTGGCCACCATCCGAGTGGTGATCTGGATGTTAGAGAAGAGATGAATGGGAGACATTGGCAGGGATTGAAGCTTGAGGATGAATGTGGAAATGTAGAATGGATGTTTCTTTTTTTTGGCTTTGAGTTGACTGTTGTTTCTGTCTGTTTTTTAGAACTGATCCGAGGGGACAGGGAAGTCAGTGTGGGCGGCTCTGAGGAGCCTCCCTCTCTACAGCTGCGGCTCAGAGGATTACGGGGCTTCGTCCACAAGGCAACATCGCACAAGTAGCCTTTGAACAAAAGTCATGGATACTATTAATGATATGGTAATCCTTAATCGAGCTACCTCCCAGTAGTGATTATACTGACATGGGAAGAATATCTAAGTCTTGGAGGCAGCCCACAACAACACTGTGTCATTGTTCCCCCCAGGCTTGACCACGACTAACTTTTACCAGCATCTCTCACATCACTTTTCCCTTCGGAGCCTCCCCCCACCCTGAGCCCTGGCCCCAGCTTCCACCCCCCCACCCCCATCGTGGTAAAAAACGTGGCAAAGAAAACCCGGCTCTGAAATCTCCTTTTAGATTTGTTTTTGTGCGTTCCCACACACATTTAGTGTCATCTCAAAGCTCATGCTGTCCACCGTCTCCAGGAACCATTTCCATCTGAGAACAAGACCACACAAAGGTTAGTTCGGTGGGTCTCAGAGAAGATGTTTTAATTGTCTCACAATAGACGCCTCTGTCATTTGACTTGCAAATGTTGCCCTCTTGCTCTCAGATAACATGTTCAGAATTAGACAATTTGGTGATAAATTTCCCCAAAATCCTTAGTTATGATATTGGACAGACAAATGGCTCCCGCTGGATGTGACTCAGGGGAGAATCTTATGGCTCGGTCCCTGTGGACCTTGAGTAAGAGCCAGCCCTAATTTACTCATAGGTGATTTCCCTGAATCTAAGGAAAGCAACTGTTTTGAAGAAGAAATATATTTATGATTTTTATGTAATTTTATGTGTATAATAAACTTGTTTACATGAACATTTCAAACGACTTGTGAGAAACGTACTAAATGAGGCTAAAGAAACTATACCCTAGTCACCATCCTGACCTAATTTGTCTTTTTCATGGCTTATTAATTTTTCAAATAATGCCATTTTCCACCATCCAAAATAAACCTTAACAAAACCAACAGCTAATACAATTTTATAATCTCCCATATTCATGCAACCACATAATCTTTCTAAACTCCATAATAATCCATGTTCAGCACACAATGAAATTGTGATGTGAAAAAAACCTAATTTTTCTAACAGTACTCTCTAACATGGATTAGCTCATCACTTATGATATTTCTACTTCAATGGATGATGCTTCCTGCAAATGTTGGGTCACGTGATTTGTAACAACCTTTGCTCAATTTGTTAAACTAAACTTGTGGGAAAAATTCAAGTTTTCTACCACACTATACAGATCAAGAAACTAAGCAGAGACTTTCAGAACTGATTTTCTTGGGGTCAAGACAAGAAAATTAGAGAGCTAGTCTTGCATTATGCTGCCTACTCCAAAAGATCCGCTCTCCAATTCAGTGCTAGCCAACAGAAACATCTTGCAAGCTACATAAGTAATCTGAATTTTTCTAAGAGCACTTAAGAAAGGTGAAATTGTTTTTTGTGGGTTTTTTTTTTTTTTTTTTGGTGGTACTGGGGTGGTTTTTTTTTTTTTTTTTTTTTTTTTTGGTGGTACTGGGGTTCCTGGAAGCCCGTCTACCTCCAGGCTACACTCCCAGACCTATTTTATATATTTTTTAAATTTGGAAACAGTGTCTCTGAAACCAGTGTGGTTGGCTTCAAACCCACGCAATCCTCCTGTCTCCACCTCCCAAGCGTGGGGATTACAAGCATGCGCCACCACACCCAGCGCGTGAAATTGGTTTTAATAATGCATTTTATGTCAGAATAGTATGGTGGCACATGCCTGTAATCCTAGTACTTGGGAGGCTGAGATGGGAGGCCAGCCTCAGCAACTTAGCAAGAACCTGTTTCAAAATGAAAAATAAAAAGGGAAAGAGGTGGGGGTATAGCTTAGAGGTAGAATGCCTCTAGGTTCAATCCTGTGTGTGTGTGTGTGTGTGTGTGTGTGTGTGTGTGTGTTAGATACCAATATATCCAAATTATAATATGTAATCAATATAAAATCATCAATGAGATGTTTTAATTTTTAATACATTTTGTAATCAAGTATATGTTCCATTATATAACGACTAAATTTGGACTTAAAACAAACAACAATAAATGGCCAGAAATTGTGAATTGCTTGAGATTTCAGGACCTTTTATTTCAAGCCACATGTCAATGCTTAATTGCCATATGGAACCTTACTGATTAGCACAGATAGAATGGCTTGTACTTAATGTA